>NC_092807.1:82092607-83485107 GCF_040954645.1 Diabrotica undecimpunctata
ATTGGACTTTGTGCTGTTGGTTGCTTTTTATTTTTTAGTGGTAAAAACTACCCCTAACGTATCTAGCAATAGAGTACCACATTAAAGGAAAAACGAAGAAGTACGCAATCAAATAAAAGTAGGAAAAACAATTTCTGGGAACAAAAATGTGTCCAAGTTGAAAATTTAATTGGTGGTTCTCAGACTACGAAAGTATAGAGAACTATGACCAATCTACAGAAAACCAGTTATAACTCCTTAAGCAACTTAATTTCTATAGAAAAATGGAAAAATCACTATAAAAATTTACTCCAAGAGTCCAGATTGGAATATATGGGGGAGGAATACAGTATGGAGGAACAAACAAATAGTAACATTAATACTATGGTCAACAACAACGAGGTCCGGACTGCGTTAATTAAAATGAAAAACGGGCGATCTCCAGGACTTGACAATATAGTTGTAGAGTTATTTAAAGCAGGAGGTCCACTCCTAATAGAACGAATAACTTTTCTAATGAATCAATTGTGCCAACAAATTAAAGTACCATCTGAATGGAAAACCGCGCACCAAGTGTTCATCTCTAAAAAGAGTAATCAAAAAGATCGTAACTGCTACAGAGAGTTAAGTGTCCTACCTACTTTCGGGAGATTGTTGTAGGACATGTAATTAGCGAACACCAAAGATGAAAAAAAAAAAAAAAACAAGAGGTTGATACTGAAGTACATCTAGCTTTTATCCACCTAGTAAAGGCATATGATATAGTTCCGAAATTTAAATTGTGACAAGCTTTACAACAAATCGGCATTAGTCTACACCTTTTAGAAATAATCAAAGAGAAGTATACAGGTATAACACTACCTACCTAAAACTCGGAAATGGACTATCAGAGCCAATAAAAGTAACTTAAGGACTAAGACAAGGATGCAGTATGCCATGTTACGCTTACTATTTAAGTTATATATTTAGGCAGCGCTCCAAAATTGGAAAAACCACTGCCAGGGAATATGAAACCCCATAGCAAATGACTTACTGTTCTCCTTGAACTTTGCGGATAACCAAGTCGTCCTACCTCAAGATTCTTATGATCTAGAATTTATGATACAGCGTCTATACAGAGAATATGTAAAATGGGGGTTACAAGTCAGCATGAATAAAACAGAATATTCAGTTTGTCAATTCAGATATCTATTATTTAAATGGGAATAAGCCACAATATTTTTTCTGACGGATATTCTCAAGTTAAAGTTTATTTCATGTAATCGAATGAACTATCTTACAAGTAAAGTCGTCCCAGGACCGCAACTCAACAATATTGACAATTTAAAGTCGTCTACTTTAAAATGTATAATGTATGTCTGAATTGTCAATATAAATGAGTCAGATAAAATTAAATTATTAGAAGATCAAGTAACAAAAAAACAAAATTTGTTTAATTTACTAATGTTTGTATTTTGAGAATGATTTCCGAAGTGGAAATTGAAACGTCAATAAACGTACTTTAATCTTTAATTGTGCTACTGTAATATTAGCATCAGATCAAAATGTAAATACTGCTACGAAAAACATACAAAATGTTCTCAACAAGATCGAACTTTGGCTGAACAAATGGAAAATGAAAGCAAATGAACAATTGAGATTAAAACATCATCAACTGTAATGTCTGAGTAATAAGGAAATCCGTATTAAAAATAAAAAATAAACTTCTAGTCTACAAATCAATCCTAAAACCGGTATGGACATATGAAATAGAACTTTGGGATACTGCCAGTAAGACAAACCTGGAAATCCTCCAAATATTTCAAAATAAGATCGTGCGCATAATCACAGATGCTCCGTGATATATGTGCAATATGCTAATCGAAGAAGACCTAAACATATCATTCATAAAAACCAAAATAACATGTTATAGTAAAGACAAATATAAAGCCAGTAATCATGGCAATGTAGTAGTATGTGAGTGGTACAAAACCACAGGAAAATTGCGACCCTTATAACAATACAAACCAACAGACTTTAATAAAAGATTTAGTTAAATAATAATAATACGTTAAATTGTAGTTTTGTAAACTAATTTTTAAGTAATTTTTCTTCAGAAATATTTCCGCGGTTAGTACAATAAAACCTAAAGCTAAGATTAGTACTATTACAAGAATTAAAAAAAACTCAACAGTCTCCGTGTTGAACCGTATCGAACCGTCAGACACTCTAGTAAGTTTTGATATCGTTTCACTCTTTACAAACATTTCTATAGACGAAGCTCTAAACATTCTGAAAACTAAATACTGTATCCAGCAGGACATATTATCTCTCATTACACATTGTATGTTCAACACTTATTTGATCTTCGAAAATCAATTCTACAGACAAATAAAAGGTGCCCCAATGAGTTCCCTCGCTAATATCTTTATAAAAGACTTCAAGATCTGAAGACTATCCAAATCAGTGTTCAAACTCACACGTTAGCTATGATATGTTGGCGATATAATCGTCATTTGGCCCTATCGCAGGGGTGCTTTGGTGTCTTTTCAAACCCATCTGAATAGTATACATCCTAGTATCCAATTTACGATGGAGATGGAAACTTATTTCTATCGTGTCTCGACGCTATCATAAAAAAACTAATTCAAATTATTTCGTCACTTTGTTTATCAAAAACTTGATGATCATCTACCTTCACAAATCAATTCCGTCATTAATAACTTTGTCTCCAGATCAAAACGTCTTTACGATGATGCAAGTAAACACGCTGAGCTCTCTGGTATAAAACAAGCTCTCATCCAAAAAGGTTACCGCGACATCCCACCAAAGGATCATCCACAGACATCAATCTCCCACTCAATCTTTACCCAAAGACTTATACCCTTATCATACGATACCTTATCTTTCTTACATTAAAGGTGTCACTGACAAAATAGGCAAAATTACTAAATCAAAAGGAATAAAGACAATATTTACAAATAGTATTTACAAAAGTTTTCAGTGTTTTATTGTTATATTTATACAATAAAAATTTTCATCTCTTGTCTGATCAATTTTATGGAATCCCTTCTGCAGATTGCCTCCGATCATATAGTATAGGCCAAACAAATTCCATGTCCGTTCGCAATTCCGATTTCATTTCAACTCTAGGTCAACACCGTCTTCATACAGGTCACAAAATTTATTTTGAAAACTCCAGAACCATAGCCTCCATCCGCTTCGATAAACCAAGAATTGTCCGAGAACCCATAGAAATTAAAAAAAAGGCCAAATTGTCTCAACAAAAGAAATAACAAGGCAAAAGTTAACCTTCAACATGCAGAATGATAAACAAAATATCATTCGCTTCTTCCGCCAATTAAAATCCTACAGTCAGAAATATTCTCGTTAACTAACGCTAACCCGCACGCCAACCTTTACCCACACCATGTCACCATCGATGGTATAAATGAACTGTCCGCTATTTCCAGTAAAAGTAATGCATTGGTTAGTGATCAGTGTAGTAGTGTGTGGGGACTAGGCAGACTGAGAACTCGAATCCCAAAGAAGACTTAAGAGCATGTCGAAAGTTCGGTGTTAGACCATATCATGAGAGGGCAAAGATACTCATTATTGCAGCTTATTATGCAAGGCAAAATTTGAGGAAAGCGAATATATATGTATGTATATATATATATATATATATATATATATATATATATATGTATGTATATATATATATATATATATATATGTGTATATATATATATATATATGTATATATATATATATATATATATATATATATATATATATATGTATATATATATATATATATATATATATATATATATATATATCATCGTAAAGACGTTTTGATCTGGAGACAAAGTTATTAATGACGGAATTGATTTGTGAAGGTAGATGATCATCAAGTTTTTGATAAACAAAGTGACGAAATAATTTGAATTAGTTTTTTTATGATAGCGTCGAGACACGATAGAAATAAGTTTCCATCTCCATCGTAAATTGGATACTAGGATGTATACTATTCAGATGGGTTTGAAAAGACACCAAAGCACCCCTGCGATAGGGCCAAATGACGATTATATCGCCAACATATCATAGCTAACGTGTGAGTTTGAACACTGATTTGGATAGTCTTCAGATCTTGAAGTCTTTTATAAAGATATTAGCGAGGGAACTCATTGGGGCACCTTTTATTTGTCTGTAGAATTGATTTTCGAAGATCAAATAAGTGTTGAACATACAATCTGTAATGAGAGATAAGATGTCCTGCTGGATACAGTATTTAGTTTTCAGAATGTTTAGAGCTTCGTCTATAGAAATGTTTGTAAAGAGTGAAACGATATCAAAACTTACTAGAGTGTCTGACGGTTCGATACGGTTCAACACGGAGACTGTTGAGTTTTTTTTTAATTCTTGTAATAGTACTAATCTTAGCTTTAGGTTTTATTGTACTAACCGCGGAAATATTTCTGAAGAAAAATTACTTAAAAATTAGTTTACAAAACTACAATTTAACGTATTATTATTATTTAACTAAATCTTTTATTAAAGTCTGTTGGTTTGTATTGTTATAAGGGTCGCAATTTTCCTGTGGTTTTGTACCACTCACATACTACTACATTGCCATGATTACTGGCTTTATATTTGTCTTTACTATAACATGTTATTTTGGTTTTTATGAATGATATGTTTAGGTCTTCTTCGATTAGCATATTGCACATATATCACGGAGCATCTGTGATTATGCGCACGATCTTATTTTGAAATATTTGGAGGATTTCCAGGTTTGTCTTACTGGCAGTATCCCAAAGTTCTATTTCATATGTCCATACCGGTTTTAGGATTGATTTGTAGACTAGAAGTTTATTTTTTATTTTTAATACGGATTTCCTTATTACTCAGACATTACAGTTGATGATGTTTTAATCTCAATTGTTCATTTGCTTTCATTTTCCATTTGTTCAGCCAAAGTTCGATCTTGTTGAGAACATTTTGTATGTTTTTCGTAGCAGTATTTACATTTTGATCTGATGCTAATATTACAGTAGCACAATTAAAGATTAAAGTACGTTTATTGACGTTTCAATTTCCACTTCGGAAATCATTCTCAAAATACAAACATTAGTAAATTAAACAAATTTTGTTTTTTTGTTACTTGGTAAAAAAATCTTCTAATAATTTAATTTTATCTGACTCATTTATATTGACAATTCAGACATACATTATACATTTTAAAGTAGACGACTTTAAATTGTCAATATTGTTGAGTTGCGGTCCTGGGACGACTTTACTTGTAAGATAGTTCATTCGATTACATGAAATAAACTTTAACTTGAGAATATCCGTCAGAAAAAATATTGTGGCTTATTCCCATTTAAATAATAGATATCTGAATTGACAAACTGAATATTCTGTTTTATTCATGCTGACTTGTAACCCCCATTTTACATATTCTCTGTATAGACGCTGTATCATAAATTCTAGATCATAAGAATCTTGAGCTAGGACGACTTGGTTATCCGCAAAGTTCAAGGAGAACAGTAAGTCATTTGCTATGGGGTTTCATATTCCCTGGCAGTGGTTTTTCCAATTTTGGAGCGCTGCCTAAATATATAACTTAAATAGTAAGCGTAACATGGCATACTGCATCCTTGTCTTAGTCCTTAAGTTACTTTTATTGGCTCTGATAGTCCATTTCCGAGTTTTAGGTAGGTAGCGTTATACCTGTATACTTCTCTTTGATTATTTCTAAAAGGTGTAGACTAATGCCGATTTGTTGTAAAGCTTGTCACAATTTAAATTTCGGAACTATATCATATGCCTTTACTAGGTGGATAAAAGCTAGATGTACTTCAGTATCAACCTCTAGTTGTTTTTTCATCTTTGGTGTTCGCTAATTACATGTCCTACATCATCTTGTATTTTTCTATTAATTATCTTTCCAAACAATCTCCCGAAAGTAGGTAGGACACTTAACTCTCTGTAGCAGTTACGATCTTTTCGATTACTCTTTTTAGAGATGAACACTTGGTGCGCGGTTTTCCATTCAGATGGTACTTTAATTTGTTGGCACAATTGATTCATTAGAAAAGTTATTCGTTCTATTAGGAGTGGACCTCCTGCTTTAAATAACTCTACAACTATATTGTCAAGTCCTGGAGATCGCCCGTTTTTCATTTTAATTAACGCAGTCCGGACCTCGTTGTTGTTGACCATAGTATTAATGTTACTATTTGTTTGTTCCTCCATACTGTATTCCTCCCCCATATATTCCAATCTGGACTCTTGGAGTAAATTTTTATAGTGATTTTTCCATTTTTCTATAGAAATTAAGTTGCTTAAGGAGTTATAACTGGTTTTCTGTAGATTGGTCATAGTTCTCTATACTTTCGTAGTCTGAGAACCACCAATTAAATTTTCAACTTGGACACATTTTTGTTCCCAGAAATTGTTTTTCCTACTTTTATTTGATTGCGTACTTCTTCGTTTTTCCTTTAATATGGTACTCTATTGCTAGATACGTTAGGGGTAGTTTTTACCACTAAAAAATAAAAAGCAACCAACAGCACAAGTCCAATAGTGAAGTGGATGGTAAGTAGAACCTGAATCTAAATTTTCATGCAATTTAGTGGTGATACTGAAAATTACACAGTAGGTACGTTTCTAGGAAATTCTTAGTGTATAGTTAATCAAGAACAGGTCCAAGAACACTGCGTTGGAGTATACCTGATTAAACTGGGTCAGTACATTCTACGGACATTCAGTACTGGGTGCGAGACTTTATCAAAAGCCTGACTTATATCCAGAAAAATTGCGGAAAAGTATCGTATATTTTCTAAATCGTTGTTGATTTATTTTACAATTGTTGATGAGAATTCTATGTAATTATTGGCTAGTGCTATGTTTCCGACTGCGCGGAGTGTATATTCGTTTCCAGTCTCGCTTACGAGTTTCGCGGTCTATGTTCTCATTGTGTGCATCTCAAATACAAAGTGAATTTAGTCAGACAGCAATCAGGTATGATTTTTGTTTTGTTCTATGGTGATTTAAAGTATTTTTAACAACAATTTATTTCTCATATATTTTAGATATAATTGGAAATACACTGATTGACCTATATGATGTAATTTCTTTACGTCTCTTGCCTGGCTTCTACACCAATATTACTTCTGCTACTTTCAATTTATATATTCAGAAAATAACTAAGTCTTAAAATAACATTGAATATTTGCAGGATACAACTCGTATCCTTACTAAGTAGCTTTTGTAAGACTTCCTTCATTATGAGGTCCTAGTCAAGAGATTTTTTTGGGTCGATTTATTCCATGATGGTCCCTATCCATGATTTCAATTCTCTTTGTATAAATTTCTCTATTCATAACTTCATTTGCATTGACTCGTCAAAGAACCTTCCTATATCTTCAGTTTCTAGAGTTTTTCTGGGGTTTAATACAAAATTAGGAATATTTTGACTAAATATTCACCAAATGCTTTGGCTTTTGCTTTATTATTTTTTGCCCATTTTCCAGCGATTTTAATTGGTGGAATTGACTTAATAGTATTTTTTAGGTACCTTGTGACTTTTTAGGTTAAGCATTTATTGTTAATTGATGAAAGCAATTGTTCGAGGTGCTTTTGTATATTTTGATATTGATACTTCTGCAGCTTTATTCAATTTGTTCTTCTTATTTTGGGTTCTGTTTCGTTGTCATTGCGGCAATGTTCTTTGTTAATTTGTAGATGATTTACTTTAAGGCGTAGCCAACCAGGCAGATTTTCGTACATTCTTTTTCACCTCAGTTGATGTTTTTAATGACACCTGAAGGTTTGTTACCATGTTATTTCTTTCCTGTAATTCTTCTTATATGGTGTTATAGTTGCAGAGTCTTGGAGCAATAGACTTTTGTTGTATGATCGTATACATAGTTAAGATAACTAGATTATGATAAGATGTCATATCTGAGTTCGATTCAACTTTGAATAGCTTAATGTTACTAGATTTTGATATGTATAAGTCTAGAAAATCTTACATTTTATTGGGGTTCGTCGGCCAATATGCAGGTTCTTTGGTTGATGTAAATTTTATGTAGTTTCCTTTGGTGGCTGTTAGTAACTATCGTCCTTTTGTTGTTGGTTGCAAGCCCCAGATTTTTTTTTTGCATTAAAATCACCGCCTATTACGAATCTATCACCTAGTGTTTCTTTACTCTTGTTACTTCACTAGTTTCTTCTGTGAATTATCAAAAGCATGAGTCTGCATATTAAACGTTTCGTTCGGTGCCTTAGGATTTATGTTATGTGAATATAATATTATCGGTAAATTCTTGGTTATGTTAGGCGTGTAAAAGAAAAATTAATTTTGAAAATTTCTTTACTTATATTTTAAATAAACGTTCATTTATATATATCTTTTTGAACTTTTTTGTAAAGAAATCATTAAAAAAAAAACGATTTATATTTTTATTTATTTCATTGTGTACGAAAGGTTAGATTCCACTGCTCTATATATCCTGTAGTCTTCGATTTAAAGGAATGTTCATTATTACTGCTGCAGTCCTCGCGGTCAAATTCTCGGTGTGATGCCTTCGAAAGAATCCGCAGGGGGTACCATTCCACCGATCGGCCCCTTCTAGGTATGCAAATTCCCTCTAATGGTGCTCATCAGTTTAGTTTTGACCCGCATACAATTAGTATGCATGTTCATCCCCCACATTGTTTGTTATTACTGAAACTAATAGGCAGCATAAATTAGCCATATTCTTTGACAGGTGGATCACTTCCATTTTGTACCTTTCAATTTAACTACGTGAACTCATTATTTCGAGTAAAGTTTGGAAAGAATATTAAAATGATTTGAAATAACTCCTTATTAAACACATTATATAATAACACATAATCTTAATCAGAGTTAAATTTAATTTTCCTTACTGGCAACAGAAAATAATAATAAGAGTAATATAAATAGTAAGTTCAAACTTATATTTAATGTACATAAAAAATAGAAATCTACTAAAATCTGTTAAAAATGACTAAGAGTAATAAATCATTAAAAAGTATTCCAAACACATCCAAGGTGCACCACGAAATTTAAGGTAAATTCTCGTTTTACCACATTTTAATCTTAAATCATACCTTAAAGAACAATCGCTATTTGGATTAGTAATATTTGTATGGTACGGCGACACATATTAACTTCTTTATTAACATACTCAATACATTCCAATTTTTGTTATTGACATGATTTATGGTACTTTCAAAAAGTTGATAAGCATTGTCTGTATTAAAAGTAGTTCCAAGAAAGTTCTCCCATTACTTAAGTCTTAATAAATTATAATATTTTAAATTCACAATGCTAAACTATTGCTAAGGGAAAGGAGAGTATTACCATACGTCAGCTAATTAAGTACGAGCAAGTTTTAAAGAAACAAAACGACATAAACCTATCTGTCATTTTTATGGTAGCACCATACTTCGCGATGTGTTATTCGGTATATGCCATATTCGGCTGCATAAAACGAACTGTAGGGGTACGTTCCTTAGTTATTTTCCTTATTCACATGCATAAGCAAACACACAAATAGCAAATACGCGTACCCGTCCACTTGTCTGTTTTTTTGGCACATTTTAATCTGCACGTCGAATGTATGTGTCGACTGCCCCCACTTCGCGCGCACCCGTGGTTTTCTCGTTTTTTACCTTAACCTAACTTGTAATTATTGTTATTTTTGAGCCATAAATTTGACAAATTTGTTTGTTTATATGCAACTATTAGGCTTTAATTTGTGGTGTACCTACTGTGAAATGCAGTGGACAAAGAAACAGCTAACGGGATTTCTGGATTTATTTTGGTTTTGTCAAATACGCCTAACACTAATATTTGGTATGTTTAGCCCACCGGCACAAGTGTGGAGTAGCGTATTTGTTATTTGCTGACGAATAACAAATATTTAGGCGAATACAGTGAACCCGCCTAACAAATTAATAACACATAGCGAAGTGTGATGCCGCCACTACACGCGTAGGGTTTAATGAGTTAGCTGTCATGGCAACCGTTCGTGGTAGTCTGCGAGAGGCCGAAGTGTATTTTGGCCACCGATGATATTACATTTTACCTTGCGAAATCCAACTATAAGTATATTACATTGTTTACTGACATATTGTGTAGTTTTATTGTTCAAATAGCATCTGATGACATTAGGTGTTTTCAAAATAATTTTACCATCTGTTTTCACATAATTTTGTTTTGACGTGACGGACAGTATGGCGGCTATGTCCATACGCATATAGAGTATTGACAGCATCCAAATGATTGATTTACAAGTAATGTCACAGTTGCTCCTTAAATTTCTTCATGAATTCTTCTTCTTTAAGTGCCGTCTGCCGATCGGAGGTTGGATATCATCATCACTATCTTTACTCTACCTACTGCTGCACTGAAGAGTTCTATAGCTATAACTGCATTTAAACCAGTTCCCTCAATTCTTCAACCATGACACTCTCCTTTTTTCTATACTCCTTCCTCCTCTTATCTTTCCCTGTATTATCAGCCTTAGCAGTTCAGATCGCTCTCCCCTCATTACGTGTCCCCGATATTGTAACTTTCTTATTCATCATCATTTTTCATTTTTAACATCATTTCTCTCAATACTTCCGTGTTATTTTTTTCTGTGTCCATACTATTCTAAACATCCTCCTGTAACACCATATTTTAAAGGACTGTAACTTATTTATGTGTTCTTGCTTTAATGTCCAGCTTTTAAGTCCATATTGCAGTATCGAAAACACATAGCATCTCAGTGATCTTACTCTTAGTTCTAATCTAAGGTCTTTGCTGCAGAGAATTTTTTTCATTTTTACAAACGCATTTCTTGCTATTTTTCTATCTTGGCTCTTATTTCGGTTGTTTGATCATTATTGTCTGAAATCCAGGTTCCTATGTATTTGTATTTATCAACCCTTTCTATAGGTACATTTCCCAAATGTATGTTTATTGGTATATTTTTCATATTTTTCACAGAAACTGTTTAGTTTGTTTAGAAGTAATTGGAGTTGTTCAGCAGAGCTTGCCATAATCAAGGTGTCATCTGCATAATCTTATGTTGATAATAGATCTTCCGTTAATTATTATTCCTTCATATTGTTTTAAAGCTGTTTTCTTGTGGCGTTTTAAAGTAATTAATATTTAAATGGGAATAAGCCACAATTAAAGGTAAAAGTACGTTTATTGACGTTTCAATTTCCACTTCGGAAATCGTTTTCAAAATACAAACATTAGTAAATTAAACAAATTTTGTTTTTTTGTTACTTGGTGAAAAATTCTTCTAATAATTTAATTTTATCTGACTCATTTATATTGACAATTCAGACATACATTATACATTTTAAAGTAGACGAGTTTAAAATGATGTTGCCAATATTGTTGAGTTGCGCTCCTGGGACGATTTTTCTTATAAGATAGTTCATTAGATTACATGAAATCAACTGTAACTTGAGAATATCCGTCAGAAAAAAATCATAGCATGTAATTCGTCTTTGAAAAGACAAACACATGTCATGTTTGTCACTCTCTTTTTATCATCCGTTTCTTTTAGGACTATATTTGAATCATTCCATTGAACCCTATGTTCATTATCCCATGCGTGTTTACATATTTGAGATCTATCAAATTCTCTATTTTTAATATAAGATTGATGTTCACTTATTCTAACATTTAATGGCCTTGATGTTTTAACTAAATAAAACTGATCGCATTCACAAGGTATATTATAAATGCAATTCTTTGTCCTTTCTTGTTCATTGTTAGGTTCGGTTTTAGACAAAATAGATCTCAACGTGTTTGTTGTTATAAATGTTGTTGAAATGTTAAATTTATTTCCTATCCTTTTAAGTTTTTCTGATAATACTTTTATGTATGGTATTGTTATTTTGCTCGTATTATTCCTTGTTTATGCTGTAGACAAGGAGAATGCAACTGTGATAATAGCTTCTATTGTTAGAGACCAAGTGTTTAAAAATGAACTCGGCGTACTTTTTGTATAGTAAAGTCGGTGATATGTTTTAAAATTTTATCGTCAATAAGAAGTCGCCAAGCAATCTGACATATTTCATCGACACGGCGTTTGGCATATGGTGTAGGCCCGGAAATATCTTTAAATACGTTTTGATGTGTTCTTCTACCAGCAGATGCATTACATAATGCTTCGATCTTTTAAAGTGTACCATTAGGAGCTATAATTTCTGAACTAACAGAAATTTAAGAAATAACATCGTAATTATATTCTGCTACTCTGAACGGTGGTTGACTACCGTCACGTCTACTTTCACCTCGGCTTCATCGACCACGTCCTCAACTTTCTGCGGATAGGCTGTCGTTATTCACTGACAAAATATACATTCTACATCAGAAGGATAAAATACATAAAAGTACGAAATACTATCTTCTTATAAGATAAGAACATATAATATATCTTCAACAATGATACTCTCAGACTGAGGCACTGTCAGTTTCGTGTCGTCATAGTACGTAGAATCAACTTGGGCTGGCTGTTTCCACTCTTCGTCAGATGAAGAGTATAATACTTCGCCTTCTAAAATCTCGTTCATTGCATCAACAAGTTGTGTCAAGGCCGATTATTTATAGTCAGGACAGTTTATATGTACTCAGTAAAAGTACAAAAACAAGTACTAGCACTTCACTAGTTTAATGTATCCCTCCATTCAGACGGTATTAAGTATTTCGAGATTCTATTGCCATTAGTTATAAGTAGTAACGCTCTAAACTCCAATATCTGTGAGTTTAGATTGAAACTTCTAGCGCCGCATAGGTATGAAAACTGAACTACTAACTGGCATATCAACCTATTGAGTCAATCATAGTTCGTGCTTGAAACGATACGTTTAATTAATATTACTATACTAATATTATTAATTACATATATTACTACATATTAATTACATATAATAATTATTTATACCATTATTATTTTCACAAAATTGACAAAAATATCGGTTACTGTAATTTTAAGGTAAGATGTATGTCGCAAAATAATTTAAACCTTTAGTCTAGTTTATATTTATTTGGTTTACACGCAAGAATGGTTGATTCGCCGGTTTTTGTACTTATTTTGTACTAAGATTGATTTCATAAATCGAGTATTTGTTATAAAAATGTCGCTTTATTGTTTTAAAACTTTTTTAAAACAACTACCGAATTTAGATAATTTTGGTTTTAAAAATATTTCTATAAATAAAATATACTAAATTAATAAAATAAAGTAAAATAAAATTAAATAAATTTGAATAAAACTAAATATATATATATATATATATATATATATATATATATATATATATATCTATATATATATATATATATATATATATATATATATATATATATCTATATATATATATATATATATCTATATATATATATATATATATATATATATATATATATATATATATATATATATATATATATATATATATATTGTAGACCCCTGGCTTCTAAAAACTTGGTTATTTCCCTCCATTTTGTTCGGTCCCTTGGTTTCTCTCTCCAATTTCTCACGCCTCTTTCTGACAAGTCTTGCTTTACTGCTTTCAACATTTCGTTATTAATACATCCAGTATTGTTTTAACATTTCGTTTCTCTGGCATTCATATAATGTGACCAACCCATTTAGCTCTTTGGGCTCGTATTTTTGCTGTAATTGCTGATTTTTCATACATCCTCATTATTTCTTTATTCTTTGTCTTCTCCAAATATTCTCTGCCATCTTTATTCCTCCGAAGATATTTCTAAGCACCTTTCTTTCCCAGATATCTACTTTCTTTTTTCGTTTCACTGGCATACATCACTGTGGCTCTGATTAGTGTCTCGTAGACTCGCAGTTTAGCTGTTCTTGACACATTTTTTGCTTTCAGCAATGAATTTAATGAGCCTACCGGTTAGCTTCCCTTCATTAATCTTTTGTCTATCTCGTTTTCTTCTTTTTTCGTGTTCGTTATGGTTACTCCTAAGTATTAAAATTACGACACTTTTTCAAAACTACAGACAGTCTCTGCTCCTTTCATTTTGATATATTTGTTATTATTTGTTGTCTCCTCTCATTTACATATATTGCGTTTTTGTTTGGTGTATTATTAATACGTATTTTTTTGCTTCTTTGCTCTTCAAATTTCTGGAAAACTTTTTCTAAATGTTTTTTTGTTCTCGCTTGTATCACAACATTATCCGCGCATAGAGTAGCACTGTTTCCTGCTATTGAAAATAGTCCTGTTTGTGCTTATATCTGATCTTCTTACGAATTATTATTTTATTAATCTTATCCTAATAATTTCTGCAAGTATTTTATAGAGTCATAGTGCTATACCTCTATAGTTTTTTGCACTCCGTTGTCATTATATATATATATATATATATATATATATATATATATATATATATATATATATATATATATATATATATATATATATATATATATATATATATATATAGAGAGAGAAAGAGAGAGAGAGAGAGAGAGAGAGAAAAGGAGTATTTCTAAAAACTGTCTTTTGACGAAATGAGACGAGAAGTGATTAGTATAAGTTTAATAAGTTTAATAGGGTTCTTGTATCTGCTCTCCACGTACGGTTTGAGAGAATTTTCAGGAGATTAATTCTAGGTTGACCTTGTTTTTGCAAGGTATGTATATGACTTTTCCTGCTTAGGGTGCAATAAAGAGTTAACCGCAGGCAATTTATTTCGTTTGTTTCTTTTAGAATATGTCCATTTAAAGTTAGATTAACGTTCTTTATATTTTTCCGTTTGCCGAATATTATGTACTGTGTTTTTTCAGGAGAAAAGTTAAAACCAGTTTTAAGTGACCATTTTTCCAGCGTGTGTAAAAACTTCTGTATTACTTCAGCTGCACATTTCACACTTCTGCTTTTGTGGTAGATAATCAAATCGTCTGCCTATAAATTGGCTTTAATCGGTAACCTCATTTCGTCCAAGATGTTATTTATTGCAATCAGAAACAATGTTGGGCTTAAAATGGAGCTTTGCGGAATCCATTTTCAAGAGAGCGTGGACCAGAGTTATAACCGTTAGCTCTTACTTCAATGTGTCTATGAGTTAAAAAATTTTGTATAAAAGCTAGTATGTGACCCTCAATTTCAAATTTCTGTAGTGTTTTTAAGATGTTATATTTCCATTCAGTGTCGAAAGCTTTATTGATATCGATAAAGACAGCTAGTAATTTTTGATTGTGTAGAAATGCTTCATGGATTTCAGACTCAAGCGATACTAAGTTGTCGGTAGTGGATCTGCCTTTACGAAACCCACTTTGATAGGAGGACAATAACATTGAGTTTTCTAGATGCCATACTAGTCTGTTATTTATAATCTTTTCCATTAGTTTACACATACTACATGTCAAGGAGATTGAACGATATGACAAGGGATCGTCTTTAGGTTTGTTGGGTTTAAGAATTGGGATGATAATTGCATGGCACCATATCTTGGGAAATATATTATTGAAAAATATTGAGTTAAATAGTTCTAGGAGGATAGGTTTAGCTGATTCTGGAATATTTTTTAAGAAAATAGGTGGAATATCATCTGGACCGGAAGTGGTATTTTTAAGGCAGTTTAGAGAATTATCAAATAATTGTTGAGTTATGTTTTTATTTAGGGGCGATTTGCTCTCATAGATTGAAATTTTAAAGGATTCTTCATGATTTTTGTATTTAATGAAACTTGAGTTTAGGTTGCTATCACTAGAATTTAGTTGATACACATCGGCTAATAAGTTAGATATGTCTTTTTTTGTCGGTAACAAGATTATTATTGTAAGAAAGAGTATTAATATTGATGTAGCTGTTTGATCCTTTAAGATTTCGGATCTTTTTCCAGATGGTGTCGATAGGAGTTGAGAGGTTTATTGAGGCAACATAATTATGCCAAGACGCTCTTTTGCTTTTTTTAATTAAATATCGAGGTTTTGCCCTAAGCTTTTTAAATTCCAGGAGATTAGCATCTGTTTTATGTTTTTTAAGAATATTTAGTGCTTGTTTGCTTGCAGATAATGATTTGGCAATTTGCTCATTCCACCAGGGTACCGGTATCCTATTACAAGTGTTTGTTTTACCGATTGCTTTATGCGCTGCCGATATAATTATATTATTTAATGTACATTATGTTTTTGTCAATATATCTAAATAATGTGAAGTTGCATAGTTTTTCATCAATATACTGCTGAAAAAGGTCCCAATTAGCGGTTTTTATTTTCCACGTCTGGTAAATTGGATGTGTTGTTTCTTGTTTGTCATTTAGGATGTCAATTATGATTGGAAAGTGATCACTGTCATATAAGTATTTTAGTGTCTTCCATTGTAATATAGTTGCCAGTGATGGACTGCATAGTGAGATATCAATAGATGAAAGATTCCCATTATACGAATTAAACCTGGTGGGTTCCCCAGTATTCATAAGTATTAGATTTGAATTATTGATTGTGTTTTGTAATAAGTTGCCGCATTTGTCTGTTTTTGAACTTCCCCAAGTGGTGTTATGGCAGTTTGTATCCCATAATAAGATTAGTGGCGACTGTATCTGATGTAGTAAATTAGTTACCTCTTGTATTTGGCTTTCATGTGGGTGTGGAATATATATATATATATATATATATATATATATATATATATATATATATATATATATATATATATATATATTACAAATGTTTATTTTTATTTTGTATATCACCTGAACTGCAACGGTTTCGAGATTGGTATTTAGATTAATAGGCTTAGCTTCAAAATCATTTCTGACAAAGATAGCTACGCCCCCACTGGCGTGTTCTGTACTCCTATTTTTTAGAAAGGGAGTATAATTTTTTAGGTTTATTATAGAATTCTCTTTGAAGTGAGTTTCTTGTATACACAGTATTAGTGGAGAATATTTTTGAATTATTAGTTTGAGTGATTCAAGGTGAGCGAAATACCCATTAGGGTTCCATTGAAGGATTAGTGATTTACCCATCGGATTTTTCGGTCTCTTTCGTTGAAAAAGTGTGAGTGGGGTTAAATTTTTTTTTTAATCTGGTAATGTTGTTTTTTAATTTAGAGTTGTGAGAGTAACAATGAAGAAAGTTAAGGATATCGGTTCATTCGGAAGGTTCATTTGGGTAGTTCTTTGAGATAATTTCAGGATGTTTAGCATGAAGAGTATTAACTATAGTGTATTTTTATGTATGAGAGAGTAATAAAACAATAAATTATGTATGCAAATCCCCAAACTGTTGATACGGGTGACTCAATGAAAAACAGATATTTGTCAACAACTGTATCTGATGTAGTAAATTAGTTACCTCTTGTATTTGGCTTTCATGTGGGTGTGGAATATATATATATATATATATATATATATATATATATATATATATATATATTACAAATGTTTATTTTTATTTTGTATATCACCTGAACTGCAACGGTTTCGAGATTGGTATTTAGATTAATAGGCTTAGCTTCAATATCATTTCTGACAAAGATAGCTACGCCCCCACTGGCGTGTTCTGTACTCCTATTTTTTAGAAAGGGAGTATAATTTTTTAGGTTTATTATAGAATTCTCTTTGAAGTGAGTTTCTTGTATACACAGTATTAGTGGAGAATATTTTTGAATTATTAGTTTGAGTGATTCAAGGTGAGCGAAATACCCATTACGGTTCCATTGAAGGATTAGTGATTTACCCATCGGATTTTTCGGTCTCTTCCGTTGAAAAAGTGTGAGTGGGGTTAAATTTTTTTTTTAATCTGGTAATGTTGTTTTTTAATTTAGAGTTGTGAGAGTAACAATGAAGAAAGTTAAGGATATCGGTTAATTCGGAAGGTTCATTTGGGTAGTTCTTTGAGATAATTTCAGGATGTTTAGCATGAAGAGTATTAACTATAGTGTATTTTTATGTATGAGAGAGTAATAAAACAATAAATTATGTATGCAAATCCCCAAACTGTTGATACGGGTGACTCAATGAAAAACAGATATTTGTCAACAAGTTTACAGAAGTATATAGGAAAACAATTTTAAATTGAGTATGACCACCAGGTATAAAGGTTGGAGCATAATAGAATACAATAGTTGTGAGGGTTACTAATCCCTAAATAAGGTTGCCAGTGTCGGAGTGATGGAGGTTAACAGGTACTAATGAATTTGCAAGAAATGTAAGATGTTTATTTTATTGGTTATATATAACCAATAAAAGTTTAATAAGTACCTACCTTTTTGCAAAATAAAGTTTAATTCTTTGCCTATTTGCAAAATAAAGTTTAATTCTTTAGATAAAATAAAACGTTTTATTTTATCTGAAATGAGTGCATTCCGCGAAGTAAGGGTTTCAACAATCAAACATTTATTTCTTTAATTCCAGGAATCTACGACAGTAATTGACTAGATAATTACCTTCTAAACTTATGCCACAGAAAATGTGATAGTGGGTTTTTCCATTTTGTAGGAAGGCCCAAGTGGCGTATTCAAAATTCTTAACAGTTCACTAAAAGTAGGTACTTCAGTTGCAAGGTGCAGTTTATTGTGTATACTAGTGTTATGGAAAATTTGGAAGTGCCGTGTAAACGCCGAAAAATTGGTCCTTTAACAGTTAATGAAAAAACATTAATATTTAATTGTTTTAAATCATTTACAGACAAACGTTTATGTGAAAGTGTTGATGAGACCGTTGAGTTAGTTAGCAGTACACTTGGTGTTGGGAAATCTACGATTTACAGAGTTATTAAAGAAGAGAAATGTGGTAGTTTTCAAATGCCACGTAATGCTCCAGGGAAACTAAAATTTCAAATAGAATATCATTTTAAAGAAGGACTTCGACGGAAAGTGCATGAATTCTTCTTTAGACAAGAATTTCCAACATTGGATAAAGTTCTTGTCTCAGTTAGAGATGATAAGGATTACCCAGAAATGAGTCGAAGTACGTTATGGAAACTTTTAAAAGAAATAGGCTTCCGCTAGAAAAAGAATCCCAGAAAGTCTATTTTATTAGAAAGAAGCGATATTGTCATATGGAGAAGACATTTTCTAAGAACCATAAAGGAAATGAGAAACCAAAAAAGAAAAATATTTTATCTTGATGAAACATGGATCAACGAGGGTCATACACCAAATAAATTTTGGCAGGATGAAACTGTTACAAGTCAAAGGCACGCTTTTGTAAATAACTTATCTACTGGTTTAAACCCACCATCAGGAAAGGGACGTAGGCTGATAATAGTACACATTGGCAGTTCAGACGGTTTTGTTGAAGGTGGTTTATTAGCTTTTGAATCAACTCGTACCGGTGACTACCATGAAGACATAAACGCTGATGTCTTTCAAGAATGGTTCGAACAAATAATGATAGATCTTCTTCCTAAGAACTGTGTAATAGTAATGGATAATGCAAGTTATCACTCCAGACTTATAGAAGGACTGCCCACAACCAAGTGGTTAAAAAAAGACTTGCAGAATTGGCTTAGTTCAAAAAATATTACGTACCATCCCGGATCTATAAGAAAGGAACTTTATTCGTTGTGTGCCCTTCATAAAGAAAAATTTAAAAAATACAAAATTGATGAAATTGCCAAAAATCGTGGAATGACAGTACTTAGATCCCCACCATATCATTGTGAATTAAACCCGATTGAACTGGTATGGGCACAGATAAAGAGTGAAGTTTCAAGAAAAAATACCACTTTTAAAATTCATGATGTTAAACAGTTGTTTTTGGAGGCCGTAAATAATGTAAAACCTGAAAACTGGGAAAAGGCAGTAAATCACACTATTAAAGAGGAAAAAATGTGGAAGCTGGACAATATTACTGATAAAATGATCGAGCCAGTTATTATAAATCTTGGTTCTGAAAGTTCATCTTCTGAATCTGATTTGGATTTGTAACAAGTAGCTGTAAGTTTTATATTAATATTTTTATTCATCTATTTAACATACCTTAGACGGTTTTAAAAACTCTTTTTCTCTTTTGTAATTTTTAAAAATTAAAAAAAAATGTGAATTTTTTAAAACCCTTTTTAATGTAGGCCAGTCAGTTCTAATATAGTGTGTGATAAAAGAGGTCACTTTTGTTTACATACACATAACACTTTATAACACTGAAATAATTCATTTATTTTTTACAATTATTCAAAGTAATTTTTCAATTAATCTTGAGCACGCCCATGGAGTGGTCGGAGCTACCAGTTAAAATTATGCTAATTACTCTCTCGTTCATAAAAATAAACTTTAGAAAGTCGCATATTTCATTAAAATTTAATATGAATGGGGGTGATCGGTTTTCAATTTTGTCTTTTATCAATTCTAGAGAACAAATAATGTCGTCATTAGAGGCTTTAGTTTGCTTTTTAGGTTTTTTTTAGTTTATGTGTGATAGGAGGAGTAAAGATTTGTGAGTCCGTTTCTGGGTTATTTTGGTCGATGTCAGGTGAGGATGAGATTTGTCTTTTAACTTGAGTAGATACTTGAGTAAGTTGTTTATTAATATTAACTGAAGGTTGCAGAGTTACAGTTTCAGCAGGATTATTAATATTATTTAGATTTGATGATACTGTTTCTTTTGGTAAGGAGGGTTGACTTGCGTTTTCTATAGTTTCAGTTATACTGGCGTTCATTTCCATGTTTTGTTGTGTTTCAGGATATCTATCGTCTGTTTCAGGTGTCGTATTTGGAGAGGTTTCTGAGGGTACGTTTGAGGAGTTCGCAGTTATTATGATGGGACAATCTGTATCGTTATGTCCAATAGTCTTGCACTTAAAGCAGTTTAGTCCATCAATAGAGAGGAATAAACGATAAGTTTTATTGTGAAATACATTGAAGGAGTCAGGAATGGAGGTATTATCCAGGGGCGAAATAAATACTTGCCGTCTGAAGCTTAGGACGTGGCTATATTCTGTTTCTGTCATACGCACTCTTAGAAAAGTCATCTTGGAAACTGCAGTGATGCCTAATTTTTGTAATTCTGCTTCAATGATTCAGTCGTTGTGCTGGTGTGATTAATCTTCTTATCTCTATTTCTGACTCATTTATATTAATATATTTGTAGGAATGATCGACTATGTTTTTGGTAGAGAGGTAGATACATATTCTGTTGTTTGGAATTCTAGATGCAAACAAGACGTTACGTGGACCAACCAGTGATCCAATTGCTACGATGTAATTGTGAATTTTGATGCCTTCGATACTGGAGAGTACTACTGCTTGGTCCTCTGTTGGACGTTTGAACGTATTTACTACATTGGAATGAGTATTTTTTGGTGTATTTGAAGTAGAAGTAGTCATGTTGTTAATTGAAGTCATTTTTATTTTGTTTCCCCCGTTGTTGCAGGTCCGGTCCTGTCACCGGCCAAAGAACCGGCGTGGATCAGTTCCGAACGGTTCCAAAAAACCAGTTGATAAAACCAGTAGGTTGAACTTGATTCGAATTGTATAGGTTATATTTACTATTGTAATATCTTATATAAAGGTTTTTTGTTACTCACGTCGGTTTGAGTCGATTGGCATCAACACTGCACTATTGTTAATAGTATTTAAGGATATCAAATTTTCGTTCCGTATTTTACATTTAAAAATTAAAAAATAACAGAACAATTTCAAACATGGTATAATCATGCCACTGTCAGGACCATCTCCAGCATGAATTTTATTTACTAACTTTCCTGTCATTTCCCGAATCGAATGCAAAAAATTTCACAGCGATTAATCTTGCTGCGGAAAAATGGTAGGTTGTGCTTTGTTTCGTCACCTATATCTACAAATATTCAGTGCTTTAACGCACAAATGTCACAACTAGGAATTCTTATGCAGCTGATCTCTAAAATGCGATGATCTCGAAGCTTTTGTACAAAATATTCGTTAATAATACAGAATATAGAAGTGTAAGAAATCAGACTTTAAAAGGGGGAGGCATATTTTAAAAAATAGCGCAATGCAGACATAGATAGGAAATATATAAAAAGA
The DNA here is from genome assembly GCF_040954645.1 of Diabrotica undecimpunctata. Lineage (NCBI taxonomy): Eukaryota > Metazoa > Arthropoda > Insecta > Coleoptera > Chrysomelidae > Diabrotica > Diabrotica undecimpunctata. The sequence goes on from NC_092807.1 coordinate 82,114,592, forward strand.
GAATATAAGCGAAACAATTTAAATTTAGCGTGTTTTTATTAATACGTATTAATTATTTTCTATATTACTATATACATAATATAATACATAATATGAATATATTTATTATTTTAGCACGATCAAAAAAATTTTAAATGTTTATTGGTAAATCTTGAGTATTTTATACAGACCATATTAGAAAGTTATGTACATGAACAATTTACTAAATTGGCTCGCAACACATAAATTATCATTATAATATAAAGCAATTTATTACATATTCTGTAATCATATTTTATCATGACGAATATTTTTTCTGACATACTGATATTATTCTGACATTAAATTGTCAATATTGCAGCGTAATTAAATAACTATGTGACATTTATGTAATACGAAATTATTTAAATAGTGATAAGGCCAAAAGATGTTATGAATACTTCGTAAATTAACTTGAAACTAAAATAGGAGACAAATAAATTCAGAGAATAATATATTTCGTTTAAAATTAATAAAAGAAAGATGCGGTTGGTATTAAAGAGAAAAATCTAGTAATAATACTCTATTATTAGATTTATTGCTCTTATATATGTTCCTCTTCGATTTGACTTCTAAAAATCATACGAACCAGCTGAATTTAGCTGAGAATGTCAATTTTGGAACCCCAAAAAAGATATAAATACCTCACATTTGTTACCAAAACTCAAAACCGAAATTTTATACTATAGGTTTTAAAGATTAGGCTCTAAAAATGGAAATTCTATAGTGACCGGTCAATGAAAGTGATAAATTTTATTGATCTCACGTCAGTCACAAAAAATCGCAAAAATCGCGGAATGTATATTTATTTAACACGTTTATAAAAACTTTATTTATTTTATTTTTTTTTATTTAATTTTATTTAATTTTATTTAATTTTATTTAATTTTATTTAATTTTATTCAATTTTATTTAATTTTATTTAATTCTATTTAATTTTATTTAATTTTATTTAATTTTATTTAATTTTATTCAATTTTATTTAATTTTATTTAATTTTATTTAATTTTATTCAATTTTATTTAATTTTATTTAATTTTATTTAATTTTATTTAATTTTATTTATTTTATTCAATTTTATTTAATTTTATTTAATTTTATTTAATTTTATTTAATTTTATTTAATTTTATTCAATTTTATTTAATTTTATTTAATTTTATTTAATTTTATTTAATTTTATTTAATTTTGTTTAATTTTATTTAATTTTATTTAATTTTATTTAATTTTATTTAATTTTATTTAATTTTATTTAATTTTATTTAATTTTATTTAATTTTCAATACAGTAACATCCGTTACTGTATTGAAAAGTTACTCATTGTGCAAAAAGAAAATTTGAAAAGTTACTCATTGTGCAAAAAGAAAATTTTGGGATATGTGCGTGTATTTTCCGAAAGACTCTTACTACTGTACTACTACTGCATAATTAATTTACAATTCAGAATAATTTTAGTAAAATACCAATCTTCAGAACTATAGTAGGAAGCATGCATATATTAAAAATATTTGTTTCATTTATGTGTAGAAGTTTTTTATTTAATTGACTGGAAAATTTCTGAGTATGTTACATCGTGTTACAAAGATTTAGAAGTGCTGCGAGATTAAAATTATGTAGATACATTTTTGAAGGATATAATTGAAATATTGACTGGTCCAAACGCCGAATTTGTACAAGAAGCTGGTGCCAGTGTTACTACTTCTTGTGTAAAAGATAAGTTGATATCGTCAAGGTCGTGCCTACTAATTTGAGCAGAAAAAGGAATTTGTATATTCTTGTAATTTGGACTTGCTTCTTTTCCAGTTCAGACCTGAGTTTTCATGCAAAACTTTTAGTCAGAATTTGAGCTATTGTTTGGTAATTTAATATTTCCATTCTGTGTTACTGCTGAAATTGTTTGGGGAGTTTTATGACTTTTCATTTGTCTTATTTTTGTCCATACTTGAGATGGTGGAGTATCACTAGTAAGAGAAACAAAATTTTGCCATAAATCTGTTTTACTTTTTAAGGGCATATTTCGCTTTGAGTCTGAGCTTTTTGAAACAGATCAGGTTTTCTTGACTTCTGTTTTCTCGACACCTTATTGAGAGCCATTTTTCAGTGTTGTACAGTTAGTTCACATTCTGAATTCCACCATACTACTGCTTTTGTAGAGGGGCTATATTGTTATTTTTTACTTAACTTTATGCAGACATAATAATGCCGTTATTAAAGAGAGTTATCGCCTCGTCTATGTCTTTAGATAGACGGATAGATAGGAACGGCAAACAAATTTTCAACCGTTAAGAAGAATAAATTGATAAAGGTAACCTTGATAAAGATTTGTGATTATAATAACAGAGGACGCAGTTAATTTAAACTGATCGGGTGTGTTTTTCTTGGATTTTTTAGTTTTATGCTTTTCAGGCACGATTGAATCCTGTGAAAGCGTTTTTATTACTTTGATTATTATATTAGTAGATATGTATGTTTCTTAGGAGGTTGAATCGTTGAGGTCAGAACGAGTTCGTTTTTGACCATTTCAGTGGTATGTAAAAGAAATCCATTGTTTGCGAAAATAGAAGTGGTGAAAATATCGACAGTTTTTTTCTATTGCTTGTAATCCATATTTTTTATCGAGTTTGGTGGTACGTTAAACTTTGATATTAAGATAGTAGGAACAGGTTCCACTGGGTACGTTTGTTTATTTATGAGATAATTGCTATAGGGATTTTAACAAATATTAGCTCCATGTATGTATTTTTTGCATAGAAAATATGCCATTTTATCAGCGGAAAGAAATATTTTGTACGAATTATTGTCGAATGGAACTATTAATTAATGAAGCTAAATTCATCACCGGCGATTCTGGTTTTTATATATGATGGTGGTGACGCAAGTTGAAGACTTAAATGTTAAAGGTGTGTTTCTATAGTTTTATGAGGTATTGATAGGCAAACGTTGGAGATTATGAGTCTTTTGGCTGCGGGTAATGATCTCCTTACGGGTAATTCAACAGAGTTACTTATAATGGCAGGATATTCTCTTACAATATATTTAACAAGTTTAAGATTTGTTAAGTCGATCGTTAAGATGCATATTCGATTATTGGAAACTCTTTAGTCAAAGCGTATGTTTTTGGGGCTAACAGTGTTACCTATGGCTTTGATGTAGTGGAGTAGTAGTAAGTTTGATTCTGCAAGTGTTAATATTGTTTTTCGTATTATAATAATATGATTTCCGTATAGGTTTTAACATAGTATCAGTTGCATATTAACTTGAATTATTACTGGTGATATTGTTTCCAGACATGGTGTTGCTAACTGTAGAAGAACATTCATTTAAGATGTTACTTATGTAGTGAAAAGTAACTACTTTTGGTATGCTTGTGATATTGTTTTGTCTTAAATGATGGGCAGCAGTTACAATTCATATCAGTATTGCTGGTTGCTTGGATAATACTTCGACAAGCGAGTCCTTGTAGGACCATTTTCTTACTGAATCCAATTACAGCCCACTTTCGATATTCAAAACTTTACACAACTATTACTAATAACTGTTTGATTTTTAAATACTTGTAGAAACTGGTATTTACATTGTTAAATAGCTAATTTCGACATTGATTCACGAAGCGATATGTACTCGTTCGAATCATAATATTCAATCTATCTATATTTTTAAAAGTGTTATATTATAGTAAGTATTAAGTAATGATAAAGTTCTAATAAGTTTATTTCCATTTCCTCTCATCTCTAATAAAAAATAATCGTTTGCCTTGGAAAACTGACATTTATTGATTGTTATTACGATAAGTCAACAATAATTAGATTTTTAAACCTTTGTCATTTGTCAAATTAGATATTCCTAATCAAAACGTACTGAAATGTTGAATACACCGACATGTTATTAATATTGAGCAAGTGTTTAGGAAACTCTAGTGTAAGCGTTATGCAGAAAAGTTTTGTAAAAGAAACTTACCAGGTAAAACAACATTTAGAGCCATTGAACGAAGTTGTCAAAAAACTTGAAATGTGAAACCAAATAAAATAAATTCTGGTAGACCAAGAAGAACAAGAACAATTAATAAAACAAATATTATTTTAAATTTACTTGATCAAGATCCAACAGTTAGCGTAAGGAATATGGCAAGACAAAGAAAGTCTTCTTCAAGTTTTTGGCGGATACTTAACGAGCAGCATCTACATCCTTATTATAACAGACAAGTCCAAGAGCTCTTGCTAGACGATCTACGGATTAGAGTGGATTTTTGTAAAACATTGCAAGAAAGGACAGTCCTCAATCCAAATTTTTTAAAATATATTCTTTTTACGGACGAGGCCACCTTTACGCGACAACGTATGTTTAACTCTCATCATGCAAACTACTGTTCTGATGAGTCAAAAGGGTATCACATTACCAACACTCATTTAAAGGTAATGTTTGGGCAGCAACTTTAGATAACAAATTAACACGTTATCATATTTTATCTGGAAATTTAAGTCATAGTATGTACTTTAATTTTTTAAACAACGCTAATAATAGTTTAACGATTTAACGCTAACCGAGCGAAGATCTTTATTTTTATTTACGATGGAGGTCCCCTGTACTTTGAAAGAAGGTGTCGTAATTAATTGAATAACTATTTTCCGAATCGACAGATTGATAGAGATATTCATTGGCCTCCTCGCTTATGCGATTTTAATCCTTTGTCCTACACAGATTGGTCGTATGTTAAGTAAAATGTCTATGCTACCGATATATATATATATATATATATATATATATATATATATATATATATATATATATATATATATATATATAGATATATATATATATATATATATATATATATATATATATATATATATATATATATATATATGCTGTCACTATTTTTCCGGGATTGACTCCGCGTTGTAAAATGCTGGTTTTCTTGAAAACCATTGTTTTGGCGACGTTTCGGCAAGGTCTCACTTGCCATTCTCAAGCCTGGTGGATCTACTTCTCGTCGTTACTCGATTAGTACTAATCGAGCAGTACTAATCGAGTAACGACGAGAAGTAGATCCACCAGGCTTGAGAATGGCAAGTGAGACCTTGCCGAAACGTCGCCAAAACAATGGTTTTCAAGAAAACCAGCATTTTACAACGCGGAGTCAATCCCGGAAAAATAGTGACAGCACATATAGCTCCCGCGGAAACCTCAAAACATATATATATATATATATATATATATATATATATATATATATATATATATATATATATATATATATTCATGTCAATAATTTAGAGATATAATTCAACGTCACTTTCTTGACATCATAGCTGAACCGTTTAGAAGATTAATGGATTCCTTAGAAAAAAGAATAGACTTGTGTGTTCGTAAAAACGGAGGACTTTTTAAACACTAACTTACTCTAATTGAATTTTATTTTATGTTCTTGGTCTTTATTTTAGTTTTCTTCTTGTGTTTTTTTAAATTAATAACTTTGTCATTACTTTATACTAGCATTGGTTATAACTTCATAAATTTCGAATTAAAATATTCCAAAAACGGTACACAATATCGAATTTTACAAAAATAACTTTATTGCTGTAAAATTGTATTATGTTTAAGTTTACTTAAAATTTTGATTAATAATTTTTTACCCTTAAATAAGTTACAAACCATGTAAATAGGGTTCTCTATGAAAGTCAGATGTAAAATCAAATTCATGGAATCTATCAGCTTCCAAAACATTTTCGTTTAAAATTTCATTACAATGTTACCAGTATTTTCGGCAAAATCGTAAGCAATATGCAATGTTTTTTTCTTCAATGCCCTTTATCATGAAAACGGATGGCGTTTCACTAAAATTTTACTAAGCAAACCACAATTTTTTTTCAGTATTTCACCTATCTCAGAAACGGTGTTATCTTTTTTTGAAACACCCTGTATATATTTTTAAATATATTCATCAATATCATTTTACGGGTTAGACCATGTCGAAGATTTTTTGAAAAATAAAACTTTTTTTTCTTAAAATTAATATTAAAAATTTTTTCTATATGGTTTCAACTCACGGCCAGATACTTGTATACTACTATAAATATATAATATGTAGTCAATCTGTTTTTTATAGTCGAACATTCACTGTGTAAATGCTCTCAGTCAGGTGCGGGAAGAATCCCATCTTTGCCAAGAAAACGTCCAAATGAGCCGTCACATTGTTTAGTCTACTCATATCTATTTTAATTACTACTATTTTAATTTAATTATTGTAGTTCTATATGTGATATTTAATCAGTTATAGCTACTATACATGCCACCAGTTTTTCTTCTGGGTATAAAATTATATAACACCAATTTGGATTTTTTTTTATTAAGAATTATTTATTTCAAAACTGGTACAATAATAATAGGTGGGTTGTTTAAAATACAAGAAACTAATATTAAAAAAAAAAGGATAAAAGATCACGATACTTACTATTATGGTTTTGAGGATTCGCGACACCGAATTTATGTGGGGTTCCTGGTAGTTGGTAATATAAGGAGATTTATAGTGTTTCGTACCCATTTTGGACAAAGTGCGCTTGCCATTAATCAATACAGTGCCTTTAGAGGCCAATCTAATACAGGTTTATGCTTTTACTTCTTATGCTTCTGACGACGAAGTAAAACATTTTACACGATATCACAAAAGTATTAAAATTAAAAATATCCTCAGAAATTTTCCTAATTTGGTATTGGAGATTTAAATGCAAAAGCAGGCAAAGAAAGATTTTTTTATTTAAAAAAAAATTCTTTATAAAAGTTGTATTAATATAAGCCCTATTTATCACAAAAGGTTTTTGAAATACCTATTCCATTAGCAGTGCTATCCTCAAATGAGTACCAGGTTAATAAATATTTTGTTTAATACTTACTGCATTTACATGTTTGAAGCCACATATAATGAAGCTTAAACGAAGTGTATCTAAGGACTTATTGATAGCCACTAATCAAAATAACATATAAGGACAGAAGTCTGAACAAAGCAGTCAATGTAAACGGAGGTAACTATGTGACTAGAAGTGACTAATACCACTGTTCAATGGCATTTATCTCAACGCATATGTTTATTCATAATTTCGCCAGCAGCAAATTACACTGTTTATCCGGTTCGCTTTCTATATCTAATAAATCCGCATATACATCAATTATTATCATCTCAATTTTTTATAATAAAGTATCTAGCTGTAACGATGAGTCCAAGCCATCACCGTTAAACCAGCGTGCGCGCGAACCAACCCATGAAGTAGGAGTGTATCGACAGTAGAAAGGGCAAAGCTCCGCTATATAAACGGCAACATTTCCTCACAGAGACAGAATCGACAGGTGTTGACTGAAGTTTCTCTTCTTCCCTACCCCGGCTTGTGGACGTGTTGAGTTCACAAGTTGTTTCCGTCCCATACCGTCTTTACCCGAAAAGCGTGTTGAGCTTTTCACTACCCGTACTCTGAAGCAGTCGTGTTGAGTCTGTCGAGGAGTGTCCTATTAACCCGAATCACTTAAGGGACGTGTTGAGTTCCTTTCCTTTCTTTGTACCTATCGTCCGCTGTTATTAAATCGATACAACGTTACCGTAAAATTTCAAATACACACTCGCTTGCCGATAAGACTGGTTCCATATGACAAGGTCAAACTTAATTTGAATAATTAGGCCAGGTACTGAGAAGACTAAACCAAATTGTAAATATGTACATAAGATTTTTGTCAATTTAATTTAAGGAAGACAATAAAGTTTTATTTTTATTTTGAACTCTGTCTCTGCCTGTCTAAAAGCTACCCGGATAGTGACTCCCACGAGAGGACGTCACAAATGGCGCCCGAGCAGAAAAATACGTTTTAAACAATAATACCGACCGAATTCCGAATTTTATTTTCATGAGACAGTACTACGTTTCAAATTTTAATCAAAGACAGGGTGATTCACAGTTCAAAAATGACAGACGCTCCGGAAACGTCGAAGGTTAGTTGGGTGTACCTATTAAAGAAAGACGAACTTATAGCCGAATTAACAAACAGAGAACAGCCGACGGAAGGGAATTTCAGCGAGCTAAGAGCGAGATTAGTTGCGATCATCAAGGCAGAGGAAATAGAAGAAAACCAGATGGAAGACAGACAAAGAAAGATGGAAATAGTACGCAAATGGGGGTTACACTTTGACGGTTCAAGAGACCCAATAGAATTCATAGAACGGTTGAAAGAACTCCAGACAGCTTACGGCCTACAAGACACCCACGTTTTACAAGCTCTACCAGGAACATTAAACGGGAAAGCATTACTATGGTACAGAAACAATAATAAATATTGGAACGAATTAAAAGACTTCGAACAAGATTTCCGCCATTTCTTCGTTTCCTCCGTTCTCACGCAATCTCTGGAAGCTCAAATCCGGAACCGACTCCAACGAAACAACGAAGGTGTAAAAGACTACATCATTGATATTCAAACAATGATCAGAAGACATGGTGAATTCAATCACCAAGAAGAACTAAACAGGATATACACCAATATGAACCCGAACTACAAGTTGTATATAAAGAGGCAAGACGTATCGTCAACACAGGACATCATCAGACTAGCGGAAGAATATGATATGGTCCAAAAAGAGATATGTAACAGAAACAATACAAGGTGTGACTGGACACAGGCAAATAGTCGAAATAACAAAATACAGAATTTCGACAGACAGACTTGTTGTTGGAGATGCGGCCGCAGAGGCCACAATAGAAGAAACTGCAGAGCTATCGCTGTACTCTTCTGCAGCCATTGCGGAACCCGAGGAACAACTTCCAATAACTGCCAATGTAGAAGCCGACCGGAAAACTCCAACAGGACTGGACAAGAAGGAGGCAACCCAGTCAGCATTTAGAGTCCTCCCTAACAACCTCCAGCTACGCACACTCTACAGATCAACGACCCCACACAACGATAACGTTCAGCAACGGCAAAAAGTTAAGAGCACTAATAGACACAGGAGCCCAAAATTCGTTTATAGGACAAAAAGGTAAAAAAATATTGGAACAATGTGGAACAAAAAGCGAGAGAAAAGCTTTAAAGATCACGCTGGCAGATGGAAAAAACAGCAACATAGAAATCTGTTTTACAGCAAAATGTTCCATAGACAACGTTTGGAGAAAAGCCAAGCTACATTTTTTACCAAACCTAGCTTCAGAAGTAGTACTGGGAATGCATGAAATAACAAGATGGGGCATTGATTTGTCAGACATCTTAAATGGAAATCGCGTAAGAAGGAGAGAACAATACCCAACCAGGACAGAACACGGATCCAGATCGTACAATGCAGACAATAACCGAATACCGACCAATTCCAGGGTCAACGAAACACCAACCGCAAGATATCCGCTCCAACAGAGAAGCAAAATATATAACAAAACGACCTACCGACTACCGACCGATACCGCGGTCGGAGACCAGATCGAAAATATACCGACTACCGACCGATACCGCGGTCGACAACCAGACCGAAGATATACCGAACTACCGACCGATACCGCGGTCGACGACCAGACCGAAGATATTCCGTCATACATACCGGAATTCACGAACAGTCCGAAACGAGAGCAGCTCGACATCAGTACTACACTAAACAATACCGAAAAAAAACAATTACAGGAATTGTTACTAACAGAATTGGAGAAATTTAAACAAATTAAAGGAACAACACATCTAACCGAACATACAATAAAACTCAAGCATAATACACCGATCAAACAAAGATACAGGCCCCGAAGCCCGGCAATGCAGAAGATCATAAACGATGAGATAGATAAGATGCTAGAAGAGAACGTGATAGAAAAATCTAATAGCCCGTACAGTTCCATCGTCCTAGTAAAAAAGAAGGATAACAACGGATACAGATTTTGCATCGATTTTAGGAAAATCAACGACATCTCAGAAAAAGATGCCTACCCATTACCGTACATCAATCATATCCTAGAAAAGTTAAAATCTGCAAAATATTTTACCACGTTAGATCTAAAAAATGGATATTGGCAAGTACCACTTTCCGAAGCAAGCAAACCCTTGACCGCTTTCATAGCACCAGGAAAAGGACTATTCCAGTTCAAAGTACTTCCATTCGGATTACACGCCGCCTCCGCTACTTTTCAACGATTACTAGATACAGTAATCGGCCCAGAAATGGAACCACATGCATTCGCCTATTTAGACGACATAATAGTACTGGGGAAAACGTTCGAGGAACATATGGAAAACTTAAAAGAAGTACTTCACAGACTACAGCAGGCCAAACTACGAATTAATATAGACAAATGTAAATTCTGCAAAGAAGAGATAAATTATTTAGGCCATGTAGTAAATAAAACGGGAATAAAAGTGGACGACAACAAGACAAAAGCTATAGTCGAATATCCCGCACCAAAAACCGTTAAACAACTACGCCGATTTTTGGGCATCATCTCATGGTATAGGAGATTTATAAAAGATTTTTCACGAACTGCAGCCCCTTTAACAAAGCTACTAAAGAAAAAACAACATTGGACTTGGGACAGAGACCAAGAGGAAGCATTTAACAAAATAAAATTACTACTGACACAAGCTCCAATACTGATCTGCCCGGACTTCCAGAAAAGATTTTTTTTTACAATCTGACGCTTCGAACCACGGTTTAGGAGTAGCTTTAGTACAAACAAACGACGAAGGACAGGAACAAGTCATCGCTTACGCAAGTCGAACCCTAACAAATGCCGAAAAAAATTACAGCGTTACAGAAAAAGAACTACTAGCGATCATCTTCGGTATAGAAAAGATGAAACCCTACATCGAAGGATACCCATTTTCAATTATCACAGATCATCAAAGTCTACGATACTTACAAACAATGGAAAACCCTACAGGTAGAATAGCTAGATGGGCAATGCTGCTGCAACAATTTGACTTCGATGTCATTTACAGAAAGGGCTCCCAGAACGTCCTGGCCGACGCGCTCTCTAGAGAACCAGTAGATCTGGTTTGCATAATAAACGTAGAAGATGTAGAACCCGACGAATGGTACAATAAAGCTTTAAATAAAATCCAGACAAATCCGCAACTATTTCCAGACTACTCTATCAAAGATGGACTTCTCTATCGACACTTCTGGGACAAATACGATTTAAAAGAGACAGAGGTATCCAACTTCTGGAAACTATGCAACCCAAACCACAAGAGACAACAGAGAACAACTCCTGGCAGAAAACCACGAGCAACCGACCGCAGGACATCTAGGAATAGCCAAAACAATAACCCGAACTGCAAGAACTGTCAGCAATTTAAGCCGCAACAAAGCTTAACTCCAGGCCGCATGCAATCTACACAAATTCCGCCACATCCATGGCACACCGTTTCAACCGACATCATAGGACCCCTTCCAACATCCAGCAAAGGAAACAAATATATAATGACATTCCAGGACACCTTTTCAAAAGGGGTCGAAGCCATACCGATCAGAACAGCAACGGCAAAATCAGTCTGTCAGAACTTAAAAGATAAAATCATTATGAGATTCGGATCACCCAAAGAACTAATATCAGACAACGCAAGAACATACGATAACAGGGAAGTACGAAAGTTGCTAGACGAATTCCAGATTTCTAAAAGAAACATTCCGCCATATTCTCCCCAGAATAATCCAGTAGAAAGAACAAACAGAGTAATCAAAACAATGATAGCTCAGTTCTGCGATAATAACCATAAGAAATGGGACACGGGCCTTCCAGAACTACTATTCGCATATAATACAGCTAAACACGATTCAACGGGTTTCTCCCCAGCCTTCTTGAACTTTGGACACGAACTAGAAATTCCAAGTAAAGTCGTAAACACCCCAAACGACACACAACATACCGATCAAAACATAAAATGGCATAAACTACGAGAAACATTCGAATTAGTACGTACAAACCTGGCAAAAGCTTTTACAACTCAAAGCCATTACTACAACTTACGACGAAGAGAGTGGAAACCCACAATAAACGACAAAGTCATGAAAAGGGAATACCAACTCTCAAATGCCGCCAAAAATTTTAACGCCAAATTAGCACCGAAATTTTCAGGCCCATATACTATAACAAAAGTGTGTTCTAATGTAATATTCAAATTAAAACACGACGATAAAAACCGTACAATAACAGCTCATATCAAAGACCTAAAACCCGCATTTACCGATTTCCCTACTCCTTAATCATTCCAAGCACTTACAGTCAACACCAAGTAGTGACAATATATTTTAATACAGTTTACAGTTACCTTCAAATACAATGTCAGACACATTAGAAATATATTACAGTGACATAGAAATGGACGGCACAGTTACGCCGCCACCATACACCATTCTAGAATTAATATCACCATTAGGGAACACACCAAAACCTAACACCCCGGGCAAAGGCTGCGAGCCCCTGATAAAGGCTATTTCCAAATTCAAGAACCTTTTCGATGAACCAACCATGGGCATCACAAAAATTCAGAAAGTCCAGTCAATTCCAGTGTCAATCCCGCTGCTCTCAGTAGTTCCGCCGCAGCATAAAGGAAAAAAATACAGACTGAGACTCCCGAACCAGGTGCTGAGGATAAAAACCAATAATTGAAGCCCCACGAAGGAAGACGTTTTTTTTTAAGAGAGAGGAAGACGATTTTTTGTTTAAGAAGACGATATTTATATTTTTTTTAGGGCGGACAATTTTTATTTCGATGTATTGTAAATTTTTTTTAGGGTAACCAAGTACCTGGCAAGGAATAAAAATAAAAAAAAATTTTGTTCCAAAATTTTTTTTTCCCAGGAAGAGGGGGTGTAACGATGAGTCCAAGCCATCACCGTTAAACCAGCGTGCGCGCGAACCAACCCATGAAGTAGGAGTGTATCGACAGTAGAAAGGGCAAAGCTCCGCTATATAAACGGCAACATTTCCTCACAGAGACAGAATCGACAGGTGTTGACTGAAGGTTCTCTTCTTCCCTACCCCGGCTTGTGGACGTGTTGAGTTCAAAAGTTGTTTCCGTCCCATACCGTCTTTACCCGAAAAGCATGTTGAGCTTTTCACTACCCGTACTCTGAAGCAGTCGTGTTGAGTCTGTCGAGGAGTGTCCTATTAACCCGAATCACTTAAGGGACGTGTTGAGTTCCTTTCCTTTCTTTGTACCTATCGTCCGCTGTTATTAAATCGATACAACGTTACCGTAAAATTTCAAATACACACTCGCTTGCCGATAAGACTGGTTCCATATGACAAGGTCAAACTTAATTTGAATAATTAGGCCAGGTACTGAGAAGACTAAACCAAATTGTAAATATGTACATAAGATTTTTGTCAATTTAATTTAAGGAAGACAATAAAGTTTTATTTTTATTTTGAACTCTGTCTCTGACTGTCTAAAAGCTACCCGGATAGTGACTCCCACGAGAGGACGTCACATAGCATCTTGGACATATCAGCTTTCCAAACTCCAGGAATCAAATATTAAAATAAAAACATATAGTACCCTACAATTTATATTTTTTAGCTCTTAACCCTTTGGATATGTATATAGATGGTTGCCTACCTATAATCAAATCTTTTATCTGACTTTAATCTACCTTTAATAACACCTAGTGTATAAAAACGTGGAGGAACATTGGGAAATTTAGCTAATAGCTTCATGATATCACGATACCTGCATCAGGTCAACGACTAAGAAGAAGAATTGTATAATTTAGGAAAGTAGAGTTTTTTGAAGTTTAGTTAAGTATTGATGGTTGCTACTGTTATAATTTATCAAACTTTAACATATTTACTTATACACAATGTTGTCCATAGTCATATTTAGACACATACCTTCGGTTACATTAATTGCTTAGTTCAGACTTCCGTCCTAATATGTCATTTTGATTAGTTACTATCAACAAGTCCTCAGAGGCACTTCGTCTAAGGACTAGCAACAAAAGTGGAGTCATAGTCAGTGTTGCCATGAAGCTAATTCCGTTTATAACTTAAACATCGTACTTTTTTAATATTAAACATATAATCTAAAATAAATTCAATTATATTTAGGGCTTTTACCTATGTATTTAGTGGCTTTAAGTAGGTAAATTTAGTAAGTAGTAAACCATATTTTTGTTATAACCTTGCTCAAACTTTTACGTTTGCTTTAGATAAAGTGATAATACTTATTTTAGGATATCAGTGATGATGGATAGTTATTCCAAAAACGTTCTGTGATGTAGCACGATGAGGTTTGATATTAATATACCTTTTATAACGAATTTTTTGATTAAAATTTTTTGGTAATTTATGGTATTTAGCAAACTTCATTCAGTTTCATTGTGAATTTCGAAGAATATTGTAGGGAATTATGGTTTGGAAATACCCAACGAGAGAGAAGATCATTTGATAATTTTTTTTTTATTTGAAACTGATTCAACCTCAAGGGTAATTAGCGATGGTCAATTTTACAGATAAAATAAGTATAAAAAAAAACAAAAAATACCATTAGATTTTGTTGATTAGTCCTGAGGAAACCAAAAAAAGGTATGGTACGATTATGGTCACTATGTTCACATATAATGTTTTTTTATTGTTGTAGGTAACGTTCATGTTGTCTTTCAAATGCGTACAACGGATATTCCACTAATGAGTGATGTACTATTAGATCATTAGCACACACATAACACAAAGGTTTGTGTTGCTTCTGTAGTAGTAAATCGTGTGTAATCTTGGTGTGTCCTAGTCGTAGTCTGGCGATGATAACTTGATTTCTTCTTTTCATAGGTTGCTTCCATAGTAGGACAGTTTGTTTTATGGTCCTAAGGTTACAATTTGAGGCAGGTTTCCTGCCATTTGTTCATTATTTTCTTTTTAAAATATTGTTTGACATCAAGGTGGTGACAAGTATACATTGACAATGAAATTGGTTTCTCATTTGTTTGTTTTGCAACGTTGTCGGCTCTTTCATTTCCTTTTATTCCACAATGTAAAGGGGTCTAAAACAACTGAACAGTTCGATGATTGATTTGGCATATCATGAGTTCCGACTTAATTAAATTTAAAATAGGGTGTTCAGTAAAAAGTGTCTAATGAGGATAATGAACTCAATTAATCACTAATTATTAGGCTACTAATAATGTTATTTTTATTGACGAATTTAATGCTTAAATAATGGCAAATAGTTCAGCAGAGAATATAGTGAATTGCTTAGGTAGTTAAAATGACCGTTTTTCACTGGTTGTTACAAATGCAGCACCCACTCCATTTTCCGATTTTGACGCATGAGTATAAATGTGAATGGACTTGTTATGACTATTTAACTTCTCTAAGGCTTTGGTTTTAAAGAAGTATGATAAAGTATCAGATTTTTTAAATTATGTAAGACTGATATCGCACTTTGGGAGAGCTATTGTCTATGGTGGAAGATTATCAGAATTTGTAAGTGTGTATATAGGAGGTACAGGAGGTTTAGAATTGTACTGATACGATGATAGAATGGTGAATCTTTATCTTGACTGAAACGTTGAGAAAAATTTGTCAGTAAAAGTGTTTCTGAAAACAGGAATGGTTGGATTTGCCACCACCCTTGTAGCATATGAAAGAGTTAAATATTCCGTTCTAAGCTGAAGTGAAGGCTCCCTAGATTCACAGTAAATGCTATTAATATTGCTTGTGTAATAGCCTGCTGTGCTATGCTTATTGCGGAATTATAAACTGGATCGAGAATATTTAGTATTGAAGTTTTTGCCGAGTTGTACGCAACTTCTTCATAATCAAGTTTTAAACGATTTAGGGATCTGTATAAAGTCATTAGTGTTTTAAAGTCCGCGCCCTATTGCTTGCGAGCTATATTTCTTAGCAGATTTAGTCCGTTTTGTGTAGATTGTCGAAGAAAGTGCACATGTTCTTTCTAAGTTAAACGATTATCCAATTTCATGCCAAGAAAATAAATAGATTTTACATATTCAATAGAATTGTTATTTAACACTAGGTGTGTCGCTTCATGTGAAAGTTTCGGATCAAATGCAAGGTGTTTCCTTGAATTGACCAGCTTGGCAAGGTATTTAAAATATCGTGTCTCCAAATTGTGTCATAGTCGTGAGTTATATCGAAGAAAACAGCTAAACAGTCCTGCCCACAGCCAAATGATTCATGTACTACAGACTCTATGTCTACTATGTTATCAGTAGTAGACCTAGATTTTCTAAACTTTATTTTCTTCTAGGTGCCACAATAATCTATTATTGACCATTTTCTCGAGTAGTTTACACACGGAACATGTTAAAGTGATGGGTCTGTAGTATTCTAGACTCGATTTACTTTTAACATTTTAAAGTACGGGAATTATGATAGATTTACACCAATCAACAGGAAAGACATTTTTTGTCAAAATAAAATTGTAAAGGTCTAGTAGATACTGCTTCCCCTTAGAAGGTAAAGTTTTAAGAAATATGATTGGGATGTTGTCAGGTCCATGGCTTGAATTCTTTGATAGGTTAAGAGATTCGTGGAGCTCATCCATTATATATTTTACATTTAAAGTTGAACTGGTGTGTGAAGTTTTTTTCTTCTTCTTCTTCTTCTTTGTGCGACTAGGATTACTCCTGTTTGTCTGCGTCTTATTTTGTTTCAGTCGTTGTTGATTGTACATTATCTTTCCACCTTTTTGGCGGCCTTACAACGGGTTTCTACTATACGGCTTGTTGTTTTTACAGATGTTCGCTAATCTACCTGGTCCCATTCGGTTTACATGTTCATTTCAGTTTTTTATTCTAGTTTTTATCCACCTGTTAATATTTTGAATTTTGCATTGTTCGCGTATACTTCTGTTGGTTTGTCTGTCTCTTATTGATATGCCCGATTTTTATGATTTAAAAAATTTATTGGTAAGTTTTCGTCACTCGACTATTTTTTGTGCAGCTATCTCCTCTTTTGATGAGTACGTTTTAGTCTCTTGTTCTAGGTAGTGAATAGCATTCAAAGATTTATTTCCATACATTCTGTTGACCATTTTCCAAACATCTATAGTAAGAGTAGATGAGGTTATGGAAGATATAAATTTTTTTCAGGCTCCTTTTTTACTCTCCTTTAGGACATATCTGCAGTAAGCCCGTAATCTATTAAATTCCAATTTATTTTTTAAGATTGGGTATCTGTTAAGCTTGAAGAAGGCTCTTTTGAAATCTTTTGTAGCTTTTTCATATTCAGTATAACATCAGGGGACTGGATTATGATTTCTTGGAAGAACTACAAAACCAATAGATTTATGTGCAGCAGATGCTATGCATTGGACTAAACTCGATACTTTAAAGTCAATTTCCGCCTCTTCATCAAAAGGACATATTAAGCTCAATATAAATTCTGAAATTATGGAAGAGTAAAGAGGCCAATTGCCATTTTTTAATGACCATTTATCAATGGGATAAATAAGGGCCTGTGGTTATTATTAGATATTAATATAGGAAAATTATCAGTTCCATATAAATAAAACATAACTTTTCAAGATAATGATGGCTGTACAGAATGATCGCAAAGAGATAAACCTAGTGGAGACTCATCAACTGTAGTATTAAATCTGGTTATGCGTCCGTTATTGAGAATATTTATATTAAGTTCTAATGCAATTTGTTCAATTTTACGGCCTAGAGAGTCCACTTTTTTAGCTCCTCATAACAAATTATGAGCTTTGAAATCAACTACTATTATATGAGATTGAGGAATCGATTCAAAAAGATTAACTACGTCATTTTTAGATGAATCTTGGCCAGGTTGGATATACAGATTACAGATACTTACTTTTTGAGGTCCTTTAAGAATTATGGTTGTTGCTTCAAGATTAGTTTTTAAAGGGATTAAGTCAACTTCGAATGATTTATGGATATAGATAGCTACATCTCCACTAACAGTTATTCTATTCTTAAAAAATGGTGTATAGTTTTTAAGATTGTGACACGAATTTCCTTTGAAAACTCTTTCTTGCAAACATAGGATGTGTGGATGAAATTTATTTATAAGAATTTTAAGATCTTCTAAATGGGTATGGTACCCATTTAGGTTCCATTGAACGGTAGAAATATTACTTAAAATTTGTTGTTTTGTAATTTTGTTTTTAATTCTAGAACAACAGGATTTAAGATATCTTTGACTTAATATAGGATGTATTTCCTTTAGAAAGTCTACCAATCCTTCGATACCTTCCGAGTAAGTTCTGGTGACACTGAGAGGAGAGCATTTTCAAAGAAGTCAATAAGTTAAGTATTCATTGTTGGAGTTTTCTTTGAAGAATTGACTATTGCATTTGGTACGATCTTCTACTAGGTTTCTGTTGTTTTCTTGTTGAATTTTTGGTTTTTTGCTTCTTGGCTTCTATATTATATGAAATATTATTGGATATTATTTCAGATACGTTTCGTTTATGGTGCTGGGATGAGGATGTATCTTGATTTCAGGTATCCATTTGAGTCTGATTATCAGAGTATGCTTATTTAGAAATTTTCGAAAAAAGAGCTGATTGGTGTATTTCCTGTAAAGAATTTAGATGAAAAGTATTTTGGATATTGTTTAAAGGACTCTGATTATTTTTATTGGGACATTGAAATGCAAAATTTCCTTGCTGCTTACATAAGTAGCAAGATTGAGTTTCGTTGGAATATAAAATTCCACAGTTGTTATCCTCATGGTTAATTATCATAGAATCGGGTAATTTGTCTAAGTTAGTTGGCGCTATAAAATTGTATCGTCGGAAACTCAAGATATGCTTGACTGCTGAATTTAAAGTCCCTATCCTGAGAAAGTCAATTGGAGTTATCAGATATATACTTAAATTTTTCAGTTGTTCTTCTATAATACTGTGCGAAATACTTGGACATACGTTGGAAATAATCAATAGTTCATTTGGAGTTATCAGTCTTCGGGCTTCAAACCGTTCTTGATTAATTACTACAACCCCATGTTTGCTAGAAACTCATTGACCATTGTCGTTTGCTAGAAACTCATTGACTGTCTGTTTACTGGTAATGAAGATACAAATACGATCGTTAATAATTTTAGAAATAGAATGTATTTTTCTGGGATCCACTATACAAGTTACTGCATTAAGATAACCTTCAATATTAGAGTTTGGGAGTAAGTAAAGTAGAATTGCTTGTTTTTTTGCCAAACTAACAAGCTAATATTAAATATCAATTATCTCTAATTGTTGATATGTTGACTGTTCGGAGGTTCGAACGAGAATTCCATTTGATACAATTTTGTATCAAATTGTAATACAATAGATGTTTAATAATAGATCTTCGGAATCATAAATTGCACAATTATTAATAAAAGTTTTTGGAATACTATATTAAACGTAGAAGCCTATCCAGAACCCGACATTATCACCGACTATTCCCAGTTAGCTGTAACATAAAGAATTAACTTGAAAAAGTACACAAAGCCTTAAAAAATTTAAAATATAGATGAAAGAATGCTCTCTGGCCCAACATTAAGAGCAGAAGTACAAATCGAATTTAATTTAAGTTTGGACAGCATTCAGAAAATAATAATTGAGAAAAGCATTGAAGACACTTGGAGTTAAATATTAACGTCCATTGTGGAGGTTAGTGATTAAAAATAATTTAAGAATAGATAATTATAGACAAAAATGCTGGATATCCGACAACGCTTGGATAAAATAGACATATCTTATTTCTATTAAACGTGTTTAGCTGCATATATAAGATATAAATAATAATTCCTAAAAATTGCCGTTTTTGTAATCTTTGTCACTTAAATACATCTATATTGAGTACCTGTCAATAAAAGACATATTTAGTTAATTTAAACAAATTTTTAAATTATTAAACACAATTTATATAGTAGCAAAATTTTTAAATTTTTCGTATACAAGACCACACACAAATTTTTACGTACGTGACAAATTTCACATGTTTTATTTTCGTTGCAGTTTCCTGTTTGGCATTTCCTACGTTTATTATTTGATTGTTTTGTTGTACCCCTTGAATTTGTACCAGTTAAAGTTGTCCAGCCCTGAATCATATGATCTTGTAGCAATTTTTCTGCTAATTAAGTAAAAAATTTTGCCTAGATTTGACTGCCAGTAACTTACGTATATAGAAGCATTTATTCCTGCCACATCTTAAATAATACAAAAAAGTTGTAACGGCCATCTTATTTTTTTTTTATTAGCTCCAATTAAAATTAAAATCTATCCAAAAATAAAAAATAATACGTAATTTGTTTGTTTACATAGCGTGTAGGAGCCTCTTCAAGTAAGGAGATCCTTTTTTTTTTAATTAATAACTGTAAATGTTACTAATTTGTTATAAATAGTTTAATTAAAAAGCATATAAGTTGAAAGCAATAAGAACATAAAACACAGGCCATATTTTTGATCATCTGATATACAACGTCTAGTCCGTATTTTGTGTGATTGTGTAAAGGGGCTCTTCTGTACTTCCTGGAAGACGGACGAGCGAGGACCTTAACCCCGACACGGCATGTTCCACTGGCTGATAGGTAAATGTCCTACAAATATGTAGTATAGCTGTCAATAAGGTCTTACTTAATAAGCTAAATGAGGGCATGACATAGGGCAACAGCTATGTCATTATTGTATCAGGCTTGGAGTGAAATGAGTTCTGCTCTTGGTTTGATAACAGACACTCCCGATCAAATATCACATAATGGTTCAACCGGCCGTAACACTGCGATCATGCAGGTATAGGGAAACTACCTGATTTTATCTTCCCAAGAGTACACTCCAAGTGAGTGAATAGCATAACACAAAAAGAAGTTAGACCATGCGAACCAGGCACTCGTGGTAAATGGGCGATTGGAATAAAACGCCAAATACAGAAGTTTCAAAGAAGAAAATTGATGAATATAGGGAAACGGAACGTCAGAGTTCTTCTTCAATTTGGAAAACTTCACATAGTAGAGAAAGAGCTTAAAATACAAAATATATACATTTGTATTCTAGCAGAAACACACTGAAGACATCAAAGATATTTTAAAACAAAAAATCCCACTATCTTTCAGATCTGAAAACACAGGATACAATGGAGTAGCCATGCATACTAATAATGGAATCTCGAAATATATCAGGTAATATTAAACAATAAACGATAGCATTTTCATTTTATTTAGGTATGTATGCCCAACAGATGCCTCAAATAAAGACATTGACTACATTTACAACAATATAGAAAACATCTTGAAGAAAATCTCCCAAAAAGAGCCAGTATATTATTATGAGAGACTTAAATGCCAAGGTCAGAAATACTGAAAATAAAGCACATTTAAGAGATATTGTCGCGTCATTTGTCTTGGAAATTAGAAATCAGCAAGGAGAACGTCTACTACAGTTTGCCAGTAAAAACATCTAGTGATAACAAATACACTTTATAAACACCATCCAAGAAGGCTTTCAACATGGACTAGTCGAAATAAAGAACATAAAAATCAAATCGACTACGTATTCGTGCGGAAAAGATGGAAAAACTTAGTATTAAATGTTAATGCTATGCTTAGAGCATACTGTGGATCAGATCATAAACTGCTAAAAATGAACTGCAGGCTCAAACTACATACAACTAGAAAAATCCATCACACAAAACAACAAGGATAAATATTACAAAAAAAATTCAGATGAAACTTATAAACAAAGAAAAGCCACAAATATTAGAAGACATAAATAAAACGTGGAATAAAATCAAAAGCTGGGTATATTTAGCGGAAAAAGAGTGCACACCGCGTAAAACCCAAAAGAACAAAATTTGGATGTCAGGGAAACCTTAAAATTAGTGAAAGAAAAAACAAGGAGCCACACTTAAGAAATAGTGGAATTGAACAGGAGAATAAAAGGTTTGTGCACCATAGTTAAAAATATCCATACAAATAACGTGTGTCAACGACTAGAGCAACATGCAAACCTCAATCAAAGTCATGAACTATTTAAAAAAGTCAAATATTTGACCTGAGAGTTCAAGTCACAACTTCAAGCCATTCAAGATCATAATGGAGAAGTAAAATCCGACTAGAGAGCATTACAGACACATGAAAAAATTACTGCTCAAAACTGTATAAAGACACTTCAAAAGTTGCAGATGTAGTCTCAGAATACAAGAAACGTACAATTAGAGAGGCAGAACCAATATTGTTACTAGCAGAAGTAGAGAAGGCTCTCAACCAACTAAGAAACAACAAATCCTCAGGGTTTGATGGCGTACCAGCAGAGACTCTAAAAGCAATGGGCAAGATTGGCATAAGTGTAATACTGGATATGTGCAACATAATATAAATAACGTAGGTACTACCAACAACGTAAATGGACTGATGAGTGGTGCGAATCAACTTTTATCCCTATCCATAAAAAAGGATCACTAACCGTATGCAGCAATTACGAACCTATTTCCCTTATTCCGTGTACAAGCTAAGTCCTGCTATATAATCAATGAATGGCTAAAAAGCTTTCTACTTCCAGAGATAGCCGAAGAACAATGCGGATTCGCACCAGGAAAAGAAATATGGAAGCAAATACATTTACCAGACAGATAATACAAAAACCGAGAGAACACAACATACGTAGAAGTCAACATTACGTAGATTACGCAAAGGCTTCCAATTCAGTAAAAGAGGATCCCCTCTGAAGTATAATGAAAAATATGGGAGTACCAGACTATGTAGTTAACGTTATAAGAAATCTGTATGACAAAAACCTAGCCAAATTTAAAATAGACGGAATGTATTCAGATACAATTAAAACAAAGAAAGCAACTAGACAGGGCTGCATACTATCACCATTATTTTACAACATAATATATTCTGAATATATAATAAGAAAAGTGCTAGACGAATGGAATAGAGAAATCACTTTAGATGACAGAACAATCAGCAACTTGCGATACGCAAATGATACACTTATACTAGCAGCGATTGAAGTTGAAATGATTACCATCACTAAACGGCTAAGCCAAGTAAGCGAAGAATTCGGACTTCAGATCAACACCACAAAAACAAAAAGAATGATCGTAGACAGCGCAAATAATAATCTACTGCTCATACACCAAGTGGCGAATTTTGAAGTGGTAGACATATTTATATACTTGTGCTCCCTGATATTCAACAATGGCGATTCAACAATGGCCCGAACCGCAACAGCTAAACTGAATAAAATATGATAAGACCAAACAATAACAAGAAATACTAATCTCAGGTTGGTCAGTGTCCTTATTTTTCTCAGTGCTACATACGCAGCTGAAACATGCACTATCAAAAAAATCGATAGGAATAAGATCGAAGCCTTCGAAATGTGGGCCTATAGTAGAATTCTACGCGTATCCTGGACAGAACATAGGACCAACCGGTGAATTCTGGAAGAGTTTCATATTTACTTTAGCCACATAGTTAGAAGAGCGTGAACCATGGAACTATTGGTAGTAGAACGAAAGGTTGAAGGGCAGATCAAGTGAAGACCCTGGTGGGAAAATCCCTACATAAAGCCGCCCATATAGCACAGGATCGCAGCCAATGGAGGCAGCAAGCCAATAATATTTAGAGTGACACCACGTCCTGATAAGGGCTCAAGGAATGAATAGGAGTAAGCAATGGTTTCTGGTTTCTTATTTTTATCTGTGCCTATTTTAATATTATTTAAACGTAGAGAATTGTGAACTTTTATTTGGTACAACTCCATCTTTTTCTATTAATTAAAGGCGAATATCCTTTCTTGCTTGGTTTATTGTTCAAATAATGCTGGTAGCCTTTTTTCGTATTTTCTTTTCAACTTTACGGACATAAAGAAATTATCTGTTATGCCAGTTATTCCTTAATTTATAAATGGCCTTCTTAGACAGCTAACTACATGTTCTCTAAAAATTTGAATAGCTGGTCGGTGCTCATCTTTCCAGGTAAGGAAATCCGTTCAATAAATAGTTGGAGTGAACATCAGCTGCAAGCCAGAATTTAATTTTAACCTTCTCGGGTTTAGTCGCCATGTACTGGTAAATCAGCATCTTGCCCTCGTGGAAAAATGCTGTTCGTCGATAGATATATTTTCGCCAGGTATATAACACAATACACAATTCTTCTATATACCCGTATATACATATATTATTTGCAAGTGCAAATTTTTCTGTTGATAGTCGGTCAGTACTAGTACTTCTCATATCAAAACAAATAAAGCTTATTATTTATGTCAATTGGTTTATAAATATTGTCTCTTAAAAAAATTTTGGACACATTTTGTGCTCCATAAGCTACCCTAGTATAGAGTAAGGATATAAATGCTTCGACTTCTTCAATCGAAATTTGCCAATTTTCATCTTTGATTTGCCTTCTACCTTTAGGAACAGTAAATAATTTTATGTTAAAAAGTATGTGTTAATTAATCAACATCAGCCATGCACTAGCTGCAGAATCTCCAATAATGCTTCTCTTAGCCTAACGCGAGTTCAGCAGCTTCCTTGTGAACATTTTGACTGGTACGTCTTCCTAAAATGAACGAGATACATTACTAGGTAGGTTAGGTTACGTTAGGTTAGGTTAGGATAGGTTAGTAGGCAGGTATATACTCATAAAAATATTGTATAAGTAAATACATAAATAGAAGCTACTAATATAATATAGTTGCTAACCTGGTGGTCTAGCGTTGTTGTCAAGTAACTCTCATACTATAGTGTCGATGGAGGGATTCCCTAAATTTCTTCAGCGAATTGCTCTTACTAAGTTGGTAATCCTTTCTATGGTATTGGAAACTGCATTTGAAGTTAAGGTACAAGTACTGGGCAGCTTTTTAATGTCAACTGCATCTTCAGAATCGCTACCCAATGAATGTCCTTGATCAACTTTATCAGGCACATACTCATAATCTTCATTGTCAGATACATCTTCATCGCATAACTCTACTTGAGATCCCTTATCTGACAAATTTACTAAGTGTGTATACACCACTGTGTAAGTGCTTTTTCGTTTGACTCTTTTTATTCTTAATATATTTGCCTTAGTTGTTGTTTGTTCTGAAAGCTGGTGTTATTCCTTTTTGTATGTATTTGGCTATTTTTGTTGATATTTTGTCGGTATACAGATTGAACGAATTTAATACGGAACATACGAAATCAATGTATTTCGGCTCAACTCCGCTCTAGGTGGTTGGCCAATAAAAGGTTGTCAAATAATTATATTATAAAAATCCAATACTTCAGCGAGCTGCTGGATTCTGAATTCATTCAAGAACAAGTCAAAACTCCACCCAAATAGGTTGCCTAGAATCACCGTGAAAACTAGACTACACAAGCAGTTATTATGCTGTCAAACCACTTATCGCTTCCTTATAGTCCAAGAGATAGAGCCGAAATTTTGAACTGATCAGTAATATGACATTTCTCTATTGGAATATATTCATTGTAACTGGGTTAAGACTTTGCCTTACAGGCGGACGCCCTTCGTGGTACAGGGGGTGGCTATACAAGGATGAAGTTGTAATTTTTTTCAGAAAAATTAACGATTGATAATATGGCTGAAAATTTGCCCAGAGTAAGATCTTGGTATAACCAGACGAAATCCCAAAGGGCGGACGCGAGAGTGGATACATAAGGGGTGGCGGACAGGGGTGAAATTGCAATTTTTTGGGGAAAAATTAACGATAAGTAATATGTCCGCCATTTTCATGGCTCATTATTTAGCCCCTAAAAACTCTAAATACAAAAGGGCGGACAGCTGGGTTGGTACAGAGAGCCATAAAACGGGGTCAAATGTACCACTTGCCTGCGCATTTTAGGTCTCGGTAACAATTTTCAAACTGATTTTATTATGATATTTTTATACCGATTGATTTGATAATTTGTATGCTCACTTCTGTTACTATTCTGAGAAGCGTCAAGTAGAGTTTTCCTCAAAATTTTCCAAAAAAATTTCCGTGAATGAAAATTTTCGTAATTTTTTGAGGTAAAATCTAATTTATAGAATCCTTTCGATTTTCTGTAAGTTATACCATGATTTTTTTCCAAAAATTTTCAAACGATTTTTCCGATAAGAAAAAAAAATTAGAAAAACTTTTCTAAAACATTTGATAAAACTCTACGTCATCGTCTGAATCTTTTATAGAATATTTTGTAGTTTTAAAATGATATTATGATAATGTTTTTTTTTCAAACTAAAGTCATATTTACTTTACAAATCACATTTTTTTCTTAAATATAAATATATTACGAATTAATTTTTAATTGAATAAATGTTTGATATTTGATATTTTTTGTTAAATTAAAGTAATTTTATAATGTTAACTAAAATATTTTTGGTATAACAAATAGTAATTTTACTTATTTTTTATTACAATAAAAAGGTTTTTAAATTTATATTGCATAAATAATGGTTGTTCAGATATAAGAAAAATTTGATTTATTATTACATTAATAATCAAATACAAAATATATTATTTCTATTTATCAATAGGTAAAATTCAATTTGTAGAATTCCTTTAACATTTTTTAAATTTATATTGCATAAATAATGGTTGTTCAGATATAAGAAAAATTTGATTTATTATTACATTAATAATCAAATACAAAATATATTATTTCTATTTATCAATAGGTAAAATTCAATTTGTAGAATTCCTTTAACATTTTACAAATAATTATTAATCAAAATTAATTTAATAGTGGAATTATCAATTTTTTAAGTTTTGAAATTTACTTTGTACTTAGATATTTTCAATATTTTTTTTAACTTTCAAATTGATTGAATGTTTTTTTCATTAGTTAATTATAATTTTACAAATTCTGTTTGGACATTAATTTTGCATCATTATTATTTTAAAATATTAAAATAATAATGATGCGCGTTCCATTTAGATCAGTAATTCTAGACGCATGCGCTAAATGTAATAAGTATCAAGATGCTTTTATCCAACTTGGTGAAACTGACTTCGATTGTAATGAAGTTTTTGAAACCTTAGAAACTTTCATATGTCACTTATATGGAACAGGACTGACGAGAACAATTCCAAAAAGAAAAGTAAACGATGTCAGATTTTCACTATTTAACCGGCAGTATAAGTTGCATGATATGAACGAGCCTTTAAAAAAAAACAAAAAATTTCGATGCTTTAGGCTTACCACCATGTCAAGATGAATTACACCAACATCTACTGCGAGCCCATTATATTTTAAATATTTGGACAAATGCTCATAAAAAAGTACCAACAGAATTGATTGTTGAAGAACATGGTTGGGAGTTTGAAGATGAAACATATAAATTCAAATGGTTTAGTGGACCTCAGATGCCAGAATCAATTCGAGAAGTAGTGATTGAAAATGAAGCAGATAATGAATGTGATATTATTGAAAGTGAAAGTGACGAAGATGATGAATGTGATGACATCAGTGAGAGTGAGAAAAATGACGAAATTTTTAAAGTTTTTCTAATTTTTTTTTTCTTATAAGAAAAATCGTTTGGAAATTTTTGGAAAAATTCATGGTATAACTGACAGAAAATCGAAAGGATTCTACAAATTAGATTTTACCTCAAAAAATTACGAAAATTTTCATTTACGGAAATTTTTTTGGAAAATTTTGAGGAAAACTCTACTTGACGCTTCTCAGAATAGTAACAGAAGTGAGCATACAAATTTTCAAATCAATCGGTATAAAAATATCATAATAAAATCAGTTTGAAAATTGTTACCGAGACCTAAAATGCGCAGGCAAGTGGTACATTTGACCCCGTTTTATGGCTCTCTGTACCAACCCAGCTGTCCGCTCTTTTGGATTTAGAGTTTTTAGGGGATAAATAATGAGCCATGAAAATGGCGGACATATTACTTATCGTTAATTTTTCCCCAAAAAATTGCAATTTCATCCCTGTCCGCCACCCCTTATGTATCCACTCTCGCGTCCGCCCTTTGGGATTTCGTCTAGTTATACCAAGATCTTACTCTGGGCAAATTTTCAGCCATATTATCGATCGTTAATTTTTCCGAAAAAAATTACAACTTCATCCCTGTATAGCCACCCCCTGTACCACGAGGGGCGTCCGCCTGTAAGGCAAAGTCTTAACCCAGTTACAATGAATATATTCCAATAGAGAAATGTCATATTACTGATCAGTTCAAAATTTCGGCTCTATCTCTCCGACTATTAGGCAAGCTCCTCTTTCCTTTAAAGGAGACAGATAGTTGAACGATATTTTATACAATGTCTATCACCGGGTATGGATTTATTTTTGTCCAAGTTTTATATTGGTCCACTATTTCAAATGCAGTTCAAACAGACATATATTAAATTTTATGTTCCGTTTTAAATTTGTTCAATCTGTATGTAATCGAGAGCAGAACGTACTAAGTTTTTTCCCTGAGCAGAAATTGTAATTATCGAACAGATCTAGGAACGTCCTGCTTTATTAATTTTGTAAAATAAATATGAATAAGTAATACACAGGATCAAAAATAGGAAGCGGCCAAAATGATTGCATCCGGTGCTTTTAGGCAGAGATTAACATATCTCAAAAAGTAATTACACTAAGTACCTGTAAAAGAGAAATAATTGTAATTCTCAAATAAATCTAGGAAACGTTATAAATTATCAAATATATAGAATATCTATGAATAAGTAATAAAGATGATCAAGAACAGAAGCCGGTCAAAATGATCGCTCTAGTATTAAATCAATATTCGTGACAGACAATACAGAACAGTTAGTTTAATGAGTCATCTGCTAAAGTTGTTTCTAAAAATAATCACTCAACACTCGCAAATCTCATTTTGACTCATAGTTGTTTCGGTTTGCCATCCACGTTCTTAGACAGAGATGTCGAGATGTAAATTTTAATGTATTTGACTACTTTGTTAACTACTAGAAATATTTTGACACTGTTAAACATGAGAATTTAATTGCTGCTTATGATATTACATGAATTGGATGGATGGAACGTTGGGATAATAGCCGGTTTGTACTAGAATAAGACAGCTGACAGTGGACTTAAATGCCAGACGTAAAAAGCAGTTCCTATTATGAGAGGAAGACAGCTTCCGTTTAATTTATTTTCCAGAAATATTTTTCAAAGAAGCCGTGAAAGACAAAACAAAAGGTACACTTGCCAACGGAGGGGTCATCAACAACTTACGATATGCTAATGATACATACGTTTCAAAGGTAATAGGCAAACCAATTGGATAGTCATCAGCAAAAACCAAAATATAGCTAACAATCTGTTTGATATCAGGATAAATAGAGAAATAGTGTAGAGAATGAAATCATGCAAATATTTGGCCTCTTGAATGATTTAAAAGTGGGACTTATCTCAGGAAATCAAATTGCAAAAAGGGCAAGGCAGATCATCATCAAAAGCATGCACTCTGACTAAAACAATATATAAATAATCAAGACTTTCGAGATCCTGACCTACCGCGAAATGTTGAGGATATCGTGGATGGACAGAGAGGTGAATAAACCAGTTTTTATAGCATCTAAATAAAAAAGGGAGGTTACGAATACCGTGAAAGGAAAAAATTTAAGTTATTTGAATACCTGATAAGAAATGATGAATATAATACATGTAATTATTCGGGGAACAATAAAAGAATATCCTGGCTCATGAACCTCCACCAGTGGTGTGGAGTCAGCGCCACGACATTATTTAGGTCAGCTGCGGAAAAATTAAAGATAATGAGACTGGTCTCTAATGCTCTTGGAGGACAAGGCGCTTAAAGAAATTACCGCAGAACTCTAAAACAAATATAGAAAAAGATTAAATTTTTAACATATTTAAAAAAGAACTTTTTGTTTTGAAGATTTTTGGTTATTTGAAAAATGACAGTAATAATTAACAAAAAATTTGTATTTGTGGTATATCTCATAGTTGATGCTCCTCTAAATACCGTTTTCACATATGCCACTAAATCTAACATAGGTTTTCTGAACATTAAAGCTAACATCGGTCTTAGAGACCGATGTCTCTAAGCGTGCGTTCATAACGAGGCGCCGACCCTCGATCGGACCATAGGTTGGTATTATATTATCATCGCCACGTAAAATAAATGCATTATGAGGATACCATGCCATTGTCTCTGTAATGAACGCACCTTACTGATGTTAGCTTCAGTGAGAGTTTTATGTCTTCGACATAAAACTATGTTTTCATTGACACATTCTCAAGAAAGGGATTTTGTTTAATCCTTAAAGAAGTCAAATTAAACAAGAATAATACCTATTTTTAATTTATAATACTATTATTAAACATTACCAAAAAACCAAATAAAATAAAAACATTTAAACTCAAATTTAATTATAACAAACCGGCCATGGTTATACCATAGTTATTTGGATAACAATACCAAACAAGTTCTCAATAGTATTAGTAATAAAAAACAAATAAGAAAATTATTGGAAATTTTCACAGAAGGAAGTCACATGTTCTAAGTATGTGAAATGTTTACAAAGATGGCATGCGAATCTAGTCATCCTGCTTTTTTACGGGAACAAACGAAACATCGGCCATTTGTATTAGCTCTTGAAGGCTCCTCTTTGACCTCGATAATGTTATATATTTTCTTATTTCTGAGTTTTATTGTTCGTGGTACACCGGTAAGCTTAGTGCGCTTTCTCACGTGTGCTTCAACTATCTGGTATCCAAGATTCTTTAGAAAATTTCTTCGTTGTACTATTTTTTTTGTTGAATCATTGACAAATATAACAAATGAGTTGGTACCAGCTATATTTAGAAATATATAGAAAATCACCATCGGCCAACTGTCTTGTGATTCGTGCACAGTTATAAGCTGCACTTAATTTGTCGATTATGTCCACACCTCCGTTCGTCTTGTTATAATCATATATTATATCTGGTTTGCCGGCCTCCATATCTATTTCATCATCACGGTGCATTGTGGAGAGAATAACTGTATTTCTACTTTTTCTTGGAATGTATGAATAATTTTTCAGGCCGTTCATTTTCATTTCAGCTGAAATTTGAGGATTGTTTTTACAGCAAGAGTTCAAATTATCGTGAGTCCATGATGGTTAAGAAGTTTATCCACTAAAAGAGTGCTTGTCAAAAAAGTATCCATTATTACGTTACGTTTGGTTTCCCATATCAGTTGACATAATTTTGGTACTAGGGAAATATTAGACGTCTTCTGCTCATACGGCACAGTTAACTGTTTTCCAACATTTACCTCATTTTTGTCGTATCAAACATTTAAGCGTCAGCTATAGAGTATATCTTCAAGTCATACCTCTTTAGTTTGGATGGTATATAGGTATAATCAGCACCGACTTCTAAATGCCCATTTACGTAAATTTGCGTTAAACTTATCAAACAGTTGTCTGATGGCAGCCAGTTTATGTATAGATTGCCTCTCTGATCTTGAGGTAGTATTGTCGAAATGAAAATTCTAAAGTAATCGTTTAATTATTTCTATAAGCATGGTTAACTGAAAAATTTCTGTGCTCATACTGTTAGTTCTGAAACGGAACGAAGTCCGCAGTATAGAGTAATCTTCATAAGGCTTTCAATTCATCTACATCTGTTAGCCTTACTGTCCTGTTGGATTCAGAGTATTAATTTAATTTTATATGTCGGTTTGCGTAAAATGCTATTTTTTCTAACATATCATTTATGAAAAACAAGCTCCATATTTCCATTGCTGCTTTCTTGTGCCTACCTTCACCTTTTACTCCTGGCAATTGGTTACTAAATTGTCAGCATGGGTTTGCACCGTCACGTCACATGAAACAAGGTTTACGGGTCGTTCTCCTAACTGCTAAAACAGAAACTTCTAAGTGGTCGACATCTAAGCTGGAATCACTATATTCTGCTGCATCAGATAAAACTTCTCAAAAAGTCATCTAAGTCTCTCTTGTTCAGCTTCATAACTGCACGTAGCCATTTTCTGATAGTAAAAGTGTGAAATGAAACAACAAAGCAATTTCGGCATAATTATTACATACAAAAAAGAATCAAATGAAACAGCACTACAAGAAAACCTATATAATAATTAAAAATAAACAAACACTTTGCTTTTTATCAATAAAACAAATTAATGTTACTCCCTTATTCAGACGGATTAAATAACACCAAACCTAACATCGGTCTCTGAGACAAAACTTGCCGATAATTGTATAAATACCTTACACTGAAAACTCAAACTTCAACATTAAAAACAGACAGTTGAATCAGGCACCTACTGACTTTGGCGAAAATACAAACCAATGATTTGGATATAATCGTAAAAACTCAAAGCGGCCCGTCTCACAGACCAAATCCTGTTCACGGAAGGTTAAGATTGTTCATTCAAATATAAGTAAGAAGTTTTCATCTGTCTTGGAGATGGTCCGTGTTTCCGATTCCTATGTAAGCACTGGTATAAGTGTTGTGTATAATAATATTTTTAATTGCTGGCTTAAGTTTCTACTATTCAAAAGGTAAAAGAAATAATAAGTTAGACTTACTCACAATCAATTTAATTTAACTAATCGGACGACCGGTTTCGCTTTCTATAATATGCAAAGCATCTTCAGGTCACGATACAAAGTTAAAATGCTGAAAATAATAATCCCATATTAGGGTGTTGTCTAATAAAGATAAAAACAAAGATAAAAACATAGGTAGGTGATATAAATTATATAAATTACAGTAATTATGCCAATATTACATGTCTGTGGTTTTATAAATGAATAAAAAGTTTAAGCAGACAAGGTACGACCCACAAATTGGTAACATAGTCTATTAAACTGTAATGAATTAATAAATAAACCAATATTACTTACATGCCGGTACTCTATTAGTTGGTGGTTGAAAGAACATGGTTCAAACTATCTTGGATTGTAGATTGGAGAGCTCAGGTCAACTATTGTAATTATTTAACCATAAACGGGGAAGTTCTTGAGGAGACAGATTGTATGATCTTGAATGGATGTACAGATTGTGTGGGTGTGCAATAGTATAATCTTGATTAATCAATTAATCAAGATTATACGATTATACTATTGCACACCCACACAATCTGTACATCCATTCAAGATCATACAATCTGTCTCCTCAAGAACTTCCCCGTTTATGGTTAAATAATTACAATAGTTGACCTGAGCTCTCCAATCTACAATCCAAGATAGTTTGAACCATGTTCTTTCAACCACCAACTAATAGAGTACCGGCATGTAAGTAATATTGGTTTATTTATTAATTCATTACAGTTTAATAGACTATGTTACCAATTTGTGGGTCGTACCTTGTCTGCTTAAACTTTTTATTCATTTATAAAACCACAGACATGTAATATTGGCATAATTACTGTAATTTATATAATTTATATCACCTACCTATGTTTTTATCTTTGTTTTTATCTTTATTAGACAACACCCTAATATGGGATTATTATTTTCAGCATTTTAACTTTGTATCGTGACCTGAAGATGCTTTGCATATTATAGAAAGCGAAACCGGTCGTCCGATTAGTTAAATTAAATTGATTGTGAGTAAGTCTAACTTATTATTTCTTTTACCTTTTGAAATGGACTCACACAAGCAACACATTCATGATTTCTACTATTCATGTGTTTACGCAGTCTAAAATAGATATTCGCCAGAATTATTCTCCGTTTGATTATTTCGGTTATGGAGTTATTAGTCATCACGGAACCTAAGCATGTGAATTTGTTAGAGTTACTAACAGTAAAGTTAAGGCAGTTTCTGACTCTGTTAGTTGTGTTTATACTACCATTTTCGTTTTTATTTCTTTATTTGGGGGCCTATGTTTTTTTAGGTATTTGAGAAAGGGCTGTGTATATTTCTTCCAGTTTGTTATATGAGCAGTTAGGTTTAAATTATTTACGTAGATCTTAATCTGTGAATATTTGTCAAAAATATTTCATATGCTGTCTTTCGCATGTCTGGCGTCTTTAACCCCCTTTTACAATACTATCTTGACAAGAAGGCACCTCGGCGTATCTCTCTACCACAGTCCGACATGCGTTTTAAAAAGTTGTGATTATTCACCCTGTATTTCTACTTTGCAAATAACTTTACTTTATTGCAGCCCTTACCAGTCTTATTAGTTTATCAGGAATGCAGAATTGGTCTATGTCTTGATACAATTTACTTTGTAGCACACTATCATAGGCTGATTTAAAATCAATGAAGTAGGTGGTAGGTATTAATATTGAATTTGTTGGTTTTTTCCAGTATCTGCCTCAGTACAAAAATATGGTGAGTCAAAAAGCCCCTATAAATGCAAACGTGGGCAATCATATAGGATACTCGAAAATATTTTATATGCCGCTTTAAAAAGTGTTATATCTGTATAGTTTCTGTGTTTTAATTGATCACCCTTTTTGTGTAACGGACAAACAATTTTACTCTTTTATTCCTCTTTTATATTATTATTATACCTTTTAATCGGGATTTGTTCTTCATTTCAAGCATTTGCTATTATTTTATCGTACCTGAATACTAAAAAAAATTAAAAAAAAAAAACTTTAAAATGTTCCATCTACCTATCTAATACGTTCTCTTTTGCATCGAGAAGGAATGACTATCCATCTCTCCTTATTCTTATATATTATCTGCCTTGGTTTTAACTCTTTTATTGCATTATTAAAGATTTATAGAATTTTTTTATTGCTTTTGCGTTTTTGACATCTCAAGTTATTCCAATATTCCATTTTTAAAAACTCGCTTGTTCCTTCTATGTAAGTACTTCTCTTATCTTTTAAGATCTTTATAATTTTGTTGATTTCCTTTCCTTGCTGCATAAGTTTACATGCAGCATTTTTTCTTCGAGTAAAAACTCACACTCACACACTTTGTGGTATGTCTAAGCTAAATATTTTGTTTAAGGATAGGATGGGTGTAGAATTAAGCCACAATTGATTGTAGTGAAAATAAAATGGGGCGTTGTTTGGCGTATAAAATATAATTTTCATTATAAATAATTATTGTGGTTCAATCCCATTTAAATAGAATATTTAGTTTAATATTGTTCTTGCACGTTTTCCAGAGTTGGTCCAAGTCCAAGTTTAAAATTATTGAAGCATTTCAACTAATACTGAAGTACTTTATGTCCATTATCTTAATTTCGTTGGTGCAGAAGTAGTGTATGTCAACAATTATTAGTATTTTTTCTCATCTGAGTTAATTTAAATCAAATATACTGAGTGCATACCTAGCATATCTGGAGATAGACTAGTGCTACACTCACCAGATCGTGGCAGCACTATAAAACTAATAGTCTAGTTTTGGTAAACATAGGTTAGTTTGTGATATTTATATCTCAAAATTAAGAGTAAAAATTGTACTCTAAAAATCAATCTTTTTTCCTGTTTGATAATTCAAATAATTATAAGTACTGTCACAACAAATAGTTTAATTTTATTAACTTACGTTTTAGGTTATGTAGGTTACTTTTATAATTACCTTTTTTTATCAAATAGTAATTTTTGCTATTGGCCTATACCTTAGGATTTTATTAGAAATAATGTAGAGGAGAAGCCTATTATGCGCTCGAGTGAAGGAATTATAAAACTGATGACTGCACTGATGATGAATGTGTTGACGATAAGAATGATGAAGAAACGTCGACAGGTAGTAGTCGAAAACAATCACTCAGGTCTATGTCTTATTTCTATTATCTTTGTACTTCTGAAAAGAAGGAAAGAGTTTGTAAAATGTTTTTTTCTGAATACATTGTGTCTTTCAAGTCAAATGGAAAAAACTGCATTTTCCAAAAGAGATAAAATACTGAATACAGTTGGCGAAGATCAAAGAGCAAGAGATGACTGTGCTACAAAATTATCTGACAAAATAAAACAGTCAGTGATGGATCATTTCAATATGTTTCCGAGGCTAGAAACAGTTATTGCCAAAAAAATTCACAGAGGCAATATTTAGATTAAAATCTAAATATTACAAAAATGTATGATTTATATAAAGAAGACTGTATAAATAAAAATATTTAACAATTCGCGAAGTTGTCAATGTATATATCTTTATTCAACACAAATTTTAACCTTGAATTCTTCAAACCACCAAAAAAGGATTTGTGTGACATACGCGAAAAACATAAAAACAGCAATGAAGCAGAGAGGAATGAAATGAAAGATTTAATTGAAGACGATGATTGCAAGATAAACAAAATAAAAATCAAAGAAGAGATGTGAAAATTATGTGCTATCTTGCAGCAGTTTTTAATATGCAACAGGTTCTTCAAACGCCCCATTTAGATGTATCTCAGTTGTATTATCGTAGAAAGCTTTATGTTTACAATCTGAGTATTTATGATCTTCATAAAAAAAGGCTCTGGAAGGAAAATAAGAAATGAGTTTTTTTTTTGATAACTGAGGGGGACAAAATCCCAACAGAAATGCTGTCGTAATTTATAAAGATCTAGCTGCTAAACATAAAATTAAAATTTTCCACGTTTTCTTGGAAAAGAGACAAACCCAAAACGAAGGTGATAGTATACATAGTAATGTTGAGAGGGCTTTAAAAAATGTTGCTATATACGTGCCAAGTCAATGGTATCTTATTGCATGAACAGCATGTAGAAAGATTCCATACAATGTTACTGCAATGGATGACTTTTACGATTTTGTTGAATTCAGAAAACATACTTAGGTATAACGAAATGGACAAAAATGAAAATGAAGAAAAGGTCAAGTGGTACCTGTTATAATGGTTGAGTCCGATCACCCCAATGCTGTTTTTATAAAATACAATTATAATGATGTGGATTTTATCAGAAATAATACTGAGCGTAGGACAAGAAGAAAAACTTTTTCAGTACATAGTGACCTGCAAATGTTGAATGCTAAAAGTTTACCTATTAGTATAAAGAAATTAGAGGACTTATCTCTAATTTCTTTATACTAATGACTTCTATTTGAATTTAAAGTCATAAGGGAACTTAATTAAAGAAATCACTGTTTTTATAATTTATTTTGTAAAATTGTATATTTTGTAAAATATTTGTATTTTTATAAACCGTAGTAATTTATTTATTCATTTCTTCATTCGGCTTTACTTAAATAGCAACTGCGTGTTTTTGTAAAAATGAAGAATATTGTTAGTGTAGAACTAGCGTAAGTCCAGATAAGCTACTTCTGCACTAATAATTCTGATGCAGCAGTAGTCTATGTCCACTGAATGTTTTAGTAAAATAATAAAACAAAAAAACTAGTTTTATAGTAATGTAAAAGTTTCTGAATGAATTGAAAAGTATGCACGAAGTAAACGTTAATGTTTGAAAAACAACATAATGGAAAACCAAACTTTTTTGTTCTAATGCAGCGACTTGTTCTCTGACAATCTGTTAGATAAGTTTAAATTTAAGCAAACCCTGTAAAAAACGATATATATTATCTACACTTATCTTCTATCCTTGATAATTACGTCAGAATTGTTGTTTCTGCGTTAATCGGTAACCATAGAAACCACACACTTTATCAGTTATTCATAATAAATTTTACATTTTATTTATTTTATTTAATGGTATTATTTCGTAAAAATATATATCAGCGACGTAGCTGTTGTACCTGATACACAATGTCATATTAAACAATAATAACTATTACTTAGAAACCAAACAGTTCGAGCCGGTCATATGGCCCCTTTCTAAATATAGAAAACGTAAAAATAATTGTTTCATTGATTCAATTTAAACTCAAGGTTGATAAAATAATTAATAAATAAAATTTTTATAATATTTACGTC
Source organism: Diabrotica undecimpunctata (assembly GCF_040954645.1). NCBI lineage: Eukaryota > Metazoa > Arthropoda > Insecta > Coleoptera > Chrysomelidae > Diabrotica > Diabrotica undecimpunctata. The sequence continues at coordinate 82,152,306 of NC_092807.1, forward strand.
TAATGCTATGTAAGTTATTCCCTACATTTGTAGTATTCTTCCAAGACCTGTAGATAGAAAATAATTATTCTGTGGAAAAACCTTATTCACAAAACATAGACGTAGATTACGATTTTTTGCCCACTAGAAGGAAGTAAGTAAATAGATAAATATAATTAGCATTATATGCAACTAAATTATAAAACTTGTATCATCGACATTTGCATAGCATATTTGGAAAATTTTAGCTTAAATAAAATATCCTGATTAAGTAATCTCAAAAATCATCTATTCTCTTTTTGCGTCGTAAGTTTATCCCGTTTATCTTCGTTTGGGAATGGTGTAGTATGGTGTCTTGTAAGCTACTTGTCTTAAAGACGGATTTAAGGTGTATATCCAAAATTATTTTCAATACCTTATTTTGGACGAAAATGATCTCCATATTGAACGTAACGGATATTTCGGAGGCTATTTTTTCCACGTCTTGACAAGAAAATGGATTAGACATGAATGTTACAATATCTGTCAGTTTTTTTAAAATTAGCGTAGCGTCTTTCAAACTCGCTATGAAGTAATTGCAGCTCCGTCTCGTAATAAACATAATTCAAATCAGCGGCTAACTTTTTTCCACGATGGAAAGTTGTTTAAATCCTTTCTGCTAATTTACTTAATCAATAATTTCAATACACAAATAACAACAGGATTTATAACATCAAAAGGATTAAAGCAAGGATGTTGCTTGTCTCCCACTTTATTTAAAATATACCTCGAAAGTGCTTTAAAGAGATGGAAACAAAAATGCAGGACAATGGGGATACCGCTCACCAATACTATGGTATATACGCTTAACTTTGCAGACGATCAAGTAATAATGGCTCAAGATTATAACGATTTAAGCTATATGGCACGAAAATTAATTGAAGAGTATGATATATGGGGTCTAAAAGTAAATAAAAAGAAAACCGAATACCTATGCATTGGAGCAGAACAAAAATATCTCATATTAGACAATAACACTACGATAAAGCACTGCTGTGACTACAAATACCTAGGTATCACTATTTCATAAGATAGAACATTAGACAAAGCCATAAGAGAGAGAAATACGTCAGGGAGAAAAGCCATCACAATGCTAAACACCATTTTATGGGACCAATCCGTCAGCAAAGAAAATAAAAAGAGGATATATGAGATTATAGTAAAAGTATCACTTTATACAGTTGTGAGGTATGGCCACTGAAAGAAAGAACACTGTCAACGCTGAAAGCGACGGAAATGGATTTTTGGAGAAGAGCCGCAGGAAGATCTAGAAGAGAAAGGATTACCAACGAACGCATTAGAGAAATAATGGGAATCAAACGAACAATCACAGATGACCTAACAACAAAACAACTTATCTGGTTCGGACACATACAAAGAATGGACGAACAACGAATGCCAAAAGAAATACTAAAGTGGCAACCAGAAGGAAAGAGAAAACGAGGTAGACCGAGAAAAAGTTGGAGCGAAGGAATAAATAAAGAACTGAGAGAGAGGGCCATAGAAGAAGATCTATGGAACAACCGATCTAAGTGGCGATTGGAAGTCGGAAAACGGCAGAGAAAGTTATAAACCGACAAGTAGTAGTAGTAGCAATAATTTCAATTTGTTGACAAAAGAATGTATTGCGCTCATCATATCGATAATTGTTTTATTTTTACCTTGTAGTTCAAAATTAATAAATTATTTAATTAATTAATTAATTATTTGATTAATTAATGATTCGGAGGTTCAAATGATTTGTTAAATCTGTTAGAAAAGCCAGACCACGGAGCTATTTTTTGTTTTGAAGTAGATGAGTGTCGTCTCCTCGTTCTTCTAAAAAAGAAATTATTTTGGGAAGTAACTCCTGGAACCTATCTAAAAATTTTCCACGCCTCAACCACCTCACATCTGTGTGCAGAAGTAAATCAGTGTGTTCCAGAGAGTCGCTAGCTTCTAATTGCGCTTTAAAAAGGCGCCGTTGCAAGCTTTGCGCTCTGATTGAATTCGCAATTTTTGTTGTCATCTTCACTGTCAAAATTTTGAAACACAAAACTTGCTGGTGAATGATGCAATGAAATGAAAAAACGATGGAAAGTCATCGTTAGCTCGACATAATGCAACAAATCCATTGTTAACGCCAGTCATGGATGGTGCACCATATGTTGTAATACACAAGAGTTTGTAAATCGGTAGCTCGTATTGTTTCACAAAATTTATAAAAACGTTGTATATACCTTCTCCGCGAGTTTTGTCTTTCAGAGGCAGCACTGTTAACAGTTCTTTAGCCAACATGTTAGAAAATACACAATTGGGCGGTATCAGTCATATCGGTTGACTCGTCAAATTGCAAAGAAAAGTACATACACTTCATAATATCACTTTTAACTTGGCTTTCCAAATCTTTGCCCATGATTTCGATACTCTCGGACTTCTTTGATGGCAGACATAATATCTGTTTTATTTTTGAAGTCCTCAAATAATATATTCGTAGCCTCAATGAATGCTTTCTTCACTACCTCTCCACCTTCAAATGGTTTTTTATGATATGCCAATATATAAGAAATTTTGAACGACGCAATTGTTGCAGCTACTGATTGTTTAACAGGCCTAGTGAACATTGATTGTTCCGTCTTCAAACTACTTTTCAAGTCTAGTACTTTCCGTTTTCTAAATAAACTGTTTTGCGGAAAATCATTTTCATAGTTTTTATGCAAAGTTTTATAATGCCGTTCTAAATTTCCGCGTTGGGCAGAGCAACGAAAGACCGACAAACACACTTATCTGGAATTTTTCTTCCCACGCATTATTAAATGATATGTTTTGCTCTTTTTCGCGGCACTCATATCGAGTTTCAAAAATTAATGTAAATAATATATTACTAAAATGTTTTACTAGTAATAACTTAGTAATGAATGATTAATGCTTGACTAACAGCAATACAATGTTGATACAGTACACTCCCATTTCATAATTTATCTATGAATGTTGATATGCCAAATCGGCATTATCGCAACTTTCGGGTGAAGAGTATTTTCTCCGTGAATCGCGATCGACTTCAAAAACTTTGGCGATCGACTGGTCGATCGCGATCGACTCTTTGAGCACCACTGCTCTAGCATATATTGTCTTGTCATTTTTAGGATGAGATGTCTCATGACATATTTCACTTCCGATTAAAGTATGGTTGGTCCTGTAAGAATTGTGTTCATACTATCAATGTTATTACTTCCTACCGGACGTAGCACGGATGTTAATCATTAAATAGATATTTATATTACAAATTTTTGCACAGCTCCATAAGGAAACCCATACCAATGTCTATCTGTGTTGTAAATGCTTTGTGATAATAACTGTGTGATTATTGCGACGATTATATAACGATTTATTTAAAAATTCCGAAACAGCCTTACAATCATGAAAAAAAAAATGTAAAAATATGTATATTACCTTTAAACGCCACCGTTTTATAAACATGAAAAAAATGGCCTTTAAACGTCAGCGTTCTTTGCACATTCTACTCTGCTTAAATTGGATACTATTGGATAGTACTGGCACGAAAGTGCAATTTTAAATATCTGACCCAAAAACTAGAAAATTATGTCTATCATAATATAGAGGGAATTTCATCAACACATATTTTTTAATGAAAATTTATTTGCAAATTGTTAAAAAAAACCAACAACAAACAAATCGGATATTCAGAATTTGGTCATGTAGGACAATACCTAAGAAAACAAAAGTTTGCACTTTTATTAGCTTAAAGAATAATATTTAAAGACAATACAAAGTAGTAAAAAAATGTTAAATCACTCGGTCTTCATAGACTGTGCTTGTACTTTACTGTAGGTGTGAGTCATGGTACTGCTTACCATTCGCAATATCTTAAATGATAAGTGTTTTAAATATTCTATGATAAATATGGAATCTTCTTCTTATGGTGCCGTGCACCTATAGTGCGTTGGCGAATTATCTTAAGGTCAGACGTCTGTCTTTTGCGGCATGCAAAAGTTCGCCAGTGTTAGTTACGCCTGTCCAGTTCTTTATATTTCGCAGCCACGACATTTTTTTGCGATCTACTCCTCTCTTGCCCTCAATCTTTCCCCTTTCAGGATGTGGCCCAGGTATCCAATCTTTCGTGCCTTGATCAAGCTGAGCAATTCTCTCTCAGTATTTGCTCTTCTTAGGACTTCCTCGTTTCTCACCCTATCTGTCCATGGTATGCGGAACATTCTTCGCAAGGTCCACATTTCGAAGGCTTCCAACAAGTTAGAAGCCTTCGAAATATGGAATGGACTTTATTAATTCTTTTTTTACTTAATACATTTCCTACTCCAAATCTTTATTGATTATTATTTTGTCACCCCCCCCCCCGTTTTTGGGTATTTCTACCTGTTCCTACTTTCTACTTAAGAAAGCTTATTAAATAGGTACTAGGTGCTTTTGATTGGTTGTAATTTGTCCACCAGTAGTTTTGTGAATAATTAAGATAACCTAGCCAATAGTTTATCTAATAGGCCTTTAAGACCTGTAAGATTTATTATGTTTGGAATGCAAGCCATGGGACAGAAAACTAATATAAAAAGATTTTAAATAAAAAAAATACAACAAAGATCTCTTGATTGATCCACCAAAATGGAGTATGTATATCCAGATATAATCAATAACTTAATCAACTATTCACATAATCATTCAGTAAATTCAGGAATTTGTATTGATTATGTGCTGTGAAAATATTTTTTTGGTGTTTGGCAAATCCAAATGCTGTTTCTTTTAATACACTTTTCGTTTTCCATCAGAAGGATTCGATTATTTGCTTTGGGGTTTGGTATTTTGAACCTTTCCAAGGGCTATGTCTAGTTTCTTTTATTGGTATTAGATTATAGAGATCATTTCAATTTTATTACTAATATGTTTATTTCAGAGACTTTTCAGAACGAAGCAAGATTTTGCACTTAATATACTTAGCCAATAATAGATTTAGTATCACTAAAATCAAATAAATCGGACACTTGGTTTCTTTAAGTAGGCTAGTTATTGGACTTTGAATTATGTTAAACAATGATAGATAGTTTTATCTATTATGTAATCAGTCGTAATTCCTACCCATATATAGCGTTATAGTCGAAAGCAACTGGAAATCTGTTTCTCAAAATATCGAATAATGCTTCAGAATTTTCTTTTTTAAGCCCATGATCTGGAAATAAGTATGCCGTTGAGATTGTAAGTGGTGTTTGTCAATTTTCAATGCTTAAAATACTAACTGTGAATTTTTATTGTCTCTTATTTATTGGCTATTATTTGGGAAGAATTCGTATTTTTTTTCCGGTGTTGTGTTATATTGTAGTTGATTATTTTTTATCTAAGTGGGGTTATCTGTTTAACTAAATCTTTATAGATTGTTGTATAAAGTTGCAGCATTTTTTTTTTGTTCAATTCTTTATGAAGTTTAAATGCAAGTATTTCAAATCCTATTCTGTATAAGGTTTTAATTGTCGTTTTAAAAGATCTTTGAAGAAAAACACTTTAGTGTCTATTTGAACAAGAATAAACAAAACTTAAATGTTTATTTTCAAAAACTTTGAGTCAATCACTTTCTCTGTAAGAATTGCGTCTCACAAATAAAATTAATATGTGTTGGTTCATATTTGTTAGTTAACGCTACCAAGATGTTTATTTTCCGTATCTCTTTTTAATTTGTTTATTCTCGGTTCCGCCTATGTAAACTTTGAAAATTGGTTTTCAATCAAAATTGGCATGATATCAACATACAGCGCCAATCAGGCTATTTAAGTTTAAAAGGCGAGACTCTTCACTTTGCGAGCTGAGGGAATTTTTACCGGCGAAACAAAATCATTCCCTGCTTAGATCTTGGGGAAATCAGGTGGCGGTCCACGAGTTAGGCCGTAAAAACTTGTAACATCCCGGTACAAGCAATGCTTGGTTATTTGAAAGCATCTTTGAACGTCAAATGTACCAGCAAGAAATTAAGTTTCAATTTATTGTAAAATATTAGTTCATTTTTAATGATGGCGAAAGCACAAGTTCATCGCGAGCTTTACTTTTTTTATATAATCTGTCAGGACAGTTTCAGTTACAATGCTGAATATTTTCTGATGGGAAAACGATGAAAAAGGAAACATATTTTTCTTTACATGTATGCAGTACATGTGTAGTGCTAGGGTTTTTTGAAGAGATACATCCCTTAAATTGTTTAAATGTTTGAATAATCTTTGTTTTTATATACAGCACTAAATTTTTTAATCATTTAAAATATTCTCTCTTATTAAGACCATCTTTAACAAAAATATTTTTACAAAAAATGTAAAAAGGTATCAATTTGTAATGGGCATTTTTTTTGTAAGATGTAAATTAACATGTCCAGTTAAATTGATGATTCAGCTAAAAATAAATACAGCCCGTATGTAAGATTTTGTATTGTTTACTTTCTCTAACTATCTTCTTTTCTCTTGCAACGACCATATAAGGTAATTTTAATTGTTTCTTGATTTTTTTGGCTATATATGTAAATTGGTTTGAAAGAGGGGTTAAGCATACTTGTCATATTTTTTTTTTCTTTTTTAAACCAATCTTCTAATATATAAGATATTGAGTTTTTCTCGTCTTTCGAAGAAAAGATTAGTTCTCGCTTTTTTTTGCTTTTATGTAGTATCAAATTTTGTCTATTTCCATTTCAGTTGGTACAATTCACTTCTTCATTTTTTTTTACTTCTACGTTTTTGACGTGGAACGAGGATGACCTTTTGGGACCCATGTCCCAAAGCTCGCCGTTGTGTCCTTCAAAATACCTGACTGCCGGTTGCGTAGTGAATGTATCTGAACCTAGATATCTTTCACCAACCTAAGTTTAAAGACTAACCTTCCCCTTGGGTGAATTTTTTTGTTACCCCAATAATACCTAATTTCTGGGCATCTTTCTTCAAATCCAGGTTCAGTTTACGTTACAAAGCTGTATATAACACGTTAACAGGAATAACATTATTATAAGATAAGCAAATAAAAAATACAGAAACAAACAGAGAAAAGCATAGAATTCACAGTTATGAGTACAGTAACGGTTATATTATAAAATATAGCATAGCAACAGGTATCAAAGTAAATATAGCTTTTAAAAATAAGTAAGAATCTTAGGTATTATCGATCGAAAATATAAAATTTGACATAAAGAGGTTATTCAAAAATTTAAAAAAGGAAAGTAAAATAGCAATATCAGAGAGAATGGTTTTAGTGCACTATAATGTAATTTATTTAAGTAAATAAAATACAAAATAAGTTAATAAATGCATGTCCCAAATAAATAACTTCTTTTAAGTTTTAAATCTGTTATCATTTAAATATCATTAAAATATTATCACCATTAGAAATCATATAAACTGGTTGTATTTGCGCACTTGCGAATTATTTTTTACATAATAGTGTATTTGATGTCACGCCACTGGTAAATTTGGTATTTCGATAAGTTTATAACAATCATCGCCACTGTCTATTATAGTATCGTTTATTTATTATTAACAGGTATCTGTATAAACTCGTCATGAAATTCTCATGTTTATTATGGTTCGTTGTTTGTTTACCAAAAAGCGTAATATTAATACAGTGTTATGAGTGCGCTATAGTGGCTATCACCGACAATCCATGGGAACAATACCGGCATAAACTTTGCAAACATTTCGATGGTACTAGTGGTTTTATTAAGAATTGTGGCAACTCTACGTTTTGCAGAAAAACAATTTTGAGAGGATCTGTTGGGGAAGTGATAGGCGGTATTGAAAGAGGGTGTGCCAGACAAACGTTTGCGTTTAAAAACCAAATTGGCAAGGAATGGTTCGATGATTATAGAGTTATTACAGACGCATACGAAGAGACTTGTTATATTTTGAATAATGCCAAAAGAAGTGTTATTGTCGAAGATTGTTATTGTAAGGGTGACTTGTGCAACTCATGCGTAAATATATACAGTAATGGATATAATATTTTGTTGGTACTATTTTCTGTGCTAACCTATTTTCATAATTCGTACTTTTTATAAACAAATAGTGAAAACACTGATATACCGACTATCTAAAAATGTGATATTATGTTAAGTTAAAAATAAATATTATGTTAACAATAATTTTTCAAATATAAAAACTAATATTTCATATCTTCAATTATATATAATTTTCCTTCTATTCAAAAGTGTGTTTTAGAATAAATTTAAAATAAATAATCAGTTTACACTGATTATTTAAATAACTTTATTGCTTGTATATTATTAACTGTGTTTTATTTTACTATGTAATTTTTATTTTTTTTTTGTATTCTACATAATATTTAGAGTTTTGGGCGGCTGAAGAATCTCGTTTCGTTACTTGGCACTACTTGAAACTACTCTGGCACTAATTTATAGGAATCAATTATTAAACTATTATTTAAAAAGATTTCATTTAAACAAATCTGTCTATTAGGTCAACTGGTTTAAAATGTTTTGATCGTTACTATTATTGTCTAACAATTGTCTCGCAAGTGTATTGGAGTAGGTACGTATTTATTCTTTCATTTTATTTAGTGCTGTAACTTGGTAGAGATCGTGCAAGCACTCCTGACCACGGCGCAGTAGACGAAATTTGGTTTAGTCCCCACTTCCATGCGAAACGCATTGTATTATGCACTGTATAATTCCACTTACAATAGAACCTCTCTGCCTTTACGTGAATTTGACTCCGCCTTCGCGCAGCTCCATGGTCAGGAGTGTTTGAACTATCTATACCACTTGTTGCATTTTTTTATGTTTTGTGGGGCTTGAATATAAGTTAGCATTGCGATGTCATATGCGAAAGTAGTAGGTAACTTCTATTTTAAAGTAGCTTTCCGTGCAAAATCTTATCGAAGGTGTGACTTGCATCCACGTTTTGGTAATAGGCAGGATTTTTTCCAGTCTCTGTTCAACTGGGTAATACTTTGTCTTGAGTTCGAGTTAATGGTCTAGACTAAGTTTATTTCCTATTGGAGACAGCAATTTCGACATTTTTTCAAATATCATTAATACAATTTGCAAGAAACTTATAGTCCCATACAATGTTAGTTTTTGTTACGTTTTTTTCAGCTTTGGTATTAGAATAATCTGTGAATCTTTATAATAGCTAGTGTTGCAGATTGCGTTGAAAACATTTTGTTGATATTTCTATTCTTTCATTGTATATTATTACAATACTTTGCAAGTTGTCACATCTAAGCTTGGTGCTTCTTGAATGTATATTTTTAATGAAAGTAAATCAAATCGGTCTATGAAAGTCTAATAAAAATTATCTAATATTAAACAAAAATCACATATTATTTTCTACCGTAACAGTTTTTCTTTTGTTCGAGGCAGGTCATGCAGTCTAGGCGAAGTTATATTTCGGGTTGTTTTTCGCAACTTCAGTACTTTTAATGTTGGAGTTTTTTTGGTGCTTCTCATACTTCTGCTCATTGGGTAAATATAAGCTCTTTCAAGTAGAATATTATTTTATTTAATTTTATCTTCAAAGATAGTCGATTTTCGTCCTTCAATCTACTATATTTAGCGTAAGTTTCCACTGAACCATTTTTGTTTACTTATAGTTGTCTCCCATATACATAGCAAGATACTTTACGTTCGATATTGTGGAATTTCCAATGTACTAAGTCATACAAATTGGCTTGTTATTCTAAACAAAAGTACGTGTGCAATTTTTTATTTTACAGATTTATTGCATCAATATTACTAGGGTATATCGCGATATGCATGTATATAATAATTCATATACTGCTTCTTCTTTTTCCCCATGTAGGGCATGGTACTAGTTATTGCATCATCCCAGCTCTTGTGATGTTGCAATCCTTATTCTACATCTTAGAGAAATTCCTCTTATGGTTCTTAATTCTTTTATTTTTGTAATTCTCATCAATATTTTTGTAAGCAATATTTCATCTCTTGTTTCCGCTGCATATGTTGACAACCTATCCACACCGCTTTATGTATATCATCAAGTCCAACTTCTTTACCTTTCTTTATTTTAGAAGTGCTTTTTGAAATTATTCGTTTTGAAAATTTTAGTGATTGCGTCTTTGTTGGTTCAATTCAAAGTCTCCTCCTGTAATAAGGTACTCAAAAACTCATAATATAATATTATTCTTAACTCGCAGCCATAGATTAAAGTAACATTAATATTACAATTTTTTGTTTTTAAACTTACCATAGTCGCTTGTATATATATGAAATTTTATACTCTATCTCTTCGTGATGACCTATACAGGGTGGTCCTTAAGTAATTGTACAAATGGAAACTGTAGATTTTGCTCTTTAAAATATTACGATTTAAGCCAACTTGCTTTAATAAAATGTTGATATTAAGAAAGATACAGGGTGTTTTAAGGTGGAAATTTAAAATTTTATTTTTCGCTATAACTTTTACGTTTGTCAATAGTTTTAGATAAAAATTTATAATTGGATGCGTATGAGTAGGATAAATGATAATTTTATACATATTTTAATGTGTGTGGTAGATCGCGCCACATATATATCACATGTGTTGCATAAATTTGCGCTTAACTTTTTTGTTCTTTAAGTTAGCTCTTTTTGTGTTAAAAAATATTAAAAATACTTTATTTTTACAAAGAAAATGTATATCTGTTAATAACCTCAAAATTTAACTGTTTTCGAGATAATCGCATTTTATAAGTCAGCTGCACAATAATATTTGTGCTGTAAAGCACTGAATATCTGTAGATAAGCATAATTCATAGTTTATTCTTATTAAAACAACTCAAAGATGATAATGTTACATGACAAAATGCTTTGTTATGGCTGCTTAATGTCTTATTGGAGAAAAGATTCTTCACCTTCTTCTTTAGGTACCGTGTCCGTATTCAGACGTTGGCCGTCATTATGTTTACAATTTCCCTTTTCTATCGCTTCTTAAGTTTCTATACGGGCGTTGTAGTACTTTTTCTCTATTGTAAAATGCTGAAAACTCAAAATATGTGGTTTATGCAAGATGGTATACCTCCACATTCTAGAGAGAAGGCGGTGAGAACATACTTAAATACAACTTTTCTAAACGTTGAATTGGTCGTGGTAGTCATATTCCTTGGCAATGTGGTAAGATATTGATGTAATTATTTTATTCACAAAAAATCTCAAAAAAATACTTATTATTCATTACACAGGCAATTTAGTTCACCATAATATTAGTTCGTTAGTAAATAATAATAGTCCATTTGTTCGAAATGTAATTATAGTTACTCGTAAGCTATAACGTAATCATATAAATAAGTAATATCATCGATAAGTTATTCCATTTGTATATAAGTAAACAATGAACGAGATACATCACAGTTTATTACATTAGTTAACCTCTGCGACAAATAAGATGTAGTTCCACAGTATACCATAAGATTTGGATATGTAGCCAAAAGAATATATTCATCCATTATACATTATACCCACCACGTAGCCCAGAATTTAATCCGTTTGATTTTAACATAAACATTCGCAACCAACTATTTGAAGAAATAAATACTGCAGCAGTTTCTTTAGAACCAATGATGCTATTTCATATGAGACGATCTTTTATGGAATATATTGACAAATGAGTTAAAGAAAATGGTGGACATAATCGAACAGTTACTTTGACAAAAAGTTATGTCATTTAGTTTAACTATATCTTATTTGGTTTGTAAACAAAATGTTTGGATTGTGACTTTAATTTAATATAAAACATAAAATTTTTAATGTAAAATCCTATTATTCTGTTATTTTGTCAAATCATGTTAATAATTATACTGCTGATATATTTATTTTATTTATTATTTCGTTAACTACTAACTTTAGTTAAAGATATTTTACATCAAAATTTATTTTTTACCAAAATTTGTTTTTGTCTATTTTTCCCTGAGCTAGGTTTTTTTTTAATTACAAGAGCAATTGAATCTTTTGTGTAAAGCTGGTAAATGGTATTGATGGATCTGAGGGAATCGGTAATTATATGAGCTTTGGATATATTACCGGAGTTATGACAGATTGGTAAATGGCATATAGGTCGCCGGTATGTATGCAGCTTAAGGATGGTAGTTTATATTTAAGTGTAATATTGGGAGTAACGACAGCTTCCCTAACGTTAGTAGATGTTTTAGAGGCATATGTGTATACATGATTGAAGTTAGAAAATTTTGTACGTTTTCTTACGAAGGTATTTTTTTTAAGGAGTAGGGAGTATCGTTATTTTTAAAAATATTTAAGGATGTGTCGGATTGAGGAATGCTTATTGTCGAAGGAGAAGGAATTCCTATAAAGTTGGAATAGGTATTTGGTATAGGAAATTGTAAAGCCACAAGAGTTTGCCTAACTCATTCGTAGAATGGTGATTTCACATTCCTATTTTCGGTATATAAGTTTTAAAAACGATCAGTGAATATGTTGTTTCTAGTTGGATTGTTCGGATTAGAATTAGCGGCAAATGCATATGTGAGAGTTTAATACATAATTCTATATTAAAGTAGTGCCTCTCCAGTTTCTGCTCTCAAACTTTCTGATGAGCTGGTCCGGAATGCTCCTGTAGCCATTCTTAATGTCGTAGTTTGAATAACGTCAAGGTGATGTAATACAGATTCTTTGGCAGATCCATATACTAAGGAAACGTAATTTATTTTAGATCTTATTAGGGTTTTACAAACATGGATTAAGCAGTTATAGTCAGCTCCATAGTTTTTATTAGAGAGAATTTTCGTAATATTAATTACATTTTGGCACGTTTTTTTAATTTGCAGTATATGTTTTTTTACATGTTAATTTCGTATCAAAGATCATTCCTAAAAATTTAATGTCATCAGCGAAATGTAAGATTTGGTTATATACTTTTAGCTGTGTTTTAATTGGGTCACGTTTTTTTGTAAATAACGAGCACTTTGATTTGCTAAGTGAAAACTGAAATCCTGTTTTCTTCAACCAGATTTCGTGTTCATGAAGTGCGGTTTGTAGGTAACGCTGAACTGAGAACATGTTTTTCCCTGAAAATATTAACACCAGATCATCTGCATATAGTCTGCCTCGAACCAAGCTAGATTTTGATGATATAATATTATTCATGGCAATTAAAAATAGCGTTGCCACTTACTACAGATTCTTGAGGGATGCCATTTGCTTGATGTCTCCTTGAAAATGTGCAGTGGTTAACTCTTACTCGAAAATTCCGTTGTTTAAAAAAAATTGAAATGTAATTAATGATATTACCTCTAAAACTCCATGTATCAAGTGTTCTGATAATATCATAACGCCCTGTAGTATCAAATGCTTTGGTAATATCTATGAACACTGCAATAGTTTTCTGTTTGCTCGCAAAAGATTCCAGAATTTCAGACTCTAAATCAATGAGGTCATCAGTAGTAGTTCGGTTTTGTCGAAATCTACTCCAGTAGGTGATTTTCTTCTAACATCCACAGCAATCTTTTGTTAACTATTTTTTCCATGTCTTTACAGATTACATTGGTGAGTGAAATGTTAGGTTTGAGAATAGGTATTGAGTTGCTCCAGCTTGGAAAGATATTATTTAACCATATCCTTTTGAATATTTTTAGAACACATTTAGCGTTGTCTGGCATTTTCTCCAAGAATACTATATATATATATATATATATATATATATATATATATATATATATATATATATATATATCTGTTTTAAAATGTCTTGCGACGTTTTCCGATGCCTAATTTTCATGACACTCTATCATCCCATTGGCCCTCTCTCAGATCTCTTGCGCTCATCGCCTTCGTTACTCTCTTTTTCCAATATTTCTTGGGTCTTCCTCTATTTCTGCGGTTTGGTGGTATCCATTGCATAATTATTTTTAGGAGTCTTGAGTTATCCATCCTCTGGACGTGTCCGTACCATATCAGAATAAAGATTACCTCCAATAATATTAAAGGTATATTATCAGGTCCATGAGTAGAGTTTTTAGTAGTATTAAGTGCAAAGTTAAGTTTATCTAAGGTTAAAGGGATGTTGATGGAATTATTATCCTTATCTTTACAATCAAGCTGTTGTTTTTTTGTGTTGATTTTGTGTATTATATACTCTTGGGAATAGTTGCTGTTGCTGGAGCTTGTTTTGAAATATGTAGCAAAAGCATTGGCTATTTCGTTGGGTATTGTTATTAAATTAGAATTATAAGTAATTAAGGGTACTTAATAAAAATTGTTTTTTCCTGATATTCTGCGACAATTGCCCCAGACTGTAGATAAAGGTGTTGAACTATTTATATTTGAAACAAATTTCCTCCAGTTGGTTTTTCGAGCAGCTTTTGGTATATATCTAGCATATGCTCTCTGTTTTTTGTATTTAATAATGTCAGTGCGTTATTATGTTTTTTCATTTTGTTGAAATATACTTTATATTGCTTCATTGCGTTTTGACATTCTGTGTTCCACTATTGTAGAGGTCTGTGTTTCATTAATTTTTTTTATTTTTCCCATATGTGTTTCTACCGCGTATATAACAACATTGGTAAAAATGTTTATAGTTATAGTCATTTATATCAGTGTTGTCAAAACTTTAGTCTAGTGAACGTATGCTAATGTTTATGGCCTTAGCGTATTTATTCCAATTAGTGTTTTTCAGGTTTCATTTTTGGACTGGTTGGTACTCAGAGAAATGTTATTAGAAAATACAAATACTTTTATTGGGTAAAGATCGCTTTCATATAACAAGGGTAGAGGATCCCAGTTAAGTGCGATTGAAAGACTTGCGTCACTAAATCTATAGATCGATTACCGATGTTGTACCATTATGTACATTATGTCTGGTTTTTCGTCCATAATTAGGAATGTTCAGGTTTGCTGTTTTTAAAAGGTGATTAGTCTGTCTTTGGTATTAAAATTTGTTGAGTCCCACATTGGGTTGTGACTATTGAAATCTCCTAATATAAGCCTGAGCATAGGTATTTGTGAGTGTGAGTGAGTGATTTACCATTTAGAGGATCCAAATCCATCAGTACATGTGAGTTAGTTCCATTTCTGTTATCTTTAAGATTTGATCAAACAGTGTATTTGAATTTAAATTACCATAAACAGATTTTTCCATATTTTGATTGTATAACGCCATAGATTATCAATCAGATAGTATTAGTATTCTAGCAAGGTATTTCTAATTATTATTCTTAAGTGTTATTTTTGAAAGATTGCCATAAATCGTAAAAGTGAGTAGCTTAGCCAACAATATAAGAATCAGAGGTTCTTATAAAGCCAAACTAACAAGTTTAAAGAACTTTGTAAATCTATTAAAAAATGCTACACCATTTAGCAAACCTAAAATATCAGAAGTTCAGTTAAGACACGACTCTGGTAGCAATTTGTTAGTTGAATTTGATCAGATCCAACTACAAGTTGAGATTGCTACCAGTAAAGATAAACTACAAGAACAAGTTGATGAAAGAGATGCTTTTGAAAATAGGTATTTTAAATCAATTAGTTTTTTAAAAGATTACATTAACACTAACATAGTAATTAATACATTGTTTCCTAGTTCTACACGACATGTAGACTCATTAAATCATCTCTTGATGCCAAAAATCAAAATACCTCTTTTTAAAGATGATTTTGAACAGTGGTTGGAATTCAAAGCCACATTTACTAGTGTCGTTGATTCAAATATCACACTTCCAGATATTCATAAATTTTAGCTCTTGAGACAATCTGTGGATGGATTATGCTAAACGTATTGTTGATAAAATTGAATTCTCAGGAAATTATTATCAGACTGCATGGGATACACTTACTGCATGCGGTATGATAATAAAAAATTATTAGTCAATAAACATATTAAAGCCATTTTCAATTTAGATTCTATCCAAAAAGAATCACCTAAACATTTGAGGCATTTATTAGATAGTGTCTCAGATAGCATGTCATCCATTGACAGTTTACAAATTACAAAAAGTAGTTTAACTGACCTTTTATTTATTTATATTATTTCCAATAAATTAGATAAACAAAGTTATAGAGAATGGAAGGAATGTCAGATTAAAGAGGAGCTTCCTACTTTAACTGAATTTTTTAATTTTCTAAAAGTAAAAGTAGACAATTTGGAAGAAATTCAAGACCAAGTAGTCAAAAACCTAATAACAATTATATTAATAATTCTGGTTTTAATTATAAACATAATCATTTAATTATAAACCGTGATTAGTCACCGTCGAGGTGACTAACAAAAAAGAGTTTTCCAAGTTAGTGTTGCAGAAAGAAAGTCTTGCGTTTTGTGTAAAGGTAACCATTTAATATATTCATGTATTGAATTCCTAAAATTAGATACAAAAATAGATTGTCTAAAGTCAATAATTTAAAGTTGTGTCATAATTGTTGGAGACATGGACATAAAGCTGCTGAATGTACTTTAAGACCATGTATAAAATGTAATTCCAAACATAACTCATTAATACATTTTGAAACTAGTCAGCAACATTCACCTGACAATGCTTTAAATTCTCCACCATTAGATTCAACATCAATTAACTATGTACAAAGCGTTGAGTTGCCACCAACGGTAACCCATCAGTTTTCTGCACAAACAATGAATATTAAACATACCCAAGTTCTTTTGTCAACATTGGTTTTAATGTTAAATCCAATAATCATGAATTAATTCCATGTAGAGCAATTTTAGATAGTGGTGCTCAAACAAACTTAATAAAAGAAAGCTTTTGTAAAAAATTAAATATGTCTATGATTCCTACTAACCTAGCCATTAGTCGTATAAATCAAATAGTATCAAATATTACCAAAAAATGTCAAATTACAATATGTTCCAGAGTTAATAATTTTAGTATTTCATCCATATTTTATGCTGTCCCAGCTATTTCAAACCAAATTCCTTCAACCAGTTTTGATAATAAAAACTTTAATATCACATGCAATATTCAATTATCTGATCCTTTGTTTAATGAATCTGGTAGCATTGATGCTATTATTGGAGCCCACCTATTTTGGGACCTCCTTTGTGATGGAAAAATCAACCTAGGAAAAGGTTTGCCAATTTTACAAAACAATTGGGTTGGATAGTAAACGGAGCTGTCCCCTATGAGACAATTCATGCAGTGTGTCATTTCAGTAGAACTATAGCCGAAGATGAGCAGTTAAAACTATTTTGGGAAATTGATTCAATCCAAGATCCCATACGACCATCAAAAGATGATATTTGCTGTGAGCAAATATTTGAAACCACTACCACTAGATCAGAAAATGGACACTTTATTGTTCAGCTTCCATTTAAGTTTTCACCTGAATTATTAGAAGATTCCTTAGATGCAGCAATTAGCAAATTTTTGTTCCTAGAAAAAATATTTTCGAGAAATAAGGAACTTAATAATTTGTATAAACAATTCATTAAGGAATATCAAGAACTAGGACATATGGTTAAAGTCAACCCCACTGTTAGCTTACATCCTTCTGGAAAATCATATTTTTTACCCCACCATGGAGTCCTAAAAGAAACCAGTCTTACCACAAAACTAAGAGTAGTTTATGATGGTTCATGTCCCACTACATCTGGATGCTCTCTTAATGACCTACAGTATACAGGGCCAAAAATCTAAAATGATATTTTTGACATCCTCATTAGATTTCGGCAGTACACATATGTGGTGTCTGCAGACGTGTCAAAAATGTATCGACAAGTAATTGTACATGAAGAGAATAGACCACTACAACAAATTGTCTGGAGAGACAATCCAACAGATAATATTGATGTGTATCAATTAACTACTGTAACCTATGGCCAAAAATTAGCTCCATTCTTGGCAATGAGGTGCATGCGTCAGTTAGCCTTTGAAAATGAATCTCAGTTTCCTTTAGCTGCAAAATCCATATTAGAAGACTTTTATGTAGATGATCTGTTGACAGGATCAAACAATTTACAAGAGTTATAAATGGGATGTAATGATATTTTTAAAATTTTAGAGTCTGGAAAATTTATTTTGGGAAAGTGGATTTCCAATAATCCTGAAACCATCCTTAACATTAATTGTAATGATATTTCCAACAATGTTATTAATAGAGGAGATTCTAATAGTTTTAAAACTCTTGGAATCCAATGGATGAGTCAACAAGATATTCTTTGCTTCAAAATTTCTCTTACTGAAAATTCCAATCATTTATTTACTAAACGCCAAATATTATCTATCATTTCCAAAGTTTATGATGCTTTAGAAGTCCAGTTTGGATGAGAAGGACATTCGGATCATCATGAATTTATACTGGAACCATCGTGCTCAAGTCAAGGTCGAAGACCAGCTGACCGACCAAGTGAAGATCATGCGAGGAGTAAGGCAAGGATGTGTGCTATCGCCGACTCTATTCAATATATACTCTGAGGAGATTTTTAATGAAGCCCTCACAAACCCAGACCATGGGAATCCGAGTGAACGGTGAATACATCAATAATATCCGCTACGCCGATGACACCGTGTTACTAGCAACTAGCCTAAACGATCTGCAGGCCTTACTAGACCGAGTGCGAACTGTGAGCGTAACATACGGACTGAACCTCAATATTAAGAAAACTAAATTCATGGTTGTCAGCCGTACAAATTTAGATCCCGGGGTACTAATGGCAGGTAGCGAAGAGATCCAGAGAGTCGACAGATTCACTTACCTCGGAACTACCCTCAACGTACAATGGGACTACGCCCAAGAGATTAGATCCAGAATTGAAATGGCACGGTCTACATTTATTAAGTTGAGATCCTTGCTGTGCTGCAGTGATCTCAGTTTGGGAACCAAGATGCGGATAGTGAGGTGCTACGTTCTTCCAGTGTTACTACATGGAGTTGAAGCCTGGAAACTGACGTAAGCCACTGAAAAACGAATCGAAGCCTTCGAGATGAGGATATACAGAAGGATACTAAAAATATCTTATGTGGACCATGTCACCAACGTTGAGGTCCTACAGCGCATGACAAAAGAAAAAGAAGTGCTTAATTTAATTAAACAACGTAAGCTTGAGTACCTCGGCCACGTGATGCGGAACGAAGAAAAATATCGAGTTCTTCAACTTGTTATGCAGGGTAAAGTATTTGGCAGAAGAGGACCGGGACGCCGTCGTATCTCGTAGTTGAAAAATCTCCGACAATGGTTTGGGATGACCTCAGCGGAGCTGTTTCGCAGAGCAGTCAACAAAACCATGATAGCCTTGATGATCGCCAACATCCGGACTGGATAAGGCACTGAAGAAGAAGAAGAAGTCCAGTCATACTAATTATTGCTAAACTAATAATTCAAACTTTATTTCGACTTCAAAAACGATGGGATGAAATAATCCCTCCAGAATTAAATAACAGTTGGACCAAACTGTATAATCAACTACCATGTCTAGATAAATTATACGTTCCAAGACCAATACTTGGATCAGGTCATAAAATTACAAGCATCCATTGCTTTTGTGATGCTTTAATGCATGCTTATGCAAGTTGTATTTATGTATGCATAATGTATGTATACATCCAGAAAGCAAATACCATTCTCACATTCTGTGTTCAAAAACAAAGGTCGCTCCTATCAAATCAATAACAATACCTAAACTTGAATTGTGTGCAGCTTTGTTAGGTTCTCAATTAATTGACAAGGTCATCAAATCTTCATCAATTCTAAATATGCCGATGTACATGTGGCCTAACTCGAAAATTGTATTAAGTTGGCTAAAACTGGAACCTAGCCAGTTACAAGTATTTGTTGCCAACAGGGTAACAAAAATACAATCACTCACCAGTAGTGATAGTTGGCATTATGTCAATACAAAGGAAAATGCCGCAGATATAGCTAGTCGTGGAATCTTTCCTGAACCCTTTCTTGAATCACAACTGTGGTTACAGGGACCGCAGTTTTTAAGACAACATCCTGATTTGTGGCCTAATGATTCAACTGATGAAGTAATTGAATTACTAGAGCTTAAATGATCTGTTCAGAACAGCTGGATTACTAATTTTATTACCAGATTTTCCAATTTGCATGAAATGAAAAGAGTTTTTTTATATGTAATGCGTTTTATTAGAAATATTAAAAATAAGACAAGAGCCCCAAGCTTACTTTTAACTCCCCATGAATTCAATGACTCATTTCTGCTATTGATCAAACTTGTGCAGGCAGAATCTTTTCATGATGAAATTTTATGTTTGATAATTAAGCAAAAAATCCAGATTGCTTCATTTGTCTCCCATATTAGAAAAAGGATTACTTAAAGTAGGTGGTAGACTTATGCATTCAACATTGCCAGGAAATGTAAAAACACCAATCCTATTGCCGAAATTTCTTGTATTCATGTATTAACCAAGTTAATTTGTACACACTACCATGTCAGTAATTTGCATCCTGGACCACAGCTTCTATTGCCATTAATCAGACATCAATTTGGCTATTTGGCCTATTTCTGGCAAGGTATTAGTAAAGCAAATTGTAAGACAATGTGTTAAATGTTTTCGTGTAAAACCTCCTCACAATTGTGTAAAAATGGGACCTTTACACAATGAACGCATTATTCCTGCCTATCCTTTTGAAAATGTAGGACTTGATTATGCAGGTCCATTTCCACTGAAAGAAAAAAAGGGTCGTGGAAGTAAGATTTTAAAATGTTATGTTTGTGTATATGTTTGTTTTGTAACAAAAGCTGTACACTTGGAATTACTCACTGATATGACAACTGAATGTTTTCTTGCATGTTTTAAGAGATTTTTATCACGAAGAGGAATTCCTACCAATGTTTACTCTGACAATGGTTCAACCTTTAGAGTCGCTAGTAAAGAGTTGAGGTCTATCAAAACCTTTTTATATAAAAACCAAAATAAAATTAATGATTTTGTTTTAACAAAAAATATAATTTGGCATTTTTCCCCACCTTATAACCCAAATTTTGGGGGTTTATGGGAATCAGCAGTGAAACAAATGAAGTTTCATATGAAAAGAAAGCTTAAGAATATAAATTTGACATATGAGGAATTTCTCACCTTGAGGAGTTTCTATTTTTATAAAAAGTTGAAAAGGTGTTAAATGTATGACAATGTTGGTCTTTCAATCTTGTTTCTTGAAGACAAATAATAGCAGGCGAAAAATCATTACCTAGAATTTTTAGCATATCACAAGGGGTATAAAACCCGCTTATATTCCATTGTAATAAATTGAATGTTTATTTTGTTTTTAATTAAATGTTAAGCTCCTGAGACAACTCACTTGACATATCCTTGTCGAGTTCTTCGTCACGTTGTTTCGTCAGTTTCTTCTTTAACTTTGTACATTTCAATTTTAGTTTACGCTAAGATATACATGAGTGTCTAAGGTATATTTATTTGTAACACTGATAACAGGTTTAGCTACTTGAATGTTTTCAAATAAATCAACTGTTTCTTCTAAGGGTAATATTTGTTTCTCTGAGTCGAATAATTCTTTAATTGGTTGCATTAGGGCTTCTTAAGATACTGTCGATATTTTTGTTTTTAGTCTTTTTGGTTTCTAGGTTGGCTCTTAAAATACATGTCACTAGCTGATGTCTCAATGGGGGTGTTATTGCTTCAGATATAGTTCGTTTGGGGGATAATTTTGATGTAATTTCCTCGTTCGATGTGCTAAATTCTTGTGGTGCCAGACAGTCTTTATTTTTATTAAGAGAGCTAGAATTATTGTATAGACTGGAAGATGAAGACTGTTTCTTCTTCTTCTTCAAGTGCCATCTTCATTCCGAAGGTTGGCGATCATCAGGGCTATACTTATTTTCGAAACTGCTGACCGAAACAATTCGTTGCTGCTACAGCTATACCATTCCCGTAGATTCTTTAGCCAGAAGTTTCGTCTTCTTCCTATGGACCTTTTTCCTGCTATTTTCCCTTGCATAATTATTCGAAGCAGTTCATATCTTTCGCCTCTTGTAATGTGTCCCAAGTATTGCAGTTTTCGTTTTTTGATCGTAAATATGACTTCCTTTTCTTTATTCATTCTTCTCAAGACCTCGACATTTGTGACTCTCTCGGTCCATGATATTCTCAGAATTCTGCAATATATACACAGTTCAAATGCCTCTAATTTTTTGGTATCAATCTTTTTCAACGTCCATGACTCCATTCCGTAGAACAGCACAGAAAGTACGTAACATCTCATCAGGCGAAGTTTCATTTCAAGGCTCAAATCTCTTCCGCAGAACACTCTCTTCATTTTAGTGAATATGGATCTGGCTTTTTCTATTTTTATTTTGATTTCTGCTAAGCTATAGTTGTATTCATTTGTAAAAGTGCCTAAATATTTGTATTTGCTAACTCGATCGATAATTTCATTGTGTAAATATAAATTTTGAACATTTTGTGTTGATTTCGATATTACCATAAATTTAGTTTTCTTTATGTTTAAAGATAGTCCATATTCTTCACTGCAGTCTGCTATTTTATTCACCAATGTCTGTAGCTCTTCAAGTGTTTCTGCGATCAGAACGGTGTCGTTGGCAAATCTCAGATTGTTTAATCTAACACCATTTATTTTAATACCTACGGATTGCGCAGAGAGTGTTGTATTCATTACGTCTTCGGAATAGAGATTAAACAGGGTTGGTGACAGTATACACGCTTGTCTCACACCTCGCTTTATTTCAATTTCTTCAGTGGTATTATTCTCTACTCTCACTACTGCTTTCTGATTGTAGTACATATTTGCTATTAGTCGGATGTCTCGTTTATCTAAATTCTTTTCTGTCAGGAGTCTGATTAGGTGATTATGCCGCACTTTATCAAAGGCCTTGTTGTAATCTATGAAACACATGAATATATCTTGATTTATGTCAAAACATCTTTGAGACATAACGTTCAGTGCAAACAACGCCTCTCTTGTTCCAAGTCCATTTCGGAATCCAAACTGGGTATTATTGATATCCATTTCCAGTTTTCTGTGTACTCTAGAGTGTATAATTTTCAGGAATATTTTCAGTACATGGCTCATCAGACTGATTTTACGGTAATCACTACATTGTTTGGCATTTATCTTTTTTGGTATAATAACAAAGGTGGATAAAAACCATTCTTGTGGTATTTTTCCTGATGTATAAATGCTATTGAAAAGTTCAACTAAAATGTGAATCGAGTCTTTTTTTATTAGTTTAAGGATTTCCGTTGGTACTTCATCTGGACCTGGGACTTTACCATTTTTCATTCTTTTTAGTGCGTACATTACTTCTTCTTCTGTTATTTCTGGACCTTCGTCTCCTTGTATGTTACTTAGCTCAGATTGTTGTCTATCATCTGCAAAGAGTTCTTCAATATAGTTTTTCCATGTCTTCAACTGTTCTTCTAGTTCTGTTATTATGTTTCCATTGGAATTATACAGGGTATTTGGCTGCTTACGTTTTTGTGTATGTGCAAGTTCTTTCACTTTTTTATGTACATTAAAAATATCATGTTTTGCCTGCAATTGCTCTATTTCTTCACATTTTCTTTTATGAAAACTTCTTTTGCTATTCTGATTTCTATTTTGATTTCTTTCTGTATTTGTTTATACCTTTGTACGTTTTTTCCTTTCATTATTTTCCGATTGTCCATGAGAAGAAGGATCTTATCAGTCATCCACCTTTGCTTTATTTTTGGTTTTTCTTTAGTCAGAATTTTCTTCGCAGTACCTGTTATCGCCATTTTTACGTTTTGCCATTTTTTATCTATGTTGTTCGTTGGCTGAGATGTTTCTTTTTCATGAAGTATTTTCAAGTTATTATTAATACATTTTTGCAGTTTCTCCGTTACCTCCAGGTTACATAAATGGCTGACGTCTATCTGATTTGCTCTTCTTTTCTGCTCCAATCTTTTTAGTTTAATACTCATTTGCGCTATTAGAGGGTTATGGTCTTAAAAGACATCTGCGCCTGGGTAAGATTTAACGGATTTTAAGGAGTTTCTGTATCGTTCGTTTATCAGTAAAAAATCAATCTGGTTTCGAATTATTCTTTCGCTATTGTCCTGGGGTGATTTCCACGTATAAAGTCTTCCCTTTGGTAAGTTGAAGAATGTTTTAGATACAATCATGATATTCTCCTGGCAAAATTGAATTAGTCTGTCACCTCGTTTATTTCTTTTACCGAGTCCGTATTCTCCTACATGTTTGCCACTTTTTCCTTTACCAATTTTTGAGTTAAAATCACCTAGAATTACGGTGATGTCTCGTGGTTTCGTCGATTTTAATACTTGATTGATTTCTTCGTAGAATTGTTCAATTTCGTCCTCGGATTTATCTGCAGTAGGTGCATAGATCTGTATGATATTTAGTTTACTTGTGTTTTGTTTTTAGTTGGAGAAATAAGAGCCGATCTGATACTGGAGTAAAATTAATGACCGACTGTATTATAGACTTAGATACGAAAACTGCTACGCCGTGTCTGTGTTGAGTACTACTGTTTCCTGAGTAATATACCATGCCATTTGTTGTCGAAAAACTGCCAGAATTTGGCCACCTTGCCTCACTAATGCCTAGAATGTCGACATTTAATCTTTGCATTTCTTGTATAATATTATGCATTTTGCCTGGATCATACATACTCCTAACATTTCATGTACCCATTTTTAATACTCTCTTGGGTGTTTTCTTTTAGGAGTGGTATTTAGTACTTCACAGGGATTTTGCTGGTTGACGACCCGGGAGGCCCTATGATCTTCTTGTGATATGTATCATGATCAGTGGTTGACGTGGCTTTTTGTTGTACAGTCATGATGATCGTGCTAGAGATATCCAATTGGATCTTTAATGCAGTGGTTTCTCCTTACCTTCTGCATCCTTATGCCGTTGACCATTTACTTGATTCATTCGCCTTTGGTGCCAATTTCTTAGCACCAGGACAAAAGAGTGCCCTTCCACTTACCAACTCATCCGCCAGAAGCCGTTGGTCAATAAGTGTGGGATTGCTTATACCGGCAATCGCTCGTTGGAATTTTCGCCATATCTGGCTACCCTCACTTAGTTTAGCCTGTAGACCAATGCAGTTGCCCGGGGTGTGGCACGTGAAGCCATAAGTGAGAGTTAGCTGTCTTATGAGGACCAGTTATCAAGAACCATCTCCCGTCTATGACGCTCGATGTGGTCGTTCCTATAAAAGGTGCTACCTCTATAACAAAACTCTACACCCCTGACTGAAGACTGTTTAGTAATGCTTATATGGGATGATATGGTTGGTAAAGTGGATATATTTGTTTTAGATAGCACTGATATTGTATTAACTGTAGTCGATGTATAGTGCTTTATTAAGTGGGTTGTAAATGATATTTTTGAAGCTAACGTTAAGGTATTTGATATGTTTGTAGAGGTATTCGTTGTTAAAGGTGTCATAGCAGTAACAACAGTTGCTGCTAAAGATAGTGTAGTAGATTTATTTCTGTTGTAAAATGTAGTAGTTGGGACAGCTGCATCTGAGTTATTTACAGTTACTGAGCAACTACTGGAAATGTGGCCATTTTGTTTGCAATGGAAACATACAGGATTTGATAATTACCTTTGATGATAAAAACTAGTGTTGATACATGTCTGGTATAATTTATGTACTGTGTTTCTAGGATACTGTGGTCACGGATTACTTTATTAATAATCAAATATGTACTCACAGATCTTATTTCTTTGATGTGCAATGAACTAAACACTATAACACTGTATGATGGTGCAGTGTAAGAATTTTACGATTGTTAGTACTATGTTAATTTTACAATTTGTCAGGATCGATCAAAAAGCGTCTATGTTTATTCGATATCGTCGCCGGACTTGTTTGAATTATTGATACTAAACAGCATTAAATATGTCGGGTCTCGCCGTAAGTCTTATATCGCTTGATTATTGCAATAGAGACACATTTAAAAAAGTGCAATATAGCAAAAAGAAGTGTCTATAAAATTTTTCAAAGTAAAAACTTTGCTCGTCACAATTTATATAAAGTGACTTCACTTATATTTAAAATTTCCAGAACTTCAACCTTAGAGTTCAAATTTTCCTAACATAGCTAATAATATGAAACCCATACGGAACTGCTCAATCTTTCATAGGCGTTAACATGATATAACAATCAGAAAAATATAATCATTATTATATTGGGAATTTTAGAATTATACTGATTAAATAAACAAAAATATTTATTATTATTAATAATATAAATTTTATGAAATAACTCTTTAAGTCTAATTTTCCACAAAATAATAATTTTAATTAAATGGTTTAGACAATTGTTCGCAACTGATATGGGAATACTTAAAATTTTAATGACAGTTAAGCGTGTGGCAAAATTGTATAAAGTGTTGCCGCTTTTTTAGAGTAATAATTTTGTTTATGTTTTGATTTCTTACACCTTTTGATCATAATATAGTATATATTAATAAATTGTATTTATAAATACGTATTAAATTTGGATTAATATCTTCAAAAACTAATTATTCTTGTGTATTGTGATTGTGCTATGCCAAAACAACTATATAGTCGGTAGAAAGATGATAAGCTTTCATATAAGATAGATTATTTTAAAAAAGAAATAATGGTGGGACGATTTTACTATTAATGCTTTAAAAGAGGTAAGTTTAAAATTTAGAATATATAATATTGTATTAAAATGTGTTCTTATGTATTTTAATGTGTTGCAGTAGTCTTAAAACTAAGTATATTTACTATTAATCTAACAATTTGACAAATAGTTGACATTTTCTAAATTCCTCACTTACTAACTATTCTGATGTTTTGGCAACGCTGTGGAGTTCTGACGTAGTAATCTTAAATGATCGTGAACGTGCAATCATTTTTATATGAAAAATTCTATAGTTAAGAAAATTGCGAGTTTTGTATGAGTATTTAGGTTCTTGAAATAACAGAATAATCTTATTTTCTTAAACTCAGATATTTGCCTAAAGTATGTAAGATAAAATAAATTTAGTTTTTTTAAAAAATAGTTTAGAGAAAAAAATAATTTTAATAAAAAAAAATCGAGGTCTGCGACTGGTGCACTGAAATATGAAAACAATAAAGATATTTAAAAGATCTATTTTGAAATTAAACTTAATGAGTAAAATTGGTTGAGAATAAAATAAGAATATGTGTTCTTATTTTATTGTAAAATATCTTTAACCTATAACAACTTGTTATTATGTTTTCGTATTAATTTGGTGTACAATAAATTCTCAAGTATGCTATTGAAAAGTAAGCAGCTTCATAAATAACTTAATGAATAAATTAAAATTAGTATTAGCAAAATAAATCATATCACAAGGAGTTATAAAAATCTGCATGACAGCTTAAAATGGTTTTGATAGCTACCAAAGACTACAAATCATCAAATTTTGGTTTTCAATATTAAATTAGGTCTAGATTCTCAGAAGCTTTTTTCTTTAAACAATAATACTCTCAACATTTAATAACATTAATTTCTGGTCTTTGCCACTCATTTTAATAGTAAGATACATCTTAATTCCCGTTCTTTGTAAGAAGTTTTAAAAAAGTTTATTTAAAGTTTTGTCCAGATATCGAAGCTAAAATTTATTGTTATTTGGTGGGTAAGATCTTTAAGATTAAAGAAGCTAATAAGATCTAATTCAGATACTTTAATAGAATTGCCAGTTTTTAAAGCTTTCATTACCATTCTGCATAGATATAAATTGTTACAAAAAAATTACAATTGCATTTTCCTTTTCAGTTATTCGAATAAAATGTAATGCATAGGTTTCTTCCGATGAATTTTATGCGCCATATAATAAATTTGGGAGACAACACCCAACTTCATTGAATCGTCTCCTTTTTCCTTTGTCGTAACAAATAAAAGAACTTATAATGTCATGTTCCTGCTTACTACGTTTTATGCTACACAGTTTTAACCTTAATCTTTTTTTAAAAGAAGCAGAACTTGGCGTAAAGAACGCCAAGTAAACCCATTCATGCCCAGAACATTCTTTCCAGGATCTTTAAGTATTTTTTACACGAACGTACGCACGTACGGTATAAAATAAATGCACAAATAAAAAACAAATATATTCAGCAAGAGTTCAGGATAAGAACGAAAACATTTAAAAATAGCACAGGAAAAAGAACGCTAAATCTTTTTGATCATGAAATTACAACGAGATTTGTGGTTCGGGGGCGTCAAATCAGGAATGCTTTAGAAGAGCTAGTGTTCTATGGGTTCTTGATGTGTAATTAGCTTTACAGGTAGTGTGATTTTTGACATGACATGACATTTTCACAGCAAATATCTGGACAAAACGGTTTATTTTAAGACGAGTCACGACAGTTTTACAGACGGATGATATAAAAATGTATTTGACAAATTTCTTTTAGAAATTTTCAAACAATGTATAGTATTCGCAGAAATTTTTATTTAAAATCAGATTCATTTTTCAGCCCAGTGTTGCAAAATCGCAACTTTAAAAAAATTATTGCAGTATTATTTTTTGCAACCAATTATGCCAATGTTGCGAAAACGCAACACTAAAGTTGAAACTACAATAATTATAGAACACAAAAAATATATTTTTTATTTACCTATATAGAACTGAAAAATATCTCTAATATTTCAATGCGATCATTTTGAGGTAATTTAAGTGTCATAACAATTTATCTGATCAACTGCCTGTTTGAATACACAGAAATTGGAAGTCTTTCGAGCTGTATACAGTACTTCGTAGTGAATACATCTTTTTGGAGGTGGAAATTTTAACTACTTACAGAATAAGTTTATCAAGAGTAAATATATATAAAGGTCATTGTATAAATGTTTTGAGAGTATTGCGAAAACGCCATTCTTAGCATAAATGGGTTTTAAACTTATAATTAAAAATGCTTCGATTAATAGGAAATTTTTTAAAATTTAAGTTTTGACTTACACATCCTTCTTTTTAGTCGTACGTAGTTAATTTAATTACAGAAATGGCTTTTAATTACAGAAATAGATTCCGTCTCCGGATTTACAAACTACGGTATGAATAATAGGTGTATTTTACTATATAAAATAGCTACAAGAAACTTTTACAAATCCTTTGCATAATAATTGTCAAAAAAAGCTTGGTTTACAATAATGGTCACTATATCCTCGGAGGGATATCTATAGGTTAGACTTATTGCAAACATGCATCGTAAAATAAAATTCCTAATTTTAATTTAGATTTATTGCAAACATACATCCGAAAATAAAATTCCTAATTTTAATTTTAACGTTTTAATCTGCATTTTTCATCGTCGAAGCTTTCTAGCTGTCAAATTTTTGCCACCTTTAGATGTAAAATTGACCTGGCAAGTGTTTTTCAACATCGCTGTTACGTCCCTTTATCAATCTTAAGCTTTTTATTTTGCTTTCGCCTTTTGTTTGGAGATATTTTAATATAATTGCAGTTTTTTATGGAGTATTTTTATTGCAACGATTGAAGATCTGATTAAAGATGAAGACAAGCTACTATCTGAATAGTTTGGATCTTCCTTCGAAACATCAACGTCATTCGGCTGTGAATCAAATCATTTCTACTATCTGTAGAAAAAAGAGGTTAATTGAAAATTTTATGTATATAACTTATGTACCTACATATTAAATACTAGTCGTGTATATTCTCTACTTCTTAGTCTCCAAGTCATGTTCGTTAAGATTTTTATCCTTGATAGGTTTTTATGTATTTAGAGATAATAAAAAGTATTATAAAAGTAAAGAGTAATAAGTCAAAATAAAATTAAACTATTTTACAAAAAGTAACAAACTGGAAATTAAAGAAAGAAGTTTTATTTGAATAAAATGAATAGGGAACTTGCACATTTTTTTTTTATTATATAATAACGTTCAGTTTCATTTAAAAATAAGATTTCCAAAATTTCACGCCTCAAAAACTCATAATGACTTAGGGCCGGTTTCACCAACGACAAATAGCAGTCTATTCAATGAATAAAGTTATTCGACCAATAAAACTGACATATCTGCGTTTCACCAACGTCAAATAAGACTTATTCTATGAATAAACTCCAAATAAGTTATTAGTCCAATATCGGCCAAATAAATCTTTATTCTTCGAATAAGTTGACAGCTAACCTCACTTTAAATATCAATAATAAAGAAAATTCATTAGTTTAACTTGAAATTATCAACAATGTATTGCAGGTAAACGTAATTATATCACACAATTTGAATTTTGTATACATAAATATTTATTTTAGATTATTATCTTCTTCATCATCATCCTCTGATGACGGAAATGAGCAGCGAAGGAGAAGACCACGCTTGCAGCTGCAAAGAAGAAACCCTTTTGCTGAATTTGATTACGTGGACTTTAAAACTAGGTTTAGATTATCAAAGTTCTCCATTTCTTCCTCTAAATAATTTTTGGTGCTCTCGCGTTTTTTGTCCATTTTCTCAAGTTTCAGATTCACAATAATTTACAATCACAACAAACAGATTTTTTTTATATAAATTATGTATTGACATTGACAATTATTATTATTTTGACAAATTAATCAACCAATATCAAATATTATAGGTTATGTATATGATTACAGTGAAAAATAGTGTGATGCGCTTGGCCAAGCACCTAAGAGGTGGAGGCCAAGAGAGGTGTCAACGAGTACAGTCTGTGGAAAATCATTACACTTTGAACTTATTCGACGAATAACTAACTGTGGATTACAAATAGTTATTGAAACGGAATAAAATTTATTCTACTAATAAATTTTATTCGACGATTAACTATTCAGTGATTTATTTGTTGTTGGTGAAACCGGCCCTTAGCAATTCAAATTTAAAATCTTCCCTGTATAAAAATCATTTCAAACGATCGAAAAAGCGCGCGAACCCTTGTGACGTCACTTGGTGGTATTGTCTGTATGTCAGGTCTCCTGTCTTGTATAAAAGTATAAACTATTTTGTTTATATTGGTGTTTGATACAGTTTTTGAAGAGAGAGTGTTGAATTGTGTGTGTTTTTACTATGGAAAGTAAAAGTAAATACTACAAGTGTTGTTTAGTACCATTGTGTAAAAGTACAACCATTAAAACCCCCAACAAAATATTTATTAGATTACCAGTCGATAAAAAACGGCGTTTAAACTGGTTACGTGCCTGTCGAAGGGATATTTCAGTTACTGCTCAAGCTCTTCATGTATGTGAAGATCATTTTAATGTAAGTATTTAATATCTGTTGTCTGCTTAATAGTTTTCTTTAAACAAATAATCATGTGTTTTTTTGATAGAACTCTTGGTACCTCTATTTGGTAGATGTACATTACATACATAGATAAAGAATATATATTACTGAATAGATAGGAAACTGTGTAGGTTATTTCTGGACAATGCGCCATCTGGCGGCCTTAGGAAAGCAACATCTTTTTAAAAAATCTTCTCGTAATTCTTCAAATATAAAGATTAATATTGAGGGTTTGATTACAAAAATAAAACAAACGTTGGTTCTTTTTCTACTTTATTTTCTTTTTTACGTTTTTATATAAACATTAATTACATGTATTTAAATGTAGTTGGTTAAACAGTGGCTATTCTGTAGTTTCTATAAATTACAACACAGAAACAGAGAAGGAATAGCATCACATTTCAAGGTGGACTTATATCTCAATCCAACATAGCGGGTTTCTGGTCCAAAATGAATTGTGCAAGTCTTGTCTGCCAATTTTGTTATTCCAAATATCATAAAGCTAAAAAATAAATAGTTTGTTTTTAATATTTTCTGTGAAATAATGTTACATAGTATATTTCTAGAGGTGCTTTACAAAAGGACAAATAAACAAAAGTTTTGTAGAAAAAGTTCTTGAAACATTGAAGAATTGCCACATTTTTAATGGCGATAATTTTAATTCCTAAAAAACTTTTACCTAATTCTATATCGGCAACAATTCTAATACACATCATAACGTGAAAGAAAGAAGTTTGGGACAGCATCGGACATTTTAAGGCAATTATTAAAAAATAAATAAAATCTTATATCATCATTTTCTACTTACCGCCCTATCTTTTGGAAAAATATGCATTTGAGCATCCTTATTGTAATTATTACAACCATTAACGCAACAGTTAAAAACCGTAATTATTTAAATATGATGGCAAAAAAGCAAACAATTATTTAATCGCAAATAATACAACTCGAAACACTGTGTCGAAACCACAATAAAAATGGCGTACTTGTTTTGTTGGTTGCGGTATTGCGCAGTCACGAAGCTTTGCTATGAATGCTACGCCCTCTGGTGTCCTTAGGAAATACAAATTTCAGAGGACTGTCACTCCCATAAGAGATACCCGGGCATGATTACATATTGAATAATATTTACCTAGACAGTATTTTTCTAGAACTGTTTTTACTGTAAAATTAAAATAAGGTAATCATAATAATAAAGTTTTATGTTCATAACCTAAAATAAATACCTAATGTATAAAAATATGAACTCTTTCATGTTATCTACCTACAATATATATATACATATATATAATATAAAAATAATAATTTAATATATAATATTCTGTTTCAGTTGGAAAATGATATGGAAAACTATATTAAATTCAAACTTATGGGTGGCCAAAAGAGGATGAAATTAAATGTTGTTCCCCACATATTTAATTGTCAACCAGATAGGAAAAGGGCACATTCTCATTATCCTAGAATAACAGCACTTAAGAGGGTTAAACATCAATTAATTGAGGATGCAGTTGCTTCAACTTCTTCACAGTCTTCAGAATGTTTTGGGAGTATTCTGCAAAATGATATAGTTACTCTAAAAATTGATAGTGTCATTGAAACCAATCAAAAAAGTGATATTTCAACTCAGACTCACATAAAATTCAGGAGTAAAAGTGTACAATGCAAGTTAGATTGTGGTGATTCTGTTAGTAATTTATCATTAAACATAGTTTTTAGTAGAGATATTGGGACATCACCACTGAAACTCAATGTACCAACCTTTTGTCCACAAAACAAATTTGGATCTGATACCTCTAAAACTGAGTCTGAAAGTGAAGAATCTGTTTATAGTAGTTATAGTGCTGGTTGTGTAAGTGATCATCAATCATATGATGAGGAAGTGCAGGATATTGAAAATCAATTTAAAAACTTGACATTAAAGTGTACCCTAATGAAGATGGAAAAGAGACCCAGGATATATCTAGGATTACCTGAATATGCATATTATACTTTTCAGTTATTACAAAACTATTGTAAGTTACCAAATTGGAATATTTTTTTAACTTTAAAAAAAATTAGAACAGGGCATTCATTTACACTACTAGGGGATGATTTTGGTATAAGTGAGAGTTATGCATCAAGAATTTTTTCAAAATCATTACCAATCATTAGTAAATATGTAAGAAAGCTTATACTGACACCCAACATTAACAGCATAAAATCAAATTTACCAATAGCTTTTCGAGCTCGATACAGTGATGTATTATGTATTATTGATTGTTTAGAGATTGAAATAGAAAACCCTTTATATTCTATTAAACAATCTTTAACTTGGTCAGAGTATAAGAAGTGTAATACACTAAAATATTTAATATCTTGTACTCCTGATGGCATTATTAATTTCTTTACTAATGCTTTTGGTGGTCGAACATCTGATGCAGTTATTATAGACAACAGTGGGTTTTTGTGTATGCTTCCTCCCAAGGTGTCTATCATGGCAGATAGGGGTTTTAAACATATAGAACATTTATTGGTTGCTAAAGGGTGCAAATTAATTAGACCACCAAGTGTCTCTTCAAACACAAAATTAAGTCCAATTGAAGTGATAGAAACCAAGCGCATTGCCAGTTTAAGGATTCATGTTGAAAGAGTCATACGCAGATTAAGAGAATTTGCATTATTGGCTCCCCATGCATGTGTTGACAATAAGTTGATACCTTATATGGACCATCTAATAAAAATAGCTTGTGGGCTAGTAAATTTGCAGTCTGGTCTAATTTTAGGAAAGTAATGCTTTAAAAACTTCATTGTGTATGTTTTACTTTCATCTAGGAAACAAGGTACTGTTTGTTCCCAGTATGTCATATTTTATTAGTTTATATATTCAGCTTTGTACTTAGTCACTGTAAATTTTAGAAAACTAACTACTTAAATTGTATTTTCCAATAAAGATGGGTATAGAAATTAAAATAGCTTAGAGTTTAAATATTTGACTTACATTTTTTATTGTTTGTAATCATTTACACTGATTTTGATTTATGTTATAATGTAGATAAACCTATACATATATTAAACCTATATTTTTTCCTTTATATACAATGCAGTTTACATTACTATTTAAAATGTGTACAATAGATACATAATAAATAACAAACAATTTATTTTCTACTTGAGTTCAATATAAGTCCTCATAAGTACCTATATGAGGACAAATATTGTGACTCCATATTAACTGCTTAGTTAATTTGTAAGTCAGTCTAATTTCAGGATAACATCTCTTTAAAAATAGCAAGAAATATTTAAAAAAAAAATTTAAAAACAGTTTATTAAACTTAAACTTCATATTGTATTTTTGACTTTATTTCTTTGTATGCAACATGTCATATTTTATTAGTACATCCTATATTAAGCTTTGTAGTCACATGTATTAGGTACTGTATATTTTCGAAAAAACTAATATTGTATTTTGTAATAAATATTAATATAGAAATCAAAACCGTTTACAATTTAAACATTTTGAAGTGAATATTTTTTATCGCTCTGTATGATGTTTTGCATGGGTCTAAAATTCTATTTAGCGTGACTCGAAAAATCAAGACTTGTTAATCTTGCAGTATACGGTAATATACATAATATACATACATGTATACTTATAATTTTACATAATATACATTTTCTATTAACTCTTGAACGACTTGAAAGATTTGGCTAATTTTGATTTTAAAGTATTTGTACAAGATATACTTATATAATAAAATTATATAAACTTTTTTAGATTTTAAATAACTTAAGATTTTTTAAATTATAAAGAACTTAAATGTGTATTGTTATTATAACACATTAAAAAATCAATAATAAGCGGATATAAAATTTCATTAACCTACATTATAGTAATAACACGCTATAAGAAGTATTCACTTCAGTCAAGTGTCACACTCTTTTTTTGCTGTTTTGTTATAATTTACAGTGATGTTGACTTATGTTTTAGAAATAATGTAGATAATTAAACAAAACCTTTAATAAAGATTTTTCAAACTGAACCTGTAATATGTTTTCCCTAATACTCATACAATAAAGATTACAATACATTACCAAGCCTTATAATTATTTTTATTATATAAAGAGTACAGTATAATCAACAAAAAATAGTATATAACAATAAATACATTGAACAAATATTGGATTCAGCCTATAAAACAAATGCAGCTGTAGACATGTGTTTCTGTCTCCTAGTCAGTACGGCAAAGTTACCTTACAGATGTTGGTAAATGTAGCGAATAAGATTATTCAGAAAAAAGTGTACAAAGAAATACTGATGGAAAAAGTAAAGAAGTGACACAACGACCAACTGTTAATTTGTGATTTTTCTCTGAATTGCTGATATGGTTGTTAATTAAATTCAAATATTACAGCTATAACTGCCTGAAGGACAAACTGTTACCCAAGGATAGAAATAATAATTTTATTTTCTATCTCCCCATCATCTTTGGCTCCACGATCCTCTGTGGATTGCTTGCTCTAAGAGTCATTGCCGTTCTGTTCGGTTTCTGGTGACGTGTTGCCATCTACTGATCTCTAATATCCCTAAATCGGTCTCAACTCCATCTAACCACCTAATTTGCGGTCAGCCTCTGCTTCTTATTTTTTATCTACAGATTTTAATAAACGGGGAAAAATATTATGCATCCAAAAACTTTCAGCAGCTGTCATCAAACTCTCCAAATGATTTTCATCATAGTGCACCCATGTATAATTGAAATTAGAATTATTTTCAAATTCTGGATCAGCAACAAAAAATAAACACTTTTTTTTAGCAAACATAAACATTTGAAGTTGAACTTGTGCATTATATTTAGCAGTTATTTTATTGTCCTTTGTTAAATAATTAGCTACAGTTTTATTAGTCTGAGGACATTTTATTTCCACAATATATTCCTCACATATGGCATCAGGTGAAGCGCCAAAAATTGGAAATTTGGGGTTTAACTGTAAGCCAATACGGTTTAATTTTATTTGAAATACTTTTTGCGTACATTTTATCATACTTTCTTCCAACTGTTTACCCCTATTCATTGCAGAAGTTGCTTTAAATTTTGAGACCCCAAGTATTTGTTCAACAAATGCCCCATTGCATTTTTTACAGTGAGCTGCATCATAAAGTTTTGATGCCGTTATTCTGCCATATCGTAACTCGAACCATAAACTGCTATCGGACTGTGTGCTAGTTTTGATGGCAGCTTCTGAGCATATGTGCTCACTCATACTATTTGAACAAAATTCAACAAACTCACTATATGTGGTCTGTTCTGTAGAAATAAATTTTAATAGCAGCTGGAATATCCCTATTTTTTTATATTATCATCTTTAAAATGTTGCAATAACTGGCTCTCAGACTGGTTTTTAATGCCCATGTCTATTACTTCTTGAAGGAACTGGTTACTATCTTCATCTGAGCTTAACTCCTCTGGGGCCCCAAAGTCTTTAAGTGTTAAATATTTTATACTTGTACCAACTTTTGATAGTTTACTTTTGGCCCAATAGCAAGTCACTTCTGTTTTTGACGGTTCTTCACTTCTTCTGTGCAACCACATCAGAAAAGCTATTTGATGCTTGCACCCACCTATAACATAAGTTTTGAAGTTTAGAAATTGTCCATATATTTTTAGAGAAGCGCAAAACTACTATCGAATGTAAGTAATATATATATATATATATATATATATATATATATATATATATATATATTTTAACTAAAATGTCATTTCAAGATTATTGTGATATTTATTTTAAAAACCAAGAACAAAATTATTATAAAGGCTGTATATTTAGATACTTCCTATCAGAATTAAAATGGACTAAAATAAATTTCCATGAAAGAGTGTTTATTCCTTCATATTTACTGCAAAATGCAGTATAAAATTTAGCTCAGCTGATGTTTGTCTCAGATCAGAATTTTTTATGTTTCAATAATGCTCTTAATTCAAAATATTCAAAATACATATCTGTTTATAAAAATACCTACTTACCTAATGAAGCAGCACAATCATAACACTTTAGATCAAGTACTTACTCGGTTTCTTCATTAATTTCACAACTTACAGTATACTGTTTTTTCTTAACATTATGTTCAGGTGTTATTTTTGCCCCTACAGTACAGATCATGTTATTTCTTTTTACTTGAACCCATCCTACAGCTGCATCTCCATATGATTCCCTGCCAGATCTAAATGCAAACGATGAATAAGTTAATTTGATTAAATTTCAGTACAATAGCATAAACATATAATATTGACACTACTTAATATAAAGTACTAAGTTTTATCATTAAATACTTATTATGAGAATAATAATCACAATAAAATTAATGTAATAGGAGTATATGTACTTACTTATCTGCTTTAACTCCCCGAACTTCTCCCAGGGAAAAATTTTCACCGTTTTGAAAATATGTGGCTACCATAAACATATTTACAATGGGCAAGTTATCAGACTGGCCTTTGGAAAAACCCTCTTCGGTCATTTTAAAAAAAATATCTGAACAAAAACACTCAAATATTATTAAATATATAGTTCACAGCAACTTTCTAAAGATTTATAAAACTGAAATACACCATAAAATTACTATAACAAGTAAACGAATGTCAAACGTAATGAATTAATAGCGCCAATCTTTGAACATTCTGACTATATGACGTCACGACCAATGAGGACGCGTTTTGGACTGGCTGCTATAATTTGAATTTTCTCTCGATTTTAATCGTTTTTAGGGGCCAAACTAAAGACAAAAACAACTTTTTTTTGTTTGATATATATTTTAAATTATGTTTTGTTATGATTTAAGGCATTTTTTTCGAATTTAAAATTTTATGCAAGTTCCCTATTGTTTTCTTAATAACGAAAATAAGAAAGTCTGGTTATAAAAAAAAAACATGTTATTTCAAATATACTTTAAATTAAATAATAATAAACAGTAACACAATTAAAATATGCTGCAAGACCCATTATTTTCAATACAACTGTGCAATCTTCTGTTCATAGATATAGAAATTTCCTCATGTTATATTCAGCAATCTCTTCTTATGCCTGCCTAATTGCTTCCTATAGTTCAATTCTATTTCATAGCCTAAGGTTTCTTTCAATCAATAGTTTTGTTTTTAATAGGACGACACATTTTCGATGAGGTTAAGATCCAGACTCCGAGAAGGCCAGAGAAGAACATTAACATGAGTTTCTTCCAACCATTTTTGAACAATAGAGCTAATATGCACCACGAATTAAATTAACAGGATTAAATATAATCCTGTTAATTTTTTTATATAAGAACAAACGCCCGAGCCTTCAGCACTTCTCCATTCCCATACGTTGACCGAGAATCTTCCACTGTTTCCTAAAATATGAGTATACCGTCTATTAAATCTATTATTTCTTAGCTTAAAAACTCATATTCCACTATTGCTATAAGACTTAAATACTTTTTCATCGGAAAATGCAACGTTAGACCAAAAGTTGTCTTGATGGTTTATGAATTCATAACAAAATGTTACTCGTCTCCTCTTGTGACCTTCAGTCAAAAATGGTTTTCTTGCAGCTGCAGAATTGATCAATTCACTTGGTTTATTCCTTTTACGTGCACTGTAAATGCTGAACGGACACGCCGGAAAATCCCCCGCTGGAAAATCTACAATTGTCTTACGTTCAAATCTACAGAAACTTGCCGTAGTGATCAACCTTCTTCGAGTTTGGCAATTGACCGTATTTTTCCTGGATTGCCTTTTTTATTTTATTTTATAATACACGTGAAATTTTAGCAAAGCACTATTTAGCAAATCGTACGAAACTGTAATTTTACAGTACTACAATGTAAAAATGAAGGTGTAAACTGTTCAGTGACCACAGCTGTACGTGAAGTTAAGTATGATTAGTTTCCTGTGTATTCTCAGGTACATCTTCAGCCAAGTAAGATACATTTACTATACTTTTGTGACGCAAACTTTTTATTCTTCAGTTTCGTTCCCATTTAGCCTCAAATATTTAAGAACGTACATATACATAAGATTATTAAGAATAGACATTTATTTAAATTTCAATGAAATAAAATTTTAAAAGAAACACGGAATTAAGATGTACATTTCAGAAGTCTATTTTATAGTAAAAATAAGATATAGTTTTACCTTATTCCAAGCCATGCGGTAGATATCATTAATTATCCTTTAGAAGGTCGGTTGAATTTTCCTAATGCAGAATTACTTTTAAAATTAAAATATTTAATAACACACAATTTCACTAATAAACAAAAAAACCATGTTTAATGTAAAACTGACAAAACTCAAATAGAGACAATTTTGTACCACCGAAAATGTGCTTGGACAAGGTCTTGTGGCTAACTAAAAAAATTTAAATATTGCAAGCAATAACAGACACGATCTGCTTGAAGTCATGCTGGCACCTGTACCATCTTGGTGATAACATTAAATGTTTTAAAAAGCCAGTATTTAGTCCATTTGCAAACCAATATACAAAAAACTAAAATTGGAAACTTTTGATTTGTGCCAATATTGGATTCAGCAAGCCATATATTAAGACTGGTGAGATTGTTATTTTATATATTGCTGTCTTCCTATCTTATCTTAAATATTTATTACTCTAGAATTTGGTGTCAAAGCATTATGTTATTTTGATTAAAGTCAAAATTTTTATTAACTAGTTTATATGAGCTTCAGTAAGTAATTAAACACCCGTTATATTCTACTTTACATTTTTTATATTGTACGTAATAAATAAGTAGTACACGCTATATCAGTTTGTAAAAATTCTTAATAATAACTGATAAAAGGTCAAAGCAACAACATTTAAACCAAGTTTAAACCGAAACATAAATTAAGATACTTTATACCCAAACGAGTAAATTAGAAGTGATGATGTCTATTTTGGAAGTATTAATTATTTTGGCAGGTACGTGTATAACTTAAGTATTATATATATTTTTTGTTTTAAGTGCTGCTTTTTATGCATATTATATTTATTGTTTTCAATCTATTACATAAATAAAAAAGTGCTGCAATTTGTTAAAAATGATTAATTAAACATTTGAATGTGACAGCCATGGCTACTAGCATGATTTATATATTAAGATTCATGTGTTGAAGACTTTACAGACTCCCATACAGTTGCGATTTCGTGAATACACTAAATCACTCAACTCATAACCTCTATTATATTCTGTTACGTATTTCTTTAATCTGTAGTTTTTCTTTATGGACGCAATGACGCCTTGGTTCATATGCCAAACTTAAGTAGCCGTGATTGGGAGCAAAAATTTGACGAAGGTTTTGTTATCGGCACCAATTAACAAAACAGTTATTTCTGTTTCAAATTGTTTGCTTTTAAATGATTTCTGACATATCGTACAGATTTAGTTTCAAACCACTCTTGAAATATCTTTTTATCAATCCATCCTTTCTTTGATTAAAATAATTAATAGGTAATTTTTCTGCATTAGTTCCCCTTAAAAGCTCTAGTTTTTTACCTTACAAATCAGCATCAACTTAACTTGTAATTTTCTGTCACGTTTCTACAGAAGATTATCGTGATCCATTCTTTGCTGCATTTATCTCCCACTGCTTTGTCTTCATTTGCTAAAGCTAGAGTTTTGAATGGAAGACATTTCCAGAAGAGCCCCGATTCGTCTGCGATAGAAATTTGTTCGATCTCAGATCATTAAAAGAAAGGAACTCTTTTACCTCAGTTTTAAATTTCTTAGCTTTCTATCCG
The DNA here is from genome assembly GCF_040954645.1 of Diabrotica undecimpunctata. Classification (NCBI taxonomy): domain Eukaryota; kingdom Metazoa; phylum Arthropoda; class Insecta; order Coleoptera; family Chrysomelidae; genus Diabrotica; species Diabrotica undecimpunctata. The sequence continues at coordinate 82,193,216 of NC_092807.1, forward strand.
TCGCCGATAAGCATCTCCATATAAAGTCCTATCTTCTTAATCCCATGGCGTTGCTTAAAGCAAGTTTTCTACCTAGATGATGCATCAAAATATGCAATGCAATAACCAATGCGTCAAATAACTATTTTGCTTTTGCAGCAATTAATGGAGCTGAGCAACTATTTTGGTGTACGTATATTACTAACTAGTACTATCGACTCACCGATACTATACAAAAGGCACACACGTTTACGGGAAGGTCCTTTTTAATTTTACTTATTAGTTCTAATTTTTGACTAATCGTCAATCTAACTTTTTTCTTTTCTCGGACATGGTAATAAAAGAATAAAAAATGCGCGCTAGATTAAAATTAAACACCACCTGACAAGAGGTGATCAACTCAAAGAACTGCCTAGTAAGGCTGAGTCACAACACAGGAACGTTAATAATCACCTTCTACCATTGACCGGCAGTCATAGTCAAGATCTTTGCTTCACCACGCAGCAAACAAAAAACCTAGTGATACAAACAAATAATAATCTAAGTCAGGCAAAGTCATGCGTCCAACTGGTCAAAAGTAGCCGGAATGACGTGCCAAAAGCACAATGTACGTAACTAGTAGATTGTATTTCGGTTTTGTTAAAAGAATGTATAATTCAGTTAGATAAACAGTTAATACAAATATTGCACCTTCATTACTCTATAGATAGATTAATATAAATACATATTAATAGATATAAATAATAGAACAACTAATAAAATACGTACAAATTTTCAATCATATGATCGACTAGTAACGTTTAATTACTGAAAAATAGATAACAAATGAATATTGTAACTATAATAAACATATATGTTTATATTGTTAAGATTCGGAATTGGGATGGGGTTTTTAAAATGTAGAGAAGAAGAAAATTGACAAAGATTATAATTTATAGATATAAGTAGAGCTCGGGAAATATGCAAAATGCATATTAAGTGCATATTTGCATATTTTGGATAAATTGTATAAGTGCATATGCATTTATTAAAAATGCATATTTTCCGATATTATACCACAATACAGACAAATATCTGAGAACGCAAGTAATGCAATTTAGCGAGGTAGGTAAAAATATCGCTCGGAAATATCTCTTATTGGTATTAGCATAATATGACAATAAAGGCAGTAAAAGCTTAACAAATAAGAAATTACCAGAATTTGTATTAGCGAAAGACAACATGCAATTGTCGTTCTGTCCTTAGGTACAGTCAGTTCAGTTTGGTGTATTCTTTGGTTTAGTAAAGTTGTGTCTAAGTGTTTATCAAAAGTGTTTCAAAATGCCAAAACAGAGTGCAAGTAAATCAATTCTTCTGAAAAAGTGGATTAATAGTAAAACAAAGTTCAAAATCATTATTGAAAACCATTATATTTGGCACGGATTGTAGCAACCCGGTAAGTATTATGTTTAATTTAATTATTGTTTTAATTTTTAAATATTTTTATAAAAATATAAGCTAAATATAATTTTACGTTAAAATGTAAGCTTTAGAATAGGACAGTCATTCGTTAGGAAAAATTTATTTTAATGCACTGCTTTTAAAATTATTTTTAGCAAAGGTGTAAACACGGTTTTGACACTGTCTTTTTCGTCATAAATTATTACGTTATCTTTTAGGATAAAAATGTGACATTTTACCAAACCTCGATAATTTTGAAAAAAAAAATTCATTCTATTTATAAAAATGTAACATGTAGTGTGCTTGATTAATGTTTTTTGTTCGTTTAAAATTGACTAAGGAAATCGCCCTTTGTCTTAATATATTTTAATATGTATTCTTCTTCAAGTGTCATCTCCGCGGCAGAGGTCGGCAATCATTATAGTTATTCGGATTTTTGAGACAGCTGCTCTGAAAAGTTAATTTGATGTACATCCGTACCACTCTCTCAGGTTGCGCAGCCATGACATTCTACGCCTCCCTATGCTTTTCTTTCCTTGGATCTTTCCCTGCATAATCAGTTGGAGCAAGGTGTATTTCTCTCCACGTGTACTGTCGAAGATATTCCAATTTTCTTGTTTTAATTGTAGTTAACATTTTTATTTCTTTATTCATCCTTCTCAGAACCTCTTTGTTTGTGACGTGTTTTGTCCACGATATTTTCAGAATTCTTCTATACACCCACAGCTCAAATGATTTCAGTTTTTTTATTGATGTCGCATTCAAGGTCCAAGATTCCATTCCATAAAACAAAGTCGAAAAAACATAGCATCTCGCCAACCTAACTCTTAGTTCCAATTTTAAATCCCTTGTACATAGCACTCTTCTCATTTTGTTGAAATTTGCTCTAGCCTTTTCTATTCTGATTTTGATCTCCTGAATGTAATGATTTGTGGAGTTAATCATTGTTCCCAGATATGCATATTCGTCCACATGTTCGACGTTGGTTCCATTTATTATAAGATTCTCATTATTTCTTTGAGTTTTCGATATTATCATAAATTTCGTCTTCTTGACATTCATTGTTAGACCGTACTCTTTTCCATACTCTGCTATTCTGGTCACCAGTCTCTGAAGATCTTCAATATTTTCGGCTAAGATTACAGTGTCGTCCGCATATCTAATGTTGTTAATGGGAACTACTTTACCTTTATTTCAGCTGTTTCACCCTCAAGAGGGCTTTTTAGAATCTCTTCAGAGGAGGCATTAAAAGAATTAGCGACAATACGCATCCCCGTCGCACTTCACATCTAATTTAAATTTCTTCTGACAGCTGTTCGTTAACACGTACTTTTGCTCGCTGTTTATAGTATAAATTTGATATGATCCTGAGGCCGTTGTAGTCAATCTTCTCTGATTTCAGGATATTAATTAATTGTTTATGTAGGGTTCGTACTTTACCGAATGCTTTATTATAGTCAATAAAACATGCGTATATATCTTGATTGACGTCCAGGCATCTTTGTGCCAGTATATTAAGTGAAAAAAAAAAGCTTCACGCGTTCCTGTGCCTTTGCGAAAATCAAATTGTGTATCATTAACGTCAATAAAGTTAATATGCATATAAGTATATCAATTTTTAATAGAGGTGAAAACTAATTAAATTAGGATATTATTTTATATTAATTTTAAAGTGGCGAAGTTACTACAAGTTTATTGGTTAACTTTTTTATTTCCATTTTTCCATATTTCCAATTTTCCGATTGTATGTGAAAAAAAGTTGATCAACACTTGGGCACTGCAATTCATAAATCTCGTGCACAAAAGCCTTAAGATTCGGTTCGATTCGATTCGGTCAGCTCATAACTACAAATAAAACGAAAGTTTCTTACCAACAAAATTTTAATAAGGATTTCTGCAGTTTGCCAATTGGTTGCAATATTCCAATGGCAAAATTGAATAAACCATTATTCTAACAATTTTTAAAAAAGTACTGAGATAATGATTTTGTACAAGTTTTTTCTGCTACAACTCTATGAAAAAAATATATAGATTTCAGCATGCAATTTACTATTGAAGCAATTAAAAAACTGCAATTGGGAATAATCCAATATGGATATCTGCTAGACTTCTTCTTCTTGTAGTTTCTTCTCCTATCGGAGGTTGGCTATCATCACAGCTATCCGTACCTTATTGGCGGCTGCTCTAAAAAGATCTACTGAGCTGCAACTATACCACTCTCTTAGGTTTCTCAGCCAGGAAATTCTTTGTCTTCCTATTGATCTTTTACCCTTGATTTTACCTTGCATTATGAGCCTTAATATCTCATATTACGCACCTCTGGTAATGTGGCCTAAATATTCCAGCTTCCTTGTTTTGATGTACTTTATGACCTCGCAATCCTTTTGTAGCCTTCTTAACACTTCTGCGTTTGTAACTCGTTGGGTCCATGGGTCCATGGGTCCATGGTTGGGTCCATGGTATACCATGGACCCAACGATCTGCTAGACAACTAATGTTAAAGGACGGTATATTGAAAATTTGGTTATACGAAGTTTAAACGGGAGTGAGTGTAGCACGGGATATTTAGTTTTCGTTAAGGAGTTGCAAAAAACGAACAATGTAACTATATGAAGATTTGTAACTGAATGTCTGAGTATTTTTTTTTTACCTCAACCAATACCAACTGAAAAAAAATTGTTATTGTTAAGTGATGCTGCGCTATATATGATCAAAGCTGAACAGCATTTAAAAATATTTTTTCCAAATTTGATACACGTTACCTGGTTAGCACATGCCTTAAATAGAGTGGCAGAAACCGTAAGGACAATTTCCAATGGTTAATACCCTTTTATCAAATACAAAAAAAAATTTTCAAAGTCCCTCTGCAAGTAAATGCGTACAAAGATCGTTTACCTAATGTACCTTTACACCTGAACCAGTGATAACTAGATGATGGACATGGTTAAATTCTGTAAATTTCACACATCCAAATCAATTTTGCAAATATTGCTGAATCAATTACTAGATTAGAAAAGCAAAACATTTTATGAGACCAAATTATTGAAATTATCAATTCATTAAATGAAACAATTAAACACCTTGGGGAAACCAGCAAATTGTATCAAAAATTCTGCGCAGTGATAAAGAAAAATGAGGAAAAGGAGGAGAAAAATATTTCAAATAAATAATATTATTAAGTTAGAGGATTGTGAAGATAATTTAATTTTACAGGTAGAACCCTCAATTATACACTATTTTAAGTTTGTTCCTTTTACTTTACCTGAAGTAGAAAGAAGTTTTTCAGCATATTAAGAATTAGTCTCAGATAGACGGCACAGTTTTTCGCTAGAAAATTTAGAGATACATTTAACAATATATATATAGTTTTAACTGGGATAATAGTATAATAAGGAATGATGATGATGATGACTGATAATAATGAATCAAAGAATAAATGAATACAATGATGTAGATAATACTAATTTCAATAAATATTTTTTGTGACTTAAGCATAAAATAAATTAAATACCTTCAACGCAATTATTACTGCTTTTTTTAGTTGTAAGCATTAAACGCATTAAATGCATACAAGCATAAAAAGCATATTTTAGTGCATATTTCAACTGTTTTTGTGCATATTTGCATGCATATTTTAAGGTTTTTTAAGTGCCTATTTCCGAGCTCTAGATATAAGCATATGATATCAGTGAATATTAAAAAAAAAATCATTACGGTCAAAATTTGTGTGTAAACAGATTCAGTGAACAAAGTTAAGATTGTAATAGATAAGAGATTTGAGACATTAGGTAGAATTAAATATTGTAGGAATATAAAGTGTTTCGATTCAACATTTAAAGAAAAACCTTATTGAGATTGTTTGTTAATGAGTGGATTACATTGTTGGTTGGTTGTGTAGTGAAATAATAATTTGATGGATTTCAAAAAAACTGGGAACTCCGTTTGTTTGTTTGAAATACTAAAAGATTATTGGCTGAACATAGAAAAAAAAAGTTTGATGGGATTTTGAACGTGGAAAAAAAGTAGAGTCTGATTCTAGTCGTAAAAAGAATAACATTTGAAAAAAAATACACTTTTCACACTATTATAAGGCAAATGAAACTCAAAGAAGAACCATGAGATTAAATTTAAACATTTGATTTAAAGTTGGCATCTGTAATTAAAATCATTGAGAGATATATTTTAAATGGAATACTGGAGTAAAATACTATATATACTAAGAAATTAATAATTTACAACCTTTATTAATAAACTTAGTCGCAAATTTATTGCTTTTACTACCTTTTAAAAGTTATAATTTTATTTTTTACACTCTGTAATTGTCCTTATACATGTCGGCTCAAGGCAGAAAAATTATAAATATCGATACCTTCTTGTCTCAGTTTTGTACAATAATTAAAAAAATATTATGGTTACCCCAAAAAATTTTGAGTAAATACAACATAAAATGTAAATGTTCTGTGTAACTAAAATAATACTATTTTTAATTTTTAAACGAAGTATAACGGTGCTGTTCTTATTTTTCCCATTGTTACATATGCAGCTAAAACATGGACTCCCAAAAAAATCGATATCAGTAAGACAGAAGTATTTGAAATTAAGGTCTATAGAAGAATTCTACTAATAAAACACAGGCTATTAAAAAAGTAAACCCCACATACCTAATTTACTTCGGCCACATAGCTAGAAGAACAGAACTGTTGGTAGTAGAGTGAAGGTAGAAGGCCGAAGACCAAGAGAAAGATTTTCAACACGATGGGTAAACCAAATAAAGACTCTGGTAATAAAATCCCTACATGAAGTATTTACCGCTTTAAATTTATTAAACCTGGTATTAGATTTTGCTCCTATTGTTACGCTTTAATCATATGGGACCTTTATGGGACCATGAGCAATATTTTTTTGATTTCTCAGCTACGCAGTTAGAATAATTTGTGAATTTTAAAATGAAATAAAAATAAAATTACAGATGTTATCTGTCAGTTATTCTTCTTTATTTATATACAAAACCAATACTAGGTTCTGTTATTTCATCTAAAGATTTCAAGTTGTCTATGTTGTGTAAAAATTAAAAATTTTTTTATGTTTTATATTATATTTAATATATTTAAATAAGAATATGCCTCAGAGTAATTTGAGTATCGATCTCATTGCAGTTAGAATACATAAAAAAGGTTTCCCTTTGTCAATTATTGATGCTAGTACGTTCAGTCCTTAACCCTTATCCGGGCAATACATTTTACTTACTCAAGTCAAGTCCGCAACTCAAGTCCGTTGGGCCCACCACTATTCTTGAATGTACTATTCATATTTACCCATATATTTCTAATATTCTTTTTTGATTTTATAATAAAGTTAAATTTAAATTTTCTAGATTAAAACAGAGATGCTACTATAGTATGTGGTCTATCTCGAGGGAGCGATTTACCTAAAGAATTTGCACAAAATAATAAAATGCAAGAAAACTTTTGTAGAGAATATATTTATTCACAAGTATTAAAAATTTGGAGACGAATAAAGACTTAATTAATAAATAAATAAAAACTTTTGTAAATCTACCAGGCCATTTTATTTGAAAAGAGGGGTTGATGTTTACCCATACCCTGGAAATAGATTACGGTGTTGTTGCCTCTCATTATGGCGTGAAAACCCTTCTGAGAAAATATTATGGTAATTAGCAGCTCATGTATAAAGTATCGACAAAAACAATATTAAGAAAATGAATAAAACGTATAAGTCAGAATAATTTTATTATTTTACTTCTACAAATTAATACTTTGTCATATCAATTTACGAGTTTAGTTGGAACTAAGCCATAAAATTAGCTTATTCACAACTAGAATAGCAAATTGATATGACAAATTAAATTATTATTAAGTACTAGGTTAAAAAAACAACAATAAACATAAAAAATCATAGATTAGACATTTATTTTTTTTTTTTGATTGCAATACTTACAAACTTTTTTATTTATATAGTCATCGTTACACACATATCTACTGCATATTTCAGAAATTTGTTTTTGTTTCCTGTCTTTTTTGTTGGGCACATGTGACACCTTTTCCTTGTTAAAACTGAAAGTTTTTCTACTTTTTGCTTTGTATTGTGTTGTGTGGCATTTTTTAATACACTTTTTTGTTTCCACAGTCCCCTTGATTTTCTTTTTAAAATTTGAGGCAACACTAGTTTTTCTGCTGTCGTTGTTAGAACAATCTTCGCTTTTTATTTTTGTTTTCGTTCCATTTTGGATGTAAATTTGTCCAAGTAATAAATGAGGCTACTCCAGCCACATCTAAAATATCCATAAAAAATGCAAAAGGCCAAAGGTTAGTTCGTCTTTTGCACATACATTTATGAAACATTTAGTCTAGCTTATCGACACCACATTTTATACTATTATAAAAGAGTATGATATCTTGTTTTTTGTCAACATCATCTACACAGTAAGCATTGTGATGCATGGTCGACAGGACTAGGACACTTGTTTGTTTTTTTGGAACATAAGAAACAAGAGATGCTTTTGGAGTGAATCCGAAAATTAAAGATTTCTCTAAACGGTTCTTATTTGGTAAAAATTCCCGAGGAACAAATCTGTTATTTTTTTTTCATCATGCCCACAAGAGTTAGTGAATTTGTTAGTAATTAATGTGCAAGAGCAAGATCAGTGAAATGGTTATTCCTCTTGGAATTATAATAAGGTTCAACGAGTTGCTTTACAACTTGAGATGCGAGACCTTTGGCTACTGTATTTCCGTTGTTTCCTGTATATGGTATTCCACCTAAAGGGTAATATGTTTCTGAGTCGCAGGTCCACCATATTTTCATGCTATACTTATCTTGCTTTGAAGGCATATACGGCATGAAAGGACACCTACCTCGATACGGAACAAGCTGCTCATCCAACGTTATGTTCTTTCCTGGTAAATAGTATTTCTGAAAGTTTTAGTTGACTTGATTCCACATATCGCGTACTGCTGCTAATTTGTCGTTTCTTCATCGTTCAGACCTCATGTCCTTAAAATTAATTTTTGAATCGTTTTAACCCCATGGTAACTTTAAATATAGTAGGTGCATAAAGCTTACTTCAAAGTATATTTACATTATGGATGTTGGCACTTAGGTGCCCTTGAGTTAGTAGTAGTCCAATAAAGGCATATAGTTTGGTAGAGTCGTAATATTTCCAGTTCTCTTTCCCTATGACTTTTTCGACTTCTCTATTTGTACACTTCACTATTTCGTTCACAATTTTTTCGTCCAGAAGGAATCAACAGGATCATCTACACTTTGATCAGGGGCTAACATTACTGTGTGCACTTTGCTTTTTAATTTGTTGCAGGATCGCATACGTCCTGTCGGTTGTGGTGGACTTTTCGAGTTAATTCCATCCTTAGTTTCAAAAATTGCATACTCTGAAATCTGGAAACTTGTAACTACACATTCATTACCACTCAATACTACTTGCTGATCATCCTCTTTACTTGCTTCCGAAAGATAATCTCTAATTTCAGAATCACTATCAATGCCACCTACTTCAGGAGATTCTTCATCATCGGAATCACATAAATTATTAAGAATATCTTGCAGTTCTGCAGCTGATAATGGTTTTCGGGACACTTTATTCGCACTATCTACTTTCACTGTAATTCAATATAATTTTAGGAGCTTAGTTGTCGACACTAACATTGATATCCAACGACTGATAGCAGATGCACTATTTTTTTCAAAATATGTATAGGTACCTACCTAACAATATTTTTGCATTCCAACAATGATTATCAGTTTTTAAAATTCATTCAGAATAGATATAAGATCTATTGGAAGCATCTCTTTGATGTTCACATCAAAGAGATGTTTACATTGTTTGTTACATGTGTAAAATTTATTATTCGATTTCCGGAATTATAAAAGTCGTTTAGATGATCCACAAAACATTACGTGACTGCCAGATTAACTAATGTAACAAAGATTTAGACTTTAGGTATAAATACAAATATGGTCTGACGGGCCCGTGTTGCCCCTTTACGTGACAAAATTGTTTCGACGCAATAATTTCAAAAGTGATAATCAATATTTTGAATAGCTCATGACTATATTTACGGAAACTTACTGCTAAACAAATTCAGTGATGCATAAAATTAAAAAAAAAATTATCAGTTTATGATAAAAGAATTGACGTCTCAGGCCGTTGGACCTACCTTGCCCGGATAAGGGTTATTCTTCTCAAATTATTTTTCTCTTCTCGTGAACGAATAAAATTTGTTTCCATTATTGCTATGTTGGAGATAGCGAAGCTAGGGTATTGATCTGTTTTATACTTTTTGTTAATTTTTAAATTGTTGTACGATTCTTAGACTGTACAGAGCTGTAATCTTGTCTACTTTGATTTAATTTAGACAGTTCCTTTGCAGTTTAATTAGCTTCCTAATTTATTTACAGTACCGTAGGTACATTGTGTGACACCAAAAGTAACGCAGTCGTTATTTTTTTGTATAATATGCAAAAACTAGTTTTAAGTTATTGTTTTTTACAGGTTATACAACGGTGCTATTTTTAGACCATGAACTAGATATTAATAAAGATAGCTGCAATAGTATTGGCGGACCAGGTACTTTTTCTAAATTGACTGTAAGTATACCTTAATATCTATTTATATTTCTATAACTCTATTATATATTTATTTATATTTATACACAATATCCGGTTTATTACTTCCTGATCCTTCCGGTTTCCCGTCTCCATTCATGTCTATCGGCACAGTGTCCTGGTCATAGATCTTTCTCTGACATTGTCTTTTGGACTTCATCAAGCCGTGTTGTTTTCGGACTTGCTCTTTTTTTTCGCTCAGCTGGCTGCCTCTCACCAGTAACTTCGGTAGAAGATTTCCATCATTTTCTGGACATGTCCGTACCAAATAAGCTGTTTTTGCTGTACTTTTTCTATGATAATGCTTGTTATGTCTAACTTATCTAATTCTTTTATTTGTTACGTACATTATTCTAGATATACCTGCTGATCGTCGCCAAAAATTCATTTTAAGAACAATGAGGAGGTGTTTCGTTTATTTTTTGACCAGAGTTGAGTGTAACTATTTTTTTATTTTATGATTCGTTCTTTAATTTCTGTTTCGGTGCATTCATTTCTGTCCTTCTTTGCTCTCAAACATATATATATATATATATATATATATATATATATATATATATATTTCGAAACATTTAAATTACCTTTTCATCTTCTTAGTTTAGTTCATCATTTTTAACTTCTTCTGTGGCACGAGTAGTACCCCATCCCTCGTATTTTTGTATTAATTGCTTTGTCATGAATTGCAGATCTTCCTGGTCTTGTTCGAAGATTACTTGATCGTTCGCTAAATGAAGCGTATACATTATTGTTTTGTCGTTTTCTGGTATACCCATTCCAGAATATGATCTCCTTAATTTCTCCAGTACCTTATTTAGGTCGATTTTGAATGGTGTTGGAGATCTGCAGCATTGGTTTAATTAACTGGTTGTTAGTCTAAATTTTTGGTCGACCGAAGTTGTATAATCGTTGCATTGCTTTCACAAGTGTAATATTAATAGATGAGGTTTCCTTCTTACCGTACATCGTCTTGTCAGGATTAAATAATTCTGTTTTTAGCAGCATTGCGAAGCATTTCATAGCTGTGGAGTCCTGTCCATTGTCGAATATTGCGCAGCCATGACATTTTTTTACGTCCCAGACCTCTCCTACCCTCTATCTTCCCTTCGAGTATCAGTTGCTGAAAAGTATATCTTTCTCCTCGTAATATGTGTCCCAAGTATGCAGTCTTCTTACTTTTTACATAACTAAAAAGTTCCCGATCCTGTAAGCTCGCTCTTCTGAGTACTTCTTCATTTCTGACCCTGTCCGTCCATGATATTCTAAGCATTCGACGCAGGCACCACATTTCAAACACTTCAAGTTTGTTAATGAAACTGGTCTTTAACGTCCATGCTTCCATTTCGTACAAGAGAACAGGCCACATGTAACACTTAAGCATCTTGTATCGGAGGTTGAAGTCCAATTTGCGATCAGTCAGAAACTTACGAAGCCTCAAAAAAGTATTTCTGGCTTGTTCAACTCTGCTCTTTATTTCATTCTCGGGGTCCCAACCCTCGTTGAGCAAACAACCCAAGTATTTAAATTGCCTGACCTGTTCGATTTCTTCTCCAGAGACATATATCTTTGCGTTGGGGTAATCATTTCTACTTATAATCATTGTTTTTGCCTTCTTGATATTTATTTTCAAACCCCGAGCTTCACTTTAAAAGAGTTAAATCATTTAAAAGGTATTGAAGATCTTTAATGTTATCTGCCGCTATGGCTGTATCATCGGTATACCTGATGTTATTAATAAATATGCCGTTAACTTTAATACCTTTATTAGAGTCTGCCACTGCTTCTGCGAAGGCTTTTTGTACGTATAAATTGAACAGCATTGGAGACAGTATACAACCTTACCTTACTCCTTTTTTAATGGAGAAATCTTCTGTTTCGTTAAAATTTTGAAGACGTACTGTTGCTGTCTGGTTCCAATACAGGTTGGCGATAATTCTTATATCCTTGTCGTCCAATCCCAACTCTTGTAGGTATTTTATCATCAATTCGTGTTTTACATTATCGAATGCTTTTTCATAATCGATGAAACAGTCAAAAATATGACTTATGACATATGACATATATGACAGCTTAATATATGACTATATTCAGGCGTGCCAACTTCCAAGAAAGTGATTTTGGAAAATGTTATAAGCTACAATTGTTTGAGCTCCTATTCGATTACAGTATTTGAAATGCTGAAGCAGACATTTGGTATCATTAGTCGACCAGTTGTGATTCTGCAGTAAATTTTCTACGATTGTAGTACCACTACAGAGATTCTTGATGCAACTATGATATTTTTTGGTTGTACCAAGATTCCTATTGTTGTTATATATTCGTGTGTTTTTATATCTGGCACTGATGAACAATTATTGCTTTTTCTTAAGATGGTAGATTGAAATTGTTGACATCATTTGATTAGGGTTAAATTGGATATATTCTAGATGACGTTGATCTTCAAGCTTTTAGTAATTATTTGATGACTACTATGTTAGTTTCTAATTTGCTATCTACAGTTAATTTTTCTTCATTTGTAAGTTTTCGAGTAACAGCCGCTACTGATTTTTGACAATTAGTTTGACTTATCAGCATTTTTAAAACATGGTTCCTTTGTTAATGTCAATGCGATATACTTTAAATAGTTTTATATAGATTAAATAACTACTGTAATTACAATTTTTTTTCTCTCTTGTTAGAAAAATACCTTAATCTCAAACATGGATTTAATAGTTAGCAGAAATCAACAAAAATACTTTTTGTTAGGAGATGAAATTATTGACCGTTCTCTCAATAAAATATTTTGACAGTTTTGACAGTTGTTTAAATTTTGTGGTGCAATTGTATTTATTTCAGATCTTTCTTAATTTTTCTGATAAGCCTTTTACTATATTATGTATTTTTATCTTCAAATCCTTTCTTGGGAGAATTTCTAGACTGTTTTTGGTGTTTTATTGTTTTTTCTTTAATCTTGTGGAATTCCTTGTTTATACAGGACAATGAATGATTATTTTCTTGTTAAAATCTTTACTGGCAGATTTTTTTCTTTTTACTTTACAGTAATTTGATAATTTTCCTTGTTATATTTATGTTATGGTTTGAGTGATGATTTGAATATCTGTTGGTGTGGATTATATTTCTGTATACTTTAGTTATATATCCTTCCTTGCAATTAATACATCCAGAAGTGGTAGTGGGTTGTTGTTTTTATTTTCCATTGAAATTTAATTGTTTCTTCTTTACCGTTAATGTCCATCAAAATGATCATGATTTCGGTAATTTTTTTTCACAATATTTTTTTCAAATATTGCCACAAATACATTTGCTAATAATAAAGGTAATAAATAACTCATCCAAAATCTTGTTTATAAAAGTCGTGTTTTGAGTTTTTATCAGAATTAAAACTTAAAAAAAAATTTTTATACATCAGTAGACCCAAAAATGATAAGTTTCTTGGGGAACATTACTTTACCAACTTAAAAAAGATGCAGACAATACACTCACTAGGATTATAAAAGTGTAACTTTTTTTGTAGAGATGTAACTTACTTGGGATATCACATATCAGATAAAGGTGTCTTGCTATAAAAAATGAATAGATTAACTAAAAAAATGCTAGATTTAATTGGTCAATACAATATCAATCTGCATTTGATACACTAAAAATTACCCAAATCAACTTACCAATATATTTGTTGCGTATTAAATGCAACAAATCATTACAATTATTACAATTTTCATTACAATTAATTGTATGTAGTTCCATTACAATCCAATGTAGTTTAATCCAATATAAACATAATACTTAACTTAGACATGCCTCAGAAAGCAGTTTCAGAACCATGAAAGTGGAAGCAAAAAGTGCAAATATTAAGATGAGGTAGGACCAGAAGTTCCTAAATGAAGGCATTTCTTAAGAAAGATAAATTGTCAAAGTTACTGCTTTTATTTTAGTTGCCACTGCCAGGTGAAAAAGCTGTGAAGCAAAAAGTGCAAATATTAAGATGAGGTAGGACCAGAAGCTCCTAAATGAAGGCATTTCTTAAGAAAGATAAATTGTCAAAGACTGCTTTTATTTTAGTTGCCACTGCCAGGTGAAAAAGCTGTGTTACAATTTAATTAGATCCACTAACAAAACCTGAAAATGTTGATTCAAAATGTTATTTGTAAAATTTTTTTTCGAAAATACTTTATTTTTTAATTTTTTATTTTTCCGCCCAGTTCTTTTCTGTCAGCTTCTTCGTCTTCTTTTTTCGGTCATCCCATTTCGATGAGTATGATGACAGATAACTTTTTTACGTTGACAAACGTAACACTGTTTTTGTATTAGTTGTCAGTGCCAGGCTCAAAAACTGTGTTGCAATTAAATTAAATCCACTAACAATGTCAATAATATTTTATGTTTTTTTATTGTTCTATCCAGTTCTTTCACATCAGCTTCTTCTTCATTATTTGTAAAGTCTGTGGTTTAAAATTTATGAATGTATGAATACTTGCTTTGTTAGTATTTGTTTTCTATACTGGAAATGGTTTATTATTAAAAGCCACAACGCTATGGTTTATGGAAGAGATTGATCTTAAGTAGAATGTCTATGAGTAGTACTTTTTTATAAGTTTATAAATAGTCCGCATATTATCTAAAACTTTTGTAATATTTTGTTTTTACACCTAAAACACCAAGTATTTTGGCACAAATACGATAAATCACTTTTACTACCTTTGGGCTATGAACATAAATATGTCTCCAAATGTGAATAGTAAGGCAAAATAGTAGGAAAAATGTCTATTTGCCTTCACTCTCCATTAATGGTAGGTATAATAATTCATAGTTCATTTCCACCAAAGTAGATGGCAGCTATATTCGCTTACCACTGGAGCACGAAACATTTAAGCCTTCCACTCACGTTCCAACGCCGCAGTACGATTTGGTCGAATGATACAAAATTGAACATAATTGGTGTATTTGCACCATTCGGCCAAATCGGCGCGATTTGACGGCAGACAAACAAGTCAGTCTGTAGCAGTCCGACATAGTTGGTTGGGTCGTAAATTCGATCGTGTATATTGTGACAATCACAAAAAAATCAGTTGCTGGTAAATTTCGAAAACGGCTTATGGCTAGACGTTTTAAGAGATTTCTTTGATATTTGTAAGGAAAAAGAGTGTCTGTGAAAAATAAAATCGACATCATATCATGCTAAAACCGCTAGAAACAAAGCGGTGAAGATTTTGGTTGCTAAATTTGAAGTCAAAGCGGATACTTATGAAGAGTTGGTAAAAAATATTTATATTTAATAATAAATATTTATAATTAATAATTTTCGAACATGTTACAAAAATGAAATTAAAATTATCTTAATATAATCGCAATCCTTCTAATAAATGTACCTGACAGTATGTATGTCTTTTCAGCAACAATCTTTACACCATCACCTACGTTTCTTGTATTTTTTTTTGTTTATACAAAGAGCAATAGCTGCTAAAAGTATATCGTCTTCTGACATGTTTCTGACCTGAAAGTAAAACGCTTACTGCAAAATCGGTACGCGTGTGTTCCCATCCGATTTTCAACATTATTTTATGACATGTGTTATTACATATTAATATTGGCAATATCATTTTAAAGTCGTCTACTTTAAAATGTATAATGTATGTCTGAATTGTCAATATAGATGAGTTAAATTATTAGAAGAATTTTTCACTAAGTAACGAAAAACAAAATTTATTTAATTTACTAATGTTTGTATTTTGAGAACGATTTGAAACGTCAGTAAACGTATTTTAATTGTGGCTTATTCCCATTTAAATAGTAATTAATTTAAAATGCCACAAGAAAATAACTTCAGAACAATATTAAGTGTTATTACATGTTTCTTTATGTATATATATATATATATATATATATATATATATATATATATATATATATATATATATGCGATATTCTTTAAAGTAAACTCTCATAACTGAAGAGAAAATGTTTATAGTAGAGCATTATTTCCGCTCATATGAAAGTGAAAGGAATATTGGGACAAGTTTCAAACAAGCGTCTAAAAAATTTGTTTAATAAGGCGGCCCTCACAAAAAGGATACTGTTAGCAATCGTTTAGAAATTTTGTAATACTGGTAGTGTCTTGTGTCAGCTTAAAGGTCCTTCCGGTCATCTAAAAACAGTTTGTAAAAACTAACAGTAATCAAGGACGCGTTCTCGATCAGACCTTACAATTTCAAAAATGATGCTGTCGCTATACTGTGTATAAATTGAATATAAGTGAAATAGTTACACGTCGACTGTTCAAATCTCTTGGTCGTATTCTTACCGCATTCATAATGAACAAAGACTAACAGTTGCAATCAACTCTAAAATAGAAGTCTATTGGAAATTTACTGCAAGCGAAGTTTACATGTGGAGCCTGCTGAAGGAATCAGTATTTAAGTCAGAAGTTTTGCCAGCAGATATTGAAAAACTACAACAAAAGGTTACAGCCTTTTTTTTGCACAACTCCAGCAACTTTGGATACATATATTGAATAATCCGAAAAATCGTTATGACGCTTGTTTGCGCTCCACTGGTGCACATTAGAAACTTTTAAACTAAAAAATAAATTCAATGTCCTATTTCGGTACGTACTGTTTATTTTGGAGAATGCTGTATAATATGCATATTTTTAGTGTCTACGAGGTTAAAGAAATATTAAGGTGATGCTATTATTTACTAACTATATCGGATAAATTGGTCTTATAAATGTTTTTCAACATTTTTTATTTTCTCTTAAACTGTATATTAGGATATTTTTCATCATTCACTGGAACATATCTTTACTAGCGGTGAACTATTTTTAACAAATCTTTTAGCAATTGCAACATAATTTACCCCATTGTGTAGATGAACATTCTAAAGGAATTCCCATAAATAAAATAAATGTAGCCAAAATTCCAATTTACCATACTTCTTGTTTGGGACGCCAGGCTATTAGTGGTTGTTACCAGCCACTCATTTCTGCTTCAAAACAATGTTTAAATATTACAGAATCATATTTGGTAGATATTTGGCAGAATATGGATAAAGAATTAATAGCTTACACGTGTGAAAACGAAGATAAAGTACAAAGTAAGTAACTTTTTTTCAAATAGAAATTTAGGTGACTCTTAATACATAAAAATGTCAATCTAACATTTCAAAATATAAAATTTTCGAAAAATTATTTTTTTTCAATAAAAATAAAAAATATTAAATAGTTTATTTTAGCAATCGTTATAAATATTCCACTTCCTTCTACACACATGTTTTACATATATTTAAATGTATACGTTGGTCTATTGTTATATTTCGGGACGTAACTTTTTTTCCATTATTTTTCTACTTCTAATAAATAAACGGTTATGAATATCCTAAAATAAAACATATTTTATTTTGTTTGATATTGTGAAGTAAACACGCCATCACGTCAACACTATATAAAGGTAAAGAATCATCTTAAAAAAAAACTGTCTGATTACTACTGGTTTATTTTTTAGGTTTAGGTTAGTATCAGTATACAAACCAATTTTAAATAAAATAATTAACTTTTTTCGTTTAAAATAGTAAACGAAATACATGTCTCCTAATGTTTCTTGCGTATCGAACCCATATTGATCCAAACGTGTCGCCACGTTTCAACAAATAGTTTCAGCTGTATATTTTCTCTGGGATAGGTCTTTTGGCCGTGGGCTGTGTTTCTGCTCAGTCTTTCAGAAAAACCAAAAACTTTAATTTCCAGTTTTTGAGGGTTATGTCCTTACACCATCATCATCATCATCATCGTCATCATTATCACCATTATCATCATTATCTTTAGCTTCTTCATCTCTGCCTACGATTGTCTAATATTTGCTTTTCTGTGATATGTTTTACCGGCTTGTTTTCTGATGTCATAGTCCCATCTGAAATTTAGACGCTTCTTAGTCTCTTGACGCTCCTTGGATATTACACACACTGTAATTCTAGTGGGTCATCTATTGCTAGTTCTCCCTAAATGTCCAGATCACTGTCATTTTAAAGATTTAATTATGTAGATTACATCAGTCACCTTGGTTTTCTGTCTGATCCATTCTATTCTTTTTCAGTCTCCCTTTGTCAGACCTAAAATGTATCTCGCTTAATTGACCTTTAAGTGACTTTGAGTATATGTCGCTATTATTTTTTTCTTTAGTATTCAAGTTTAGCAGCCATCTGTCATGCTTGGTATACCTAGTAGTAGTCAGTTCAGTCAGATACCAAAGTGGGTCAGGCAGCCAAATCGCATGGACTTCTCTGTAAATGATATAGCGGAAGCTATATATATATATATATATATATATATATATATATATATATATATATATATATATATATATATATATATATATATATATATATATATATATATCGTACCCTCAGTGCAAGAATGCAGTAACTCAAAATTTTATGAAAATGAAGTAATCATTGAATTCGATTGTAAACATGCATATCTATCCCCTGTAAAACTTTAGTAACTTTCAAATGCTAAACCGGCTAAATATTACATTAACAACAGTTTAACTATTTTGCTTTTTTGTACATAAGTTCCGTGCAAAACTGTTGTAATTCCAATGTAACCGAGATACAACAGTTTTGAACTGAACATTGCAATGGTTTCGATAACAAGCAATGAAAGACGTGAAAAAAGTAAGATATTTGTTATTTTAATATCTATATCTGTGGTGTTTAATTTTAATATACAGCGTGTCTACATAATCCATTAAGGGCCGAGACAATAAACAAAGATTTACGAGACCAATCTATTCATGTAAGTTTTATCTCCTTTGTGTGACATTATATTTTCCATAAAATGTGTACGATGTCGTTTGACCATTTATTTATTAGATTGGATTAAAAACACATAAATTAAGACTAATTATTTACAGCCAAAAAGTATGTTTTCTTATGAAAGGAAAAACAGTTATCTTAAAACTTGTGCATTAACAATACTGACAGGTTAAAAATATCTATTTTCAGAAAACTTGTTCTATAAAAGCTAAATCCCAAATTGTATTAAATCTTCATGTGTAACCTTCCTGGGCGATTGTCTTATCATATTGTCCCCCCGTAATTCCCAACTTTTACTAAGGTAGTGAATTTCAATCCTTTTGTTAATCACTGTACTCAACGTAGCCTGATTTGCAGATTTTTATTATAGTCCTTTTGTTTTGAATTTAAATAAAAATATTGAAAGTTTTACAAATAATTTTTCTACCTTGTTATGACATTGTCATTACAAAGCGAAGGAATTGTGGCTATCAGAAACATGTGCAAAGATAGAAAGATTAAATTGCCGCTAGCGATAAGCCGTTTTATTAGGTACCTATTTGATTTCTTGGAATCTATTACATGTAAAGTTTAATACCATACTAAACCCCGATTGCTGTTGGGGATTATTTTTTCTTTACTAACCCGATGACTAATTGGAATTTATTAAACGTATATACCAAACCATATAAGAACAGCCAAAAATTGAAATGGCCAAAAAAAGATTTAATATACTTATGCCATTCGGGTATGATACCAGAAGCCCACCATAGTTTTTATAAAAATATTTTGGCCCAAGATGATATACGAGAAAAGGACAACAACTAACAGAAAATGTGTCTACACTTTTTACAATTTTCTCCGTGCAAAAGTGTTGTAACTTTAAAATTCTAATACTAAATGTGTAGTGATTAACAATTTTCTCCGTGCAAAAGTGTTTGAACCTAACTTTGAAATTCCTAATTTTTTTTAGCATTAATATTATTTTATTTAAATTTCTATTTTTGGTTAATGTAATATAGGCTGAAAAGCATGCAAAATCATAATTAAATGTTAATTTTTCTTAAAACTTGTGTCTTATTTCACCGATATTATCACGAAAATAAACAAAATCGTTTTTATCTCGAAACTTACTTATTCTGACTTACTGCAGTCTTGCACTGAGGGTGCGATATATATATATATATATATATATATATATATATATATATATATATATATATATATACATATTTTTTGAACCATACCATATTTAACATAAAATTAGTGTTTCATAAGTTTAGGTTCAATAAGTGATATTAAATTTGGAACTAGATTTTACTGTCCATTGAAATTAACGTTTCGGCAGGAAACGGTTACCTTTGTCAAGATTCTGAAATGTACAGGATGTACAGTATGTTTAGGAACATAAGACCAAAAGGTTATTGTAAAATATGTTAAAACCTTACCAAACCAAAAAAATAAAACGGGACACTGACATTAATGAATTTACAGAAATAAAGAAATATAAATTGATATCTCATATCTCATGGTTTACTGTCATTAATATATCATTAATTATTTTTATATAAATATAAATATATACATTTATATAAAAACACCAAAGATACGCCCATATAAAAATAATTATTGATATATTAATGACAGTAAACCATGAGATATCAGATATCAATTTTTTTCTGTCAATTCATTAATGTCAGTGTCCCGCTTTACCTATATTATATATATATATATATATATATATATATATATATATATATAAATATATATATATATATATATATATATATATAAATATATATATATATATATATATATATATATATATATATATATATATATACAGAGTGGTCCTTAAGTAATTGTACAAACAGAAACCGTAGATTCTGCACTTTAAAATATTACGATTTAAGCCAACTTGCTTTTATAAAATGTTGATATTAAGAAAGATACAGCGTGTTAAAGTGTAAATGTAAAAATGTTATTCAATATTCTTCTTCTTATAACTCTTCTTTGTTAACTGCACTTTTGCATATTGGTAAGCTAAACCAAATACTTTTATATTTAAAAGTCGAAGTAAAACGCAGTATCATGTTTTATGGTACCTATTAAAATGTAACTTAAAGTAAAAACATAAACAAATAAACTTTTAGTCATTTATCTAAATATTGTGAAATAATTCAAAAATTAAAGGTTACAATCTAATTATCCACTTGTAATGAGTATAATCGTTACCTTCAATATTTTATAGAATATGCCAGGGAATATACTGCAGAATGTATGAACGAGGGGATATTGAAAATTCAGGAGAAATGCTTAGGTTTGAGTAGCAATCCGATGTCGCCAATCCGTGATATCTCACAAGTTAGTTGCAAGTAAGTAAGCGCATTTACTATCACAATCAATAATGTTAAACAAAATTCCATTTTTATACTTGTTAGTGAATCTAGGTATTTAATTTGCCAAAATTATAAATTTTATTTTTAAACTTTTTATTTTTTTCTATTTTATTTGAATACCAGAAGTTCTTAGCAGCGCAACCGATCATAAACATTTAAATCAAGGGCGAACGATGGGTCATACGTAATAGACAAGGTGAAAGCTCAGGTTTGTTCGAGCATAATCTCTTTCATGAGTACCCCAAAAAAAATGTTTAAGAAGTCGTCTAGGCGATAAGTTGTTGCAAAGCAAATTGTAACAATCAATTTTTTCGTCCCGGCATTTTTTTTATATTTTTTGGATCATTCTGAACAAAATAGGTCTTTTGTAGATTTCTGTAACTGGATTGCTTTTAACTTATAAATAATGTAAAACTAAGAAAAATGCAGGATTACGATTTTAAAGGCTCAAAAACAGAAGTAAAATACATTATTTTTCAATTCATCAAGGAACTAAATTCAAGTTCAAACATTGTTCTATCATTTTCCAATAAGTGTTTTGGGCCTATTTCATTTAAAAACGTTGTTTTTTTAATTGTTAATGAAGCGCTTATGACATGACGGGTGCTCGAACTACGACGTGTATAAGAGAGAGAGAAATAAGTTCTAGTGTAAAAATTGTTGTTGGTTTAAATCCTCATTGTAAAAAATAAGCACCCACCCGGTCGTACGTACTTCATTATCAATTAAAAAACAAAAGTTTATTAGCCATTTATCCACTAAGGGTGTTATAAAGATAATTACGCCCGGAGAGCAGCAACATAATCCAGCCAGAGGGCCTCTGGCCTGAGAGAAGGATGTTGATCCATAAATTATTCATGGAATATATAGTTTTCTCTTTTTAATGTAACACCAAATCGTGAGCACATAATCTTGCTTTAACGAGTTGGGGTAGATGTTCTAATGTTTTGTTTATTGAAATTAGAAAAACTGTTGCACTAATAACAGATATTTGAGGAGTTCCATTTACTTGGTGTTTTGTGCTCGATGTAGTACCATTTACTGGGACGGTGACTTAATGTGTTTAAAATATCGTACTTCCAAGCCATATTAAATGCTTCTGTTATGTCAAAAAATTCAGCAAGACATTCTTGTCATAAAGCGAAGCTTCTCATATATTTCTGATTCTAAATCTAAGAGATTATTCAGGGTAGATGTGTTTTTGGAAATTCGCTTTGTTCGTTAAGTATTAAATGATTATTTTTTAGGAACCATAACAATCTTTTATTTTTTATTTTTCCCAATATTTTACAAACCTCATTAGTAACTGAAATTGGTCTACATGACTCCCGGTCAGTTCGTGTTTTGGTTGGTTGTAACAAAGAGATTATGGTAGCCTCTGTCCATTTTGAGGGAAATTCATGGCTGCTTCATATTTTGTTATAAAGATTAAGTAGATACATATTGGAATTTTCTGAAAGATTTTAAAGAAAACTGATATGAGTATCATGTGGTCCTACTGCTAAATTTTTAGCGGTACTTAAGGTGTAATTTAGTTCTGCCATTGCAAACGGTGTTTTAACAGAATTATCTCTCATATAGCTTAAATTTATAACTTTTTCATGTGTATCTATATCTAACAAATATTTTAAGTAGTTATTGTAACTAGTGTTTTTTTTTGTAATGTATAATAAGTGGGTGACACTGCGTAATGGCTGTTAAGGTTGGACAATTACTAGCAATAGGTTTACTTTTAATGCAATTTTGCAATTTTAATGCAATTTGACTTTCATGTAAAAGAAAAAGAAGTAAGCTGTATTTTTAAAGTTAACTAGCATCAAGGTAAGGATTGAGATGTCTGAAGGAAAATGTCTAAAGAAGATGTGTCTGAAGATGTCTAAAAATTATTTAAAGTTTGAATTTGATATGCCAATTTTTAGAAAAGATAATTTTGAGGATTATTTAGTACCTAGTTAGAAATTTTTGTCCTAGAATGAAATGGGTTATTATTTGGCATACATTTGAAGTCTTTTGCTTTAAATGAATAATTGGCGAAAAAAAAGACTGCATGTTTACTTTAATTTTTCCATTAAACTTTTGTAAGAAGTTACATTCTCTCTCATTACTCTATACATTCCTTGTTTGTTAGATATGCACAATAGGTTGATTGTATTCATTTGATTATTATATCTGTAGTTTATAGGTATTCTTTCTGATATGATTTATTTATAAAATTCATTAATACGCCTTGATGTTTAGTTGTAACTATTGGTAATTACTTTTGTAGTGTAATTTATTAATCAGGCAAGTTAATTGTAATGAATAACAATAACATAAACTTTTAATAATACTAGACTTTCATATTATCATTCTGTTTTTTATCGGTCAATAACCAATGAGGGCGAGGTTTTTTCAGTTTAATAGATTAAATTCAAGTTCTAATTTTACCTGACTTATTTTACCTGATTCTAATGATATTTACGGTTAATGATAGGTTAATAAAAAATGCTTATACATTTAGTTAATTGGTTTGGCAATAGGAAAACTAAAAGTCAATACATTTATTGCCTTTTTGTCATCTTTTATTTACTCTTTTGTATAAAATTAAAATAATTCTTAATTTTTAGAAAACTCGAAGACGCCGAGGATTGTATTGTGGATACTCTCAGCAACCATTGCTCTCAAGATATCACAGATGTTGTTGTATCTGTAATAAAAATTTTAAAAACCAATACATGCAGTTACGCACCTAAGCATAGGAGCCGAAGAAGTTTGCATAGAGTTGTAAGACAATTGGCAATGTCTGATAAGATGGACAGAATTGAGGAGCATTTAAAAACTAAGTGTATCAAAAATGGACTGGAGTCCAAAAAATTGGAAGTATGTATCTCGATAAAATATACTACTCTTCTGAATATGTCTCTAGTTTGTAGATCTTATTTCTGTGTGATGATAAACGTATTGAAATTTGTGGATAAATTGTTCTGTTATATGCACCATCCGTATTTTCTTGTTTATTTATCTTAAAGATATTAATTTCAGTAATGTTTTATATATATATATATATACATATATATATACATATATATATATATATATATATATATATATATATATATACATATATATATATACATATATATATATATATATATATATATATATATATATATAAATATATATTTATATATATATATATATATATATATATATATATATATATATATTTTGACAACAAATGCTGGACTATTTAACTACACAATGTTATTTTGCCATCTACATCGTTTATAATAATTATCGTCACCATATTTTAATTAATTCAAAAAATCCATGTTTTGCACAGTTCCTTATCTACATTATATCTCAGTGATATATCAGTTAGTCCTAATTCTAAAAAATTCAAGGTATACAAATTGGTCTAAAAAATTGATATCGTTTGTATATTTTGAGATGCGGTAATTATTTTATGTCATACTAGTTTATTATCGTGTTTTTATTGCTTAGTTACCAACTACATAATAGTATACTTTATGCCCCTGCGAGCATAAAGTGCACTTTATGGCCTGTACAGGCATAAAGACAAAAAAATATTGATAACTTTTTAATACATTTATTACTGAAGTTACAAAATATGGAATAAAATTATTCTAACTACATAACATTATTTAGTAGAATTCATATAAAATTTGACATTCTGGGAAGATCCGGTGATAGATAGATCTGACATTTTCACTTTTTAGGCTTGACAACCGCAGATGTTCTTTCATGTTTCCCCCTAACGACGGTATTGCTCATTCTCCCATGAGAAATTTTCTGAATTTTTAAAAATATTTAGATAAGGAATACGATAGCAAACGAGTATGACATAAAAGTTTGTATGCACCGTGGGCACTAATAGATGTGTATACCCTCAGACTATTCACAAACACTCGTGCCAGAGGCCCTCGTGTTTGTAAGACAGTCGCCCCCGGGCATAAACATCTACATAATGCCCTTGGTACATAAATAACTAATTTCGCCTACCTTTCAATGTTGACTTTATTATTCTTTTTTTTTTTAAATCTCTGTCAGTCTTTATTCTGTATCAACCAGGATATTTACTAAATGTTAGTTTCTAGTTTTTTATAGCAACATTTTCGAAATTATGTTTGGTTGACGTTCATTTTCAATGATAATGGAGGTTTCTTCAGAGCATGTCACTAGTAAAAGTTTCTACAAATTATAATGTAAACTAATTTAAATTAATGTAAATCTATTAGAAACAATTTTTTCATGCAGTTTTTTTGTATAATTCATGCTTATGATGTCTATCCGCAAAGAAAAGTTATTTTCCTGTAGTTAGCTATAAACCATATATGACATAATACTATAGTCAGCTACATACCATGTATGACTTTATATAAAAGTGTTTATTTATTTAAATAAACCCGTACGGGCTAAATCATAGAATGTTTTAAGATTAAATAGCCCATCTTAAGTGCTACTACTAGGTTATCCATGTTTAAAACCACTAAATATATGGGTAAAAACCCCTTAAATGTTATTTAATTGGTATTAGATTAAATTGCTGCTGATAATTATGTGGGATGTTAAAATTTTACGTAGATTTACTTCATAGCAACGTAAGATCTCAACCAGGATTAATCTCAACTCTCAACCCAGGTTAAAAATTTACGTTATCATAAAGTAAATCTTCTTAAAATTTTAACATCCTACATAATTATCAGCAAAAATGTAAACTAATATCAATTAAAGAACATTTAAAATATTTTCACCCATATATGGCTTTAAACATAATATATATACCTAGTAGCAGCACTGAAGATAGACTATTTAGTCCGAAAACCTTGTGTGATTTAGGGCGGAAGATTTCTTTTAAATAAATATATCTTTTAAAAAAGAGTTTTTAATAAAAATTTTTATGACCTCTCTTCCTCTACTATGTTTTTATTTTTTTTCTCGTTGGAACTTTTGAACACTTTTGGCAGGTTTGGAAAATTAAAAAATTACTTGTAAATGCACATAGGTAGGCAAATTCTTAAATTTTACATTTTTATTTTGCACTGCTCTTTTATTATTTGTTTCTATTTGATGAGATTAATATTCTGCTTTTATATCTTCTTTTTGTCTTGTCTTTATATTATCTTGTTTGGCGAGAAAGTGGAATGCTATCTTGTCATTTTTGTAGATTTACAGAATATGGCATATTAGAATAGTTCTCAGTAACATTCTACCAGTATAAAATATTTGTTAAAATTTATTAAACCAATAATAAAAATGTTTAAGGACAACGTATTAAAGATGAAAAATTGTATAAAGGAAAAACCCATTTTCTTTGTTCCAAAACATATTTACATCAAGCATATTGACGGATGTACCAAAGAAGTTATTAAAATGTTAAAGGCTTGTTTACCGGAAAAATATAAATATCTTCCCCAACTGATTTTTAATGTTTTTGATTCGATGATCAGTTTTATGTACGATGACTTTACTCTTATAAGTTGTAAGTATATTTTTTAAGTATATTTAATATGTATCACATAAAATTAAGAAAATATAAAGAAAAACACGATTACACGAAAAGGGGGTCAATAAACTGTTTTACAGTAATCGTAATCGTATAGGTAAATGGCTTATTCTGTAAATATATTCGGTAGATTCACTACGACCGGGCCCGTCTTAAGATTAACCACAATTATTATGCTCTTAAAGAGAGATAGATAATACAATAATGTCATCAATATAAACCAAGCATATATATCTTCTATCTTCTTCTTAGGGTGCCTGTCCGTTCCGAACGTTGGCGATCATCCTGGCTATGATGACTCTGTTGGTTGCTATACGAAATAGCTGTGTTGAGGTCTTTCTATACCATGCTCTCAGGTTAGCAAGCCAGGATATTCTTCTTCGTCCTGGGGCCCTTTTCCTTTCAATTTTACCTTGCAAAATGCATAGCAGTAGCTCGTATCTGCCTTGATTTCTCATTATATGTCCCAAGTACTGCAGCTTACGTCTTTGTCGCAACGTATCGTGCGTACCGCAGACTTTGTCTGTCCATGGTATCTTCAGGATCCTTCTGTATGACTATATCTCAGAAGCCTGAAGTTTTGATAGAGTTTCGGCCTTCAATGTCCACGTTTCTACTCCGTACAGAAGTACTGAGTACACATAACATTTAAGGAGCCTTATATCTCCTATAACTGCTTTTAATACATTGTAAATACTCTTTTAAAATTTGGAATTTTAGGGTCGCGTTTTTAAGTCAGAATGGATTCTCATCTATTTTTCATATATTCGTAATAATCATTTTCAACACCAAAATCTGTCTTCTGTATATCTTCTTTGCCGTTTTAATTTAATCGAATCTACTGACTAGATTAAGGGTGGAAAATACTACATTTTTTTATTGTTATAACATAAATCAATATGTTTCTTTTTTGTTTTTCACCAAAAAATTATTTTTTCAGTTTAAATAAATTAATAAATATCACAACGGTAGTTAAACGAAGGATAAGGTTGATTTCAAATGAAAAAGAAATCTATTATTTGTTTAAAAATTGTTTTAAATAAACAGTTTCCCGTGGTAAATTTTAGATAAACTTTTTACTGTAATGTTGTAGCATCATATTCTTACGATTAAAATAAGATTCAGCTTGTGAGTAAAAAAATCAATGTGTTTCAAACGTTAAAGTTGAGGCAGTTTGAAGTTTATAATGTTCCGAAATGTATATCAAATTGTTTATGGATTTTTGAAACTGAAATTTTCAATACAAAAATCAAAAGGAAAAACGCTAAAATTGGCTTTTTTCGGAATTTTTAATTGTTTGTTTGCATTTTACCCTGAAACTAAGCATTTGACGAGAAATTATAAGAATATCTTTGGTCTTAAAATAACCCAAATTAACAAACTGTCGTTTAGGAACAAAAAACAATTTTTTATAACTTTTTAAAAAAATTGTTTCTCGTCATAATCTATCGATTAAAAAAATTTCAGCTTATGGGTATAAAATCGACCTTTTTCGACAAAAACCATCCGCCTATGTCGATATCTTCGTGGGTGCTGGCTTATATTGTTGAGATGAAACTGATTTCTGTAAATGGGGTTGATTCGTTCTAAAATGTTATGCATATGAAGTGATTTGTTGATTTTGTTGAAATATGGGGTGGGATTTTCCCCTCTTGCAATATTTATATATGACATGACTATTACTTTTTGGCTTAGGCAACTCGGTTTGTGGTCGAATTGAAGAGAAAATATGTATCAAATTTTGCCCCTGCGTATGTAAAGTAGAAGTAAAGTTGCTGGAAGATAAAGAATAATTTTGAGATTTTGATTCTTCGAAAGCTGGTATTCTGTTCCTCTTATCACGTGGCCAAAATATTGCAGTTTTTGTATCTAAAATAACGAAGTTTAAATTATAAACTAATTACAACTTGATAGATAGATTCAATGAGGTGGTATTTGCCCTATTTCACTGCTATTTTTAGATCTATTGTGGTCCTCTAATCTTAGATTACATTCCCTAACCTATCCCTTCCGTGGAGTTCTTTACCAGTGGCTTTTCGTCACCTAACGTAAATAACCCCAAATTTACCAGGCTATCGCACTAACACAAAATGTGCTATGCTGTTTCTTCTTCTAGGTGACATAATCTTCAAACTAGAACTTACAAACAACAAAAAATCAAAACAACAAAAAATTATTCAGCAGTAAGTTTACTTTAAATTTTAATAATAAATGGTAGGAACTTGTATGTAGTATGCTCCAAACAATAATTCTGTCAAAATTGTCCTAATGAATCGGCTAAAAAGAGGTTTTACCCACGGGAAAAAAATCACAAGATTTTTAAAACGGCTTTTAAAATATAATATGTAATTATAGAATTCTAAAATTATATATCATTAGAAAAGGAATAAATTAATTTGTACAACATTTTTAGCGGAACTTACACCTTGTCTACCAAAACTTAAAAGTGAAGAAAGCACTAAGGAATACAATGAGTGTAATAGAAAAGTAACAGATATCGTTGAGGATGAACTTGTTGACACAAAAGAAAAATTTTGCGAGTAAGTATAATGGCTAGTTACAAAAAAAAAGAATACCCACTACTTTGCTATAAATTTTGTAGCACTTATAGTTTTATATTTAAGTTGATTTTAATCGCTATGTTTATAATATACAGCAATATTTAAATAGATAAAAAAGGCGAGCAAATGCCATTCTTCCCGAGGGCGCCCTTCGAGACCATCTGACGCTAGGCGATTCATTTTATAGGAATGGGTGGCATTGTCGCATAACACCTGAAGATTGTGGATTTTTCATAAGGTTTACTTTTTTCAGCAGTAATTGCACGCATGCATGAAGGTTAAACTGACACGCATGGGTGCAACCCAGATAACTGACACAGCCGCTGATCCTATGACGGAATATGACAGAGCAGCTGAAATTGGCTGCTCCCATCGGGGGTAGTTGACCGCTTGTGGGAACATGGTGTATTACCTCCGGTTCCCAGACTTATCTACCTACCTAGCAGTAGGTAGATATGCCCATCTTCAAGCATAGCAATCCTATGCTTGTGTCTTCGCGCTATCCTAACAAATATTAGGGTGCGTTCATTAGGGTACGTTCATTACGGAGACCATGGCATGGTATCCTCGCCTAGAGCATAGCACTAACAGTGAACGCTCTCATTTAAAATAATGCATTTATTTTACGTGGCGCTGATAACATAATAAATACCATCCTATAGTCAGATCGAGGGTCGGCACCTCGTTATGAACGCACACTTAAAAAACTTGACCGGACCAGCTTGGCATGTGCCTCTCAAAACAAATACTGTTCTCACAAATTATGCAACCAGGGAGGGCAACAGGAACAATTTTAAAAATAACGAAAATACATATATCAATTAAATTTAGCACCTTGAAAGACACAGCAGCAGACCGCCCGGTATGGCAAAGAACAGTGTATGAAGGTGCAAGAAAGTTTGAACAACAGCTACGAACTCATGAATATGGTATGAGAAAACGAAAAAAAAACGAGATTTTTATATATTAAATAATTTCCAGCAACTGGCTGCCAATGCAGACTGGTTATGCCATCATTGTAATGCGTCTGCGGTTCCAGAATCAGCCTATTTAGTCACTGTAGAAAGCACAACTGACTATTGTTAATAACTGTAACACGGAAGATATTTACACTCGTTAGCAAGTGAATAGCGATGATAACTGTGTATTGAAACATATATTTATTCATTGCTGTCAATATATTAAACAGATATTACTATATGTAAGTGCTTAAATCAATGTGGACCTATAACATAAAGCTACGGTGTCTTTTAGTGAATAAATATTGATGTAACTTAACGATTTCAAAGAAAAGTATGGAGGAATATGGTTAAATCTTCTTGGTATAAAATAAATGATGTACACGAAATATTACAATTTTAAGTGGATACTATTAAAAATTAAATCATTAAGTTCATGGCCAGGAATCATGTAAAGACAGACATATTTAGCATGTGAATCCCTAGACCATCCGGCTTCTAGATAACTTATAGTTATGAGGAGACTCAGAAGGACAAATTCATTTGAGGTGGCGTAAAATAATGCAAAAGTTAAAGTACTATTATGTGTGTATTAATAAATAATACAAAAAATCAATGGAGTCTGAACAAATATTGTTGGATAAACTAAATTAGACTAAAAAAATACATCAAAATTTAATTGGTCGTTAATCTTGTTCGCCAAATTATAACGGCTTAAAAGTACTGACAGGTGTTTACGTTAGTTTTGTGAGTCAGTACACAGGCTGTTTTACGACGAGATTACACTATCTATATATCGAAAACTATAGTCACTATATTTATAAATACAACTCAAAAAACTGTCATTCTAGACAAAATTTGTATAAGGTACTATGAGTCAAAACTTATTTTTGAGTAATTCATCTTTTTTAACAAATTTTGTCAGATAGAAAGTTTTTTTAAATGAATAGCAATTCCATTTTCAAACATAATATCTTAAAAGCTTTTACACACAAAGTGCGGGTAGCATTATTTTAGTAGTTTACGTCCAAAATAGAATTTTTAAATAAAATGTGTTCACAAATGATATACTTTTTCTGTAAACTTCAAAGCACAGTGAGTAAATAAATTTAAATAAAATATCCTGTATTTATTAATTTTAGTTTAAAATGAAGACTTTTAGACAGTATTAGATAGTATTTAGATCTTTTAAATAGTATTAGTATTAGCCATTAGTATTGTCGTTTATTATACCATGAGTATTAGCTATTAGGGTTTCGTATACCTTAAGTTAATACTTTCAGAGATAATTGGGGTTTAATGTTAAAGGTGAGATATTTATTGTTTTATTTTAGCTGGTCGTGTATGAAGATGTTAACCCTTATCGGGTACATGCAAATTACGTGAACAGTCGGGTGGAGTCTATGAGGCCTGGTTTCTATTTTGAACAATACATTAGAAAATATTAAAATAAAACTATTTGATATAAATATGTAGGTAAAATCTTTTTTTATTTCGTTTTTAATACATTTGCCCATCACAGTGCACCCTCGATGATTTATGGCTTGCAAATACAAAGGGTGTAGACGTAGCCCGATATTGGGCAGAAAAACTGTAGTCGGATCCAGACACGAAAAAGTAAAGTAAGTTTAATACATTTTAACCATTCCAAACACAATGATAAAATAAACAACATCTTTAAGAAAATGCAAAAAATAGTTAACAAAAATTAAATTAAAGGTTAAAGTAAGTTTATTGACGTTTCAATTTCCATTTTGGAAATCGTTTTCAAAATACAAACATTGGTAAATTAAACAATTTTATTTTTTTTAAACAAAATTTGTATGTGGAGTACAACAAGGTTCGGTACTGAGTCCTCTACTTTTCCTTATCTTTATAAATGACATCACTAACTTAAAAATCGATGGAAAAATTGTTTTTTTTGCCGATGATACCAGTATTACCTGGAGGAACTCTAATATTGCAACTCTTCATGCAATTATAACTTCTGACCTACTTAAAATAAAAACCTGGTCCAACTCTAATTAAATCTCTTTTAACGTGGATAAGACAGCAGTATTATCCTATTAAGGAGCTCTTCAACCACTGCTTCTTAATAACAGCGAGATCAGTATCGTTGATTCTGTAAAATATCTTGGTATTTTTATAGGCAGCAACCTTAAATGGTCACTTCATATTGATTTGTTAAGTAAGAAACTAGCCTCAGCCTGTTATAAAATAAAATCTGTTTCGAAAAAAATCAATTTAGCATCTTCCAAAAGAACATTCTTTTCTTTGTTCGAGTCTCATCTTCGACATGGCCTTCTTTTTGGGGTTCTAGTACAGCTGCCCAATCCCAATTTGATGTTATTTTTAAGTCACAAAAGAGAGCAATACTGTATCTTTTTGGCCTCAGTAGAATAACACATTGCACAAGCTACTTCAAAAATCACTAGATTTTAACTCTTCCCTCTCTATATATTTTAGAAGCTGTTTGCTTAATTCGTAAATGGCTACATGTTTTACCAGCAAGACTTATTCATGACTACTCCACTAGAAATTCAGGCTTTGATGTGTATTTACCGATCCTCTTCACTGAGTTAATAAAGAAATCTATATTATATTCCGCAAAAAAATTATACAACCATCTCCCTTTGCAACTTAAGTCTACAACTTCTTTCCTTAAGTTCTATAAATTGACAAAAGCCTA
This sequence comes from Diabrotica undecimpunctata, assembly GCF_040954645.1. Classification (NCBI taxonomy): domain Eukaryota; kingdom Metazoa; phylum Arthropoda; class Insecta; order Coleoptera; family Chrysomelidae; genus Diabrotica; species Diabrotica undecimpunctata. The sequence continues at coordinate 82,226,173 of NC_092807.1, forward strand.
TCTATCTGAAAGACCATATTATTCAATGAAAGAGTTTCTTAACGAATAACTAAGAAAGTTCAGTACGTTTAGGTACTAGCAACAAAGTATTTTTTATATTTGGGTATCACATGCAGCAGCTTAAATTTATTTGTAAACTAGTTCGTAAGGATTTCTTATGCAACTGGCAATTTATTTACATTTTGCAATGGATTGTGTATTTTATTATCTTTTATTTTGTGATATTGACGAATTATGTAATTTTAGTAAATTTTAATTGTAATCCTTATTTTTTTACTTTTTTAAGCTTTGTCCATAAAATTGTACAATTTTCAGTGACAATAAAGCATATTTCTATCTATCTTTGAATTTTTTTCAGATAAGGATCTATCACTGAAATCTAAAATATAAGAGAAAAAAATTAAAGGTTGGAACATTACTATATTTATATATAACCACAGGACTTAAAATATATACTCTGTGTAGGTTATACTTACTTCACAAAAAATGGGAAAATAAATTTACTCACAAATTTGTTTGAATAGTCGGGTAGAATCTGACAGACCAAAAGTGCAAATAACTAGCGAACTAATATACACTAATGCAAACCCCGTTGTTCACTGATGTTTGACATGTGGACCTAAAAGTACTGTCTAACGCAGCGCACTCTGACATAAAATAGGCGGTGTGGCATTAGAAATAAATTGTCCTTGGTCTCACAGACCCCACTCGACTACTCAAGAGTTAATGCTTGTCATAATTGACATTATTTCTGGTTACTGGAATTACCGAGTAATAGAAATGGCTCATTTAGAATTAAACAATAGAGATTACGAAAATGTTCTTTTAATACTTAGGGAATGTGACACTTATTACTAGATCATATGTTATATTTGCTTCAAGATTTTTAACCCCCCATGACACCGTGAAGAAATCTTTTTAAAATTAAACACATTTTGGTTATTTTTAATAAAATAAAGACTATTGTTAGTAATAATTATACTCTGACGTTTCAATTTTATTAAATTTTAAATTAACCCTATGTCTAAAAACTGTCTTTTTGTCACTCTGAATACATATAAGTATTCACATGTTCCCATGAATACGTGCACGAAACCCTCCACTTAAGACCTATCCTACACTCTCTCAAAATTTCTACATTTCTCAAAATTTAATTAGTTCACGAAATGAACGCATTAGATCATTGCCCTGACATTTCGTTAAAAAATTGCTAAAATAGACGATATGTCTATTTTAGCAATTTTTAGCAATTTTAGCAAACTTTTTGTATGCAATTAAAATGAATCACAATGCGTTTTATTATCATAATACTAGGTGTAACATTTAACGATAGGAGTTATAAATATTTCTTGTGTTGTATTATAGTACTAAGTAGGAACCAAAAGCGTTCGATACAACAAATGTGAGATCCGCATTTTCATTTTCAAAATTTTTAATTATGACTAGTTGTTTTTTTTTAATCGCCTGTTTTTTCAACTCATCGTGTTACGGTAATTTATTTAGATAAGTTGATTGACGATAATATATGTCTATTTTGATAACGATGAGTTAACGCAGTTTTCTGAGGTTTACAGTTTTTTTATTATCTAATTTTAGTAAAGGTTACTAATATTATTTTAAAGACGATTTAACTTTTTTTGAAATATTTTATGGAAGATAAATTTTTGTTTCAGTTTATGAGTAGATATGTCGATTTTTATGGTTTTGTATTGATGATCCTTTGACATGTTTTCTGAAGTGATCTTAACGTATTTAAGTGAAAAGTGTATCTAATGTTTAATTGATTTAATCTCGAGTCACTTAATAAGTCTCAGGTTAATACTTATTGGCTTCCTAATCCTTGCAGTTTGGCTGTATTTAGTATTTCTTGTTTTCGTATTGTCAAATTATTATCTTTTTATTATCTACCTTTTATTTATCTATCTGTTATCTATTAATTAAGATTTATCTCTGCCACTTTTCAATCAACTACATCCTTACCCTCCTCCAATGAAGCTACCGAATGGAGCAACATGGTTTTCGTAAAGCTTTTGTGAACAAACAGCTTTTTATCATCCACTCTTGTTAGCTTTTTCGTTACAATACAGTTGATATTCTTGGTTACTATGCTGCTTATCTCGAAACAGCATTACGTCGTGTTGAGAGAAATTTGGATATACCAATGCCATCTATTTAGCGAATTTTAAAAATTTTAAAAAACATAAATTCCATCCCTATTCTTACAACTTAGTTCAAAGTTTAGAGGAGACAGACAATAGTCAAATAATAGAATTTGCAGAATTTGTAACGATAAAATGTCAAGAAGATAACGAATTTTTAAAGAACATTATATGGTGTAACGAATTAAAACTTACAAAAAACGAAATGTTTAAAAGGCACAATTTTTCATTACTAGAGTGAAGGAAATTAACATTTAATCGATTGTGATAAAGATTGTGTGATTTTCAGCAGAGATGGGAGTTTAATGGCTTTTGTGCGATCAGAGACAACCAGGTTGTAGTTTTTCCTTTTATGATTGTAACTTAACCGTGTTTTATTTAAAATTATTGACTTATTGTGATTTGAAGTTTAAAGAAAGTATCATTTGTGAATACCCTGTATTTAGAAATTCGACTTTGATGTAAATTATATTAATATAAATACTATCATTACTATTTATGTTTAAGAGTTTCAGAGACATTATATTTGTAAATGCATTAGATATTAGCTTTTAAAAGTTTCTTTATCTGTCAAAAGTTTTCAAAAAAGATGATTAACTCAATATAACGTTTTGGTTTATGGTACCAATTTGCAAAAATATTGTGTAAGTAGTTTCCGATATATAGATAGTGTAAGCTCGTCGTGAAACACCCTGTATAACAGATATTTTTTTTTAAATGAATTTATATTTGCTTTTTGTATACGTTTTATCTAATTTAGTGTTCGAAATTATATTAATATACGAAAACTTTTTAGTTTTAAATATTAAAAATAAGATATTTTCGTTTATTAGCTCATTTTAATAACCTAATTTCCATAACAAATTTATTAAGAAAAATAAATAATAACCAATTATGTATCATAAAAGATAAACTATAAATACACGAATTTCCATTAATTGTTTATATCAGTTAAATTTTCTAAGTTAACCTCATTAGCCTGTTGTATACATTCTGTCAAACACATTCTTTACATTTTTTCATACATACTATTGTACATGATACATATATAAAAATATTTTCTATATAAATGTGCTGTTTGAATTTTTAGGAGATATATACATCTAAATGAATGTTTTATTGCCCAAGTTAAGAAACAATGCTCACCATCAAAGGAACTAACTAAATTTGAACAGGATTACATAAATGCTGTAAAAAGACCATGTGAATAAATCAACACAATTTGAAATAAAATGTATTGGATATGTTACGATTTTTTAGTAAAGTTATACCACTAAGCAAATTGTTTTTTTATTTTATAATACAAATAGTGCCCGGAGCTGTGTATTATATGGTATTATCAACTTTGTTAGGCAGATTATGTCGGTATAATTATAGCGACAAATATATAATTAAAAAAAAATTGTTTTCATCAGTTATTGACGAAACTAAAAAACAATATTTAAAAATTAAAACGAATTTTAAATATTTATTTTAATTTATTTTACACGGCTATCTAACTAGGTTTTCTCACCACGCCCTCTTCCATCTTCGTTTCTCTATTGGTGCTAATACAATTCGCCGATAATATATATGGTTGGACTGCATTGAATTACAACTTTTACCCTTATTGGCGTGAACTGATAGGACATATTTTACTGGTGGTACTTCTAAGTTATTGTGAATGGTTGCATTGCTTAGTAACAAGTGCTGCAGCCATTAGGCGCAATGTTTTGGATTAGAAAGTTTGCATAATTTTTGTGTTTGAACCCTTGCTGCAGGGTTCTTCGTAAAGCGGTGCTTTGATCTCCAGTGGCAGTAACCAATTATTTTGTTTTAATTTTATATTGAGCTGATTTTTTTAGATTGACTTTATTGTTAGTAACTTTAATGGCAAAATGGAACAAGGATAAATAACATCATCTATTAAAATATATGGACTAGGAGAAAAAATAGGAGGAGTGACAGATTTGTCGAATTTAACCAAAATTAGGATTTATTGTAACAAATATCATTATCATCACTATGCTAATACAGCCCTTTAAGGCCTCCACTTTATCAAGCTTTCTAAGAAATTCTGCTGTGTCACTTTCTGCGATTTTCCAGTTAGTAACAGAGATCTTCTCATCATCCTCTGTTACCCCATCTATCCAATTTAGCCTTGCTCTACCCCGTCTTCTCATTCCCACCGGAGGCGCTGTTAGAATATTTTTTATCATGTTCAATCCCGTGGTCCGGGCTACAAAACCTGCCCACTGCAGATAGTTTCGCTTGATTATAGTAGTAATATCTTTTCTACCAAACTTATACTTGTAAATAAAAAAATTTAATTCAATTGTTTAATTTTTTATATTGAGCTAATTTTTTGGGGTGACTTCATTGTGAGTGATTTCAACTCCAAACTGGGACAAGGAGAAGTAACATAATATTGTATTGAAGTTTATGGACTACAAGAAAGAAATAAGAGATAAGTCAAATTAGTCAAATTCGGCAAAAATTATGATTTATCGTAACAACACGTGGTTCAAAATACCAAAACGAAGATTATATACCAAGACATCTACTGCTGATGGAACAAATAATTAGATGGAAAGAAATCAAATAGATTTTATTCTTTATTTTTCAATCAATTAGATTGTCTATAAGAAAGTACCTTGATGATGTTTTCTCGGAATATAGTGCAGTTTTGCTAAAATTCGCAATAAAGTGAAAAAAATGAAGACCCAGAAAAACCACGAAAAATTAGATTAAACATTAAAATATCGGAAAAATATAGATGACAGACGAAATATTGACCGTAATGGAGATTAGAGGAGGATATAAAAATCAAGATAATAATAAGACTACATCAGTATATAAAGAAATAAAAAACAAAATATTAAAAGCAATAAATTGCCATCTTTATCTTTGGCTTGACAATCCTCTGTGGATCCTGGGCTGCTCTAAGATTCGTCGCCATTCTCTTCGGTTTCTGTCAACGTGTTGCCATCTTCTGATTTCTAGTATTCTTTGATAGTAGTGCGTCTTTAATACTGTCCGGGATGGTAAGGGCCAGCGGGTAGTCATCGGGAAGAGCGACTAGATCTTGCTTTTCTTCAGTGGTAACACCATGTCTTGCTTTACCAGTACCTCCATAGGCCCCCAAGAATTTCTCAAACGTGAGGTCAGACACATCTTGGACTTGGTTTACTTCCACTTCTTCATCTACGTTGTGGTCACCTTCGAAAGACGCCAGCGGTTAAGGTGTCCTATCATCGGCTTTCCCCTCGGTATCTTGCTTATTCGGTAGATGAAATCGTTGATCTTCTCCATAATGAGGTATGGACCTTCCCAAACCTGCTGCAACTTGGGCTTCTTGGGATTATGGGGCCAGACTTTGTCGTTCTTCTTAAAGCTCTCCTTTTCGGCTTGCGTATCGTACCGTTTCTGCATTCGGTCGCTAGCGATCTGAAGATGGGAACGGACCAACTCGTGTACATCGTCCATTCTCATTCGTAATTCGATCACATAATCTTCACCTGCTACATCCTCTCCAGGTCGACACCCAAACTCTAGATCACAAGGTAGTCGCATCTCGCGTCCGAATAGGACTCTCGCTGATAGCTGGCCTGTTGATTCGGTAACAGCAGAGATGTAGGCCATTGTGAAGAATGGAAGATATTGGTCCCAGTCTCGCTGATGATCGGACACCATCTTTATCAAATACTTGCCAACTTTCCTATTCATCCGTTCTAGCATACCATCCGATTGCGGATGATACGCTGTAGTTCTTGTTTTCTTCATGCCTAGTCTATCACATATTCCTTGAAATAGATAGCTTTCGAAGTTCCTTCCTTGGTTACTATGGATCTCCAAAGGCATTCCAAATCTGATAAATTCTTGGATCAACTTATCTGCAACGGTGGCGGCCTTCTGGTCTGGAAGTATGTAAATCTTGACCCACTTAGTGAAGTAATCCATTACTACCAACATGTACTTGCCTCCATTTTTACTTTCTGGAAATGGCCCAGCGATGTCCAAAGCTATTCTTTCAAACGGGCTTCCAACATTATATTTTCTCATAGGAGCTCTCCTTTTTCGGCGAGACCCGTTACTCGTAGCACAAATAGTACATTTCTTACACCAGCCTTTACGTCATCGGAACTGTTCATCCAATAAAACCGTTCCCGAATTCGCTGAATGGTTTTCTTTACACCGAAATGCCCTCCCGATGGACTGTCGTGTAACTGCCGAAGTACTTCGGCCATTCTTCTCTTTGAGATCATCAACTGTCTTCTCTTCTCTGAACCGTCATCATTTTCCAGTACTCGTTTGAGCAAGCTATCTTCCATGACAAATGAGTCCTACTGGGCCCAATACGTCTTAACTACTGAGCATAGGTGTGATATTTCTTGCCAAGGTGGTCGACGGTTTTCCTCTTTCCATTTTCGAATTTTCTGTATAACTGGATCTCTTTCTTGTTCTTCCCTGATCTTATTAGGCGTCCAGTTATCGTTGACTATTGTTGTTCTTAACACTGCTGCTTCTTTGGATTCTGTTTTGTTGCAGTGGGAACACTCTGCTGGGCATGGCCTTCTGGAAAGAGAATCAGCGTTTCTGTGGCTAAATCCGGCCTGGTGCTCAATCTTGAAATCGTATCCTTGGAGTCGTTCGATCCAACTGGCTATCTGCCCTCTAGACTCGTTCCTGTCCTCCTTGAATCTGAGACAGCACTCCTCTAATTCCCACATTACTTGCATCTGTATCTAAGATGAACTCTTCTTCTGGCAGTGAATACCCTAAAATTGGTGCTGTGATTTAATGCTTTTTTAAGGTCTCAAAGGCATTTTGGCAGTCTGTATTCCAGCGGTAGTCTCTTGCTTCCTCTGTAAGTCGCGTTAATCGCTTAGCGATATCTGCAAACTTCTTAATAAACCTCCGGTAGTAAGTATGATGTTCTCGTTGATGTTTGTCCGTTGGTACTGACCATTCCTTAATGGACTGCCCCACACAATGAAATTCCTGCTATATATACCAAAACAGCCGTTAGCATGGAATTTCTCGAAGCCTACGAATGCTGACCTGAATTGCCTCGAATGAACGGGAACGGGAATGTTTACAGGTTTTTAATATGACTCATATTTTATCGTTATGAGAGGGGATAAATATGTGTTGCTACAAAACATAACGCAGGGAAAAATACAGGGATAACGAAGTATTGGAAGAAGACGCATCTCCTGGCTCAACAATCTGAAAAAGTGGTATAATTGCAGTTCCGTCGACTTGTTCAGAGCTGCAATCTCAAAAGTGAAAATACCTGTGATGATTACCAACCTCCTTAGAGAAGACGGTACCTAAAGAAGAAGAAAAAATATTTTATCGTAACAATACACAAGAAAATATTTGATAGTTTTATAAAATAAACATTGTAGATATTTAAGGTAAATGAAATGGATTAGTTGAGAAAAAAATCAAGCCAGGAATATTTTTGTTAAAAATCAACAACTTCTTTAGAAGAACTGAATGTAGGCTCTATAAATGCTCATCTGGAATGCCATTACATCACCTTGCGCTCATGGTTGAATTGATTATTATGCTGCTGAAAAACTTAAATACGAGAAAGGGACTGTATAATGTAACGCGATTATATGATTATGCCTTAGGAAATTAAACTATGGTTTTCACTGTGGTGGTTTTTTGGGAAATCCTGTTCATCCTTTGGGAAATTCAAGAATATAGGTGCATGTATATGCTCTGAATGAATAGTGCTCCCATTCAAACTTCTTTGTATAATGTTAAAGTAGCTAGTAATTGTAGTTAAGTATTGTAGTGTAAATGTATTGTAGGTAATTGTAGTGTAAAGTAGCCTACACTGGGACAATCAATAAAACTCAAGAGAAACAAAATAAATTCAAAGTCAGGTATTGCCATACCTTGGGATTTATTGGCCAAACCCTGATTTTGAGCATGGACAACTGTACCTCGAATTCTCGCGAAATTTTCATAAGGCTGACATTTTCGTAATAGTTGTGAATCTACGCTATCAATAAAACTTAAACAAGCAGGAAGGTAGGTGAGTTTTCTTAAGTAATGTTTACAAAAAATTTTTTTAGTTCGTTCTTAGAAGTCTTTTCGACTGGTGCGTCTCTCCCAGGCACTTACAAAGGTAAATTGAAGATGTACTTATATATAAAGAAGACGAACTTTAAGGTAGTTAATAATTACCAATTATTTTTTATTTGTAAGTATTCTTATTCTCAAATAAACGATTATTTGGTTTTATAAATACTTTTAGTTCCCTAATATCAGCTAGTTATTCCGTTCTTAGAGGGTCTAGCGCTAGTTATTAATAAGCACAAAAGTAATTTTAACTAGAATAGAATAAACAAATATAAATCCCAGCATTACAATAACCGACAATAGCCGACCATAACACTAAACATTATATTAAACTCATGTGTGTTGATATGTATCCCGCTAGGGTAAAAATACAGGAATATTTTAGTGATATTTTTAATGTAGTCAAGTTAATAGAAGCATGCTCAATATAGCTAACATTAAAGTAAAAAAAATAAGCACAAATTATTTTCCGAATGAATCGATCTTAACCGCTATAAAATATTTTACATTTTAAAACATTTTAAAAGAAAATTGTCATTAAATGAACGCCTATAACTCCTTTCTTCTTTCTCACTGTAGCTTAGTTTTTAAATCTGATAATTAAAGTATTTCTATTAAATGTCTCATTGTAGTCAATACATCAATTTATAATTCTTATTATTATAGTCGTGCATTCTGTTCTTCGTGTGTGCGTGTCTCTCACGAAGCGATAAATAACATCATTTACAGTTGTGTAGTGTCAACATTTTGGATATTGTGTAAAAACAATTAAATGTCCTAAAACGTATTAGAGATTGAGATGGTTTATCTTATTTTCAGTTATAAAATATATTTATTTAGCCGTGGAAAAAACAAACGAACTATATACGAATTCCAAGTTAAATTAAACGTTTGAATTTTTTTAACTTTTAGCGTACATATTATTTTACAGAACTGAATATCAAACTTGGGAATCCACATATGAATATTTTTTATTGAAAAGTAATTCTAAAAGTAAGTGGTTTCGAAATGTCAATATCAAAATGTAGCAGAAACAACTACAATCAGCAAATTATCGAAACCGGTATGAGTTATACCCACTTTTGAAGAATAGGAAAACCAAGAAAAACCTGATGCAAGTACTTAAGACATTTGTGTAATAAAAATAAACAATTCATATGCTAAACTAGATCTAGCAGGCTCTTAACGAGTTAAGCAAATAATCTTGGAAATCCCCTAAAAATATATCTTGCGCCGTTTATGACAATTGGTAATGATAACCACAAATAACATTCCATACATTACCAAATATAATTTTGTTAATCACTATTGTAGCAATTGATAATTTATAATATTGTTATTCTAAAGTTGAACAGAACATAGAGGAAATCTAATTGTTTCGAGTTAAACTAAAATGGATGGATTTGCTTTTTACTTTTTGATGGGTAAGTAAAATAATTTTAAAGTAAATCATCTTTTTATTTTCGTGACGATACGATCATAGGTATATTCTTTTATATTCAATAGGTTGACTATCTTCGTCTTTATCATTTTAGCTTTGGGAGATTTTCTGTAAGTATTAGTTATTCTTTTATTTCTGATTTCAAAGCCAGTCAAAAGCTAGGGGGCTGACACCTGTTTGGTGGTCTTTTAAGCAATATTCATCCGTGGTTATTACCTTTATATATTCGCAATCTGTACCTCACAAACTCTTCTCAATAGATACCCAAAATCTCTTTCTACGCTTTTGTATAGTGTGAATATGTTCTCATTTTTACTCAGCCTTTTCTAGTAAAATCTTCATCTGACGTATTTACTCTTAATAATTTTATAGGTCAGCAAATGCCGGTAAATAGTGAAGTACGGGCGATACTGTGTAATTTTCCGTGGCACCACCAAATTGCATGAAAATTTGGAATATCCTCCACTTTACTTTTGAACTTGTGCCGTTGTTTGCTTTTTATTTTTTAGGTGTGAAAACTACACTTATTAAAAAACATCATATAATTGTAAATTGAAGTGAATAGTTAATTCAAAGCGTCTATTAATGAATCAATTAAACAATATAATTTCAAATTTTATCATAGTTTAATCCCTAAATCTATAATCACTATAATTGTTAAAATTTAAACAATGTCATTGAATACCTTGTCTCCACTGATTTGCATGTAAATTTAGCTTTACGTTATTTTCAACCTCCAATTTAAAATTAGGCTTGTTGCGCTGGTTGTTTTTTATTTTTAGGGGTGAAAACTACCCCCAATAGAAAAAAAATAATATAATTGTAAATTCAAGCAATTTGGAACTATTTAATTATACAGTGACATTATATTTAGATTTAATTACTGTTTTAATTTTTTACTACATAATACTTATAAAAACTTATAAAAACCAACCCTTGCGAAGAAATTTGAGCAGTTTTGTACTATTTTTCTTTTAATTGAAACTATAAGTGCAGTATTTTTTTTAAATTAAATTGTTATGAATTTATTTTATTTTGACTCAAAAAACAACCCTTATTAGTTTATAAGGATGTGTGAAAGTATGTGTGTGTCTTAATATTACATTATGTGTATCTGGCTCTAGTATATGCGTTGTGATATATCCTAAAATATGTGATTGGCTTTTTACTCATAACTCGGTTAGCGTTGAAGCTCTAAAGTACTCGAAAAAACCATCTTGTAGGTTTTTAAAGTCAATAAGATCATTTAAATTAACTTTTTTAACCCTAATTTTTAAAAGCGTTGTAATTAAAATATCTAACAGGTCACTAGCCGCATGTGTATGAAAACTTTAAACAACCATTATCTTAACCAGTTTTTGTCTTACAGAGAAAGAAAAAAAATAAATGTTTAGAATAGCAAAACCTATATTTTTTTACTCTTCAAGATTGAGCGCATGTTTTGGTTATTTTTAGCCAATAAAGGAACTTACATAAGCCCAGTTTTTTATGGGATATTGGAAATACAGTCATCTCTATTTCTCGCTCTTCGCTTGACTTCTCTCAAACCTTATCCAATTTTTAAAGGTTCGTTTGTTGTAGTTCTTCGCCAGATATTGTACGATCTTTGTCATCTCATTTTTTAAAGATTAGTTCTTGTGTACCTGCCTCGCATTAATTTAATATGCCCTGAGTATATCCAATTTATTTCCAATTCTTTCTTTTGATAGTAATTGTTATTGTCTCGTGTTTTTTACTTCTCTTTAGTGCTAAATTCAGTATTTTTTAGATCAGTATATTTTTAGTATTTATCTTTGTGGTCTTAAGTCTTGGGAAAAAAACTGCTAACGAATAAATACTTATATAGGAGGAACCAGAAGCACAGAAAGCTGAAAATTAATACAAATTTAATAAAAGGAAAGACAAAAACTTAATATAGAGCATAAAGCTTGAAGACTGGGAAGAGTATTTCAAAACGCTTTTGAAGAGTATAAAGTACAATTTCAAGAATATGAAAACCTAAAAAAGAATATATTTGCAATAGTAGGCTCACCAATAAGATTAACAACAGACGAAATTAAAAATGTAAGTAAACATCCGAAGAGCAGCAAAACATATGTGCAGGGGATATACTAGGAGAACTGTTTAGGTATGGAACAAAAACATTATACGAACATCTTCACGAACTATTTCAAAAATGCATAAAAATAAGTGATATCCCTAAGGAATGAAAAAAAATCATATCTCGGTACTAGAAATAAAAAAGGAGACAAAAACAATTGTGAAAATTTTACAGAAATAGCTGTAACCGGATCTATGCGTCGAATATATGGAAATAAATTAGAAAATCAAATCAAGAAACAATATTTAGATTCTGGAAGAGCAGAACAATTATTGACTATATTTTCTCCTTAACCCAAATAATAAAAAAGATAGCGTGAAGCCATCAAGAAATTCATAAGTTGTTCATCGACCTACGGAAAACCTACAATTTTATTCCACTGAAAATTCTGTGGAGTCAATGGAAACTACGAATATTAATATAGAATTAATAAACCCAATACAATCAATTCATAACAAAAATAAAAATGGAACATAAAAATAATAAGAGGTTTTGTAAAATCAAAGGAATTGAAGCAAGAATGTCCTGCTCCCATTTTATTTAAAATAAACCTTGAAACGGCGCGCTACAAAAAGTTAAAACTAATGGAGATAACAATAACCAACACTATTATACGCTCAACATTTTAGACGTTCAAGTAATAGTGCTCAAGATGCTAATAGCTCAAGATTATGACAATTTCAACTATAATGTCCCAAACATTAATTAAATAATCTAGAGGTCAATAGTAACAAAACCGACTACTTATGAATTGAACGACAACAAAAAAATCCAATATTAGATGACAGAACTACGAGTATTAACTAAAGTACCTACTGCTACGACTAAAAATATCTACAAATAATAGGAGTCAAACAAACAATCACAGATAACTTATCTACAAAACAACTTATATAGTTCGGACATACCACAGAATACCACAGGAAATTCTAAAATGGCAACCAGAAGGCAAGAGAAAATAAGGGTACACTGTGTATAAATTGGAAAAGAAAGAAAGAAAAAATTGACACAGAAGTGAGATAAAGAAACATAGGAAAGGACCTATGGAACAACCGGATGAAGTGGCGATTGAAAATCGGAAAACGGCGGAGAGCGTTATAAACCGACTTATAGTAGTATTACATTAAGTCCAGCTGCTATGTAATTTATTGTTGCTTTAGTTTATTTTTAAGTTCTTTTTATATTCGTATCTATACATATATTTAATTTCTGTGTTTCATTTTTTTCATTTATATCTAGTGATAATTCGTGTTTGGATTATATTTAATAGAGGTATATTTCGATCTTGATATACTTTTCCTTTATCATTTAGTTATTTCCCTTGTTTATGTTGAATTTGTTTACTATTATTTAATATCTTCTGTAAAAAATTACATATAATAAGTAGTATTATATGTTGAGGTTGTTTCCAGGGAAGACTTTTACGATATTTTAGTATTTTGTATACATAGTTCTTTTTTTCTTTAATATTTATTTGATTTATTTTGTAAAATTTCTTTTTTATTTTCTTTCTTTCTTGTATTAGCTGTAGCGTATTTTGCGATCAAATTTCTCTTTTTTTAATTGCAATTATTTCGTTTGAAGTATTTATTATATCCCTAAAGTTTCTCTATATTTGCTGTACAATTTCCCCTTTGTAAATCGGTTTATTTTTGGTCTTTCCGTAAACTCGTTTTGTTCACAAAAATTCACAGTCGATCTTCATTGTTATTTATTTGAATAAGTGCTTTATTTACCATAATAGATTTATGTCCTGGGCATTTTCGTTGCCTAATTTGGTGTTCATGTTTCCAATGACATTTTTTATGTTTCTTTTATATTTACTGTTTACATTTACACTGTGCTTTAGTTAATCTTAAAATTTCCAAATTATGATTTTTAACTTGGTAACCATTGAACAACCCATCAGAAACAGTGAGTGCCAATGGGTAACAATATAACTACCTCCGGAAGTTGGGAGCCAACTTAGAACAATAAAACTCACAAGTTTCTTTGGGAGTCAATTGTTAGGCCTCGTTTAGCTCAGTCTCTCAGGTGTGAGAACGTTTTATCTTAGAAGTAAATGTGAAAAATAATTTTGGCTAGGAAAAATAAACTAAAATAATAACTAATCATATTTATTGTACATAAATGAATATAAAAATTGAAAGCTAAATCAAGATACTTTCTTCGTTCCTAACTTCTGGTGTCCATTGAGTTCTAAATAACAGCTGCAGTTAATATTTCATGATTGACCACGTACTGTGGAATTCTTTACCTAAAAAAGTGGACAAAAATTAGGTCAAAAAACTAGAAAAATGAACCATGTGTTAGTAACTTTATAGACTTTATACTTTCTTGTCATTTAAAGATTGAAAATAATAACAATATTAAATAACAAATAGCAAATTGGTAAGGATAAAATGAATTTAATTATTATTAAACAAATTAGTTAAATTATATTTAAGATAATAATTGCATGTTGGATATAAAGTTAAAACAACATGTGCGGAGGGGGTTATGTATATATAAAAAAATTAAATTAAATTATAAAAAGGCAGATATTGGTTAAATTATAAATTCAACTTACCCCAAGAAAAAGTGAGGCATTGAAATTTATATAATGTTGTATTGTCTTATAAAATATAATATCGTAGGAATAAAGAAATTATAATATTTAGTAAAAATGGAACTTGAAATTTAGATAACAGAATATTTTTGTTACTACTCCAAATAAAATTACAATCCATCCAAAAATAAAGAATAATAAGTAATTTGTTTGTTTCCATAGCGTGTGGGAGCATCTTCCAGTGGAGAGTTTCTTTTCTTTATTTAGCAACTGTAAATGTTACTAATGTATTGTGAATATTTTAATTAAAAAGTATGGAAGTTAAAAGCAATAAAATAATAAAACACAATCAAAACTACATATCACATAATTAAAGTAGAATTTAAAATACAGTTGGTTTTGGTGAAATATTAAATCTGTTTGGTAGATCATTTAGTTTAAAATGTTTCAGCCAACGCACTTCATTATTGTCATCGAATACTCGCTTCGCGAGGACATTGGTATGCACTTTTATCCGTTCACCATATTTGGACACTGTAACTTGTTACATCTTTTACCGAAGGCACTTCCATATCTTTTTTTATATAGGATGATGTAACATACCATGGAGCATTTACTATAGACCTTAACACTTTATTCTGGAAGCGGTGGAGGATTGCAAGAATAAAATTGCTAGCGGTGCTCCACAGCTAAATACCGTATGTCCATATGGGCTTGAGGATTACCTTGTATATAAGCAGTTTATTATCCAACGATAATTTAGAGTTTCAACCAATCATCCAGTATATAGTATGTCTTAATTTAATGCACAGTTATTTTCTTTTGGTAAATATGTGCTTCTCCCAGGTTAGTCATTTGTCAAGATAGCAAGGATACCTAAGTATTTTGTGTTGTTCGCCTTACTTAATTACTTGCCATGTAGTGTGACTGGAGGAAATTCATCTCGTTTTGTTGTGAAGTTTACATGTGTTGACTTTGTCTAATTTCTTCTAATTCACATTTTTAGCCAAGTTTCTATATTATTTAGGTTTTCTTTCAACAACAATTTTCTGATGTTTTTGTGGGATTAGCATGGCGGCCATGTTCAGCATTGCGGTATCGTCTGCAAAAGTAGCAACTTCTGTGTTACTGCTGAATGGTAGGTATGCAGTGAACATAAGAAATAAAATAGGTCGTAGTACGATTCCTCGTCGTAAACCTGCTTTGATAGGGTGGAACTGAATGTATTCATCGTGCTGCTTTGTATCTAGTAGTATCTATTTGATAGACAGGATTTAATAGTGGAAAGAAATGATATGGCAATTTTTTCTTTATCTTATAAAGTAAGCCCTCATGCCGAACCATATCGAATGCTTGATTAAGGTGTAGAAAGGCTGCTGAGAGGTAGGATTTACTTGCCAGCGTGTATGAGATTTGTTTTTCCATTCTGTGGATCTGCTCTATTACCCTAGGCTTTAACTTGAAGCCGAATTGGTGGTCCAGAATAAGTTTAGCTTTTCTAAAATAGAACTAATCTTATCATAGAAGCTTCTCCAATACCTTTCATAGAATCGGCAACAAACTTAAAGGTCGATAGAATTTTAGGTCTTCTGGTTTTTTTTTAGGTTTCGGTATCAGGATAACCTGTTATATTTTCCATTCACTCAGAAAGTGGCCTGTTCTGATGATGTCGTTGAAAATTCGCTGCAGATAATTATAACCTTTTATTGTACATTGTTGCAATAACTTGTCTGTTATCAGATTAAATCCCTGGGCCTTTTTTGATTTTGTATTTTTTATAATTGTATTTCTTATTTCGGTCAGCGTAAAGTTTTTAATCGGTAAGTCCAGTTGAATCGGGGCTTCTAAGGAGTTATAGAAGCTAGATCGTTTGGTTCAAAAATTTTAACTAGGTGTTCAGTAAAGGCTGCGTTTTTTTGTTATCTCTAGTCCATTTGTCCTGAATGTCTCTTATAGGAGGACAATATTGTTGTTGTTATTTTATCTTTTTTTTTGCCTTTCAAAGTGAGTAGTCTATATTTTTACAGGCTGCAAGAGAACCTAGGTAATTCTCGATACCGTTGTTTTTAATATTGTTTAGTAACTTTGTTACCAAAGTTACCAAAGAACTTTGGTAGCTCTGTTTAGTTTTGCTTTATCGCTTGCGCATCTTAATATCTGCCAAAATTTTTATAGCTGCCTTTTCTCTAGTATTTTTGTTTAACTGTAGGGTCAAAATTTTAGGTTTCATGAAACCTGTTTCATGAAAACAGGTTTCTCTAAATATTTCTCTAAATTGTTCCCTTAACTTAATATGGTAATAGGTATACTTCATTCGTTACACTTTCAGGTCAGTATGAACTCCTTAAATTTTCTTTTGATTTGAGCTGAATTCCCACGATTTTTTGCAAGGTTTGTTAATAAAACTTTTAAAGATTTGCCAACAAGGAAACATCTTAATATATTTTGATGACATATTAATTGCTATCCAGAATATCAAAGAAAATCTAGAAGTGTTATAAGAAGTTTTAATATTGGTAAGCTAAAGTTTACTTAAGTTAAGATTATATGATTATATAAAACTTCATTTTTTTAAACCGAAATAGATTTTCTAGGTTACAGAATAAATGAAAATGGTATATGTCCTAATAAAGATAATTTGAAAGCTATTTCAGAGTATCCGGAACCTCCAGATACCAAGCTTGCCAATTAATTAGGACGTTATATACAAAACTTCTTTATCATTGCCAAACCGTTATATTATCTACTACGAAAAAAAAAATAAAATTAGCATTTACAATGACATGTTTACAAGCTTTTGAAAATTTGAAGTAAAAACTGGTATTAGAACCTATTTCAGCAGTTTATGATTCGAGCAGAAAAACGGAACTACACTGCTATGCAAGTCAAGTAGGCTATGGATCAATTCTACTTCAGAGACAAAATGATGCTAAATTTCACCCAGTATTCTTCTTTAACAAGAGAACAACCGACTATGTGTCTCGCTACCATAGCTACGAGCTTGAATGCTTAAGTATTGTGTACGCACTGAAACGGTTTTATGTTCATCTACAGGGAATCATTTCAAAATAGTTACAGATTGTGACAGCTTTCGTTTAATCATGAGTAAAAAGAATATAATTCCAAGGATAATGAGATGGTGTTTGTTATTACAAAATTATGATTAGTCTATTGAACACAGAGCAAATACAGGAATACATCATGTAGATGCCTTAAACAAAGTAAATTTATACTAGTATTAGAAGGTAATACTATTGATCAAACTTTATCTTTAAAACAGTCTAAGGATACAATTATTTTATATCTTCAGAGAAGACACGAGGAGGCAGAACATCCTTTCTTTTAATTAAGAAATGAATTAGTATATAGAAAACTAAAAGGTAACATTCCATTTTATGTACCAGAAAGTATGGAATCAGCAGTTATCCATCACTATCATAATTAACTAGGTCATTTTGGAACAGACAAAATATGGGGAATTATTTCCAAGACATATTGGTTTCCATAATTAAAATTTAAGATCATCATATTAAGAATTGCTTAAAGTGTAGTGAATTAAATCCTAAAAGTAGTAAATCAGAAGGATATCTACATAGTATACCAAAGGTAACTTATGTTTTGTAATAAGTTACCTTTGGTATACTATGTAGATATTCGAAAATATGGTAAATTCGAAAATATCTATATTAATTCTTTCGAATGGTGTCTTTGGAGTTTTAGTTATGACTAATGGTTCACTTAAGTTTTTTCTGAAAATCTTAACCTAATTGGCAAATTGCACATGCTTTCATAAATTTTTCGACATCTTGTGTCAGGTTCTTCCAATTGTATTTCTCCTTTATTCTTCTGAAAGTTTCGTTTATTCCTCGGTGTACATTGTTTTTGCCACAATGATAATAATCTAGAATTTAAGGGATTTCGTCTTCGCTGGCTGTTTTAATTATATTATGACATTGTAACGAAGATATTTTTGCCTACCGTATAGGGTATAATTATGGGGGTTGAAAGTTGGGGACAGAAACTATTGGGATTATAGATAGGGCAAGCAAAATAAACGAAACTGTGCGAACGGCGCTCAGGGTTTGTTTGGAGAGCTGGGTCGTAGATAAGTTGATGGCAAGAGGTCGGATTGGGACAACTCCAAAAAAATGAAACAAATGAATACATAAATCTCCTGGACAAAAGGGCTAATAAAAACAACAAGAAAGACCTTTAGCTATTTGAAATAAGGACGCCGCTTCGAAGAATCCTAATCTTGCTGGATACAGGAAAGAAGGCTCTTCTTTTCTAAAATAAAGAACACAAACAGGGGTTAGGAGACTTTTCTAAAATAAAAGACAAAATGGTTAAGAGAAATAAATTAAACATTTATTGTGTCTCACCACAAACAGTTACAAATACAGATAATACATAAAGACTATATTATTAGTCACAAAAGTAAATATAAAAATAACAAAGAAAAACATGTGTCCTATTCGTTTACAAGTGGGAATTGCTACATAACTTACAAATGTTACTGAGCTATAAACTGTGGTAAATAAAAAATTATCTTTTTAAATAATGAAAACAATTATTAATTTAATGTTAATTTTTTTCTTTTGAAAGTTTAAAACAAAAAAAAGTTACCTTGGTTTTACAAAAAAAAACAATGCACTAGCACTTTTGGGGTTAAACTGGAATTTCTGCTATGCACGACAAAAAGGACTGCTTCAAATGGTCTGGAACGTTAATCAGCCGGGGACAAACATAGGTGAGGTAGAAACAAATCAGCGGCACATTTTTACAAAACTGGAACCATTGCACGTAACGTAACACGCACTGCACAATTAACTGCAAAGCTATTAATCTTCCATAAAAAATGAAGAAACACAAGAACAATACAAATTTGACGAACAATTTGGACCCACACGATAGGCCACTGCCTCTGACAGCGACCCAAACGAGAGTAATTTAATAGTCTTTTAAATTCATTCGCTTAACTTAGCATAAACAAAACATATAAACTGGAATATTTATTTGAAACGCAGAATATCATAAAAGCGGTCTCTATCAAAAAAAAAATACCAAGGAAAAACGCATATGTAAAGTATAAACAAACTCTAAACATGTGTTTATATCTACTCAGCGACGCTAAGAGGAATTTGAACGAATGCGGTGTTTTAATACTTATGAATGGAACAGAGAAACATGGAAAACATTCTTCGTTATTTTAATACATATATGAGCGGATTTCAATTTAATTCATATACGAGGATATTTCAATTTAATTCATATATGAGGGGATTTCAAAATATATATCAAGGAAAATGTTAATGCTACAACATATTGTTAATTTTAATTCTTGGTCAGCAAAAATATAAGAAAATATCCCTAGAATAGGTAGTTCGAGATTATTTTCGTCACAATAAGTTTTTGATTCGTTGAATTGGTCTTTATTTGCGAAAAGTACGAGAAACAGATGTGATATTACTCGTTCAGGATCAAAAGGTAATGGTATATTAAAATATTTTCTTTTACCGTTTTACTGGATACAATATTAATTCTTCGGTTACTATATTCTACATTATTTTCTCGTGAAGTTCCTCAAGTTTATTTTGCCAGAAAAAAGTAACGATATTTTTATGAGATTTATCCAGTAATTCCATATTTGACGTTTCAATTTTAGAATATTCGATTATCGATTTGGTTTTATACAATTCGATAAACTTGTCAAGTTCTTCGGATATCCTTTCTATATTTTCTTCATTATCGTCTTCGTCATTTTTGTCTGTCTCCGTTTCGTCTCTATTTGATGCATGTAACGATATTTTTGATTGAAAGTTTGCACAATCCTTGAAATGGGTTATCTTTATTCTTGAGAGGACATCTGAATTTCTGTTTATTTTTCCTGAGCGGTGTTCTATTTTATAATTGTATTCTTCGAGTTTTAGGCTGCAACGCGCTAAGCGGTTTCCGGTATATTTTATCGAGAAAAGCCATGTAAGTGGTCGATGATCGGTAATAAGAGTGAATTCACGGCTAAAAAGATATGGTCTAAAGTGTTTGACTACCCATATAATAGCTAATAATTATCTCTATAGTAGAATGTTTTGTTTCGCCCTGCATAGTGTTCTGGAGGCATATACAATTGGTAAATCTTTTCCTATAGGACCTTGAGATAGAACGGCTCCAGTTGCGAATCCACTAGCCTCAGTAGTAAGTAAAAATTTGGATTAGGTAAAGGTACGTCTTTTTGAAATAGTTTAGTAAAAGGTTTCGAAATTTTGGCAAAATTTGGACTGAACCTTTGGTATTAACCGGCTAAGCCTATGAATGATTTTATTTCTTTATTGTTTTTTTTGCGCCGGGAAGTACTTAATACATGATATTTTAGCAGGGTTTGTTTTTACTCCAAAGTGGCCTAAATATGCCACTTCTTTTCTCAAAAATTCGCATTTATCTGGCTGGATTTTTAAATTTGCTTTTCGTAACCTTTTAAATCTATCTGTCAGTCGTGACATATGGTCATAAATAGTGGGTGAATAAATTATTAGGTCATCCATATATACTAACCATCTTTCTTTTTTAATTCCTAAGAGGATGTTGTCCATTACTCGTTGGAAAGTAGATGGAGCATTCATTAGTCCGAATGACATGCGAAAAAATTTGTAATGTTCATTTTAAACGGAAAAGGCTGTTTTCTGGATGTCTTTTGGGTCAATTTAAACTACTATTTGGGTACCAATTAAATATATCAAATTAATATCAGTAAAATGCATCGATAAAAAATGCATCAATAAAAAAGTATTAATAAAAATATATCAAATAAAATCTATATCTATAAAACTCAGAGTTGCTGTTCCCAGGGCTGTTGACTAACGGTCTTCTGCAAGTCAGAGGTTTCTATGGGAACTGCATGATGAAATGTGAAGTAGGCGAACTTTAGCTAGTTCAAGGTTAATATTTTATCATATTACATATATATATATATATATATATATATATACATGTATATATATATATACATATATATATATATATATATATATATACATATATATATATATATATATATATATATATATATATATATAAATATATCTATCTATATATATATATATATATATATATATATATATATATATATATATATATATATATATATATATATATATATATATATATTTGAATTAAATGGCCAAATATATGGCCTAGCAGGACAAATTCGTTAAACTTCCCGTGCTCGAATCGGTATCAATAAAGTGTTATGATTATTTCGGCCTATACCAGCCTCATCAGACACTTGGGCTGATACAAATTCAAACTCGGAAAGTCCAACGAATGTCTCCCAAATCTTTACTACAACAGTAGTTAGCTTACAAAAGCGCCACCTGCTTTGGCGGCCGTGAGCGAAAACGATATAATAATATCGTTTTCTGTATCCTCTGCGCTATGCGAAATGTGTAAAAGATTAAATCTTTTAGCGAAAGCTGCTATCGCTTTATTGAATTAAATGGCCAAATATATATATATATATATATATATATATATATATATATATATATATATATATATGTATATATATATATATATATATATATATATATATATATATATATATATAAATTTTACATGCAGCATAGTCCTTGATTTGACTGGTTTAGTGAACCTCAGATTAAATATTAATTACTATGGTTTAGTATTGTTTGTGTTTAATGCCAACACAAACTATGTCCTCATCTGGTATTATGTTGATGTAAAATTTAATGGTAAAGGTTTTTGAATCCTTGCATACTTCATTGATTGTGTCAACTCACTTTACTAGTAGTAGCACCACATGTTAACTTTTTGAAACTAACGCCTTTCAAGTTTGTTAGAGTGAAGCCGTGTTGGCCTTCATTTTGTGGTTTCGGTATACAATAGCTACACATTTAACGTTGGTTGGTTCCCATTTTCGTTGGTAGACTATTTAAGAGTTAGTTTGGTAATTTCGCTGATAACGATTTTGCTAAACAATTTGTATGATTTAATTTGAAACAAAGGGGCCAAATAATATTACCTAAAGTTAAACTTTTAAAATTTGTTAAAGTATACTATACGTGTTTTTGGGATTCTGCTTGCTCTACATGTTAGAAAGTATTCTCTTCGTTTACACAATTTTTTATATACTTTTGTTCTCTGTAAATTTTATATAAAAACTGTTTTAGTTCTGCAGTTTTAACTGAATTAAACTTATGCTTTATTTCCATTTTTTTAGATCTGCTTATCTTTGTTAGTTATACTCTTTAAAACTTTTTTATGGATGTTCGCAACAATGACTAATATTGTCTTTTTTCCTTTCACCATCGATTGGGAAATCGTTTCTCGAAAGCTAGCAGTTTTGTCGTTGTTGCTTTTATTAGAAAATCACATTATTCACCAGGAATTTTCTATAATAACCCCTGAATATTTTTTATAAATTTATAAAGTCGTTGGTGTAATGATTTTATATATTTTATTTACCGCTACATACTGTTTTTAATTTCTTTGTACGTCGGTGTTTGTACTTCTTACAAGAATCTCCCATGAATTTTGATATTTGCATAAAATGGCATTTTGGTAGTTGCACTGGATATCTGCTTTTATTTTCCCAACAAGTTAATGGCTTAAAATTCTATTATATCTGTTTCTATTACCTTTATGGTTTCATCTATTTTACAAGTTTTCTCTTTTTATGCACTTTCATTTTCCTTTTATAATTATAAATTCAATGTCAAGCCAGTTATATTTTCTACAGTATATATATATATATATATATATATATATATATATATATATATATATATATATATTCTTCTTCTTTAGGTACCGTCTCCTCTAAGGAGGTTGGTAATCATCACAGTTATTTTTACTGTTCAGATTGCAGCTCTGAACAAGTCGACGCAACTTCAATTATATCACTTTCTCAGATTGTTGAACCAGGAGATGCGTTTTCTCCCAATACTTTGTTTTCCCGGTATTTTTTCCTGCAATATGATTTGTAGCAACACATGTTTATCCCCTCTCATAACGTGGCCGAGATATTGTAACTTTTTTATCTTAATCGTATTCATGATTTCCATTTCCTTTCTCATCTTTCTGGGGACCTCAACATTTGTTATTCGGTCTACCCAACTTATTTTTAATATTCTTCGATAGGTCCACATCTCGAATGCTTCTAGTCGATCGCTTACCTCTTTGTTTAAGGTCCAGGCCTCCACCCCATACAGCAGCACCGAAAACACATATGAACGTAATATTCTTATTTTGAGTTGCAAACTAAGGTCTCTACTGCATAACACTTTTCTCATCTTATCAAATATATATATATATATATATATATATATATATATATATATATATATATATACATATATATATATATTGTGACGATTGGGGTTTATAGAAAATAATTTATAAGTTATATACTACATAATATTAGATATAAAAAAGTATTTGATTATTTTAAGAATTTATATACTAGAGAATTTAATAAAAATATATTTATGTGAGGGCATTTTTAATAAATTAGCATATAATAATTGTAAAAAGTTGTATTTTAGTAATTATAATGTGGTAGATATATGTAAGTGAACCATGTGACTAGGCAACACACTATACAGTGAGTGATAGACAGATATTTATACTCTGAAGTGACGTTTAAGAATATTTACGAATATAAAGTGGGGTTATAATAATATATTGTTTGAAATGTGTATTTTATTAAATTAGAATGTTAAGTTACTAATTTAATTATATATTCTGATCTGAAAAGCCTAAATGTAAACAAAATTATTAATAGAAAAGAATGGAATTCTCTGGATCTCTGGAGATGGCCATGTTTGCGAAATGGTTTGTTCCAGAAAATTCAGACAAGTATTTGATAGAACAAATTGGAACATGATCTATTACCAGATGGTTCTGGAATATCCAAAAGATATAAATACCCGTGATTTGGATTCAAGATCGCAGTTTTTAGTTTTTAGTCAGAAGTCAAGCAGTTTATTATGAAAGTTAGTAGAAGATAGACACAATTAATTAGTGAAGTCAATTGTTCACAGTTTTAGTAAGTCAGTCAAGCAGTTTTATAAGAAATATGAAAGTTAGTTGGAGATAGTCCAATTGTTTAATATAGTGAGTTAAATGAAGATTAAAAATTATGCATATATTTAATGCACATTTATAATTATACACAAATAATTATTGAAGATTATAAAAGTATATTAGAAGAATATTGGATGGACATTGGAAGGAATTAAAATTATATTATGATTGGAGATTAGTATAAATCAACTTATAATAATTGGATATTGGTATATTGAAAAGAAGAATAAATATAAATGCTGTTTGCTGGTTTGGTTGGTGGTGTATAAATGCTGGTGAAGAAAACTATATCTTAAATTGGTAGAAGCTGATAATTGGAAAAAGTAATTTCAAAAAAAACAAGGATAACTGAAGTACGAAGACATTCAGTGGTGATTAGAATCTATATAGTGGAAAACAGTTCATTTAGGCATTCAGTGAAAGAAAGGTACAAAATTTTGTTTAATATAATTTAGTTAGTGTCATAACAATTTTAATTTTGAAGATAGTTTGTTCAAATTTTACATTGTCTATAGAATTTAATTAGTTTTATAAGAATATCAATTTAAAGATAATTTATTTTAAATTTACATTGGCTAAGTTAGATATATATGTGTGTTTCATAATAGTTATAATAAAGATAATTTAAAAAAAGTACTTACAAACTAATTCTTTGAGAACCGCGATAAAAACCCTATATTATTAAAAATACTCATTGCTCATCATTCAAACAAAAAACACATCATAACAATTTGGCACCCAACGCGGTGGCTCTCTATTTAAAAGAATTAGTTTGGAAAGATAAGTGCTCTCACATAATTAAATTAATTTTCATTAGAAAGCAAAAATTATAGATTTTATTTTTAATTATATTTGAACAAGTAAAGTCTCAAAATGTCTCAAGGAAAGAAAGGTACAAGAAGCAAAAAGAATGAAGAAGATGTGGAAGTAGAAACACAACCTATACAAGAGGAGAGTTTAGTACAAGTTCCACAAGATACTGCAGAAATGAATCCAGAAAGAGAGGAAAATGTCAATATGGCAGCTTTGATGTCATTAATGATGCAGATGAACAAGACAATAGAAGAGAATACGAAAAAAATGGAAGAGAATTCAAAAGAAGTCAAAGAAGACATAAAAAAAATAGAACAAAAAATGGAACAGAATTCAAAAGAAGTCAAAGAAGACATGAAAAAAATGGAACAGAAATTGGAAGAGAATTATAGAAAATTAGAGAAGAAAATAGAAGATAATAATAATAAAATTGTAAAACAAATGGATAAAAAACTTGAAGCTGCAGAGAAAAAAGTAGCAAATGAAATAAAAAGTATACGGAATGACTACAAGAAAAGGATAGAAAATGAGAGGACAGAAGTAAAGAGGATTATTCAAGATAATAAGATAGATATAGAACAGAAAATAGAGTTACAGAAATGTAACTTAGAAGTAAAAATTAACGAAGACAGGAGAAACACAGAAGAAAAATTAGACGATATACAACAAAATATCCAAATAAATAGAAATCAAATAAGAAATGTGGAACAGAGAATAGATGATATTTCACAAATGAGAGACATAGGGAGACCTTACTTAAATTTAACAAATGAGACTGGGATTAAATTCTCTGGTAATATAAAAAATTTGCATCCTAGAGTATACATCATAAATAGTTTAAAACATAAATTAAGATTTGTGAATAATATTAATGATATTAAAGATTATATTAGAATGACATTAAATGACAATGCAGCAACTTGGTTTGCTAGTATTGAGAATGATTTAGATAATTTTCAAACATTTGAAAATAAATTTTTAAATTATTATTGGGGTGAATTAGAGCAAGCCAAGTTTAGAGAAATTCTATATTTTGGAAAGTATAATCAAAATTTAAAATCAAATATGGTAGATTATGCATTGAAATTGATAACAGTTGCAAAATATTTAGAACCACCACTTAGAGAGGATGAAACAGTCTTAAATGTATCTAGACATTTTGATGTTGATGTTGTGCAAACAGTAACTGTACAAAATATTCAAACAATAGATAGTTTTATTAATTTTATTCAAAGAATACAAAGAGGTAATATGACAAGTAATAATAATAACAACAGAAAAAACAATAATAACTTTCAATATAATAAAAATGATAATCAACAATATAGACAATCATATAACAATAATACTAGGTATGGTAATAATTTACAAAATTTTAATAATAATAACAGTAATCAAATTAGACAAAATTTTAATAATAATACTAATTATAATAGACAACATTTTAATAACAGTACTAATAATAATAGACAAGATTTTAACAATAGAAGAAATACAGAGCGACCTAACTATAACAGACAGGTAAATTGTGTTCGAAGGAATAGAAGCTGCGAAGACAGGGAACGAAATAGTACAAGGCAAGAAAATGTGAGTAGAAGTCATAGTAGGGAAAGACATAGGACATCAGATCCAAGTGGTCAGATACAATCTGACAATTCTAATAATCAAAATTTTGTGCAGTAAACTTTCTGAATTACAAGTTAGGCCATTGCTATTATGAAAAACCTTCTGAATTTATTTCTTTAGATGAAGATAAAATTATTGAATCTATTAATTTAATTTATATAAATGCTTTGGCAAAAAATAAAATGATTAAAATTATGATAGATACTGGTTCAGAAAGTACTTTAGTCTCGGAGTATTTTATTTTTAATACATTAAAACTATCAGATATAATAAAGATTCCAAAAATTAAAATTATTGGTGCAAATAATAAGAAGTTGGGTGAAATTGATAAACTAGCCAATTTTAAAATTAATATTCTTAATAAAGAAATTAATATGCAAGGATTTATTGTCAAGGATTTATGTGTTGATATATTAATGGGAAATGATGAATTGGAAAAGAAGAAAGTAAAGATAGATTTTGAAGAAAAAATGGTAACTTTGGAAGGGCAAATAATTAAATTTATGCAGAAAGATGAGGTGGAAGAAGGAATAAGAGTTGATAGGATATTATTAAAAGAAAATAATGATGTTTATGAAGAAGAAATGTATTTTGATGATAGGGAAATGTCCCAAAAGAATGTAAAGAATAATGGTAGTGAATATTTAAGGAATGGAAATTTTAAGCAGATGGATGCCTACGAGGCGGAGTGCGTAAAATTGGAAGCAAGGAATAATGAGTACATAATGAAGAATAATTTTATTTGTAAAGAAGAAGATATGATAAAAGTTTTAAATTGCCCTGAAGAATATAAATCAATAGTCATTTCCATATTGCAGCAACACAAGGGACTTGTCAATAAAGAAAATAGAATTGCACAAAATTATATCCATAGTATAAAAGTTAAAGAAGAAAAAGATTTTAAAACAAAATCATACCCAATACCATATAAATACAGAGAAGAAGTAAATAAAACAATTAATAATATGTTAGAAAATACATCACAAAAAGGGCAGCGAACAATAAAAATTGGATTAAATCAATTAGTAGAAAGTACTGGATTATATTCTAAAGAAGAAATTATAAGAGATCAGATCAATTTGAGTGAAAAACAAAAAGTCCTTAGGAAAGATGGAGTATATTATAAAATAATAAATGGCATAGAAGTATATGTAATAACTAGAACTTTAGCAAAGAAAATATTGAAAAATTTACATAACAATTATATGCATATTGGTTCAAGAAAGCTATGGATGCTATTTAGGGACAATTATTTTGCAAAGAATGACATAAGTATAGCAAAAGAAATTACTACCCAATGCCCAATATGTCAACTAAACAAAGAAAATAATTTCAAAAAAAAAAACTTACTGATAGATCCATTTCATAGATAGATGGTAGATTTCTTTGTTGTGAATAAATTTGACATCATACTTGTTGAATTTTGTACATATGGAAATTGTTTGGTACCCTAAAAATCATAATTTGGGGTTAGATACAGAATGGATTATGTAAATGTCTTTATAAAAAGTGTAAAACTTACCAATTTATATTGATGAAAGTTATTTTGAATGGAAATAATTCCTAGATTTTGTCTATAAATAAACATAACACAATATAGATTATATTTTAATTAAGGTTATATTTTATTCTCTCCATTTGACATGACAGTTTGACCATAGAATAGCCGAACTGTGATCCGTTGTTCTCTACTTTGACATAGACAGCGAACAGGGATGTATTTAACACATTTTAAATAAAAAAAAAAAAAAAAAAAAAAATTTTGATTTATTAAATTTAATAAGGTATGAGAAAATTAATATTTAAAAAAATAATAAGTAAATTATTTATTTTAAATATTATTTTGGGGTATTGTGACGATTGGGGTTTATAGAAAATAATTTATAAGTTATATACTACATAATATTAGATATAAAAATGTATTTGATTATTTTAAGAATTTATATACTAGAGAATTTAATAAAAATATATTTATGTGAGGGCATTTTTAATAAATTAGCATATAATAATTGTAAAAAGTTGTATTTTAGTAATTATAATGTGGTAGATATATGTAAGTGAACCATGTGACTAGGCAACACACTATACAGTGAGTGATAGACAGATATTTATACTCTGAAGTGACGTTTAAGAATATTTACGAATATAAAGTGGGGTTATAATAATATATTGTTTGAAATGTGTATTTTATTAAATTAGAATGTTAAGTTACTAATTTAATTATATATTCTGATCTGAAAAGCCTAAATGTAAACAAAATTATTAATAGAAAAGAATGGAATTCTCTGGATCTCTGGAGATGGCCATGTTTGCGAAATGGTTTGTTCCAGAAAATTCAGACAAGTATTTGATAGAACAAATTGGAACATGATCTATTACCAGATGGTTCTGGAATATCCAAAAGATATAAATACCCGTGATTTGGATTCAAGATCGCAGTTTTTAGTTTTTAGTCAGAAGTCAAGCAGTTTATTATGAAAGTTAGTAGAAGATAGACACAATTAATTAGTGAAGTCAATTGTTCACAGTTTTAGTAAGTCAGTCAAGCAGTTTTATAAGAAATATGAAAGTTAGTTGGAGATAGTCCAATTGTTTAATATAGTGAGTTAAATGAAGATTAAAAATTATGCATATATTTAATGCACATTTATAATTATACACAAATAATTATTGAAGATTATAAAAGTATATTAGAAGAATATTGGATGGACATTGGAAGGAATTAAAATTATATTATGATTGGAGATTAGTATAAATCAACTTATAATAATTGGATATTGGTATATTGAAAAGAAGAATAAATATAAATGCTGTTTGCTGGTTTGGTTGGTGGTGTATAAATGCTGGTGAAGAAAACTATATCTTAAATTGGTAGAAGCTGATAATTGGAAAAAGTAATTTCAAAAAAAACAAGGATAACTGAAGTACGAAGACATTCAGTGGTGATTAGAATCTATATAGTGGAAAACAGTTCATTTAGGCATTCAGTGAAAGAAAGGTACAAAATTTTGTTTAATATAATTTAGTTAGTGTCATAACAATTTTAATTTTGAAGATAGTTTGTTCAAATTTTACATTGTCTATAGAATTTAATTAGTTTTATAAGAATATAAATTTAAAGATAATTTATTTTAAATTTACATTGGCTAAGTTAGATATATATGTGTGTTTCATAATAGTTATAATAAAGATAATTTAAAAAAAGTACTTACAAACTAATTCTTTGAGAACCGCGATAAAAACCCTATATTATTAAAAATACTCATTGCTCATCATTCAAACAAAAAACACATCATAACAATATATATATATATATATATATATATATATATATATATATATATATATATATATATATATGTATATACATATATATATATATATATATATATATATATATATATATATATATACTTTTTTCTTCTTAATAGATTTCCATAAGGATTGACATAAATATTTGCTAAGAAACGTGAAACTTGCTATGAAATAGCTGCTAACCTGCTAGATTATTTATTAAACTGAAATTTTTTGTTAAACACTAAATAAGGAAAGATCAAAAAAAAATATTTATTATTTATTCTTAATTTATTAAATCCGTAAAATAGTTTCGAAACACAATTCAGATTTCTGCTTTAATCTGAACCTTCTATAAATGCAAGGTATAACAGACGTTGATAAAGATGTTAATAGAGACATGGGGAATCCAAAATTTGCATTCCACGACATGTCTCCTCAACTAAGCAGAAATCGTTAGCGAATTGGTTTCTTGTACTCATACACAGTAGATCCGAATAAAATGAAAAAGGCAGTAAAGATTCCTTTTCACGTACAAATCGTCTATGTATCTGTTTATACGTATTTCGCTTTAATAAAGCTCATCAGAACAGTTATTCAACTGATGAGCTTTATTAAAGCGAAATACGTATAAACAGATACATAGACGATTTGTACGTGAAAAGGAATCTTTACTGTCTTTTTCATTTTATTCGGATCTACTCTGTATGAGTACAAGAAACCAATTAGCTAACGATTTCTGCTTAGTTGAGGAGACATGTCGTGGAATGCAAATTTTAGATTCCCCATGTCTCTATTAACATCTTTATCAACGTCTGTTATACCTTGCATTTATAGAAGGTTCAGATTAAAGCAGAAATCTGAATTGTGTTTCGAAACTATTTTACGGATTTAATATCAGATGTCGCTATTGGGTCCGTTTCGAAGCCATTTTATCGTTGCTTCCCAAAGACAGAAAAGATCTATTTTTCACGTTGAGAACGCCTATGAATAACTGTTCTGATGAGCTTTATTAAAGCGAAATACGTATCAACAGATATATAGACGATTTGTACGTGAAAAGGAATCTTTACTGTCTTTTTCATCTTAATTTATTATTTTTAATATTTTAGGTTTAGTTCATAGTATGTATATTTTTGATGGAATTAATTTTAATGGAAACTGTTCATTCGACGTATTAAGGGTAATTATATTTTTTTATTAATTCTTTACGTAAAGACTGAAAAGAACATACAAAAAAGTTTCTGAAGTGAGACATATTCTATTAAACATATTATATTACCATTGCATTAGTGGCTTTACAGCAACGTGTGGGATACAAGAAATTCTGTGCACTATATGAGAAGATTTATTGGTTTACATAAATTCTACGGGTTAAATAGAAATATATATTTAATTTGTGTAAATTTACTTAACTTTAAAATAGTTATTACAAATTTACGACAGAATAACATTTATAAAATTACCTTTTTGTATTGGCTACCCGATTAATTCAAAGTTTAGGTCAAACAATATTTTATTTCTCTTATCTTTATCCATAGTGGGTTTAAGAAGTTTATGTAAATAATTTACATAAAATTCTTAAACACACTGTGGATAAAGATAAGAGAAATAAAATATTTTTTGACCTAAACTGTAAATTAATTATTACTGTGTGATCTACTTTTATGAGTTTGTAAATGTTATGATTGATTTTTTCTGTTGGTTTCTTTATTCTCTTTCGCTTATAATCAAAATTCCCTTTCCAATTTCTATCATTAATTATATATTATATTATTTGATCCATTGCTGCACATTGTTAGATATCTACTATAGTTTTATTTATTCCAAATCTCTGAAAGTCATTCTTCTTCTCTCTTTAAGGAAGACTCAAAAGTATTTGGTACTTGACTATAACCAAACACAATAATTGCACTCTGCCTTTCCATTAAAAATTTCAAAAAGTCTTATGTTTTCGACGAAAGCAAACAGCTCCCTTATTGCTAGTTGAACAGTCTTCAAGGATCACGTGTATTTTGGTTGACCGGAGTGTTTCGGACTAAGTGAATCATAATTCGCAAATTACGTGTATGACAAATTATTCCTCTAGTTCCCATTTTTGCACCATAATTCATTTATTTTATCCAAACTAGATGTTATGTATAATAGTTAATTCTTTCAACAATCTAGTTCTCCCTTTTAATGAGGCTGTAAAATTTGTTGTATTTTATTGTACCTTCAAATACCGCTTGTTGAAATATGAAAAACATAATTTAACAAAATACACAGGAAAAAATATAGACAGAGTTCATATCGACTTTTGCTTATTTCATATCGACTCTAGCAACAAAGACTGTAGTAATTCATTTTAGATAGTTTTGAGAAAATTAATTTACAAGTATAAACACTACATAGTTAGCAGTTTCTAAAATATCCAAAAATAAACTGTTGAAAAGAAAACTTTTGTAGGTATGTTTATTTAAATGCAGTTGAAGGTGAATCGTCTCTACAAAGCTCTAATAAATCTTTTAATTTCCTACTATTAACAGGTAGAAGAGAAGTATAAAGTTTTGGCAACTTAGTGGAATGAGTTTGAACTTGACTACGCTTACTTTTTTTTAGACATAGAATTCTTGGGGTTTTTGCAAAATCGTATTTAAATTTAACAGTATTAGGTTCTTCTGGTAGCCATGACAATTCCCGCTTTTTATTAATTTTTACTGGAATAAAAGTTTTGTACAATCTCCAGTTCTGATTTTTACCATGTCAGAAAATTTTACGAAGTCTGCTTGGACATTTCTTATACTAAGTAGGGTTGGCCAGTTACTTTCGCCATTTTTATTAATGTGATCCATTGACTGGGGGGTATAGACAACACCCTGTCGCTATTTAGCTGTCTTTATTACTGCATGCATACTATCTCCTTCATTCTGAGTATGTCCCTTCTCCAAAAACCTGTGTGTTATCGTTATATTGAGAGTTTAAGAAGCATATGCAAACATAGAGAAAATAAATTGGTTTTAATTTTGTTTTCCACAATTGTCGAAGTATAAGATTTCAACTCTACTTTCAACCTCTTTAGTTTTTTGTGTCTTCAGAAAGTCTAACAAGCAACTACTAATTTCGTTTGGTACCCGTTTCGCCACCTCTTCATACCAAACGTAACAGAATCCTTTATTGTTACCTATGTCGTAGATTGTAAAGTCATAGGTTGCAATTTTGCTTTTATAATAAAATGTACTTACTTCGGATTAAGGGGTCACTAATAACTTTTGCAGGTCAAAATATGCAACACATAAAGTTTTATCCTCAGTAGCTAGTTCTTTATCCACATCTTTCAGTTTTCGTACTGCAACTTTGGTAACTAGATGTTGATCATATTTTTCTTGCAATTAGCATCTGCATAACACGTGCATAGTTGACACTGATCCTTTTTTTTTTGGTTTAAAAAATGCTATATTGAATTCTGAGTTGGAAATTTCACGATATTGCTGTTCACTTGCAATCTGTACTGAATTGGTTCCAATACGCTCTTTGTACATTCTGTACATTTTACTAATATTTAAACCATCTTTCACATATTTGTTCTTTGAATCTTTTCTATTATTATAATGGGAATATATTCTGCAATTTTATTGTCTGGACAAATCCCATTGTCTGGTATGAAAAAATGGAGACAGTTATGAGAACAACATACAACATCTGGAGTGCCATACATCACCATAAAACAAACAATGGATAACAAAATAAATAAAGGTATTGCTATCGGAAAGAAGGAAATACAAGAATAAAAACGAGCAGAAATACAAAACCCCAAATACAAAATAAAAAAAAATCAAAGGGGCGAAGGAAGTGTTACTTTCAGATAAATATGCAAGAATGGACAGATTAGAAAAAAAAAACATGAGAGCATAATAGATACAGGTAAATTAAAGAAAGAGCTGGCATATACAAGAAAAAAGTTATTTAATACCTAAGAAACAAAAACAACAGAAGAATATTGGAAATATCAGACAAAAAAAAAATAGATGAAAAGAATATTTAAAGAAGTACTTAAAGACTACAAAAAAATGAAGATACTAGAACCAACAGAAAGAAAAAGACGTACTTTAACCAAATGGTAAACTGAAAATGCACTAAAACCAATAAACCATGATATAGCCATGGAACTGGATAAAAGATTAGCTATTATCTATGTTATCGCAATACCTAAAAAACCCAACGCGATTAAATTTAAAGAATATATAATAAGCAGCTTAATGACCATGTTCTAAAAGTTTCATTGCGGCTGATACTAAAACTCAATATTGGAATAACAGGAAACCAACCATGACTTAAAAAAGGCATTGGCATTTTAGAGATGTTTAAGAAGGCAATAGAAGACGTACATGAACTTATATCAATTGACAGAACACTAGTGAATAGTAGTTAGTGTAGCTAGATAAAATTATCTGGGATATGAGCGAAAAAGAACCGTAGCCTTGAAATAAAACGACCTATTGAGATAACCAGAAGTGCTTTCAATAATATGAAAGCTGTATTATAAAGTGGGAAATTATAAATAAAAATTAGGAGTAATGACTGCTGCATTTGTAGATCAATTCGGATAAAGGATAGCAAACATTCTCCTTGATAATTCTTTTCTTCACAATATTGTTGTTCATCAACACTTTGTTTTAATATTTCTATAAGTAGAATATTTCTATAAATAAAATAATACAACGGTCTTAAAATTTAGTCGGTAAACTACGATTCATAATAAAATATGATCATTACGGATGACTATAAAGGGGCGATAAAAAAAGGTAATAAAAGAGACATTGGCAGTAATTATTAAACAGAATAATACAAAATACTTTTTAATTAGATATCTTTTAGTAACAAAATTAAAAGGTTTCTTATACTGATTTAAGTTTCTTTATATCATATCAGACAGCGGTTTAAAGAGCATGTATAATTAATTGGTTGTTATTTTTGTTTGCTGTTTTAGAATGTATCAGGTCATATTAACACATGTTTGATTAAATACCCGGATGCCTTAAAACTATATTTTTCGCATGCGCAAGAACATTTACCTTTACCTGAGTTTATAGAAAACAGATGTTCGATCAATTCAAATCTTACAACATGTGTTGAGAAACCCATGGATGATTTAAAACCTTGCTTTGAGTCTGATTTCTGGCAAGGACTTAAAAAGTGGAAAATAGTAGATGAGCAGGTCCTTTCTAAACTTTGTGAACACAATGGTGAGAAAGCTATAAGTAAGTTTTCATAACCTTTTACTTTATTGTAAATTTAGCCTAAGGTCAGTAACGAGTACAAAATCAATTTTAAATAAAATTTGTATCAACTTAACGGTAAAAGTTCAATATCTTTTTATTAGAGTGTCCCATCGACAAACATGACAAGGAGTTTCAAAGGTAAAGAATACCAAATTTCATGTTATAGATTTTAAAGAATATTCTCTAAAAATAGAAATTGCATAGCGCCCAGTCAATAAAAGTGATAAATTTAATTGGTCTCTGAAGAGTCATGCAAAATAGGCTTTATTTGCAGCAAAATAGGCTTTATTTGTAGCAAATACAAACATTGCATTCTACAGCTGCACTGTCGGTCTTTAAAATGCATTGTGATTTTTGTCGATAGGACACTCTAATCAAAAGATATCGAAATTTTGTCGTCGACTAAATGCAAATTGAATTTAAAATTGATTTCTCGCGCGTAACTGACATTTAACATCGCCGGTCACTTCAAGCGTTGTCCATGAGAGAATTTTTCATTTTACGAAAAAAGTGCTAATAAAATTTTTTGTTTAGAATTATCTCAGCTATATTTTTTACTTAAAAATTATTTTTTTACGTCGTACCCATTCTTGGTAAATCGATTTTTTCGTTTTCCCCACTACAAGGGATGGCGTTAGGATGAGTCGGCTGTAGAAGTCACAAACTTTTTGCATATTTTTTTAAGTATCCAAATTGACAGTCTCAACAAAATTCAGCTTGTTCGTATGATTTTTTAACGTTCAAAATGAAAAACAGTACCAAAAAATTATTCTCGTAATTGGT
This sequence comes from Diabrotica undecimpunctata, assembly GCF_040954645.1. NCBI lineage: Eukaryota > Metazoa > Arthropoda > Insecta > Coleoptera > Chrysomelidae > Diabrotica > Diabrotica undecimpunctata. The sequence goes on from NC_092807.1 coordinate 82,262,378, forward strand.
ACCTAAAAATACAACATAGTTTCATATTTCCAAAGTCTTTTCGAGGAATTCCTGAAATTTCGAGTTTATAGAAAGAATGAGAACGACATTATTCTTACTTTACCTTTAGTCATGAAATTTTTAAATTTTGAAGTTCTAATTTTAAATCTTTCTCTTCCTGATTTATATTATGGATTTAATAGGTTAATGTAAAACATCAATTACTTTTGTCAGCATTAAACAACCATATCACGAAAATGAAATTTTGCGTGATACAAAAAAAAAATTAGATTATCTTATAAAGTTTGAAGAAAACAGCAAATAATATTTACAGAATCCGTACAAAAAAAAAGAACAAAAAAAAACAATTAAATAGTTAAGTGAAAGGAATCGCTTTTCTATATAAATTAATACTTTTGTTAATATTTTTTATATTTTAGGTATATTTAAAGTTGAAGGAAAAAAATGTTGGGATCAAGGACTCAGAACCGTTTCAAATAAATGTTCCAACTTAATAACTAACTTACCGAATACGTTAATTCCCTGCAGGTAAAATTTAAAACTAAAACCTATAATAAATATTCATTATCTTGTTACTATTAATGGCATATTCAAAAATAAATAGAGAGAATGTCACATATTGATAATAAAATAAAGCAGGGCTTAATAAGATGCGTCGTGGCTCATCACCTTAGGACCTATATGCAATATTTGAATACATTTAAAACCATGGTAATGGCGTCCTAATCGGTGATATGTAAGATCTTGGGAACATAGGCGTGAATAATATTTAACCAAATTAACATCCGTGTATCAAGTTATAGAATATGGGATAGAGACTGCAGCTATGTCATTATTGCAGATTTGTTGATTAACCCAGATAACGTGAAAAAATTTTAAATTTTTTATAATGTCGGTCTGACAAACCGACTTTTTCTAAAATAAAAAAAAAAAAATAAAAATTTAGCTCTAGGTCACAAATCTTCGTAATGATATAATTGTGTACCTTATTCCTATACACGCTATTACAAATTTATGTTTTTGTTATTTTAACAATATTAATGAGGTATTAAAAAAAGTGACATTTTTATGAGCAGACTTTTAATAAAATCAAAATAATCCTAACAAAAAAAAAATTCTGGTTCCACTAAAGCATAAAACAATTACTTGAATGTTAATAAACACGAAAAATGAAAATTTACTTTCGAAATTCATAGAGATTACTGAAATATTTCCAAATTTTGTGCATCATGATTTTCAAAGCAATTCCTAGATAATCCCGTCAGATGCAGGATATTTTCGCCACCATCTTCCATCTTTACCGATAAGACAGGGTATTCTTGCAGCTTGTTAGACTAACATTTCTTCAAGAACAGGTAAGTTTGTCCATTTTCAAACTCCTCTTCTGAGTCTATATCCTCAATAGTTTCTATAATATGGTCGTCTATCAAACTCACATCATCATCATCTCGTTATGCCTATGAATCAGTTAAAACGTCCCCATGAAGCCTCAACAGCCATTCTTGTTCCCTCTGGTAATTCATTTTAAACGTATGTCCTAAAATATAATATAAATCAGTACTATAAACAAAAATCAAACAAATCAGTCCTACCTTAAAATGTTACGGCAACTATAACGTCGGTTTGTGGGACTGAATCGTATATAATATTCAAAATTCCTAGTAAACGATCCACACTGACCACTTGCTAAACTACGACTGAATAGACAAAGGCACGTTCGAAAGGTATAGTGAAGTGCAGATTAAAATAAAATTTAGTGGGGCTTAAACTACTGCGAAAATTTAAATTAGTCGGTGCTAGAGACATAATGTTATCAGCGAAAGGTTAAACTTCTTCTTATCCTTCCTTAATTACTATTAACTAATTTACTATTATTAAACAATTACTAACACGATGCTCAGTGGACCAATTACAGACAGCCGCATCACAACTAGCTCAAGATACGGTCAGATTTGTGCTCCCCAAGCTCCCAATTCTAAAGTATTTCTTTAGGATACGATACTTTCGTAAATAAAGAATGAATAGTACAGGGGAAAAGTGTTATCGTAAACGATGCTCTAGAGAGCTGGCAAATTTTGCATGATTATAGCACGGAACGGTTGCACTGGCGCTCCTAAAATATTTCGTCCCAAATCATGGATAAAATAATAGGAGAGAAAAGATATGGCTTAGAAATAAATCGCCTTCGTGAGTTCGAAAATAAAAATCTAACAGGAACGATCAGAGAGATGACTCCGGTCGTGAGAAACAGACACCATCCTGATACTAAACTATATCAAAATCAACTATAACAAACTGGAACAAGCAGTAAATAAGGATCTATCGGAAGTCAGAATAAACTACTACATTTTTATTAATTAGGATTTGGAGCCAAACCGGATAAGTAATATGTGCTAACAAATATATAAAAAAAAGTTGAGGACTGTTCATATATAGTAGAAACCCTCAATTCAGAAGAGTGATATCATAGTTTAAACGCCGAATATCCTCAAATTTAAATGTACACAGCGGCCCTCGAAAACTGCCTGTTTTCTCGATTGCAATTTGCGTTTCCTCATAAGAAATTACAGAATATATAAAGTAGTATATTTATTTGTGCTTCTCTATAGAAAAACTGACCAGGAGTTGTCGTACAGTGTAGCCAAATCTTGTTCACAAGTAGTAATTATGGTCATACAAAACCTGTATTCTTCCACGCAGCGATTATTATCGTCATAAAAATACCAAAAAACATGATTTTTTCAATAGTAAAAATTAAGCACAAACTTGTAATAAAATAAATTTTATTTATATGTTCCGTTTCGTTACGTATTTAAATTTATAAAATAAAAATCGATATTTTAAAACATTATTTTTCAATCGTTTGGCAATGTTGGAATTAGCGAGGGAACTCGGTTTTACAATTCGGATCCAGACATGCAGTAAAACTAGTTTTTATTATTTTTTGCCGAAGAAATGAACGAAGGAAACATTGGTGTTTCTATGGGTAAATAGTGCATGTGTTTTTGTGAGTATATTTTATGTGATAAGTTTGTAAACTTATTGTTGTCAATATTGTTTTATCAATACTATATTGTAGTATTGATAAAACGTGTTATTGATAATAAGAGGGTTATAGTTTGTCGTTTTATAGTAAATATTTAGTTATATTCTTTGAAATTATTGTATATATAGTATATATCCAGATTATTGAAATACAATGGACGAAAAACCGAGTTGTTCCAAGAGAAGACAGCAAAATTCTAATATTGATTCCAAGAATGAAAAGCCGCAAAAGAGACGGAAAATGTTAACGTCCGAAGAGAAGGTAATGATACGAAACGTTTATGAAGGAATTGTCGGCAGAAAAATGGCATTAAACGTTAGCCAAGCGGTCGACATTTGTAGCAGTTTAACAAAAGTATCCGTTAGCTGTATTTATCGTGTACTTAAAAATACATCGGAAAATAAAAAGCAAGAAAAAGGTAAAACTAGAGGTAGGAAAAGCATTGTTTTGGATGACGAGACAAGGAATATTATACGTCGAAAAATTCATTCATTTTATTTTCGGAGTGAAATTCCAACACTGAAAAAAATTTCTCAAGAGCTCGAAAATGATGACTCTTTACCCAAGATATCTCGTAGGGTCTTAATCAGGACCATGCACGAAATGAACTTTCGATACGTAAAACGCAACAGAAAAAGTATGCTATTAGAAAAAAATGAAATTATTCTGTGGAGAAGAAAATATTTAGAAGAAATACGAAAAATTCGCAGCACTGGATGCAAAATATATTATTTGGATGAAACCTGGATTAACGAAGGTCATACAGTTGGAAAAGTTTGGCAAGATTTAAATGTAAAAAGTAAACGCGAAGCATTTATAGAAGACTGGTCTACAGGATTAAAGGCTCCATCAGGAAAGGGACGGCGTTTAATCATCACCCATATAGGAAGTGATACAGGGTTCCTTGATGATGTTTTGCTTCAATTTGAGTCGAAAAAAACAGGTGATTATCGTGAAGAAATGACTTCTGAAGTATTTGAGCACTGGTTTAAGAGAATCTTACCAAAATTGGAATCTGGGTCTGTGGTTGTTATGGACAATGCGCCATATCATAGCCGCAGACTAGAACAATTACCGACGACGGCATGGCGGAAAGGGAGAATTCAAGAATGGCTTACAGAAAAGGGGATTGCATACGAAGAATCAATGCTTAAAATTCAACTACTTGACATTGCACGGTTAAGGAAAAGTGAATATCTTAAATATGTTGTGGATGAAACTGCAAAAGATTATGGTGTTAAAGTTCTGCGTCTACCACCTTATCATTGCGAACTTAATCCCATTAAACTTATCTGGGCGCAAGTGAAAGGAGAAGTAGCACGCAATAACAAAACGTTCAAATTAAACGAAGTTAAGGAACTTTTGATTCAAGCAATCCTCCATGTAACTCCAGAGAAATGGGCTAAATGTATAGGCCACATAATTAAAGAAGAATATCGTATGTGGGAACTTGACACTCATGTCGAAGTTTTACTAGAGCCAATTATAATTACACCAGGTGAAGATAATGACAGCGATAGCAGCACTACATCTTCAGATTTAGACAGCGAATAATATTTTCTAATAGTTTAGTAGGAACATCAGCATAAAAAAACCAAAAACAAAAAAAAAAACGAGAAGAACATGGTAAGTGTGTATAGTGTTTGTGTTAGAATAGAACAATGTTTTGTTACATCCAAAATTATTTTTATTTTGTTTTTATAGAATTTTATTTTCTTTTATAGGATTTTATTTTGTTTTGTTTTATACTGTTTAAGTGTTTTGTTTATTTTATTTAATGGGAAAATATGACTCTTGGCGAACACCCATTTAAAAAAAAGTAACGCGCCACAAGACATACCTCTCGGGTGGTGTGGAAACTGTCTTAAAATTTGTTTTAAAAACATTTTATTGTGTAACTCTTTAAGGGCGGGTCACGTCAAAAGACGTTTTAGCGTAAGTTCCGCGGCAACCGGGTGGCATCAGTAAGCTTTCTGCAAAATTACTTGTTTTTTATAGCTTTTTGTTTGTGGCATTCCGTATTTTTAGGGAGAATGTTGGAAATAAGCCACAATACATATTGTTACGAAAGATTTATCCCATATAGGAAAAGTCCATTGACGAAAAAGATAGTGAAGTTTGAAACGTCAAAAAATTATTAGATACTTGTCAGTTAGTTATATGGTATTCTCATATTGTTGGTGTTGAATAAATTTAATTTTCAAGAAGTGTAACAATGGTGACAGCGGTGGGATAAAGAAAATATTTAGCAGTTGTTAATGGTAAATACAAGATTCACTGAGTTTGACAAAGAAATGGATACGTCCGGACCCCCTGCATGGTTTTTAAAAATGAAAGAAGATGAAGAGAAGCGTAGACAAGAAGAGAAAGCGGAAAATGAGAAGCGTAGGCAAGAACAGGAAGAGGAGAAGGAGAGGCGTAAAAAAATAGAGGTAGAAATCATAGATGGTTTATCCAAAATTCACGAAAATTTTCAGTTAGAGATAGGTCAAATCACTAGTAGAATAGATAAGTTAGAAGAAAAACAAAACAATTTTGAAAATAAAATAGAACAACAACAAAATGATTTGAAATCTAATTTACAAATACAAATAGTTGAGTTAGAAAACAAGATTAATACACAAGCTTCTTTACCTAATGTTTCAGTAACTAACGTCGAATCTAAACAAACAGCTTCATCACCTTCCATAATTGAACCAGGTACAATTGGAACTAGTAAATTTTTAAAACCACCCACATTCAATGGTCAGACCGCATGGGAAACTTATCGTTTTCAATTTGAAGCTGCAGCTAGAGCAAATGGCTGGAATGAAAAAGAAATGGCAGCTTCTTTGGTGGTGTCGCTTCGAGGACAGGCAGCAACCGTTTTGCAATTCCTTCTCCAAGATGCACCCAGTTATACCTCTCTCGTTGAAGCTTTAGAGACAAGATATGGCCAACAGCATCTAAAGCAGGTTTTCCAAAGTCAGCTAAGAATTCGATATCAAAAACATAACGAAAGCCTGCAAGAATTTGAAGCCGACATTAAAAGACTATTGCACTTGGCATACCCCCAGGCACCTAAAGATTTTCTGGGACAAATTGGAATACAGGCATTCATAGATGGACTACAGGATGTTGAAATGCAACAAGCTCTCCGATTACAACATCACAAATCGCTAAATGGAGCGCTAGTCTCAGCCCAGGAGTATGAAGCGGCAAAAGCATTTCAAAATCTCGCCCAAAATTAAGAGAAATAAGATTTCAAGAAAATGAAGAAATCATAACCGCAGATAAACAACAACCTATTTTATCCCAAATTTTAAACATACTGCAAAATCTTCAACAAAAACCTCGAAATGAAAATAGAAGATGTTTTAATTGCGGGAGAATAGGACATTTTCAAAACAATTGCAGAAGCCGATCCCAAACAAGGCGAGAACATCCAAAGTATGAGGCTAGAAGGTCGCCTAGATCGACATCCAGAAGCCCATCACATAGTCCTATTAGAAATACTAGTAGAGATAGGTCTCTAAGAAATCGATCTCCCACAACTGAGCACAGATACGCAAACAATAGCCAGGGAAACGAATAAAAGTCGACACTAAGGGGCGGGCGTCGGCTGTATCTAATAAAAGCCCCCAAATTCCCACTTATACTTTACATAAAAATGAACAGAATTTATTACTTAAGGGCTACGTTGAGAATCAAAAATGCACCTTTATTATTAATACCGGTGCAACCAGATCCTTTATTCGAACCGGATTTCTGAATGAGAAACTACAACCCACTAAAACTAACTTAGTTCTTGAAACAGCTTCAGGCCACACTATTCCGATTCATGGAGAGATAACGGCAACCATACAGATTGGTAACACCTTGATAAAACACATTTTCCTTGTAGCCGATATTAAAGACGAATGCGTTCTTGGGATGGATATTATGCAGAACAAATTTATCATAGATCTTCAAAATAAATTTTTTTTAATTGAAAATGAAGAAATTGTCCTAAATTTGGAAGAATCGGTACCTCAAGTAAGAGTTATAGTAAGCGAGGATACCGAAATTCCTCAAAATTCTGAAAGTATCATCCTGGCGAGACTGAGTCAAAAACCTGAAGGTCTACATTTCGGCGTTGTGGAAAGCGATGAACTAGTTAGTGATGGAATTTTGATAGCCAGATGCCTTATTAATGTAGATGAGATGATTCCAGTAAGGGTTGCTAATTTGTCTAAAAAGCCTTTTAAATTGAAGAAAGAACAACAAATAGCATTCTGTACACCAATAGAAAAAATAAGCAAGTGCGAAAAATATTTAAAAAAGAATACAGCTTCCAGTAACCCAGTTGACGCTAGCCTAGTGAAACAACTAATCAAAAATGTTGACCACTTAACAACTAAAGAATTAAACAAAATTAACGAATTTATTAATGAAAACTACGACATTTTTGAATCCGAGAAATCTACAGGGCGTACTAGTTTAGTTCAACATAGAATTTATACTGAAGATGCAAGACCAATTCGTCAAGCGCCACAGAGATTGCCATTTGCTAGACAAAAAGAAGTTGAAAACATAATACAAGACATGATAAATGCTGATATTATCGAAGAAGCTTCGGGCCCCTGGTGTTCACCAGTAGTCTTAGTAACTAAGAAAGATGGATCTACTCGCTTTTGTGTAGACTACAGAAGATTAAACCAGGTTACACAAAAAGATAGTTATCCGTTGCCACGAATAGATGATACACTAAACACTCTATCAGGTGCTAAATGGTTTTCTACCCTAGATTTAAAAAGTGGCTACTGGCAAGTAGAAGTACATCCTGATGATCGAGACAAAACTGCTTTTTCAACTGGCTGTGGTTTCTACAGGTTTCAGGTTCTACCATTTGGTCTGTGTAATGCTCCAGCTACGTTTGAACGTCTAATGGAGATGGTTTTAAGAGGACTTACCTGGAAAACGTGTCTAGTATATCTTGATGATATAATGATTATGTCCAAAATGTTTGACGAACATCTGAAAAACTTAAGCGAGGTATTTGATAGATTGAGAAATGCCAATTTAAAGTTAAATTATAAGAAATGTTCACTATCTCAAAGAGAGGCATACTATTTAGGACATATCGTTTCAGTAGAAGAAATTAAAACTGATCCAGAGAAGATTTCAGTTATTAAAGATTGGCCTAAACCAGGAAATAAAAAGGAAATTAGAAGTTTTCTTGGACTCTGTTCATATTACCGAAAATTTATTAAAGATTTTGGCCGCATAGCTAAGCCCCTTTATCGACTAACCGAAAACAACATTGAATTTGACTGGACACCGGATTGTCAAAATGCTTTCATAGATTTAAAAAAACGACTTACAACAGCACCAATTCTAGCATATCCACGAGAAGATAGTAAATTTCTGTTGGATTGTGACGCATCTCAGCATGGTATTGGCGCAGTATTATCACAAGAACAGGAAGGCGAAGAAAAAGTTATTGCATATTTTAGTAAAACAATGGGAAAGGCTGAAAAGAATTATTGTGTTACCAGAAAAGAGCTCCTAGCTATTATAAAAGCCCTAGAACATTTTCATACTTTTCTTTATAACAGAAATTTTATAGTTAGAACTGACCATAGCGCTTTACAGTGGCTAATGAATTTTAAGAAGCCAGAGGGACAAGTGGCTCGGTGGTTAGAGAGACTCCAACAGTATAACTTCGACGTAGTACATAGAAAAGGGCGTCTCCATAACAATGCCGATATTCTTTCTAGGCGACCCTGTTTGGAACGACAATGCCAGTACTGTAAAAGACTTGAAGAGAAAGAGAACATAACCGAAGAAGTAAGTCTCCAGGTAACCACAGTTATACAAGAAGAAGATAATCATCAGACTTCCCTGGAAAACCTTAAAAAGAGTCAAAAGAAAGATAATGACTTAAAAGTCATACGAGAATGGCTTAAAAATGGAGTAAGACCTATTTGGCAGGAAATAACCAAATACAGTGGAACTATAAAAGCGTACTGGGCTCAATGGGAATCTCTGTATCTTTCCAATGGTCTATTATATCGGAAGTGGGAAAGTCCCGATGGAGTACGTATAGTTCAACAATTGGTACTGCCGAAATCACACATTAAAAGTGTGTTGCAAGAACTTCATAGCAGCCTTTCTGGAGGACATTTTGGAGTCAAAAGAACATTGGCCAGAGTTCGAAACAAATTTTACTGGATCAATTGTCGCCGAGATGTAGAAGATTGGTGTAGGAAATGCGATTTATGTAATGGTAAAAAAGGTCCTAGAACAAGAAGTCGTGGTAAAATGGCACAATATCTTTCCGGAGAGCCTTTTGAACGACTTGCAGTGGATATTCTTGGTCCACTTCCGATGACAGAGAGAGGGAGCAAGTACTTAATGGTAGCAATGGATTATTTTTCAAAATGGCCTGAAATTGTACCCCTTCCTAATCAAGAAGCGACTACAGTAGCAGAAGCATTTATAACACACGTCGTATCAAGACATGGAGTTCCTTTAGAGTTACATTCTGATCAAGGACGAAATTTTGAATCAGAATTATGGCAAGAATTAATGAAAATCTTGGGTATTAAGAAAACTCGCACTACGCCACTCCATCCTCAATCAGACGGAATGGTCGAAAGACATAATAGAACCGTTTGTCAATACCTTTCAATGTTTGTCTCTGATAATCAAAAAGATTGGGATAGTTTAATTCCTCTATTCCTGTTAGCCTATAGAAGTTCCGAACATGAAGCAACTGGTTATTCTCCATCAATGATAATCACCGGAAGAGAAATGAAGCTTCCTCAAGATCTTATTTTCGGAAGATTGCCCCCCTGCGAAGAAGAACGTTCATTCCCGACCTACATTGAAAATTTGAAAGAAAAATTAGAAAAAGTCTACGAATTTGCTCGTAAAAGTTTGAAGCTTCAAAGTGATAAAGCCAAGGCTAGGCTCGACATACATGCTACTGGTACAACTTTCGCAAGAGGTGACCCAGTATGGTTATACAATCTCACACGTAAGAAAGAACTTTGTCCGAAACTTCAACGAAACTGGGAAGGCCCATACACCGTCCTGCAGAAAATAAATGATCTAATCTATCGTATCCAGTTTTCCGCTAGAAGTAAACCCAAGGTAGTTCATATCGAGAGACTAGCTCCATACCATGGAACTAATCCACCTCGTTGGCTTCAATCGATTCCCGATAGTCCAGTTATTCGAGGCGAATAACTATAAAAGAGGAAGCAGTGTTACGAAAGATTTATCCCATATAGGAAAAGTCCATTGACGAAAAAGATAGTGAAGTTTAAAACGTCAAAAAATTATTAGATACTTGTCAGTTAGTTATATGGTATTGTCATATTGTTGGTGTTGAATAAATTTAATTTTCAAGAAGTGTAACAATATATTTACATGTTTATTTTACTGACGTTTCGATCTCTATTACAGAGACCGTTTTTAAAGTTAAGAAAAAAAAAAGAAAATAATATAAGAATATATAAATATATAATAATAAACAAATAAAATAAATATAACTATAATTTATATCTTTGAAAACGGTCTTTGGATATAGAGATTGAAACTTCAGTAAAAACCGGATAAATATATTGTGGCCTATTTTGAACAATAATATTTAAACAATATAATATAATTAACGTTGAAATAAAAGTGAGTGAACGCCACTGGATTTTCATACGTCTTTCCCCACTTCTACGCCTTTAAACGATGACTCACTCTCCCAAATAGTGAAAATAGAGTTTAATAAGATCTATGGAGCGCCTGTGAGGGGAAGCGGACTTAAATGTAGTAAATCCAAGTGCTTGATAAAGAGAAAATCTAAGTTTGTAAGGTATATAAGTCCGAGATATTTGTACTAAATACTCTATAAAAACTCCTCAATAGAGATATTAGTGACGGTATATTAATGAAAATTTAGACATGTCAGGGACAGTATGCATATAGAGTAGGATTTTCTGCCAAGAGGCGATGAGTGCATTTCTATAGATAAATTCGAGGGAGTTGTGGCGTTGGGCTACCGCTACGTTAGCCCAACCGATTCTCCATGTTCGATCTTCTAAAAACTAGAGATGGTACATTTTTAATTTAATAAATAAATTTAAGTTGGGTTGAGGAAAGTTGCGTTCTACATTTACTAATGTCCTCAATAACTAAACAATTAATTCTTATTTTCTATTTACAACTCGTTTTGAAAACAAGATTTGTATTGTTTATACAACGTCACAAATGTGTACATAAGCACCATATTTTTATAAAAACTCTACTTTCATGCTTATCAATATATTTCCTATTTCAAGTTTTGGAATTAAACTAGATTCTAATCAAACACATGTAAAAATTAAATTTAACGTGAATATTTAAAAATTTCTGTGTAAAAGACAAAAAAAAATTAAAAGAAATGTCAGTAAACTTTTTCTTTAATTTCAAGTCTTCTCATCTTTACAATATCATCATTACATTACTTACATTATCGTTATCCCTACGTTATGTTTACCTAATAGTTACAATAATATTTACATAATCATCACTTACATAAAAAAATACAAACGAGAAAAAATTTATAGCAGCTGGATATTTAATGTCAATTCTTATTACTAAATAGTAGTTTTCTTAACGGTTTCTACGTAAAATTAACCACTTTTTAAAACTATGTAGAATTTTAGGACTATTTATTTTTGATTCACCTCTATACAGTTTGACATTTTCCTTATGAATGACTAGGTGTTTATCATTTGTTTTTACAATAATGGTAGGTGTTTTATTCTCAATACCGCTATATGGACATGAAAATAAAGGGTTTTGTTTTAAATTCGACCCGTTCTTAACTGATACCTTTTTCCTGGTTTATATATGTTAATTTGCACATTGTGGCACCGTATTTTTTTCTAACTTATTTTGACCCGGTTTGTCTTTCTCTGCCTTCTTTATCGGCTACTTGTATTCTGTATTTTAGTTTTATGGAATAATCGTCAAAGTTTAACACAGGTTTCATTTTTGTTTGTATATTTTTAGACATTATACACGTTTCTCCGAACACCAATTCCAATGGTGTGTAACCTGTTGCTAAGTGTACTGATATGTTGTACGAAAAAATTAGTATTGTACCCACGTAATCCATAGAGATGGAAAACCAGAAGGTTTTTCAAGGTTTCCAGAGGGTTTTCCAAAAGGTTTTCCAAAAGACCACAAGGCAGACCCCTAAAAGATGGAGGAATAGCTGGCAATCAACATCGCAAGTACTATTTTGTTTCCGGTCTGATTTAATAGTACTTGCGATGCCTTAAGGCCCAACATACAAAAAGAGGAAGAGGAAGAAGTACTCCAATTTGTCAGAAGTTTTAAAACTTGAATTTCGAGATACGAATTAAAATGTAGTAAAAGTATTTTCTAAATTTCCAATTATCTTGTAGTCATACACGAGATCCACAGTTTAGTTGCTCTATTTGTAACAGTGATTTAACCCACGGTTTTGTACTGAAGCGAAACATGGGTTTTGAGCAAAAATCAAAAAAGTATACTGAACCTATGGGAACGGAGTGTTTTAAGAAATATATTGGGAGAGTAAAAGACTATAAAGAAGTTGGAGGAGACAAAGAAATGCAAATATCGGAAAGCTATACGGGAAACTAGAGATGTGCCAGATTGTCAACACAAAGAGACTTAGATAGTTGCGCCATTTTACGACAATCGCAGACGGTAGGTGGAAAGAAGAGAAGAGGACGACTACAAAAAAAAGGCTAAAAGCGTGTAAGGAAGACCTAAAAACAATTAAGATAACAAATTAAAGAACTGCAGCCATTGACAAATTGAAAAAAAAATGGAGAAAGAGTCGAAAAATTTTAAGCCATGTATCTCTAGGGCCTATTGAGCTATATATATATATATATATATATATATATATATATATATATATATATATATATATATATATATATATATATATATTTATATATGTATATATATATTAAAATTAAAATTAAAATATATATTAAAATTAAAGTATATAAAACGAAACGTTCATCATCATTTTGGCTTTACAACCCTGTGTGGGTCCTGGCCTACCCAAGAATTTTTCTCCAGTCGTCCCTATCCATCGCCTTCCTCCGCCAAGCACGTATTTCCATATTTCTCATGTCTTCATCGATGTTATCTAGGAATCTTGTTCTGGGTCTTCCTCTCCTTCTTTGACCAATAGGTCTATCAAGGAGCGTTTTTCTAGCTGGGTCGGTTTGCTCCATCCGCATTACATGGCCTACCCACCTCAGACGTCCTATCTTTATGTGTTTTACGATATCTGGTTCCTGGTATATCCTATAGAGTTCGAAGTTGTATCGTCTTCTCCAGACACCATTTTCATTTACCGCTCCATAGATGCACCTTAGTATTTTTCTTTCGAAACATCCTAACATGCTTTCATTGCTTTTTGTTAAAGTCCAGGTTTCTGAACCATATGTTAGGACTGGGCGTATTATTGTTTTGTAGAGTTTTACTTTTGTATTTCTTGATATAACTGTAGATTTAAAAAGGAGATTAAGCCAAAAATAGCATCTATTAGTCGTGCAAATTCTGCGGTTTATCTCTGCGGTAGTGTCATTTTCAGTATTGACGAGCTAAATTGACGAAACGTTTCCGCTAATATATGGAACAGTAACATCTAGCTTTGTTTCTTATTCTTATCTGACTGAGACCTTAAAGATTTACAGTGTGAAAGATTTTCAACCCTTTTTATTATTTTATCACTGCATATGCATATATATATATATATATATATATATATATATTTTATATCACGAAACACCTTTTTGACTTTTTTTAAAAATTAAATTTTTTTCAAAATACAATAAACAAAGTTACGTGTTACAAATTTGATTATACTGTACTTAAGACTAAAGAAAAAAGAACAAATATAAAGAGCGACAAGTGCTTTAATAATATTAAAAACTGCTGACTCAGTGGGAACATGCAAAAACCTTGGGTCCCGCTGACTCTGCATGTGTACGGATCCTTATCGGCTCTGGTACTTGGAAGTAGAAACCTGATACCCTGGGAATCATCGTGGTCAGCAACATTAGTTGGTACAATGCATATAACAGCTCCCTCTTTTAGATGAAAGTTGATGCGTGGCAGCAACTTTTAGACTGTTTGTTTAATGGTATTCAGTTGGATCTGCTCTTCTTCGTCTATGGATTCGCTTAGGTGAATACTGGGTCTTCGTCTTGGAAGGATCTTCCTCCAATTCCTGGAGAAGGCTGTCACTGGGTGTCTTGGTGGAGAGGGCGGATGGTCATTGTCGTTGGTATTGCCAATTCCTATCGTGTATCTTCTCTTGGATCGGCATTTACATATGACATAAAGAACAACAAGAGTCACAATGACGACTATTGTTAAGATCGTGAACCAGCTCAGGTGTTTGTTGACGAATGGTTCATTGATTAGTTTGTCAAGTTCTTCGGAATACTGATTGAGTTTGTGATGGGCTATCTCGAGGTCTTCAGTATTGATTTTGCTAAGCTTTAGTGGTTTTAAGTCGGGAAGATGGATCTTATCTGGGAAGTGTTTGCAGCAGTTGAATGGTATTTGGACTGGGTGACTTCTGTAAATAACATTGTCATGAACGTCGATTCATTTTTGAGAGTGTACTCTTGTACTTCCAATAAAGGCAACGCACGTGGGTTGTAGTTTGAGTACATGATTGGTGTGGATGATTTCTGATTTGACGTCTCTGGATTCACATTTGATGGTAATAGGCAGTGGGTCAGAAACTGTTATGAGCCACAGGTTCATGTTGATCTTCTGGACGTTGTAATCTTTGGCGAATACTACGGAAGTCTGGCATGTTCTGGGAAGACGTTCTTGTCGTTTGAGAAGTTGGGCTTCGCATATGGCATCGCTGTCGATCGGATATGGAAGTGTGTTGTGTGTAACAGATCTTGGTTCGGGCTTGCAAAGTTTTGCATGACTCAAGACTATTTATTGTAAGGTATAATAATGAATCATCGTTTCGCGCAATATATTTATGCGTTGTTATTAATATTGAATGAACACCTGTTCGATTATCCAGTATTGGTATTGGATAGAGACGATATAAAGTATATTGTTCTGCATCAGTTAAATTAATATTTAAAACGAATACAATTCTTGTGTCTAGTTGATAGGCTTGTAATTCGATAATATCTAGATATTGAGCTAGATTTGAAGTGTAGATCGATAATGGAAGATTATTTTTTTGTAATGATTGTGATATATGCCTAAGCGATTCAATTAAGTCAAACGGGGTGATGATTGAACTATGTAATATTTTTAATCGAGCAAAGGTTATGGCATTTACTATATCATTTAAAGAATCTTCGATAAATCAATAGCTTTCCATTAGTAATTCACAAAAGTTTAGTATATCGATTTGAGATTGATAGAATTTTAATTGGTCAGAGATATCCATTATTGACTCTCGAATTTCTTTAATATTATCGTTAAATGTTTCCTCATCTATTTGTAATTTTCGGATTGTGTTGTTAAAGTTCTTAATAACAGAAGTGGTAACCGATATTTGATTTTTTAATAGGTTTTCGATTTGATACTCATCGCGGGTTATTTTATTTATACATTCATTGAAATATTCTCCATCTGACGAATCTAAGTTTCCGGTAATTGATTTCCATATCGAACCTATTCCGTTAATAAGCCCACGTTTCTCTCGGAATGTCTATTGTTTCGTATCAGCCATTATCTCTGTATATTTGAGATTAACAGAACTAGAGATTTGTTTAAGAAGACTTATGTGAGTTTGGACTTCGGATTTGAATGCCAGCATTCGAGGTACATCTTCTTCAATAGTATCTAATAGATTTTCCAAGATTTTGTCGTTTTTGTCGATAACGTCTCTGATTGGTTGCAGGTCTTTATATACAAGGAGGGTCCATTTGTCGTTTGAAATTTTGAGATGGGTTTCTTCATGAAAAAAGATTCCAATGGTGTTGTTGATTAGGGTTAACGTATACTGGGAGTGGATGACTGGAATCAGTCTGAGGAATCTGAAAGAAAATTACTCATGATAGGGTTTTAGTCTATCAACATTCACTTTCATTGTTCTATTGGTTTGGGTATTTAATAAAGTAGCAGAATTTATGTGGATTTCTTGGATTTCGAAAGGGCCATTAAACTTATTTTGGGCTTTGTCTTTAATTTGCGATTCCTTGACGTAAACCTTATCGCCTATCTTATATTCTGGAGGGTTTGGTGACACATGTTGATAGAATCTTTCTTTAGCCTTTTCTTTTTGTCTTTCTGTCTTGGCTCGTGCCACTTTATAGAAATATTGCATACGATTACTTAAGTCTCTAACGTACTTTGATATAAGGATTTTCTCGTTGTAAAGTATTTCGGGTGGTCTAAAAGAAGTATGTCCAAAAATGAGTTCATACGGTGTAAATCCGTGAGTTTTGTTTTTTGTGTTATTGTAGCAAATAACTGCATAGGGTAAAACATTGAACGGATGTTCGTCGGGATTTTCAGCTTGATTAGCTCTTATCATTTCGCTTAGGGTTGCGTGAAATCTTTCAATAGAACCGTTAGATTGTGAATGTCCCACACTCGAGAAGGTTAGTTTTATTTCGTACAATTCACAAAGATCCTTCATCAAAGCATTGTCGAATTCACGTCCATAGTCACAGTGTATGCGTAATGGTGTGCCATAGTGTTGGAAAAAGACAATAAGATTATTGACGACTGATTTAGCTGTTTTGTCTTCAAGGGGATATGCCTGTGTGAACTTAGTGAGCTCGTCTCTGATAGTTAGGGCATCATTTCTGGTAGGGTATTCGAAAAGATCTATGTTAATTCTTCCGAATAGTGTTTTAGGTGTTTCGGTGATGACTAACGGGTTACTTAAGTTTTTTCTACAGATCTTTACTTTTTGACAGATTTCGCAGTTTTTTATAAAATTTTCTACATCCTTTGTGATACCTTGCCAATTATACTTTTCTTTTATTCTTCGTATAGTCTTATTTATACCCCGATGGAGATTGCTTTTACCATGGTGATAATGATCTAGTATTTGGGGTATTTCATCCTGTTCCGGAGTTTTAATAACATCTTGACAAATTCTTAATTTTATTTCTTTATCGGCAAAGATAAATGAAAATATTTCTAGAATTGGTAATTCTAGTTGATTTTCGACGTAATAGATGTGCGATAGGTTAAATTCATTTTGTGCGACATAAACGATATAGAATAGGTGTTGTACTACCGTTTCGGGATCAAAAGGAACGGGAATGATAAAATATTTCCGATTTTTGATAGTTTTACTGCCCAATATGTTGATCTTTGACAAGTTAAAATCTATGTTGTGTTCGTCAAAGACGTCGTCTAATACTTTATGATGTATCTCTTCCATTTTATTTTGTCTAAGAAAGGTGATGATATTCTTATGTGATTTGTCCAGTTGATCGTTAGATATTTTAATTTTAGAGTAATCAATGAGTGATTTAGTTTTATACAGTTCGACAAATCTATTAAAATGTTCAGTGATTTCTTCAATCATTGATTTCATTTAGCTCTTCGTCAGATTTCGTATCATTCGAAGCTAATACTGATATTTTCTTATGAAAATTCGCACATTCTTTAAAATAATTGATTTTAATTCGAGAAAAGGCGTCTGCATTTTTGTTGGTTTTTCCCTGTTTATGAATGATTTTATAATTGTATTCCTCAAGCTTGAGGCGCCATCTAGCTAGTCTGCTTCCAGGGTCTTTTATAAAAAATAACCAGGTAAGTGGATGGTGATCAGTTACTAGGGTGAATTTTCTTCTAAACAGATAGGGTCGGAAATGTTTTACAGCCCATACGATGGCAAGAAGCTCTCGCCCCATGGTCGAATATCGTGTTTCAGCATTACACAGGGTACGTAAAGCATATGCTATAGGTAGATCCTTTCCAATGGGGCCTTGGGATAATATAGCGCCGATGGCAAATCCACTTGCATCTGTTGTGAGAACAAATGGTTCCTCAAAGTTTGGATAGGTCAGAATCGGGTCAGAAATTAAAGCGTTTTTCAAATCTTCAAAAGCTTGCCTGCAATCTGGATCAAAATTAAAGGAAACGTCTTTTTGGAGTAGTCTAGTGAGAGGTTTAGAGAGTTTGGCAAAATTGGGGATAAAACGACGATAGTAACCGGCTAGACCTAGGAAAGATTTTATGTCTTTCGGTGTTTTCGGTTCAGGAAATCATTTAATACAGTTGACTTTTGAAGGGTTAGGCTTGACGCCATCTTGGGTAATGAGATGTCCGAGATATGCCACCTCTTTCCTGAAAAATTCACATTTATCAGGCTGGATTTTAAGATTAGCCTTTCGAAGAAAGAAAACTTCAGTAAGACGGGAAATGTGCTCGTGAATGGTAGGAGAGTATACTATAATGTCGTCTGTGTAGACAAGACATCGTTCGTTCAAAATACCTAAAAAAATATTGTCCATGACACGCTGGAATGTGGACGGTGCATTTTTAAGTCCAAAAGGCATGCGAGTAAATTCATAGTGTCCGTTTTCAACGGAGAAGGCTGTTTTAGGAATGTCATTGGGATCGATTTCGATCTGATGAAACCCGGAAGCAAGATCAAGAGTTGTTAAATATTGACACTTTCCAAGCTGGTCTAAGAGATCGGAGATATTAGGAAGAGGGTATTTATCGTCAATGGTACATTCATTGAGCTTGAGGTAGTCTATTACTACTCGCCATTTTTGTTCTCCAGAAGAGTCCATTTTTTTTGGGAACAACCCAAACAGGAGATGACCAAGGAGAAGTAGAGGGTCGGATGATACCTTCGTTGACCATCTTATTTACTTGAGATTTTACTTCCTCTTTGTGGACCTGAGGATATCTGTATGATTTCGTAAAAATGGGTTTGGCGTTATTAGTCTTAATTTGATGTTTAATCTCACTGGTAAAAGTGAGAATGTCTCCCTCTAAGTAAAATATGTTTTCATAATTTAAGCAAAGATTTGTAATAAGTTCTTGTTCTTCCTCGTTAAGATGTTCTGTTCGAAGTCGATATTTGATTTTGTTGGTACGGTCAATTTTATCAGAACAATAATTTACCAAGTTATCGTTAGATTGGAAATTTAGGATAGGATAGTTTGAATAAGGTTCAATTACGATATCGGAAAAATCGATAGTTTTGGGAATTGCGTTTGCATTTACTATGGATGTTAGAAATTCTCCTTTTTCATTTACGTGTACTAATGCGTTGGAGATATGGACTTTATCTTTTTCTTTTTTGTGCAAAATTGCATCTGTATTTGACAGATGACATGTTAACTTGAATATTTGCTCGGATCTGGGATCTATTTTAATTTGGTTAGGGGGTTCGTTGTTAAGCGAATCAGTTTCTACTTTGTAGAGAGGTAATGTTTTAAAGTTTGTGATAAGTTGTTTGTTTTTTATGTCTATTGTACATTCGTAATGTTCTAAAAAATCAAGGCCTAAGATTCCATCGAAATAAATATTTAAATTATGGATAAACACCTTATGGGGGTTTCCTACTTGAAACGGGACTAAAGTTGATTCAGTGACAAAAACCTTTTGGTCTGTAATACCTTGTATTGTAATTTTTTCGGGAAAACGTGATTTGAAATTTTTCGCGGTATATTCTTTAAAGATAGAGATACCAGCACCGGTATCGATAAGTAATTTAAATGTATTCGATGCGTCTTTTATATAGTACAGGTTTTTAGAGTTTACAGCAAGAAGAGGGCTTAGAGAAAATTCTGTTCTGGAAAGTTCAGAGATGGGTGCATGTCGTCCAAATTTAGAGTTTGAATCTGATTCTGTATTTGAGACAAAGATTCGTTCATTAAACTGGCATTGTCTGGTGGGTGGTTCTGGTTCGGGACTGCGAGAAAATCCTGATAGTCTTGGCTATCAATTAAATCGAGTGATTGATCGAATGAATGGTAATAATCAGGAGGTGAATAATTATTATCAGAGAAATCTTCGTATTGATAGCTTTCATCTGGAGCTGAAGTATAGTCATTAATATAGTATATATAGTTATACATAGTTAACGAAATGAGCTCTGTGCCTATCGTTTGAAAAATTAGGATTCTTATGGATTACAGAAGCGCGTACTTGTGAATTATTTTGATTTGGTGCAAATTGAGGTCTTTGTTGGTTATTGGGTCTATTGTTTTGGAAATTATTATTTGAACTGAAAGTTGGTCTCTGAAAGCCATTGTTTTGAGAGTTATTGAAGTTTTGATTGCTATTAAAATTTCGGGAACCGTTAAAATTATGGGAATTATTGGAATTTTGCGAGTTATTTTGAGATTGTCGAGATCGTCATTCGTTGAACGAGTGGCCCATACGTCCACAAAACGTGCATCTATGTGGTTGAAGGTTTGGTCTTCTGATGGGTTGATTGTTTTGATTGGGTTTTGGAGGATTGGGTCGATTGATTTTCTGTACTTCGAAATAGGATAATTGTAACTCTCTTCTGATGCGGACTTGAGCTTCAAGAAGGTCTTTTGGATTACTAGCGCGAATGATGTGAGCGATCTTTGGATCGAGGCCGGTCAATAATGTATTAAGCACCATTGATTCGACTAAAACAATTTGGGCCTGTTTCTCTACAGTAGAGAGGTTTGATTTTTGTATGTTGGCATGCATTTTTGCATTAAGGACTTGGACACGATTGAGGAATGTAAAAGCCGATTCATTCAGAAGTTGTTTGACTCTATGTAAATCTTGTATCAAAGAAGATAGGTCTCTAGTGTCCCCAAAATGAGAAGTAAGAAGCTGTTTGATTTCTAGATACGATAATGGATTTCTTGAACTTATAAGTTGTGCTGCTTTACCACGTAATTTATTTTTTATGTGAATTACTAATAGTTGTTTTTGATCGCGAGTAGACATATTGTAGGCATAATCACAAGCATTTAAACATGTGTGTAAAAATATTTGATCGCCTTCAAATTCGGGCACGATAGAAAATACTTCAGATAATTTATAAGGTTCTATTTCAGGCTGGTTCTCATTTCGAGAAGCAGGACGAGGAGTGTTGCCGTTATCGTTCATGGTGGTCAAGAAATCAATAAACGAAATAGAAAAATAAAAAGGAAAAAATAAAAATATAAGATTATGGATTGTTTAACTAAATAATTAATCAAATAGAAATATCAAATAATAAATCAAAATATAAAAAAAAATAATAAATCAAAATATCCGAAAAGTATTTTTCTAAGACAGTGTCTAATTAGCTTAATAATCGACAAAAATAATCGTTTAATAAAAATAAAAATTGACGATTTGCAGAATAATCGCCAAGTATATAATTATTGAAGCAACTATCAAAAATATTCAATTAATATTGGAATATCGAACAGTATGGTATAAATAATATGGTATAAAATAAAAATTATATTCGAGATGATTCAATATTAGACTTACATTAGTTCCAAAAACATCAAGTCGTCTTTTTCTCGACAGCTGTTCTACCAGGGGCTTCACTTGGTGTTCCTTCCGTAGATTACTGCAAAGTTAGGACGCCGCTGCTTTTTGGAGATTATTGGTTCTTTTCTGATTAAAGGATTAGAATCCACCATTGTCAGTTAGTTCTTCCTTGTTCTGCCAACGTTCCAGATCCTACTGACTTTTGCGCCACTTTTTATATCACGAAACACCTTTTTGACTTTTTTTAAAAATGAAATTTATTTCAAAATACAATAAACAAAGTTACATGTTACAAATTTGATTATACTGTACTTAAGACTAAAGAAAAATGAACAAATATAAAGAGCGACAAGCGCTTTTATAATATTAGAAACTGCTGACTCAGTGGGAACATGCAAAAACCTTGGGTCCCGCTGACTCTGCATGTGTACGGATCCTTATCGGCTCTGGTACTTGGAAGTAGAAACCTGATACCCTGGGAATCGTCGTGGTCAGCAACATTAGTTGGTACAATGCATATAACATATATATATATATATATATATATATATATATATATATATATATATATATATATATATATATATATATATATTGTTATGATGTATTGGGTATTTGAATGATGAGCAATGAGTATTTTAATAATATAGGGTTTTTATTGCGGTTCTCAAAGAATTAGTTTGTAAGTACTTTTTTAGATTATCTTTATTATAACTATTATGAAACACACATATATATCTAACCTAGCCAATGTAAATTTAAAATAAACTATCTTTAAATTGATACTCTTATAAAACTAATTAAATTCTATAGACAATGTAAAATTTAAACAAACTATCTTCAAAATTGAAATTGTTATGACATTAACTAAATTATATTAACAAAATTTTGTACCTTTCTTTCACTGAATGCCTAAATGAACTGTTTTCCACTATATAGATTCTAATCACCACTGAATGTCTTCGTACTTCAGTTATCCTTCAATCTGTTATCCAATTATCAGCTTCTACCAATCTAAGATATATTTTTCTTCACCAGCATTTATAAACCACCAAGCAAACCAGCAAAACAGCATTTATATTTATTCTTCTTTTCCATATACCAATATCCAATTATTATAAGTTGATTTATACTAATCTCCAATCATAATATAATTTTAATTCCTTCCAATATTCTTCTAATATACTTTTTTAATCTTCAATAATTATTTGTGTATAATTATAAATGTGCATAATTTTTAATCTTCATTTAACTCACTATATTAAACAATTGGACTATTTGTATCTGATTGACTGTCTTGAAAATTCTGAACAATTGACTTCACTAACTTAATGAGTTTATCTTCTACTAACTTTCATAATAAAACTGGCCATCTTGAATCCAAATCACGGGTATTTATATCTTTTCAATCTTCCAGAACCATCTGGTAAGAAATCATGTTCGATTTAGTTCTATTTCTTCTATATGGATGTTCTCGAAAAAAGTATCTGTTCGATCCACTGACATAATCATTATTTCAGAATGTTCCAACATAAACAAAGGTCAAATTCTGCATTCTGGAGAATTCGTTAATGTTCTATTGATAATTTTGTTGACATTTAGGCTTTTCAGATCAGAATAAACATTTAAATCATTAAATATATATAAATTAAACATTTTAAACTAACATTATTATTATAACCCCACTTTATATTCCTAAAAATTCTTAATTTCTGTCAGTCACTTACTGTATAGTTGGTTGCCTATGCACATGGCTCACTTAAATATATTTACAACATTAAAATAAAACTTTTTACAATTATTATATGCTAATTTCTTAAAAATTCTCTCACATAAATAATTTTTATTAAATTTTCTAGTATATAACTTATTAAAATAACCAAATATCTAATATTATCTAATGTATAACTTATAAATTAATTTTTTAAATAATATCATTTCAACACCCCAAAATTAAATTTAAAATAAATAATTTACTTATTATTTTTTTAAATATTAATTTTCTTATCTACATACCTTAGTAATTATAATAAATGAAATAATTTAATTTCCTATTTTAATTGTTCTATCAAATACATCCCTGTTCGCTGTCTATGTCAAACTGTCATGTCAAATGGAGCAATTGAAAATGGAGGCTATCAGAAAATAAACATATAATCTAATCATCTATTATTGTGTTATGTTTATTTATAAACAAAATCTAGGAATTATTTCCATTCAACAGGCTTTCATCCATATGAATTGGTAAGTTTTACACTATTTATAAAGACATTTACACAATCAATTCTGTATCTAACCCCAAATTATGATTTTTAGGGTACCAAACAATTTCCATATGTACAAAATTCAACAAGTATGATGTCAAATTTATTCACAACAATGAAATCTGCCATCTATCTAACAAATCAAGTCTATTGAATAAAATGGATATATCAGTAAGCTGTTAGTGTTGTTATATTTGTGTTAAAGGTATAGAAAACATTATTCAATCTCTTCATGATATTGAAAAATGTCGTTGATATGAAACATGCCTCTTAGTCTGTTCTCTGCATCTATTAACACATAACTATTTAGTCCATTCTGATTTTCAATTGTATATGGACCTTCAAACATTGGTTGTAATTTCTTACAACGGTTTTCTTTAACATTACTTTTTCTAAGTGAACGAATTAACACTAGGTCTCCTTTTTGAAATGTGATTGGTTTTTATATATTTCGATTTTGTCTTCTGATATATTTTTCAGCTTTCCTCCTAATTCGGTTATTCACTTTCTGCATTACTTGTTCTAACATATCCTGATTATATTCACTAATCCACTTTCTGTTTCCTATATGGCCAAACATTAAATATTCTGGTACTTCCTCTGTATTCAAATTATGTGTATTATTTAAAAAATATTCTACTTGTGATATATGTTGCTGCCAAGTTTCATGTTGATTTTGGCACAGTATCCTTAAATATTTTATAACTTCTTTAATATATCTTTCTGCAGGATTTGCCTCAGGATGTCTGATACTTGTAAAATGAATGTTGATTCCCTTTTTCTCACAAAATGTCCGAAATTTTTGGTTGTTAAAATATGTAGCATTATCTATTATGCAATTTCTAAATGGTCCTATTTCTTCGAAAAATTGATTAATATATAATTTTAATGTTTTAAGCAAGTTTTTTTTTACTTTTACATACTGAATAATGAATTCACATTTGCAAACAACGTACACACACACACACGCAGTGATCAACCCTGCCCCTAGGAACATGTGCACACCAATGTAAGAATGGGATCCACATGTCCGAAGATCAAACCGGTCACACCTCGCTAGTCGAAGTGGTACCTATCTGACCCCCAGGCTTTTCCACCACCCCTCCTCATCGTGTGACTTACGTGAGGAGGCTTATGATCTGAAATTTACTTAAGATGCCCTGGGTAATAGGACATCCTCGGTTTTTAGTGAATGTGGTTATGCCACCTAACTGTAGGGGTAGCCACATCTAGGCTTTTCTCCCTATTTACTTTACTGACTCAATTGATTTTACTCTAGCTTTACGTCGGGACTTGAGTCCCTAAAAAAGAAAAAGGAGCGTGTGTTCCGACTATAGAGCCATCAGCCTGAGCTGATGACTCTATGTCCGGAAAAGAGTGTGTGCTCGGTCACTCAGCCGCCGATTTGGCAAAATAAATTTTGTTCTCCTCGCCGGCTGAGCACCCGAGAGGGGTCCGGCCACCAAGCCCATGCATGCCGCACATGACCTCAGTGCTCGGATTTCGCGAGTAGATCTTTCATTTCGATCTGCCTTAAGGGCCTAGTCCGCGGAGCGGTATATAGAAGGCCTGGCGGGCCCCTTCTATATTTGCTATATAAGGTAAATTTACGTTAAACGGTTTAATGAAAAGTATGAATGTATCAATATGAATTTACGTTATTTAATCAGAAAACACAATTTTTTTTTTTTTTTTTTTTTTTTTTTTTTTTTTTTTTTTTTTTTTTTTTTTTTTTTTTTTTTTGTGGACTTCCTTGTGGCGTCGGGACTATAAAATGCCTGGGCAACAATTCTTTCCTTTTTTCCTTAATCCTATTTGTGTGCGTGTATTGGGGTGTGCATTCCCAAGTGTATAATGCTCTCACACACCCCGGTGTATATTGGACTTATAATTACCTAAAAACCTAAAAACCTAAAAAAGAAAAGCGTACCCTCTCGCCAGAGTTTTTTTTTTGGTGTGTTTTCTGATTGACTGCATTTCTTTGTTCGTTCTTCTTGCAACCATCTCATTCTTTATTTATTCGTTCGGGTTCTCCCTATATCGAGCTATCTGTTGTTTTGGTCTTCTGTGTACCGTCCTTGTGTTTTCATTGTAGTTAGTCAGCTCTCTTAACATTCTGCTGGGGTGGTTTCTTAGTCCGTTAAAAATTTCATATGCTCTCTCGTCTAGCGTGCGTAGGATTCTTGTTTGTCCTGAGTCTCTATATACATATCTCAAGGGTACGTACCTTGGTATCTTAAGGGCATCTCTGACTATTTGATTTTGAGTAGTCTGTATCTTTTTCCTGTTTGTTTTACAGGTGTGTCCCCACGCAGCGGATGCATATGTTAGGACTGGCAGGATAATACTATTCGCAACCCTGATTTTGGTTTTAAATCGTAGTTTACTTTTCCTTCCAATAAGTGTTGAGAGCTGACTTTTCAACGCTTTGGCTTTGCGTATTTGCTGATTGATGTGCTCAGTGAACGTTAGCTTCTTATCTAGATGTACCCCTAGGTATTTAGCCTGGTTGGTCCAGTCTACTGGGGTGTTTTCGATTGTAATTTCGCGATTTGGTACACTTCTTCTGTGACTAAACATTACAGCCTGTGTTTTATCTGGATTTAGGGCTATTTTCCATTTTATGCACCATCTTTGGAATCTGTTTAGTGCTCTTTGCAGATGATTAGCTGCATGATCCGGGTTTCTCCAGCTAACAGCTATTGCTGTGTCGTCAGCGTAAAGACTCAATAGAGAGCCTGGCTCTTTTGGCGTGTCGGCCGTATAGATGGTGTACAGGTACGGCGACAGCACCGCTCCCTGAGGCACACCCGCCTCCAGGGTCCCGACTTCGGATAGGGTTGCCCCTATTCGAACTCTGAACCTTCTTTTGGCAAGATATGACGCAAGGAGGCATGTCATCGCCTCACTGTAACCAAATTCATTCATTTTATAGATGAGTCCATGGTGCCAGACTCTGTCGAAGGCTTTGCTGACGTCCAGAAAAGCTGTAGCTGTGTACATTTTTTCATTAAATCCTTTGGTGATGAATTCTGTAAGAAGTAGTACCTGTAATTCACAGGAGTGTTCGCTTCTGAACCCGAATTGAGCCTCTGGTATGGTTCCTAGCATTTGTGATTCTTCATTGAGTCTTTTTAGTATAACTCTTTCCGCTATCTTGCTTATAGATGATAATAAGCTGATAGGTCTGTAATTTTGCGGAAATGTGCCGTTTTTACCAGGTTTTGCAATCATTATTACGTGTGCCTCTTTCCACCTATCTGGGAAATATCGTAGTTTTAGCATGTTGTTTATTATGTTAGTGATATAAACAATAGCTTTTGTTGGTAGATTTTTCAGCGCCCTATTTGTGATGTTGTCGGGTCCTGGGGCTTTTTTGGCATTTGTCATTTTTATAAGTTCCTTTATTTCTTCGGGAGATGTATGTGTAATACCTATTCTGCCCTTTTTCCTTCTAAGTCTTCTCGCTGTTCTTTCTACCTCTTCTTCAAAGTCTATGTCATCGTCGGGGTCTTCGTTGTTTCTACACGCCCTTTCTAGTTCGTCCTTCATGACTTCGGCTTTGTCGATTTCCGTATGGACAATCCCGTTTACTCCGTGTAGGGGAGGTATGGGTTTCTTGTCCTTTCGAAGGATTTTAGATAACTTCCAGAAGGCGGATTTGTTAGGATTTAGCTCATCGATATAGGAGTCCCAGCTTTCATTTCTATGATTTTGAAGTTGTTTTTTCACTTCCCTGTCTAGCTCATTTGCAATCCTTTTGTCTTCTACCATTCTTGTGCGGTAGGCTCTTCTTCTTTTCCGGTTTTTCTCTTTGATTAGGTTTTGAAGTTCTATACTTATATCCCTGAATCTTCCTTTTTGTCTTGTGATTGTTTCGGTTTTGGAGCTGGCATCGATAGCATTGTTTATTGCTTGTTCTAGTTTTATTACACTGTCTTCTAGTTCTGTAATATTATTAATTGTTGGGATATTACCGATGTTCTCGCTCACAATTCTTCGAAAGTTTGGCCAACTTGTTTTCTTTCTGTTGTGGGGCTGCAAATAGTTCAATTCTGTTGCGCCCAGGGTCAGGACGATTAGGTTATGTGTCGAATCGCCTTCATTTAGAGAGTGTATCTCGTATTGTTGACCCACGTTGTGTAGGATTGCAATGTCGAGATACGTAGGGAGTTCTCCGTGGAAACATGTCGGTTCTGTTGGTCCGATGACATATGTGTTCGGTCTGTTCTCGAGATGGTTGCAGAGATATCTTCCGTTTCGGTTGGTCGTCCTGTCAAACCAATTGGGAGATCTAGCATTTAGGTCTCCAATAATTATAGTTGGCTCTTCTGAGTTCAGTATTAGGCTCAAATCTTCGTTGAAAATCGGATCATGTGGTCTAACGTAAGCTGACACTATTTTTAGTGTTTCGTTGTTGGCCTTAAGTCGAATAATTGTGGCTTCCATTGTCACCAGTCCGTCTGGTGTTGGGATGTGCTCGTGTTCGAGTCCCCTTTTGACTAATATAGCTGTTCCTCCTGATAATGCTCTATGATCCGTTCTATAGATATCGTAGCCTGGAAATTTTGTTTTTTTCCTTTCCACTAGTTTGGTTTCTTGAAGAGCTACGATATCGAGCTCTAATCTGTTTATTATTTCATCCAGAAGGTTGATCTTTTTGAATATTCCGCCGGAATTCCATGACCCAATGCGTAGATCTTCGTTTTGGTTTGCTAACATTTTCGGACGGCTTCTCCAAATGCAGTCATCATTTTTGTTGCTTTGTCCATCATGGACATCATTTCCATCATTTTGTTATTATACTCTGTATGGAAGTTTGCGATGAGGGTAGCTGCGTCCTGTACCGACACTTCTTGTGGTTGTGCTGGAGATTCTGAGGTGGTTTCAGCGGATTTTTTCGCTGCCTGTGCGTAGCTGACTCCTTTGTTGATTGGAGCGCTGTTTATGGGTCTTCCTACCGGTCTTGTTGGGGCAGGTGTTTTCTTTTTGGGGGCCTTAGAGCATCCTCTATAATTTGCTGTGTGCGCTTCACCACAGTTTGCACATTTGGGGTCGGTTTCCCGGCTTTTCTCACAGTCGTTACTGATGTGGTTTTCTCCGCATTTTACACATCTGGATCCGCAATGGCAAGCCTTTGAGCTGTGATAGAACCCTTGACAGTTATAACACTGTAGGGTGTCTTTTGTGATTTTGAATTCATCCTCCACATAGATTCGCATGTAGCATATATCAGATATTTTTTTAATTTTTGCAACGTCTTCCTCTTTGAGGGTGACGATGAAATGTGGCAGTACTTTTTTATCAGCTTTTTTGGAGATCATATTGATCACCCTTGTTGCTTCTATTCCTTTATTGTATAGTTCGTCTTTAATTGCTACTGTGCTAGTAGTAGCAGATAGCCCTTTTATAATGACTCTTTTTAGTTTATCGCTATCTATGGGATATGCGATGAATTCTATTTTTGGACTGTGTTCTTCTAGGATGTGTACCATTCCTAGGTAATCTTTTCTGGTTTTTGTGTTAATAACAATCGATCTGCCTGATCGTGCAAACTTATTGACTGATATTATGCCTTGGTTGGCTGCTCTCTGCAGGATTTTTTGGTGTTCTCCTACAGTTTTTAGGATTATGCAAACAACGTATTAGTATTGTATTCACTTAAAACCGTATAAACAAACATAATCATAAAAACAAGCGATTAAAGAGTTTTTATTAATATAATAGGAGAGAATAAAAGAAAATATTTACCCACAATCTGTTGACATATTAACGACTAATATCTTTGGATTGCCATATGTATTAGAAATAATTGAGAAGCGAACCAGAAAATAATAAATAACCCTTATACGGGCAAGGTTTACCCAAAAATTTGGACAGAAAACAGAAATAAATTTGCAAAATATGCAGTAAAAATGTATGTAATGATCACTGTATAATTAAAAAAGTTTGTAAATATTAGAGTAAAGACAAATAATTGATTAGTCTATTATTTTTATTAATCTGGATAATTTAACATCAATAAAAATTAAAAAATATTAGAAATATATAGGTAAATAATTATAAATGGTACCTTCAAGAGCAGTGGTGGGCCCAACGGACCCGAGTTGCCCGGTTATATAAATAAAGTATGTTGCCCGGATAAGGGTTAAATAATAACGTTGTAAATTATCACATGTAAAATATGACGTAGAATTAAGGGTAAGGGTCTATTTAAAGAGAAATTACATCGAAATTTGTTTTATTTTCTTCAAATCCTATGAGGTGCTAACACTATTCCTTAAACTAGTTATAGTAGTACAACAGAATACTTACTTCCTCATAGGATTCATATGAGCTGCTCTGTGTATAATATGCTTAATTCACAATTATTTATTTGAACTGATCTTGTAAAGTATCGAACATATATAAACCTCAAATCATTCTTAAACTAAACAGAAGAAACCTAAAACCCTGTTTCTGTGCAACTTTTTATAATTTATCGGTAGACAAAATACAATCTATCTAACAGAAAATTATTACATTTCTCATTATTATTCTCTCTATTGGCTGATCTCAAAAACTATATGCGCTTATCTTTGAACATATTTTTTTAAATTTAATAATTTCTAGTTTACTGTGAAAATTCATTTATATTAAAATTTTTTTTGGGTTTTTTTTTGTACATTTCGTTAATGTAAATTTTTATGTTTGGTAATTGTTCCCAATTATTGATTAAAATTTTTGTTCATTCAAACATGTGTCATTTTTAATGTATGCGCGCATCCAATAGGTAATTCAAATAAGCAGTTACAAAAAGAGCTATATCTCAGAAACTACTAACGGTATAAAAAAATTGTTTTCACAAATTCATAAGATAAAGTCATGCAGATAATAGTTTTCTAAAAAATTCTTTTTCGAAATACAGCCCCATATGAAAACTGAACGCTTTTTGAAAAAAATTTTCAAAATTTTTAAAAAAGGAGCTACTTAAGGAATTTAAACTTGTTTTATTTAATAATAGATACTTTCATCTACCTATTCTCAAATTTTCATCCTTGATGTATTTTTTTGGGGTCATAGTGTTCTTTGATCGGGCTACTAATGCTTAACAACGTCGACTTGATAGGGTATCAGTATATTGTAATATTTATTTGATTTTGTTTGATAATATCCCATTTATTTAGGTATACTTCCAAGTACTTTACCAAAACCAATTTAAAATTTACAACTTGTCATATTTTATTAACACCGTATATATGTTATTTTAGGCTTGAAATCATTATGTACTCTGTAATGTCAGTTGTAGAGCAGTAAACCGATCGTCAATATACAGTAAAAATATTGTATAAAAATATTTTTTAATTATTTTTGTTTAAGCATTATAAACACGTAGGCAAATGTGCAAAAAATAAAAAATAGTTTTTATTACCTTTGTAAGTATAGGTACCATAACATAGATTCAACTAAAGTGTATTTATTTTTATTAAAATTTTTAATAATTCTTCTAATTACTCCTAGAAGGATCTAATTAAACAATCCTATCTGGGTGACAATTTTTTAAATTCGTATATTACCATTGCTTGGGTACATAATATGAAATAATAAAAATTCAGTATTTCTAAACAAAAAGCATATACATGCTGGACCTTTATACAGTAAGACACAAAAAATTCCATCCACGCCTATTTACTATAGACGAAGACACAGTTTAATATAAATAATAAACACAATTTATGTGAAAAAATTATTTATTTATATAAATATACGGCATTATTCGAAAATTGAAATCATGAAGAGTAGCTGCGCTGTTAAAAGAATAAGTTATAACATAATATTGTTTATATTTTTTGTTAATAATACCTAATATTTTCTTCTCGGGCTCTTATAACAGCCTGCATAGCTGTATACCGCATTGTGGTAATTAAATTTGGAACATAAAGTTAGTCTAATTCATCCCATATTGTCAGAAGAACCGCACTAAGATGCAAGTTGTTTGGGCGGGGTAGCCAAACTTAAATTCGTCTTCCGAGTATGTCCATAGAAGCAGAATAACCAAATTCAGATTGAAGCTTGAGGAATATATATTTACACTTATATACGTAAAATGAGCTAAAAAACGTTACGGCAGATGCCTTATCATGGACTGAAATCATATCAGAAGGGCTAAAACGACTAAATTAAGACACAAAAAAATTATATTGGTGTCAACTAGACCAAGTATTAAGAAGCAGAAAGAGATACACAATTCAAAGGACGAAAGGACTGATCAGTTTAACGTTGGCACATTGTTGACATTCTCAAACGATACAGTAGAAGTGAGACTAATAGATAGTAATAAATACAAAGCAATAAAGTTACATTCTGCTAATGTACAAACATAGAATGCTATAGTATGTAATAAAGAGGAAGATATTATTTATTTAATTGGGGATTTTCGATCAACGTCAGCATTACGAGCGTTGTTAAAAGGGATATCAAGAATATCGATCAGCATCTGCACGGCGAGCGTCGTTGGGAAAATTCTTTTAAGCAAATAGATGAAAGGATAGTAAATATGTAACAAGAAAAGCCAAAACCATAGCCAAAATATCGATAAAAAATTTAATTTTGAGTTGTGAAGTACCCAGAAGGATAGTGACAGACTAAGTTACATATATATATATATATATATATATATATATATATATATATATATATATATATATATATATATATATATATATATATATATATATATATATATATATATATTGAAATGATATTATTTAAAAAATTAATTTATAAGTTATACATTAGATAATATTAGATATTTGGTTATTTTAATAAGTTATATACTAGAGAATTTAATAAAAATTATTTATGTGAGGGCATTTTTAAGAAATTAGCATATAATAATTGTAAAAAGTTGTATTTTAATGTTGTAAATATATTTAAGTGAGCCATGTGCATAGGCAACCAACTATACAGTAAGTGACTGACAGAAATTAAGAATTTTTAGGAATATAAAGTGGGGTTATAATAATAATGTTAGTTTAAAATGTTTAATTTATATATATTTAATGATTTAAATGTTTATTCTGATCTGAAAAGCCTAAATGTCAACAAAATTATCAATAGAACATTAACGAATTCTCCAGAATGCAGAATTTGACTTTTGTTTATGTTGGAACATTCTGGAATAATGATTATGTCAGTGGATCGAACAGATACTTTTTTCGAGAACATCCATATAGAAGAAATAGAACTAAATCGAACACGATTTCTTACCAGATGGTTCTGGAAGATTGAAAAGATATAAATACCCGTGATTTGGATTCAAGATGGCCAGTTTTATTATGAAAGTTAGTAGAAGATAAACTCATTTAGTTAGTGAAGTCAATTGTTCAGAATTTTCAAGACAGTCAATCAGTTACAAATAGTCCAATTGTTTAATATAGTGAGTTAAATGAAGATTAAAAATTATGCACATTTATAATTATACACAAATAATTATTGAAGATTAAAAAAGTATACTAGAAGAATATTGGAAGGAATTAAAATTATATTATGATTGGAGATTAGTATAAATCAACTTATAATAATTGGATATTGGTATATGGAAAAGAAGAATAAATATAAATGCTGTTTTGCTGGTTTGCTTGGTGGTTTATAAATGCTGGTGAAGAAAAATATATCTTAGATTGGTAGAAGCTGATAATTGGAAAAAGTAATTTCACAAAAACAAGGATAACTGAAGTACGAAGACATTCAGTGGTGATTAGAATCTATATAGTGGAAAACAGTTCATTCAGGCATTCAGTGAAAGAAAGGTACAAAATTTTGTTAATATAATTTAGTTAATGTCATAACAATTTCAATTTTGAAGATAGTTTGTTTAAATTTTACATTGTCTATAGAATTTAATTAGTTTTATAAGAGTATCAATTTAAAGATAGTTTATTTTAAATTTACATTGGCTAGGTTAGATATATATGTGTGTTTCATAACAGTTATAATAAAGATAATTTAAAAAAGTACTTACAAACTAATTCTTTGAGAACCGCGATAAAAACCCCATATTATTAAAATACTCATTGCTCATCATTCAAATACCCAATACATCATAACAATTTGACGCCCAACGCGGTGGCTCTCTATTTAAAAGAATTAGTTTGGAAAGATAAGTGCTCTCATATAATTAAATTAATTTTCATTAGAAAGAAAAAATTATAGATTTTATTTTTAATTATATTTGAACAAGTAAAGTCTCAAAATGTCTCAAGGAAAGAAAGGTACAAGAAGCAAAAAGAATGAAGAAGATGTGGAAGTAGAAACACAACCTATACAAGAGGAGAGTTTAGTTCAAGTTCCACAAGATACTGCAGAAATGAATCCAGAAAGAGAGGAAAATGTCAATATGGCAGCTTTGATGTCATTAATGATGCAGATGAATAAGACAATGGAAGAGAATTCAAAAGAAATCAAAGAAGACATAAAAAAATTGGAAGCGAATTCAAAAGAAGTCAAAGAAGACATGAAAAAAATAGAACAAAAAATGGAACAGAATTCACAAGAAGTCAAAGAAGACATGAAAAAAATGGAACAGAAATTGGAAGAGAATTATAGAAAATTAGAAAAGAAAATAGAAGATATTAATAATAAAATTGTAAAACAAATGGAAAAACAAATGGATAAAAAACTTGAAGCTGCAGAGAAAAAAGTAGCAAATGAAATAAAAAGTATACGGAATGACTACAAGAAAAGGATAGACAATGAGAGGACAGAAGTAAAGAGGATTATTCAAGATAATAAGATAGATATAGAACAGAAAATAGAGTTGCAGAAATGTAACTAAGAAGTAAAAATTAACGAAGACAGGAGAAACGCAGAAGAAAAATTAGACGATATACAACAAAATATCCAAATAAATAGTAATCAAATAAGAAATGTGGAACAGAGAATAAATGATATTTCACAAATGAGAGACATAGGGAGACCTTAGTTAAATGTAACAAATGAGACTGGGATTAAATTCACTGGTAATATAAAAAATTTGCATCCTAGAGTATACATAAATAGTTTAAAACATAAATTAAGATTCGTGAATAATATTAATGATATTAAAGATTATATTAGAGTGACATTAAATGACAATGCAGCAACTTGGTTTGCTAGTATTGAAAATGATTTAGATAATTTTCAAACATTTGAAAATAAATTTTTAAATTATTATTGGGGTGAACTAGAGCAAGCTAAGTTTAGAGAAATTCTATATTTTGGAAAGTATAATCAAAATTTAAAATCAAATATGGTAGATTATGCATTGAAACTGATAACAGTTGCAAAATATTTAGAACCACCGCTTAGAGAGGATGAAACAGTCTTAAATGTATCTAGACATTTTGATGCTGATGTTGTGCAAACCGTAACTGTACAAAATATTCAAACAATAAATAGTTTTATTAATTTTATTCAAAGAATACAAAGAGGCAATATGACAAGTAATAATAACAAGAGAAAAAACAATAATAACTTTCAATATAATAAAAATGATAATCAACAATAAAGACAATCATATAATAATTATAGATATGGTAATAATTTACAAAATTTTAATAATAATAACAGTAATTATAATAGACAACATTTTAATAACAGTACTAATAATAATAGACAAGATTTTAATAATCGAAGAAATACAGAGCAACCTAACTATAACAGACAGGTAAATTGTGTACAAGGGAATAGGAGCTGCGAAGACAGGGAACGAAATAGTACAAGGCAAGAAAATGTGAGTAGAAGTCATAGTAGGGAAAGACGTAGGACATCAGATCCAAGTGGTCAGATACAATCTGACAATTCTAATAATCAAAATTTTGTGCAGTAAACTTTCTGAATTACAAGTTAGGTCATTGCTATTATGAAAAACCTTCTGAATTTATTTCTCTAGATGAAGAAAAAATTATTGACTCTATTAATTTAATTTATATAAATGCTTTGGCCAAAAATAAAATGATTAAAATTATGATAGATACTGGTTCAGAAAGTACTTTAGTCTCGGAGAATTTTATTTTTAATACATTAAAACTATCAGATATAATAAAGATTCCAAAAATTAAAATTGTTGGTGCAAATAATAAGAAGTTGGGTGAAATTGATAAACTAGCCAATTTTAAAATTAATATTCTTAATAAAGAAATTAATATGCAAGGATTTATTGTCAAGGATTTATGTGTTGATATATTAATGGGAAATGATGAATTGGAAAAGAAGAAAGTAAAGATAGATTTTGAAAAAAAAATGGTAACTTTGGAAGGGCAAATAATTAAATTTATGCAGAAAGATGAGGTGGAAGAAGAAATAAGAGTTGATAGGATATTATTAAAAGAAAATAATGATGTTTATGAAGAAGAAATGTATTTTGATGATAGGGAAATGTCCCAAAAGAATGTAAAGAATAATTATTGTAGTGAATATTTAAGGAACGGAAATTTTAAGCAGATGGATGCCTACGAGGTGTAGTGCGTAAAATTGGAAGAAAGGAATACTGAGTACATAATGAAGAATAATTTTATTTGTAAAGAAGAAGATGTCATAAAAGTTAATTGCCCTGAAGAATATAAATCAATAGTCGTTTCCATATTGCAGCAACACAAGGGACTTGTCAATAAAGAAAATAGAATTGCACAAAATTATATCCATAATATAAAAGTTAAAGAAGACAAAGATTTTAAAACAAAATCATACCCAATACCATATAAATACAGAGAAGAAGTAAATAAAACAATTAATAATATGTTAGAAGACGGAATCATTGAGAAGGCAGATACACGTTTTATCAACCCTATAGTAGTAGTGCGTAAAAGATCAGGTGAAATCAGGTTATGTTTGGATGCAAGGAATATTAACAAGATCACTGAAAAGCAATTTGAAGCACCAATGAGTATAGATGGAATACTAGGAAGAATTACAGGAATGTCATTTTTCACTAAAATTGATTTACAGCATAGCTTTTGGTTAATACCTCTAGAAAGAAAAAGTAGACAGTATACAGGATTTCAGATAGATGGAGTAGTATATCAATTCAAAGTAGTACCATTTGGACTTCAATCATCTTGCAGTGCTCTATGTAGATGTCTTCATGATATTTTGGATCAATATGAACATTTTGTAATTCACTACATTGATGATATATTAATTTTTTGTAAAACGGCTGAAGATCATGAGAAACACCTAAAAATTATAATAAATAGATTAGACAAAGTTGGACTAAAAATAAATCAAGAAAAATGTACATTTTTTCAAAAAGAAGTCATATATCTAGGTTATAAACTTAACACTAAGGGAATCGAAATGGATCCAGAACGGACACAAGTCATTCAGGAATATAAAACACCACACAATTTAAGAACTTTAAGAGGATTAATTGGAATAATTAATTATTATAAAAGGATGATACCAGATCTAAGTATAAAAGAACTTCCATTACTTGAACTACTGAGAAAAGGTGTAAAATGGAGATGGGATCAGAGAAGAGAACTAGCATTCCAAGAAATTAAAAACATTTTTCTGTCAAATTTAAAAATATATTATCCTGACTACACACAGCCATTCATATTAAGAACAGATGCATCCATAGAGAGATTATCAGGGGTATTATTACAAATACATGATGGAGTCGAATACCCAATACAATTCATTTCAAGAATTACAAAGCCACATGAAAAGGGTTACTCAGTTTCAGAATTAGAACTAGCAAGTATTATACATTGTGTCACAAAATTAAGATTTTATTTGTTGGGTAATGAATTTACAATAGAAACAGATCACCAAGCTTTAACGTCTATATTAAATAACAAATATGGAAACAGTAGAATACATCGATGGAGTCTAATATTGAGTGAATACTCATTTGAAATCAAATACATTTCTGGAAAATCCAATATAGTGGCAGATGCTTTATCAAGGTTAGAAAATACATCACAAAAAGGGCAGCGAACAATAAAAATTGGATTAAATCAATTAGTAGAAAGTACTGGATTATATTCTAAAGAAGAAATTATAAGAGATCAGATCAATTTGAGTGAAAAACAAAAAGTCCTTAAGAAAGATGGAGTTTATTATAAAATAATAAATGGCATAGAAGTATATGTAATAACTAGAACTTTAGCAAAGAAAATATTGAAAAATTTACATAACAATTATATGCATATTGGTTCAAGAAAGCTATGGATGCTATTTAGGGACAATTATTTTGCAAAGAATGACATAAGTATAGCAAAAGAAATTACTACCCAATGCCCAATATGTCAACTAAACAAAGAAAAGAATTTCAAAAACCAGAACACATATAAATCTAATGTTGTATATGAAAAACTAAATACAGTTTCCATGGATTTTATTTCAAATTTAGTTCTCAGTCCAACAGGAAAAAAGCATATACTAGTGATAGTTGATTGATATACAAAATTTATTAAACTATATCCCTGCTCTAGAACAAATGTTAAATTAGTTTTATTATAACCTGAACGTCCGCTTTTGAGCTTTACAATTTTAGCTCATCTTCACGTCTCCGATAAAAGGTTACTTAACCACTAAATAAACATGAAATGCTATAGTTTTTATGAGTTTAAGTAAAAATTGTGCCAATGTTTAGCCTATCAGTCAAATTTTATAAGATCAAGTGTTTTAGAAGTATACTAACACTAAGTATAAGTATATCTGTAATACACCTATAATGATATATACAGTTTGGCTTAACTTTCAGCAAATCTTTTTTCTCTTTCTTTTACATATTAAATAGATATAATAGTATTTTATTTTTTATGATTATGTAAGATATTATATAATATCATTATTTCATACTAACTTCTAAATCTTAAGCTCATGCATTGTGGTAACAGGATTTTAAAGTAGTATAGAAATGATTAAATAAATAATAATTTTTATTTCTATTACTCTAATTATTATTCTTTTAGGAATTTTAACCGCTTTAAGCAATGCTTCATAAGTCTCCTGCCACAATATTGTTCAACTGAAGCTACCAACTTTCTACAAGCACTATTAAATATTCCTTCTAATGATATATGCTAGTTGATAAAATTTCTGTATTATAAAATATAATAAACTTTAACATTTTTTCATGGTTTGCTTATCCTATATACAATAGTTTTATTATACTCACATTTTAATGTACATGAGAAGTATTTAAGAATACCTATTGAAATGTTATAGCTGTATAATTGAGCTTTAATTTGATTACTGATGTTATAAATAAAAAAACTATGTGATAATTATCAACAACTAGTATGTAGCAATTTATTTGGTATATACTAAAAATAATGCATCAATACATTTATTTCTCTTTCGCTAGTATACTTTTTCGGTTAGGGCATTCTAACGCTACAACAAAAACTTGGTTGAATTTACCAAAATGGTCCCAACAGGTATCGTTAAGTTAGATGTGTACCAGAAGTCAATTTCCTAATTTCAAAACGATATTGTCATCAACGTAACATATAAAAAAAGAATAATAAAAATGTATTTGCCAGATGTGTTACAAACAGATTAGAAAATAACCAGTGTGATCTTTAATAAAAGTGAAATAAAATTAACTTGACACCTCTCGAAAATAACAAAAATTCAATTAAAAAAAGATACAGACCACAATTTATATTGTTAAATGCTCTTAGGGGACATACCAGCCTAGCTTAGAAGTTCAATATTCTGACGAAAAGAAAAAAATAAGAGTTTGTTTATATAACAATAGTGTATAGATATATATACAAGGTTTCTTCAAGTATTTAACCTTCATAATGACCTTCCAAAATGTTCAACACACTCACTGGTGTACGGAAGTAATCAGTAGCTCTTCATAAACTTACTTTATGTCGTAGTTACCAACGGGTATATAGTTCGTAAAAACAATCTTATATTTACATGTGTTTTGTGTTTGTAGTAGTTTGTTAAACCTAAGAATAATAAATATTATTGTGAGCAACAAATAATTAAGTTTTGATTTAATATCCTATGAGTAAAACGCACAGATATAATAAATGTTCATTCGGTTTAGGGAAAGGGCGGGCAAGATGGCATACTTAGTTTATTTTCCATATATCTGAGACATAAATAGAGATAAATCATTCCTTTTGATGTATAATGATAGCCAGGTCATTTTTCTACTATTCTAAGTAACAAAAAATCACTCATACAAAGAGATTTATTTAAAAAAAAAAAAATCAAAATCAAAATGTAACAAAAAACCATTTTGCCCGCCCAGTGCGGGCAAAATGGCATACCCATAAAGAATAGTGTTAAATACAAAAATAATTATAAATTTTTATTTTTACGAAGAAAAAAAAATTGAAATTAAACATTTTAGTTCATACAAATTTCGCAAATAATTTGTTTTGCTTTTTTGGGAAGTCCAGCACATTCTGAATGTGACCAGTTTTGGCAAATTTGGCATCTTAACCATCCTTTATTAGATTTGGACCTACTAAACGTATCATTGCAGTAAATGCAAGCGCAGTCCTCTTGTTCATTATCATCAATACTAAAGGGTTCTTCTTCATCACTTGATATATTGTTCAGTATTGGTCTGGTCACAATATTTCTCTTGCCGTTTCTCTCCGACTGATGTCTATCTTTGTTCACAATGCGTCTTCCATCACTTAAATCATTGACTATTTTTCTTGTCACGACGTCCCCTTTTCTACTTTTTATTTCTTGTGCTTTTTTTTTCATTTTCATTTTGCGGAGATATTTCAGGAAGGGGCTCTCGGTTAATATATCTTGGTATTGACCAGATTTACGTTTGGTAGATTTTCTTACATTACTCTGAGGTACCGGTGCCAATTCCATCAGGATTCCTTCAATAGATTCATCTTTAGAACCAGATGCCGATGGTTCTTGGACATCATGATGATCGTAAGTTGCAGCGTGAGAAATATTAACATAAGCAGGTAAAGATGTAGAAGCAATGTCAGGTTTATTAGTAGAACCAGGCACATCCTCAGGCACATCTGTAGTTGCACTAGGCAAAAATGCATGCTCCGGAAAAATGTCACGATTTATAGGTGATATCTATTGCGATTTCAATATTTGCTGTTTTTTCATATGCTTTCTGGAAGAGACTGGATATTTAATATATGGTTATTGCACGACCAGGATTTTCTCTAAGCCAATGAGTAACAGCTTGATTATAATATTTATGGAGTGGTCCGAAAAAGGCAACATCCAATGGCTGAAGGCGGTGCGTGCAGTGTGCCGGCAAGCAAAGTAATACCAATGAATTCTGTTTAGCTAATTCTAAAGCTTCGTAGCTTTTATGGCTGCAGTGTCCGTCTAAAATTAATAATGCTTTCTGCGAAGGATTCGGCCTGACATGGTCAATGAAATGTTGCATCCACCTTATGAACAAATCTCCGGTCATGTATCTTGATTCATTATGCAATTTTAATATTCCTACAGGTGCGTCGTCATATAAAAGTGGGTTAAATCTTTTTCGGGGGAAAATTATTGATGGTGGTACGTAAGTTCCTCCAGAACTCATGCACACTACAACTGTTGTGTGTACACCCCTTTCTGCGCTCGTGATAGAGCCCACTTGTTTTTTTCTTTTCTGAGCAAAGACTTTTGGCGGAACTTGGACGGTGGTCGAGGCTGCTTCGTCCATGTTGAATATCATGGTATTTTGAATTTTGTGTTCTTCAACAACTTCTTCTAACTTATCAAAAAATTTATTTACCTGAGGCTTATTGAATGCCTCGGCCCGTGCAAGAGACGTAGCTTCTGGAAGACGTAATGATAATTGCGGATTTCGTTGGCGAAAACCATGCAACCATCCTTTGCCAGCCATCTTGGTCACTTTATCTAACGGATGATTAATCTTCATTTTCTCTGCAATGCTATAGGCCAGCTTGCATAAGTCTGCTCTTGTCACGCCAAAAAACCGGGATTCAAGATACAGAATGTGGGCAACTATTGCAGTCTTCATATCTTCGTTTAAAACTGTTGCCAGGGAGCCCAAATGTTTTTTTGCTACACATAGTGGCACGTCTACTAATAATATTTAAGTTGATTTTTCTGCTAAACAACACAGGATAATAACGAATATTTATTTTGTATGTTTGACTCATGGACAAAAGCAAGACAGAACGAAGCAGAGAAAAATTCTGGAAGTCGGAAAACTTGTATTCCAAAAATAATAACCGAGAATTTCAAAAACATCTTTTATATTAATTATTCAGGCATATATTAAAAATTTTAAAGTAGATGACTTTAAAATGATAGTGTCATCTAATATTTTGAGTAGAGTTTCTGGGGCGACTTTATTTGGAAAATAGTTGATTTCGGTTACATGAAATTAACTTAAACTTAAGAATACCCCTCAGAAAAATCATAGCATGTGATTTGCCTTAAAAAAAATCACATGCAATGGTGACACGTAAATTTTCTGTTAGTGATCGCTTAGTAAATCAGGAGCATAGATCAGGAGAAAGTTCATAATACTATCCCGAAAAGGTAAGTGATGGAGGATGAAAGTTCATAATACTATCTTTACCAACTGTTGGGAAAAGTTTATTGAATTTCTTACCAAATATTTTAGAACCATGGAACTGTTTCCATGATATTCGTTCGATATAAGTAAGCAGATTTCACGGCGATGATTCCGTGTGTTTGGTTTTATCGGGTTGTTCTTAGAAAAAATAAAGAGTAATCGATCGATAGTATACATTTAATGAGACAGAATATTTACACAATAACTATTACGAATAAAAGAGTTTGTTTTATAACATTGTTCATTAGTTATACCAGTGTCT
Source organism: Diabrotica undecimpunctata (assembly GCF_040954645.1). Classification (NCBI taxonomy): domain Eukaryota; kingdom Metazoa; phylum Arthropoda; class Insecta; order Coleoptera; family Chrysomelidae; genus Diabrotica; species Diabrotica undecimpunctata. The sequence goes on from NC_092807.1 coordinate 82,304,914, forward strand.
GAATGGCGAGCGAATATAGTGAAAACTAATGCACTTTTCGCTGCATTTTTTGAGACAAAGAGAGAGCGTACCGCAAATTCGGCTAGCAGCTTAACCACACTCACCTGCGATTCATTTTGCCAGACGCAACCCTTATCTGAGGTACTGGACTGTACCCTTGGGTCAGATAAGCTGTTTTTAAAAACAGTACGTTTACACTTACATACGAATATAGGCCACAAGTACAGTCTATTACTTTATAAAAACGCGAAATCAACTAATATTAATATAACTTTTTGTTTTAACAGTAAGTATTTGGTTTTACATTTAGTTTACTTTTAATGCTAATATCAAACTCTAGTTTTATATGTGTGCTATTTTAAAATATAAATGATGTATTCTCGATATGTGATTGACTTATTAATAGTGGTATTGTCTGTCTATTAATTTCCTGTTATAATATTGGTAACCATTTCCTACTGCATTATGTCAAGAAATTTGCGACGCAATTACATTTACAGCAGCTTCTTTGATTTTTTTTTCTTTTTATCATTTGTTTGTAATAGTAATATAGATAAATCTTTCTATTGAACTCTTTATTTTCACATGCGTGTTTGAGCAATTTTCTAAACTGGGCTCCATTTAGCTCAGCCTTTCTAACAAAGTCTGTTATGAATTTTCATAACATTCAGTCAGTTCCATTTTATCGATGTGCGCCTTGAGGCGACAGTATCTTGTTAGAAGATTTATGATAATTTAAAGATTATTTTTATTTATATCTAGTAGATCTGTAGACATCTTCTTCTAAGGTTTATGTATAAAAGTCTTGGAATATTTGAGCCCCTTTTGTTCCTACCAGTGGTTATGTTTTGCTGTGCCTCTTGCTATGTCAACGAAAATTTCTGCATCTATGACTATTTGTTTTGCTCCTCCCTGGTAAGTAGGTCCGGTTTTTTGTTTTACATTTTAACGTTTTTGCAGGTTGTTAATAAACAAGATAAAAATTATTAAAAAAACCACTTGCTATTTACTTCGTATGTTCATTCACTAAACTTCGTATGTTCATCAAATGAACCGTGGGAAAAGAAGACAAAAAGACCGTAAAAGTCTAGAAAAAACTGTTGGAAAAATAATGCGTGATACGATCTCGAAAACCATAGGCGTAGATGTCAAAATTGTGGTGAAATAGTTTACTTTTGTCACAGTTGCAAAAAACCAACAGATTTACAACAAACCAAAAAATAAAACTAAAAAGAGTTGAGATAAAAAGACAACCATCCTTTCTGAAATTATTCGCTCTGTTTGAGAGGTTAATGGAAGCGGTTTTAAGCAGTCTGATATGCACGTATTATCGACGATTTGTCAAAAAATTTACTAATATTACTAAGTCCTTAACGAAGCTAATAGAAGAGGACAAAGAATATAAATATCAAGAATGACGTTCTAAAAAGTTTTTACAAAACTGCAAAGACTTTTTATCAGTGCACTGATATTAAGCTTCCACAAAAAACAACAAAAATCATAAATACAATAAAGGATAAACAAAGTCCAGGAACTTGTCCGACGCATATCCTAGTAGCAGTGATATAATAAACGATCAATTTAATTTAAGATATATGAATAGAAGTTTTGAAGTAGGTGATCTTATCTGCCTACTTAATTGATAACAACGTCTAGGCCTTTCTCCTGAACCTAAAAGAAATACTTCCATAAAACAAATCTGATGTACTATTTTAAAAACCTGGGTAGGGAGCTGTAAATAAGTACTTGCTGTCACACGGAGTAATTAAACTCATAGTCCTGAAGTTTCTAAGAGAGTCGGTACTTACTAGACAGGTATCAAATGGAGGAGAAACTTCGACTGTTAACTAGAACTACCTCGAATATTTTGAATATTCGCCGGCGCCGGATCGGCGTATTTTCCCATGTAAATCTCCATAAGAAATCGCTAAGGTCCATTCTGGTCATTTTTGACGCTTTTCGAAGTGGAGGCGCGACCACTAGTCGGATCGCGACGTATGAGGTGTCAAACGAACGGGAAGGGGACGGGGAACACGTAGAGGGAAAAAACAAAGATGGCGGCATAGTCAAAACGGCACTATAACGTATCTCCGGATCTATTGGTCCGATTGCAACGTATGAGGTGTCAAACGAACGGGAAGGGGGCGGGGAACACGTAGAGGGAAAAAACAAAGATGGCGGCATAGTCAAAACGGCACTATAACGTATCTCCGGATCTATTGGTCCGATTGCAACGTATCAGGCGTCAAATGAAAGAGGAGGGGGTAATGAATACATGAAGGTGAAAAACAAGCAACACAATCAATGCCAAAACGGCACTATAACGTATCTCAGGGTCTATTGGTCCGATTGCAACGTATAAGGCGTCAAATGAAATAGGAGGGGGTAACGAATACATTGAGTTAAAAAAACAAGCAACAAAATCAATGCCAAAATGGCACTATATCGTATCTTAGGGTCTATTAACCCGATTATTACGTATGAGGTATCAAATGAATATAACGTACAGCAGCGGCTTTCGCTGGAAATAAAACGAATAGGAACGTTTACCATTCTTACACTATGACCAAACCAACATTCATCCACTCTACAATCTCCACAGTAACACATGAAAAGTAACGAGCTGCATACTATATTTTATACATACTACATAAAAATGTTAGCAAGGACAGTCAAGCAATAAGTAATGCTTAAATGTAATAAGTAATAGGTAATGTAATAAGTAATAAACTGCTGTTAGTATCTAAGCAAAGGAATGATAGTAAGTTAACGAATATAGAGCCATGCATAAAAATGATTAAAAGCATGCCATGAAAGGAACGTAGTCAATTCGGTTCAAACAAACATTTGTTGAAAAACAAAAATTTATTCTTAACGGCAGTCACCAACGTGAAGGTACGACTACACGACCGCCGGTAGAGGTAATGTTAGTATGGGACAAACAGTTAGTATGAATGAAGTCATTTACATAATATGATAATTACCATGTTAAATAAAAGATGTCTTCTAAACCATGTTAAATTATGTGCTGATCTTAATAAGTTAAGTATAATTATTAAATAAATTATCATATTATGTAAATGACTTCATTCATACTAACTGTTTGTCCTATACTAACATTACCTCTCCCGGCGGTCGTGTAGTCGTACCTTCACGTTGGTGACTGCCGTTAAGAATAAATTTTTGTTTTTCAACAAATAATGTTTGTTTGAACCGAATTGACTACGTTTCTTTCATGGCATGCTTTTAATCATTTTTATGCATGGCTCTATATTCGTTAACTTAGTATCATTCCTTTGCTTAAATACTAACAGCAGTTTATTACTTATTACATTACCCATTACTTATTACATTTAAGCATTACTTATTGCTTGACTGTCCTTGCTAACATTTTTATGTAGTATGTATAAAATATAGTATGCAGCTCGTTACTTTTCATGTGTTACTGTGGAGATTGTAGAGTGGATGAATGTTGGTTTGGTCATAGTGTAAGAATGGTAAACGTTCCTATTCGTTTTATTTCCAGCGAAAGCCGCTGCTGTACGGTATATTCATTTGATACCTCATACGTAATAATCGGGTTAATAGACCCTAAGATACGATATAGTGCCATTTTGGCATTTATTTTGTTGCTTGTTTTTTTATCTCAATGTATTCGTTACCCCCTCCTATTTCATTTGACGCCTTATACGTTGCAATCGGACCAATAGACCCTGAGATACGTTATAGTGCCGTTTTGGCATTGATTTTGTTGCTTGTTTTTCATCTTCATGTATTCATTACCCCCTCCTCTTTCATTTGACGTCTGATACGTTGCAATCGGACCAATAGATCCGGAGATACGTTATAGTGCCGTTTTGACTATGCCGCCATCTTTGTTTTTTCCCTCTACGTGTTCCCCGTCCCCTTTCCGTTCGTTTAACACCTCATACGTTGCAATCGGACCAATAGATCCGGAGATACGTTATAGTGCCGTTTTGACTATGCCGCCATCTTTGTTTTTTCCCTGTACGTGTTCCCCGCCCCCTTTCCGTTCGTTTGACACCTCATACGTTGCAATCGGACCAATAGATCCGGAGATACGTTATAGTGCCGTTTTGACCATGCCGCCATCTTTGTTTTTTCCCTCTACGTGTTCCCCGTCCCCTTCCCGTTCGTTTGACACCTCATACGTTGCGATCCGACTAGTGGTCGCGCCTCCACTTCGAAAAGCGTCAAAAATGACCAGAATGGACCTTAGCGATTTCTTATGGAGATTTACATGGGAAAATACGCCGAACTCTCCTAGCCCCTTTACTATTTTTTATATTCATTTAAAGCTTGCCATAATCATGGTGTCAGCTGCATATCTTTTGTTGTTAAAAGTTCTTCCGTTGATTAGTACTTCTTCACTTTAAGATAATATTGCTTCTATAAAAATGTTCAATATATACATTGAATAGTAATGGAGATATAATAGTTGATATTGTTATGTCTTTAATTGCTTATTGATTTTATTTTATTTATCGCATTGATCTCCTAAGAGAACTCTGCGTTATCGAACTCTATATTGTTGTAACTGAACTGAATCGCTTATTTGAGAAATCTCACATTTCCATAAACATGACAACTCGACTTTTTTTGCTTAGGAATATATCCTCGTATATTCTCATGTAAACGTATAGTCTAAATAGAAATCACACATGTCCTAACCTAACCTAGCATAACTCCAATCCATATAACACTTTCAACTCTAGTTTAAAATAGATATTTATTTGAGAAACCTCGTAAGTCCTGAATATGTCGTGCTTCTTGAATAAACAGCTTCTAACGTCTACGTGACAAGTGACATGTGTTGAATATGTCTATGTTTAAATGTTTAGGTTTTACAATGTCGTCGTCCGAGGAGGATTGTTCTGTGGAAGTTATTCCTAATAAATGCGAAAAGAGACTTAAACACGTTATTTATAAAAATGAAACAATTAGAAGTACACAAGCGAATGGCACAGAATATCTGAACTAAAGAGGCACCAAAGTAAATCAACGGACAATGAGTGAATGAGTAACCATGCCGGTAAGATAATGAATTTTTTTGACGATAAAAATATTACTTAGTTAAGCTTTTTACTTTTAGTAGTAGGTCACGCTGTTTTTTTGACATTCCTGAAATTTCCCAAAACGACTCAGAGTAGATCAAAATAATTAAAAGCCAAAAAGCAAATTATATAAATACTTTATGTCGTCTAGTCCGGGTAGATATATTATCTGTAAAACCACTTTTTTTATTGGTTATAAGACCATTGTAGACCGTGTTCGGGCTTAGCTAACTGACTGTTATAAAAATCACCTATCGATAGAAGAATTGAAAATGGGAATGCCAAACATGAAGTGGTGGTCATTTAAGTGAAGAAACATATTCGTTCATTTCCAGTAAAAAATTCACATTATGGTAGCTGTGAATTTCACTACCTTAGTTAAAAATTGGAAATTAAAAAAATGCATGAACTATTTCTTACAAAAAATCCAGACTCATCTGTGAATTGCAGCTTTTACCACAAGATATTTAAGGAGCGTTTTAGCTTGTCTTTTGGTATACCAAAAATCGACACCTGCTGCACCTGTAAGGAACTTTCCTGTAAGTTTAAGGCCCTAAACAACGTTGCTAAACGTGTACCTGTCGCGAAGAAAATTGTACACCAAAGAAGTGCCAAAAAATTTTACAGCACGATGAAGTCGATTCAAGAGTTATACCACACAGATGCCACTTCAGGAGCAATTTGCGTGGACTATAATATGCAATAATGTTTTTATTATCCACGACCAAAAAACTAGGAAAACAATAACACGAAGCTATGGGCAAACAAGGACTACATGAGGTTTGCTCCTTTATTAAGAATTTTATAAATAAAAAAATTCCACCAAACATTTCCATATTTTTTCTGATGGTTATAGTTGTCAGAATAAGAACCATACAGTTCATAGAATGTTCTTAGCCCATACAGACGTCGGACGATTTTAAAGTGTGAACCAGTATTTTTCCATAAGGGGACATTCCTACATGCCATGTGACATGGATTTTGCTATGGTGCAGAAAAGAAATAAAAATAAAGATATTGATCAAAGATATTCATACTACAAAATCAAAATTCTTTGTCTACAGCATCTTACAGAAGAGGTGTTAGAAAGTATGACTTAATAAACTTTCTTTTCTAATTTTATGTACTTTGACTACAGCAAGGAAGACAAAGGTGTTGCCACTGCTCGCGACTTTATTGATGGACGAATAAAGCATAAAATTAGGTTAGGAACATCTACTGTTGTCTCGTTTATTCCCTAAATAGTTGCATACCCTAATACCAAATTTTCAATAAGTGCCAAAAAGATGTTGAGTAATTAACACGTTCGCCACGTACGTGGTTTCGGTAAATCTATTTCAGGGCCGGAAACTATTTATTGTAAAATAAGCTTTTGAATGATCTATGTTATGATATCCTGTATTTATTATGTATTTTTACATTCAAGGTGGTTATTTTTTTTTAATTTGGGTGTGTACCGCAGGCGGTACATGACGGCGTTGATGGAGTTTTTTTATTCGTAGCCGACATGTACCGCTGACGGTACACGTTATTTCAATGTAGTGATTTATTATTATTATTGTATTGTATAGTATTGTATTGTGTTATTATTGTTATGTTTACGTTTGTATTAACTTTAGTTTTTTGTTTCAAATATTTTCGTGAAAAAGTGATTTATAAACTAAAAAAGTGAATAGTAAAGTTAGTGTCATAAACTAGACTCTGTTTTTGAAAGAATGTTTACCAGGACTGATAGAATTTTGCTCGCCGCTAAACAAGCTGCAAAAGTCGTTTCACCACTACAAAACAACACAACTACAACAGTAAACGAATCTGCTTCAACGACAGCTAGTACTGTAGAAGTGTCAGATGGTGCAGAAATTCTTGTAGCAGAAACAATAAGAGAACAACAAGAACCCACAGCTGGCCCTTCAAGAATACAAACGCCAAGTCAACAACAGCATACCTTTGACTGGTCAGATGAGAACAGCGATCCTTTTGAAGATTCCGGAGATTCATATGTTCCAAGTGACTTTGACGATAACAGTGATGCGGATAGCGCTGATGATATTCAATCAAATCACGACAGTGACACAGCTGATGATGAAAATATACCTGTTCAACCTGTGCATACACCTATAATTACTTGGGGAACATGTGGAAATATTTCTCACCATATTTAATTTTCCGGTCAGTGTGGAACGGAAACAAACGGGACTGATCTGTCTTCTCCCTACAAAATATACCGCCAATTTATAGATGATAATATTCTTGATACAATAGTGAACGAGAGAACTTCGAAAGTTGTTCGGAATTTTGATGATAATGGGTATAAAATCATCTTCCACAGATGTGACTGTATTGGTCGTAGAATAAAAAGTACAAAAACGACCTAATCTGTAGCAGCATAAAACGTGATCGGTTCGATCTGCTTATGAAGTTCATTCATTTTTCCGATAATGTTGGTGGTTCTCAAAATAGTGATAGACTACAAAAAATCAGAAATGTATTGGACATGATTATCAGTAATTTCCAGAAAACTCTAAAACCAGATAAAGAGGTTGTAATTGATGAGTCCATGGTGCCCTGGAGAGGCAGACTTGTCTTCCGGCAATATTTGCCTGCCAAAGCACACAAATACGGGATCAAAATTTAGAAGTTATGCACAACTGACGGTTACACTTACAACCTGAATATATATTGTGGCAAAAATGAGATGAATATTAGTAGGCATGGTCACATTTTTGATGTAACAGTAAGACTCATGGAAGGTCTGCTAAACGAAGGCCGAATTTTATATGCCGATAACTTTTATAATACCGTTACTTTATCGGAGTACCTTCTACGACAAAATACCTATACCTGTGGTAAATTACGAGCAAATCGTAAAGGAAATCCAAAAGATGTTTGTCTAAAAAAAATCAAAAAAGGCGAAATATTTGTACAAGAAAATAGCAACGGAGGACGAGTTTTTAAATGGCAAGATAAAAGATCGGTCATCATGATAAGCAGTGTACCTCCGCACATGGACGAATTAGTCTCCACTAGGTCAAAGGACAGGATGGGCGAAAACAAACTGAAGCCAAAATCGGTAATAGATTATAACAAAGCCAAAACGGGTGTTGATATTTCGGACCAGATGTCTTCCTATTATACTTGTCTTCGGAAGTCCATCAAGTGGTATAAGAAGGCTGTGTTCGAAGATATTCTTGGAACCTGTGTGGTAAACTCATGGGTAATTTACAACAGAAATAAACAAAAAAAGATAGACATGCTAAAATTCAGGGAAGAAATAATAGATAAACTTCTAGACTGCGAAGACAATGAAACAGAAGCAGAGGATCATCAGGATGTAGATGATCAAAGAAAGGGCAAAAAAAAATAATTCATAAACTGAAGAGAGTCGAGGGAAACTTTACAAAAAATCGCAAAAGATGCACTGTCTGCTATGATAAGATTCAACGAGAAAAGGAGACTAAAGAAGCCAGACTTAAAACTAAACGAATAATTACTTACTGTGAGAGCTATCCAGATGCACCGCCAATGTTTTTGGATTGTTTTAACCAAAAACACGCATAATTCGCTGACAGTGTCTTTACTTTTGAAAATTATATTAGTTATGTTTTAGCTAATTTTATGTTGAATTTTGAAGCTAGTTTTAAGAATAATAATAATATTTTTATTTGTTTTTTTACGACATACATTGATTGCATAGATTAAATTAAAAAAAAAATGTAGTTTGCGCTGCATCCCCCAAATTTGTAACAATCTTGAAACGAACGTAGGGTCGTTTATACACAACCTTTAGGTACAGCCGTAGACCACTATCTATTTCTTTCACACAGCCGTTGAGTTTGGATGATACAATATATCGTCACTATGCCATGTACCATATACGGTACATGCCGTCTGTTGGCGATGGCCGGCGTGTACCGTATACGGTACACTTCATCGCGAACGTGTTAAACAGTTTGAGAGATTTGTCGTAAGAAAAGATGAAAACATGAAAATTTGAATGAGCAAATATTTGAACGACTAATTATTGCTGGTGACGAAGATGATGTTAATAAAGATTGAGCGGATTATTTTTAAAGTATTCCATCTTATTTTGACCTAATAAACTACTTAAAAAAAAACCTTGTGTTTATTCTAGAAATCCCACATGTTCGCCGCTAATATTATTCTTTTTCTTGCACAAAAAAGATTTTTTTTTGTTTTGGCTGAAAACTTTACAGCAAGTATTCATACTTTATATTGGAGTATTTGCTTTTATAAATTTTAAAATAATTTTAAAATAAAACAATTTTTCAACTGTTAGTGTTATTCCTTATGTGTAATCTTTTTAGTCATGGACACATCAAATCTGACCATATTTTCATTATATGTAACTACGTTTAGTTTTTAAATATGACAAATAAAATTTAAACATTATTAATGGTAGTGTATTTTTATTTCAAATCAATTATTGTTTAGTCTTTTTTTGTAATAATCTAATTGGACTGTGATAAAAAAGGTCACGACAAGAGTCATATATGTTTATACACGATTTATAAAAATCCGCTCATATTTCTATTCAAAAGATTATAAAAAATGACACAGTTACCATATTTTATTTTATTAGGTATATATTTTTTTTCTAATTTTTAGTAGTTTTAGTGTATTATAAGTGATTTTTAAGTTACTCTTTGTGTATATAAAATCATTTTAAATGATAATTTAAATAAGGGTAAATGATATAAATTCAATATTTTATTGCCGCACACGTTATACAGTCAATGAAAAAGCATGATTTAATGGTGAACTGAATGACTCTTTCTATTTTACACTTATTTGGGTTTCAAACGTAAGGCAGTATCTGGAAATCATAATTATAGAATAATTGTACTAAATAAAGTATACTAAATATAAATACTAGTATTGTACTAAATAAAGAAGTATACACATTTAATCAAGTACGGGACCAAGCAATAGAAACACTGGTTATAGACGAAAAGTATTTTTGGTAGCTGCAGAATATTTATCCAAAATGCAGTAGAACACTTACCCAAAAATGTTCAAATTATCTAAAATCTACGTAATTATCGTCAATATAATAAAAAAAGGAATACCAATTAGATTAGGAGATAAGAGATTTATATTTTAAGTTTCTTGATTATTTAATTTAATGTTAATATATCTTTTTCATTTCACGTTTTAGGGCTGTCCCATAGCATATATTATTGTGAAATAGCTAATTACAACAATGAGTTGTGCACACCAGATAAAGTAAAGGTAAATATTATTTCTATTTTTGTTAACTATTATTTATATATATATATATATATATATATATATATATATATATATATATATATATAAATATATATATATATATATATATATATATATATATATATATATATATATATATATATATATATAACTACACACACAACTATTTGGGTATGTTATTTTCATCATCAGGTGCTACAATAAACAAAATTGGTACAAATTATAGACTAAAAATTATTTTGTATCTTACACTTATTATAAAACTTTTAAAAAACGTTTTTTAAAATAATTTTTTGGATACTTTTGCCATTATTTGTAGGAGACAGATGAGTTCGTTTCATTTTATAAACACCATCTAACCAAGCTAACCTCAATTATTATCTTGATTATAAGATACAAAACAATAATTTTAATTCTGTATTTTGTACAAATTTTGTTTATTGTAGCACCCTGATAATGCAAATACAGATTTGCAAAAGTTTGGTATACTAAAAAGAGTACTTTTTTGTCCTATCTTCCGCTGCATACCCAAATAGTTGTGTTTGTAGTGTAACTGATCAGCGTGGATTACAAATGTTTATCGCCTTTTCAGTATGACATATATATATATATATATATATATATATATATATATATATATATATATATATATATATATATATATATATATATATATATATATATATATATATATATATAATAAGAAAAAGGATAATGCGAGTTAATAGTAAAATAAAGGTAAATTTACCTTTATATATATATATATATATATATATATATATATATATATATATATATATACCCAAATAGTTGTGTTTGTAGTCTAACTGATCAGCGTTGAGAGAGAGAGAGAGAGAGAGAGAGAGAGAGAGAGAGAGAGAGAGAGAGAGAGAAAGAGAAAGAAAGAGAGAGTGGGAGAGTAAATCGTGTTATACCTTTATTGGGGTAAATAGTAGGTACCTTATTTTAATATGTTAAATCTCTGTAAAGTATAAACAAATGTATATATTATTTATCAGCTCTTATAGGGTAGCTCTTTTTATTAATTTTCGGCATCTGCTATACACATGTCTGAGAAGACAGTTCTTTTTTGTTTTGTTTTTTTTGTGGATGTCTTATTGTAGAGACCTGTTTCGACTAATGCAAGTATCTCTTTGGTTTGTTTCTATGAAAAATCTAGGGACTTACAATTACTTTTGCTCATTCGCAATCTTTTTTTCTTTGACTTGTATGTATTATAGATTTGCTGCTCCATTTTTGCCTGAACAGTGGACACCCTCAAATTCAAGACAGTCTGCAAAGAATGCAATTATTTGTCACTGTAATTGGTTTGCAGAAAATGTTTCATTATTAGATATTGATTATCTTTTACGTATTATAAAGTAGGTAGTGCATTCTATTGTTCTTTTAGGTTACACGTGGGAGAAACACCTCCCACACTTATTTCAGATTTATGCCATCTACTCAATGTAGTGAATTCTTCTCAAAGTAATATGTCAAAAGACACATCATTTTCACAACCTAAACCTTCTTTTGAGACTGTTGACTGCTTTTCTGTATACTTACCTATGTTATATATTCCTGCGAATAGTATATTTAGAAATTGTAGCAAGTTGTTATTTTTTCATTTCTAAAATGAATCTGACGCATTCTTTTTAACAGTAGTTTTTGGGCATTAACTTCATAAAATATTAAATAAACATTTAAGGTTTTTATATTTGAGTGTATATTTATTAGAGGGCAATCGATATTGTGATAGCAAGTAGGTACTCCTCTTTTATCTCGACACCGGACAGACCTACTTTAACGATTACTTAGTTCCACTTGATTTTTCCTCTTACTCTTAATCCAATAAAACGGGTCTGGCAAACAGGAAAACCAAAAATAAAATACGGACATCGATGGAAGACAACCGTTAATACGTATTTCTGACTATTTGGTCGTCATCAGTACGGTGTAGCTCCTCTTATAACTTGGCTGCACCATACATTATTACGACCAAAGAGTCAGAAATACGTATTTACCATTGCCTTCCATCGATATACCTATTTTGTTTTTTGTTTTCCTGTTTGCGAGATATGCCATTACATTTTATCCTTATTCATGAACCTTTTCTATATATAAAGAGATATATATGTATTTATATATCTATTATCAAAGTTTTAAAATTTAATTTTTTTTTACATATCGGTAATGGTTTAATAATTTAGTTCAATCGGTTTTTGAACTACAAAAGTCGGTCCGCTGGATCTTTGCACAAGTATGACATTATTCACGAATTATTTTTTATGTTACGTCTCTTTCCTACTCACAGAAACTAAAACTGTTAACTTAAACCGCCTGTCCATACACAACACCATGCATTGAACAAAGACAGCCATAACAGCCGTTTGTAATATTTTTATAAATTATTTTCGTTTGATTTAAATAATCAATCCTTTTTCATACTTTAAATATACATATTTTTTAACAAACAGTTGTTATAACGACTAACCCTTACCTTTGTGTTCAATTTATTAAGGTAAGAATTTATGTATTAGCTAATAACGAATAATATATTTTTTTAACCTCTAAAATGACATTAATTATTTAAATATAGCTAAAACTACGTCAACGGACTATATGAAATATGTTTAAAGGTTTTTATTTTTAGAGTATGCCTGGCAAGCCTTTGACATCTCAGGCTCAGCAACTTGTGTTGAATGTGTTGCAGTATTTCGAATTAGAAAAAGTAAATGGAGGGCCTTTGGAGCCATTTTCATCTGTTCAATAGGTAACATATTGAAATGTATGTTCGTTTTTGAAAATCATTAAACAATTCTTTATTTAAGAGAGTAGCTGCTGCATTAAAAATATCACGACGAACAGTATGTACAATTATTATTATTAATATTATTAAAAGGAAAGAAAATAATCACATTATTTCAAAGCCAGGCAAAAGTAGACCTCGTCCGAAATTCAAAACAACTGATCTATCTGAGGGATCAAAAATGGCAGTGCGTAATACAGTATACGACATGTACCAACAAAGTAAGTAGTTACCAATTTCTTCAATCTGAATTTGATATACCATAGATAATGGTATCATGTACCATGATAACCAGAAGGTACTTTTTAATCAATACTTTATATAAATGTATGTTGTAAAAAAGTTTGTTGAGAGTCTTCTTCTTCCTATGCCGTCCCCATTAACGGAGGTTGGCGACCACATTTTTAAAAGCTTCTCTGTCTTTTGCAACGTGGAATAATTCGCCTACAGTCATGTTTGTCCAGTCTCGAATATTTCGCAGCCATGACTTCCTCTTTCTACCTATTCCCTTTTTGCCATCGACTCTACCCTGCATGATGACCTGCAGGAGACTATATTTATTATTTCTTAGTATGTGTCCAAGGTATGCAGTCTTGCGTACTTTTATCGTTCTCAACAATTTTTTGTCTCGAACTATCCATCTCAGCACTTCCTCATTGGTGACCCTGGCAGTCCATGGGATTCTCAACATTCTCCGGTATATCCAAAGTTCAAAGGCTTTAATCTTTTTAACTATTTGCGCTTTTAGTGTCCATGTTTCTACCCCGTACAATAGTTGCGACCAGACGTAACATTCAATAAACCTGAGTCTCAGCGCAATATTCAGATTTTTGTCACAGAACAATTGTTTAAATTTTAAGAACGCTGCCCTTGCCATTTCTATTCGTACCCGGATCTCTTGGTCTGGATCTAATTCTGTGTTGATGTAAGCTCCCAGATATTTATATTTTGTCACTCTCTCTATTTGCTGTCCACCAAGAGTTAGTTGTTCATTATTTATTGGACTCCTTGATACTATCATAAATTTGGTCTTATCTGTGTTGATGTCTAGTCCCATTTGAATGCATTCACTATTTATTGCATCTAGTAAAGTTTGTAGTTCTTCTATACTCTCAGCCATAATTACCGTGTCATCTGCAAATCTCATGGTGTTTATGATTTCTCCACCAATTCTTATTCCCTCTTTTCTTTCCCATAAGGCTTTTCTGAATATGACCTGTGAGTACACGTTGAAAAGCGTCGGAGACAAGACGCATCCTTGCCTAACCCCTCTCGCAATCGGTATATTATTTGTTTCTATATCGTTCACCTTTACTACTGCTTTCTGGTTCCAGTATATAGCCTTAATAAACTCAATTGTTGAGAGTAGTTTAAGAAAATTTCTGCTGAATACATTAAGATTACATTGGATATTAAGTCAATTTTCTTGTGAGTTTTTTAATTTGAAATATGTTATAGTTTTGTCAAAATAAAGTATTACTTTTTTTTCATTGAACTAGTTATAACAGTGTGGTTTGTTCTGTATTTATCTGTTCTTTTTTTTTTAGAGAAACATGTTACTCTGCAAAGTATAAGTAATGAATTAAGGGATAAAGAAGTTGCCTTTATTGGCAAAACATCTGTTAGTATTTTGTTAAAAGAATTGGGATTTAAATATGAGAAGGACAATAATCGAAGAGCATTAATTGAGCTCACCAGTATTGCTGCTTTAAGAGCCAAGTTCTTTCGTAAATATATGGAAAATATTAATACTGTGCATCCCAGAGGGAAATAAAACAATTTCCTGGCAAGACAACAGTGTTATAAGTGTACGTAAACCAGAAGGGTATGATGGTAAACGCTTTATAATTGTTTACGCTGGTTCTTCGAAAGGATTTGTTAATGAAGCAAGTTTATTATTTTGCTCAAAATCTAAAGTAGCTGATTATCATGGGGAAATGAACAATGAAATTTTCACTAAATGGATAAGTGAAAAATTAATTCCCAATTTAGAAGAGCCATCATGAATTGTAATGGATAATGCTCCATACCACAGTGTGCTTTTAGAAAAGCAACCTTCCACTATTTCAACTAGAATGGAAATTATTACCTGGTTGACAACTCACAAGATCAAGTATGAGGCAAAACTCACAAAACCTGAATTATTACAAATTGCGAAAATGAACAAAAAAGAGAATGTGTATATAATTGATGAACTACTAAGAGAACACGGCCATGAAGTGTTAAGACTACCTCCTTATCACTGTGAATTCAATGCTATTGAATTAATTTGGGCAAACTGCAAGTCATATTACAATAAGCATATTGGTAGAGATGGACATTCTGATAGGGCTGTTATAAATATGTGGAAAGAGGCACTAAACCAATGTAACGCAGAAATTTGGGAAAAATGTGTGAAACATACTCATGAAATTATTACAAAGTGGTATATCCGAGAAAAAAATATGGTTGACACTAACATTCAACCAATCATAATAGACACTGGTAATATGAGTGGCTACGTGGCTGTATAGTGTATGAGGCTTCAATAAATATTTAAATTATATTATTGTTATAATAAATTCTTTTTTACACAGCTGAAAAGTTTTCTATTTTTTAATTTATTATGCATAGATTTCTTTATTTGAAGTTCGTTGTGTTAATTTTTGTATGACCATTTTTTAAATCAAAGTGATTACTTAAGTCTGAAAACCATATTTAACACTGAATAAACAAAATTATCAAGATGATGGAGCCCTGGAGTAGATTTATATTCAGTTTTTTAGATCTTCTTGTAGTGTCTACTCGTTTCGGATCTTGGCGACTATCATGACAATTTGTACTTTGCACACTGCTGGTCTGAAAATATTTGTGGTTGTTGTGTTGAACCACATACATAGATTCTTCAGCCAGGAAATCCTTCGCCTTCCTGGGCCTCGTTTTCCATCTACTTTTTCCTATAAAATTAGTTGCAGCAATCCAAATATTTCGCTGTTCCTAATGATGTGACCAAGGTATTCTATTTTGGCTGTTTTTATTGTGGTTATCAGCTGTTTTTCTTTTTTCATTCTTAATAAAACGTCCTGATTAGTAACGTGACCGGTATAAGATCTTCAGGATTCGACGATAAAGCCACATTTCGAAAGCCTCAATGTTCCTGCAGGTAGTGTCTGTGAAAGTCCACGACTCAACTCCGTACAATAGTATAGGAAAAATATAACATAGTAGTAACCTGATTTTTATGGGTGTTAATAAATCATGACATTTGAATAGCTTAGCCATTTTTTGAAATGTAGATTTGGCTTTCTCTATCCTACATTTAATTTCTAAGGAATGGTCCCAATTTTAACTCTTTCTGTTCATTGACCTGAATGCTTTATGGTAATCAATGAAGCATGCATATATATCGCAGTTCATATCTTTACATCGTTGAAATAGCACTTTTATGCTAAAGAGAGCCTCTCTCGTATCCACTGCATTCCGAAAACTAAACTGTGTACTACGGCTGAATTTTTCTTCGCACAGTCTATATATTCTTTGATGTATGATTTTTAGAAATAACTTTAAAAGATGGTTCATTAAGCTGATGGTCGGCAAATCACTGCAGGATACGGATTTTGTTTTCTTTGGTACAGCAATAAACGTCAGCGTGACTTCAGCCATGTTTTTGGTTCATTAAATATTTTTTATTAGGAGTTGAGTACCGTTGGTGTTAAATAGTTTTATGATCAGTATGTGCATTGTCAGGTCCAGGAGCTTTGCCATCTTTTGGTTGTAATATTGCCTTTTCCACTTCATTTGATGTGATTTGTAAGTGGTCATTACATATGTGGGATGGAGGTTGTCGGGATCTCCTATTATCAGAGTTCTTTGATAAACTTGGTCCATATGCAAATTTCTTGATTTTTATCTGTGATGATGTTTCCCTGTTGATCTCGCAGTTTGTTAGCTGTATTTAATTTCTAAAGACCAGCTGCTTGTTTATGCATTTTAAACGTATCGTGTTTTTCTTCCAATAAATATATTTCTTCACACTGTGATTTTAACCAATTTTCTTTGGCCTTTCGTATTTGTGTTCTTATTTGTCTGTGAATATTGGTGTACATTCTTTTGTTGTTCTTTGATTTTTTTCTTTTTTTCATGAGTTGCAGTATCTTGTCATTCATCTGACTGTTCTTTTTCTCTTTTTTCTATTAGATGTTCTTCTCTGATCTTTAAAAACGTCTCTTTTTTTACTTACATTTTAGTCTTCTCATATCGCATTTTTGTTACTATTCTTTTTTGTAACATTCTTAAATCTAAACCGATATTTACCAACAACAGGAACATCATTTGACGATATGTCAGCACCATATATTTGCTTATATTCAATAAAAATACTTTAATTTCTGATTACTATGGTTTAAATATTTATTTACTGTAGATGTTATTGGACAACCTATAGGTTTCCAAAAATTAAAAAATCACTTTCATAAATGTATACGTACCCAGTTTTCCAAATGCAATAAATGAAATAAAAGAGAAGTATAAAAACGTCAATTGTAATATTAGCCATTTTCTAATTTTTATAATAATTCTTATAGCTGACATACGTTTGACTCACATGTTTTGATTTATTTCCTCTAATAAGAATGATGATGATGTGCAAATATCCGGCGGATCCACTGTACTTTATTTAATGTTTCAGCAGCAGGTTAAAAGACATTTTCAAAACATACGTAATTTTTTAAAACTTAGGTGTGATAATATTAATGATAAAAATTATTTATTTGATTTTATTTTAATCTTAGTTTATATTGTTTTAAACAATAGAACTATAAATCAGTAGTACACGTAAAGTAGGGTTCTAAAGAATACGTTTTCCACAGTCAAAAGAAACCAACAGCACGCACACACACAAAGAATACGTTTCATATTTTACATAAGTTTTTAAATAGTAATTGAACTTTTAGGCAAAACAATTACTCCTAAATGAGTGTCTTGACAGGAAAGAAGGTGCCTATGCATTTTCCCAAACGCTCATGAGACCAAGTGGTTCAATAGCTGAGTTTTTAAAAAAACGTTGTGCAATGAAACCTCATTTAGACGATTGTCTAGATCTTTGGTTGGATTTGATAAAAGAATGTGTTAATGCCGATGATCTTAGAGGGCTGGAAGTTTGGAAAAAAATCGATACGGAAATTATAAACTATGTTTGTGCTCACGATGCCGAGGCAATGACAAGTAAGTATAGAAATGTTTGTAATTTATATTGGAAATTAACCTAATTTTGCTAGTGTATATAAAATGTTTCAAAGTGCAAAAAATGTTTTTTTACCAACAATAAAATATTAACGAAAATAGTATCACACCAACCAGTGCTACTTATACTTATGTTGCAGTACGGTTAAACAAATTTATGTACAAAAAACTTTTAAAAGTAATATATATAATATTAAAAATCACATTTTTTAAATTGGTCAAATTAATGGATACAAAAGTTTAGCCAGGACCAGCTTTTCAACCAATTTCTAAAATAAATACATTACTATTTAGGCATTTGTTTCGTTCGATAGGTACCTATGTAGGTATAAGTGTTATATTGGTATTAATAGGTACAGTGTTATATAGCTTTAGTTTTAGATAGACACTGACTAGTTTTTCTGTTAGATAGGTACCTATGTATAGTGAGACTACCTATACAATAGTGTTTAACAAATCCCAAAAATTTCAGCTCGATCCGTCAGTTTGTATAAGGGTTATTGAAATTTTGAAAATATATATTGAAATTGACAAAGGCACGGTCCTGAACAGGGTTATATTTCACTGAATTCCCTGGAGTCATCCGATCAATCAAAGACATCATTCCAAACGGACAACACGGAGTTTATAAAATTGACTGCTCCCGATCTTATATAAGCCAATCAAATCGTAGAATCCAAAATAGGATTTATGACCATTCCATTTCTGTTCGAAATTTCGATTCAATTTCAGTTCTAGGTCAACACCATCTTCATACAGGTCACAAAATTAATTTTGAAAATTTCAGAACCATAGTACCCATCTGCTTCTATAAACCAAGAATTCTTTCCATGTTCTTTTTCATGTCTAGTTGCGGTTTCCTTGTGGTAGGAGCCTTGTCTGTTATGATAATTCGTTAATATGTCGTTGCTTACGGTTTGCTTATGGTGGAGACCTTATCAATTATGATAACTATTTTATGTGTCTTGCTCACAGGTTCCTTACGACAGGAGCCTAGTCCTATTTCCTTTATTTGAAAAGATACCCAGACGTCTGCCGAAAGACGATACCTAGTGTGCCGAAAGATTATTTCTTTGTCGAGGTTCTTTTATGCTAGAGACCTTATTGCGGTTTTTACAACCATAGTATAGTCGGGTATTTCGTTTATCTGAAAAGTTACTCAGAAAAATACGTAGTCTTCCAAAAGACTATTTCTTTTTTACATTGCTTTCTCGAGGTTCTCTTCTGACAGAGGCCTTTTTGCGGTTGTTATACCTATTTTACATTACGGTATACCTTTTAAATTAAAATAAATCCAGTCGTCTGCAGAAAGACGATTTTCTTTTTACATTTATTTTTAAGGTGCTCTTCTGATAGAAACCTTCTTTTTGCGGTTGTTAGAACCATTTACTGTATATTTCTAAGATACCTAGTCGTCGGCCGAAAGACGATGCAAAGTCTGCCGAAAAACTATTTTTTCTTTATATACTTTATTCAAGGTGCTCAGAGATATTTTTCAGGTTTTTATACCGATTTCTTGCTGATTTTTTTCATAGTGCTTGTAGTGGAGCATTTATTTTATCTAAGCATATATACTCAATCTCAATATCACTAAGATATTATTACTTTTACTTGTTCAGGGTTTTCTTATGTTAGAGACCTTTTTGAGGTAGTATAACCATTTACGTTGGGGTATTTATTTTGCAAAAAAAGATATCCAGTCTGTAGAGATATTTCTTTTTTGTGTTCGTTAGTGTTTGTAAGGGTGGAAAATTATTTTCGGTTATTGCAACCATTTTTTTGTTTTTTTTTTCTGATTGTAGGAACATTACTAACATACTGTAATCATTTTATGTTGGGATATTTCTTTACTTTGATAAGATACGCGGTCTGTGAAGACAGTTCTTTGTCCTGAACCGAGTTAAATTTCACTGAATTCCCTGAAGTCATCCAATCAATCAAAGACATCATTCCAAACGGACAACACGGAGTTTATAAAATTGACTGCCCTCGATCTTATATGAGCCAAACAATTCGTAGAATCTAAAAAAGGATTTATGACCATTCCATTTCTGTTCAAAATTCCGATTCAATTTTAGTTCTAGTTCAACACCATCTTTATAAAGGTCACAAAATTAATTTTAAAAATGTCAGAACCATAGTCCCCATCTGCTTCTATAAACCAAGAATTATCCAACAATCTATAGAAATTAAAAAAGGCCAAATTGTCTCAATAAAAAGGTGACGGCATACGGGTATCTTCGACATGGAGAACTCTCATAAACAAAATATCGTCCGCTCCACCCGCCAACCAAAATCCTACTGTCAGAAATGTTTGCGACAAACGCCACGCTAGTGCCCGCAACAATCGCCATACTAACCACCACGCCAACCTCCACCGAAACCACGTCACCATCGACAATATAAATGAAGCGTCCTCTGTTCCAAGTAGCAGTCATGCATTGGTTATTGATCAGTGTAATAGTGTCTCGCAGTTCGAAAGACTGAGACCTCGGAAGCCCCGAAGAAGACGTCAAAGAGGATGTCGAAACCTAGGCCGCATTGATAATCGACGCAGGTCAACCGGCAAGACTCCTAAATCTCTAGGTTTATTTGTATAACTTTTGGAACATTTATTTATTTTCACTTTCAGAGCGACTGTGAATATCAGTCTCTGATGATCCCTATTAGGGTGAAGTACGTATAAGCGGATACACAGACGCACTGTACGTAAAATAAACTCTTAACTGTCTTTTTACTTTTATTCCGATATACTCTCTACGAGTACTAGAAACCAAATTCGCTAAGGATTTTTGCTTAGTTGAGGAGACATGCCGTGGAATGCAATTTTTAGTTTCCCCATGTCTCTATTAACATATTTATCAACGTTTGTTTCCCATTGCAATTCTTAGAAGGCGCAGGTTAAAGCATAAATCTAAACACGTTTCCACCTTTATATTCATTTCACAGTAGGTACGAATTGTCGTAATTGTCACATTGACATTAAAAATTTTAAACGAATTTCTGAAAGAATAAACAAATAATTAATAAAATGCCTATTACGTTGTATACCGTCCAAAAAAAAGTGCAACTTGTAACATGGTACTTTCAGAGCCATTTGATACGCGAAGTAATTGATTTATTTATTGTTGCCTTTGAAACTAGACCCTCACCAAGTTTACAACAGTTAAAAATACCATTAAATATTGTCAAACATTGGGATGTGTAAACAGTTGTAAAATGTAAAAATGAACCACGTGTTAGTCCTGTCCATGAGGAGCATCAAAACAGAGATATTGATATATGTGCTTTTGTGAAAGCTAGTGAACCCTGCAATAGTCTACAAATTGCTAAGGAAGTTAATGTGAATGCTCAAACTGTCCAGCGAGTTCTCAAAAGGAATGGGTATCAGTGTTTTAAGATACAACCAACAACTTTTGGCGGATGGAGTTTTGTGAATTTATGTTAGATAAACAGAATGAAAATGTACACTTTTTAAAAAATATTTTATTTTCTAAAGAATTTTCATTTTCATTACATAAAAAACACAATCCATCCATTGCAAGGTATTATTTTCGGAAAAATAAGTACCTCAGTGTTGCAGTGCGGACGCAGCATCCGCAAAAGTTAAGTGTTTGCACTATGATGTTAGGCGACCATATTGTCGGTCCATTTTTTATCGATGGAAACCTAAACGGGCCCAAATATTTACAACTTTTACAGAATGAGATCATTCCGGCAGTTCGACGCCTTTTCGTTAATTTTCAAGAGATTTATTTCCAACAGGATGATTGTTCAGCTCCCAACTCTAGAGCAACTATTGACTTCCTCAATCAAACGTTTCCTGATCAATTATTGATAAGTACACGTGGTATAATTAAATAGCCCCCTAGATCCTGTGACTTATCGCCGAACGATTTCTTTTTTTGGGGTTTTCTCAAAGAAATTTATTTATTTTATTTATCGTATGGCATACAATAAGAACACATATTTAAAAATCAATATAAAACATTACATGGAGTATTACAAACGAACATCTAATGCATTAATATAGTCTAAAACATTTTCGGTTGCATTCAGGAACTCGTCAAAAACTCCAGGGAACCGCCTTCGGGGGCATTCTTCAACAATGTGACGGACGGTCTGTCGTTGCGCACCACAGTCACACTCCGGAGTAAGGGCTTTTCCCCATTTATGTAAGCTGTCAGCACATCTACCGCTTCTTGTTCTTATTCTGTTTAGCGTTGTCCATGTACTCCGGGTCAGTTCAAAGCCTGGCGGTTTCTGATCGATACAGGCCATTTGCTGTGCTTCCTGTGGTGAGTCGCGCTCCCATTGTCTTCTCCAAGCGTTGGTGAGGTCGAAATGTTCCTGATGTAAGGAGGTGGCCCTTAACATGACAGGATATCTGGAGCGCAGTCTGTTCATTTCGATATCACGCCTATCATGGTGGATGGGTAGTTGATGGTTAGACTGGATTTTTCGATATTCTCTGAGAAGGGAGTGACTTCTTCGTAGTTTCGGCGGTGGAATGTGACTCAGGATGGGAAGCCAATAGTTGGGTGTTGGTCTAATTGTACCTGAAATCATTCGCATTGTCTGGTTTAATTGGGTGTCAATAATCTTCGTGTGTTTGCTATTGAGCCATACTGGGGAAGCATATTCAGCTGTCGAGTATACAAGTCCGATAGCAGATGATCTGAGTACGGAGGCTGAGGACCCCCATGTGGTACCACATAGCTTTTGGATTATATTATTTCGCGTTTTCAGTTTTGCTGTCGTTCTTTGTAGGTGTTCTTTAAAACTTAAAGTTCTGTCAAGAGTCACTCCAAGATATTTTGGTGTTGAGTTATGAGTTAGTAGTCTGTCTTCAAAGTGAACGGACAGTTTTTTGTTGGCTTGGGCATTATTTAGATGGAAACAGCACACTTCGGTTTTCGTCGCATTAGGCCGTAGCCTCCATTTGCGAAAGTATTCTCCCATAATAGCAAGGTCATCCGTTTGTATTGTTTCTGTAACTGCCATGTTATTATGTCTTGCTGCAATGGCCCAGTCGTCAGCGTAGCCAAATTTCTGCGAATTTGTCCTAGGTAGGTCCGCGATGTATAAATTAAACAGTAAGGGTGCCAAAACAGATCCCTGTGGCAGTCCATTGCTGAGCTTCATTTGGACACTTTTTGAGTTGCCCATTGTGACTTGGAAAGGTCTGTCGGTGAGCATGCTATCAATGAGTCTAGTTATCTTTTGACACGGGATGGCACGGATTAGTTTGCAGATTAGTCCTTGTCTCCAGACGGTGTCGTATGCAGCTGATAGGTCAATGAAAGCAACGGATGTTTTTTGCTTTCTTTGAAAACCTGCTTCAATATGTGTTGTTAGGGATAGGATCTGATCTGTGCAGCTGCGGTTAGGTCTGAACCCTGCTTGCTCAATAGGTATCAATTCAAATATGTTATTACTAATTCTGTTGTAGATTAATCGTTCCAACAGTTTATAGACACAGCTCAGCAGTGCAATCGGTCGGTAGTTCGGTAGTTTTGAGGCTGATCATTTGCCTTTCCCGGTTTTAATATGGCTATAATGGAGGCCCTTTTTAGTGAGTGATTTCCCCTGATTTTATCATCATCAATCAGCCAATCCCGTCCACTGCTGGACATATTCCTCCCTCAGTTCTTTCCAGTGTTCTCTACACTGGGCCGCTTGTAGCCAGTTTCCCGCTACTCTTTTTATGTCGTCGGTCCATCTAGTCGATGGTCGTCCTCGGCTTCTTTTATAATTTCTGGGCCTCCATTCCATAGTTCGTCTTGTCCATCGTCCATCTTGTGTTCTGGCTAAGTGTCCTGCCCAGTTCCACTTAAGTCTCGTGGTTCTTTCGATGACGTCTTGAACTCCTGATCTTTGCCTGATTTGTCGGTTTGTTATGTGGTCTCGGAGGCTCACATTCAGCATTGCACGTTCCATGGCTCGTTGTGTAACTCTTAGTTTATTCGCAGATTTCTGCGTGAGTGTTAAAGTCTCTGCTTCATAAGTTTGTACAGGCAAGACACATTGGTTATAAACTTTTCGCTTGAGACACATGGGAATTGAACTTTTTAGAATATGGCTAATATTTTATCATATCTGTATAGAAATCAACCAGCCATTTCCTAGCATATTTGGAGTGGAGTAAAAATTCTGGATGAATTTTATCGAAGCCGGGTACCTTTCCAGACTTGACTTCTGATATTGCTGAGTTAATTTCTTCTAGAGTAAACGCTTCAGAGTATTGAGATGTAAGCGGGCATTCAGACTTTAGTATTTTTAGTTCTTGCTTTACTTTGGTGGTGTGGTTACGATCTCTAGGTGCTCTTGAGGTAGCTACAATGTGGGAGGCCACTCTGTTGGGAACTATTGGTACTTTATCTCTAGTTGCGTGTCTGCTACTACCAAGTTTTCTAAGTAAGGACCATGCTTTTCTGCTTGATTTACTAAAGTCTAGATTTTCCACAGTTTCCATCCATTTTTGTCGTCTGGTTGCATCCAAACTGTGCAGTAGTTCGTCCGCAATTTCTCGGTCTTGGCTTTCGTTGTATTCTTGATATAATTTCTCACATTTTTCATCCCATCCTGGGACATACTCTTTACGTTATCCCCTGGGTATAGTTTTCATCGCTGTAGAGATAACCGCGCCAACAAATCTCATGTAGTTTTCACGTGTTGGGGTTATCCATCCCAAACATTTGTCCAATCTCTCAGTAAAAGTTGTCCAGTCTGCTTTTTTAAAGTTCCACCTAGGTCGAGGAAAAGATGTTATTATTGGTATTTTGATGCCAACTTCTATTACAACTGGTCTATGTTGGCTATGTGGAAAATCTGGGAGTACTGTACGTGAAGTTGCCAGGGGTTGATTGTTTTCATTTGTGGAGACAAAGCATAGGTCTGGGTTGTATTCTCGTTTCCAGGCTGCAGATCGAAAAGTTCCCTGATCTTTAGCGTCAAAGACTAAATAAGTGTCAACCTCTTCGCTCCAGTTTAGCAAAGCCTCGCCGTTTTGATCACTTTGCCTATACTTCCAGAGTTCATGGTGACTGTTGAAGTCTCCCACATAAACTGAGGGGTATGGGTGGGCGTGAATAACATGCGGAGGCCACAGGACTGCCGGGGGTTTATAAATATTGCTGATAGTAATTTCGCCAATTTGTATGGTAACCGTATGAATGTTATTTATGTCTGATGTAGAACATACGTGTGCATTTTCTATTTTGTTTCGAACATAGGTTGCTACTCCATAAGCTGGATGGTAAGTTGCACCCAATAAATCATAGCCATGAATTCTTCCTCTAGCGAGAATTTGTTCTTCGTTTTCTACATGTGTTTCCTGAATTGCGACCACGTCGATATTATTTTCGATGATAACCTTTTGAAGGTACTCACACTTACTTCTACTAATACCTTCTATATTTAAATGGCAGATTCGAACGCTTGGTCCGAGTTCTTTTGTCGCTTGGTCCTGAGAAGATCCGTTTAAATTGTTAGTTGTAGGCATATCTATTATCTTATCGTGATGTGTTCTTGCCAGGAGATCTAGAGAGTCTAGATTATCTGGCTGCCTATAGTGCTAGTTCATTTAGCATTACCCAGGGTGCACGTGTAGTATTCTACTACGGACGCGAACTAGCTTTACAACCCCTCAAAGAAATAATTTAGAGGCATCAGTTTGGTATATATATATATATATATATATATATATATATATATATATATATATATATATATATATATATATATATATATATATATATATATATATATATATATTATATATATATATATATATATGTATATATATATATATATATATATATATATATTGTTATGATGTATTGTTTGTTTGAATGATGAGCAATGAGTATTTTTATTAATATAGGGTTTTTATCGCGGTTCTCAAAGAATTAGTTTGTAAGTACTTTTTTAAATTATCTTTATTATGAAACACACATATATATATATATCTAACCTAGCCAATGTAAATTTAAAATAAACTATCTTTAAATTGATATTCTTATAAAACTAATTAAATTCTATAGACAATGTAAAATTTAAACAAACTATCTTCAAAATTGAAATTGTTATGACACTAACTAAATTATATTAACAAAATTTTGTACCTTTCTTTCACTGAATGCCTAAATGAACTGTTTTCCACTATATAGATTCTAATCACCGCTGAATGTCTTCGTACTTCGGTTATCCTTGTTTTTGTGAAATTACTTTTTCCAATTATCAGCTTCTACCAATTTAAGATATATTTTTCTTCACCAGCATTTATAAACCACCAAGCAAACCAGCAAAACAGCATTTATATTTATTCTTCTTTTCAATATACCAATATCTAATTATTATAAGTTGATTTATACTAATCTCCAATCATAATATATTTTTTTAATCTTCAATAATTATTTGTGTATAATTATAAATGTGCATTAAAATATATGCATAATTTTTAATCTTCATTTAACTCACTATATTAAACAATTGGACTATTTGTAACTGAATGGACTGGACCTACTTTCTTACTAAAACTTTTCTGACTGCACTATCTTGAAAATTCTGAACAATTGACTTCACTAACTTAATGAGTCTATCTTCTACTAACTTTCATAATAAACTGGCCATCTTGAATCCAAATCACGGGTATTTATATCTTTTCGGATGTTCCAGAACCATCTGGTAAGAAATCATGTTCCATTTGTTCTATTACTTCTATATGGATGTTCTCGAAAAAAGTATATGTTCCTTCCACAGACATAACCACTATTTCGAGAATGTTCGACCGTAAACAATGGTTAATGTTCTATTGATAATTTTGTTTACATTTAGGCTTTTCAGATCAGAATATATAATTAAATTAGTAACTTAACATTCTAATTTAATAAACTACACATTTTAAACAACTATAACCCCACTTATATTCGTAAAAATTTTTAAAATGACACTTGGAGAGTATGTATAGTTGGTTGCCTATGCACATGGCTCACTTAAATATATTTACAACATTAAACTACAACTTTTTACAATTATTATATGCTAATTTCTTAAAATTGCCCTCACATAAATATATTTTTATAAAATTCTCTAGTATATAACTTATTTAAAATAATCAAATACTTTTTTATATCTAATATTATGTAGTATATAACTTATAAATTAATTTTTTAAACAATATCATTTCAATATATATATATATATATATATATATATATATATATATATATATATATTTATATATATATATATATATATATATATTTATATATATATATATATATATATATATATATATATATATATATCTATATATATATATATATATATATATATATATATATATATATATATATATATATATATGACTTACTTAATCAGTAGACCCATTTGTACCTTTCGGTGTTGGGCCGTTTATAATACAATTCATTAAATTACAATATTTTTCAATCTTCTGAGGTGTCCTAGCTCTTAACGAACTTTCTCAATTCCTTCCTATTGGATGCCATCTGTGTTGCTACCTGCCAAGTCTTACCCTTACTCTGCAGTATCTGGGAGATGTCACTGTTCCATTCTTTAATGGGTCTTCCTCTTCTGTTCTTCCCTATTGGTTTGACGTCCCAGACTCTGTTTACTTGTTTATTTGTTTATTATTGTCCATCCGGGTTAGATGTCCGAACTATGTCAATTTTTTCTCCATGATTGAGTCGAGTACTGGTTTGATTTTGAGTCTTTCTCTTATTTCTTCATTTCTGATTCTATCAGTTCTTTTTACTCCGATCGGTCTTCTGAGGTATTTCATCTCTGCTGCCTGAATTCTGCTCTGATGTCTTTTGTTTAATATCCAATTTTCTGGTCCATATTAGTATGTCACTATAGGTCTATATATAGTTGTCTTTGTTATATTTCTTTGTTTTTAAGGAATTCTCTATTTAGTGCTTGGAATAGTTTTCTTGTTTTCCAGTTTGTTGTTAAGATCGTCCTCGATGTCTCCTTTGTTGTTGATTACTGTTCCTAAGTATTTGTATGAATTTGTCTGTATTATTTTTTGTTGGTCTATCATTACTTCTATTTGATATTCCTCCCTTGTTTCCTTGATATTTTCATTATCTGAGTCTTCTCTTTGTTTATGTTTAAGTTGTATTTGCTTGCTTCTAGGTTCAATTTCTCTAAGTTGTATTTCAGTTTTTCTACTGTTTCCGCAATTAATACTATGTCGTCTGCAAATATACACATGTCAGCGTTTAGCATTTGCATTCTGTTTCAACCGACGCGACGCAGTATTTCTTGAATGTTTTCTTACATTCTTTCACTATCTCATCTATTACATTTATGAATAGCACTGGGCTGAGACTTCCCCCTAGTCTAACTCCTTGAGTTGTTTCAAATGGTATAATATGGTATATATGTATATAACTATAATGGTATATATGTATATATTACTTCTGAATTTGTGGACCATATATTTGTCTATTAATATTATTAATTTATTTTTTTTTTTTAATTTTTTATAGGTCTTTTAAAGAACAGATACCACAGTTGTCGTCAAGGTTTATCGCGAATATTAGCAGATTGTTCTCGTAGTCTTGGTATAACTGCTCCATTTTATGAAGTAGATAAAGTACGGCAAAAGTGCAAGTAAGTTCAGATTATTTTACCGACTAATTATTTATAACTATTATATTTTTGTTTCTAGTTATGAGTTTTAACTGAAAAATTAGAAATAATACTTGACGATGAAAAAAACAAGCAGAGAAAAGAAAAATATTTAATGATTAGTAACTGTATAAAAATAAACTAAGTTAACACCTATATCCACGGCAAATGCTAGCTCCTGTATTTAAAAAAAATAAGGAAAAGCAGCATGACAGTAAGTTTTCTCAATTTAAAAATGAAGAACATTTTTTCTGTATATAACATGGTAATTTCAACTAAATAAAATGAAAGAACCAGCTGAAACGAAATTATCTCTTAAAATAGAGCTAAACCTGTCAAATTTGGAGATAGAACAATGAGTAGCCGTCTCTTAATAAAACCAGTTAAATCTATATTTATGTTAACTATATCACAATTATTGGAATTAAAATTCGAGGCTAATTTTTCTGAAGAAAGAGACTCTGAACATTTTTTGACACCAAATAAGAGCTGATAAAGGTAGTTTAATCAAAGATGAATCAGATATATTTGTCCCTTTAAAATTAGATATATTTGTTTTAGGATATATAAAATATAGTATAATAAGTATAAATATAGTATAATAAGTATAAAATAATAAAAGAACAAAGGGCCATGGTTGTATTTAAAATAAATGCAGCGTAGTAGCTGTGTCTAGAGTCTAAATAATACTGTCCTAGCCGTCGAGGGAATATCGAAAAAGTAAGAAATTATTAAAAACTACAAAAAGCCCAGTATATGAAAAATATATTTACCTACATAGGCGGACAATACTAATCTATAATAAATGTCAATAAACTATGCAGGCGACATAAACATTAGCAGGTGTAGGCCTCTAATAGAACTGCATTTAGAATTATTTTTTCGTTTGGCCAGAATGGCCGTTTGGTCTTGTAAAATATGAAATTTATATTTTTAATTTGCAAAAATTCGAGGCAAAGAACCTGATTGTTTTCAGTTTATATTCCACAATAGGAACCATTTATACAGGACAAAAAAAATCAAGAAATTATTTTTTTATCTCAAAAACAGCCAACAAATTTTATATTATATGGGGTGTTTTCAAAAGATATGTTCTATTTTTAATTTTTGTTATAGTCGTTTGTATGACTCCAAAGAGTTTATATATTGCAAAACGATTAGTTTTTGAAATACAAATACAAAGTGATTCATAATTCGTTTGAGTTCGGCGTAAATATATGGTAGAGATCGAGATTTTGCTATTTTAAACATTATATTAATGAAATGGATAATATGTAACTAATATCAACGTTTATAATAAGTAGGTAGTTCAAAATGTTTTTTAATTATATTTTCCATTGTCGCCACATTTTCTTTTTGTGGTTTTCTTTTTTAAGAAAAATGCAGTTATTCTATATTTCTGGTATAATTTAACATTTGAAGGTGGTATTTTTTCCTGCAGTATCATTTTTAATATTTGCCCAGATGAGTTCTATGGGGTTTAACTAACAATGATACTGAGAAAGTCTCAATACTAGTTTATTTTGGGTGTTTAATATTTCATCAGTTACGTATTTGTCATAAAAATTTGTATGTTTTTTATGATTTAAAAAACTTGTACTTTAAGCATATTATGTTGATAAATTTTTTTATTTTTTGAACGCAGTCAATTCTGGATATCGCTATTGTTCGATGCTTTTGTTATTATTTTCTCTATTTTACAAGAATGGTACGGTGCGTTGTCAAGAACAATGATAGATTTGTCTTCGAATATTGCTAGGACATTAGAAATTTTCACCAATTTTCAAAAGATTCACCGGTGTCTGTATCTCGATCTGACCAGCTCTTTATGGTAATCACCAGACATATTTGACTTAAATGCCCAGAAGGCATTTGGAAGAAACCCTTGTCGTTGCTAATTTGACAAATAATCTTTGTCTTTTAATCTTTTATCTTTTCCTAAAAATTAAAAGTATTTGTAAGTTTTGAGAGTTATAATATGTAGAATGTAATAAATTACATAAAGGTTTTTTTAATACCGTTGTCAATCCATTCAAAAGAGCTTGTTTAGTTGATTTGACTGTAGTTTTTACCCATATTTTAGATTCTGTATGCCCAGCGTTCAACCATGTCTTATCTAGATAATAAATTTTGCGCTTCTCTTCTCTTAAAGTCCTTATCTATTAAAGATATTCTGGTCGCCACAACACAATATCGTCTCTGTCTAATAAAAGGGCGTTTCTTCTTCTGCGTTGATATTGAAAATTAATTTTTTTGGTATACTATAAAACATGGTTTTCGCCAAATTTAGCAAATCAGGATCATCGTTCACCTCCTTTAAAACCCCATTCATTGTGGGTATTTAAAATTTTCATTAATCACCGTTAATACACTTTGATCATAAACTCCAACTTTACTTGCCACCTTTTTTTTCAATATCTCCAACCACTAACCTTTTTTTTTAATTGTCGTATAGCCAGATTGCAGTAAGAGCCTAAGAAGATATCCATTGAATTCTGACAGGCAACGGTAGGGGAAATCTTTTTTGGACATCTAAGTTACGAAGCAAGACACCCATCTTTCGGTCGAGTGGGATACTAGGCCAGAAGACTCCAGGGTAGTGCCGGATTAACCGTGTTCCGGCTAAAACCTTAACCACTGATCCGGAGAGGTGGTCTTGCCATTCAATGTACAACTAAAATAAAAAACTAAAAACAATATTTTAGACGTTACGCCATAAACTAATAAATAATATTAACCATAAATTTTAGATCCCTGACTGAATTTTCTCCTCTGTCCTTTGACCACAGAAACTGCGTCAGGAAGTAGTCTAGTTTCCTAAACTTCTCCGCTCACCGCTCCGTATCACCGCTCCAATGACATATAGAACCTCATTTGAAACCGTCCTATATGCGCTAGATACCCTGAGGAGCATTCACCTTTGCAAAGTTTCCATCAGCTAACCGTATTTCGCAGAGTTCAGTAAGCTACACCACACGGGGGCAGCGTAGGTTACCACCGACTGGAAAACTCTATTTAGCACCTTTCTTTTGGTGCTACCTGGGTCTCTAATGTTTGGCATCAGCCGTATCAACGCCTTCAGACTTCGGTTCGCCTTCTGTACAGTCTTTTGGATGTATACTCTGAACCTTAGTCCTTCCAACGACCAGACTCTCAGATACTTAATCGATTTAATCGGTACAACCTCCACACCTTCCACAAGAAAGCGAAGAGAGGATTTTTCCTGGCTCTTTTTGAAAACAAACACCTCAGTATTCTGAGGCACTATATGTAGATCGTTCTCTCTGATACACCTACTAATGTGATGCAGGGCTATGTTAGCCGCATTAGCCATGTCCGTTTTCTGACTCGCCTTCGTAACCAGTGCGAGATCATCGGCATAAGCTACAACAGTGCATCCCCTTGTCATCTGTAGCCTCAACACCCCGTCGTACAGGACTTTCCACAGGATGGAACCTAGTACTGAAACCTGCGGAACATTCTGTGACAAACTGATGCTTTTTTGCTTATGGACCTGTCAGTAAAGTATCTGTCAATTACGTTGACCAGGTACTCACTAACGCCCAATTCTTTCAGCCTGGACATGATTTTTTCCCATTATGTTGTATTAAAGGCATTTTTGGCGTCAAGCAGGATGAGAGCCACCCATATCTTTGTATCCTGCGTAACTAAAGAGCGCATCTATGGTGGACTTTTGGCTCTAAAACAGGCCTAACAAGGCGGTCTTTTACAAGCTACTCGTACAATTTAGCTATTAAACTAAGAAGGCAAATTGGCCAAAATCGCACCTCTTCTTCTTCACCTCTACCTTTCGGGAAAAGGACAACCTTAGCTTCTTTTAACATTGTTGGAAACTGCTGTTAGTCAAGCAGTTTGTTTAGCACTCTGAAAAAAACCTGCGGGTATCTTAGTGCGGCGAATCTTACTGTCTCCAGCATGACTCCATCTATGCCAGGTGCCTTTTGAATCTTCATCCGTGCAACAGCCTTTCCGAGTTCCAACTCAGTAAAACGTTCCGCATCTACGAAACTAATAACCCTTTCACGCCTATGCACCAACTGAGGAAAGAGTTCCCGTATTAAACTCGGGTAGAGGAAAGGGTGTCTTTTTCCCCTTTAATTCGGTACAAACAATCTAGAAGCCCTGCCCCCAGATATCCTTTTCGAGATCCTGAAGCAGGTTACTCCACCTTTCTTTCTTAGATCTACTTATCCAATTCCTGTATTCATTCTGCATTCGCTTAAATTTATTAATTCTCTCTTTTAAATCTCCTGCTCTTTTTAACCTCGTACACTCCCTTCTTACCCTCATGCAATTTGTCCTCAGATTTTCAAGCTGCTCGTTCCACCAGTATGGTTGTTTTCTTTCATACCTACTATTTGATCTTACACAAGCCAACTCATGTGCATCACTTAGACCCTCAATTAACTCACGTACATCCTCACATCCCGGACCAATCAAGCCAAAAGCATCTACAAAAACCTCCTCATTTAAACATCTCTTTAGATTGATATCCCCATTTTTACGTTTCTGTCTTTTATTATGTATTTCAAAACTCACATACTTGTGTAAGCTGAGCGATTCTTCTTCCAAAACAGTTTAGCTTACGACCCTGTTTAGAAATGTCGTTGAAACCAGTGTGATGTCCAGAAAGGATTCACTATTACCTCTCATGAATGTAGGTGCCTTACCGTCATTTACCACGGTAAGCCCCATGGCGTGGTTCCATTCTCATAGGTATTTCTCTCACCCATATTGCACTCGTGGGTTCCATGGACGATCCTTCGCATTTAGGTCACCAACTGTGACGACCAGTACAGTCTCTATGCTAGCCTCTTGCATAATCGAGTCAATGTAACATAACCATTCTTAACGAAGTGTCTAGTAATGCCAGCTCCTCAATTCACCACGCATACGGCCACGTCAGATTTCCTATATTTAATGATCCCCTGTCGAAAGACCAACTTTACATTGGGCTTCTGAAATAGAATCATGTCATAACCTCCAATTCGTGCGAGTGCCTCTGCAACGTCATAAGCAGCCCTCGTCTTTCACCCACTCTTTCCTCCTGCCTTCTGATAGTATCTCTCTTGAGCTTCCGTTTTTTCAGGATCTTTTCTATACTCCGGGCATCGTAAGATGTCGGCTTTGTGCCCGGATTCTTTACAAGTGAGGCAAAAATCTCCTGATTACTGCATTCTCGTGCCTGGTTACCCTCTTTGCCACATCTGTAGCAGAAGTTCGCTATGTTTTCTTCCTTACAGTCGATTTTACTATGTCCGAACTGCAGGCATCTAAAGCACCACTAGATATGTAGTCTCTCTCGTATCTTGCATGAGTTCCAGCCGATGGGTATGCGTTCTTTTTCCAGTGCTTTCTTCCCTGCGATCCGCGTCACTCCGACCGTGATGTTTGTGTTCCCGTCTCTATTTTCATTTATAGAGGAGTTTGACGTCTTTAGGCCCCCTGCTGCCGGTATATCTCCGGACCTGCCTCAGAATTTGTTCCTTTGTGACATCTCCGTCTATGTCTAATATGTCTACCTGTACCTAATAACCCCAGACGTCCTCTACCGTGTTTCCCTCCGTACGGGCCACAATAGTCTTCTTCAGGGGCTCAACCTATTCTTTCCCTGCTACTTCGAGGATGAGGTCTCCGCCGCTGGTATTTTTAGCGCTTTTGACACTAATCCCCTCCTTCTTTGTGTCTACTCTACCCTTTATTTGTTTCAGCAACTCGGTGTAAGATTTTCTGCCTCCCTTCACGACCATCTTCAGCGTCCCCGTCCTATTTTCTTCTTGTTTATACTCCTCCAGCATGAGGTGGAGGTCCATACCTCTAAATAAGGAGCTTCCTGAGGTTCCTACCTCTGTAACCGCCCACTACTTTTTACTTCCCTCAATTTGGACAGAATTGCCAGTAGTATCTTGTCTCAGTCCATTTCCGTCTCCACTTTTTTCACAAAGACCATAGAAATGGTCTGACTTAGTTCTCCTCTTCCTGACCCTTCCTTGCAATTGTGGTTATAGTATTAAGCTGGAAGTATTCTACTTGTCCTGATCTTAATGTACCTTTAGTCCATATTCCCAGTTCCGGTTTTTTCTTTATCAGATCGTGGAAACTTTAGCCCCTCACTAAAAAGTTCAGGTTCCATAACCACTACCAAGTCACCTGCTGCTTTGATCCCTCTTCGCAGAACCTTAGCGATTTGGTTTGGATAACGGTTTGGTAGCCGTTTAGTGATCTTCCCACTCGATTTCTAGGATTTCGTCTATTTTTCAAAGCCTCTTTCTCCTGACGTCGAAACCTTTGTGATCAATTCTGTCCCTAAAAATGTATTTAAAATCCTTTATAAAATGTATATAATTAAAACACCTTTTATAAAGGATATTAAATAAATTTTTTGTGGTACATGGTATACAGCCAGCTACAGGAACTTAGATTGCTTGTGGATTTCTATCTCTCTTTCCCTAATTTTTTTTTCGGGGGAGAACTCTTTAAAATCCACCTGTCAACAAGCTTGCCGTCTCTTTCATCGTGACCTCTTCACCGGTTTGTTTTACTAGCATTTTTCCTTTCTCGGCGCTATCGAGCGCAACTTATCTGAAAGGGCCCTCTATGTCTTCGGTGACTCCCTAAAGTTTTTTTTATTTCATTTTTAATCACAACCTTTGTGTTTGTATGGTCAGACATAAGTTTCAATGAATTATTTGTAACGCTTTACCGACGACGTCGACTAGCAATTTTTCTAGCATAATAGATATCTGGGAAAGTATGAAGTATTTATTTTCATATTTTTATATATTTTTTTTTACTTACTTTTACTATACTATAATGTGATCTAATTCAATGGAATATTCTAACTTATTTGCTTAAAAATATATTGTTTCCGGTTGTTTCATAAACTCTCGTAAAACTGTTAAACTGGCTATCTCATTTATTAGGTTTTAAGTACAAAGAATTTGCTTTGTTTTGTTATTTTGTGTCGCCAATATACACAAAACATGTGAAGTATCATATTACTGTTACCATTGAATTAGATTATCGCTATTCGGAAGCGTCCTACAATAGGGGTGATTTATGAGATGCACTTGTCCATAAATCACCCAACAGTTCGAGGGTTCTTTCTGACCGTCTCAAGTCTCAACACTTTGACTTTATCACTAGGCAGCGAACGAAACGCACCCAGTCTTATCAGTTCTCATCCTATCGAGCCTCGGCGTTCCTGGGCGTCGCAACGTGGCATCGATGATATTCCACTGGCTACAAAACTTCAATATTTTAAAACGTAAATCTACATTCTTTGTACAGACAACAGTACTGAGTAAAGCTAGTTAATCATTCACAGTTATAGTTGCTATTTTTCGCTAATTTATTTACAGTCAAAATATTGCATTTTTTCTCCATTATTATTCTAATAACATGGAGATTAAGAGGAGAATGGGAATGAACTCCGACATAATAGACTACATCGAACAGAAGAGATTAACATGGTACGGACATGTCAGAAGAGCAGACCAAAATCGGTGGATAAATAGAATAACAGAGTGGAGCCCGATAGGAAGAAGAAAGAGAGGCAGACCCCGAAGATCTTTCAGAGATGAGGTGGACGAAGCAATGAGTAGAAGAAACCTACAGGAAGGGGACTGGCTAAACAGGAAAAATTGGAGAAAACGGTTGAGTCAAGGAATACAGTGAAAACTGTGGAAATCCTTGTATATATATATATATATATATATATATATATATATATATATATATATATATTATTCTAATATCATTTAACCAGCGACCTCTGTTAGTTTTATACAAAGTTGTATACAAAACAATAGAGGTGGTTATTTCGTTTAGTTTTTAAATTTTCTCCGATTTTCAGTGTGATTAGAACAACTTATATACTTACTATGCAATAAAAACTAATAATCGAGAAAAGGGAACATTTGTTAAAGTGATCCTAATAATATACTCTTACTATCGAAACTAGTAGATAAAATTTGAACATCTTTAACAATTAAAATACAATTTTGTCATTGTTTACACGCTCTGCATTGCTTATTGAAATTTAGTATAAAGATACAATTTAAGTTTTAACAGAAACAACTAGATGAGTATGAACTCGTTTCTGTAGACTAACATGAATATTGTATGAGCTGTAACTAACTTTTTTTAATATAACTATACATGGTTAACTGATTTTTCTTTTTTTTTTAGTAAAATAGGAACAATGGAATCATGTGTAACCAGCAAACTTGAAAGAAATTGCATGAGGAATGCAACAGAATTAGCAAAACCCCTATTCCATATTGTTAAAACTAATTTATGCAGTAATGCACAGTAATGTTAACTAACAAAATTATTAACAAGTTAACTAGTATTACGCAAAGTACTAAAAGATAATTCATAAATACTATGTATCTAATTAATCTATAGTAATCAAATAAATATTTGTTTTGTACTTAGCTTACTAAAATTAAATTTTATTTTGACTTCTGTCTTTATTTTGCGAGGTTGTCATTCCACCAGGGGGTATGTTCCTGGTATATTATACTATATATATATATATATATATATATATATATATATATATATATATATATATATATATATATATAGGCGACCAATTTGTGGCAACAATGTAAGAAGACTCTGAGGTTCCAGCACGACAACTAACACATCCACGGAAGAGCTAAAATATGTGAGCTATGCGATACGTATTCCTTTATTTTACTATCAACTCACATTATCCATTTTCTTGTTGTTTAAAACGTTATAAACGTTTGGCATTCGTTTTCTTAGGTAGATTAGCTTCTTCCGTGGATGTGTTAGTTGTTGCTCTGGAAATCTCAGTCTTATTTTCACAAATTGCTCATGTAGTGATTTTTCCCAAGTTAATATGCTCTTTTTCTAACTTGATTGCACCGTACTGACGACGACCAATCGTCAGAAATACGGTTGCCTTTCATCTTGTGCACATATTTTATTATATTTTTTTTCCTTTCTTGCGAGCTATGCCGATAACTTGTATCTTTATATTACTATTAACTCGCATTAACCTTTTTATTTAGATATATATATATATATATATATATATATATATATATATATATATATAATATATATATATATAATATATATATATATATATATATATATATATATAATATATGTATATATATATATATATATATATATATATATATATATATATATATTATAGTATTTTTCATATAAAAATGCGTGCACGTCACAATTAATATAAATTGACGGAATTTAGAAGAGTGCTAGAAATTTGTTTATAAGGGTAAATAATAATTGGTGCTGTTATTTCTCTAGATGCGGCAAAGGTAAATATAACCGTTGAATTAACTTTGGAGTGATACTCTATTTGATATACATTTTTGTTTCCCTTTACAGCCAATACTTGTTTATTTTTGAGACACAAGAGGAAGTAGGTTTCATCGCCATTTAAAATACGTAAAGGGTCTTGAAAAATATAAATATAACCTTTACGATGCAAGTATTCTTGAACACCGGTGAACCATTTTTTTATATCTTTTTCAGACACAATATTTTGATTCAATATGCCAACCAACTAAAATATTTGTAATTTTATAAATACGAATCCTGGCAAAAAATATATTCTTATTACACATTGCAATTATTGGCCACCCTGTGGTTTAGTGATTGGCAGTCGGCCAACCACTGCTTATTGCCTTTAAAAAATAAGAAAAGTGCTTAAAATACCTTATTCTGGAACAAACTAGGCTAAAAAAGCCTAAATAAATATTTTGATTCAAAGTAGATACAGCAATTATACAGCTTATACAGCAATTATACAGATTACAGCAATTGGCCGGTAGGCCAATGATTATAGCTTAGGTATAATAGAGTTTTGTTGACAATAGGTTAGAAGTTAAACGGTACACCACAAATCAGCTATATTTGATTAATATATGCAATAATATGCATAATACACTTATTTTTATTTTTTAGTGAAAACATTTGAAACCCTATCTCCAAATGATCATATATTTTTTTATCATTTTAAATATTTAATATTTATTTAATTTTATATAGAAACACTAACAATTTTATCGCAAGGCATGGTTCGTTGATCAGCCATTTTTTTTAGTACGTACAGTTTTTTGTAAATAAAAGTGAAGCAAAATGTCCATCTTGCTACACAATGTTCTACTATTCCAACTTCTAATCCACCTCACAATATCACTTCGCAGATTCCCACAACAGGCAGCCACGATGGTAAGTAATCAACTTCTCCCCTTCCAATAAATTTGATAGAGGTGTCAAATCTGACTCTCCAATAACGGAAAATCAACAGAATCAGTCAAAAGACACCCATCACAAACCCCATCTCCAACAGAAGAACTAGCAACCAACTTATTTCACAAAGTATGTAATAAAACCCATTCTACTCTAAAAAAAAAATAAGGGTCGACACCAATTTTGCAACTGATAAAAACATAATACCATCGATTCAGGACCCACCCCAAGAATCACAAGTACAAATAGGCCAGAAATTTCAAAATCAAAATTTCGGGATTTACTAAATGAGAGCTAAAGATGTGTATAATATTGTTAAGAATTATACACCGGATTTATCTTATGCTCATTTTAAAGACTCAAAATTGAAAAAACCGAATCACATGACTGCGCAAAAGAATAGAAAAACTATTATAACATAAAACATCTAAACCCGATAGTGATTCATGTGTTTTAACTAAATCATAAATCATTTTCAATAGTATGTTACAATGGAATTTAGATGCGTATTATACCATTTAACTATGCTACAGCTTCTTTTCTCTGAGTATGCACCAGTTTTTATTTATTTACAACAAACGCACTTTTGCACTAACTGAGTCAATCAAAATTATACCAATGGAGGAGTAGCTATGTATCTAAAGCCAAACATACCTGTTCAAAATCTGAAACTCATAACGAATATCCAAAACAGTCGCAGCAACAGTGCTGGTCTCAATAAAGTTGAATATTTGTAGTATTTATGTTTCACCAGGCGAAACTCTAACTAATGCGTAATTACTTAATCTCCTCCAATAAATTCACTCACCTTGAATAATTACGGGAGATTTTAATGGCCATAACATTACATGGGGATCAAATAAAACAAAAAAGAGGGAAAATATGTTAGAAAACATTTTTAACACTATAAACCTATGCCTACTGAACGACGGATCTCCAACAAGATTAAATATGGCTATGAAAACATCTTCTTCCATTGAACTCTCCATAATGCGAACCCTCATTGCTCACCCAACTCGATTGGACAGCGCTAAAAGATTTATATACTAGTGATCACTTTTCAATTTTAACTAACTCAAAAATCGAAACTAAAATAGGCTAATTGGATCGAATTTGAAAAAATTATATTAGAAAGAATGAATCAGATTCAAATTTCAGCTTTTTATTTAATTTACAAGCTTTAATCAGCTTGAACTGAATGTTGCTAATATAGCCATAGAAAATTTTCAACTTTTAAAGAAACAAAAAACTAGTTCCCTGGTGGAATATATAGTGTAAGCCCGCTATTCAATTAGGTAAAACAATTTGCAGCCGATACAAAAGGTACAAAAATATTGATCTATTATCAGTGTATATATCTAGCATTAACAGCAACACAAATATATCATCGGTTGGAAAAAAAGTTAGAAAAATAACAGGACAGCATACTTACCAACAAATTGTAAGTCTAGGAAAAGAAGGGACTTTACTAACTGATCCACAGAAAGTGTTAAATAAACTAGCTGATAACTATCAAGAATTCTCATCCAGCCAAAATTGCAGGAACGAATTCTTAACTTACTAACACCAAGAGGAGGCAGTACCTATTAAAATTTCCGACTAATTTTACCCTATCGTTACACCTCTTAGTTATGGAGAATTTAAAGATGCACTTAATAGCATAACAGATACTTTACCAGTTCCAGACGATATACAAATACAATTTATTAAAAAACTTCCCATAGAACCAAAAGAGTTTCTTCTTCAAATTTTTAATATTATTTTTTTACAAAATTCATTTCCAAAAATCTATAAAAATGCCATTGTTATTTTTATTATTAAACCAAACAAAGATAAATTACAACCAGAGTCATATCTACTATATCATTAACATGTTTTTCATATAAGCTTATGGAAAAATTAATGTCAACAAAAGATTAATATTGAACTTAGAACATAATCAACTTACCATCGAACAAGTTGGCTTTGGATCAGGCAGATTTACAAACGACACCATTGTAGATCAAGAAAACGTTATTCATAAAGCTTTTAAAAATAATCAAAAATGTACGGTAATTTACTTTGACATAACAAAAGCATTTGATACTGTATGGAAACACTATATATTGAACATCCTTAAAAATTGAGATATAATAAAAATATTTTTGCCTATATAAACAATTGTTTACTCAAAGTCAAAGTCAAATTTTAAGTCCGAGCGAATAGTGTTATATCTTATCTTAGAGAACAACAAAACGGTATCCCACTATGATTCATTATCAGTTCTACTTAATTTTTATTAGCAACATACGATGTAATAAAAATCATTTCTGAAACCTGTTCAGGCAAGACTATATGCTAATGACCTAATTATTTACATCAAATACAAGAACGTTCACCCTATGGCTACCAACAAACCAACATCTTTTATATAAACGAAATAAAATTTCTAGGAGTGATATTTAATCAACAGTTAAATTAGAAAATTTATATCCAGCATTTGGTTCTTTCATGGCAAAATGGCCTTAACTTGTTAAAGTACCTAGCTTACAAAATTTGGGATGCCGATGGTAAAACAGTACTCATGTTATACAAATCCTTAATTAGTCCAAAATTGATTACGGATGTATTATATCTACATTCGTCAGAACAACAACGTTAAATCCTGTAATAACGTGAATACGTCTAAGGATTATACCTAGAGCGTACAACACAACTTCGAGAAATAGCATACAAGCTGAAATAGGTGAACCCACGCTAAAGCTTCGTAGGCAGCTTTTAAACCCTAATTACACTTCCAGTATATCTGTTAATAAAAGAATTCAAATAAATAATATTTTAGACTAATCCATGGCTAACGACTCTTCAAAGTTCAATCTCCCATATTCCAATTCCAATTCCAACAATCAATTGCAGTCTATTACAATTAAAAAAATAGCACCAATCCTAATCTTATTAAACATCTCTTCAGAGATCTAATTAACTCCCATTCCGATTACACAGTATAGTACACAGAGACGTCTAAAACTAAAAATGGAGTCGGAGTGTTAATAATTAACAACACAGAGATTCTCAAATATAGAATTCCAGATTCTGCAACTATATTCATAGGAGAACTCTATGAAATTTACCAAGCGATACTACACGCAAATGCAAATAAGATGCAACAAAAATATTAATCGTGACAGATTATATGTTATCAATACAAATAATCAGAAAAATATATACACGCAGAATCCATTAGCTTTACTAATAAAGGAAGAACTAAATAAATTGTATATTGAAGATACAAGCATCAAGTTTCTCTGGGTCCCAACTCATATTGGAATAGGAGGTAACGAAACAGCAGACAGGAATGTCACAGAAACTATAAACGACAACAGTATCCCATATCACCCCAATATCTTAGTATGGATCCAAAAAGCTACTTCATGAAACAACTGTTTGAGAACTGGAACAATAAATAAAAATCCACACCATCGAAGATTGAGGAGATAAAAATAAGATTGAATCATGGCAACCACCAGAGGTATCCAGAAGAAAGCAAATTATTACTTCCCGTTTACGACTTGGACATACCCAGTATTCTCATGAACATTTGTTTAAGAAAGAAGAACGCCCAATTTGTGACGAGTGCCCCTACTCCTTACGGTAAAGCATGTGCTAGTGAAAAAGTAAGCAAAGTTTAATCGTCACATTAAATACCATTTACCAAACAATCTTAAAGGTATTTTACATTAAAAAACACACTACCTTTAACCCACTTTTGTTTCAAAAAGATTATAATTTACTAAGCAAAGTGTAATGGTACGCCAATAACGTTATTAGGTTAAGCGGGTTTTTTGTATATAAAAAATTTTTTTTTAGATAGAACCCTGTCGCTTTCGACATTTTACAATATTCACCTTGTATCTCGCTAATGTGGGGAGTTACTGATTATTTAATTGGCTACTTTTTTACTTTCTTGTCTAGTTTTCGGCATACCCTACAAAACTTACCAATTTGGGACAACTCTGCACAGAGCCAAATACTTGGCCGAAATATTTTCTGAATATGAAAAAGTAACCTTTCTTATTAATTGCAATAATTTATAAACTAGCAACCGAGTCTGTAGTAATTTGCTTAAGTTACTGGCCTTCTTAATAAATTCGTAAAATAATCTAAACACGGTGATAAATAAGATGTGCTAAAAGACCTTCAAGAGAAAATTTGAAGATAGCAAGGTCTGCATTATCACCATTAAAACATTTTATTTTCAAACTTAGAATAAGTTTAAGAGCGTAATTGATAAGAAAAGGGTGATAAAAGGTCATGGTATATATAACGATGATAATTGTTACTTTGCAATGTTTAAATATATTTTAAAGATGAATTCTATGCTGAGTTTTCACATATTCCTAGGTAATGTTTTGAAGTTTTATAATGTGTAGCTTTTAAAGGACTTTGAATCACCTTATGATTACAAGTCCTTTTTTATTTTTTTCCTTATTCTTTGCCTTACTTTTGCAAGAACTCATTACTGCAATA
This sequence comes from Diabrotica undecimpunctata, assembly GCF_040954645.1. Classification (NCBI taxonomy): domain Eukaryota; kingdom Metazoa; phylum Arthropoda; class Insecta; order Coleoptera; family Chrysomelidae; genus Diabrotica; species Diabrotica undecimpunctata. Next base: position 82,348,714 of record NC_092807.1, read on the forward strand.
TCGTATACATCTTTTTTTATATTATTTATCTAATAAAATGTATTTTTTATATCTAAAACCTTCCTCTTTTTTGTATAGTTTTTTGTGATAGTTTATTTATATATTTCATTAAAACGCATATGGGTATTATATTACCTTCTGCTAATTGTTTGACTTTCTGTTTTATTATATTATAAAATGTGGATGTACTGCATAGGTACACAAAAAGTAATATACTTTCTGAATACTTGTATTTCTAAAACTCTATAGGTATTTATTTTTTATGCTTACAGAATACTAAATTCTAAAATAAATTGAGGTGTATTGTTTTAATATCTATTATTGGAAAAAAGTGTATAATTAATGATGTTTAGAAGGTATTTGAATTCATAACATTGGTAAGTTGCTATATATTAATGTAGCTTGAAACATATTGGAAATTCTACTCTTTTATTACATTAAATATTGCTACAGTTATGCTATTACAATTTAATAAACATACTCTATTTACTGATTCATGTAGCTTTATTTAATGACAATTTTATTCCAAGATATTTCTTCAGCGATTTGGATATAATATCGTTTATTTTCTGTTCTTCAAATTTATTTTAAATTAAAATAACGTTTAAAAATAGAAAACCCTATTTCCATTACAATATTTTTTTTATTTAAATGAATATGTCTCGGCTAAAATGGCCATTATCACAAATAATTGTATACAAGCATTATAATAAGGACATAATAATATTACTAATTGCTACAGTTAATCTATAAGCCTGAAATAAGAACCAATGACTAAATACAACAGTTTTATCACTAAGTTATAAATTAGAGATAATATAAATGGAAAACAAGGGGTCATATTCTGTTAAATAACTAAATGTCTTTTAAGAAACCAAAATTAGGTTAGAGACTTAATCGGGAGAGTTTAAAACGTTTTTAATAATTTGACTTAAGTTTGTGTTAGACTCTGTATTTCACATACCGGGGATACTCAATAAGGATGTGTTTCACGAATAATACACTTGGGCTTCGGCTCGGACTTCAATAAGTAGTCACGTGTGAATCGGGCATGTCCAATTCATAATCTTTGGAAGACAGCTTGTTGAAAGTTTAAATTTTTGAACAGTCCGCTGGATCTCATGTAATGTACTCTTAATAGTCTTCCGGTGGATTTGCCATGTATGATACTTTTGTTGCTTGAACATTTACTTTAGATCATTACAGATCTGAATATGTTGGGCTTTTGAGTGTTGTATGTACAGAAGTTTGCTTGACAACTTGATCTGCTTTTTCATTACCGGGTATGCAGATATAGGATGGTAGCCAGATGACAGTGATATTTCCACCTTAAGCAATGAGTGTATCATAAGTCCTATGGATTTCTTAAACTAAGGGATGCTGAACGTATAGACTTTTTATCGAGAGTAGTGACGATAGAAAGTCCGTGTATATTGTTTAGTTCTTTGATCTTGATCATCTGATTTGAGGTTTTTAAAAGCCTTTAGTATCGCTCCATCGCTTATAGCTCTCTAGTGTATATGGTGCATAAATTAGGTAATACAGATAATTCTATTATTACATCACATGTGGTAACGGCACATCCAACACCTCTTTTGTCTTTTGAAGCATCTGTATACAAAACTTTTTGGAGTTGGTTTATGGTTAAGATTTTTTGAAGCATTGTCTTATGAGAAGGCTTGAAGTTTCGTGTTTACTGTATGTGTAAGTGAATGAATGTGAGATTGGTCTTTTCCAAGAAGAATTATTCTAGATTGAAGAGGGATGTGTTTTTGTAGGGTCGATGGTTTTTCTTAGGATTAATTTCTGGGATCTCTCTTTAATCCTTACCCACCAGAGGGAGAGTAGTGGTCATCGTGATGTCGTGTATTGTACGTCTTCAAAGATCTCTGTCTCTGGTAATTTCGTTTTACTTATGCATAAGTGTTTTGCATATTCTATTGAGAAGCTTACTCGTGGTCTTCGACCTTCTACCTTCTACTTTTTTGTAGAATATACTTTCTTTAAATCCAAATGGGTAGTTAATTAGCCTCACCGAAAGCGGCCAAGCAAAGACAAATTAAAGTATTATGCATAAAGATCAGAAGCTTTAAGTCAGATTTTGATGCAGACCCCCCTTTTTCAATCCTGAGCCTCCAGAAGAAGTATAGTGGTCATCGTGATGTCGTGTTTTGTCTATCTCCAAAGATCTGTGTCTCTGGTTATTTCTTTTAACTTATGCATAAGTCTTTTACATATTCTTGTAATTTGATCGATATGTCTTGTTGGAAATATTCCTCGTGATCTTTGGCCTTCTACTTTTCCTGGATAAAAAAAATTTCATATGTTTTCTGTGTTTGCTCTCATAACATGTCCAAAGTGTTTTTTATTGTTGGAGAGGGACTTTGCTGGATAGCCGTTTACTGTATGTTAAGACTTTCCATGTGTTTTCTTTGTTTACTCTCATAACATGTCCAAAGTGTGTTTTGATTGTTAGAGATAGACTTTGCTGGATAGCGGTTTCTGACTTTTAGCTCATTTAAAATTGAAATATTTGGCTTGTGGTCGGTCTTTTTCTCTATTCTTTTTTAAAAGAACATTTCAGTGGCGTCTATCTTTCTTCTTTTTGCTTTTAGCAGGTCCAAGATTTATATCCGTATATTAATATTGGGAATACTAAGCAGATTGTACTTGATCAACCTTGTTTTTAGAGTTCATGAAATTTGAGAGTCCTTCCGTATATTGGCCATCTTTTCTACGGCGACTTTTGCTAGATCACGTCTACGTTTTATTTTTATCTCTAGTGATCCTGAGTTTGTGATCAATGATCCCAGATATAAATATGAGATATAAACTCCAACCTATCAATCGTGGTTACGTGTAGATAATTATTACGTAGTCTATCCACTTATTATGATCTTTGTCTTTGTCTGACAATATAAACTAAGGTTATCTTTGTATATTAAATACTTAACTGATGGACAAATACTCGAACAAATATCATTTATTGCAAGAACTAAGAGTGTTGTACTGAGTACAGAACCTTATGGGACTCCTTTATTATTTATTATTTTGCCCTAAAATTTTGCTTTGAACGTTCTATGTTGTACAAAGTTTTTTATGAATTAGTAAGTATTTCCTGTTATCTTGTATTGACGAAGCTTTTGAAAAATGGCTGGGCGTTAAATAGTATCGAAAGCTCCCTCTACATCAAACACAGTAACAATCAGATCTTGTTTACATATTTTAAGGAATAGAGGCTATTTGTGTTTGTAATAACACTAAACTGTCAAGAGTTAAATGGTGATTTGTGAAACCAGATGGTGCTACGCCCATTATGGCATATGTTTTAAGAAGCCGTGTTAATTTCTTATTTTGCCATGTTTGCAGGCAGATAAGGTTGTTTTATTGGTATGATAATAATTGATTCACGTCACAGTCTGGGTAAATTCGGAGTATGCCATATTCTGTAATAAAGAGTCAGCAGTGTTGTGGGTTGGAATGAGATTAATTTTGGATGAATATAATTGGGATATTGTCTGATCCAGCGACAGAGTTTGTATAAAAAGCGAGTGCTAGTACTAAATTATGCTTATGTAAAAGGAAGGTTGATAGCGTCAATGCCGTGTCTACTAATTTAATGAGTAAAAGGAATTAGAAATTTGTATATTCTGGTCATTTGGACTTAAAATCTGTTTTAGTTCAGACCCAAAATTCGATGCAAAACTTTCAGCCATGATTTAGTGTATTGTTTTAATATCTGTTACAACTTTTCCATTTAGTGTTATTGCTGGACTTTTGATTTTTAAAGGAAGTTTTATGACCTTTCATTTGTCTTATTTTTGTTTATATTCGGGACGTCGGAGTCTCACTAGTAAATGTAGAAATAAAATATTGCCAGGAACCTGTTTTGTTTTTTAAGTGACGTATTTCGCTATGGCTCTAAGCTTGTTGAAACAGATCAGGTTTCTTGACTTCTGTTTTTCGATATCTGTTGAGGTCCATTTTGCATTGTTGTACAGTTTGTTTACATTCTGAATTCCATAATGGTACTGATTTTTAAAGGGGTATATTGTCGCGACCAACTCCCTAGGATCGGCTCTGGATGGGAAGACGTGGGTAATTGAATCTTCTGGCTGGGTTTACTAGTCTTCTCATGGTTAATTCTACAGGGTTGAATGTAATCGTAGGATATTCTCTTTCTTATTCTTCTTAGCCTTCTGTCGTCTATGTTTGGACATAGGCCTCTCCTAACTCCTTCCATCGGTCTCTATCCTGAGCAACATATTTACAATTTGTTCCGGATATTTTTTTATCATCAACCCATCTCATCTGTCGTCTTTCTCTTGGTCGTTACTTTCGTAAGGTCTCCAATGTTGTATTGTAGTATTCTAACTTTAGTCTTTTTGTCTAGCAGTGTGGCCCGCGAAGCTCCATTTAAGTATGGCAATTTTTGTTGATATGTCCTCGAATTTTGTTTTGAATCTTACCCAGTCGTTCCTCTTTTTATCTGACAGTCGTATACCTAACATTGCTCTTTCCATTGTTCTTTCTGTTGTGGCTAGTTTATTCATGTTTGCATTGGTTAGGGTCCAGGTTTGACATCCATATGTCATGATAGGAAGGATGCATCGGTTGAACATTTTGCTTTTCAAGCATTAAGGTATTTTGCGTTTCTTAAGTATCCAACTAAGTTTTCCAAATCCTGCCCATGCTAGTCTTGCTCTTCTAGTAATTTCCGCACTTTGGTTCTCTTTGTCTAGTCTCAGGATTTGACCTAGGTAGATATATTCCTGAATTTGTTCTATCTCATTGCCATTTATAGTTATACGTCTGGGGTCATCTGTGTTTGTCTTTTTTTTTTTTTTTCATATTCATTTTTAGGCCGACGAATTGGGAGCTGGCTGCTAGTTCCCCCATCATAATTTGCAATTCCTCGAATGTGCCCGCTATAATCACTATGTCGTCACCGAATCTGAGGTGGCTTAACTTGTTGCCATTAACGTTAATGCCATAGGTTGACCAATTTGTAGTTTTGAAGACGACTTCTAGGGCTAGGTTAAAAAGCTTTGGCGATATTACGTCTCCTTGTCTCACTCCTCTCTTAATGGGGATGGCATTTGTATTTTCGTCGTGTATTTGTGTAGTTGTACTATCATAGTTACATTTTCATATTTATTATGTATAAGTTGCCTATATCTCGAATCTTTTCTACAGTTATTAATAGCTTGTTCTATGGCGCACATCTCGATACTATCAAACGCCTTTTCATAGTCGACGAAGGCAAGAAATACGGGTAGTTAGTATTCATTTGCCTTCTCTATCAATGTTCTCATTGTCAGCAGATGGTCTGATGTACTATATCCTTTGCGGAAGCCAGCCTGTTCAACCGGTTGGTACTTGTCCATTTTGTAGGTTAACCGGTTGTTAATAATTCTCATAAATAGTTTATATACTTGAATAAGCAACGATATAGGTCCATAATTCTGTAGATCACATTTGTCCCCTTTTTTGTATAAGAGTATTACTAGACTGTCGTTCCAGTCTTTAGGGATCTTGCTATTATGGAGACATCTATTAAATAGCTCTGTTAGTACAGGGATTGTTAATGTCTTGCTTGTTTTCAAGAGCTCAGCAATTATACCATCGTGTTCTGGAGCTTTATTATTTTTTAGCTCTTTTAAAGCTCTTTCTATTTCGAATCCCTTTATATTTGGTAGTACTTCTGACCCCACGTTGTTTATTTTTCTTTTGACGTTCTCCTTTGTTTTTTTTATTAGGCTGGCCTTGCGAGCTGTACAAGGATGTGTAGAAGTGGTCGACAATATTTGTTATTTTATATTTATTCTTCTCTTCCTTATTGTTGGCGTCTTTAATTTTGATGATTTTTTGAACTCCCAGTGCGGGTCTTAGACATTTTAAGCCTCTGTTGTTTTCAATGACTCGCTCTATTAAGTTCTCGTTCCATTTTAACTCCATAAAAATATCTTAACTCGACTTAACTCTATAAAAATATTAGTAGTTGATATTTATTTGTAATCTTTAAGTAAAATTAAAAGTATTTATTAACCACTTGAATTATTCAGTTTATATTAACCTAAATTCCTTTCTTGCATATTTTTTGTACATACTTTTCATTTTTTTTATTGCAGGTCTAACTCATAATCTGTACGTATATAAAATTGCACCGTTCGATGAAAAAGCATGTCCTTTAAAACAGGTGTTGGTAAGTAACCTTACATTGACCATACAGTATTGTATGAAGATATTATTGTGAGAATATCATATGTTTCTCAGGAACAGTCTTTGTTATAAACACTAAAACCCAAAAACCAAATAAATATGTCTATATATATATATATATATATAAATATATATATAAATATATATATATATATATATATATATATATATATATATATATATATATATATATATATATATATATATGTTCGGATAGATTTCCGCGGTCAGATCAATGAAAATCACTAAGTTCTCGGGAAGAACCGCGTTGAGAATTTAATGCTCGACGTTTTGGCACCCATTTTGGAGCCATTTTCAAGAAGAATACGGATTCTTTCCAGTTCGAGCTGTCAATTTGCCTACTCCTCTCACTCGTGACGTACCAGTATCGTGTTCTGTATAAATACTAGAAATGTCAAACGGCACTGAGGTCTCAATCTGTCTACTCCTTAGTATAATCTAAATATGACCTATATTACCCCCTGGGGCTGCTTTTATACCATCAGTATGCGCGAGGATGGTATGCGCTGACGTGGTCTGAGCTGAGCTGACGTGGTCTAAGCTAACGTGGCCTAAGCGGTGTAGTTTGGGATGGGGGGTCGCTGATGCAACGGTCGCCGGCAGTCATTTAGAGTCATCGTGCGTGTTTAAACTGTTAGATCATTTTTGAATTTCGATGGCTTTACGAATGATTCTCGATTTTAAGGAGCGGATGGGGGTGATGGTTTTTACTTTTTCGAAATATATTTTGTGGCCTGTCTGAATATGTTTGACTAGGGCTGAAGTGGTATCAGAATGTTTGACTGATTGAAAATATTCGTACACCCATGGGGTGATCTCTATTCATCCCATCGATAAAACAATTTCCATCTTGGACTCTAAACATCAAATCCCCAAAGACACATTATCTCTTATGAATCACGGCATGTCTAATACATATCTCTGTTAAAAAACGTTTGTTAAAAATGTCAATTAAATAAATGTTTAAAGTGGTTTCCGTTGTTTTGTAAACGATAATACAGCCTATTTTCAAATTCTGCACGAACTTTGGCAAATCTTGTTCTAATAATAGCGGACATGCTTGCGTAATTCTTTCTCGCAATTCCCTAAGTGACGCAGGTTTAGTTTTATAAACAACTGACTTGAGGTAACCCCATAGAAAAAAGCCAGACAGCGGTAAGTTTGGTGGCCATTCAATAAGACTTCTCATTCCAATCCATATCCATTTGTTTAGATAATTAGTATCCAACCAGTGCCTAACTGGAGCTGCATAGTGAGGAGGTGCTCGATATTGTTGTAAGTGCAGAAAATCTGCATCTATAGCTAGGTTGAACTGATCGTCCCTTTGGTTCTCTAATTCATGTACATTTAAAGGTTCGATGGTGTTTTCTAGCATATCAAGATAAATGTCGCCACTTAAATTGCCTGGTATGAACAAGGGGCCAATTATAGCATTGTCTAATATTCCTGCTCACACATTCGGTTTTTCAGGATATTGAGGCTATATATATATATATATATATATATATATATATATATATATATATATATAAATATATAAATATATATACATACTATATAAAAGTATGAGACAGAAAGAATATTATTTGATTCGAATTCTGTTAGGATTCGATTAGAAAAAAATTCCACTTTCATTGATCTCCAATTGTTTCGTCAAGTTATAAAATTTTGTTGTATTCTTTTTTTTTAGATTTAATAAGATTGGTACAATTAATTTTGTATCTGCCAATAATTTGCTAATTTGTAATTTACTAACTACTATAAATTTCGTCATCTTAAAAAAAGTTTAAAAAGTTTAAACGAAAAATGACTTTTTGGATTATACCGCAAACATATTGTATTATATACCTGTTTCGTTTTTATCGTGACACAGAGCATTCTATTGTGTGACCATTCAATATATTTTATATTTTAGGAAAATGAAAAAGTTCTTTTCTCATGCCTTAAAACCCAACATGGAGCCCTCGAATTTATGTCAGTTTTAAGAGAACCTGGACTTTCAGCTACTGAAATAGTAGAAAAAAGATGTACCTGGGGAGCACATATAAATGATTGTGCTGATAAATATTTTGTTGTAGCAAAAGAGTGCTTTTATTTTAGTGAAAGTGATCTGAAAGGGTTGCAAACTTGGAAAAAAATTGATGAGGAAATTCTGGCGTATATTTGTAAAAATAATGCTCAAACAACACTTGGTAAGTATAATCTTAAAATATTTGACCAAAGATTTGATACGATAACCATATATTTATGTAGATTCGGCCACAACAGGGACCTATTTTTTCTTATGATTTAGCTTATGAATAGCAAGCTTTGTGTAATTTATTTTAAGTTTATCTTAACAAAGACATTTGTGTTTGTTAGTTAGTTAAAATATAATAAATATGTAGAACAAAAATGATCTCATCACACATTATGGAAGCTTAAGTCAATTTCACTCTATCTATACGTAACTTCACAACAATTTTTTCTTAGTAGATCTATATCTAGTTGCTTGCTAGCTTTTAAGTTGCCATGTCGTATTTTATACATTTATTTATGATTTACTTAAACGTATTATACATGAACTTAAGGTTGGCAACATATTATTGCTTCTGCCTGCTTTTAACTCATGCTATAATAATATCTTTCATTGCACTGTAAACTTAAAATAAGGAAGAAGTGTTAAAATTCTATGACACATTTTTCCGCCACAGTAATAAAATTTTAATATTATTCGGTTTCTTCACAACGTTCTAAATTGTAAGTTTAGTAAACTTGGGATATCGAACTTTATTTAACTTTCCACCTAGGTAGTTGGTATTTTTTATTACAATCATACTGTTAGATGGCGTATTTGGTAATATGTGATATAAATGTAAACCAATGTTACAAGAATTTTGCTGTAGTTTCTCATCATCATAATACACCTTATTATCTATAGGTGCTTATCACCTGCATGAAAATAAAAACGTTGTCTTGTCCAGAAAAAAAGTATCTTTAGCTTTTCATATATTCACGAATTTTAACTAAAGTTATATTTTATTATTGTTATAATCGAGTGGATTTGATAATCCATTTATATGCCTGTCCATATTTTAGCAGTATTATCCTATTTTCATATGGGTCTTGTTTGTTCTTTACACATTGCATTTATTTTTGATGAATAATATTTACATTACTTTGGTAGAACCTCTTGCAAAAACCCAAACCTTTTATTTTTTTCTTTATTGGTTATAAATTCTTAGTTATGGAGAACACTACTTGTGTTTTAATGCTGTAGTCAAAAACTAGGAATAAATAATAATAAAAAATGAATTATTATTATGGATATTATATTCTTAAACTAATAAATATGCTAAATACTGTGAAAAAGTCAGATTTGGGTAGATGTTTTTAAATATCTGCTTATCTTATCCGAAATTAATAATAATGAATATCTTAGATTTTTGGTGAAACCTCACAATTTTTTAATTAAAGCTATTATAAAATTTATATCATTTTTTATTTTAGACTTCTTCAAACCAAGTAAACTATCATGTTGGAATGAGGGTATTACTAAAGTCTTAAATGAATGTACGTCAGATGTAAATATCACTGCTCCTTTTTACAATTTAGCTAAAATTCAATCGAACTGCAAGTAAGTGTAAACTATTTACTCATTGAAAAAAAACAGAATTATGTAACAATATTATTATTATTTTATATATATATATATATATATATATATATATAGATATTGTTATGCTATGTAAAATTAAAAATAATATTGGTTTGCTCTTAATATATTTCAAATTATAAAATATAATTCAAAATATTTCAACTGATAAACTATAAAAGATATTTCAAAGAAATGAAAGTCCATTATCTTTGGATTACCTGTAGTAAACAAAATTTAAGATATGCATAAATTATTTTCTTTGTAAAATATATTCGAGTGACGTGAGGGAGCTTAAGTGAAATGGAACAATGGGAGAGTGGATTTTCCAAATAGACTTGTACGTGGATACGGTGAATAAGACAATAGAATGGAAATATTTAAAATATATAATTCTCCGTTAGTTTTTAAGAATTTGTAGAACCAATTAGCATGTTAATAGTATTTAGAAAATTTATAATTGTAGGTAAAATTGTTTGTTTGTTATCTAAATGGTTTATGGGGATACGTATGACGAACGGTGATTGGAGGAGATAAAAAAGGTGGGATAGCTATGTACGGATGAGAGTTTAGCTAGATTTTTGAGGGAGAAAAGATAATGAGTTGTTCTCCAAGGGTGCAAGGCGAACAGTCGTGTTTCTTTGGCGGTTCCCAAGTGATAGTAAGCATTAGAAGTGAATGTTTGTGAGTTTTCGTGGACTAAGTGTATCCTGACGAAAGCTGATCCAGTAAAATATTGTAAGTCATACTTTTCTACATATATATTCGAAGAGTCACTGTTCAGGCCGGAACGAGAGATTCAGTTTATCGAGAGGAGAAGAGGCTAGCGTCTTTTGAACGATACGTGCATCTGAAGGAGATCATTGAAGACGAGAGGCTCGCAATAATTTGTTGTAATATTGCGGATTACCTAGGGAACTGCGAAGAATAGATAGTGTAGGCTACCAGAAACAACGATTTGGACAACTCATCTTCAGAGAGATAGTTTTTTTTACCATTCGTCAGTTTTTTCGTTATCAACAAAGTTTTTTTTAATTGCTTCAGAAACATTAATTTTTGAAGGTTCACGTACGTAGAACAAAATTTTGATAATCACTATATGAGATATTTTTTGTTTAAGATATTTGAGTGTGAATTTTATTTTAATATATAATTTTGTATCATACATGTTTATTATTCCGGTATTCCTCAGACCTTACCTATCATATGTAAAGCATAGATTTTAAAGCACGAATATAACCCTGAGATAAGAGAATTAAATAGTGTGATAAAATCATAATAATTGAATCATTTAACCCTTTAATTGGCAAGGGTATAAATACTTACTGAAAAATTAAAATTTGTTCAAATATATAGCATAAAACAATCATCTTGAAACAATTTCTAGTTTTTTTTGTTTTCCATTTCATACTTTTTTTTTACAGATTTTATTCTATAGGATACATTGCCAAAAAGTCAAGATATAACGTTTAGTTTATTTTGAATGTTTAAAATACTTTGCTTGAATTATATAACATCAATAGGTTTAAAAAATAAAAGATTACTACTAATAAATGCTTTATTAAAAATAATTACAATTTAGTTTTATGGTAGGTCATAAAACAGTTTCTTTCAGAGACAATACAGAGTCGTGTATTACATTTTTGACACATGAAGGTAGTTCGTCCTTTAGGACACAAACGACACCGACCTTTAGTTGTTGTTAAGGGAAAATGATCAATGTTATCTAGCCTAGTATTATCGGTCGGCCTAGTAACTACCGGACTTCGGATTTGTTTGTTAGGAAATGACCAAGCAGCTGGGCGACCTATTTTTGCTTTATTTGATTTTAGTAGACTTTGAATAATGTAGTTGCGGAACGTTTTCAATGGAATGATTTTTTTAATGTTCAGTGCATTGCAGTGTCTTCTATAAAGCAGCCATCCATTATTTACACTTAAATCTAGCATTTGGCTAGCAACTTCAGGTACCATCGATGTGACTTTAGGCCAGTTCTATACAAAGACACAAGCATGTCAGCAAGGTCTACGCCTCCCATATGCTTATTGTATTCTAAAACTACCTGGGGACATAATACGTTAATTTTTTTCTTTTGTTCCTTACAGTATCTTTTAACATGAGATGTTGATGTAGTATCAGAAAATGATGAAACTAAATTGACACATCTATTATCTGCCCATTTGGTAATACTAATTTTCATTTCGTTGACGCTAACACTTTCGAAGCTACCTCGTCCTCTTTTATGTAACACCTTGTCAGAAACCATAGTACAATTTCTCATTCTATTTTTTTTAACTGTCCCTAGACTGAATATGCCTAACTCACTTCTTAGATATGTAACTAATTCAAGTGAAGTAAACCAATTATCAAAATAAACAATTTTACATGGTTTTTCATGAGTACTTCTACATAAGGCTACTATCACTTTCTGCGGTATTCCAAAGTATTTGTCCTCGTAATTTGTAAAAATGTGATTCAAAAAGGTATTTTCACCAGCATAAGGAAAAAAAAATCATATACGATACCGCTCACTCCACATCTAACAAATAAATTTAAACCCCCATTTTTTCGGCTTGTTTTTTATATATTGTCGTCTAGTTCCTGCTCTTGTTCCCTTATATGGGACCATCATTTCATCTATCGAAAAACGCTGTTCTTCTGGAATCGCTAAGCAGTTTTGGCGTACATGTTCCAACAATGGACGGACTTTAAAGTACCTGTCGGTGCCATTATCATCTTCATTGTTTGCGAAATAAATGTTTCTTCTGAGACTCTGATTACGTTTTAGAGGCATCACGTCAGCTACTTGATCATAACGGAATAATTGAGACCAAAAATCACAATAGAAAGGCATGCTGACTATACCCATCAACAGCTCAATGCCAATGAAAGATTTTATTTCCTTAATATCAGTAACTACGGATTTACCTGTCCTCTGGGTTGAATACAGATTTGTATTTTCTGCAATTATCGAAAACAGATCGTCCTTGAAAAACATTTGGAAATAAGTCAATGTTGATGAACTATCAGTTACATTACTGCAAATAGGTTCTGGAATTTCAACTGGATAACAAAACTCTGGAGAGTTAAAAATTAAAATCCATTTTCTGCCGTTTAATGTTAACCTTCTTAGGTACAGGTGGTAAAGGATCCGGTATATTTGGTTCTAATGGAGTCAAAGAATTATTTAAAGCTCTTTCTGATCTTCGAACAGATTCTGTGGCAACATCATTTTCACTCTGAATTGGCTCTAAATACATATTATCATCAAATATCATTTCAATGTCCATATTATTTTGGTCATCATTTGTTTCCATTTCCATTATCTGTATCTGAAACATCGGAATCGTCAGAGTCTATTGGCGGTAACATTGCGATTATATTCATGGTCCGTTTGGAATAAACTCCAAATTCGCGACTTACCATCTAAAAACAAAAAATAACAAGTTAATGTATCTAATTATTCATATCACATTGTTAGGCAATGTATGTTTTAAGATACCACTAAAATCCGTTGGTTATAACTGAGAACCCGGCAATGTTTCTTTAAAGATACATAGTTTTAAATGAGACTTCATACAAAAATTAAAGAGTAATATGGAACAAACAACTTAATATTATATCTCAGTAGACTTACCTTTACCAATATATACAGTTATCAGCATTAAATCTCTAAAAACTTTTCAATAAACACTGTTTACATGTGATCAGTTAGTTCACTAACCTAAAAATTGCAACATGGTAGATTTACGTCACCAGTAGAACGTTTGTAATAGATCCTATAGATGGCGACTAGCAACAAGTTATAAAAGAAAGGATGTATTTAAAGATATATTACCAAAGACTGGCATAATTTTGAAGAAAATACGTTGATACAAATTTTTCCTTGATATGTATCTTTAAAGATACATTATCAATTAAACGGTTAAATAAGTTTAATTAATTAATTAACTAATTAATTGCTTGGCGCATCTCTGACTTTTAATATCACATTAACTGGCTTCCAAAACGTGGTGGCTTGAAAATATCGCAGCTTTGCGTATGATGGTAGGGAAAGAGATTAGGAATAAGTACAGGTGATCTAGAGATAAAAACTAACATTGAGGGAATTTGAATTTGAAAGTATTGTGACAATTTTTCCAGTGGAAAAAAATTTGATTTATTGATTGATCGTAGTTGGTTGATATTTACTGCTATTGAATTATTTGATTTTTATTTTCTTTACCAATCGTACATGTGATATTTATTTTGAATTATTTGAATTTTACTAATTGCATATTTGATATTTGTCGAGAAAATTTATTAAATTTGGGGAGAAATATTTGTCGTGGTCCGCAACATATAGAATGTTGTAAAATTTCACCTTTGGCGGGGACAAAAACAGTAACGTAAAGAAACAATATGTCGACCACAAGGAGTCAAAGCAAAATGCCAGAAAGTAAAGAGGATAACAGAGAAGAGGAAACAATTGTTGAAGAAGGATCTGATAATGAAGGAAATGCTACAATAATGGAGGAAAGAAAAGAAACAGGGATGTTAGAAAAATTATTAGCAATGATGCAAATACAGACACAAAAAATGGATGAAACAAAACAATCAATAAAACTAAACAACAGGAATATAGAGCAGCGTCTGAAAAACTATGAACAAAAATTATAAGAAAATGATAGGAAAATGGAAAAGCGTTTGGACAAATATGAAAATGATGTAAAAGTCTGTTTAGAAAAAGTCAGAGAAGAAACAGAGAGAAAACTAGAGATGCAGAGAGAAGAAATAGAAACTAAAATGAAAGATATTAAGACTGTACAGAAAAAGGAATTAGAACAGTTAGAAGCAAAATTTGAAATGGCGCTACAAGAAGACAGGAAAGAAGTATAAAGGAGATTAAAGCAAAATGAAAAACATATTGCAGAAATAAAACAACAAACAGGAGGAGAGAGAAAAGAAATTATCGTCCATAGCACAAGCGAGGCGAAAATAATACAATTTGACGGGGATATTAGAAAAACACACCCAGTACCGTTTGTTAAAAATTTAAAAACTAAATTGCAACATGTTATATATTTTGAAGATTGCAAAGAAACAATTAGAAACCATCTGAAAGAAGAAGCAGCGTTATGGTATGAAAGCAAAGAAGATGAGTTTGAAAATTGGACAGATTTCGAAAATAAATTTCTCAATTATTTCTGGGGGAAAAATAAGCAGAGGGAAATCAACCAAGAGCTGCAGAATGGAAAATATCACGAGAAAATGGTAATATCTGAAGAAAGATATGCTTTGCAGATATATAACAATTCAAAATATCTAGATTACAAATATTCTACCGAACAACTGGTAGAAATGATAAGCAGACATTTCGAAGAAACGTTGGAGGATCACGTGATTTTGAGAAACTATCAAGATATTGATAGTTTGTGCCAATTTCTTCAATTAAAAGAAGCGAAAAGAAGAGAAATGAGAAACAGAAGACAACATGACCAATACAATGTACCGGAAAGAAGGTACCAAGCAAATTATGACCAGAGAAAACGACATCCCCGATCAACAAATGAATATAGGCCAAGAGAATACCACAATTACACTAGACAAAAAAAATTATGATAACCGGAATGACACGCAAAATAGCACATATGAAAATCACAACAGGAACAGAATTGCACAAAATCCTCCGAATAGGAACACGAACGAACAAAGGGACGGTAGAAATAATCAGAGCTTCCAATGACAAAATAGAAGGGAGATGAATCATGTAGGAGTAGAAAATGAGGAAGAAGATGTATGCAATGAATCCAGACAGGATTTTCAATAAAGCATCCACTAAACAAAAGTAAAAAACTCTCCGGTATATTTTGTCACCCGAGAGAGTTTATACAAATGGCGGGAAACGAAAGACAAAATTCTAATTCCAACCTAATATTTTTAGATGCCTTTATAAAATATAAAGCGATTAAAATTTTGATTGATTCTGGATCGGAGATATCGTTATTCAATAAAAAACTAGTAAAAGAATTAAATTTGGACAGACTTGTGTATAAGATTCCTAGGGTTGCTTTAGTGGGGGCAAAAAATAAAAAATTGACGACACTAAACGAAGGTTTGGGAGTACGGATCAGAGTGGGAGACCAATTCTATATTATGCAATGTGTGGTGATCGCAGATTTAAATCATGATATGATAGCGGGAATTGATGAATTGAGTGAAAAACATATCACCATTAATTTTTCGGAAAATAAACTGGAAATCAGAGCAGAACCAGACAACACAGAAGAATAGAAGAAAACAGATAGGAAAAAAAATTTTGAAAAGATAAATGAACTGGAAAAACATAAAGAAATCAATATGACTATAGAGGATAAACCGAAAGTACAAGAAAAAAATCAATCAGAAAAGAAAAAGAGAAGGAATAAACAGAAGAAGAGTTCGAAAAGAAAGCAGGAAAACAAGGTGGAGACAAGAGAAAAACAGGAAATAGAAGGTACAGAAGAATTGTTGGCAGCCGACGATAAAACAGAAAGGAAGCCGGAAGAAAAGGAAGTTATCATAAGAGAAATGAAAGGAGTAGAAACGTGGTGCTCGGAATACCAAATGGAAATTGAAGATAAAAAAAAAACAGAAGAAGAAATAAAGGATGAGGACAGAGAAGAAATGGCAGTTATGGACGAGAATCCAGAATTAAGTGAAGAAATATTATGGACAGTGAATACATGTGAACAAAATGAGGATGAAAAAAAATAAAATGTGGAGAAAACATGGAAAAGGAAATAGAGAAGATTTTAGAAAATTATGGAGATCTTATAAATGAAGAAAGCCGAGTGGCTAAAAATTATGAGCATTCCTGTAAAGTTAAAAACTTGGAAAATTTTAAATCGAAAACATATCCAATCCCGTATAAATACAGGCAAATCGTCGGACAGGAAATTGAAAATATAATCAAAGACAAGGTAATTGAAAGATGTGACTCTCCATATATCAACCCGATAGTATGCGTGAAAAAATCGAGTGGTGATGTGCGATTATGTTTAGATGCAAGAAACATTAATTCGCACACAATCGCTCAATACGAAGCGCCTTTGAACATCGAAGCCATATTTGGATGAATCACAGGATCACACATTTTCTCCAAAATCGACTTGAAACACAGTTTTTGGTTAATACCTTTGGCAGAAAAGTGTCGAAATTATACCGCTTTTTCTATCGACGGAGTGGTGTACCGATTTAGGGTGGTACCATTTGGACTACAGAGTGCATGCGCTGCTTTGGTTCGCGCATTACACACAATCCTAAATAGGCATGGAGAATTTGTTGTACATTACATAGATGATTTAGTCATTTTCTCGCCAGATTTAACAAGCCATCTACGACATATATTCATACTGTTCTCGAAGAACTTGATCAAGCGGGATTAAAATTAAATATTCAAAAGTGTCAGTTTTTCCAAAAAGAAATACTGTATTTAGGTTTCAAATTAGACACAAAAGGGATAAGTCTTGCAGAAGATAGGATCGAAGTCATAAATAACTACCCTAGGCCAACCAATTTAAAAACTTTGCGGGGATTTTTAGGAATGGTAAACTACTTCAAAAAGCTGATAGCAGACATCAGCACAAAAAAATACCGTTAATAGCATTACTTAAGAAAAATGTCAGGTGGAAATGGGGAACTGAACAAGAAATGGCTTTCAAAAATTTAAAGGGAGCGTTTTCCACAGCTGTAAGAGTACACCATCCAAGATATGATCAACCTTTCATTCTCAGGACCGATGCTTTTATAAAAAAATTCGCAGGGGTGTTATCACAAATCCAAGACGATATAGAGGTGCCAATCTGTTTTGTCTCCCGTGTAACCAAAACGTATGAGAGAAAATACAGCGTCACTGAATTAGAGTTTGCCAGTGTATTATTTTGTGTAAATAAATTACGTTTTTACCTACTTGGGGCAAAATTCACCATTGAAACAGACCATGCAGCGTTGGTACACATAATGAAAAATAGGCTGGTAAATAATAGAATTCATAGGGGCATTCCTTTACTTCAAGAGTATGATTTTGAATTTAAATATATCAAAGGAACTGACAATATCTTGGCAGATGCGTTGACGAGAGATGAACAATTCCGCAAAGGGGATCACAAAACTCTCCACGTCGGCATGAACATAATGAGAGAAGAAGCAGGCTTCTTCTTTGGCTCAGATAAGGGAAAATCAGGAAATCTCTAACTTTTAATATCACATTAATATATATATATATATATATATATATATATATATATATATATATATATATATGTCAAGAGCAAATGAAAATTACCCACCCAGACGAACTCTATTATCGGTCCCACTGGGAAATAGGAGTAGAGGCAGACCACGACTGAGATGTAGGGACGGTGTGGACGAGGACGCAAGGAAAATCGGCGCGGCAAATTGGCAACGGTTGGCGATGAACAGAAACGACTGGCGAAATAGACTGGGGAAGGTCAAGGCTCAACTAGAGCTGTAGCACCACTGATGATGATGATATATATATATATATATATATATATATATATATATATATATATATATATATATATATATATATATATATATATATATATAGTGAAAAAGTGATAAATGCTTGTAAACTACTATAAAATATAACTATTTGGGAGTGCAGCGGAAGATAGGACGAAAAAGTACTCTTTTAAGTCTACCAAGCTTTTGCAAATCTTTATTTGCATCATCAGGATGCCACAATAAACAAAATTAGTACAAATTACAGAATAAAAATTATTTTGTATCTTACACTTATTGAGGTTAGTTGTCATGATGTTTATAAAATGAAATGAACAACTCATCTGACTCTGATCATCTGACTAAGACCAAAGATACTTACCATGTCAGGATAGTATTTTTAGGTATTTTCCTGGTTCTTTCCTCATAATATATTATGGAATCATTAGCATCAGAATTTTACTATCGTTATGGCATGTAATTGCCTTTTTAAAAATCACATGCTATGATTTTTCTGACGGATATTCCCAAGTTAAAGTTGATTTCATATAATCAAATAAACTATCTTACAATAAAGTCGCCCCAGAAATGCAACTCTGTAATATCCCCAATATTATTTTAAAATCATCTACTGAAAATGTATAATAGATGTCTGAATAGTCAATATAAATGAGTCAGATAAAATTAAATTATCAGAAGAAATTTTTCACCAAGTGACAAAATACATAATCTGTTTAATTTAATAATGTTTGTATTTTAAAAATGATTTCCGAAGTGGAAATTGAAACGTCAATAAACTTATTTTAAACTATAATTGTGGCTATAGAGTTGATCTCGTAAACATATTGATATTGTGATTGAAGAAGGATCATGTGTGAATATTTTACTTCTGTATTTAATCCAAAAGGTCTAGTATTCTACAATAGCCCACCATACGTTTAGGATATATATTTGTGAACTGGTCAGATTCCAAAAAGACCTATTCCATATACTTATAACGTTGACTAATAATATTCTTCAGTGAAATACATTGAAACACATACAAGTCCGGCCATTTCGTCCTATTTTTTGCAAAACGCCATTAAATGTTAGAATCACTGAACATTAATCTTATCTCAAAAATAGAGAATTTGATAGATCTCAATTATGTAAACACGCATGGGATAATGAACATAGGGTTCAATGAATAATTCAAATATAGTCCTAAAAGAAACGGATGGTAAATAGAGAAATATCAAAAAAACGGCTCTAATTATGCTAAATGAGACCAATTTTGTCGCAAATTTCTCGGCAGAATGTAGTAGGATCTGGTTACCCATATTAAAAGAGGAAGTTATTAAATGGAAAATACCAGTATTAGTAAGTCGGTAACACATAATAGAGGATACATCATTTATGTGTTTTAAATAACAAACATATAAAACCAGAATTTGGTGTTTATTGAAAGTAAACTAAATGGTTTTTTTCCTGGTTTTTCCCTCATAATTTACTATGGAATCACTAACAGGAGATTTTTACTATCATCACGGTATGTGTTTGTCGTTTTAAGGACGAAGTACATGCTATGATTTTTTCTGACGGATATTCTTAAGTTAATGTTGATTTTATGTAATCGAATGAACTATCTTACAAGTAAAGTCGTCCCAGGAACGCAACTCAACAATATTGGCAATATCATTTTAAAGTCGTCTACTTTAAAATGTATAATGTATGTCTGAATTGTCAATATAAATAAGTCAGATAAAATTAAATTATTAGAATTTTTCACCAAATAGCAAAAAACAAAACTTGTTTAATTTACTAATGTTTGTATTTTGAGAACGATATCCGAAGTGAAAACTGAAACGTAAATAAACGTGCTTTAACCTTTAATTGTGGCTTAGTCCCATTTAAATAGTAATTAATATAATATATTATGATCAAATTGTGTGAGAAATCTAAACACAAACAAAATTCTTACTCTAAAAAAGCGGCAACGCTTTAAACAATTTTGCCACACGCTGAACTGTCAATAAAATTTGAATTATTCCCACATAAATTGCGTACAATTGTCTAATCTATTCTTAGTCTAATTAAAATTATTGTTTTGTGGAATATTAGACTTAAAGAGTTATTTCATTAAATTAATATTATTAATAATAACAAATGTTTTTGGTTATTTAATTAATATAATTCTAAAATTCCCAATATAACGATGATTACATTTTTCTGATTATTAAACCATGTTGATGCCTATGAAAGATCGAGCAGTTCCGTATGAGTTTCGTATTATTAGCTGTGTTAGGAAAATTTGAATACTAAGGTTGAGGTTTTTGAAATTTTAAATATAAGTGACGTCACTTTATATAAATTTTAACGTGTAACGGTTTTACTTTGAAAAATGGTATATACTGATCTTATGATTTTTTTTTCTGTTTAATAGACAAAGATAGTTTCTAGACATAGAAAAGATAGTTTAATAGACAAAAATAGATATCATGTTAAGTTCGGAATAAAAAAACCTAATTTAATATCATCAGGTATCAGTTGAGTTCTTATGAGGTAGCCTTGCTATTAAGACTAAAATATTTAAATATTTTGATATATTCGTTTTTGTACTGGTTAGTTGATTTAACTACGTTTACAAAAAAAGTTTTAATTTTTTGTAGATAACAAAAATGTTTTATTACATAAAAGTTTTGTTTTAATTTTAGACAAATTGAAGAAGTAGAAACATGTATTAACAAAAGCATTATGAAATACTGCCCTAAGAATGACGCAGATCTCGTTGCACCTTTACTCAAGATAATAAAATCAAATATTTGCAATTAAATACCACGTTATCGCTATATTAATAATTTTTATAATGTATAATTTAAATGTTATTTAAGTAACCTAAAATAAAGTTTATCCTATTATCATACTCTATTTTATTTATGCAGATGGGAGTTAATATGATTTATTACAGTATCGCAGAAGCGACGCACCAGCCCGTACGATATGACTAAAAATAAAAATAATAAGTAGATGTTAACTGGATAATGCAACATTGCTTAAATTCTTGAATATTCTTTAATAGAAAATTAAAAAAACAAAGTAGTAAAACAAAATATGTTAAAGAAAAAGGTTGATCCCCGTCTACCTCAATTTAAAAGGGTCAAAATATTTAGATATTCGAATTGAGACCCGGATATCTTAATTCTTTTAATTCTTCTAATCGTTTTTTAATTTGTAAGTATTGGTAAGTATATTGCAACCTTCGAACGACCCATCAGAAACGGTGGGTGATAATGGATGGCAATATACCTTTGATAGTTGAGCCAATGTAGAAATAACACTAACAACATTCTTTGGAGCCAATTGTTATACCTCGTATAGCTCATTCTTTTTTGTTTAATATTAAATATGACAAATATTGTTGTCTTCAAGTAGTTGGACAGCATTCAAGAGTGTAGTTCTAGATACTTTTATGTATGTGGCCATTGAGTTCTGAATAGGAACCGCAGTTGCAATTGTATGATAAACCATGTGCTGAGGAAAGTCCTTAACGAGGCTAAGAAAAATCCACCCAATTTTTTTTGACAATAATATATCTAAAAACTTAAGCAAAAAACAGGAACACAGGCCATTTTTCTTTTTCACTCCAAAATTTTTTTTTCAAAAGTAATATAGTTATGTTCATTATTTTACGGAAAAGATACCTTTATCCTTTCTTTTTAAAATGACGTTTGGTAATTATAATTAATTTTAAGCAAGATACGGTTCTTCAAAGTTTCAAAGTTTTACGGCCATTTTTTAAATTTCTCATTATAACTTTTTTTCTTATTTAGGTACATCCACTACTAAATAAAAAAAGCTTATTGTTGTTACTTTGAAATAGTTTATTGTAAATTATTCTAGCACTAACAATAAATAAGATAATTATTTCGTTAAATTGTTGTACTTGCAACGATTTGTATATACCTAAATGTACAAGGATACCTACCTAAAATCATAAAACCAAGCTAAAGTTTGCTAAAAAATATCAATTTTGAGCCCCCAAAAATATGCAGAAAAGTTTGCCACTTCTACGTCCGGGCTTCCTCCTAAAACCGTTTGTCGTAAAGGGAGCGGAATCCCCCTTAGCCTCCTTAGACAATGCCCACTTAGAATCGAGAATCGGTACGCCTTACAAAAAAATATGTTAAACAGGAAATGTAGCTGAGACAACGTTAAATAAAAAAGTGTATTGGTACTTTTTCTCTAGAATGAACCGTTCTCGAAACAATGCTTGAAGCGACTAGCGATTTTAAATAATGTGTTACGCGTGAGAAATCAATATTTTAAATAAAATTTGTATCAACTAGATGGTAAAAATTTGATAGCTTTTGAGTAAAGTGTTCTATTGACAAAAATTAAAATGGATTTTAAACATGAAGAGTGCAGCGTTTGTACGCAATTTTTGCATTTTGACATGAGTTGCAAACATCCTTAAAAGTAGAAATGTTTGAAAAACCGTATCTTGCTTAAATAAATTAATTCTGGAGTCTTCTACAGCAGACCATTTTTAAAGTTATTGTTTTTTATTTCTATTTATTATTATATTATATTATATTTCTAGATATAAGTAATATAACAATTTTTGCAAAAAAAAAAATGAGAAAATGGCACAAAAATGGAGTGAGTAGCGATCTTTAAAAAATCGTATTTGGATACTGTATATCCTAAAGACTTCTACCAAAATGTCATTTTAAAGTGAAAGTATTTTTTTTTTCTATACAGTAATGTTTATACTTACATCCCCGTAAAAACATTTATGGGACAAAAATGAGAAAGTTGTGTGTTCCTGTTTTTTTTTGTTTCGGTTTTTTGAAAAGGTAATATTTCGATAAGAAATTTAATTTTAATCAAGTTTTTTGTGGATGTATATGTATTAAGGTTGCATAGAATTCACCCAACTGTACACTAGTGCATAGGGACAAATTCATTATTTCTTAAAAACGCACGATTTTAACAGGAAGCACTTCACGATTTTTTCATGCTTGGTGGTCCATTGACTAGATGAAATAATAAAACTCCTTTTCTGTCGACCATCCATTTATGATTAATTTTAACACCCTCAAAATCATTGATTAATGACCCCTATTAATGAATGATTTTCTATTAATGAACGATTTTATTATATGCAACACAACATACATTGCTTGTATAAATTAATTTAACCACATTTAACGCTCTGTGATTGGCAGTGACCTGTGGTGTAGGCAACCAAACATATAGGTACCTATTTATATTCCCACTAAAAAATTATTTAAAATGACATAGCCGCTGTAAGTACTGTCTGTCATTGTATGTCATTATTTATCGTTAAGTAAATAAAAATTTAAACTAAGATATTTTTATTTCTGAAAAGTTCGGTCGACGGAAAAGTTTTGTAACGAACTCGTGAATTAAAATGGCGATTAACAATTTCGAACATTCGAACACTCGCTTCGCTCACGCGTTAAAATATCTAAATTGTTAATCGCCCTTATTAATACACTTGTTGGTTAAATAACTATTAACGTTGTCGTTCATTTCTAAAGTACATAATTAATAGTATATAAATAGGAAATAGCAAATTGGCAAGGATTAAATAAGTATCATAATTATTAAAAAAAATTAGTTAAATTATATTAAAAATTATAACTGCATAGCGAAATAATACATTGAAGAATAAAACTTGGTGTCTAGTGCCACAGGAGAGGAGCTGAGCAACAGACGACGCACCCATCGCGGAAAATGAAGGTTAGTACCCAAAATTTAAAGTAAAAAAATTCAAATATTTTTGGATATTTAACAAATAAAGAAGTATTATTATATTATATAACAATTATTAAGAAAATAATTTTATTAAAAGTCCTTTATAAAAGGTATATAATTTAAAAAACCCAATCGGGCTATATCACAAAACGTTTTCGGAATCCATGTTCCATCATCAGTGCACCTATATTAAAAAGAACGTGAAATTTAAATTTGGACCAAGGTTAATACAAAATGTGGTTAATACTTACTAGGTGGGTATACATATATTAAGCCACTAAATATGTCTATAAAAACCAGTTAAAAATCGTTTTTTTAAATTTAGTTTACATTATATGGTGGTAAATATTATGATGTTAAAGTTACTAGTGGATTTGGTAACATGGCAACGTATGACTCCACGTGAAGCAACTGATTGAAATGACAATTTTGACAAGTTAGGACGGAAGTCCGAAAAAAGCAGTCAGTGTAACTTTATGTGTTAGTCCAATTAAGACAGAAGCCAACGCTATTTAAAAATTGAAAAAGTTAAAATTAAAATATTGTTATTGTTGTTATGTTATATTAATAAACAGTAGCAACCATCAATGTTGTTGTTTTAAGTTGTTAATTTGTCCTGAATTTATTTTTAAGAACATGGTGGAAATTATTTTATTAATTAATGTATGTGGTGAGAACATTGTGTGGGTATTGTTAGGCAACCAACTATAAGTGGTGTAAATTAGAAATTCTAATATAAGGCCCCTTATGTTTTTTTAACATTTGATACCTGGAAAGTGGAAAATAGAACTATGTGAGAAGTTGGATTTTTGAAAATTTATTGTTGATGGGTGAAATAAAAGAAAAGTTTATGTAATCTAATGTTCATGTAATATTTAACTTACAACTTAAGCATAGAAGGCCCTGTATGTTAAAAAGCAACTTTTGGTACCTGGTAAATGTAAAACTTTTTAAGTTACAAGTTCATGAACATAAATAACTGATTAGGTGTTCACGCAAGAAGTTGGTTAGTTATTTTGTGTGTGTTGACAAATATATATGAGGAACAAAAATTGATGGTTGGGACGTGGTTTTTTAATATGATGATCGTACACTCAACTTAAAAATTAAGAAGAAAAGGCCTATCTGTTATAAAGTAACACTAGGTACATGAGAAATATAAATGGATAAGTCATAAGTTCATGAGCTTAATAGACTATTGGTATATCTTGACAAGAACTGAAAAAATAAAATGGTTGTAGGTGGCTTTGTTAAATTTAAGTAAAAAAGAAAGTTGTGAGTTTTAAAATTATGAGAAGGGGAAAGACTACAGAGATCTCCAAGAAAGGCTGAGGTCTCCAGAGATCCGAAACCAAACCCTGAGGAAAATGTGTGGATAATCTCATCCACAAAAGACGCCTTAAGACTCTGCAGGAGACTGCTTTCCCTAGAGACCTTACCACCAAACCCAATTACGTTTCACTCCCATACCATCACGAAAGTCATACTGAAGATATTCGAAATCTTTTCCAACGTTCGGTTGAAAATATCCATGTTTCCATTAAAGTACCCAATAATTTGGGTCAGCACATATCTAATGCCAAAGGTCCCATCAATTATATGAACCTTAGTAACCTCACTGTAGATCACTGTCTTCACGCTCTCTAGAGTACACAAGAACACTTCCACTTTCTCTCAACATCTCAAAGAACACAGCCACACCCTCAATATCTCAGAAGACGTTTCACTTATTCACAATATCCGCCAAAAAAATTTCCTCAAACTGGATTTATACGAAGACCTTGAAATTCTTAAAGAAAAATAAAAAAGTCCAAACTGTGTTAATCGTCATGTCTCATTCAATCGAGACTTCCTCCCTCTTCATCGCCAACTATTCTCATAACCCACATCCTTAATTTACTCTTACAACAAAATATATATTTATTATTATTCGTTCATCAACTATCCATCTTCCTTAGTTCACTCAAAAACCTTTCTTTTAATACATCATACTCTCCATCTTTCCCCACTTCTTTCTATCCAACCTAAACTTTAAGTGTGACCCCTATACCTAATGTTTTTCACGTTTCTTTTCGACACCTCTAAATTTAGAGTAGATTATTCTTCATCCCCCTCTTAAACTATTCAGTTCTCATTTTACTTATCCACACATCTCCCTCAGGGTTTGGTTTCGGATCTCTGGAGACCTCAGCCTTCTGTAGTCTTTCCTCTTCTCATAATTTTAAAAACATCACAACTTTCTTTTTTACTTAAATTTAACAGAGTCACCCACAACCATTTCATTTTTACAGTTCTGTTTAAGATATACCAATAGTCTATTAAGCTCATGAACTTATAACTTATCCTTTTATATTTCTCATGTACCTAGTGTTGCTTTATATCAGATAGAGCCTATTCTCCTTAAGTTATAAGTTAAGTACTGTACGATTATCATATTACAAAAACCACGTCCCAACCATCAATTTTTGTTCATCTCATATATTTGTCAACACACACAAAACAACTAACCAACTTCTTCCTGTTATGTATTTAATGAGGCACCGACTATTGTACAAAACTATTTATTAAAAGATACAGTGGTTACAAACATACATTATGGATGGATCCGTAGACCCACGGCGTTCCATCACCTAACCTCACTATCGACCCCTAGTCTTTTCCACAGTGTCTCTTATTCCGCTGCCGGACTCATCTCCTCCCTCGTTAGAGATCAAGTTTAATGGTAGCTTTTACTAGTCTTCCAGAGCGCGTTCTAATATTGCAATCATTGGATGTTTCATCACTCGGTATAGATGTGTTTGTTTCTTCTTGTGATGAACTTGGAATGGGCTCCTTCGGTTCTAATTGAATAGGCTCGTTTTTCAAATTTGGATTCACTGGGATTTCAATTGTAACACTGTCACGTAACACTGGCACATCATCACTCACTATAGGAGGTTCTGCTTGAGCATCGTTAGAATCTGGGATTCTATCTTCACCTCTGTCTTTTCTCATATCATTTGCGTGTGTAAATTTTATTACACCATTACTACATACTAGATAAGTACAGTAACTTAAAATTTTCATAATCTTTTCTTTCTGCCATAATTTTGTTTGTTTGTTTTTAATATAGACACTTTCATTTACTTTATACCATGTATGCCCCTTTTTAATTGGGATAGATGCATGCTTACTATTATGACAAGAAGGTTTCAACATATTAAATCTAGTTCTAGGACGCACTTTAAAAATACTTTCACTTGGAGAAATCCCTGTAGCTGTTGTAGGAGTTGTTCAATAAGAGAATAAAAAGTTTTGAATTTTCTGAATAACCAATCGTTTATTAATCTCCTCTCTCTTAATAGTCAACAGGGCTTTTTCCAAATTTTTCTTTACTATTTGAACACTACGCTCCGCAGCACCATTACTTTGAGGGTGATATGGAGGTGTCTTCAATGGTTTAATTCCATTTGCTTGACAAAATGCCACAAATTCACTGGAATTGAAAGGAGGTCCATTGTCTGAGACTAATTCGACAGGAAGACCAATTACAGTAAACATATCTCTTAATTTTGATATACTTTCTGATGCCTCTGTACCATTTGACATTAATTTTACATCTAACCATTTTGATTTCTAATCGATTAAAATTAAAAATGTGTACTTAAATTTAACAAAGAAATCTATATATACTCTGTAAAAGTTGTGTGGTGCAGACGGCCACGGACATAATTCCTTGCTTAAATTTGTGAAATTTTGACATTGTTGACATACATTACAACATGATATGAATTTTTCAATATGTTCATTCACATTTGGCCACCAACAATATGCACGTACCAACATTTTAGTACGAACAATACCATTATGTGGTTCGTGAAATAAGTCTAACACCTTATCTTGTAATTGATTTGGAATAACTACTCTATTTCCCACTAGGATACAATTTTGTTCAATTGACAATTCATTTCTACGTTTAAAGTATGGTTTCAAAGATTCATCACTCACTTTCCTAGGCCAACCTGATAAAATGAAATCTTTTACTTTTAATAACAACAAATCTTTGTTTGTTTCATTTGCAATATGACACGCGTTTAAAGGCATTTGATCTACTAAACTAAAAGAATACAAATAGTCTGTAATTTTTGTATTATCACTACAGGGTAAACGTGATACACCATCAGCATTGTTAATTGCTGCCCCCTTTTTGTACTGAATATCGTACTGATAACCTGACAGAGTGATAGCCCATCTTGTAATTCTTGCAGCCGCTGAAATTGGAATTCCTTTATTTTTTCCAAAGATAAACTGTAATGGCTGATGATCTGTAATCAGTATAAATTTACGACCGTAAAGATATTTATGAAATTTATTTAAAGCAAACATAATAGCAAGGGCTTCCCTTTCCAAATTACTATACTTTTTTTCTGAACTAGACAGTGTACTTGATGCAAACATGGCAGGTTTCTCTACATGACCAATTTTATGACTTAAGACACAACCGACACCATAACTACTTGCATCACATGTGACATAAATTGGAAGAGATGGATCATAATGAGTAATAACACTATTAGATGTTAACCACTTTTTACTTTCTTGAAATACTTTAGCTGGTCACCTGAATCGCATTCAGGTGACCAGCTACTACTGAAATTAATATTATGTTGACACAGTTTGTATAATGGTTTTAATTTGGAAAACAACATCGGGATGAACTTTCCATAGTAGTTTAGCAAACCTAAATATGACTTTAATTCAGTTGTATTCTTTGGTGTTGGAGCTGAGTTAATTGCTAGTATTTTTTCTTCAGTAGGATGTATTCCTTTGGCATCTATAATATGACCTAAAAATTCTACTTTAGTTTCGAAAAATTTACACTTATTTACATTAATTTTTACATCATAGTCATGTAAACGTTTCAACACTTTTCTGACATTCTCATAACAATCTATAAGTGACTCACCATATACTAGAATATCATCTAAGTAACATTTAGTATTTTGTACCCCTGCCAAAATACTATCCATCACTGACTGAAAAATACCTGGTGCAGAGCTGATACCATAAGTTAGTCTAGTGAAGGCAAACAAACTTATATGGGTGTTTATTACTAACATTTTTTGTGTATTTTTACTGACCTTTAGCTGTTGATAAGCACCTTTTAAATCTAAAACCGTAAAGTATTTATGTCTGCTTAGACATGCGAAGATATTTTCTGGTAATGGTAATGCGCAATGATCACTATCTAAGACTTTGTTTAATGTTTTTTTAAAATCTACACAAATTCTTAGTTCCTCAGACAATTTTTTTGGAACTACTACTATGGGACTAGCCCAGTTACTGTAACTGACTATTTCTAAAATTCCTAACTCCACTAGTTTTTTTTATTTCCAATTCAACTTTATCTTTTAGGGCAAATGGCATATCATAGGCCCTATGAAAAATGGGTTGCGCATTTTCTTTTAAATTTAAATCAATTTCAAAACCCTTAATGAATGAATTATTATTCTCATCAAAATCTGATTTAAATTCACTTTTTAATTGTAAAATTAAACTTGAAGTTTCAAGGTTTTCCAATTCCAGCTGACTAACAAATTCATTATATGAACAGTTAACTATTTGTCTCCAATTAGGATGCAATACATTTAACCAATTCCTACCCAGCAGTGGAGTAAAATTATGTTTACTTTCTAAAATGACAATAGGTAATTTTATAGTATTGTTTTTATGTTTTACTAATACATCAGTTTCTCCCACAATTTTTACTCCCTCGAAAGTTAATACCTTTAAACAATACTTAACAGAATAAATATTTAAAGCTGATAAAAACTTTTTAAAGTCCTTTATATGAATTACTGTACGACATGCATCTGTATCAATGTCAAATAAAATTGAATTATCTTCTACTTCTAATACTATTTTCTCTGGAGCTGAATTTTCAGGTTCCAATGAAGACAGAAACCTAGAAATAATGAATTTTCCTCCTCAATTTCATCCTGTATATCATCTTCTTTTAACAAACTAACTTTCGAACGACATACTGCACTTTTATGTCCCACTTTCTTACAACTGAAACATTGCCATGCTTTGGCTGGACATTTTGATGAGTCATGTTTTCTACCACATCTAAAGCATGACTTGGGTTGGACATTACTTCTACCAGTTTGATGGCCATCATCTTTCTTCACTGTAGCTTCCCTCTTTCTGAACATTACTTTATCCAACTTCCCTTCTATTGCCGCTACATTTTTCTGTTCCATCCTTCTAACTTGACCTTCTGTAAGTTCTATTGACAAGGCTATCTCATAAGCTCTTTCAAAGGAAATGTTGTCTTCTGCCAGGAATTTACGTCTTATTTGGACTGATCGTACACCACATACAAACCTGTCTCTGATACATTCTTTCAAAAATTGCCGAAATTTACAATATTGAGCAACACTTTTCAGTTTTGACACAAAACTTTTAATATCCTCCTGAGGCTCTTGATTTGTATTGTAAAATTTATACCTTTCAGACATAACTAACCGCTTTGGACTATAATGTTCAATCAGAACTCTTTTTAACTCCTCAAATGTTTTTGAACTTGGTACCTCTGGTGCTAATAAGTCTTTTAAGACACTGTAAGTCTCTCCGCCAATTAAAGAAATCAATAATGGAACTTCCTTGTCTTTTTCCACTACATTACATATAAACAACTGCTCAAGTCTCTTTATATAAGAGGTGATATCACTTTTCGCAGGATTGAACTGCTCAATGTATCCAATTATCGACATTTTTCGACTTCTGCGTGGATTCTTTCTGTGACTCGTCGCCAAATATGTTATGTATTTAATGAGGCACCGACTATTGTACAAAACTATTTATTAAACGATACAGTGGTTACAAACATACATTATGGATGGATCCGTAGACCCACGGCGTTCCATCACCTAACCTCACTATTGACTCCTAGTCTTTTCCACAGTGTCTCTTATTCCGCTGCCGGACTCATATATAACACTTCCGTGATCACAGAATCAGTTATTTATCTTCATGAACTAGTAACTTAAAAAGTTTTACATTTACCAGGTACCAAATGTTGCTTTTTTACATACAGGGACTTCTATGCTTAAGTTATAAGTTAAATATTACATGAAAATTAGATTACATAAACTTTTATTTTATTCACTTAACACCAACTTCAAATATAAAATATATTAATTCCTATTTCACCCATCAACAATAAATTTTCAAGAATTCAACTTCCCACATATGTCTATTTTCCATTTTCCAGGTACCAAATGTTGAAAAAACATAAGGGGCCTTGTATTAGAATCTCTAATTTACACCACTTTAAGACGTAAGTATAGTTGGTTACTTAACAATACCCACACAATTTTCTCACCACATACATTAATTAATAAAACAATTTCCACTATGTTCTTAGGAACTACAGGAACTACAGGAACTTAGATTCCTTGTGGAAATTATTAAGAAATTGTAGATTTTAATACTTTTGATAACAATAATTATGCCAGGGCTGTCATAAATGAAAATGATAATGAATTTAAAGAACCTAAGCCCAAGAAGACCAATCCTATCGATCCAACCGAAGATAAAACGGACAAGTTAAAGAGAAAAAAAAGGCAAACAAAACTTAGAGGCTAAACAAATATAATGAAGATGATGATACTTATATGGCCAAAATAGAAAGGCATTTACGTGCCAAAGACGAGGAAATCTCTTAATTAAGGGATACCATTAACAAGTTTAATGAAAAAGTTTTTAAGTTGCAAAATTCCATACTAAATTATTAAAATACAGCAAATGGATAAAAGGTTTGATGAATTATAAAATAAGAAATTCACAGAAGCAATCCCAAAAAAAAAAAGAAAAAGGAAGAAAACTGAGCAGCTATGGTATTAGAAGAAAAGCGAGGAAAAAAGTCTACGGAAACAATTACAAATATAAAAGAAAAAGTGACGAAAAGCCATCCAATAGAGGATAAAAAAACACCATAAAAGAGGATTATTTCTAGTTCTCTCTTATGTCTTACCAGTTGGAAGAAAATCGAGGAAAAAAGTCTACGGAAATAATTCAAATATAAAAGAAAAAGTGACGAAAAGCCATCCAATAGAGGATAAAAAAAAACACCATAAAAGAGGATTATTTCTAGTTCTCTCAAGGAAAATGTCTTACCAGAAGAAGATAATATCTGTGCTCTCCCAGTAAACGACAACAATAAGAAAAGCGCACGAAGATCAAACTTCAAAGCGTCAACGAAACTAGAGCTATTTTTACAATACTGGAACAACAAAAAACTAACACAATAAACAATACCTCCAGGAATGGCAAGAATAGGCTGATCCAAAGAAAAAACCGTAAAGAATACAGAATGATGACGCGCATTTTGGAGAAATACTTTAAAAAAGTTAAAATACAGTGGATTACCTTTTCAGAGGACATAAAACCTTATAAAACCTTATAAGACCATTTACTACTTAAAATGTATACCTTGTTTTTCGCAAAAATTATTCCATTTACGATAGAGACTAGGTTCTTTCGAATTTCTTGCTAGTGTCTCTTTCTTTTGGAAGACAACTACTCATCGACTGAAAAATCCTGTTAGATCTTTTAATTTTATGAATGTTAATATCTAAATTTACCTTCAACATCTCTTCTGGCTACGTTCGTAATAAAGATATTGTTAGAATAATGAACATAGTATTATATAGAAAGATAAATCAATAGTTTGCAATAAAACAGATAGTAAAAACAGGAAAATTAAGAAAGCAGTCCTAATGTGCACGACATACAGCAAATTACATGTTACGTTACAGATCAGGAACATATCGTATATATTTAACGGTGCAAAATACATAACTATATAATACTTAATTTTTATTAGGTACAAATTATTGTTGGTTGGTCTCATTTAAGGACAGTGTTAAAGCTAATTTCTAATGCAAGATACAACAGAGGAGATATATAATTTTTAAAATACGTACATCTAAATATAGTTAATACAAGGTAATTAATAAAAATAAGCATATGTATATATCAAAATTTATTTTAATATTCAACTACAAATTGGTTAATTTTTTTTATTTAGTTTTCAATTATAAATGGTATTGAATTTGACTTGATCTAAAACATGAAGTCGCCAGAAAGAGCTTGTTTAAAGAATTGTTTGTAGTCGTCTGCACCTGGTACAATGTCGTTACAAATTCCATTCTTTATAGATTTTATAATAGGTACTAATATGGTAATAGTGTCCTGAGGGCAGCTTTTTGGTATGTTTTCTGTCATGCATTTCTCATAACCGCTGAATTCACTAAAAGTTACATATATTTAGAACATAGTTACAGAAATTACAAACCTAAATATCCTAATTATAAATAAAGACTGTTTTAAAAATAAAATAAATTGCAGATAATAAAGTGCAAATAATTTTATAAAAAATTAAATTTGAAAAAATTTATCAAAAAAATCGTATACAATTTAATACAATTAGCGATTATATATATATATATATATATATATATATATATATATATATATATATATATATATATATATATATATATATATATATATATATATATATATACAAGGCATATATACGTAAGACAAGGCTGTATACTATCTCCCACCCTCTTTAACGTGTATTCTGAGAATCTATTTAGGGAAGCTTTAAAAGATGAAAAAGGAATTATCATAGGAGGAGAAATAATTAACAATATACGGTACGCCGACGATACTGTGATTCTAGCTGAAAACATCGACAATCTGCAGGAGCTAATCAATAGAGTTGACATGGAATGCACAAATTGGGGACTGTCGATAAATATCGATAAAACTAAATACATGGTGACCAGTAAAGTGGATATCAGCGCAACCCAACTGATATTAAACCAACAACCGCTGCAGAGAGTTCAGAGATTCAAATACCTTGGATGTTGGATTACCCAAAATCTAGATCCATCCTTCGAAATTCGATGTAGAATTGAACAGGCAAGAAACTCATTTCAAAAGTTCAAGCCTCTATTATCCAATAACTCATTAAATATGGAAATCCGTGAAAAGTTTACAAGATGTTACGTGTGGTCTGTACTTTTGTATGGATGTGAAACTTGGACTTTAAACGCCAATATTATGAATAAAATCGAGGCGTTTGAGATGTGGTTGTATCGAAGGATACTAAAAATTCCATGGACTAGCAGAACCAGAAACGAAGAAGTTCTTCGAAGAATGGGACATCAACGAACTCTATTAAATATTATTAAGAGGCGTAAACTAGAATATCTTGGACATATAATTAGAGGACCAAGATATGAGTTCCTTCGGCTAATTCTCAACGGTAAAATCGAAGGAAAGAAATGGATAGGACGGAAGAAACTCTCTTGGTTGAGGAATTTGCGGCAGTGGACAGGTTTGACAGCGGACCAATTGCTACACGTAGCGCAAGACCGAGATCTGTATAAAAATATTATAAGCATGGTAGTCGCCGACGTTCCGTAGGGATATGGCACTCAAGAAGAAGATATATATATATATATATATATATATATATATATATATATATATATATATATATATATATATATATATATATATATATATATATATATATATATATATATATATATATATAGTTTTGAGTTTCTTGTTTGTTGAACCGTACTATATTTAATGTAAAATAAGTATTTCTTGGGTTTAAGTTCAATAAATTATATTACGTGGAACTAGATCTTATTCTCCATAGAAATCAACGTTTCGGCAGCAAAAACCCTTGCCTTTTTCAAGATTCTAAAATGTAAAAGATTAAGAACAAACAGTTATTGTAAAATATGTATATATGTAACTTACCAAAACGTAAAAAGTGACAAATAAAAGTTGATATCTGATGTCTCATGGTTTACTGTCATTAGTGTATAATTATTTTTATATGGGCGTATCATTGATGTTTTCGAAAAATGTAAAGTGGAGATATGTTATGACTTTAAGAGCTTTTTATGGTGTTAGAATTATTATTATTTAAATCAGATTGAAATATATTTTATTTAGATTTTGTGTATCTTTTTTGTCATATATTGCGTTGGAATTTCTTTTTTATTTCTATTGATTCGTGTATCTCCCTCTTCTTTTTGTTTTGTTTGGTTTTTAAAATTTTAATTTTTTCGAAGTCAAATTTATGCTTTTTCTCATTTTCATGTTTTGTGAGCGCACGCCTTAAGAATTTGAAAGTTGAAGTTTCGGCACCCATTTTTGAGCCATTATCAATAGGGATACGGTTTTGTTCGAATTTGGAGTCTCAATCTGCCTACTTCCCTTACTCGTGACATACCAGTATCTAATTATGTAAAAATACAAGAACCGTCAAGCGGCACTGAGGTCTCAATCTGCCTACTCCTCAGTGTCGAGTGACGACCAGTCTTAGCCTGTGTATATAAATAAAAATATATATCATACACAAGGTATAAAGATTTTGACAGGTATAAACGATAGACAGAAGAGAGAGCAGGCGTATTTGGAGAAACTGGGAAGTACGGGGGAGGTGAACAGGTCGCAATCGAAGCGGAATAAGATAGAGTCAGCCGTTTTGAAAACAAAAGGTTAGTTTTGTCATTTAGTTAACAGAGACTATGAACCTATATATTATATATATATATATATATATATATATATATATATATATATATATATATATATATATATATATATATATATATATATATATATATATACATATCGAGAAAAGGAGTACGACCGTCAATCCAAAATAAACTAAGGTACACTCGAAGAGTGGTGGGTTTTTCGATCAAAGTGGAGAAATAAAAGACAAAGAAGGTGGCTACTTCATCTATTTATTGCAGACATTTCACTTTCTATTCAAAAAGCATCATCAGTTCACCTAAAAAAAACAATATGAAACCAAACATCCATAGAGAAGGTAAAAAATGGGTGTTACCTTACAAAGACATGTACCAGTCAATGATGTTAAAAATATGAAAAAGCTTACTAAACTGGACATTTAGAGTTAAAGTTGTATAAAACAATTAATTGAAACTAGGTATAGTTTACAAATTAACAGAATTAGCACAGCAAAAGAACATGTAATAATCATACATGTATATAAAAAAAGTTATTATAAAAACTTTAAGGTTTTTTAGAAAGATCATGAGAATGCACTTCCAACAATTTATTTATAAGCAGTTAAATTTTAATTTTGACTTTAGGTAACATTATTGAATTATTTAAGATTAATATAGTAATAAAGATAAAAATGAAGTTACCAGTATTAAGCTTACTGAATCTCGCAGGTAAATGAATTTACAGGTTAAACACCCACACAAACAACGTGAATAGATATGGCATGGAGGTCAAAATGACAGAACAGCAAGGCAAAATACCAACCTCTAATACAATAAAGCGGTACATTCATAGAATGAGATAAATTTGGTTAACAACTCGTTAAAAAGCCAAAAAATTAAAGGAAAAGGTGGTTAAGATCACCATTTTCCCCCCAGTGATTGATTTGTTAACAAAGAACAAAGCATGCGAGGTCAATCCAAAATATGATATATTATAATATTTATGATGTCACACAAAGATTCTACACATCAATTTCAATTTAAAATTTATATCTCATATAAGACCCGAATGGACTCCAAACTTGACGAAACACTAACAAATACCAAATGCATATATGAGAACATAATATCAAGTATTCATCAAACAGCAATTAGTAACACGCTTTGGTGGAATGAAGACGTCGAAAATGCGGTAACAGAAAAGAAAAGATTATACCCTAAGTGGTTGAATACAAAAGATGACGCAGACAAAGACCGATACAATGAAATGAAGAAGAAAACTAGAAAGATAATTATGACCTCCAAAAATGAGATATGGGATAGAAGGTGCAAAGAGATAAAATCTTATATTGGAGGACGATAATGCACTGAGGCGTGGAAGTTTATAAACTCTGTTAAGAAGCCGACTAACGAGAAAGTGATTCTAAATCCCATAAATCCCGAGGATTGGACACATTATTACTACTACTACTACTAAGGATTTCCACAGTTTTCACTGTCTT
Source organism: Diabrotica undecimpunctata (assembly GCF_040954645.1). Lineage (NCBI taxonomy): Eukaryota > Metazoa > Arthropoda > Insecta > Coleoptera > Chrysomelidae > Diabrotica > Diabrotica undecimpunctata. The sequence continues at coordinate 82,385,895 of NC_092807.1, forward strand.
CCTTCACTCAACCGTTTTCTCCAATTTTCCCTGTCATTCCAGTCTCCATCTCGCAGGGTTCTTTTCTCCATAGCCTCGTCGATTTCATCTCTGAATGACCTTCGGGGTCTTCCTCTCTTTCTTCTTCCAATCGGGCTCCATTCTGTGATTTTGTTTATCCAGCGTCCTCTGTCCGCTCTTCTGACGTGGCCGTACCAGGATAGTCTCTTCTCCTCTATATAGTCGATTATGTCTGATTGCACTCCCATTCTCCGCTTAATCTCTGCGTTTTCAATTCTGTCTCTTTTTGTAAGTCTACAGCTTCTCCTCAGGAATTCCATTTCTACTGCTCTTATTCTACCTCTATTTCTCTTGTTTATTGTCCAGTTTTTGGACCCATATGTCAGGATACTTCTTGTCAGGGTGTTATATATTCTCTTTTTTGTCTTTATCGTAATGTTCTTATCCCACAACACTGAGTTTAGTTGTCTTATACAGTTTCTTGTTTGTCTCAGTCTGTTGTTTATATCTTCTTCTGTTGTTCCCTGGTTCGATATTATGGTTCCTAAATACTTGAATTTATCTGTTCCATTTATTTGTCTTCCCTCGTCTATCTCTAGGTTTCTCATATCCTTGTTTTCTGTTGTTAGGTATTCGGTTTTCTCTAAGTTTATTTCCATTCCGTTGTTTTTATAGTTTTCTAGTTCTTCTAGTTTTCTGAGCATAAAGCTGAGATCTTCTTCATCTTGTGCGATGACTACTTGATCGTCGGCAAAACTTAAGGTGTATAGGTATTCGTCTCTTACTGGTATGCCCATTCCTTCGCACTTTCTCCTCCATGGTTTGAGTGTCTTTTCCAAGAATATTTTAAACAGAGTAGGGGACGTAGCACAGCCTTGTAGAAGTCCTTTTGTCGTCTTAAATGGATTGTAGGCTTTATTTCCATATTATTACAAATATCTATTAAATGAGAATAGAGACGAATTTAAAGAAGATATGAATTCATCAAGAATCGAAATTCTGGGAGAGCATATTACCATAGTTTACCATTACATAGTTCAAAAAGCTATAGCAGGGATAAAAAATGGAAAAGCAAGTGGACCAGAGGGAGTAACTACGGAATTAATAAAGAATGGGCCAGAGAAATTACACAGAATGATCACGGCGATATTTATCGAATATATTAATGGACATCCAACACCAGATGAATGGAAAACAGCATGTATGACCCCAATATATAAAAAAGGTGACAGGAGAAATTGTAAAAACTATAGAGGGATATCGGTCACAAGCTCAATGAGTAGACTATACGGTCGAATACTACGGGACCTGATAGAGGAATATTATCAATCGTCTGAAGACGAAGAAGAAGGAGGATTTAGAGCAGGTCGTTCATGTACAGATAACATCTTCTGTCTTAAACAAATTATAGAAAAGAAAAGTGTGACAAATAGAGAGTTACATATGACTTTTGTAGATCTTGAGAAGGCATATGACACAGTCCCGCTAAATAAACTATGGGAAGTCCTGGGCACATCAAACATACATCAAACATTGGTTAGTGCTCTCAAAGATCTATATTATGGTTCAAACTCCCAAATGAAATTCGGAAACCTCTTAGCTGAAAAATTTGCAGTTACTGAGGGTCTCAGACAAGGATGTTGCATCTCTCCGACTCTATTTAAGATTAATATCTCTGCAGCTCTGAAACAATGGAAAAGGAAAGTCAAAGGAATGGGTATACAATTGAACGATCAGGATTACATATATACTTACAGTTTGCAGATGATCAGGTGGTGATCTCAAATGACAAAGATGACATGGAATACATGCTTAGAAAACTAATTGAAGAATACCAGAAATGGGGATTAAACATCAATTAACGAAAGACAAAATACCTCTCAATTGGAGCTGAAACAGAACAACTCGATATCGATGACAATCAAAAAATAAATCCATGCAACGAATATAAATACCTGGGGTCAACTTCGACCGTAGTGGAAAAGACGAACGAGAAATAGAACATCGAATTGTACAAGCACGAAAAGCTATAGCATGTTTGAACGGAGTTCTATGGAGTAAAGAAATATCAAAGAAAAGAAAATGGAACATCTATGAGACAATGGTTAAAACTAGCCTACTTTATGGAGCTGAGACATGGAGAATAACCGAAAAATATAAGAAAAAGGTCGAAGCCACGGAAATGGATGCCGTCAGAAGATCGATGAGAATATCAAGAGCCGACAGAATACGGAATGAAGTGATAAAACAACAAATGGGTATAGAGGGCACTATAGTTGAGGATATTGAGAGAAAACAGCTCATATGGTATGGGCATGTAAGCCGAATGGGGGACGAAAGACTGCCTAAAAAAACGATGATGTGGCAACCCCCAGAGAAGAGGAAACGAGGAAGACCACCACAGAGCTGGAACCTGGGAGTTAGGAAAGCGATTAGCGCTCGAAATCTGGACGAAGACCTAACTCAAGACAGAATACAGTGGCGTTTGGGAGTCGGACAACGTCGTAAGACGTTATAAAAAAACCGAATATATATAATATGTAGTATATATATATACTACATAATATTAGATATAAAAAAGTATTTGATTATTTTAAATAAGTTATATACTAGAGAAATTTATAAAAATATATTTATGTGAGGGCATTTTTAATAAATTAGCATATAATAATTGTAAAAAGTTGTATTTTAGTAATTTTAATGTTGTAAATAGATTTAAGTGAGCCATGTGCTTAGGCAACCAACTATACAGTGGATTGACAGATAGAAATTAATCATAATACGAATATAAGTGGGGTTATAATAATAATGTTGGTTTGAGGTGTTTAATTTATATATATTTGATGATTTAAATGTTTATTCTGATCTGAAAAGCCTAAATGTCAACAAAATTATCAATGGAACATTAACGAATTCTTCAGAGTGCAGAGTGTGACCATTGTTTACAGTCGAACATTCTCGAAATAATGATTATGGCGGTGGATCGAACAGATATTTTTTTCGAGAACATCTATATAGAAGTGATAGAACAAATTGGAACATGATTTCTTACCAGATGGTTCTGGAAGATTGAAAAGATATAAATACCCGTGATTTGGATTCAAGATGGCAGTTTTTAGTTAGAAGTCAAGCAGTTTATTATGAAAGTTAGTAGAAGATAGACACAATTAATTAGTGAAGTCAATTGTTCACAGTTTTAGTAAATCAGTCAAGCAGTTTTATAAGAAATATGAAAGTTAGTTGGAGATAGTCCAATTGTTTAATATAGTGAGTTAAATGAAGATTAAAAATTATGCATATAATTTAATGCACATTTATAATTATACACAAATAATTATTGAAGATTAAAAAAAGTATATTGGAAGAAATTAAATTATATTATGGTTGGAGATTAGTATAAATCAACTTATAATAAGTGGATATTGGTATATTGAAAAGAAGAATAAATATAAATGCTGTTTGCTGGTTTGGTTGGTGGTGTATAAATGCTGGTGAAGAAAACTATATCTTAAATTGGTAGAAGCTGATAATTGGAAAAAGTAATTTCACAAAAAACAAGGATAACTGAAGTACGAAGACATTCAGTGGTGATTAGAATCTATATAGTAGAAAACAGTTCATTTAGGCATTCAGTGAAAGAAAGGTACAAAATTTTGTTAATATAATTTAGTTAGTGTCATAACAATTTCAATTTTGAAGATAGTTTTGTTTAAATTGTAGATTGTCTATAGAATTTAATTAGTTTTATAAGAATATCAATTTAAAGATAGTTTATTTTAAATTTACATTGGCTAAGTTAGATATATATGTGTGTTTCATAATAGTTATAATAAAGATAATTTAAAAAAGTACTTACAAGCTAATTCTTTGAGAACCGCGATAAAAACCCTATATTATTAAAAATACTCATTGCTCATCATTCAAACAAAAAACACATCATAACAATTTGGCGCCCAACGCGGTGGCTCTCTATTTAAAAGAATTAGTTTGGGAAGATAAGTGCTCTCATATAATTAAATTAATTATCAGTAGAAAGAAAAAATTATAGATTTTATTTTTAATTATATTTGAACAAGTAAAGTCTCAAAATGTCTCAAGGAAAGAAAGGTACAAGAAGCAAAAAGAATGAAGAAGATGTGGAAGTAGAAACACAACCTATACAAGAGGAGAGTTTAGTTCAAGTTCCACAAGATACTGCAGAAATGAATCCAGAAAGAGAGGAAAATGTCAATATGGCAGCTTTGATGTCATTAATGATGCAGATGAACAAGACAATGGAAGAGAATACAAAAAAAATGGAAGAGAATTCAAAAGAAATCAAAGAAGACATAAAAAAATTGGAAGAGAATTCAAAAGAAGTCAAAGAAAACATAAAAAAATTGCAAGAGAATTCAAAACAAGTCAAAGAAGACATAAAAAAATTGGAAGAGAATTCAAAAGAAGTCAAAGAAGACATGAAAAAAATGGAACAGAAATTAGAAGAGAATTATAGAAAATTAGAAAAGAAAATAGAGGATAATAATAATAAAATTGTAAAACAAATAGAAAAACAAATGGATAAAAAATTTGAAGCTGCAGAGAAAAAAGTAGCAAATGAAATAAAAATTATACGGAATGACTACAAGAAAAGGATAGAAAATGAGAGGACAGAAGTAAAGAGGATTATTCAAGATAATAAGATAGATATAGAACAGAAAATAGAGTTACAGAAATGTAACTTAGAAGTAAAAATTAACGAAGACAGGAGAAACACAGAAGAAAAATTAGACGATATACAACAAAATATCCAAATAAATAGTAATCAAATAAGAAATGTGGAACAGAGAATAGATGATATTTCACAAACATTTGAAAATAAATTTTTAAATTATTATTGGGGTGAATTAGAGCAAGCCAAGTTTAGAGAAATTCTATATTTTGGAAAGTATAATCACAATTTAAAATCAAATATGGTAGATTATGCATTAAAACTGATAACAGTTGCAAAATATTTAGAACCACCACTTAGAGAGGATGAAACAGTCTTAAATGTATCTAGACATTTTGATGCTGATGTTGTGCAAACCGTAACTGTACAAAATATTCAAACAATAGATAGTTTTATTAATTTTATTCAAAGAATACAAAGAGGCAATATGACAAGTAATAATAACAACAGAAAAAACAATAATAACTTTCAATATAATAAAAATGATAATCAACAATATAGACAATCATATAACAATAATTATAGATATGGTAATAATTTACAAAATTTTAATAATAATAACAGTAATTATAATAAACAACATTTTAATAACAGTACTAATAATAATAGACAAGATTTTAACAATAGAAGAAATACAGAGCGACCTAACTATAACAGACAGGTAAATTGTGTTCGAAGGAATAGAAGCTGCGAAGACAGGGAACGAAGTACTACAAGGCAGGAAAATGTGAGTAGAAGTCATAGTAGGGAAGGACATAGGACATCAGATCCAAGTGGTCAGATACAATCTGACAATTCTAATAATCAAAATTTTGTGCAGTAAACTTTCTGAATTACAAGTTAGGCAATTGCTATTATGAAAAACCTTCTGAATTTATTTCTTTAGATGAAGATAAAATTATTGAATCTATTAATTTAATTTATATAAATGCTTTGGCCAAAAATAAAATGATTAAGATTATGATAGATACTGGTTCAGAAAGTACTTTAGTCTCGGAGAATTTTATTTTTAATACATTAAAACTATCAGATATAATAAAGATTCCAAAAATTAAAATTATTGGTGCAAATAATAAGAAGTTGGGTGAAATTGATAAACTAGCCAATTTTAAAATTAATATTCTTAATAAAGAAATTAATATGCAAGGATTTATTGTCAAGGATTTATGTGTTGATATATTAATGGGAAATGATGAATTGGAAAAGAAGAAAGTAAAGATAGATTTTGAAGAAAAAATGGTAACTTTGGAAGGGTAAATAATTAAATTTATGCAGAAAGATGAGGTGGAAGAAGGAATAAGAGTTGATAGGATATTATTAAAAGAAAATAATGATGTTTATGAAGAAGAAATGTATTTTGATGATAGGGAAATGTCCCAAAAGAATGTAAAGAATAATTATTGTAGTGAATATTTAAGGAATGGAAATTTTAAGCAGATGGATGCCTACGAGGTGGAGTGCGTAAAATTGGAAGCAAGGAATAATGAGTACATAATGAAGAATAATTTTATTTGTAAAGAAGAAGATATAATGAAAGTTTTAAATTGCCCTGAAGAATATAAATCAATAGTCATTTCCATATTGCAGCAACACAAGGGACTTGTCAATAAAGAAAATAGAATTGCACAGAATTATATCCATAGTATAAGAGTTAAGGAGGAAAAAGATTTTAAAACAAAATCATACCCAATACCATATAAATACAGAGAAGAAGTAAACAAAACAATTAATAATATGTTAGAAGATGGGATCATTGAGAAGGCAGACACACGTTTTATTAACCCCATAGTAGTAGTACGAAAAAGATCAGGTGAAATCAGGTTATGTTTGGATGCAAGGAATATTAACAAGATTACTGAAAAGCAATTTGAAGCACCAATGAGTATAGATGGAATATTAGGAAGAATTACAGGAATGTCATTTTTCACTAAAATCGATTTACAGCATAGTTTCTGGTTAATACCTCTAGAAAGAAAAAGTAGACAGTATACAGGATTTCAGATAGATGGAGTAGTATATCAATAATTCAAAGTAGTACCATTTGGACTTCAATCATCTTGCAGTGCTCTATGTAGATGTCTTCATGATATTTTGGATCAATATGAACATTTTGTAATTCACTACATTGATGATATATTAATTTTTTCTAAAACGGCTGAAGATCATGAGAAACACCTAAAAATTATAATAAATAGATTAGACAAAGTTGGACTAAAAATAAATCAAGAAAAATGTACATTTTTTCAAAAAGAAGTCATATATCTAGGTTATAAACTTAACACTAAGGGAATCGAAATGGATCCAGAACGGACACAAGTCATTCAGGAATATAAAACACCACACAACTTAAGAACTTTAAGAGGATTTATTGGAATAATTAATTATTATAAAAGGATGATACCAGATCTAAGTATAAAAGAAATTCCATTACTTGAACTACTGAGAAAAGGTGTAAAATGGAGATGGGATCAGAGAAGAGAACTAGCATTCCAAGAAATTAAAAACATTTTTCTGTCAAATTTGAAAATATACTATCCTGACTACACACAGCCATTCATATTAAGAACAGATGCATCAATAGAGAGATTATCAGGGGTATTATTACAAATACATGATGGGGTCGAATACCCAATACAATTCATTTCAAGAATTACAAAGCCACATGAAAAGGGTTACTCAGTTTCAGAATTAGAACTAGCAAGTATAATACACTGTGTCACAAAATTAAGATTCTATTTGTTGGGTAATGAATTTACAATAGAAACAGATCACCAAGCTTTAACATCTATATTAAATAACAAATATGGAAACAGTAGAATACATCGGTGGAGTCTAATATTGAGTGAATACTCATTTGAAATCAAATACATTTCTGGAAAATCCAATATAGTGGCAGATGCTTTATCAAGGTTAGAAAATACACCACAAAAAGGGCAGCGAACAATAAAAATTGGATTAAATCAATTAGTAGAAAGTACTGGATTATATTCTAAAGAAGAAATTATAAGAGATCAGATCAATTTGAGTGAAAAACAAAAAGTCCTTAAGAAAGATGGAGTATATTATAAAATAATAAATGGCATAGAAGTATATGTAATAACTAGAACTTTAGCAAAGAAAATATTGAAAAATTTACATAACAATTATATGCATATTGGTTCAAGAAAGCTATGAATGCTATTTAGGGACAATTATTTTGCAAAGAATGACATAAGTATAGCAAAAGAAATTACTACCCAATGCCCAATATGTCAACTAAACAAAGAAAAGAATTTCAAAAAAAGAAAAAAAACTTACTGATAGATCCATTTCATAGATAGATTGTAGATTTCTTTGTTGTGAATAAATTTGACATCATACTTGTTGAATTTTGTACATATGGAAATTGTTTGGTACCCTAAAAATCATATTTTGGGGTTAGATACAGAATTGATTGTGTAAATGTCTTTATAAAAAGTGTAAAACTTACCAATTCATATGGATGAAAGCCTGTTGAATGGAAATAATTCCTAGATTTTGTCTATAAATAAACAGAACACAATATAGATTATATTTTTAATTAAGGTTATATTTTATTCTCTGGTATAATATCCATTGCTCCATTTGACATGACAGTTTGACCATAGAATAGCCGAACTGTGCAGCGTTGTTCTCTGTTTTAACATAGACAGCGAACAGGGATGTATTTAACACATTTTAAATAAAAAAAAAAATTTTTGATTTATTAAATTTAATAAGGTATGAGAAAATTAATATTTAAAAAAATAATAAGTAAATTATTTATTTTAAATATTATATTTTGGGGTATTGATACAATTGGGGTTTATAGAAAATAATTTATAAGTTATATACTACATAATATTAGATATAAAAAAGTATTTGATTATTTTAAATAAGTTATATACTAGAGAAATTTATAAAAATATATTTATGTGAGGGCATTTTTAATAAATTAGCATATAATAATTGTAAAAAGTTGTATTTTAGTAATTTTAATGTTGTAAATAGATTTAAGTGAGCCATGTGCTTAGGCAACCAACTATACAGTGGATTGACAGATAGAAATTAATCATAATACGAATATAAGTGGGGTTATAATAATAATGTTGGTTTGAGGTGTTTAATTTATATATATTTGATGATTTAAATGTTTATTCTGATCTGAAAAGCCTAAATGTCAACAAAATTATCAATGGAACATTAACGAATTCTTCAGAGTGCAGAGTGTGACCATTGTTTACAGTCGAACATTCTCAAAATAATGATTATGGCGGTGGATCGAACAGATATTTTTTTCGAGAACATCTATATAGAAGTGATAGAACAAATTGGAACATGATTTCTTACCAGATGGTTCTGGAAGATTGAAAAGATATAAATACCCGTGATTTGGATTCAAGATGGCAGTTTTTAGTTAGAAGTCAAGCAGTTTATTATGAAAGTTAGTAGAAGATAGACACAATTAATTAGTGAAGTCAATTGTTCACAGTTTTAGTAAATCAGTCAAGCAGTTTTATAAGAAATATGAAAGTTAGTTGGAGATAGTCCAATTGTTTAATATAGTGAGTTAAATGAAGATTAAAAATTATGCATATAATTTAATGCACATTTATAATTATACACAAATAATTATTGAAGATTAAAAAAAGTATATTGGAAGAAATTAAATTATATTATGGTTGGAGATTAGTATAAATCAACTTATAATAAGTGGATATTGGTATATTGAAAAGAAGAATAAATATAAATGCTGTTTGCTGGTTTGGTTGGTGGTGTATAAATGCTGGTGAAGAAAACTATATCTTAAATTGGTAGAAGCTGATAATTGGAAAAAGTAATTTCACAAAAAACAAGGATAACTGAAGTACGAAGACATTCAGTGGTGATTAGAATCTATATAGTAGAAAACAGTTCATTTAGGCATTCAGTGAAAGAAAGGTACAAAATTTTGTTAATATAATTTAGTTAGTGTCATAACAATTTCAATTTTGAAGATAGTTTTGTTTAAATTGTAGATTGTCTATAGAATTTAATTAGTTTTATAAGAATATCAATTTAAAGATAGTTTATTTTAAATTTACATTGGCTAAGTTAGATATATATGTGTGTTTCATAATAGTTATAATAAAGATAATTTAAAAAAGTACTTACAAGCTAATTCTTTGAGAACCGCGATAAAAACCCTATATTATTAAAAATACTCATTGCTCATCATTCAAACAAAAAACACATCATAACAATATATATATATTTAAAATTTTACCAAACAAGTTAATCAAAAGGAACAATTACTTAAGTATATAAAAGTGATATTGACCAAATAGTTAATAAAATGTAAGTTGATTAATCTAAGTTAATAAGGAAAGAATAATTTATTTTATTTTTATTTTTATTTGAATTTATTAAATATGAAAATGTGATAAAAACACCTTAAGGGACAATTCAAGTAAACAACATATTAAGCCTAATTGTGCAAAATTAATGCATGATAAATTTGGCTCAAGTTACTAATGTCGGTTCTCTTATTAAGAGTATTTGGGTGTTTTAATCTTGAACACATTTCTAAAAACTGTCTTTTAACGAGATTGCGTTCAGTGCCAAGAATTTTAACTTCATTAAAGTTCACTTCGTGCTTAGAGTTAATAGCATGCTGGGCAAGAGCACAACTATGCTTAGATAAGTTAATATCACTGCGGTGTGTCGTAAGACGCCCTCTCAGTGATCTCCCTGTCTGACCGATGTAACATGAGTCACACTCAGCACAAGGTATACGATATATTTCATTAACTTGTTCCAGAAGGGACAGAGGTGTTTTAGTTTTAGAAAACAAATTCCTGACAGTCTTAACATTCTTAATTGCAATTTTAACCGGTACGTTATTATGTTTGTACAGTTTAACAATTTTCTCAGTAACTTAGGGAAAATGAGGTAAAGATGAGTAATGGGTAGTTGGAGTCCCAAGTACAGTATTAGGCAGAACAGTGTTGTTAATTGAATAATTTGATATTATTGTTGTAAGTTGGTCACCATTAGGTATGTCATTTAAAGTGGAACCATAGCTTTGCACGAAAAGGTATTTATTAATATGGGAGGATGGATAGGAATTCTCAATCAGAATTTTCCTAAGTAATTAAACGGATTCCCTTCGATTAACCGGATGTGTCAGTCTATTTAGCCTGCAGCTTAAAGCTTTAATTAGGTTTAATTTATATTTAAATAGATGACAAGGGTGGTAGTTGAGAAACCTATTAGAGGCCATTGGTTTCCTGTACCAACTTGAATTTAGGGTGTTATCTCCCATTCTGAGACGCATGTCTAAGAGGGGAATACTATTTGTGTTAGAGTCCTTAAGTTCAACAGTGAACTGTAAATGAGGATCAAACTCATTGAACAAAGACAAGGTGGCCTGAATCTTGTCTGGAGGTAAGGCTAGTAATAAGTCATCCACATACCGTTTAATAAAAGGGATTTGGAAATCTAAAAGACCCAAACGGTCAGAAGCCAAATCATCCAGTACATAATTAACTAGGATGGGAGAGATTGAGGAACCCATAGGTGTCCCAAAAATTTGAAGATAATATTTGTCGTTAAAGACCAAAAAATTAGTGTCAAATACTAATTGCAAAAGTTATGCAAATACATCCCAGGATACAGGACAGTTAGGTTGGATGGAGTTCCAGTGATTTCTTAAGGAGGTAATTACACTAGAGAGAGGTAAATTAGTGAAAAGAGATACCACATCAAAACTCACTAAAATGTAGCCTTGTGGAAGTTCAAAATTATTAATAAATTAGCCAGTAAGATGCCAGTTAAAAATTTAGAAATATTAATATTTGGTGAATTGATGGAGGAAACAATTGGCCTCATGCTCAATGTGGGCTTATGTATTTTAGGTAGACAATAAAATCTGGGAGCATATCCATCATAATTATGTAAAATAATTTTTACCTGCATGAACAAAGCATGACCTCGCATGCTTTGTTCTTTGTTAACAAATCAATCACTGGTGGGAAAATGGTGATCTTAACCACCTTTTCCTTTCATTTTTTGGCTTTTTAACGACAAGTTGTCAACCAAATTTATCACATTCTATGAATGTACCGCTCTATTGTATTAGAGGTTGGTATTTTGCCTTGCTGTTCTGTCATTTTGACCTTAAGGCCATATCCATTCACGTTGTTTGCGTTGGTGTTTAACCTGTAAATTCATTTACCTGCGAGATTCAGTAAGCTTAAGACTGGTAACTTCATTTTTTATTTTTATTACTATATTAATCTTAAATAATTCAATAAACCTAAAGTCAAAATTAAAATTTAACTGATTATAAATAAATTGTTGGAAGTGCATTCTCACGATCTTTCTAGTTCTTTACACATAAAAAAAAACCTTAATGTTTTTTACTTAAGTTTTTATAATAACTTTTTTTATATACATGTATGATTATCACATGTTCTTTTGCTGTGCTAATTCTGTTAATTTGTAAACTATACCTAGTTTCAATTAATTGTTTTATACAACTTTAACTCTAAATGTCCAGTTTCGTAAGCTTTTTCATATTTTTAACATCCTTGACTGCTACATGTCTTTGTAAGGTAACACACACTTTTTAACTTCTCTATGGATGTTTGGTTTCATATTGTTCTTTTTAGATGAACTGATGATGCTTTCTGAGCAGAAAGCGAAACGTCTTCAATAAATAGATGAAGTAGCCACCTTCTTTGTCTTTTATTTCTCCACTTTGACCGAAAAACCCACCACTCTTCGAGTGCACTTTAGTATATATATATATATATATATATATATATATATATATATATATATATATATATATATATATATATATATAGCATAAAAAATTATAGTTTAAAACTTTAAACAACTTTAAAAATTTAAAAATCTAAAGTATGGATACTCAGTGTTTCATTTTAATAAAATAATAATACAAACACATAACGTAAATAAGTAAGTTAAAAACATAAAAATATTTCAATAATCGGTTAAAAACAATTTATTTTTTACCTGCAGTGATCCTGAAGTTTGGCTATATCGTAAAGTTGTATTTCAGATTTGATGTTATTTTTAATGCAAGTTGCAGATGCGTTGCCTACACCGTCTTTCCAACAGCTGGACTCTCTTCTATAGTAGGCTAAAAATGAATTTGTTAAATCAGGTCATACATACGTGGTATTGAAAAAGATAGAAATGATATGGTGGTTTAACACAGTCATCTAAATAATAAAAATTATAGAAATTTAATCAATTCGATAAATTATTTAATTCCAATAAATAAAATACAGTAATATTTGCTATTTTCATTCATTTTAAATAATACATGAGCGATATAGAAATAGAAAATAAATGTTGATAAATAAAATCCAGAATTTAAGTAAATGAGAAATCCAAATCTAGCACTATTTATTAAAATCTTCTTATTCTTATTTGCTACTTGATCAGAAGTTGTCAAAGGTACATTATACAGGTGTATAATGCAGTGATATTCGGAGTTTTGCGTACGGATGATTGCTGTTCGCCAATTTTTATTGACTAGTTTGTTCAGGTCTAGTGGATAGGTACCATATATTTTTGAAGTTGCTTTGGGATCTAATGCCTCGTATGCAAGATATGATTGACTGTTTCAAGTTCTCTGCTATAGAATCTTCAGCTTAAGTCTGCATGAAATATCCCCATTAAATTCAGCTGTCCCTTGACTAGCGCATGTCCAGTAAGAATGCCTGTTATTACGCTGAGCTGATATCTGGTTATTTTCCGCAGTACTTTCGCCTTAGTAGCGCATGTCCACTCAATATACAATAAAATTTACGTATATTAAAAAGATGGGCTAATTTAAATAGTTAAGCCAGTAGTTGTACGAAGATCCAACATAACTAACAGACATCTAGCGAAAAAAATCTTGCAATAAACAAAATAAAAAAAAGGAAATAGAAAAAATAATTTAATCATTAAGACACAACGGAACAGTTCCGCATAAAAAAACTTGTACCACAAGGGTGAACCGTCCCGTACAAACATAGCGCAAAGTTATGCATGTGGTTTAGTTGTATTAAGAGATATAATGAAAAATATATTTTCAGTTAAATATAGTTGAAAATTCTGTTTGAAGGAGGTCGGTAATGCCAACACCGGCAAACATTTTTATTACGATTTATTATGAAATGAAGAATAAAATTTAGCTTTTCCAAAAATTAATAATGTAAGGCTCATAACTGCATCTTCGATACATAAACCTAAAAATTCTGAACCGAAGAAAACTAAATCTCTGAGACCCACAAGTCGTATGTCATTTTTACTAACTGTAAAAATAGTATATGTTTAATAGGTTCATTAGAAATAATGTATTGGTTGAAAATTCAATATATCAGAGACAACATGAATATACAACAGGATTCTTTACGAAAGTGTCACTCTATCATCTCGTCCGGAGGGTGGAGTATATTTGAAAATTCTAGATATCGTGCAAGGTGGATTTTTAGAAATAAAAAAAGAATTTGAGAATATTTGCAAAGCAATCAAAAGAGCGACTTTGGTAAAAGAAATCATCGAAAAACGCTACAGGCGGATATATTGCATCCTAAAGAATCGTGTGATATTTACAATGTAACTGACGATGCCATGTCAGCACAGGTATCCAAAGCCTTTCGACGAATACCTAATGTGTAATAAATAGCAGTTAATGGTAAGATTCAGTAGCGATATTATGCGGATGACAAGTTAATCTTCACCGTGGCAAATTTATTGGTCCAGTCAGATTTATAACGGAACAAGTTTACTGTGGTTATACAATGGAATTTTAATATAAGGCTTACTATAAGCCTCAAAAGTCCAAATCGTACCCTTTTCTATGTCTAATTGGAAATGAAGATCCGTTCCTCTTAATATTAACATTATAAAACCAGCAATTACATATACTTTAGTGATCCAAAGTATAAAGGTGGCAAAAAAACTGATACTGGTGAAGAAGTGATACTGATAAATTTGTAATTGTGCAAAGACTTTTTTGCCTAAAATTACAGAAGGAATATAGCACATTAACTTCATAAATAAACTTACGGCTAATAACTTTTCATCTAGATGGCTATCACTTGGCTGATAATTTTTTATCTAGACTCCCAAATGCAGTCTGAAACTAAGGTTTCAGTTGGACATCTCACAAAAGGGATGGCTCAGAGGAAACATGAAACTCAGGTTGGAGGGTTACATCTTATACACAGAGGGTCTAACACTAAATAAGAGTTAGGTGCGCAGGTAATCTAGCCAATGTTGGAGTTCTCAGGAGCCGTAATAAATTCCTTAAATTCATATACGAAGAATCCGTATAGGTTACACCATTCTAACACACAGCTTCCTGATGACATCAGATGTCCGGCTTATCTGTCAAACATGACAGTGCTAACTAACAGTAAAACACATTCTTAATGAATGTCATCAATTCCTAGCAGTTCCTAGCCTGTTAGACAGACTTCTTTAGTTTTTCAGAAAAATATCAATGTATCATAAACTCTTAAGTATTTGTTGTAAAATGTTGTGTCTAAAATGTTGTTTGTAATTACCACTGTGCGAATGGTAATAATTGCCGAGCAAGTAAATGTAAATAAAAAAAAATTACTATATGATAGAGCCCAACAATCTGCCGAGACGAAAATACATTTCATCGAAAGCCTGCTAACAAAGATTTTAAAAAAACATTATTATCCATTGTTATTTATAATATTAAAACAGAAAACAAGAAACGATTTAAAAAGGCTAACAAAACGAAAAATTAAAGGATAGGAACTAAATACTGTAATATAATATTTAAAACAATCAATACACTGCGATCTATTCTTGCCAAATAAGAATTCAATGTAACACGAGAAATAAAAAAATCATTATTTAGAAAAAAACAAATAAAATACATTTATAGAATATCAATGTAATGTAACAATGTAGTAATGTAACAAGTTTTATTTGGGGGTAACTTTAAGACAAATAAGTATTAGAGTATAAATAGGATTCAGGATTTAAGAGCATGAATCATGCATCAAGTCCAGCGACTTTGACAGATCCCAGTTATGCATATATGCCAGGTATAATGAGCAAATGATCCAATTTAAAGATGCATCAATATTTATGAAAGAAACAGAAAACAAAGAAGGATAATTCATCTCACTGAATGAAAAAAAAATGTATTAAACATATCCACAGAATGTAGCAAGAACTGGTTACCAATACTAGAAAAATAAGTTAGCAATAAGAATATACCAACACTAACGAGTTAATAGCAAGTCAAAGACACATCATTTATAAACAACTACAATAAGCACAGAAAAAACAGAATTTAATATTAATCGGAAGGTACAACACCGCTCAGAATTTTACTTATACAAATACAAATAGATGAAAATTTATTACAAATGTACAAAATACAAATAGATAAAATAGATAAAAAAGAAATTTGTCTAATACAAATAGATGAAAATAAATGAAAATAAATTCGAGAGTTCAATTGCTCTAAATACTTGGATACTGTGAATAAATGGATAATAGTAGACAGAAAAAAAGAAAAGCTTAGAATAATAAAAAATATATGTGAGAATACACGACTTAATAAAGACAGAAGACGGAGAATACAGAAGAATGATAATGAAGAAGAACCATTAAAAAGTAAATGTAACTGAAGGTGAAGATATGGTAAAATTTATTCATGCGCAGAGACTAAGATGGTTTGAGCAAACACAAAAAAGAGAAAAGTATGAACTATTTAAAAAGAGAACAAACTAAAAACTAACAATAAACAGACCAAGAGGAATACCAAAATTAAGATGGAAAGACCAACTGCTAGAGGATATATCAAAGAAGAAAATTACAAATAAGAGAAAGAGAAAATTCAGGACTGAAGAGAGTGGAAGAAGATAGTAGATAAAGCAAAAAATATTACTATCTTTGAAAAATAACCCAAAGGATATATGTAGAATCATTGATTTAAATGGATTAAAAGAGGTTATGGAATATTGAGCGATATATATTTTAAAACAATAATTCATCGGTTTATATATACCTAATTATGAATATAAAGTACTTTATATAATATGAGAAAGATATATATTATTTTTTTCTCGTTTTCTTTTTAAAATTAATTTAATATATATAAATGAATTTGTTTAATTTTTTGTGTTTTTTTTGGGGTTATAGTACGTGAAAGCAAAATATAGTGCTTAAATTGGGCAAATTATTAAGAAGTACTATAATAATACATAAGAGGATAGCATTATTCTTCTCTTTCTTTCTTCTCTTATCTAAGGTTAGAATAAAATTGGTCATTAGTGTAAAAGAAGCCCAGATTGTAATAATATACAGCACATTATGTAGTAACAAACTATCATTTATGTTACTGGCTATTCTTTATAAGTATACTTACTAAAGGACACACGACCCTTGTTACCACACAAATAATCATATATTTCGGTATCTATTTTCTTCCAGACATCAATCGCATGGTTTTGAGTAGTATCGAAACAATCCTTAATTACCTCGTTCGCCTTTTCTACACAACCATTTATTTGAGTTTTAAGCATACATTGTTTCCTGGCAAAACTGATTGGTGATGCTACCGGAATTTCCTTAGTGTTAACTAGATCCAAAGCACCAGTTATAGATTTCAAGCATTCTTCTCTAACTTTTGATGCTTCCTTGAATAAATGAGATTAGTGTTGATTTTCAATTATTATTAAAATTATTGACAAAATAGTTTTGTTAAAACTAAAATTCAATTGTTTATAAGAATAAATTTTTCATATAACTTAAATAATATAAATAACAAATTTCAACTGTTTCAAAATTTTAAGGAATTATGTAATAACTGTAAGAATGTCGTGATATTTTTTATTGCTTTAGATACACCGTAGCAAAAATAATCAGAAATTAACTATTTAAATGAAGTATTAATTTAACATAAATATAAATAAAGTAAATGATATTAAAAACAAATGGGATGTTTGAAAAAAAAATTGAAATATCCAATTAAATAGTTAAGAGGTTTAAGAGCTAAAAAAATTTGAGGAATTATTTGTACTAATATCGTTTGGAATAAACTGATTTAAAAATGTGGTGATATTTACTATTGTATAACATAATTTTTTAAAATCAGATGAATTTATATACGTTTTCGTTTGGAATTTATTATATATAGATACTGAAATAATAAATATTTCACCAAACTCAAACTTTATACAGCATAACAAATATAATCAGAAATTGCCTAGTTAGATGAATTATTACTTTAACATAAATATAAACCAGTCAATGATATGAAAAATAAATTTGACTTTTCATTGAAAATTAAAATATCCAATAAAAAATATTTAGGAGATTAAGAGTTAAAGCAACTTTGTTGTAAACATGCTCCATAAACTCAAATTAAATATCTTAGGTTCAGAAATATTAGAAAACGATTACATCGAGGAAAGCTGGGAAAAACTCAAAAATAACATAATTAACGAAGCAACAGAATCACTTGGACAGAGGAAAGTAACGAAAACTAACATAACAAAAAAGAAAACACCATGGTATAGAGACGAAATGAAGACAAATCGTGAAGAAAAGAAGAAAGCCTTTTTCAAATACAGAACACAACAAACGCAACAGGCGTACAACCACTATAAATAAATCAGAAATAAGACGAATACTTTAGTTAGACAAACAAAAAAGAAACACTGGCAAAATTTCTCAAAACAGATGAAACACGATTTCTACAAAACATAAAAAGAAATATAAAGAATGATCAGAGGACAAAGAAAAGAGATGAACGAACTAATAAAAACGAAACAAATTTAGAAGGAAACATGGGTAGACTACTTTCGATCCCTATTTGCTAAAGGTAACGATAATGAACCACCAACACAAGAGGTGACGAAAAACGAAAAAATAAATATTGAAGACGAAGAGGTAAAGGAAGCATTAAGGAAATTAAAAATAGAATATCACCAGAAGAGGACAGAATACCGAACGAACTGTATAGAAAACCAAATCTGACAAAATAACTATTAAAACTAATCCAAAAAAAATAGAACAAAACAGAATTTGTCAAGAATATAGATCAAGCATCCTAATACCTCTGTTCAAAAAGGAAGACAAAACGGACCCGGAAAATTACAGAGGAATTAATTTAATTAACACAACACCAAAATTAAAAACCAAAGTCATAACAAGTAAACTGAATGAAATTATAACAGTAGCAGAAGAACAACAAGGTTTTAGGTCGGGAAGATCATGCTACGACGCTATATTTATAATGAAGCAAGTGCAAGAGAAATCATTCGAGTACAACAAACCGGTTTATCTATGTTTGGTGGACGTTACCAAGGCATTTGACCGGCTCAAATTAAAAGACATTATTCACTTACTGTACGTAAGGGAGATACCACTAGGAATAATCAAAACGATCGAAAATATCTACCAAAATAACACAATAAAAGTAAAAGTAGAAGAAGAACTAAGCGATCCTATTGAAGCTGACAATGAAATAAGACAGGGAGATTTCCTAAGTCCTCTATTGTTCAACCTGAATATGGATAAAATAACAAAAAAAGGATATTACTCTCTCAAAGTGAAGATAATTTACAACGTATGCTGCACTCATTTAAATTAACCGTCAGAAAATTTAACATGGTAATTTTCCCCAAAAATACAAAATGCATGGTTACAACAGCAAATTTACTAAAATGTAAATTGGAGCTGGAAGGTCAGATAATAGAACAAGCAATGGAGTTTACATATCTAGGCGTTACATTATTTAGCTACAGCAAACTCGAAAGTGAAGTGGAAGATCAAGTGAATAGAGCAAATAGAGACGCAGGCTGCCTAAATGAAACAGTATGAAGAAATAAAAATATCGGGACAGAAACGAAAGGCAAAATTTAAAAACAGTCATCAGACCAATAATGATATACGCGGAAGAAGCAAGACCTGACACAAAGAGGATAAAAAGAATGTTAGAAACAGAAGAGATAAAAACACTTGATGGTAGGACACTATGGGACAGAGCTAGAAGTACAGATATACGACGTAGATGTAAGATGGAGAACATCAAAAACTGGGTAAGAAATAATAGAGTAGAATGGAACGATCATATAAGCCGAATGACAACAAATATGGTAGTAAAGACGGCAAGAGACGGTTCCCCAATGACGATCAGTAGTAAGACCACATAAACGATGATACGACAATTTACTGGATGCACATTAAAAAACAGACAGAGTCATGTCTATATAAAAAGAAGAAAAAGATTTAAAAAATATTCCCACAATATCCTAATTAATCCTATAAGCAATATATTTTTGATCAAAAAATGACTAAAAAAGGCCTAATTCCGTCAAAATATTTATGACCTCAGATACAGAAGCTACAATGAAAATAATGAAATCTACAAATTATAAATGTACGAGGTCTAAAAATCTTATCTCCAACTAGTCATTTAATTAAGATTTAAATTGTTTTCTAAAACATTGTTTTCTTAAATTGTTTTATAAGACGTTTTATTTATCACCAATTCACAACGTAGAAAAACTGTGTAGCGCTGGATTTTAATGAACAACATGTTCAAAAAGTTTTATAGTTCAATGTATAAATTTTTAATATAATTTCTTTGCTAAAAGTATTAGTTTTCTGTTTTAATACATTATAATCAGTAACGTTATAGAAATCACATATTTGTTATTTTTCTTTAAATAATTATTTTATTACAATTTCTGTTGATTTTATTTGTTTTTAATTTTTTGGTTTGATTTATATCATTTAACAATAATAATATTTAACCTTTATTCTGCAATTTTAGTTTGCACTTAGTTTTGATTCTATACCACATATCTACGCCATATATGTATATATATATATATATATATATATATATATATATATATATACATATATAAATATATATATATATATATAAATATATATATATATATACATATATAAATATATATATAAATATATATATATGTATATATATATATATATATATATATATATATATATATATATATATATATATAAAACGTCTATGATATCTGGGACTTACTTCAAGCGACAAAATATATTTGTCAGTTGGTCAACTTCGTTCTTTCATGTTCAGATTCACTTCTAAATAACGAAGATGGAGGCAATGGTTTTTCTGCATCTTTTGTCTACTTAAGCTGAATTTCTACTCGTAAATGCATTTCGTCTCTTCCTTCTCTTTGTAAGCAAATCTGTTTGTTAATTGGCAGATTAATATCTCTATGGAAGGTTGTTACTCCTTTCTCTTGCTATTTTGATGACACGGGTATCCCCTATTCTGTTTATGTGGATACTCCATTCTTTTTTTTTTCTATTTTGTGTCCATTCAATTATACACTGTACGTTTCATTTTCTTCTAATGTCTTGCCTTGTCTTTCGATCTTCCAGCATATTTCCTGGTATTTTATTCCTGGCAAGGTATGTTATAACCATTACTTGTTCAATACTGATGCCATCAAGTACTATTTTACATTTGGTTGGTTCTTTGCTAATTACTATTATTTTAATTTTCTGAGATGAGATTGTCATAGTCAATTATTTTGCACTGATCCTAAATCTGTGGACCAGTTTTTGCAGACTATCTTTTTCTTGGGCTATTAATATTGCATCGTCTGCATAACAGAGTATTTTTATTTCTTTGTTTCCCATGATGTATCCTGTTCCTTTGTTAAAGTTCAATGAGTCCCCTTGTCTTATTCTGCTGCCTATTTCTATAGGCTCTGTAAATTGTCCATCTATTCTGACTTTCATTTTGTTGTTTTGGTAGATGTTTTTGATAGTTTTTATAATATTTAGGGAAACTTCTCTATTACACAGAAAACGGAATACATATTTGAGTCTTATTCTGTCAAACTGTTTCTGTAAGTCAATCAGACCCAGAAGTCATGGTCTACTATATCTAGTAATTTTTCAGTAATTTGCTTTATAACAAATATTGCATCTATACACATTATTTCACTAAGAAAACCCTATTGCCCATCGGCTAAACTTATCCTCTGATTTAGGTGCAATAAAATAAAAATATTTACGTCTTTAATTTGAGGTTTAGGAACATTATAATTTTCTTCAGTAGTCACTCCGTTATTTAGCATCTCTTCGAAATATTTCTTCTACCTTTTACATTATTTGGTCTTCGTCCACTATCAGATTTCGTTGCTTATCTTTTACATTTATCGTTCATCGTTCATCTTTTACAATTTGTAAAAATTTTTGATTTCATTTTTCTTGTAATTTTTTTTAATACGCTTTACTTTATCATCCATA
Organism: Diabrotica undecimpunctata; assembly: GCF_040954645.1. Classification (NCBI taxonomy): domain Eukaryota; kingdom Metazoa; phylum Arthropoda; class Insecta; order Coleoptera; family Chrysomelidae; genus Diabrotica; species Diabrotica undecimpunctata. The sequence continues at coordinate 82,407,919 of NC_092807.1, forward strand.
TACTTTCGTTTGCGCTCCCTTAGGATTTTCTTTACTTTTTTTCGTTGTTCGGCATACTTTCTAGGTCGTCTTGTTTTTGCGATCGTAAACTTTTTAATCATAAATCTGATCTTTTTTTAAGTCTGTTCTACATTCGTCATCGAACCAGTGGTTTTTTTCTATATCTTTTTGTTCTTGGTATGTTCTTCGCCGTTGCTTCCTTTATAGTCACTATAGGATCAACACTCTCGCCTCAAAGTGCAACATTAATGTACACTTTGTATTGACTAGCGTGTAACATTAATGAACATTTACAGCGTTTCACTTAAAATGCTAGTATCTCAAAACTGTTACCCCTCTGGTGTATTTCTTATGGGATATTAATTTTGTTGGTCTGTGATATCATTTTGGTATGTACAAATTTGGCGTAGGACGAATACAACTTACGGGATTAAGTAAAATGAACAAACCAAATTTTTTTAAATTTTTTATTTACTCTAAAGGGAAATAGCAAGACTTCTAACAAACAGATAATAGAAGAATAAAAGTAGTGTGTCTAAAACAATATTTGCCAAAAACAAAACAATACAAGAAAATAGTACCAAGCATAAATTAAAAAATAAAAACATCAAAGTTATACAAAATATCATACACTAGTGAGTTTGGTTGAAAAAACGTTTGCAGTAATGTGGTTGTCCTTTACATGTGTCACAAACATTCCACATTAAGGAAGATATTTTAACCAGATGCTAACAGATACTGTATGATTGACAACTTGAACTCAGTCATTGTAAGCTTCCTTTGATTCACGGAAAACTCGATATAGAGGTAGTTAGCATTCACTGAACTTGTTCCCCAAGTGATTTCGATTATGACCTTCCTATATCATTTTGTGCATCTACGTAGGGCAGAGTTGTAAGAAGATAGTTGATCAATAACATCCACTGAAAATTTCCCCCGATCATAATGCAAGATACAATAAGGCTTATCTATTACTTTCTGCCTTACTTGAACACGTTCGGTTTGATTACTTAAATGGCGCGTGGTAAGCACTAGCAGATCATGCTGATCGCTCCATTTGACCACAGTAAGCCCGTCAGAAGTTTCCTTTGAGTTTATTTCTCCTTTCATTAACTTTTTTTGCCTAACTTCTTCACATATACATTTTCGATTAAAACAAAGTGTTCCAACAAGGTGCGTTTGATGATCGATCAGTGTATACGCAAGAGATATGGACGTATAGAAGTTATCCACGTAAAGTATCCTACCATCGCCTAAAAGCCGTTGTACCAAAGTTATTACAATATTTTCAGTTGCTGATATATTATTATCGGTCGTGTCTTTCCCCACATATACAGACATGTTTCACGTATATCTTCTATCCGTGCATAGCTTATACAGTTTGATCCCATAGCGATGCCTTTTCTTTGGTTAGTACTGCGAGAAAACTAGTCGACCCGTTCAAGAAACTACGATTTCGTCACTGCATATCTTCTCTCCAGGTTCCTTGGAAATTTTTCCATATCTTCTCTCCAGGTACCTTGGAAACAACAAATTTTTTAAAAATGTTATCAATTTTGCAGAGCCGATTGCCTGGTACAGCTTAGTCGTTTTCAGTAAAAGGCCAGAATCGCAATAACATCTCAAAACGGTTTCTGGACATTGTTTATTTTAAAGTAGAAAGTGAATATAGCATATGTTTGCGCCAGTAATCAGCTAACCTTGGAACTTTGACCATTCCCATCCAGCCAATTAGACCAATAAACTGCTTCATTTCATTTGGGTCTGTTGGAAACCACTCGTGAAGCATTGACCGAGGACCAGCATTTGCAGTCAGTAAAGTTTGGGTGGCATATAAATTTGTTTCGTGCACCATATCGTTTATTATTTCATCTGTTAGGAACAGTCGAAAATAATGTAGAGGGTCAGCCATAGCCAACATCCCATTCACAATTGGGTCCATTCCGGTTTGTCCAATAAAACTAAATTGTTTATGGTTTCCTACCGGGTCTATCCATATTAAATTTGATACATTGCGAGAATTATTCACGCACGGAAGGACTGGTGGGTTATTGATTGTAGGATTGTTAGAAAAAGGATTGTTGAATGGAACAATGTTAGTCTGTGCATTAATTGAAGGGGTATAAAATGGAGACTCGTTGACTGCAGCACCATTTTGTTGACCATGTTTTTTTTGGGGACGTTTTGTTGATGGCCTAGAAGCATCTTCATAGCTAGTAGAACCATGGGAGTCCGAACTTTCTCCATCAGTGGAAGCGTCATAATGAGGGTCAGCATCATAGTGATCCATTTCTTCATCTTGTCCAAGTTATCCAAAATGTCATTATCCTCGGAGTTCTCGAAGAAATTAGCTAACTCTTCTTCCAATTCGGCGTTTGAAAAGTAACGGCAAGCCATAATTCAGGTGTTTGAAGAATTTGGAACAAAACTACTAAATTGTGACCGGGCCGAATAAACTAAATCAATACTCAAATATATGTAGTTAAATAAAAAAGTGATAAAAGTGCATGTAATGCGATATCGTTGACAAAGTAGAAAGCTGTCCATATTATTACCGATAAGACTTGCTTTAGCAAGTAATTTTAATTATGTTACACTCGGCGTACGTTATAATAATAATCATATTTATGCGAGTGTAACATTAATGTATACTGCAATAAATTGGGGTTGGAAATTAAAGGGGTTAAAATAAAATGAACATAACAGTGTAAAACCATTTATTATGTCATTTAACAAAATAATCTAGTCTTGGCGCACGAGGAAAAAAATTAAAATATGCGGCGAGTGTCAAAGACAGTCACTGCTAAGTGAAAAGTAACAATGACATTACTAGAATTCCTGAAATTCTCGATTCTAAAGTAGTTAATTTCTTATGATAACACGTTTTAAACTATTTTCATGTGCTTAAAAAGTTGTGAAGATAAATAAGATAACACACAGGCAGATAAAATGTAACTTTGAATGAATTGTTTATTAAATAAATAAATTCTTTATAAATAAATATATATTAAAAAAAAAATAAAAATAACTTAAGTCTGTGTTAAGTAACTTTTTTCTTTTAATTTTTATTTTAAGTCATTGTTGCCGGGTGTTGTCTATTTTGCCTTTTCTCGATGGTTTTATATATATTTTTTTAATTTATTTTTCATGGATAAAATATTATTTATGTATAATGTACCCTAAACCTTACATATATATATATATATATATATATATATATATATATATATATATATATATATATATTTATATATATATATATATAACTATATATGTATATATATATATATATATATATATATATTTATATATATATATATATATATATATATATTTATATATTTATATATATATATATATATATATATATTTATATATATATATATATATATATATATATAATATATATATATATATATATATATATATATATATATATATATATATATATATATATATATATATATTGTTATGATATGTAAAATCGAGAAAAATATTGGGTTGATTAAAATATTTCAAAGTTCAAAAACATTAAAATAATTCAGATAAGTAGGATAATAACCAACAAACATTTCGAAGAAGGAAAGTTATTAAATTCTTGGATTACCTGTACTAAACAAAATGTAAGCTATGCATAAATTATTTCTTTGTTATACTTGAGTGACCCGCATAATTTTAAGTGAAATCCAAAGACAATTGAACCGGGTTTTCCAAATGCATTAATGCAGTGATTAAAGACAATAGAAAAAATTTTAGAAATAGGTTTTTGTTAGTTTTTAAGAATTATAGAAAAATATTATTTGTAAATAAGTTTTAGGAAATTTATAATTATAGGTAAAAATTTGTTTGTTATCGAAATGAAAAAATGGGGGAATTGTGACGAGTTTTGATTGGCGGAGATTGAAAAAGGTGGGATAGGTATGTAGGAAGGAAAGTTTAGCTAGATTTAGGAGAGAGAAAAGATAATCAGTTGGTTTTCCAAGTCTGTAAGACGAACAGTGATTGTTCTCTGGCGGTTCCCGAGAAGTAGCAAGCAGTAGTGTTGAATGTTAGTGAGTTTTTGTGGAGTTAGTGTATCTGACAGAAGCTGAAGCAGCAAAATATTGTAAGTCATATTTTCCTACTTATATTCCAAGAGTCACTGTTCAGGCCAACGAGAGATTCAGTTTATCGTAAAGAGAAGATATTCCAAGAGTCATTTTTCACTCGGGCCAACGAGAGATTCAGTTTATCGAGAGGAGAAAGGCTATCATAATTTGAATGATTTGTGCTTTTGAAGGAGATCATTAAGGACGATATACTTGCAACAATCTGTTGTAAGATTGCTGATTACATAGGGAGCGGTTGAGAGGAGATAATATAGTCTACAAGGAACAAGGATTTGGACCACTCATCATCAGAGAGAGATATTTTTGTTTTCTGCAGTTTTTTCTTTTATTGATAACACAATTTTTACACTTAATTTAGAAAGGATATAAATATTTTGATTAGGAGAGTTAGAATAGTTTGGGATTTTGAGATTTCAATTAATATTGTTTGTACCATTAATTTTGATTGTTCACGTACGTAGAAAAAAATTTTGAGAATCATTATATGAGATTTGTTTATTGAAAACTTTTGAGTGTGAATTATTTCATTATTTTTATTTCAATATATAGTGTTATATATGTGTTTTTTATTATTCCGGTATTCTTTGGACCTACCTTTCACATGTAATAGCATAGATATTGAAGCACGAATTTAACCCTGAGATAAAAGAATTAAAAATTGTGATAGAGTCATAATCATATCATTTAAATAATTTTAATTAATCAAAAAAAAAAATTAATTAGCTAATTATTGCTTGGCGCACCAAGACTTTAAATATCACAATAATATATATATATATATATATATATATATATATATATATATATATATATATATATATATATATATATATATATATATATATATATATATATATATATATATATATTAGAAGTGATTATTTCGACCAAAAAATAATTTATAAATACGTTCAAATTATCGGGTAATGTTAGGGGAATGCAGTTACCAAATGATTACGTTTTAATTTCGTTAGATGTGGTGTCGCTATTTACAAACATTCCACTAAATATGGCCACGGACATTATAGAATCAAATTAAAACCTTATAAAAGACTACACGACATTATCAAAAGACAATTTTCTACAAATTCTTAGGTTCATTTTTAACAACACTTACTTTAGTTTCAATGGTAAATTTTATTCTCAAATTTTTGGAACACCGATGGGTTCCCCGATTAGTCCAATCCTTGCAACTGTTGTAACTGATCATCTCTTAGATAATGTGATTACGCAATTACCTTTTGAATTACCGTTTATATATAAATATGTCGATGACATCATATGTGCAGTTCCATCTTATCACATCAATACCACACTAAACATTTTTAATTCATTTAATAAACCTCTTCAGTTTACAATTGAAACTGAGACAGATTTTAGTATACGATTTTTAGACACAAGAGTAATAAGAACAAATGACAATATTTTGTCATTGGATTGGTACCAAAAACCGACAGCATCAGGCAGATATATAAATTACTATTCAAACCATACCACCCGTCAAAAATATAATACCGTACTAGGTATGAAAAACAGGATAATGTCCATTGTTGATGACAACTTTTTACAAAAAAATCTGAACATAATATACAAAATTTTTCGTAACAACGGATATCCTAAACAAATTTTAAAAAAACTGATTTACAGCACTAATTTCTATGACGGTCCCGTCCATGATTCTAATAACAAATCAATCAAATATAAAAAACTTCCCTTTATTAATGGTCTAACTCATTCTGTCATATCCATATTCAAAAATGTTCCTAATATTAGTATAGCTAAATATAATACCATGAACAGCAAACAACTATTTTCAAAAATCAAAGACCCAGTACCAACCTTATATAAAAGTAATATCGTTTATGAAATACCTTGTTTGGGATGTCAAAATAGCTATATTGGTCAAACATCACAATGGCTAAAACAACGCATCACACAACATAAAAGTGATTGCCGCTTGAGAAAAAATACTTGCGCAGTGGTTGAGCACTATGAAAACACTGGTCATATGCTAGACTATAACAAAGCTCACATTTTGGCACAGACTGATAACTACAAAAGTAGATTATTTCTTGAAATGTATTACATTAATAAAAATAAAAACACTTTAAATTATAAAACGGACACTGGACAGTTAAGTAACATATATTGTAACATATTGAACAAAATTTAATAATTTAATAATTTAACCTTCATAATTCATCAAATAAATATTATTCTTCTAACTTTTCTTTTATTGTTATTTTTATTTTTACATTTGAAATAATTTTAATTTTTCATCGTATAGCTGTAACGAACGTGCTTAAGACAATTTAATTTTGACATTCAAAATTTCAAATACTTCAATGTCAGTTTTTATTTGCGAAATCTTTTAAATTCTGTAAGTGTTTTAAAATTTATTTGTACGCCATTTTTTGTAATGTTCAAATTGTTTTTAGTTTACTCCTGAGGAAGCTTTTAAATAAATAGCGAAATATTGAGTAATTTAGAAAAAACAAAGATTTTTATTATAGACCACTATACCCGATAATTTGAACGTATATATATATATATATATATATATATATATATATATATATATATATATATATATATATATATATATATATATATATATATATATATAACATTCATTAAAATAGGACGGCTGCGTTGGATAGGACATGTAGAAAGAATGGAAGAAGGCGAAATACCAAACAAAATATTCAAACAGATGCCAGTAGGAAAAAGAACAAGAGGAAGACCAAAACTGAGATACTTAGAACAAATAGAAAATGATATAACAACCTTAAAAATAAAAAACTGGAGAAAAAAAGCACGAAACAGATCAGAATGGAGAAGAATCCTGGAACAGGCCAAGGCCCAAAAAGAGTTGTCGAGCCAGTGATGATGATGATATATATATATATATATATATATATATATATATATATATATATATATATATATATATTTATATGTATGTGTATATATGTATATATACGTATGTATATATATATATATATATATATATATATATATATATATATATATATAAAAATATATATATACTACGTACTCTAGGATCAAACACAGATTTTGGATAAAGGTCAAAACATACGGAAAACGCATTCTGGTCACTAGCATATTTTCAATTTCCAACTTATAGCTTAAAGTCCATTTATCGTATACCAAACCGCGTTCTGGCATTCGTTATATTCACACGTGACTAGTACATAAACAAAAGGTCCAAAAACCAATTTTATGCGAGTCTCAGTTTGTAAACCACACTATTACTCGCGGTAAATGATAACCGCGTAGTGGACGTATATCGGCTTAGCTGTTAATTAAGCCGTGCAAAAGTCTATGTGTCATGGAAGACCTTAAGTGAGGTTTGGACATCATAAGAGTGGACGAAACTGCTGAGCTGAAATATTTATGTACTACCTACAAAATATTTGACAATATTCATTCCGCCCGTGTAGGTGCGGCGCATCAGAAATTACGAGATTATTTATTTTTTCGCAATTTTAGACTGTTACATAGCACGGCATATAATTAAGATTTATTTATTACTTTGCAAGCAGTATCAATTATTGAAAAAGAAAATGTAACTGAGAAATAGATACTGTAAATGTATCTAACAAATAGATTTAGTAATGAGGCCAATTTTAACAAATGAAATGAATTCGCGTTGTCAAGTCAAGATCTAACTTACCTGCAAAGTAAATTATATCAAGATATTTTGTTCATCTTCAGATATCAGAATCGTTTAACAAATTGTACTGTGCTATGAGCATTTAAAACAAAGACAAATAAAGAACTTGCCCATCATTTATTAGATGTTTTCTGTTTGTTCAGAACATGTATGATTTTACAAATTACTGAATAATACTAGATTTTAAAAAATCTTGCTGAAATCCGGTTTATATTAAAATTATTGGTATCTCTCTAGTCGCAAAGTCAAGGATTTTTTATAGAAATCCAAACAAGATATAAGTAGGAGACACATTGGTTACATGGTTGGCTGATCAAACATAACTAAATGGCCTGAAGGGGTGCGATTTAATAATATTTTTTTAGTTCTGTCAACGTCAGTGTACTGCCGGACTATTTCAGGTTTAGCATCTGGATCAAAACAGGGCTCTTTACATTGTATTTGCAAGCAATATTGCAGCAAAAAAAGTGTGGGTGTAAAGCCAAGTATGTCACAGAAAAAGGTAAGCCATATTAAAATTATACTAGAACTGCTGTCATTTTATGTTATATTTGTTGTGTAAAAATTTGTAAAACACTTGTAACTGAATAATCTTTTCATTACATTGTAGATTTCGTTGTCTCATTTAATTTGTGGTTCCTCTTTTGATATTTTTGTCAAAATGCAATACATTTTTATTTCAAAGTTGTATGCTTTTACAGTTACTTTTGTTTAAGATATTTATGCTTATAAATTCGGTACGTACTAAATTAATGTCTCAAAGTTAGTTCTTCTAATTATTCTATCTGTGATTTAAGCTGCAAGAAATAATCAAAGGAAGGAAATATTATATTAATTACATCATATATTGTAAATAAGACTTACATCAAATTGAGAAACAGTACATTTTCCTTTGTACATGGAATCATCTAGTACAAAATGGTGGAGCATGCCTAAAAAATAAGATTAATAAACAATCTCATACTATAAAACCAAAATTAAAAAACAGAATAAAATTTTAAACTACAAGGTAAACAATAAAGAAATTTTACGTAATTCCCAAAATATAATAGCGTAATTTATAAATTCAGAAAGTCTATAGAATAACCGAAGAAATCTTTGCTCAGAGTTTTCTAAATGAAAGAAAAAACAAAAGTTAAAGAAATAACCTCTACTCAAACCACGTCATCATCGGTATAAATGAACCGTCCTCTGTTCTTAGTGGTAGTAGTGAAGTGATTATTAATCATTGTACTAGTGTCTAGGAGCTCGGAAGACTGAGATCTTGTAACGTTTAAATCAACCAATTGAACGTGACACTTGTCCTCTGTACTATATTACTCCAAAGCAACCACACTAAATTATAAATATTTTTAGTAGTCGTTCCATTCTATATAAACCGATACAAATTTTTATTCGTTCTTTTTAACCATATCACTACAGTCATTCTGCCAATGAAACTTTAGTCACACAAATTGGTTATTGTCTTAGCCGTATACACGGGTAAGTTTTTTTTTCTAGTTTTAGGCCTTTGTTTTTTACTTGTTTTCTTTTGCATAGATACTTTCTTAAATTTATTTTTATTAATGCCACGCTGTGATCAGAGATTTCGCTGATATCGTTTTTCTCTGAATACTTAGCTTTATTTCTGATCGGCTTTTCTTTTGGGAGAAAACTGATCTTTGTATGAATTTTCTAGCCAAGAAATAGCCAACCACACTACCGTGAGGAGCAAGCAATAGCCCACCACACTGCCTTGGGAAGCAAAAACAGACAACCACACTACTTTTGGGAAACAATCAGCAACCACTCATACTACCTTAAATCCACTGACACATCAGAATATAATTTAAAACCCATTTACCAACCTGGGGATAAAAATGATTGCTATAATCTAGACCAAAAACCCCCTTAGCCCAACCAACAACCACCGACAACTGCTAACTTCCACAAAGATCGGAACCCTTCCTGGAGAACGGAAAGACTCCTTCAAAACGAACTAAAGCTGAATACTTTTTATACTTTAATTATTTTATACCGGCAACCGGCACAATCTTTGAGTCTCAGTTTAAAAATTTATTTTTGATTCACATTTATAATAATATGAATTCTGTTTATTATTGTTTAATAAATATATATATATATATATATATATATATATATATAATTATATATATATATATATATATATATAATTATATATATATATATATATATATATATATATATATATATATATATATATATATAATTATATATATATATATATATAATTATATATATATATATATATATATATATATATATATATATATATATATATATATATATATATATATATATATATATATATATATATATATATATATATATATACCTTTACTATGACTGTAAGTTTTTTTTCTATTGCCTATACCTTTCTGGGATTGGTGTAGGGAGAAAATGAACAGGGAACGAACCCAAGGCTGAGCAGTCGGGCAGATCATCATTCTGATGGATGGAACGGTGAGCGTTTTTCTCTTAAATATCCTTAGGGATATTCGAGGAATTTCTACCCTCGTTTCTTTCATCAGTGTGGTGTTGCTTAACGCCCTGGTCTTAATAAGATTAAGACGTTATAAAATGGCGCCCAACCAGCTATTCTTTCTCGCGCTTTTCTTAGTCTTCTTCTTCTTAAAGTGCCCTTTCCTCAATGGAGGTTGGCTACTACAATTTTAAACTCTTCTCTATCTTCAGCTATTCTTATTAGCTGTTCAAAATTTAGCCCTGTCCATTGTCGGATGTTTCTGAGCCACGATAGTCTTTTCCTTCCTAGGCCTCTCTTTCCCTCGATTTTTCCTTTCACAATAAGTTGGGCATATTGGTACTTATTATTTCTCAGTATGTGGCCTAGGTATGATGTTTTTCTAACTTTTACTGTGTTAAAAAGTTCTCTTTCCTTGCCTATTCTATGCAGCACTTCTTCGTTTGAGGTATGCGATGTCCATGAAATTTTGAGTATTCTCCGGTAGATCCACATTTCAAAGGCCTCTAATTTATTTACGGTTGATGTTTTAAGGGTCCACGTTTCAACTGCATATAGAAGAGTCGACCAGACGTAGCCTTTTGATAAACGTAGTCGAATTTCGAGTTTTATTCGAGAATCACAAAGCAGTTTTTTTTATTTTTTCGAAAGATTTTCTGGCCTGTTATATTCTCGATCTTATTTCTAGATCAGGATTTACGCTGCTATCGATCCAACATCGCAGGTACTTAAATCTATTAACCTGTTCTAAAATGTGCCCATTTATTGTGCAAGGTTGAGGTACGTTTTGGTTTTTTCGGATTGACACCACTTTGGTTTTTTTAGTGTTTATTTTCATACCAAATTGCTCACAGGTCGAGTTGGTCTTGTCGATGAGTCGTTGTAGACCTAAGTCGGAATCCGCAATTAACACTGTATCATCGGCGTATCTGATACTGTTGATATTTATGCCATTCACATTGACTCCATCCTTGGAATCCTCCAATGCTTCTTTAAATAGAAACTCGGAGTAAAGATTAAACAGCAGAGGCAACAGAACACATCCTTGTCTAACTTCCCTCCTAATTTCTACTTCTGCGGATGTGGAACCTTCGATCCTAACTTTGGCGTTTTGGTTCCAGTACAAAGTTTTTTAAGAAGTTAATGTCTTTTCCATCTAAACCGACTTCTTGCAAACGTTCCAATAGTAGGTCGTGTCTTACTCTATCAAATGCTTTTTCGAAGCATATAAATATATCTTTCTGTTGGTCGTAGCATTTTTGGGCGAGAACTAGTAAACTGAACAGGGCTTCTCTCGTTCCCATGCCGGCTCTGAATCCAAACTGATCGTCTCCGATGATTGTTTCGCACTTTCTATAGATACGATTATGTACGATTTTAGTAGGACTTTTACTGCATGACTCATAAGGCTTATCAGACGGAACTCATTGCAGTGTTGTGGGTTTGGCTTTTTTGGTAGTGGGATGAATATTGACTCCAGCCAATCTTGGGGTATTTTACCAGTGTCATAAATGCTATTGAATAAAAGGACAAATATTTCGATATTTTCTTCGCTGATTAATTTTAACGTTTCTGGGTATATTCCGTCTGGACCTGGGCTTTTATTTATTTTAAGATGATTATTTGCATTTATGATTTCAGATTTCAGAATTGTTGGTCCTTCGTTGTTATTTAACAATCTTGGTTCTTCTCGTATGTCGTGAAAAAGAATTTTAATATAGTTTTCCCATTCTTTCAGTTTATCTTGTGTTGATTCTAGCAGTTTGCCATCCGTGTTCAGCATGGTGTGAAAAGTCGTTCCCTTGTAGTCTTAGTCAAAATGCAGGAAATGAAAATTTACTTTATAGTATTTATAGTATTTTGCAGATTTTTATTGCCAACATTTTTAATATACAAATATGTGTAATTTGATATTTTAAATTTAACTCATTAGTTTTCATATCGATTCTGTTTTTTTTTCTCAACAGTAATGACTTCAAATACTTGTTTTTACATTTTTTTTCCTTTGATATATTTTCTAGTAGAAAGCTATATTTAATGATATCTCATAACATTTTTATTTGTATTATTTATTATTAAGATAAATATTTTTACTGCTTGTGGTAATGTATGTATATATACAGTTATGTAAGTATATACCATATACCCATATAACCATATATATATATATATATATATATATATATATATATGTTATATATACATATTATATCTTTACTTTAATTTCTATGCTATTTACTATCATTATATCCTTTACTCTTCGCCAGTTGTGAGTTTCTTTTTGTTTTTCTTCTTTTCTCTTTTACTTTTTGTAAGTTTTTAAAACTAGCTCCTCTTTAGTAATCATGGCTGTCTTTTAATCCAAACTACCTTAAAACAGATGAATCGGCGTATGAACTTACCATTAGAGGTTCTGCAGTGCTTGCAAATGTTGCAGAGCGCAAGAAAGGGGTTTCTTGTTCAGGGGTTCCTTGCAGACGAAAAGAAGACAGTCCCAGAATTTAAGTTGATCCTGGCTTTTAAGCAGGATGTCAAGGACGCTTAAAAAACGTACCAGGAATTGAAAACCTATGTCGAGAGTTTCACTGGCACCAGCGCAACTCCTAGTTATCGGAACATTTCCGATCATTTTCACCACCTCTCTGAAAGAAAACGTCGCCTTACCGCATCATATGAAGAGGAGGAGCCGATCAAGCAAAATTTTAGAATGGACGTATCCATCCTTCTTGGTAAGCTGTAGGTAAAACTAGGAAATCCTCCCGATCAAGAGGGGCTTCAACACTTCTCTTTTACACCTATTACCCCTCCTTCCTTTCTTACTTCATCAAAACCTATTCTTGTTCACAAATGGGGAATAAGAAAATTTTTTGGGGGTGACAATCTCATCCCTTTTCTTGAACAACTTGATGCCTTAAAACATTCTAGAGGATGTAAAGATTCTGATCTTTTACTCTTTGCTGGAGATTTTTTCGAAGGCTTCGCCTTCACTTGGTGGCATAATCATTACTTAAAAAAGTCTTCTTGGGACTTCTTGGGATGAATTAGTTTTGGCATTGAAACAAACCTATCTACCAGACAACTACGATAGAGCCTTATGGGATCAAATTCGTACCAAAAAGCAAGGTCCTCATAAGACTTTTTTCTCTTTTATAGCCGATTGTGAGGCACTTTTCAATCGTCTTGGAAAGAGTGTCTCAGAAGTGGATCGAGTGGAAGAAATTAGGTTAGGCCTTCTTCCTGATATTGTTATGGGTCTTGCTATGGTCCAAACCCCTACTATTGCTAATCTCATTAATGCGTGTAAGTGTATAGAGATTTCTCGTGTAATTTGTTTTACCCGCTCTAAACAGTCCACTTCCTTACCTCAAAGATTCAGAGAAACACGTTCTTTGAACGTAACTTGTTGGAATTGCTGAAATAAAGGACACGTCTATTAGGATTGCAAATCTGGGACTCTTATTTTCTCGTAAGGCTGTGGAAAACAGCGTGTTATAAAAGCAAGGTGTCCTAAATGTTTAAAAAACGATCACACTGGCGTCACTACCAACCCGCCAGCACGACCTTCCAACGCACAGCATGGAAGACCCGCAGATCGACCCAGCGTATCCCGTCGTTAACAGGTGACTATCTACGTTCACATACAGCTCTCTCTTCCACAATTATCTCTGACGACCTACCTTTCTACTCAAACAACTTCAATTCAAACATATCTCCACCATTTGTTGCTCACTCTTCACTCGTTGTCAATCCACCTGTCTCTACCATTAACCCAGTATCTTTGGCACATAATACTCCCATTAGTCGACCTTTATCTACAAATCCACTCTTAAATGTTCATGAACATGATAACTGTCTCTACCTTTCAGTCACAATTTTTGACGACTCTATTTCAGCTCTTATTGACTCTGGTTCTAACGTGTCAATTTTTGGTTCTCAAGCTCTTTATCTATTGAAAAGATGTAAATTGCAGATTAGTTATGACGTTGTGATACACTTAACGATAGTTGACGGTACCCTACAAGATGACATTGGCTCTGTTCACGTTCTCGTTACTTTACAGAACATCACACATTCCTTGAAATTTTTAGTTGTTCCCTCCATATTACAAAAAATCATCTTAGGAATGGATTTGATTTCTTAATAGGGTCGGTTAGTTCTATTTTCAATGGTTTTAATTCTGTCTACAGGTATCTTTTTTGAGTACAATGTAACTTTTTTATATCTGTGTTAGTTAAAAAAAATGTCTGCCTTATTAGAAATATGTGAATTTAAAATTTTTTAAGGGATTTAAATTACTTAAATCCGAAGTTTTGTAAAATTATCCTAATTTTTAAAATTATCAGAACTAAAAATAGCCCCAGATTCGCTAACTAAACTCAAACAAAAGACCATCAGCCACCTTCGTATTCTTTAATAGAAAGCCACTTCAGAACGCACCAATGTACATAAAAACAGTATTTATTTGGGCAGCCAATTCTGGATCAATTAGTACATAGAATATCTAGAGCTGCTACTATAAAAAATAGTACAAAAAGTGTCACATTTCAGCCGATCTTTTGTAGGCGGTATTTTTATTAGCTTAAGAGCTCATGGCCGGTCATCAGATTTAAAGTTGTATGTTAATAAAATTATATTATTTCATTGATCAAGCTTAAATTGTAGAAAATGCATTGATTTTTTTAATTCTGCAATCTTAAGCTTCCGAGAGAACACTTTCTATAAGTAATGATAATTTTTTAATCAAAATAAATATTCCTGGTCTTCCCTAGGTTCAAAATGTTTTTGATTCGCTTAAAATGACATTTTAAGCTTGACATATTTAATATTGCCATTAAATAATAAAACAAAGTCAAACAAAACCATATCATAAATAATTTAGATCTAAAGTTCGAGTAAAAAATCACGTAAAGGAAAACAAATCTAAAGCGAAGTAAAGATAATACAAGCTAAACTAGAGAATAAGAAGAATGCACAATTTTTAACAACAAAATCAAACGAAAATGACAAAAGCAAAGAAAACCATTAAACAAACAGTGCTAAAAGTTAAAATTTCATATTTATCTAATCCTTAAAATTGAAACAAAATACTAAAGGAAGTTCAATTAAAAAAAAAATTACTTACCATAAATTAACAGATATGATAGAGCAGCCATGGTCAACACTTCTCGTCACTTAATAAACGAAATAAAAAATAGTTAATAAAAGTGGTTATCGTTATATTGTAACCTGTTCGATAGTCCAATGGTGTCATTAATTAACATAATTAAATTCCAAAAATGTATACGAGGGACACCGTGATTAGGTCAAGTAAATCTAGATTTTTTTATAAAAAATAATTCTGTTATTTGTATTAATCCGTAAAATAAAAAAAGTAAAATTTATAAAACTTTAAATGTTTACCGATGTACCAAATATTATGTACCGCAAAAAGAAAATAATTATTTCAGAATGTAATTACAAAATTTGTTTTTGACACTAATTTTATTGTTACATATATTTTATTATAATTACTTTTAATTTAATATTTTATTACAATATTTTTTTATTATTTAAATTAAGTTTCTTTAAAAATCTTTATTCTTTAGAACCTAAAAAACTTAAAACTGAAACATGTGTCGAAACTGAACTAGTTAATAAAACTAACCACTTATAGGCGTAGTAATTCCAGTCGTCAAAGATTCGAGTCCTAAAAATCATACGAACAGGTTGAATTTTGCCGAGAATATTAATTTTAGGACTCCAAAAATAGTTGCAAAAAAAGCTACCACTTTTACCCCCTTAACACCCCCCTTATAGAGGGGTAAAAACTCAAAAAAAATTGATATACCAAGAACCTGTACGCCGTAGAAAAATTGTTTTAAATAAAAAATGTAGCTCAGATCATTTTAAACACAAATGTTGATTGGAACTTTTTCCGTAGAATAAACGATTCTCTCAGAAATAATGCTTGAAACGACCAGTGGTTTTGAATGTCAGTTGCGTTCGCGAAATCAATGTTAAATAAAATGTGTTTCAAGTAGACGGTAAAAATTCGGTATCTTTTGATGAGAGTGTCCTATTGACAAAAACAAAATGAGTTTTAAAGGTGAAGAGTGCATCTTTGTTGTGCAATATTTGTATTTTGTAAATTAAGTAGGCTTCTATATACTAATAAATAAACGTTGCGCGATTTTTACTTTTTTACAATTCTGGTGAGATTAATAAAATTTATCACTTAAGTTGACCGGTCATAGTGAAATTTTAATTTGTAGAGACCAGTCTTTAATATCTGTAACATGAAATGTAAATTTTGAGTTGTAACAACAAATCTGATTTTTAGTCATTTGAAATATGACTAAAAAACGCAGAATTTAAACTTTTACATTAAAAACAATTGCACGTCACGGGAAATACCTACAAGAAGATAATTTTCAGGGTAATTCGTAGTAGAAGATGGGTAATTTTAAAAAACGTACTAGCGTAATTGAAAAAGAACAATTTTAAATGTTTTAGATCGTTTGTAATGTGAAAGTTTAAATTTAGCGTTTTTTATGCACATTTCAAATGCCTCACATTTGTTGCTTAAACTCAAAACTAAAATTTTATGTTATAAGCTTTAAAAATTAGGCTCTATATATTAGGCTTTTATAGTTATCGAAATTCCAGAGTGGCCGGTTAATAAAAGTATTGATCTCATTGTATTGATCTCATAAGAATTATAAAAATTGGCAAACATCGCGCCACGTATATTTATTTAACGCCTTTATTTATCAAAACTTAATTTGTTTGCGACAAAATACAAAAATTTTGTACAAAAGCTGCTAAACATTAAGTTCGCGCTCGTAACTGACATTAAAAATTGCCCATTGCTTCAAGCGTTGTTTCTGAGAGAACGGTTCATTCTACCGAAAAATGCTAATGAACATGTTTGTTCAAAACTCTCTTTTTGACTGTATGCTACATTTTTTATTTAAAATATTTTTTCTATGGCGTACAGATTCTTTGTAAATCTATTTTTTTTTCGTTTTCCCCCCTCTATGAGGGGGGTTTTAGGAGAAATCCCGAGGGTAAAAGTGGTAAACTTTTGTGCATCTTTTTTGGCGTCCTAAAACTGACATTCTCAGCAAAATTCAGCTTGTTCGTATGGTTTTTAGAGGATCAGTGGCATTTTCGTCTCCGACGACTAGAGTATATTATTTCCTATATACTGTGTGCGTATGTGTACGTATTTATAAAGATATGATATGTATCTATATAATAAAATTCTAAGAATAGTCATCGAAAAATTCAAAAATGAGAGTTAGCCAATTGGACGACCGAGAGGGCATATAACTTTTTATTGATATGTCTTTTGAAAATAGATTTAATTTTAATTTATACTTTTCGATGGGTATAATATGAAAACATATTAGTAAGCAAACGGTAATAGCTTGTTAAAATATAAAAAAATATATGTAAGCTTAGATTAATGATCATTTTTGAACACTGTTGTTCATTTCATATTTGCAATAAAGTGCATTTTTTTAGAGTACCTAGGTTATGTTAAATTTTTATTAAATTTTAAATTAAATTTTTATTAAATAATTGTTTTTTTTTTATTCGGTTTCATTTAGTTTATCTTTAGTCATTTTAGTTTTTATTCGGCTTCAGATTAACGTAATTACTTAGTTAGATAAAATCTTTCCTCTGCCAAATAAAGAGCGTAAAATAATGTTCGTGTGTTTTATTTATTCTTTAAATAATAGTGACAATAATAAATCATATAAAATTTAATGGTGAGTTTTTAATCATTTTGTTTTATTTGAGTTTAATAATATCGACTGTGAGACATTGCTTAGTTCTCTAAGTTTGGAATAATTAGGTTAATTACCTCATTATTTATGCGTGATAAGAACGTTCATAAACTATAGATTTTCCGAGCAAGACGAATGGGTGATGCTTTTAGACCTATAATAGCGGTCCAAAAATTTCAGCTGCGTTGGTTAATCTCCTTTCATTACATTGAACAGCGACTGTTCAAAATAGTCCATTTCAGTTTTGCTATAATTCCAGCTGATAGTCCAGTAGAAATTCACAAACAGTAACTTAAATATTGAACATATCAAAGTATTTAAGTGAAAAATGTCTTGGATTTCATGGTCATGTCTTCTGACTTTTGCTTTATTTGTATTCATTCTGAGACAATTTATGATAATTTATACTTTGTTGTCTTTTATTTTTATATTTTCTTTGTGTACTGTTGGTAATCATCAGCATATCAGCCAGTTTTTTAGTTTCCTTGATTATTTACATTATTGCTGAATTTTCAGCAGAATTGTTACTTGTTTTTTTTTCTTATGATTAATTGATAGACGTAAGTTAATTGATCTTCTATGACTTCCATTATTTTGTTATGTTGAACAAATACTGAATTTAACAATAATTATTAAATATGTTATAATAATTCCATATACTATTCTTTTAGTACTGTGACCAATTTATCTAACATTGGCGATCATATTCGTCAGAAGTCAGAAATAGATCATGGAACGTCTTATCGTAACACTGTCAAAAACTTTGAAAATAAAATGTTTATCTTTGATTTGGGCCAGATTTTTTATTTGTTATTTGTTTATTTTACCCTATTTAGTAAGGTGATAAAAGTTATATTTTTCTCTAAACGGCTTATCACATGACCGAAATATTAGGGTCAATCCACATCTAAAACACTTCCAATTATTTGATTGGTGACTCTGTAAGAGTCCAGCTATTTACAAAAATTAAATTACAAACAGAAATATTTCGATGCGCAATAAAAAAATATAAGAACTATATCAAAATGGCGCAAAAATTGATTTACTGGTATATCCTTAGATAAAAGATTATTCAGCAACATCAAAAATTACGAATTTTTACTTTACAGAGAATGTTTTGTTAAACATTACCCTCGTATGAATACACACAAATATTCTTATCTCATATTGGTATTATGTGGGTTAAAACTATAGGTAGTTTTGATAAATGAATTCTTCCTGTTACAGTAATTCATTCAACTTTGATCAGCTGTGAGATGATGATAAAGCTACAATTTTATTAATTATATACTTTATAGTAAACATTATATTATTGTTTAAAAACAAATTTTAAATTGTTCCAGACACTTTTATTATTTTAATAAATAAAATTAATCGTTACGTGTTTGCCATACTCGAATAGGTAATTATTTTTTCTTACCGAAAGTAAACAACAGTTTAAAGTAAACAAATTGAGAAAACGGTGTGTAAAACTAATAATATTATATGTCCATATGTCCATATTTATACCACTGCCAAAAAAAGCAAATACTAAGAAATGTGAAGAGCACCGAATCATTAGCCTCATGAACCACTAACTCAAAATATTCTTAAACATTATCCATGCTCGCATATACAAGAAATTGGAGGAGAGTATTGCTGATGTACAATTTGGATTTCGCAGCGGTCTTTGCACAAGAGAAACACTTTAGCATACTAGTATTGATACAATGAGCAAAAGATGTTAATACAGATGTCTTTGCCTGTTTCATTGACTTCGAAAACGCATTTGACAAAGTACAGCATGAGAGGCTTATTGAAACTTTGCGAATCGCAAACATCGATGACAAGGATATAAGAATAATAGTCAATCTCTATAGGAAACAAGTAGCCAAGATTCGAGTAGACAATCAATTATCCGATGAAGTCCCAATACAAAGAGGAGTAGGACAAGGTTGCATATTCTCGCCTTTGCTGTTTAATGCGTACTCTGAATATCTATTTCGAGAAGCTTTGGGAGAAACGACTGATGGCGTGATTGTTAACGTTAAAGTAATAAATAATCTAAGATATGCAGACGATACTGTCCTTGTTGCGGATAGTGCTGAAGGATTACAAAGACTAATAGATCAAGTAGATAACATCGGTAGAAAATATGGAATAAAACTTAATAATAAGAAGACGAAAATTATGATCATAAGCAAAAACCAAGATACAGATGCAAAGTTTATGGCAGACAATGAGGTATTGGATAAAACAGAAAAAATAACATACCTAAGATGCAACATCACAGACAGCTGAAATCAGTCATACGAGATTAAATGTAGGATCGAAAAAGCAAGGAGTGCCTTCCAACACATTACATCTCCGACTCAAAATCCTTAATTGTTATGTGTTTTCTGTTCTTATGTATGGAGCAGAGGCATGGACACTCACTGATGCGTCTTGCAGACGGTTGCAGTCTTTCGAGGTGTGGTGCTATCGTCTCATGCTCAGAATATCATATGTACATCATATAACTAACGACGCAGTAATGCAACGTTTACAAAAAGAACCTGAAGTCTTGAAATCCATTAAAGAAAGAAAGTTAGCATACTTCGGACATATAGTGAAAAATAAAAATTAATACAGAATCCTACTTTTGATATTAGAAGGGAAAATAGACGTAAATAGAGGACCAGGATGCCGCCGAATATTCTGGCTTAAGAATTTGAGACAGTGGTATGACCACCACAGACCTATTTCGAACAGCTGCTAATAAAATACGATGGGCTATTGTGGTAGCCAACATGCATAGAGGATAGGCACTAGCAGAAGAAGAAAACTAACAACTCTGTATTATTAATACTGATAAATAACACTACTTACTTTTGTGTAACTATTTTAGACACATGTTAAATATTTTGTTGCAAGTAGAACATATGTATTCTACTTTGTTTACAACGTGAATAAATTCAATTACACCCGAAATTTTTTTACATTCAAATTTAGTTATAAAGTTATTAAATGTTGTTCTTTTATAGATTTTTCTAGATATCCTAATTTTACTAACGTAGGAAGTTTTGATTGTAGCTTTTTGAAGAGATTTGTGAGCTCATCATTTAAAAATCAAATCCGACATTCAAATTTATTTTTAAAGGCCCAGTGATCAAAAATGGTTTTGACTGACTTTACTACTGATTTTAATTCTAGAAACCCAAGATGTATTGATTCGACCCTTTTGAAGCGATTAAGCTCATCAGTTGGATATTCGAACTGTTTAGATAAGTTCATAAAAATATAGTGTTTTTACAGCCTTTTATACAGAACCTATTTTAATTAACCCAGGAAATTCTGATTCAAGCTTTTTTGAAGGTATTTTAAACAAAGTATAGTCTCTCATAGTAAAATTGTGCATCTTAGAATAGTGAATGACTAGTACAATTATTTATGTTTTATATGAAGGAAGCAACACTTATTTAATGGGTCTTAAAGTCAACGAGGTTAAGACCAAGTACATGGTAGTTACTAAAAATTCAAGACTAAGAATTAGACAAAACATTTCAAGAAATGAATAGGTACAATGTCGACAAAAAACTCAAATAGTTGGAAGAAATGAAAACAGTCGAAAATAGTTATGAAAAAGACTTAGTAGCTAGAATCATGGCAGGAAATAGAGAGTATTATTCGCTAGTGACGCCACTTAAATCAAAACTGCTCGTAAAGACACCTAAAACAGAGGTATCATCATCATCATCATCCAGCCTCAAGAGTCCACTGCTGAACATAGGCCTCTTCCTTATGTTTCCAACCCCGTCTATCTTGCGCCGCTCTTAACCAGTTTTTATTGAGTCTTCTTAAATTGTTAGTCCATCTTGTAGGTGGTCGACCGACGCTTCTCTTGTCTTCCCTTGGCCTTCATTCCAATAACCTCTTTGTCCATCGCCCATCTGTCATTCTGGCTATGTGTCCTGCCCATCTCCATTTTAGTCTGGCTATCTTCTCGATGATGTCAGTCACTCCGGTTCTTCTCCTGATGTCTTCGTTGGTTATTCTGTCTCGCAGAGTTATTCCTAACATGGACCGCTTCATTCTTCTCTGCGTGACTCTCAGTTTGGTAGCTGCTGCTTTTGTTAAGGTAAGTGTTTCTGCTCCGTACGTCAACACTGGGAGGATGCACTGATCAAATACCTTTCTCTTTAGGCATGTGGGCAGCTCACTTTTAAAAGTTTCTCTCAGTTTTCCAAATGCTGCCCACCCAAGGCCGATTCTTCTCTTCAGTTCATGAGTCTGGTTATCCCTGCCAATCATAATTTTATGTCCCAGGTATTTATGTCTATCTACGAGTTCTATTTCTTTCCCACCAATACTGGTGTTCTGGCGTTCTCTCAGAAAAATGCTTAAAGCGACCGTGGATTTTGAATGTCAGTTACGTGCGCGAAATCAATGTTCAATAAAATTTGTATCAGCTCGACGGTCAAAATTCCATATATTTTCATAGATTCGTTTTAAAGTTAGAGAGTGCATCTGTCGTATGCAGTTCTTGTATTTTGCCGCGAATACACTCAGTTTTTATAAAATTGTTAAATAAATAAACGTGACGAAAATTTCCATTTTTAGAGATTAATCTTTGAAACCTATGACTTGAAATTTCAATTTTGAGTTATGGCCACTCCAAGAAGACTGTTTTGGGAGTAGTTTATAGCAAAAATTTGGTTCTTTTCAAAAACGTACTAGTTTAATTAAAAACATAGTTTTAAATGTTTTAAATTGTTTGTTATGTGAAAGTTTAAATCCTGTGCTTTTTAAGCATATTTCAAATGCGTCACATTTGTTGCCAAAACTTAAAATTAAAATTTTATGCTATATTTTATGAAGGATAGGCTCTAGTAATCGAAACTTTATAGTGGCCAGTTAATAAAAGAAATCGATTGTATTGATCTCATGAAAATCATAAAAATGGTAAAAATCGCGCCTTGTTTATTTATTTAACACCTTTATAAAATCTAAGTTTACTTGCTGTAAAACATAAAACTTGCATCCGAAAGCTAAGTTTCTTACATTTAAAACGCAACTTGATTTTTGTCGATAGGACACTTAGATAAAAAAATATCGAAGTTTCCCGTTGAGCTGATACAAATTTTATTGAACATTGATTTCGCACACATAACTGACATTCAAAATCGACGGTCGCTTTAAATGTAGTTTCTGATAAAACGGTTTATTCTACACAAAAAATGATAATAAACCCTTTTTGTTTAAAATTAACTCAGCTACATTTTTTATTAAAAATATTTTTTTCGACGGCGTACAAATTCTTAATAAATCGATTTTTTTGTGTTTTTACCTCCCTACGAGGGTGAATTTAGGGGGGAGCCCGGAGGTAAAAGTGGTAAACTATTTTGCATCTTTTTTGGGGTCCTAAAATTAATATTCTCTGCAAAATTTAGCTTGTTCTTATGATTTTTAAAAGCTGAGTGGCATTTTCGCCTCTGACGACAAGAGTAAAAGCTAATCGCATCCCGCCTATTTTACATAGGTTGTAATAAGTCAACGCACACGTGGCCGTTGCAGCAAGCTGACCAGCTTCCAACAAAACGTGCTCTGGACGTGTATTGTATACTTTGTGTTGTATAGCACTATTTAAAAATTGGATTTACCCAATTTTTTTTCTTCTATATTATAATACGAATATACCTATACACATCAACGGTTAGCTCCATCACATTTATCTCGTAATTAAAAAGAAAAATTTACATGGAAAACCTGGCCGGAAGTGCGGCCAACGTAGAAGCAGCATGTTGCTGGCCGCACTGCTGGTCGCATTGTAAGTCGGACTCGATGCGACAAAGGTCCGACCAGTGGTCGTGACTGGAGCGGCTGTACTGCGCGTTAGCTCTTAAACTGCGCCAAACATATTTACATTTATGCTTTTTACTCTCTAATCTCCATATAATTTACCTTCGCTGGTCTTAAATAATAACATTTACTTATTAAATATGGTCTTATCTCAACTAGTAATTTTTTATATTGAAAAATAGACATATAATAGTAAAAATAAGTGGGTTTGTACATGAAAATATTGCGGTGTGAAAAATTTTTTACGATGATTCTGCTAATAGGTAAGTTAAAATTATAGACAAGGAATATATTTTCGACTTGCTTTTGTAATTTTTATTTTATTGTCAATAAGACGTTATTTTGTTCTTATAATTAAATAGTTGATTTTATGGAATAAATATTGGTACTTACCATCTCGTTACACGTTTAGTTAATGGTTAAGGATAGACTAAAAGCTTTTAAAAGATCTAGTAAAGCAACTGCTTCAGATGAAATTACGATTATAGAAGAAGCTTTCTGAAAATCAAATTCAAAGAAAAGTTAATATATTCGTGATCTACATTTAATCAGCCATACCAGTTAATATCTCTTTTTTAAATAAAAAAAGTTAATAATATTACAGGAATGTTTAGTTAATTTGAGATGATTAAAAAGAGAAGACCAAGATAGACGTGGGATAAAGTAATCGGAAAGATATTTGAGAGAAGAGTAGTGACATGGACAGATAAGATATTTGACACGAAACCCAAAAGAATTGAAGAAATATGTTAAGAAGTAAATTAAACTTTAGACCATTATATAGTAGAAAAGTTTTTGATTATATATATATATATATATATATATATCTATATATATATATATATATATATATATATATATATATATATATATATATATATATATATATATATATATATATATAGTTATAAAATGACAGCGGATATGTGCTTAAAAATACCAGTTTTATAAAAATTGTTCTGTATCAATAAGTGAAATGGGTCTACGTAACTTTGTAAGTAAAATCACATTGGAAGAATAAATCACAAATTATAAAGTCTGCATCGTTCTATAATACTCCTTGTTTAAAATTTTGGTTTCCATATCCAAATAAATTAACAGAGTTTATTTTATAATTTGTGATATATGGTCAATGAAATATTTGGTTAAAGGTAATATACCATAAAAAATACGAAGTTTATCAATAAACTTGATCAATATTCTTAGTATAAAATAAATAGAAAACAAGTTTTTTGGCAAAAATAATTATATAAACATCTTTTTACGCCATAATAGTAATATTCAATTACAAATAGGCTACTATCAACTTAATTTAATTTAATTTTTCTTAGTTATTACAGAATTCGTTCTTGATAATGTGTACTATAGTTGTCCCAATAGCAACTACTTTATCTGGACAGTGTCTTGCCAGATGTGATTTAAAACATGATATCATTTCTTCAGATTTGCTAAAAAAAATATTCTATTAGTATAATTAAATAAATACATATGAATATAATATACAAATATATTGTGAATGTAAAACAATGCAACAGTGATGCTTATACTTCATGAGAAGATCTATATACGCCAAAAGGAAGATAGTACAAAAGAAACCGATTAATAAGACTTGATAATACTTGAAATTTAAAAGAAAAAGATACTTAATCTAGTTATAATGAAAGATTCTGAATATTTTTTTGTAATAATATTTCTTTGTTTTTATGTTTAGCACAAACAGAATACACATACAATTAAAGTCAGAAAACTACAATGTATGGGACATGTCATGAAGAGCCAGCGTAATAACTTGTTGCAATTAATAATACAGGGTAGAAGGAGTCGCGGAAAAGACGCATCTCCTAGTTAAACAATTTGAGAGCTTTAGCCCAGGGAAATAAGCATTTTTTCATGACACTCGTCCGGCCAGGCAAACGACAGTTGTTTTGAGTAGTATGGTTCTCTGTAACAAAAACCTATATGTTTCCTGCAGTCGATTTTTTGGACTTAATTAGTTATTAACAAATTAAGGTCAAAAAACGGAAAATTTTTGCTTTTTTCGTCCATCAGCAAAAAGTGAAGCATTTTAGAAAAATTTTAGAAGAAAAGAAACTTATAAGTCATATAAAAACCTTTAAAATGGCGTTTTCTAAATGTTTCTATCCTTATTTGTTGCTTGGAAAGTTGCAAAATAAGTCAAAAATTTCGGTTTTTTGTAAATGTTAATAACTTTTTTGAAAATAAACTTATACCATTTATATTTCATGGAATGCTGTGCCTTGTAGTGCTTAAAATATGGTTAAAATTTCAAAGTGATCAGTCAAATAGTTTAAAAGTTATTTTATTTGTTTATCCCAAATTAATTTTTTTTGCAACAATATAAGTCAGAAAATTATATAGTTTTAGTAATTGTAAGGGTAGTTTCTGGAAGAAGAAGACTTGTTCTATTATTAACATTAAAAAAAAATTAAGAAAATTAATTTTAAATATTGCAAAATAATTTTGCAAAAACATGTCGCTTTTTTGCTTATAAACAATTAGAATAACTTTTTAACCATTGCCTGCAAGAATATTATTTTTTTATATTTAAGAATTTTGAATTTTTTCACAAATTTAAAAGAAAAAAAAATTGTCCTAAAATAATTTGGGACAAAGTTAGCCTCTTTTTTTATTTTATTCATAGCAGCTTTGTTTATAATAATTAATAAATCTAATTAGCGTTATTTAAAAGAAAATACTTTATAGTTTTAACGTACCAAATTCTAAAAAGATTGCCCTTCAACGAAATCGTCCACAAAGCTTCAAAATGTGGTCCTTAAAATCGGCTGGCTTCGAAACTCTCGGAAGCCGAAGGGAGGGGGAAGGAGCTGTTAGCTGTATCGCTTGTTCTTATTTATGGGTTTCAACGTTCCTTTTTTTAATTTGTATGTACTGTTTGCGTACATTACGAATATGCATTATTTCAATAAATTGTTAAATAAACTATCTAATTTGCTTCAATTTTTTTTTTCAATTTTTATTGTAATATTTGAGATAATTTTTATTTAAAAACATAAATATTTATAATTAATTTATACCTCTTTAATAAAATTGTAAATAATTTATTTATAATAGATTTTATGAAAACAACAAATTATCCTATTCAATTGTTTCTAAAAATAGTATTGCTTTGGAAATATTAATTAAAATAATTTTTCTAATGTCTATTCTTTATTATTTTATTATTATTCTTTTTAAGTTAGAATTAATTTCATGTTATCGAATGAACTATCCTACAATAAAGTCGTCCCAAGAATGCAACTCAGTAATATTGGCAATATAATTTTAAAGTCATCTACTTTAAAATATATGTTTATATATATATATATATATATATATATATATATATATATATCACCATATGGTGATCAACGGTACAAACAAGTTGAAGGGGCACCGATGGGTTCACCGCTATCTCCCGTGATAGCAAATCTTTTTATGCAAGACATAGAGGAACGGGCAATAAGAACAGCAGAATATAAACCCAAACTATGGCTTAGATATGTGGACGACACTTTCATCATATGGACACATGGAGTAGACAAACTTACTGCATTTCTAGAATACATTAACAGTATCCATCCCAAGATCAAGTTTACGATGGAATTAGAAAGTAATCAACAACTACCTTTCCTAGACGTCTTAATAATAAAAAAAAAGAAAACGGCAACATTGGATATACAGTGTATCGAAAACCAATTCACACTGACAGATACCTACATGCAGATTCACACCACCATCCTGCACAATTGAATTCAGTCATAAAAACTTTGACTATAAGATCTGAACGACTAACAGACGAAGAACACAAGAAAGAAGAAATGCAGAAAGTTACAAAAGCGTTAAAAAACAACGGCTTTTCCACACACAGAATCGAAAAGGCACGAAGACCACAAAAAACAACAAAAGAAATAAAAGAAGACGAAAAACCGATTGCCAAAACCATTCTACCGTATATTAAAGGCACAACAGAGAAGATAAGCAGGGTCCTGAGAAAACACAAAATAGAGACTGTCTTCAACACCGACAGAAAAATCGCAAACATATTACCATCTGCCAAGACAAAGATTCCCCTAGAAAACCAAGGAGTATACAAAATTCCCTGTGGAGAATGCGATAGAGCCTATATTGGACAGACAAATAGAAGGATCCAAGTAAGACAAGAAGAACATCGCAATGCCATCGAACGAAAAGAAACGACGTCATCCCTAGCCCAGCATTCCTTAGCTACAGGACACAAAATTGACCTCAAACATACGGTAATGTTAGCGAATGTCGAAAACAAGAGAAAACGAATTATCAGAGAAGCAATAGAAATAGAAAAACAAGAAAATAATTTAAATTCTCGAGACGATGCCCAAAGATTGCCAAAAACATGGAAAACAATTATCCCGAAGAATAACGCAAGAACGGAATCGACCAAGACCCCGCCCACTGACCTGCGCACCGGACCAATTACAAGAGCGCGCGCAACACGCAGTAACTATAAAAGCCAGCTGCCTAACACCCGTAGCGTCACTTCCACTCGAACATCGACAAGAAGCAGACCATCCAGAGAGACTTGAAAATGGCAAGTGAGATCTTGCCGAAACGTCGTCAAAATGGTTTTTATCAAAACCAACAACATTTAACGCGGAGTCAAACCCGGAATACCATTGATATAACATACAGCTCCCGCGGAAATATCAAAACTAACATATATGTATATATATATATATATATACAGGGTGATTGATTAGTGTAAGGATTAGTTTTAAAATTAGTTACAATCTTACAGGCTGTTCCATAAGATGGTGGCAGACCAAACTTTTGTTTTTTTCTGCTTCACTTCCCCATCACAACAATGTAAAGTTTTATTATATTATACCGGGGATTTAAAAAGTTCTAACCAATATAACCTGAAAATCGTATCAAGTTTAACTCCCTGTATAATTAAAAAGGAGTATAGGAACATTGATATATTGCAACCATAGTTTTTTAATAATTGTTAAAAATTATAAAACATATTCGTTTTTATAATATTGGTTAAATCAAATACAGGGTAAGTCAAAATGCAAGTACATTATTTTCTTGGTAATTTTAAATAGAACACCCTGTATTTTATATCACTATCAAAAAGTACTAATATCGTACTTCAAATTTTATAAAGTACTCCCTATACCTAAAGTTATCAGTTTTCTAGATATTTTTATTTTTCTATCAAAGTATTAATTTGGTAGATATTTTAACGTTTACCAATATTTATTTTGAGTCGGCCATGATTGATTTGTCAGAAACTGACAGTTTGACATTATTGTTTATTAATTCAGTATTGGGATACACCGTAAATTAGCAACAATTATTATTTAGTAATTCAGTAATTAATTCAATTTAAATTAGCAATAATGAATTTTACTACTGATGAAATGGTAGATATGATCTGGATATTGGGGGATTGCAATAAAAATTCATTACTATCAGCTAGAACTTATCAAGAATGGTTTTTAGATAGGCGGCAACTTAGACAAAATACATTTGAAAAATTGAAAGATCGATTTAACCGCACTGATAAGGTGGTCCCAAGGTCACCGGAATTCAATAAAATGGACTCATTTTTCGGGGGTTACATTAAGAACGAAGTATATAAAATACCACCAACAAGAAGAGATTATGAAAAATAGAATCCGAATTGCATTTCAAAATATTTCTTTACAAATGCTTAGTAGGTAATGTAAGTAACTCTTTCAATGACCGCTTTCAAGTATGCACAGATGTTTTGGGAGGTCATTTTGAACACCTTACTTAAGTAAGATAAGTTAAAATTACCATTATTTTTTATAAATTTTATTTCAAATAAATTGTTTTCTTTTATGTGTCGCTATTTCGTTACTGAATTAATAATTATTATTGGTAAACGTTAAAATATCTACCAAATTAATACTTTGATAGAAAAATAAAAATATCTAGAAAACTGATAACTTTAGGTATAGGGAGTACTTTATAAAATTTGAAGTACGATATTAGTACTTTTTGATAGTGATATAAAATACAGGGTGTTCTATTTAAAATTACCAAGAAAATAATGTACTTGCATTTTGACTTACCCTGTATTTGATTTAACAAATATTATAAAAACGAATATGTTTTATAAGTTTTAACAATTATTAAAAAACTATGGTTGCAATAGATCAATGTTCCTATACTTCTTTGTAATTATACAGGGAGTTAAACTTGATACGATTTTCAGATAATATTGGTTATAACTTTTTAAATACCTGGTATAACATAATAAAACTTTACATTGTTGTGATGTGGAAGTAAAGCAGATTCCAAATTTAAAATAAAATACAGGGTGTTCCATTTAAAAAAACATAAGTTTGGTCTGCCACCATCATGGAACACCCTGTAAGATTGTAACTAATTTTAAAATGTGGAGTTTAAAGCTGCCTACAATTTTTGTCAACAACTTTTTTTTGTAATTCTTACTATAACAGATCTACTGAGATTTCTTAATTGTTATAAACAAAACTGCTATGAATTAAATAAAAAAAGAGGCTAACTTTGTCCCAAATTATTTTAGGACAAATTTTTTTTCTTTTAAATTTGTAAAAAAATTTAGGCTTTTTAAATATGAAAAAATAATGTTCTTACAGGCAATGGCTAAAAAGTTATTCTAATTGTTTATAAGCAAAAAATCGACATGTTTTTGCAAAATTATTTTGCAATAGTTAAAATTAATTTTCTTAATTTTTTTTTAATGTTAATAATAGAACAAGTCTTCTTCTTCAAGAAACTATCATTACAATTACTAAAACTATATAATTTTCTGACTTATATTGTTGCAAAAAAAATTAATTTGGGATAAACAAATAAAATAACTCTTAAACTATTTGACCGATCACTTTGAAATTTCAACAATATTTTAAGTACTCATAGACACAGCATTCTATAAAATATAAATGTTATAAGTTTATTTTCAAAAAAGTTATTAACATTTATAAAAAACCGAAATTTTTGACCTATTTTGCAATTTCCTAAGCAACAAATAAGGATAGAAACATTTAGTAAACGCCATTTTGAAGGTTTTTATATGACTTAAAAGTTTCTTCTCTTGTAAAATTTGTTTAAAATGCTTCACTTTTTGTCGATAGTCGAAAAAAGCAAAATTTTTCCGTTTTTTGACCTTATTTTGTTAATAACTAATTAAGTCCAAAAAATCGACTGCAGGAAACATATAGGTTTTTGTTACAGAGGTCCATACTACTCATAACATCTGTCGTTTGCCTGGCCGGACGAGTGTCAAAAACAGGGTACTTTTTTTGCTTATTTCCCTGGTCTACTTGGTTTAACTGCACTTCTGCTGACCTCTTTAGAGCAGCGGTAATGAAAGTGTGAATTGCCATGATGGTTGCCAACCTTCTTAGAGGAGATGGCACATGAAGAAGAAGAAGACAAACAGAATATCTTAAATCTTTAGTTCTGAGATTCGTTTTCAAAATTATTTATCAAAGTATATTTTAATAAAAATACACACCTGCAACTTCTACTTAGTCCTTGGGCATCGTATAAGGGAACACTGAAATCAAGTGACCGGGTACATTCGTGTATAGCCTGAGTTACCGTTGTTTCCCAGCATTTACTACTTGTTTTGTTGAACAACTCTAAAACAATTTTGTTACATTTTACTTATAAAGGAAAAATTTCAAATGGTTAAAAACTCTATAGGTTAGAAGCTGACAGAAACAAACAACCAAAATGATTACAAAATTTTAAAATGTTTTCGTATAAACGTTTTAAAAAGCTTTGGTTTTTCTATAAACTATTATTTCAGTGATTATGAATTTTAAATAAAAGGGAACAAGCTGAGGCCCTACTCAAAAATGGCGGTCACGTCTAGGCCAAACCAAAGTTACCAGTCAAACCAAATTTTTTATAATAATATAGTCAAATACATTTTATTGTAAGTTTTTTACAAAACTTTGTAAACATTATATAAAATCAAATTTTTCAAGAAAATTTCTGTAAGTACACTTGCTATTTTAATTTTAAAGCCTGTCTTATGCAATTAATGACTGTCATTTTAACTGATTACTGTAAGCTCAGACAATAGACATGTCTTAAATAAAGATTTTTTTGTCAAATCTAAGCCATACATTTTTTTTTAATTTTGCAAAAACACAATTTAGCACAAGAGAAAAAAAATTTAATTAGTTGATCTAGATACGTACTATATCAATAACTTTGCATTTAATTAGGATGTATCAAATATTTTGTATAAAGAACTTTCGCGTCCGGTGTGTGTAGTTGTACATTTTAAATATGGGAATAATCCGCAATTGATTGTAATGAAAATTACATTTTTAGTTACTGTTTCTCGTTTCGATTTCCACTCCGGAAATCCGTTTTAAAAATATGTGCGAAAAATGTGTACAACCAACAAATTGTTACCATGTTATGGCAGGTTATAACTTACCCCTTCACATTAATCTTATTATTCAAACTTAGTAATAAGACAATATATGGTGATGATAATTCCACATTCAAACAAATTCTATCCGCTAGTAATACCTAACAAGTATGTAATTAAATAGAACAAAATCAAAAATTAAAAATCACCTGTACTATTATTAACATTTATTGTTGGGTCTTTGTTAGATTTAATTTATACCGTGACTTTAAAACTACTGTTTAATTAATAAAATCAGCACGTTCAGAGAATTGTTTTTTATATTTAATTTAAATTTAGGATTAAACTCATGTTTCATTCTAAATTTCAAAAGAAACCGAACGTTTACGTCCATGATATAATATTACGTGATCAATAACCATTAACATAATTAGGATAACCTTGAAAGATATAACAAAACTATAAGATTGGCAAAACAATATTAATTTATGAAAGCTATTTAAATAAAAAGGCAAGTATTTATGATCGAAAGGCATTCATGAGTTTAAAAGGCAAAAATTATCTTTTTGTTTAATTTCTAATTTTAAGTAAAAGTAACTCTAAATATATATTAAAATAAAGCCTTTGATGTGCCTATATAATACATATTATGTAATGTCACAGACATGTTTAATTTGTACTAATTAACATTTGTACTAATTAACATCGTCGTTAAAATCGATACTGTGGCATTTGTTAAAGCTCTTGTTATCATTGTTCACTTTCTAATGATGCTATTTAATTTCAAATATCTTTACCAAGATAAGTGACACCTTATAAATTTTTCAAGTACATCGGTAGCTCAGTATATGTCTTGGAATACCAACTCGGAATACGTTCGGAGTATGTATGATAGAAAATTAGTGTTTTTTATTGTACATCTTTCGTTTACAAAACCTAGATTGTGTGTTTCCTGTACACCATCCCTCTTCGTAGGCTAATGTTTAAACTTAAAGATACTTTCTGCCTATTACTTTGTACCGTATGGTCATCATTGAACAATAATCAAAAAACACATAATGCCAGAGGCATATATCAATTTTTTTTCTGAGACGGATTACTCCTCTTTACTTTATTCCTTATAAATCACTATGTGTCTTTGCAACGGTAGTTACTTTTTTCCATTCTTTTCTGTTTCTGCATTTGGTCTCCAGTCTGTTATGTTCATTGTGCTTATGTGCTCTTCTATCTGATCCCAATATCTATTTCTGGGTCTTTCTCAATTTTGGTGTCCCAGTGGGATCCATTTTGTAAATATTTTTATTATTTCTATAGGTATTCTCTTCATTATGTGTCCCACCCATTCTAGTCGCCTTGCTTTTATGTGTTTTACTATACTAGCCCTTTATCATCATCACTATTAATAATCAATACTGTCGGATTGTGTCAATGCCAGAGGCATATATTAATTCTTTTTTGAGGCGGACTACTCCGCTTTACTTTATTTCTTATTAATCACAAAGTGTCTTTGCAACGGTAGTTATTTTTTTCCACTCTCTTTTATTTCTGCATTTTGTCTTCCAGTCTATTACATTCATTGTGCTTATGTCCATGTCTATCTGATCCCACCATCTCTTTTTAGGTTTTCCTCTATTTCTTGGTCCCAATGGGATCCGTCTTGTAGTTCTTTTTACCATTTCTGTCGGTGTTCTTCTCATTATGTGCCACCCCTTCTAGTCGCCGTGCTTTTATATGTTTTACTAGAGTTTTGTCTCCAATTTCTTGTTCTATTTTCTTATCCTATCTTATACTTATTTTTCTTTTATTAGTTATCATTTTTCCAAGAATTGATCCTAATATTTTTTTCCAATATTCTTAAATCTTTCGTCATTCTTTGTTAATGTTTTTGTTTCCATTGTGTACGTAATTACTAATGTAATCATTGTCCTGTATAATCTGAAACGATTTCTTATTATTTTAAAGTACCTTTTATAAGTATTGCACCAGCATCCAAAGCGATTATTTAATATTAACAAGGATCTTTCTATTGTACCAAAGTTAATGAACTTTATAATTTTATTAAAGTTTCAATGCTTCCATTTTTGGGACCATAAAAATCCAGAAAATTTCTAAAATTTAATAGCCACTCGAGAAATTATAAATATAATCAAAGGAAAAGCCAGAAAAAAATAGTTTCATACATAACTGTAAACACTAAATGTAAAAATTTTTGAGACCAAAGAAATTTTTTTTTATTTAAATTAATGTGTCTTGGCTGCAATGACCATTGACACAAACAATATTGTGTACAATAATTACAATAAGCACATGTAACTAATTGCTACAGTTAATCTATAAGCTTAGAATGTATGACTAAATAATATAAGTAAACTACATGGAAAACAAGGGGTCATATTCTGTTGAACAACTAAATGTCTTTTAAAAAACCAATTAGGTTAAAGACTTGATCGGGTGAGTTTAAAACGTCTTTGATATAAGACAAGTTTATGTTTCACTCTGTGTTTTGCGTAACGGGGACACTCAATCAGGATGTGTTTCACAGTCACCTAAGCAGATTTGTCAATTGGGCATCGGCTTGGACTTCATTAAGTATTCATGGGTGAATCGGGTATGTCCTATTCTCAACCTTCGGATGACAGCTTTTTCGGTTATAGAGATAGTCAGAAGTTCAAATTTTTCAACAGTCTGCCGGATCTCATGTAATGCACTCTTGATTGTGTTCCAGTGGGTTTGCCAGGTATGATACTGTTGTTGCTTGAAAATTAGCTTTAGGTCATTATGAATTTTAACATGTACTAATTAGTACTAAAAATATAATTAGTACTAATCATATAATTTGTACTAATAATATAATTAGTACTTATACTAATGTTTGTATTTTGAGAACGATGTCCGAAATGGAAATTGAAACGTCAATAAACGTACTTTAACCTTTCATTTTGGCTTATTCCCATTTAAATAGTAACTACTCCAAAATGCCACAAGAAAATAGCTTCAGAACAATACTAAGTTTAACAATATTGTCGAAACTAAATTTAAGTCTTTACCACTGTACTTTCTAAAACTTGCAAAGTAGACAGATTGATAAATTACTCAGCAAGGGAATCAATAATAGGGAAAAAATTATTTAACATTATTAAAAATTATCAGACTTAAAACCAAACTCCATATTTCATAAACCTACCTATACTGACACGACTATACAAAATTCATCATCCCATCCCACGCAACATAAACTGGCAGCCTATCATAGTAAGTTGCATAGATTAACAGAAATTCCGATGTCAAAATACAACTTTGAGAGAGAATTAAATATCATTAAGCAAATAGCAGTAAACAATGGATACAATGAACAAACATTGAATAAATTTTTATATCAAAAACTACACAAGAAAGCCCCGAAATTAGTATTTTCACCACCAGACAAAAACCCAGTACCTTCTGCTCGATTACACATACAGACAAAAATAGCCAAACCCATAAAAAGAAAGGACTAACACCAGCTTTTAGAACAAACAACAACTTAGGCAAATATATTAAAAACAACCGAAACAAAATATAAAGCACTTACACAGTGGAGTATATAAACTTAAATGTGGCGACTGCCCAAAAACTTACATCGGTCAAACTGGTAGAAATTTTAATAAACTAATAGCAGAACATAAAAGGGCTTTCAATAATAGAAAAACCGATTCTACATATGCACTTCAGCTTCTAGATCATAATCATTCTTTTAATGATGAATTTCAAATTCTTCACACTCAAAATAAAGGCCTTAAGCTATCTCTGTTAGAATCTATGGAAATTAACAAATTAAAAAACATAGATATAATTCTGAATGACCAACTTGAGACAAACAGTTCTTCTCCCATCAACTTATTTCATTAAAGACAATAAAGTGTAAATGCATGCCAAAAATAGATCACTTGAGAGAAAGGCACTCTGCCGAAATAGCTGTAATGATAAGTGTTAGGCAAGGCGCTCACCAACGTGGCAACCAAATGGCGTGGCAATGGCGAACAAGTGTTGTAGTGTCCCAGTGGCAGGTAAAATGTATAAACATATGTAGTCGCACGTGCGACCTTTCGATACGTGCGACTACATTATGTTTATAAAGGTTTAACAATTCTATCTGCCACTAGGACACCACAGCACTCGCTCGCCATTGCCACGCCATTTGGTTGCCACGTTGGTGAGCGCCTTGCCTTATAATAAATTTTGTGAAAGTTTCGAAAATTAAGTTTTCAGTGTTTTATTTTTACATAAAATGAATTTTCATCAAGTAACGGTTGAATCCATCAATTATTAAAAAAAAATAGGTGATTCTCTAGGTCAAAACAAATTGTCTTTTCAACAACAACTATTCGCAAATATTCCAAGAGGGACAAAGAAACCTTTGTCCCTGTTGGAAACCAAGTTTCCACAAAATTATGTATAAATAATATACAAAAAGGTATGTTCACATCCCGTCAAATCTGCAATGCTGTGGCACGTGTTTCGCTATTCTTAGCATTTTAGAAGTGCTGTTAAGATGAAATGAAGAGTATTTCCCCTTCGTATATCGGTGATTAATAAAAAACTTTCAGTCATTAACTAACTAGTGCAATCTTGTTTAAATAAGGGAAAACCTAATTCATTGCATTCTTAGATATTTGATGAAAAATCTCTTGCATGGCAAGTTGTTTCTAATTTTATTATTCTAACTTTTGAGAGGGGTCAATAGTAGTATAAATTTAAAATTGCGACTAAATTTAATCGTCCAACGAAAAAGGAGAACCATTGTTGCTCGATAATTTCGCCATTTATAACTTTTCGACAAAAATGATAACGACTGAAATTGTCGTAAATACGATTTGCTACAATTACTTTTTTATAATATTTTTCCTGCAGTAGATATTTTGCGAGTTAATACAATAGTATTTTGTATAATTTTGGCCCCTTTCATTTTTTGCTGAAATTAATATTTGAGGTCGTACGTATGCGCTAAAAGCGCGACTGTAAAACCTTGCTGGGAATAATTTTATAGGAATTGTTTATATCCAATATCTCGGCTATTTTCAACAAAATCGTAAGGACTTAAATTGCTGCAATTGCGATTTCCTACAATCTCGTTTGTTATTAACTTTAAGACATGAATGTACATAAACAAAAATGGAGAGAATTATATTTTATACACTTTTAATTTAGCTGATTTTTTTATTAAACTCAATGTTTAAGGTTCTAACACTAACGAATTGTGGACGATGACGTCATCAGCATCAAGCAATAAATGAACCTACGACTTTAAATATTTATTGAGCAAAAACGGTTCTCCTTTAAAATCAAGATGGCGTCTGACGCAAATTTACGTAAATTTACTCTACTATTGACTCCTTTAAAAGTTAGAATAAATAAATTTGGGACAGCTTGCCATGTAAGGTGACAAGTCAACATTATTGACCAAATCAACCCAATTTTACAAATTTGCTTTGTCTAAATCATATGAGCTTACCTCTATGTACATATTCATATGCCAAATAAACTTTAATGATCCTTAATCCCAACAAAAATTCTGTTTTTAACAAACACCTCGTCTTAGACTTACCACAAAAGAGCTTTTTAACATTGAGTAAAGAAAGGAAACAACAACGACGAAGAAATATAGACGAAGTGACATACCTTGCAACCATTGCAACTTTGCTTAGACCAAGATTTCTTTGTTTTTAACAACAAATAATATAGACAACCTGACGGCTTAGCAATGGGTAACTGTCTCTCCCCTCTATTAGCTGATGTATTTATGGATCATTTAGAATCCACACAGATTATGAAGCACCCTAAAATACTCTATTGGTTTCGATATGTTGACGACTGTTTAGTCTTCATTTCAGGTAACTCTAATTCAGCCGAACTATTACTTTCTAAAATTAATCAAATCCACCCAACATCAAGTTCACCATGGAACTAGAATCATCCATGTCAACCAATTTTCTTGATCTCACCATTACCAGATTAAATGACCACTTTAATTTCAGTATCTATAGGAAACCCACACAGACTGACCATGTAATACCATTCTCATCTAACCATCCCATGTCCCATAAATATGCAGCTTTTCATAGTTACATCCATCGCCTGGAAACCATTCCACTTTCTCACTCAAACTACAAAAAAGAACTCAACTCATTATTAAACAAATAGCAGTCAACAACGGTTATGATCACAACATCGTCAATAAACTTATCCATAGAAGACGTCTTAAGAACCTGCAGAAGACTGCGTTTCCAAGAGATCCTACCACCAAACCCAATTACGTTTCACTTCCATACTATCATGAGAGTCTTTCTGGAGATATTCGAAATCTAATCAAACGTTCAGTTGAAAATTTTCATGTTTCTTTTATTGTGCTCAATAACTTGGGTCAGTATATATCCAATTTCAAAGACCCCATCAATTATATGAACCGTAGTGGTGGTTATAGACTCAAATTTTCTGATTGTAATGTCTTCACGCTCTCTAGAGCACACAAAATGAGAAAACACTTCCACTTTTTCTCAACATCTTAAAAAACATAACCACACCCTTAATATCCCAGAAGACGTTTCACTTATTCATCTTCTTCTTCAAGTGCCATCTCCGCAGCGAAGGTCGGCAATCATCATAGCTATTCGAACTTTTGAGACGGCTGCTCTGAAAAGTTCATTTGATGTACATCCGTACCACTCTCTCAGGTTGCGCAGCCATGACATTCTACGCCTCCCTATGCTTCTCTTTCCTTGGATCTTTCCTTGCATGATCAGTTGGAGCAACTTATTCATAATATCCCTCAAAAAAACTTTTTTAAACTAGACTTATATGATAACCTAGAAATTATTAAAGAAAAACAGAGAAGTCCAAATTGTGTTAATCGCCATGTCTCATTCAATCGAGACTTCCTTCTGCTCCATCGTCAACTATTCTCATAACCCATATTCTTACTTTACTTCTTCATTAGTATTAGATTTTTCGTTGTTCTTGTCACACCCAATATTCTCCATGTTCCTTTTCTACCAACTAAATTCAGAGCTGATTATTCCACTTCCCCTTCAAAAATTTTCTCATTACCATACATCTTTATCTACTTAACCACATATCACATTTTCATACTGTTTTCACTACACCTTATTTTACTTATCCACTTTCCCTCAAGGTTTGGTTTCGGATCTTTGGAGACTTCAGCCTCTTGTAGAGTCTTTTCCCCTTTCTTAATAATATTAAAACATCACATAACTTTAGTAAGTTTAACAAAGCCACCTTAAAACCCATCTACTCTTGCAGTTTTACGTATCGTTACAATACACACCAAAAGCCTATTAACTTCATCTACCTACCTTAAACTCAAACTTATAACTCATCCTTTTTATATTTCTCAGGTACCAAATGTTTCTTTTAACATGTAGGGCCTTTTTCTTTTTCGTAAGTTATAACTTGAGCAATGTCTAAACAATACAATTCCAAACCACCTTTCAGCCATCAATTTTCTGTTTATATTGCATACTGGTCAACACACAAAACAAATTACCATCTTTGCCCTTCA
The DNA here is from genome assembly GCF_040954645.1 of Diabrotica undecimpunctata. NCBI lineage: Eukaryota > Metazoa > Arthropoda > Insecta > Coleoptera > Chrysomelidae > Diabrotica > Diabrotica undecimpunctata. The sequence continues at coordinate 82,447,776 of NC_092807.1, forward strand.
AACCGAACCAGTAATTTATGTTCATGAACTGATAACTTAAAAAATCTATTACATTTACCATGTACCAAATGTTGTTTTCTGACATAGAGGGCCTTCCATGCTTTAGTTGTAAGTTAAGCAATACATGAACATCATATTACGAAAACATTCTTTTCATATTCAACTCTCATCTTCAACAATAAATTCAAACATCATTTACTATATCACTCCTCAACAATAAATTTTATAGTACCATCTTCCTACATATGTCTTTTTCACTATTTCCTAGGTCCCAAATGTTTTATAACATACAGGACCTGTTGTTAAAATCTTTACTTAAGAACAATCAAATTTAGACACATGTATAGTTGGTTGCCTATTGATACCTACAAAATTTCATGTACTCCAGTTTACCTAAATTAATTTATAAAACAAATTTTTCAATGTTTTTTAACATAAATATAGGACAAATTCACATTACAGACTACATCATGATGGCATAGTGTATACTGTTATATTATTACAATTGTAATTTTTCAATTTTTTTTTTTTACTAAAGACACAGAAGTGTACTTACATTAAAATCTGGTCAGTAAGACCAATTATCAATTTGTTTCTAACTTAAATTACTAATGAAATCTTAAAATTAGGTGTCTACTCACTAGTATCTTTCCTATTATTTCTAATGACTAGCATTAAATTTAGCATGCATACTCGCACAACACTTTACTCTGCTTTTCACTCACTCATTATACCAGTTCAAAAGGCTTTGTTCTTTTGAGCCTTCTTTCTAGGTTCGTATTGTCGAGGAGCTGGATAGCCTCGACGTTTACATGATGATGGAGTCGTTGTTCATGGCTCCCTGCAAATTTCTTGATTATCTGATTGACGTCTTCCATCTTGAGGTCCCGGTGAAGGTCGTTGTTCCTAACGTACCAAGGCGCATCTACGATGTTCCTCAGTACTTTATTCTGGAATATCTGGATTGCTTTGATGTTACTAGGCTTGGCACAGCCCCAGAGTTGGCAGCCATAGGTCCATACTGGTCTCAGTATTTGTTTATAGACTAGGAGTTTATTATTTATGGATAGAGAGGAATGTCTTCCCATTAACTAATACATTTTCTTGTATCGGATGCCTAGTTCTCCTCTTTTCTTCTTCACGTGAGCTTTCCAGCGAAGTTTCGCATCAAGAGTGATCCCCATGTACTTTGCTGATGTTGCAATAGGCACTTGGACATCATTTATTCTAATAGGAATATTATTAATTCTCTTATCGGTAAAATTTATATGGACTGATTTATTCTCATTCAGTTTAATTTTCCATTTTTTGGTCCATTCATGGATTTTATTTATTGAATTTTGTAGTTTTTCTGTAGCTTCTTCGACGGTGTCACTTACCGCTAAGACAGCAGTGTCATCTGCGAAGGTAGCTATGGTGTCGTCTTCTAGTTCAGGAATATCACAGGTGTATATTAAATATAGGACTGGACCCAATACACTCCCTTGTGGAACACCTGCTTCAATATCCTTGAGATCAGTGTATGCATCTTCTTGTTTAACTCTAAAATGTCTGTTCGCTAGATATGATTGTAATATATTTGAATATTGTTTAGGCATGAATGATTTAAGTTTATGTATCAAACCCTTATGCCAGACTTTATCGAACGCCTGTGCCACATCTAGGAAGGTTGCAGAACAGACTTTTCTTTTCTCTAATGATCTTTCAATTATATCAGTTATTCTATGCACCTGGTCAATTGTCGAATGCTTATTTCTAAATCCAAATTGATGATCTGGAATTATTTTCTTTTCTTCAATTATTGGTAGGATTCTTCGCAGGAGGAGGTCCAACACCTTGGACATCATAGGTAGGAGTGATATTGGTCTATATGATGTCACCTCATTGGGGGGTTTCCCAGGCTTTGGTATCATGATCACCTCAGCTATCTTCCATAAATCTGGAACATATTGTAGTCTAAAGACAGCATTTATTAAATTTGTTAATTTTACGATAGCTTTTCTTGGTAGATTTTTTAGCAGTCTTTCGGTAATGAGGTCATAACCTGGTGCTTTATTTGGGTCGATTTGTTCTTTAATTAACTCAGCTACTTCTTTTGGGGAAGTTGGCTTGATATTCTCATCTATTTGCTTTGGTTCAGGCCAATCCTGGTCATCGTCTTGGTCATCTTGCAACTTAAATGTGTTCTCTAGATGAGTGACAAATCTCTCTGCCTTCTGCTGATTATTTCTGGCCCAACTACCGTCTTCCAGTTTTATTGGAGGAGAATGTAATATTGGTCTTTTAATTCTTTTTGTAGCTTTCCAAAGCGAATACTCTGTGCTGCTGTCGTTTGTTAACTCTTCCAGATAAGATTTAATAGATTCATTCTTAATTTTCTGGATTTCTCTTTTAAGTTGCTGGCTGCCATTGTTTAGGTTAGTTTTGTCTCGAGGGGCTCTCGTTTGCTGCCATTTTCTTCTTAGTTTTCTTTTTTCTTTTATTAATTCACGAATTTCTTTAGGGTAGTTATTCCCTTTAACTTTTGTTTTTAGTATGGGAGTGCAATCCCATGCTGAATCTTGAATATCTTTGACAAATAAATCTAATTCTTGATCTATCTGTTCAATTGTCTTTAGTGGCACGGCTAAAATGATCTTTTCTTCAAGAGTTACTTTAAAACTTTCCCAGTCTGTGAGCTTATTAGTTAAGGTTGGGTTGTTCTCTTTTCTAATAATCATATCACTCATGGTTAGAATTATGGGTGAATGATCGGAGTTCATATTCCATCCTTCACAAAATGTCCAAGTAATTGGATGAGATATTTTTAATTATGAAGAAATCTCTTAAATCTGGTATTTTATTCCTATCAGTTGGCCAATAAGTTGGTTTCCCTGTAGATATTACATCTCCTTTCTGATCTTTGACAGCTGCTAATAGTTCTTTTCCTTTAGTAGTTGTAAGCCTAGAGCCCCATTGAATGTGTTTCGCATTGAAATCACCCCCAATGATATATCTATTGCCTAAACTTTTCATAAAATCAATATATTGATCTTTTTTAATATTATGTCTAGGAGGACTATAAATTGCAGTTATGTTTATTTCTGCGTCTTTAATCCTAATACATACTGTGGTAGCTTGTATGTGTTCGGTGACATACTTCATCTCTTCATGGCGTTTGATGTTGTCTTTGACTATCACTGCACTACCTCCTTTCGCTACATTGTCCGGATGTACTGTGTGATATACCTTATATCCATGAATTCTAATGTATGATTGATGGGTGAAGTGTGTCTCAGAAATTAAACACACATCTATCTTTTCAATATCTAGGATTGCTTGAAGCTCGCTATGATGCTTCAGTAGACCATTGGCATTCCATTCAATTATTCTAATTTCTTGGACCATAACTTGATTTTGGAATAGCTCCTTTGGTGCTATGTTCCAGACGAGTAATCCTGGTATTAAAATTCTTTTCCATCTTATCTAATTTTTCTAATATTAATCTAAGTGTAACATCTGTTGCATTTTCTTGTTTAGCTGGAATTTTAAATAATGCTGACTTCTGTTATTTTAGACAACTACCGTAAGTTGCACTTACTAATTCGTTCCGACATTTGTCCTTACATGTCAATATTGTCATTTTTATCTGTTGTTATCAACAGGTCCTCGAAGACACTTTGTCTCAGGACCAAGTAACCGATGTAGAGCCATACGTTGCCATGTTACCAATTCCAACGGTAACTTAAACATCCTAATTTTTAGTAGTATATAATGTAACAGATTTGTAAATTTATAACATTTAAAGGGTTTTCACCCATAGTGGCTCATAGCATGTGCACTTTATAACCTTATATATAATATATAAGGTTTGCATAACCTTAGTCAACATTTTAAACCTTACGTTCTTTTTAATTAAAGTAGTTAATTACTTTCAGGTTACACTGATGATGGAATTTACATTCCGAAAACGTTCTGTATTTGTGATATAGCCCGTTTGGGTATTTTATTTATACCTTTTACTAAAAATTTTAAAATAAAAATTTGTTTATTTATTTAACACTTTTATAGAACCTGACTTTAATTGCGAGAAAATTCAAAAATTTCATAAGAAAGCTGCACTATTCGCCTTTAAAACGCTTTGCTATTTTTTGGTGCCTCAGGTTTAACATTCTTAGAAAAATTCAGCTTGTTCGTATGATTTTTAGAGTTTCAGTGGCAGTTTCGTCTCTGACGACTAGAGTGTAAATAAATAAATTTATTTATAGCAAAACTAAAGCATCTCTAGCATTTGGTAATACGTTTTTTTAGATGGTTTACGTTATACGTGATACGTTTTCTATTGTATATAACTTCGCCGCAAATGCCGGTCAACTTTGGCCGGTTATATCTTATTAATCACTACTTCTTTTATAAAAAAAGTCTTGACTAGTCTTTGTTAGGGCTTCCGTTTTCTGAATTTAATTTTATTAACTAGTTACCGAGATATTCTATTTGTTTATAAGCCAAAAAATTGTTTCTAATTTTAAAAAATTCCTGATGCCGTCCAAATATTCCAATTTCAATTCAATAAACTACTTTAAATCATATAAGTGCGTTTTTATGAGTAAAAAAATTGGCAAGCAAACCTAAAAAATTAAATTATATACAGGTATATTAGGTCTCTAAAAAACTTTTAACTAAAAATTAATAATGAAAAAAATATTATTAAACATTTTGTTCTTTGCTAGTTTTGTTAGGTAAGTGAAAGAAACATATAATCGTATCTGAATTCGGAAATGTACATGCTACGACCTGCTCATAGTTAGTGAATTCTTGAGAAGTTTATGCTAATGGAGAAAGACTAAGCATTTTCTCTAACCCCATCTAAAAATATCTTATGAGCAAAAAGGTCAAAGTGCAACCAAAACCCGGAGAAACTTATTCTAAAATCACTAAGACTCTCATAAAAAATAAGGTAGAGAACTGATTACTATTACTAATAACAGCCTAAACTCGATAGCAACAGGTAAATCTAGTTACTGGCGTTCAGATCCTAAAAAAATTCATATGCGCATAGAATTTAGCTTTAATCTTGCATCCGATTATTTTCCAATTATGTTCTACAACCTACTTCGCTGAGATAGTGCAAAAAACAAAAGATCCACATTTATTCAACAAAAACACAAATTGGATCGCTTTTAGAGAAAAACTAGACCAAGCAATCGACTAGAAAGCAAAGCAATCGACAAAAATATTATATAGAACTGGCATTAGAAAACATTACATTAAGAAATAAAACTACTGCCTGATATGCACGCACGTAGTAATAACAATACATATTTAAGGATGAAAACTCAATTGTAGTTAGACAAAAAATTACAAGAAAAAGGAAACTTCACTTTTAAATCGGAAACTTTCAAAAAATGGCATAAATTCAGAAAAGCAGCCAATAAATGACATTATAGTAAGGTCACATCAGAATTAAAAACACTTTTATACATGATTACAAGTCAAACTATAAAAACATACCTGGAAAGATTAACATCTACAGAATCAACAGGTTATATTCTCTGGAATGCAACAGGAAAAATGAAGCTGAATACCCCTGATGATGAAAGACAACTCTGGACTCTAAGCTAGAAATAAAAGGAAATTGGCAAATAAATTTGGGAAATATTTCAAAAATGTTTTTAAATCCTACGACTTTGTACAAATAGAGGAAGATAACGAATTTCAAAGATTCCTCGAAACATCTGATCAAATGGATTTGCCTACTCAAAAATTTACTTGTAAAGAAATCTTTAATGTAAAAAACAAACAATGACGATGTGAAAATAAATAATGAAAATTAATCCTAGAAAGACCCTTGAGTAGAACCTTATAACTGCAAAAGTATTACAGAACATTACTGAAAAGGAAACAAAGAATTTAATATTTAATACAATTCTAGTCCACAATAACTTCCTTAACCAATGAAAAGTTGCGCAAATTCTTATAATATTAAAACCTAAAAATGTGCATATAAGTTGACATCCTACAGACCTATAAGTTTTATACCAATGATCTCTAAAGTATTTAAAAAACTTCTCACAAAACGTTTAGAGCTGATCTTCTTAGAGCGAAGCTTAATCCCACCACTTAATTTGGGTTCAGCATCAAATATGGTACCATATAAAGTTTATTGATTAATAAAACAGACAAATAATGACCTGGAGAAAAATAGGTACTATTACGCATTATTTTTGGAAATCAGTCCTGCTTTTGACAAAAGTGTGGCACAACGAACTTCTATATAAATGTATATAAATATTTTTCCTCCATTTATCCAATATCTTTTTTGTTAAAAAGCATGATGACTTACCAACTAAAAGAATAACAACAGCTGACACATATGCTGATGACACGCTGTTCTTTCGTCACATATAAATTAAAAAAAACATTACAAAATTTGTAAATGAATCTAAACAAAATTTTAAAGAAATAATAAAACATGGAAAATCAAAGTAAATGAAACCAAATCGTGTGCCATAAGACATTCATAATGCGATGGAAAACTTATCCTCTAGTTTATTTAAATGATGTCAAATAATGGAAGTAAGTTCCACAAAATATCTAGGTCTAGATTTGGATTAAAGACTATCTTGGCAGAAGCACTTCTGTATTAAAAGAAAACAACTTGGACTCAACCTACATAAACTCTACTCGATGATTGGCAGAAAATTGCAATTAACATCAGAACACAATATACCTAGTTATCTACAAATCTATAATAAAACCCGTGTGAACTTGCTGAATACAATTATGGCGTACAGCTAGTAACTCTAACTTGTAAATTTTTCAAAATTATAGTAAATGCTCACTGGTATATGTCCAATGAAGCGATAGGAACAAACCTAAAAGTTATTACTATCAAGGGCGAAATCTCCAATGTTAGCAGAAAATACAAAGAGAGAAAAGGCTTGAACACACAGAATGTGATCTATCGCGGCGGGTAGCGATATCTGATCAAGGCTGGCGGGTGATGTACTTGTATTATACAGTATAGCATTAAACCAGTCACACAAAGAAAGATCTGTCGCAGCGTGCCAGTCTTTAGCGCTTTAAAGAGCTATATAGTTATACAAAGTTACACATTTATCGCGTAATTAATTTGATAAAAAAGAAATAACTCATTAAAAAAGTGCGAAAATATAATATGTATATTTTGTTTGACACATGTCACAAATACTATAAAGATGTGGTAACCAAGGCCGAAGCAGGGAATCAAGTAGCTACAAAACTGAATATTACAAGTATCGCTTTAATTTTACACAAATAATTTATGTGCAAGAGTATAAAATATGATTATTTTAATATTATAATTAAAACAAATTTATACAGTGCATATAGATATATACACTTTATTGCAACAAAAATTAAAAAAAAACTATAAATTAGTGTGGCTTATCTATCAAATTTGCTATACCAATTTTGGTAATGGCAGCCCAGAAAAGGGATGCAGAAAATTTGTCAAACAATTACATCAGGTCTCTGAAATTGTGGATCAATTAGACTTTGCTCGATAGTTGGGATACAAGTTATACCGTAAGATCAAAACTTCCGGGATGAAAGCTAGGGGTTTTGATTGGGTCCGATATGAACCAGAGATGGGTGTGTGGTCAATCTGTTACAAGCAAGTAGGTTTTAAAGTGCCCTCTTCAAAAAATTGTGGTGGCTACTTCATCTATTTATTGAAGACGTTTCGCTTTCTGCTCAGAAAACATCATCAGTTCATCTAAAAAGAACAATATGAAAAACAAAACATCCATAGAGAAGTTATAACATGTGTGTTACCTTAAACAGACCTGTATATATATATATATATATATATATATATATATATAAATATATATATATATATATATATATATATATATATATATATTTATATAAGTGGTGATTCTTGTGGATGCAGTCTATTTGACCCACAAGACAAAGAAAACTCTTTGACTTACTGTCAAGCTTTCGAATTTATTTTTAGTTCTTTTTCAAAATATGCCTTAACAAATAAGTATAAAAACTATGTAGTTATAATTATAAATTTTTTTACTTAATAAGTTTACTTTACAAATCGCACCATCACACATATATTAAAATTAAGAAAAAATATATATCACCGCAACATCACACATATATATGTACATTAATCAAGCCAACACGACAATAACAAATATATCGACAATATACTTAATTATTTTCAGAAAAAAATTTTTTTTTATTTTTTATGTATGTACAATGGTGCGTTTTGTAAAGTACAACTTATTCTGTAATCTCACGACTACTAAGTAAGAAAATTAATAATTATTATAATTTTTATACTTATTTGTTAACAGATGTCTTGAAAAAGAATTAAAAATAAATTTGACAGTAAGTGAAAGAGTTTTCTTTATCTTGTGGGCCAAATAGACTACATCCTCAAGAAACACCACTTGATATTTAAATCAACAGTCTATAATAAATTTATACATATATATATATATATATATATATATATATATATATATATATATATATATATATATATCTATATATATATATATATATATATATATATATATATATGTATGTATATATAAATTTTTAACTGACATCTTATAATTATAATAACAACTTTAATATTGTTGATTCTTTTCATTTTAGTGAATTTATTAATAATTTTTGATGTGGTATCTCTTTTCACTAATTTACCTCTTTCTAGTGTTATTACCTCCTTAAGAAATCACAGGAACTCCATCCAACCTAACTGTCCTGTATCCTGGGACGTATTTGCAGAACTTTTTCAATTAATATTTGACACTAATTTTTTGGTCTTCAACGACAAATATTACCTTCAAATGTTTGGGACACCTATGGGTTCCTCAATCTCTCCCATCCTGGTTAATTATGTACTGGATAATTTAGTATCTGACTGTTTGGGTCTTTTAGATTTCCAAATCCCTTTTATTAAACGGTATGTTGATGACTTATTACTAGCCTTAACTCCAGACAAGATTCAGGCCACCTTGTCTTTATTCAATAAGTTTGATCCTCATTTACAGTTCACTGTTGAACTTGAGGACTCCAACACAAATAGTATTCCCTTCTTAGACATGCGTGTCAGTAGAATGGGAGGTAACACCCTAACTACAAGTTGGTACAGGAAACCAATGGCCTCTAATAGGTTTCTCAACTACCACTCTTGTCACCCCTTTAAATATAAATTAAACCTTATTAAAGCTTTAAGCTGCAGGCTAAATAGACTGACACATCCGATTAATCGAAGGGAATCCCTTCAATTACTTAAGAATATTCTGATTGAGAATTCCTATCCATCCTCCCTTATTAATAAATACCTTTTCGTTCAAAGCTATGGTTCTTCTTTAAATGACATACCCAATGGTGACCAACTTAGAATAATATCAAATAATTCAATTAACAACACTGTTCTGCCTAATACTGTACTTGGGAATCCTACTACCCATTACTCACCGTTACCTTATTTTCCTCAAGTTACTGAGAAACTCGTTAAACTGTACAAACATAACGTACCGGTTAAAATTGCAATTAAGAATGCTAAGACTGTCAGGAATTTGTTTTCTAAAACTAAAACACCTCTGTCCCTTCTGGAACAAGTTAATGTAATATATCATATACCTTGTGCTGAGTGTGACTCATGTTACATCGGTCAGACAGGGAGATCACTGAGAGGACGTCTTACGACACACCGCAGTGATATTAATTTATCTAAACATACTTGTGCTCTTGCCCAACATGCTATTAGCACTAAGCATGAAGTAAACTTTAATGAAGTTAAAATTCTTGGCACTGAACGCAATCTCGTTAAAAGACAGTTTTTAGAAATGTGTTCAATATTAAAACATCCAAATACCCTTAATAAGAGAACCGACATTAGTAATTTGAGCCAAATTTATCATGCATTAATTTTGCAGAATTAGGCCTGATATGTTGTTTACTTTAAATTTTGTCCCACAATGGGTTTTTTCTTATCACATTTTTATATAATAAATTTAAATAAAAATAAAATAAAATATACATATATATATATATATATATATATATATATATATATATATATAATATATAAAAAAGTTCTTTAAAGTTATTTATATTTATAGTATGGAACCTAATGGTATAGAACATTACTTTCATCAAACAAACAATTACATTTCACCTATCTCTACTTCATTGGATAAAATCTGTCTCCTCAAGAACTTCCCCGTTTACTGTTAAACAATTACAATAGTTGACCTGAGTTCTCCAATCAACAATACAAGATAGTTTGAACCATGTTCTTTCAACCATCAATTAATAGAGTACCGGCATGTAAGTAATGTTTTATTTATTTGTTTATTTATTAATTCATTACAGTTTAATAGACTATTTTACCAATTTGTGGGTCTTACCTTGTCTGCTTAAACATTTTATTCATTTATAAAACCACAGACATGTAATATTGGCATAATTACTGTAATTTATATAATTTATATCACCTACCTTTGTTTTATCTTTATTAGACAACACCCTAATATGGGATTATTATTTTCACCATTTTAACTTTGTATCGTGACCTAAGGATGCTTTGCATATTATAGAAAGCGAAACCGGTCGTCCGATTAGTTAAATTAAATTGATTGTGAGTAAGTCTAACTTATTATTTCTTTTACCTTATTATAATATACCTGTTAAAATTGCAGTAAGCAATAACAATGCCAAGACTGTCAGAAACTTATTATCAAAAACTAAAACAGCCTTGTCCCTTTTGGAACAAGTCAATGTCATCTATCACATACCTTGTGCTGAGTGTGACTCATGCTACATCGGTCAGACAGGGAGATCAATGCGAGGGTGTCTTACTACACACTGTAGTGATATTAACTTATCCAAGCATGCTTGCGCTCTTGCTCAACATGCTATTAACACTAATCACAAGGTTGACTTTAATGAAGTTAAGATTCTTGGTAATAAACGCAATCTCGTAAAAAGGCAGTTTTTGGAAATGTGTTCAATAATTAAACACACTAACGCTCTAAATAAAATTGTCTCCTAGGGTGTTTGTTTACATAAATTTTCACTATTTAAATAAATTCAAATAAAATAAAATAACATACTATTCTTAATATATACATATATATATATATATATATATATATATATATATACATATATATATATACATATATATATATATATATATATATATATATATATATATAAATATATATATATATATACATATATATACATATATATATATATATATATATATATATATATATATATATATATATAAATATATATATATATATATATATATATATATATATATATATAACAATTTTTGATGAAATAGTTAAATCAAATTTTTAAATGAATTTGATTCATAGAATTCTCATTAATTTCTCAGTTCCACATTATTATGAAACTTGGACTGTTGAAAGTTGAATTGAATCTGCACCTGTGACTGGCTAACCAGTTATAACTTAGACACTTATATGATATTTAGAGATTGACCTCACTTGTTTGTTCCTTTTCTCCGAGCCAGAACCTATAGGGAAGATGGTGTTTTTAAACATCTTTTTATTTCATTTAATGGTTCGTACAGACAAGGTTTTCACCTTCTTTTTTATATATTTTTTAAACTTACCGCCTTATTACATTAGCGGTTGGTAACTCGCCTCGTTGTGTGTCATGTTTTGACTTCAAGGACACTGCCTTTTCACGTGATAGCTATGTGGATCTGAAATGTGCTCCCATTTGCCAGGTGTCTGCTGTAAGCATTGGAAGATTTTGTTATAATTCATTACACATTTTATAATATTACTATAATAAACTCAATAGTGTTACCTAAAGTAAAAATAAAATAAATTAATATCATACTGTTGGAAGTGTGATCCTATGATCTTGTTAGTTCGCGGCAAATACTTATTTTTTACATAAGTTTTTTTACATATTTTTTTAAATTACATGTACTATAACCACATGATCTTTTGCTGTGCTATGTTTGAAAGACATTGTAAACTGTATTTAGTTTCAATTGATTGTTTATACAACCTAACTATTTAATGTCTAGTGTTTTAAGCTTCTTTACATTTTACACCATTGACTGCCACATGTCTTTTTAAGGTAACACATTTATATTGACATTTCAATGGATGTTTGGTTTTTCATATTGCGCTTTTTAGATGAACTGATGATGCTTTCTGATTAGAGAGTGAAACGTCTTTAAATAAATAGATGAAGTAGCCAACTTCTTTGTCTTTTTTCTCCATCTTTTGACCGAAAAACAGAGTGATCACCACCACCACAGTAATCCTTATATATATATATATATATATATATATATATATATATATATATATATATATAGATATATATATATATATATATATATATATATATATATATATATATATATATATACAGTATAGGTAAAAGTTTATGGTCGGTATGAACCTTATCTGAGATGGAGTGAGAAAAACCTGTTTAAAAAGAGAGAGACATATTAGGTCTGCCCTTTAAATCGCCAAACATGCATGAGTGGATATAATAAAAAGGGGAAATGTAACGTTGCCAAACTTATTGGCTTTATTTGACTGTCTTTATTTTTTCTCTTTTTAGCATTTGAACAATGTTCTAAGATAATCAAATTTGGGCGAAATTGTTTTAAATGGCAGCTTACTGTTTTTTATTGGGAATATGCCACAATTTTACTTTTCAATAAGTGTAATATAAGATTTTCATTTCCATTTTGGAAATCGTTTTATATAAATGAAATGTATTATTGATTCGTATTTTAAGTACGATTTCCGAATTAAAAATCTAAACATCAAAATAAGCTTATTTTTAAGTCAGATTGTGCCTTATTTCCAATAAAAATAATAAACTGCGTATAACGCCACAATCGAAAAAACTTCATACAAAATTATTTGGCAACATCTCATGTCGCGTGGTCAAAGCACCAAATCAAAGTAGGGACACAGGTAAGAGTAGTGGTGGGTCGTTGACGGTTTTATCGTTAAGAGCGTAGGCGCAAAATTTCGGGCTAATGCTTTTTAAATGCATTTTGTTGTTTTCGAATTCTAAGAAAACTAAAAAATATTTTTGAAAAATTTAAACGCAGAATGAAAGAATACATTATTACAGAGGGCCGAAAGTCCCCGTAAACTTCTATAATGTTTATTTTAATAAGTTACAGGAAAAAAAAAGAGAAAATTTAGTGTGATTTTGAATTTCAAATATCTTATTTAAAAAAACTTTCTGTTTATTCTAAGGGACATTCGGCCCTCGGTAATAATGTAATCTTTTATTCTGCATTTAAATTTTTCAAAAATATTTGTTAGTTTTCTCAGGATTCAAAAAAATGAATGCATTTAAAAAGCATTGGCCCGAAATTTTGCGCCTACGCTCTTAAAACCGATTTTCGTAAACAAGTAACTATAATTGTTTAACAGTAGTTTCAAGTAAGAGAATACCTACATAAACAAACATAATGGCTATTATCGTTTATGTGTATATTTATTGAAGTGGAAGAAACTAATGAAGGATATATTTATTATAACTTGAAAAATAAACTCTTCTTCTTATTTTTGGAGATCTTTCGGTCTGTTTAATTCTGAAGCTGCCTCTGGTTAATTTTCTGGGAGGTAGATTGCCAACTATCCCTCCACCTTTTAGGTCGTCTTTCTGGAGGTCTTGAACCGGGCGGGTTATTTTTTAGGGCAATTTTTGGGAGTCGATTCTCATCCATTCGTCTTACATGACTGTACCACATCCTTTTACACTGCCTTCCAAATCTTACAATATCTTGAATTTTGCACTGCTCTCTAACGTTTGTATTTCTCACGCTGTCTCTTCTTGTTTTGCCCACTATTGTTCGTAGGATTTTCATCTCGGCAACCCAAAAATAAACTAAGCAATGCAAATAGTAAATCGTACTTACATTTACATTACACATTATTATTAAATCGCGAATCGTCTAAATTGACATTTAAAAACATAAGTTCTTCTACTTCACTTCTTGTTAACCGTCTTGTCCTTTTATTAAAAATTAAACCAGATTTTGAACATGTGTTCACATTTACTTTTTGAATATAGTGGTTAATATTGTTCTGAAGCTATTTTATTGTGGCATTTTAAATTAATTTATATTTAAATGGGAATAAGCCACAATTAAAGGTTAAAATACGTTTATTGACGTTTCAATTTCCACTTCGGAAATCGTTCTCAAAATACAAACATTAGTTTGTATTTTGAGAACGATTTCCGAAGTGGAAATTGAAACGTCAATAAACGTATTTTAACCTTTAATTGTGGCTTATTCCCATTTAAATATAAATTTATTGTGGTTAAGTTCGGATATACTTGGCGATGATTTTTCCACCATTGTAATGGACTCTCGATACAGGTGTACGTTTAGATTAGTCATTTTTAATTAATTGATCAAAAATACACCATGGACTTTTTCTTTTTTTATAGAAGTCACCAGCTTCTTAACTTTTTCTTTTGTTTTTTTACCTGAATTTTTATCAGAAAATACCTGCACTTTAAATCGTGTATCCATAAATGTACATAATGACAATGTGCCACTCTGTTCTATCCCTCTAGATATTTTTACTAAACCCGATATTAGTAATTGTACTACATGGGATACTATGGACGTAAGGTTACCGTTTGCTAAAATTTTATTGTAAGATTCTTGCTGGCAGCGTACCATAACAATCACTGAACTACCCTTCAATATTTTTGGCCACTTGATGTACTTGTTATTTCTTTAAAAGGCCGTAAAATATGGAAAAGTTGAAAACAAATATTCCAGTCTTTATTATTTAGATTTGGTCTAAGTCTACGTCTGTATTAACTAATACCAATGTGGAACGGATTGCCTCTTCTAACTCGGTTATTCTTTTTAACATGTAATAGGTGAAGTTCTACCTAGTTTTCACGTCTTGGATTTGCCGTTTGGGAACTTTATTATGTTATAATTGATACTTTAGAAGCCTTTCTGAAGATAAGGTACTTTTTTTGAAATGTGTTTTTTGCGGAATTGTCGAAAAAAAGACTTTTTATTTTATCTCTTTGTACACGACACCATTTAAGTGCATCCTCCACCAATAAATTTAACGTATGAGCAAAACAATTTAAATGTTTTCATTCCAAAACATCTTTAATAGCTTTGACCATATTTTAGGCATTATCAGTTACTGCAAAATTTACTTTTCTAGAGAAATTATGGTTTCTAGAAAACTGACAGCAGCCTAATAAAACCGTTTTAAATTCTAAATTTTCGGTTAAATATTGTCCTGTTAATGCGATGTAACTCTCAGTTACTCCAGCGTTTTGATTTGGTTTGAGTGTTCTTACAAACTTTCTCTGATGACGGGTAGACCCAGAAACACGTGTTAGGGAGTGGTAAGAGATTCAAATTAAATTGAAACGCAACCATTTTCGTATATTTATCGTCCTTACTCGACGCAATGAGTACAAGAATGATGGTAATTTATATGGGTAAATTGTTGATGCATAGTGGAATATAAATAATATTCCCAGCATCGCTCTTAAAGGCTTGATTAAGCGTGAGTATACAATTTACTTTAATTGCTATCGAAACATTTAACTTCATCTTTCCTCACTAGATGTCTCTAGTAGCATACTCTACTAATTATTTTTTCTATAATTGCCAGAGTAGTCGGTGCGTTTTGATTTGGTTTGAGTGTTCTTACAAACTCTCTTTGATGACGGGTAGACCCAGAACACGTGTTAGGGAGTGGTAAAAGACTCAAATTAAATTGAAACGCAACCATTTTCGTATATTTATCGTCCTTACTCGACGCAATGAGTCCAAGAATGATGGTAATTTATATGGGTAAATTGTTGATGCACAGTGGAATATAAATAATATTCCCAGCATCGCTCTTAAAGGCTAGATAAAGCGTGAGTATACAATTTACTCTAATTGCTATCGACACATACATTTTAATATTTAACATACCTAAGTACAGAATGATAATCCTATTCGCTCCGTGCGTGACCATGGTAGGGGTACCTTGAAACGATGCCAGCGTGCGTAGCGGCGAAATATGACACAATTGGAGTCTTTATACGCATAAATTTTATCAAAAATGTGTGCAAATACATATTGCGTATTTAATTGTGCTAATAATAGCAAAAATAGCAAGTGTAGTTTTTATAGGTTTCCAAAGATTACATATAAATTAGAGAAAAGAAAAATATGGATCCGTGCGATTAATATGAAAAAGTAAATATCACATAACATCATTTTTATGCAATTAAAATAGGAAATATTTAAATAATTTACCTTAAATGATATTTTATAAGGCTTCAAGCTAACTGCAGAGTGCCTGATGACTTTAGCTTTTATATCATAACTTTTACTATTACTGTTTTTAATTATATGCTCTTTCACGTGAAAAACTTGATTTGCCAGTACTAGATTTTTAACTTTTCTTTTCTGTTTGGGTTTAAAAAGATATATTATGATGAATTTTGAGAAACCCAGTTTTTAATACTACATTTATTTTGTACATAAACTGAAAAAATATAGTTAAAAAGTTAATTATTAATAATTGTCAATTTCGCCTGTATTTAACAATGTCAAAGATATGTCATTAATGTCATATGTTTAACCTGAAAATTGGTAGACTCCAAAACTGTCAGATGAAGGCGGTAGGTGTCGCGTCAGTTACGCACAGAGCGAATATAGTACCTGTGTAGATAAAAAATTTAAGCCATCTTTTTTAGGAGTTTAATTTGTCAACAAACTAATTTAAATTTACTAGCTTAAAAATGTTTAAGATAAATTTTCTCAGTTTTGAGATATTCTGGATTAAATCTTTTGACTTTTAATGATATTTTGTGAATATTTTAAAATTTCTATAGAGGATATTACATATTATATATTTAACAATTTTGTTAGTGCATATAATTCAATGTTTAATAAACGTGGCAATAATAGCAGAATACACAAAATTATAAAATCAGCAAATTAAATATTTTGCCATACATACCCAGTGCTACTTCGGCGTTATCCCTACATACATATTCAACCATATTGTTATCAATCTTTTTCCAAACTTCTAAACCTTGGTTCATGGTATCATTAAAACAAACTGACAAATAATCAACAGTTTTATGTAGGCAATTATCTAAAACAGATTTTAAAGAACATCTTTGTTGGACAAAGGTGTATGGATCATCTTTTGGGCCATGAACAAGAAAATTGATCTGAGTATAATCGTATTCAGGTCTAAGACAAATGTCCAGATTGGTTTTGGATTCCTAAAATAAATGTCATCTTAAAATGTGATTTCACAAAATTTCTACAAATAATCTTTTTCGTTTTGTTTGTCAGTGCTCAAAAATATCTCGAGGATGCTCTAGAAGACATTAATAATATTGACAGTCTGTTTATGAATTGCTAAAGATAATATAGTACATAAATCCATATAAGAAAAAAACACAATGTTTTAAAAATACTCAGCAGATGAACCATAGTTGTGATTGTTATATAATTTTGTTTAATTTTTAATTATTGATCATTCCATTTTTAAGTCATTTATTGCATGTTTTGGCATCAAAGTTTGATTTATCTTTATATGGAGAGCCTTACGCCTCTACTCGCATTCACATTAAAATTAAGTATTTGATTGGTTAGTCGATTTTTACCTATTCCTTTAGGTTGTTTCATGTTGTTTTAACGTTTTCTCATTTATTTCTTTATTTCTGTCTATCCCTTTTTCTTATGCTCTTTACTTTTATAAAAAATTCCCCTTCGCTAATAATAAATACAAGAGTCATTTTTGCGTCATTGATAGTTTTTACATTCTTATAACAGAGAAGCAGTATGTTATAAGGTTTTATATTTGTATTATTTCAGGTCCTGTCCTCTAATATTTTGTTAATTATTCTGAATATATACTACATTTTATTAAATATTTATTAATTCTCTCTATGTTTATTAAAACTAAGAAACACTCAAGTTAATTGAAACAACTCCATTTCTTCAATTCTCCATTTCTATTTTTTTCTTTTTTGTTTCTCCGTTCATCCATCTAAGTTTTATACAATTTTTCTTTTAGTTTTACTGAAATATTTCTCTCATACAATACACTATTCACCTCCGTCAATTTCATATATCCCACGCTGATTCTACGTCATGCATCTCCATATATTTTGTCATTACTCTTTATTATAGATCCTAGGTACTTAAAATTATTATTAAAACCACTTTGGTGATCGAAGCTATGATTATATTTGTAGCAGTAACTCCATTTTTAAATAAACAAGTCATTATTTTTGAACCGCCAAGTTTTAAACCTTTTTCTTCGAGAGTTTATATTTACTGTGTCGGATTCTCTTCAGAATCTTTTTTAGTATTTTTTTTAAAAATACTGCATCATAAACATACAGCATACATTAAGCATCAGCGATTCTTACGCTGCAGATTCACTGTTATCTGATACCTGAGTCAAATCTGTTTTCATATGCAAACGGTCACCGGCAATTTTTTTCTTTTTGAGCTATCACAACACATCTCGAGGAATTCTATCATATGCTTTCTGAATATCAATAAATACCCTACGAACATGTGTTTCTTTATTCTTGTAGCTTTTCATCAGCTGTCTTATAATGAAAATTGCATCTGTTGTTAATCTGGCTTCCATAAATACAAACTGATTTTCGGATATTTTGCTTTCTTTGCTTATCAATTTTCTTCTAATCGTTTCTATCGATTTATTACATTTATATCCAAGTTCAATACGAATTAGATCTTAAGCTATATTCAAACATAATGATGATACGTCATTGATTCCTCGATAGGAATTATAGTTGGATATGCATATTATCTTAAACTTCATTTTTTGAAAAAGTAGGAAAAAGTAGTTTAGTAATAGTATAATGAAAATATCGCAGCTGATAAACGTAGATATATTACTATCCATCAATAACTGGAGTAAGTACATGCTAGCTATTAGAAATATAGCCATCTGATTCGGTAATTAGTCGACACTTATCAGTCTATCAGTAAAATGTCCTCCAGGAAATGTATGATCACCTGTGCTGTGTTCCATGATGGTTAAAAATCTTTTAGAAAAGCTTCAAATCGAAGGTTTTCGTGTTCCATGCCGACGGCTTGGTTATACTGGTTAAACATAAGTAAGACAATATTATTGCTGATGCTATAAAACCCTAATGCCTAAAACCCAGTTTCAGTGTTTAGAAAAACAACGTTCCTTAAATCCCACTAAAGCGATCCTTATTTGATTGAATAATAGAAAGAAATTAAATTAACAGAACTGTTTTGGTAGAACAGTAGCATGCGCAATGGTACTGTGTCTCACTGTAGTCTTAGAGCAAATAATATACCTCGTCTGCATATTCATATAAGAAGGACCGGTCTTTAAGTGCGTTTATTGTTAAACGGGCTTAGCGTTTAAAACTCAGAGATCTGACTGAAAATATGGGGATTTTAAAGGATAGAACAACGTTATTCATAAGTATGCCTACAGCTATCTTCGTAAAACAAGACTTTTAACGCACACCAAATACCATCATAAAAAATGTGAAACTCGCTCTAAGCATAAAACATACTCCCACTTATAATTCTCATTCGGCCAGAATTAAAGAAGGAAGTAGGAATAAGGTTTCTGGTTCTACCAGAGAAACTTTGGAAGAACCTTTGGAAATAATCCTGCAAGATTTTAAGTCAAACTTATTACAAAAGATTTCTGTGCCCAATAGTGTGCTTAATACATATATAATATCTACAACTTATGAGTCTGTAATAATTTGGAACTGCAAGCAGTATTTACAATAATTCGCAAAATACAACAAAGTAATTTTTATATTTGTGCCAGAAACGAAATACATTGATGGTACAAAAAAATCAGTAAAACATGCTGAAAAAAAGTTTCTCCAGGCAAAATGGGCAAAGTCAAGAGTTTTGGACTGATTTATAGATGTAGGGAATAAAATATCTTTAATAGTGTGGAAAAGTCTACGAGACAATATAATATCTTTCAAATATTCAATCTACAATATATACTCCCGTAACTTATCAATATGTATGTCAACTAATATTTATATTATTCCATGTGAAAATGGTTTACAGCATTTCGTCTGTCCCTAACAAATTAAACACATCTAAAATATTGATCAATATTTTTCTTGCGTCATCTTTTGGTACCAGCAGATAAAACTACCAAAAATTACGCTACGAGTGCTTGTGTGCGTATTTTTTCATAAAAATAGTTAAAAAAGTTTGTGCTTGTGAGATTTTTTTAAAGATATTTTTCGTATCCCTAAAGATGTAAGCAATTTATTGTATATTATTATTACCTTGCGAATATAAAAACCTAAACAGAGAAAATTTTTTAATATCTTTAGAAATGTGTAAATCCGTATACTCACATTTATTCTCTTGATATCACAATTATGCCTGTTTAAAACTACTAGATTATCTAATAGATAAAAATGGTGAACCAGTCCTATAAATAAGAAAAAAAGGTTTGTGTTTTTCTTCGAATTTGAGTTAAAAAGAAAAGTTACGAAATCCAAATTTTTACAATATTGTTACGCTAATTTATGATAAAAATTTATATATTTGACGAAACCTGCGAAATTGGATAAAACTAGTTTTACCTGGATACGTTGTGTATTATTTAAATTAGTTGGATAAAAGGCAAATGAAATTGATAACTTCTTGATTTATTCCGGTTAATATTATTCCGGTAAAAATCTACTACAGAATTATTTTACAAAAGATATACCTAAGCATTGAGAACTTAAAATAACTAAAACAGCGATAAATATCATATTCAGTTTTTCTTTAAATTAGAAATGGTTATTTATTTAAACAGAATAATATAGTTTTAACACTATGCCTGGATAATTCTCACTCTATCCAGATAATTCCGTTGAATATCAATCAGACTTATAATATCTTCCCAATGTAAGGTCCTAAAGTATGTCAAATGTTTGATATCTGCAGAACAACCGCTGTCTTAGGCCAAAACATATATGGGCTTCTGCCGCGGACACAGACACGACTTATCTTTCAGTATGTTCTAAACGAACTTCCGTTATATGACCATCTAAAGCCAAGATCCGATAGAACATGGAGCGGCGTTCTTGATTGGCAAAGAGAAATATAAAATACATAATAGACAAAATTTAAAGACGGGAACCAACGCAACGTAAAACACCGTTTTCTCCTCAATATTTGGTATAGGATAAGGCAAAAATGTTTATTTACGGTGGTCGCATGCTGTTCCGTCGTTTGTCGGTAAATCAACACGGTTCAAAGAAAACTAGGAAGAATGAAGTGATGAATAGTACGGCCTTACCCCCAATACCCTTCCGATTGGGCTAGGGTCTGGTTAGATGAGTGTAGTGCTAATTTTACCATGAAGCGGTCTAACGAAGTTATTTTGGAATTTTTATCATTGTGTCATCATCATCAACTAGCCTCTAACGTCCACTGCTGAACATAGGCCTCCCGCATGCTTTTTCACTTAGTGCGATTTTGCGTCATCTGAATACAATTTGTAGTCTTTTTTTTATGTCATCTGTCCATCTCGTTGGGGGGGGGGGGTCGATCTCTATTTCTGTTAGCTTTTATTCGGGGTCTCCATTCCAAAATTCTTTTTGTTCACCGGTCATCAACTGATCTTGCTACATGACCTGCCCAGTTACACTTTAGTGTTGTTATCCTTTCAATAACGTCTGCTACTCCTGATCTTTTGCGTATAGTAGCATTAGGTATTCTATCTCGTAGAGAAATTCTCCCCATTGACCTTTCCGCAACTTGTAGTTTACTTACTGTTGTTTTTGTGACTGCTAGGGTTTCTGCGCCGTAGGCCATCACTGGCAAAATACACTGATTAAATAATTTTCTTTTCAGACATATTGGAATCTTAGACGTAAAAATATCCTTTATCTTTCCAAATGCAGCCCATGCTGGGTTTATTCTTCTTTTCAGCTCGATTGTTTGGTTGTCTCGACTTATTCTGATCTCATGGTCCAAGTATTTATATGAGTCAACTGGCTTAATATCTTTGTCTTCTACTGAGATGTTTTTGTTGTGGACTAAATTTGTCATAAATTGTGTTTTTGAAAAATTTATTTTAAGACCAACTCTTTTTGTGGCAGTATGGAGTTCTTGGAGCATTATCTGTGCCTGATCAAAGCTGTCTGCAATAAGAATGATATTATCTCCAAATTTAAAGTTATTTAAAAGTTTGCCATCTACATTGATGCCCCTTTCGTTCCAATCTATTGTTTTACAAGCGTATTTTAGCAAAATTGTAAATAATTTAGGAGACATGTTGTCTCCTTACCGAACGCCTCTTTCAATACAAAAGGTCCCAGTATCTTCATTAAGTCTTACACAGGCTGTAGCATGCTGATAAATGTATCTGATGGGGGATATGTATCGGTGATCTCTTTTAAATATGTGTTAGAGCTTGGAGCATTTCACTTTGATCGACCGTATCAAATGCTTTTTTGAAGTCGATGAAGACAAGTATCAGGGGTCTATTATATTTAACGGTTTTTTCAATCAACGACTTAATGGTTTGCAAATGATCATTTGTTCCGTATCTAGCTCTAAATCCTGCTTGCTCGAAAGGTTGATAGAAGTCTAGTTTTGATTTCAACCTATTAGTTATTATCTTCAGAAACAACTTATAAATGTGAGATAACAAGCTAATAGGTCTATAGTTCTTTAGCTCTATTATATCTACCTTTTTGTGTATGACTACTATAACAGCTTTATTCCACTGAGATGGTGTAACCTCTTTTGAAAGGTATATCATTGTATAAATTATCCAAATTACTGACATTTTTAATGCCCTAACTGAAGGACAAAACTAAACTAAACCCTCGATCTGAAAGGGACATGCTGTATTATGGCAGTTATCAAAAAGTAAATATTTATTAATTTCAGAGTAACCTGGCGGGCCAACCTATATCTCTTTTCTTTTCACTATTATCTATTTTCTAATTTCTCTTCGCCAAGGTGAAATGGCGAAGAGCGCCTGCACACGTTCTGTCAAGTCCCGATCACACTGCTTGTTTATTTATAGAGAAATAGAAAATAGATAATTCCGCAAAGGAAAAAAAGTACAATTGGCTCGCCAGGTAACTGTGAAATAAATAAACATTTTACTGTTTGATAACTACCCCCATGGAGCGTTTCCTCCCAAGATCGAGTGTTTAGTTCGGTTTTGTTCACCCTTCCAACACAACTTCGCTAGACCACTCCATACTGATTACCACTACACTCACTACTCATCGTACCAGACCTTACTCGCCTCAGAAGGGTAGGAGGGGTAAGTACCTACGTGCTATGCATCAGCTTCCAAGATTACTTCTAACCGTGTTGATTTACCAACAGCTAACGAGACAGCAGGCGTCCATCGTAAATAGACAGTTTTGCCATATCCCAGAGATCGTAAATCATTATTATTAAAAAAAAACGGTATTCCACGTTGATTATTAGATTTTGCCTTTTTCTAATAATTATCTCCATTTCTCTTCACCGATGAAGAACACCAATTCACGTTCTGCATTGTTTCGGCTTTAGGATGGAGTATTATTGTTTTGTAGCAAAACTTTTTTTAGTTTTGTTTTTGCTTATAGGTCGTGAAAATTATGCCGTTTTTCTTTGCAGTGAGTCTATTCCACTGGTAATAAGGTCACCTACGTATACAAATTCGTTAACTGCTTCGGTAACGAAGACCCTTAAGCTAGTGGGGACAAATGAGCGGAATCCAATTTAACCTAAGTAATAACCTTTTACACATTTTTTACTAATTTATTACCACCCTGATATTTTTTAACCAACAAACTAGCCTTAAAGGGGGCGATTTTGCTGGCTTAAAGTTCAAGCTAGCAGAATTCAGAAAAAAACTTTTTGCCGATGGCATATTTTTATACCCATTTTTTACTAATATATTACCACCCTATTAATTTTTCACCACGAAACCACCCTTAATGGGAGCAATTCTGCTGGCTTACTGTTCAAGCTAGAGAAATTAAAAAAAATCTTTTTGCCGGTGGCATATTTTTTCAGCCATGTTTTACTAATTTATTACCACCCTAAAAAAAATTCACCACCAAACCACCCTTAAGGGATCGATTCTGCTGACTTACGGTTAAAACTAGCAGAACTAATATATATATATATATATATATATTTATTTATTTATAATATACCTACTACAATGTTCGGCTAGGTCGTATTTTTTCGTCTGGTATAAAAAAATAAAAAAATGCACGTTTTCACATTTCAAGAGTTAAAAATTTACTATAGACGTGATCGTGCGTAGATGAATGTGCACTGGTGTTTACTGTGTATTAAAAATTACTCAAAAACTTTTGTACTCAGCATGAAACATACTTAGGGACAGTATAAAGGCGCTATATTTTCAATTTATTGCCAAAGTTAAATAATAGTGAAGAGGGCGCTATCAATCTAATATCCGATTAAGACTGCAGCCCCCACTTCTTGATTGGCGGTACACTTCGCTCAGGTCTTTGGATGTACCCAATAAATACAAATCTTTTACTCTTTTAACAATAGGTGTGCAAGGTGTCCCGACCCTCCTGTACGATTAGGTAATTAATGTAATAGACATAATAAAATTGTTTTAATTGGAATATTTTTCACCTGGTAATTATTCTGTGAAATATAACAATTACATTGTATTTACTAATACTCAACTTGATTTCAGTTATTTTATATTCATAAAAGGGACTCACGATTCGGTTTTTCTTAGCCAGGTACTCACTATTATAATCAGAGTCAATTTTTTAAAACTGTTAAATTTTATAATTTTTGTAATAACGTACATATTATTATATTTTCAATATTTAAACATTTAAAAAATAAATATTAGTTAGCACAGAGTAACATTTCAAAATGTTTTAAATTGGGGTAGAGTAGTAAAAACAATGACTAGTCTGGTAAAAACATAATAAAAATCTAGCAGAGCACTTTTGTATTTCCAAAAAGATTTCGCATTTAGGTAGCGTGGATGCGTAGCTTGTTGAATGTTTCCCATTAACTGTGGCTTAGGGGGTCAAAAATGGTGAATAAAATTCAGTAAAAACCTGGCAAGCAATTTATATTTTCAGTTACAGTAGAGTACAGTAAAATAATTGTAAAAATAGATTTTTTATCACCTTAAATACTAACTCAATAGAATTATTCACTTCTCATAGGGAGTAGTTGAGGGTCAATAATTACTAGTGGGGTAATAAATTCGTAAAAACCTAGCAGAGCACTGTCTTATACCATAACTATTTTTTTTAATTCTACTAGTTTTAACCGTAAGCCAGCAGAATAGCTCCCCTTAAGGGTGGTTTGGTGGTAAAAAGTTATTAGGGTGGTAATCAATTTGTGAAAAATGGGTAAAAAAATATGCTATAGGCAAAAAGTTTTTTTTCTGAATTCTGCTAGCTTGAACCTTAAGTCAGCAGAATTGCTCCCATTAGGGTGGTTTGGTGGTGAAATATTATTAGAATAGTAATAAATTAGTAAAAATTGGGTAAAAAATATGCCATCGGCGAAAAGTTTTTTTTTTCAATTATGCTAGCTTGAACCTTAAGTCGCTCACCTTAAGGTTGGTTTGGTGGTTAAAAATTATTAGGGTGGCAATAAATTAGTAAAAAATGGGTGAAAAAATATTACGTAGGTTAAATTGGATTCCGCTCATTTGTCCCCGCTAGCTTAAGCGTCCTTCGGTGACGACTGCTTATATAATGAGGATTATAGTATTCGGCGTTATGTGTTTATCTTCATGTATTTTTTTTATTGGTGTTTTTTATTAAGCTTATTTTTTGTAGTGTACGTCTTTCGTACACTTTTTTCAGTTCTCTTATAATATCGATGTCATCAGTATGGCGTATTTAGATTATTTGGTTATATACTTTGAATTTGATTGTAATTTTCAACGTCCGTGCTACGTTCTACACCCTTTATACAGCAGAAAGAAGACTTCACGTAGTCTGTTTTTTTTATATAAAAAGGTTCAGAGAGGTCCCCTAGATCAAAATTCAACTTTTCAAGGTAAAATAACCAACTGATTTGGTGTTTATAGGTTACTTATGTTCAGTGCCCTAAATATCGCTTTACTGTTTAAATATTGTAGACCCTTATATAATTTAAGCATTAGCCCATAAAATTTACCATATTATGAAGCCAATCTGGCATTTCCCAATAACTATTTCTACAAATGTTAAGTTAGGTTATGTCCATACAGCGACACAATATAATTGGAGAAAACATTTATAATTATCTTTTTTCTTCTATATTTTGGGAACTGTTCGAACAATCCAATTACAATGCAGCGATCTTTGTCTCCATATTTCATTTAAAAGTTATTTAAGCACCACTATTGTGTTATATTGTGCAATATTTATACAGTTACCTCGAAAGATTATCTTTTTTATCTTCAACATTTTCTTCTTCGTCTTCTATATGAAATCCTTACCTAAAATATTCCACCCATCAATTTATTTCGACTTTTCTTGCCTTTAATAACTCTCCATTCAGGCTTTTAAATTGATTAGTCTATAAATTTCTTAATTTCAGTCTCTCAAAAGAACATAAATTATGTTTGGCACTAATCACTGAGTAGTGAATAAAAAACAACTGAAGATTGCAGGAATGAAAATATTTTGTGAATATTAAATAGTAACAGTGAAGGTTGCCAAAAACTAATAATATTAAAACTAAATATAGTAAATATGATATACATTGTATATACTTATTTATATATATATATATATATATATATATATATATATATATATATATATATATATATATAAATTGAAATGATATTTTATATAGGAGAAAGAAAAATAGTGATTAAAAATAATTTATAAGTTACACACTAGATAATATTAGATATAAAAAGTATTTGGTTATTTTAATATGATATGTACTAGGGAATATTATAAAAATTATTTATGTGAGGGCGTTTTTAAGAAATTAGCATATAATAAGTGTAAAAAGTTTTTTCTTAATAATTATAATATTGTAAATATATTTAGGTGAGCCATGTGCATAGGCAACCAGTTATACATATTCTGAAAGTGACAGACATTTAAATAATAGTTGCGAATATAAAGTGGGGTTATTTGTTATTTAAAATGTTTAGTTTACATATATGTAGTTACGGATTTGAGGTAGTGTAATTTATTAATTTAGATTGTTTAAATTACATATAAGTTTACATTCTGATCTGAAAAGCCTAAATGTCAACAAAATTCTAGATAGAAAAGTAAAGATTTCTCTAGAACACAGAATTTAACCTTTGTTTACGGAAGAACTTTCTCGAATATGGTTATGTCTGTGGATTCAAGATATACTTTTTCGAGAACATTCATATATAGAAAAATTGGAATAGGATTTCTTGCTATATGGTTCTGGAACATTGAAAAGTTATAAATACTCGGTGATTTGGATTCAAGTAGTTCAGTCAGCAGGCCAGTCAGGCAGTTACAGTTAGAATGAAATCATTATGGTTCAGTCAATCGAGTCCAGTCAGTCAGCAGGTCAATTACTATAAAGTCAATATAAGGTCAGACAGTTAGTTATTAAGAAGACAGACACAGTTAGTTACAGTTAGTGAAGCCAGTTGTTCAGTAAGTTCAAAATTGATCAGTCACAATTAGGAAGAAAGTATAAAGTATGCAATAATCAGTGATTTAGTATTAAAATTTGATAGTATTAGAAAGTATATTAGACGAATATTGGTTGGATATTGGAAGAAATTAAAAATTATATTATGATTGGAGATTAGTATAAATCAACTTATAATAATTATATGGTGATTGGATATTGGCGTATTAAAGAGAAGAATAAATATAAATGCTATTAAGAAGAAAAATATCTTAAATTGGTGGAAGCTGATAATTGGTAAAAGTAATTTCACAAAAACAAGGATAACCGAAGCTGAGAATGAAGACATTGGGTGGTAATTAAAATCTATATAGTGGAGAACATATTCATTTAGGCATTCTGTGACAGAAAGGTACAAAATTTTGTTAATTTAATTTAGTTAGTGTCATAACAATTTCAATTTTAAAGATAGTTTGTTTAAAATTTACATTGTCTACATAATTTAATTAGTTTCATAAGAATTTCAATTTAAAGATAGTTTATTTTAAATTAACACTGGCTATGTTAAATATATATGTGTGCTTCATAATAGATATAATAAAGATAATTCCAAAAAGTGCTTACAAACTAATTCTTTGAGAACCGCGATAAAAACCCTATATAAATATATTATTAAAAAACACTCATTGCTCATTAAAACATCATTCACAAATAATACATCATCACAATATATATATATATATATATATATATATATATATATATATATATATATATATATATATATATATATATATCAAGAAAAGAAGAACATAAAAAAACGTACCTAAAAATAGATAAAATGGCAACCCTAGTGTCATGATTCCACAGTCTTAAATACAACTTCAATATTAACATTAAAAATAAAAATTTCAATTATTTTTACGTTACAAGACTTTATAAGACCAACCTTGCGGTGACCTTTACGATATGATTAGGAAAGAATTGCCGACGACTCGATAATCAGTAAC
This sequence comes from Diabrotica undecimpunctata, assembly GCF_040954645.1. Lineage (NCBI taxonomy): Eukaryota > Metazoa > Arthropoda > Insecta > Coleoptera > Chrysomelidae > Diabrotica > Diabrotica undecimpunctata. The sequence continues at coordinate 82,476,435 of NC_092807.1, forward strand.
ATTTAAAATGTATCAAATAAACAAAATATATTATTTCGTAGTGACACAAATAATAGAATAATAATCAATTTATAACAAATTAATTTATAATTAATGTTTATATGTTTCTTGAAAAAATATTACCAAATTATGTAGTTAAATATAAAAATATATTTTATTACGGCTGTAAACTGAAGGACATCGTGACCAGCGAAAATCTTCATCTAGTCCCCTTTACAGCTGATATATACAGTGTGTCCGTAAAGTATGGAATAAATTTGATATTTCCTAAATGAAAAGCTTTTTTAAAAAATCTAAAACACGTCGATTTTTAAATTTAATGTTCTACATTTTACAATAAAATTTCATTATACAAGGTGATACACATTACAGTGATGACGTCATCGGCTCTTTTTTTAAATGTAACACCCTGTATTTTAGAACATTTTTAGATCGATAAAAATAAGTTGATTCATAAAAAGTATAATACTGAAGTCTAACGGATATAATTTGAAAGATATGCGCTTAGAAAATTAATTTTTATTGAATTAAAATATTAATAAATTATAAATAAATTATAATAAATAACTTGAAAGTAATCCAGTAATTAATACATGACTTAATCTTAAATGTTCCAATTGTAGCCCTTGTTGTATTTGACAGTAACCCAAACGTTGTACAAATTCTGGTAGAACCTTGTTTATGCTTTCTTGAGAAAGATTGTTTATTTCTTTACAAATTCTTGTTTCTAAGTCTCCAATATTTGCAGGTTTAAATTCTTTAAATGACCCCACATAAAATAATCCAAAGGATTGAGGTCTGGCGACCTCGCTGGCCATTCAATATGTCCACGTCTTCCAATCCACCTGTTCGGAAAAATTTCATTTAGGTACCTTCGAACATCTAAAGCATAAACTTTTATCAAAACCTCCAAGATTAATTGTATTGATGATATATATTAATTGGGGAATAAATTAACTAAAGTAGGTACGACATACCCACTTAAAAACTAAAGGTATGCTGGCCCGTTTAAATTTCCTTCGAAAAAGTAGGGTCCAATCATTTTATTTCTTACAATGCCAGCGCATACGTTTACCTTTTGCGGGTATTGTGTATGATGTTCCGGCATCTAGTTGGAGTTTTCTTTTGCCCAGTATCTACAATTCTGACGGTTGACCTCGCCATTTAATTTGAATGTAGCCACATCAGGAAAAAAATATTTTGAACCAAGAGAGGGTTTCGGTGGCTGTTAACATTATTTCGCAAAATTGTATTCTTTTATCTGGATCATCCTGGTTTAGTTCCTATACAACTGTGCATTTTACTTACTTTACTTACTTTTACGTACTTTGTGTATCGTTGTTTTGCAAACATCGGAATCACTACTTACCTTAAGAACAGAAGTGTGCACATCTTCTTCAAAAGCAAGTAGAACATCTAATGTTGTAACATAATTTACAGAGGGACGACCTGATTTGAGGTTTTCAACCGTACCACTTTCTCGAAATTTCTTTTCAATCTTACTTACTGTTGACAGCGTGATGGGTATTTCTGGATATTTATCATTAAATAAATTACACACTTCCATCTGAGTTCGCGATTTGTCTCCATACCCAATCATCAGAAGTATATCAGTTCTTTGCTTTACACTCAAATTCATTTCTACTTAAAATTAATTCTAAGCAATAATACAGAACATTCACGAATTAATACACTTATTGCACTACTTAAGTGTTATTGAACGTTACTAAAAATAATTACAGTTTATCAAAAACTAGAATTAGGCTACTTTTTTGCAATTGATAATAAATAATTTATTTTCTAAGCGTATATCTTTCAAATTATATCCATTAGACCCGAGTATTATATCTTTTTGAAATCAGCTCATTTTTATCGATCTAAAAATGTCCTAAAATACAGGGTGTTACCTTTAAAAAAGAGCCGTGTATCATCTTTTATAACGAAATTTTATTGTAAAATGTCGTGTTTTAGATTTTTTTAAAAAGCCTTTTTATTTACGAAATGTCAAATTTATTGCATACTTTACGGACACACTGTATATATTACGAACTAAATCTTATCTTTTTTATTAGAACATCTTCAATATCTTGATATATTGGAAAGGTTTAATACATATTTTATTTTTGGTGCGTCTATCTTTCCTCGATATAAAAATGAATTATTCTAATAATAAAAAAATAGAATACTAAATATATCATAAAGAATGCAATGACTTTTAATTTTTGTTTGTCCCAGTTTCTAAAAAGTTTTTTTTATTATGAGAGCCCGCTAAAAATCAGAATATTGGTTCTTGGTTCTGTTCCAGGTAAATTAACGAAATTAATGTAATATAGGTTATCTATGGTATCTATGTAGTTTTCTTCCTTGGCTTTTGTTTTTCACAGATTATCTTTACAATTTCTAATTATTTGAGTTTTATTCCTATATGAAGACATAGCCCGAAGAATAATTAACGCTTTTTTGTTAGCCATTTTGTTTATTTCATCTTTTTAGTGTAAAGTCACATATATAAATATATATATATATATATATATATATATATATATATATATATATATATATATATATATATATATATATATTTATATATATATATATATATATATATATATATATATATATATATAAATATATATATATATATATATATATATATAAATATATATAAATATATATATATATATATATATATATATATATATATATATATATACATATATATCAGAATATTTTAGTATTTTTTTAGAGACAGAACTTACTATTTTTAGTTTTATAAGAGTGCTACGATAAATTATGTTTTCATATTTAACCTGTAAACGTGTTATTATTCTAACAAGAATGTTCTCGTAGATTCTCTAAAACCAGTCTGGCACCCCCTTTTCTTCGAGAGAGATCAACACCTCTGCGAGCCACGATGACACTGGTCTTCCTCCATGGTGTTTGACCCAATTCAGGTCAACATCTGTCTGTTCGAAGGGAATCGCCGGAATTCTCGATTAACGGCATTTTATATTTAAAGAGGGAATTTTGTTGAGGACGGTCAGTTAGTTTTGAACATCGCGTCGAATTTTTAAAATGTAACGCAATTTTTAAATGTAAGTAAATTATATAATTATTAATGTGAAATAAATTAGTTATATTGTACAAATAAAGACTTTAAATAAACTTATAAGTGTAGAACCTTTAATGATAAATAAAGACAATAAATTAGATTTAATAAAAATAGTACCTGCAAGAGATATAATTTATATACCAATAAATTTGTTTATATTTATCCATGTAATTAATCCAAAGCTGCTATTTTGGACATACGCCCTCTACCTTTCCTCCATCGTTCTTTTACCTGGACTGTTCGCATCCATCTCGATCTAGTATGTTTGTTTTATATCATTTGACTATGTAAATTGAAATTCTACAGTTTTTAATGTATAATTGAAATATAACTTTTTCAGTGCCGTAAAACTAGAATTTCTATGCTGTGTAAATAAAGGGGCCCCTAAACGTAGTAACATATTTGTTCAACTAGTTTGTACAGTTAACTATGACAAGTTGGTCCCTATACAATTCATTTTGCTATAAAAGATGTATGTGTATTATGATTTGTACAAACAAAGTTTTAACGTGTAGGATTAAAGGATTAAATACTATATATATATATATATATATATATATATATATATATATATATATATATATATATATATTTATATATATATATATACTAGTTAAAAGTATAAATTAAAGGTTTACAAGTAATGATGAGCGCATGCTGACAAGATTGAATGAAAAAAGTCGTATCAGAAACCCAGTCAGTTTTTCATTTGAATGTATTGAATATATGTAATGTATTAGCCGGATTTAGAAATATCTTGTTTAAAAAATTATGTACGTATAGATGATTACCAATTTAGGTTGTTATGGAGTCAATCAAATCCCGAATCACAAAATAAAAGACTATAATGGGACTGTAGTATATAAGTGAACTAGACTATCAAGAATCAAACTTAGAACACTGAGTCACTATGCTCAAATGCACCGTTGCTCATTCTTAGTAGTTGAGGGGTGGGGTCGTTTATAGACGTAAGAAACAAAAGAAATAATATATAAAAAAGAATAAATAGGGAACAGAACAACTCTTAAAAAAAAGGCGCCAGTTTTTATGTTTGAATAAAAAAAATGGGATAATCACAAAACAAAGAGAAAATATGCAAATATCATTAAACCGGAATAGGCCCCATTAAGTTACGTTACGCCATAGGTACCGTGTAGATATTTTTTCTCACTTTGTGAAAATTACAGTCAGCATAAAAATGATATTTTCAGGTCTAAGATCTAAATAAAGTAAGTATAAAATCAATAATGGCCTTATAAATTTGAGCTATGTGGGCTAGTTTTCGAAGGTTTAGTCAAAAGTAAACAATATTAGATTAAGCACAATCTATTATATTTGTAATATAAGTAACTTAAGTTTTTTGCAGTAATTTAGATTTACCAACAAACCAATGTTGTTTTTCCAGTGTTCTTTTCATATTGCTTTTGTGCAAGTACTATAAGAGTGTTGTGTGTATCTATTTTTTTTGCAGGACAATTATGAGCACTTTATTTTGTTCTTTGAAGTTGTCGGTTGTAAAACTGGATTGATATATATATATATATATATATATATATATATATATATATATATATATATATATATATATATATATTGTTATGGATCAGTTTATCGATCAAAAATAGAATAAAGAGTTTTTTTTATTATTTTAATATATAGCGGGCATATAAGTTAAAATACAACCCTGTACTTATTTGTAATCGTTAGCATAAGAAAAGGCATTGTTTCCGTGACGGACTAGTTTTTCCTTGAAGGACTAAGTGAATAGTGAAAGGACAATGGAATTCGTGTAATTATATATTTAAGGAATAAACTTTGTAATTGTATTTTGCGGTGGACATTTTTCGAAAGTAAATAAGAATTAGATTTAGATATGAGATAACAAGAATTTGGAAGCTTATTTCGGTTGAAAAAGGCAAAATTGTTAATGGTTTCTGAAAAGTAATTTGAGTGAAATTAGTTTATTTATTTTAAATATTATGTTGGAAATTTTCTGAATCGAAAATTAGTGGGAAAGATGAATGCTTATGATTGGTTAAAAAGGAATGATGGGGGATGAGAGAGTTTGAGAAGGTTGTCTGGGGAGATTGAAAAGGGTATTATGTTACCGGCAGACCAGAAGAGAAGACGTGTTTTTTTTTGTGTAGTCAATCGGAGTAAGAGTGTTTTTCGTTCGTTAGTGAAAAAGGTGGAAGCTGAGAGCAAATCAAAAACGAGAAGATTAATACCTCTTTTGAGTCTGCATAGTCCACGAGATCTAATTGAGAAAGAAAGGAGAATTTGTGAATAAAGAGTACCGGTCAAAAGAGGCTTGGGCTTGTGTTTTCGGAGGAGTAGTTTGCTGGTATGCGGTTTGGATCGATGCTGGGAACGGAAAAGATTTGATGGTAGCCGGACATAATCAATCAAGGAAGGAACTGTGGTTTGATCGAGAGGAGACATCATTGGTGTAAAAAAAATAAAGGTCAGTCAAATAATTTGAATGAAAGAAAACTTTAAGACATTCTAAAGATAAAATCAAATATAAGCATACGAACTAAGATTCCAAGTTTTAAAGAGTTATTTTTTTGTGAATAAATTATATTTTTTATATGGTAAATTTTTTAGTAGATATTATTATAAAACAGATCAATAAATAGTTTGTTAATTAAAATTAAATTTAGAGTATAGGAATTTGTTGGGAAAGATAATTGCCCACAAAAAGTTATTTATTAACATTCACCGTATTGCTTATTAAAAATAAATAATAATTTGTGTGCATATTTATGTTGTTTTAATGTTAGTTCCGTTTCCTGTTCTATCCCGATTATGAGCAACTAGAAGATACTGAACCCACTAAAAGAGATATATAAAGTAAACTGATTAAAGTAAAATTAAAATGGCACCCTGAGAATTTTTAATAGTAATTGAATTGTATGACTCTGCATAAATTAGTGAACTAATTAATTAAATAATTGGATTAATTAAATTAGTCTTAATCAATAATAAAACATCATAAAGCAGATCACAACAACATGGCGAGCCAACGTGGGGCTTAAAAGTATCTCTAGTTATGAATTTGAAGGATCAGAAACGGAAAACAGGTGATTGAGAGAATTTATTTGCCCGTCGGAAAGAATTTGATATATTTATTTGAAAATTTATGAAATTATTTGAGTTAATTTATCTAGGTACAATTTTACATTTATTCTATTTTTGATTGATTTAATTTTTTGATGAATTTAAAATTTATGTGATAAATTGATAATATTTGGGGGAGAAATATTTGTCGTGTTCTGCAACATAGAGAGTGTTGTAAAATTTCACATTTGGCGGGGACAAAAAAACAGTAACAAAAAGAAACAACATGTCGACCACAAGGAGTCAAAGCAAAATGCAAGAAAGAAACGAGGATAACAGATTAGAAGAAACAATTGTTGAAGAAGGATCGGATAATGAAGGAAATGCTACAATAAGGGAGGAAAGAAAAGAAACAGGGATGTTAGAAAAATTATTAGCAATGATGCAAATACAGACACAAACAATGAATGAAACATCAAAGAAAATGGATAAAATGGATAGAAATCAACAAGATACAAAACAAACAATGGAAGAAAACAACAGGAATATAGAGCAGCGTCTGGAAAACTATGAACAGGAAATTAAAGGATGTGTTGAGGGGATAAAGAAAGAACTGATACAACAGATAGAAGAAATAACCCTAAACAATGCAAAACAAGAGACAGAGATTAAAGATATCCAAAATACAATGAAGGAGATACGAAATTGCCAGAAAAAGGAACTAGAGAAATTAGAAACAAAATTTGAAAACGCGTTACAAGAAGATATGCGAGAAATAGAAAGAAAAATGGAGGAAATCAAGAAGGAACAAAATTCCGGGGAAAGAAGGGAAATGGTTATCCATGGAACAAGCGAGGTAAAAATACAGTTTGGCGGGGACGTAAAAAAATTACACCCAGTAATTTTCATCAACAATTTAAAAAAGAAAGTACGACATATCGGTAATTTCGAAACAGCAAAGGAAACGATAAGGAACCATCTTAAAGATGAGGCAAGTTTATGGTTTGATAGCAAAGAAGAAGAATTGCAAAATTGGCAAACATTTGAACAAAAATTTACAAAGATATTGACAGTTTATGTCAATTCTTACAAATACGAGAAGCAAAATTAAGAGAAAGAAAAATGAGGAGAACGCAAGAAAATTATAGACAACGAGAAAATCAAGACTATAGAGATAGAGGACAAAACTTTAGGAGAGAGTACACGAGAAGAGAATTTGTCCCGAGGAGGGAAAACGAAAGTAGAGACAACGGAAGAGTAAACTATGAACAAAGAAATCGGCAATGGAACGAAAACAGATATCGAGAGAACCAGAATAGAAACAACACTCGCACATATCAGTAAAACCGAAATAATAATAGAACGAATGAACCGGAAAATCGCGGAAACCGATACGGGTCCGAGAGACCAAGAGAAAATAGAAGAGCGGTCAACAACACACACATAGAGGAATGTGAGGATGAGAGACAAAGCGACCAAAGTAGAAGCGAACAAGAACAGCAAGCGTCTTTTCACGAAAGGCGCTCACTAAAGACAAAGAAACAAACAGGAATTTTTTGTCACCCGAAGGAATTTATTAAATTGGCAGAAAATAAGGACAAAACAAGTGGAGCAAATCTGAAATTTGCAGATGGTTTTATCAACGAGACACCGATTAAAATTATGATTGATACTGGATCGGAAATTACACTGATCAACAGAAAACTAATAGAGGAAGTTAATTTAACGAATTTGATTTACAAAATTCCCAAGGTAAATTTAGTGGGCGCAAATAAACGGACTTTGGCAACGATAAATGAAGGAATACGAATAAAAGTACGATTGGATAAGAAATTTTATGCACTACAATGTGTTGTGATGCCAAACATGTTGCATGATATGATCGTAGGAGTGGATGAGTTGTCAGAAAAACATGTGGTGATAGATTTCAAAAATAACACGATGAAAATCACAGAGGAAAAAGAAGAAGAACAGGACAGTAAGGAAATGGAAAAGGAAAATAAGAAACGGAAAATTGATTTAGATAAAGAACAAACGGTGGAAATGAATTTGGCAATGAAGCAAGGACAGAGAACAAAGAGGAGATTGGCAAATGAAAGTGAAAAGTGGGTGTCCTCAAAAGAAGAGATGAGCCCAGAAGAAGAAAAAGAAGAAAGATTAACAAAAGAAGACGAAAGAGGTACAATTGAAACAGTGGTATTTGAAGAGGTATGCGAAATGGAGGAGGCAGAATACAAGATAAATATGTGCAAAGAAATTGAGGAAAAAGAAAGAAAATTGATGTGTGGAGAAGAAAAGCAAAAGGAATTGCGTGTAATATTGAGAAAGTATGAAGATTTAATAAATGAAGAAAACAGAGTAGCCAAAAAGTATGAACATTCATTTGAGGTTAAAGACTTAGGAAATTTTCGATCGAAAACTCATCCGATCCCATATAAATACCGACAGGAGGTGAAAGGAGAAATTAAAAAAATGTTAGAAGATCAAATCACAGAGAGATGTAGAAATTACACCGCTTTCTCAATCGATGGTATTGTATACCGTTTTAAAGTAGTACCTTTTGGATTACAAAGTGCGTGTGCAGCATTGGTAAGAGCTCTCCATACAATATTAAATAAATATGAAGATTTCATAGTGCACTACATCGACGACTTACTCATTTTTTCACCAGATACATCACATCACATTTGGAACACATAAAGATTATTTTGGGAGAATTGGACAAGGCCGGATTAAAACTGAATATTGAAAAATGTCAATTTTTTCAAAAAGAAGTGATATATTTGGGATTTAAATTGGACACACAAACAGTTAGTTTAGCCGAGGACCGGGTAAAACTCATAGATGAATACCCAAGACCAACGAATTTAAAAACATTGAGAGGTTTTCTCGGGACGATCAAGTATTTTAAAAAACTAATTCCTGATTTAAGCCAGAAGGAAATTCCTCTGATCAAATTATTGAAGAAGGGTGTTAAATGGAATTGGAAAGAAGAACAAGAGAAAGCTTTTCAAATTTTAAAAGAGGAATTCTCGAAAGGAACGAAAATATATCATCCCATGTACAATTTGCCTTTCATACTACAAACTGATGCATCCATACAACTAGAAGATACTGAACCCACTAAAAGAGATATATAAAGTAAACTGATTAAAGTAAAATTAAAAAGGCACCCTGAGAATTTTTAATAGTAATTGAATTGTATGACTCTGCATAAATTAGTGAACTAATTAATTAAATAATTGGATTAAGTAAATTAGTCTTAATCAATAATAAAACATCATAAAGCAGATCACAACAATATATATATATATATATATATATATATATATATATATATATATATATATATATATATATATATATATATATATATATATATATATATATATATATATATAATATTGAGCTACGTTCTCGTCTTTTTTGTCTCACATAGTGTAGAAGACCCAAAAGCAACGCTTTATTCATGGTATTTATATAATAATTAGGTCTTTGTTCGATTTAAATATATTTCAAATAGTAAACATAAACACTCCACAAAAGTAAGGTTAAGGTTCAAGTTAGAATGTAAACAACGTCAAAATTCATCCGACTTTCGTGCAAAAGTTAAAATATTTTTAACTTCTTCCGATGACTTTTAATTTCGTACGAAAATCCCACCTGTAATTTTTTAACCAATGAAATTCGCTTAAATTTATATGGTATCATCGTACCGTCGGATATCGGACCTGTGAAAATCTACCTTAATGCGCCAAATATCATATTTACCATTCATTTAAAATTACTTCTGTAGTACCTCGAAATTGTTCTCACCCGACTGAATATGTATTATGTTTTAATATATTTATGCACCATTAACTACTAACATATCCGCAGCTACCTGAAAAAAAGAATTCCAAACGTTTAGAACGTTTAAAGTAACAAGAAAAGGGTAATGCGAGTTCATAATAAAATAAATTTAGAAAATATCGGCATAGCTCTTAATAAGGAAAAAAAGTAATCAAATATGTATACAAGATGGAAGGTAACCGTAAATAAGTATTTCTGACTGTTTGCCATCAGTACGGTGCAGCTAAGTTAATTTAGGAGAATTTTATCTTGAAAAGAGTTGCTCCTGTGTTTTTGCCGAAAAGAACACATACTTTGGACGAGAAAAAAATAATTTACTTAATATAATGGTATAATTTACTTAATATAATGAGTTGATAACAATATTCAATCAGCCCCAAATATTAGGTAGATAATTCTAAACTTCTAAACAAAAACCTAATGAAATTAAAGTATCTATATATTATACACCTAAACTAAAAGACTGAATTTAGAAGCAGTTAAATTGTCTGTCCCTTTCTTTCAATTGCTCTTCTTAAGATTCTTGTAACAGCTCTGATGAAATTCTTCGAGTATTTAAATAAATAAATATACCACATATAACACCTTCTTCCTCTTCTTTCTTCTTTTTCATCTTCTTCTTCTTTTTGTGTAGACACGACTAAAAGAAGAAGCAGGTATATAATACTAAATATTAAATGTTAAATACTACATGCACATCAGAAAATATATTTACTTCAGGACAGAGTGCGCTTTATCTATTTAAGCTCTCACTTTAAGTAGATTGGATTTCGGCTAAACAGTAACCTGATAAAATTAAAGTATCTATATATATATATATATATATATATATATATATATATATATATATATATACATATATATATATATATATATATATATATATATATATATATATATATATATATATATATATATATATATATATATGTATGTATATATATGCATATATATATTTACATATATATATATATATATATATATATATATATATATATATATATGTATATATATATATATATATATTTATATATATATATATATATATATATATATATATATAAATATATATATATATACATATATATATATATATTTACATATATATATATATATATATATATATATATATATATGTATATATATATATATATTTATATATATATATATATATATATATATATATATATATGTATATATTTTAATGGCTTTGGATTATTGATCCATTCAGCCACGATATATAATAAATACTGTTTGCTACAATATTAAATATACGGATACTATATTATACCTATGCGCACATATACACACTTATGCACGCACATACATATTATAAAGGTACTGTTAAATAAAAATAAAAAAAATACAAAAAGGAAGTGGAAACAATAAATTGACCTCTATTTATACTCTTCATGCAGGGCCCTAACCAACTTAAATAAGAAATATACAAATAATACTAAATGCTAATACTAAATACTAATACTAAATACTAATAAATAGTAATCTTTTTTCATAGCGCTAAGACATAAACCCGGTTCAACACCTCGGAGGTTTAGGCCTTCTTTGTGAATGTTTTTTTTTCTTTTTTTAAATTATTTTTAATACGACTTTTTTTTAATATTTTATTTATATATATATATTTTTTTTAAATTTTATTTATATATATATTTTTTATTTTTTCCTTTCTTTTTTCTTTTTTCTCTGTTTTTCCTTTTTTTTCGTTTTTTTTTAAATATTTTTTTCTTTTTATATGCATATTTTTTTCTTTTTTTTAAATAACAATTTTCATATTTTACAGGGAGGTAATTAATATTACATAAGAATAAACACGAAAAATAATAATTGCTAAACACATTCAAGCCGACTTATTCATACAAGTTAGATTTTTCACTTAGTCCTTTTTAAAAATTCCCAAATAATTTGTTGTATTTTATAGTTTCTTTGAAACAAGTATAAGAGAGAAATTTTATTTTGTGGTAAAGGTATTTGTTCTTGAGCCAGAGTGTGCATCAAATTGCATCATCATTATGCTTGCATCCAAACAGCCAATGATTACTATCATCAACATAGCCATTGTAATCACAAATTTCTGATTCGGATAGATTTAGTCTATAGAGGTATGTCTTGACAGTGGCATGGTTAAAGAGACATCTAACAAACATGGAATAAATATTTCTATTGGGGTAACTTCTTACGGTAAACGGCTCAGTAGGTAAAACTGGATGAATTTTTGTATACAGATTATTGCTTCGATTACAGAAAGAATACCATTCAATTTGCCAATTTTGTTTTAGACTTTTCTTGCAAGTGGCTGATAGATCGCTTCTATCTAGCCAAGTTTTTTCTGATTGTTTTGAGATTGCCTCTTTAGTATAAAAATCTGCTTTAAGATTACAGGAAATACCAAAGTGTCCATTTACCCAAACGAAATTAACAGTAGTATGTTCTTCCAGCAGCTTTAGTTGGTTTTCTAAAATTTTAACGACAAGACTATTTTTATATATAAATGTTTACGTGAGTTTTTTAAAACTAATAAGGCAGACATTGAATCTGACATAATTACAATTTGGTGGTTAGAAATTTTTTTGTTGACAGCCCATTCTAGAGCTTTATGAATTGCGAACATTTCTGCAGAGTATATAGAGCATTATTTATCTAACTTGAACATAAGGGTTCTTTGTGATCCGAAATATAATATACATATAGGAGAACAACCGACTCCTAATCTTGATTTAGAACCATCCGTGAACATTTTGCATGGATTATTAAACTTGGCTATCTGATTCTGAAAATCAACTGGATTCTCACTGTCAAAATTGGGATACCAAATATTGACTTTGGGATAAGAAATATTGGAATTTGATTGAAAGAAAGTTAAGTCACACAGAGTGTTTAGATGCTGAGAAACGTTAGGATATGCCTCTGCCAGGATAGGAGAATTCCTGTTATGCCACTATTTGTCGACTAGATGAAAAAACAGAAATATCACATATTTTTTTAAGTAGCTCATTTTGATTGTAAGACTGGCATTTGAGAATAAATTTTTTAGCTAAAAATAGTCGTCTTAAATTTAAGGGAGATTCCATAGATTCGGCTAGAAGATTCTCTGTAGAACTAATCGCAGAGCCTTATACTGAAAGCGGTCTAGTTTTTTTTAGACGACTGTTTGCGGCAGATCCGTATAGAAAGCTTCCATAGTCGAGAATGGATTTGGTGTGCGCACGATAAAACATTAAGTTAATCTTAGGGTCGGCACCTCATCGATAGCGATTAACTACTTTAAGAATATTTAAACTTTTCTCACATTTCATTAAGCACTTGTTAATGTGTTCATCCCATGTTAACTTGGTGTCCAATGTAATACCAAGAAAAGTGTAGTGATTGTGAACGGGTATACTTAGGCTGTTAAACATAATGCTGGATATAACTGGTAAACAATGTCCCGTAAAAAATACCACAGCTGATTTCTTCGTAGTAAGTCCAAACCCTTCTTTAAAGAAATACACTCTTGCGTCACACATAATCGTTTTTATTGAGTTAATACTTTGTTGGTATGAATTATTTACAAAGTAAAAGTAAAAGTCGTCTGCATATTGTAATATATTGCATTTAATGCCTATACTGTGAAGATCTATAGCGTATAGATTAAACAACAAGGGGCTAAGGACAGAGCCTTGTAATAGACTTTGATGCACTACTCTCGGGCTAATCAATCTATCATTACATTGAATGAATACCTGTCTATTAAGAAATAAGTTTACAACACATATGAACACAAAGGTGGAATACCTATGTGGTTCAGTTTTTCCAATAGTAGATTTAAATTGACGTTGTTATAAGCCCCTGAAATATCAAGAAATATTGCAGATAGATAATTATTATTTGAGTAGGATAACTGAATATCAGTCGTTAATTGAATTGACACACTGGAAAATATTTTTGTTTTTACACCACCATTCTAATCTGCTTTTCATAATGTATTCAAATGTTTTAAGCAAACAAGACATAAAAGAGATAGGTCTTAGGGCAGTACGATGGTTTACTTTGGGTATAGGAATAAACAAGCAGTGTTTAAGAGAATCACAGTTGTCTCCTCTAAGTAAAATATGGTTGTATATTTTGCACAGATAATGTATGGCAATTACTGGAAAATTTAATAGCATGGTATAGTTAATGCCGTCAATACTATGAGCTGTATTTTTAGAACTCTTAATATTTGCTTCGTCAGCTGAAATGGGGGTTAGTAAAAAGTGATCATTAGTGGAGAAGCTTGGCATAAATACTGGTAGATGGACATAATCCGGATAGATTTTTGTAAAAAGACTTTCTACTATGTCTTCATCATTAGCGGTGTACTTTTTCTTACCTTGAATTTTGTTTACCCTTTTCCAAAGCTCTGAGGGTGAAGTTTGCCTACTAAGTGAGGAACAAAATCGAGCCCAACTAGATTTGGCTTTTAAGCCGAAAGTGCGTTTACATAATATAGCTTCATTCCTCTTATATTCAATAAAGTTTAAAAGGGTAAGATTGGATTTATACATTTTAAAAGAATTTTCCTCAAATTCGAAATAGTAAGACATTCATCATCCCACCATGGTGGCGTTTTGAAAGATTTGGCTGAAGGTTTGGCAATTTTAGAAGATTTATTGGCTGCTGTTGTAATAGAATCTAATAAGAAGAATATAATTTCATTGATTTTGTTTGTACATATTTGATTCGTATCTGAAGATGCTCTCTACAGAATCTCTAAATTTTTCCCAATTTGCATTAGACATCGACCACTTAATTGAAGATGTAAAAATTGTATTTTCAAATTCCATATCCTGCACAGAAAGTCTAATGGGAAAGTGACCGGATCCATAGGTATCTGGAAGAACGGTCCAGGCAAAGGCTGAACATAAACTAAAGCTTATAGCTTAATAGTAAGATCTACAACCGATTTGATATGTCCTGGAGGAGTAGCTGTAGTAGCCGATCCGTCATTTACAACAACTAGATTAGAAAATACATCTAAGGCTTCTACTAGTATATTACCATCGACGGAACATAAATTGGATCCCCATAATCCATGGTGAGCATCAAAAATTTTCGCTAATAATACAATCATTGTTAATTTGAGAAAAAAGACTAACGTAATCCTGCGTAGTTACTCTAACTTTTGCTGGACGGTACACACTCCAATAGAATAATTTTTTTGGTCAATATTAATATTTACACCACAAACTTCGAGATTAGGATTGAAATTGTTAACGAATGAAATGGGCTCAAAAATAATGTTATTTGCTAAAATTATGGCAACTCCTCCATATCCCTTACTTCTACTTTTATTAAATACATTAAAATTATTGAAGCAAACAGTATCACATGGTTTGGACCAAGTTTCTGATAAAAGAGCTATATCAAAACGCTCTTCAAAAAGTAATTGATTTAAAGAATATTTGTTTGCATTTAGCGAACGAATATTCCATTGAACAAATTTAATGCTTTTAGAAGCCATTAAAGTTATGTAAAAATGTTACCTATAATATCTTTAATTTTATTTTCTATTTCAATTTTGTAAATTTTAAGATTAGATTCTATATTTGAGGAAGAATTGCAATAATCCTGGATACTTTGTTGAATCAAATTTTTGAGTGAAGCACTGAGCTGACTTATTGAATTCATTAAGAGGTTCAGGGTTTCCAAACTGAAATATAGATCCTGAACACAAGCTGGTCTGCTATTCTCTACGAATAGGAGGAAAATTTGGAGTTGTATCACAATTTTTTCTTTTTTTGGGGGGACTAACTGTAGGGGAGGATTGTGCTTGTGAGTATTATTATTTTTGTAAGCAGTGCTAGAGTTCGAAGGCTTAGAAGAACAGTTTTTTAATGGAGGGAAGTCGGTGCCACAGATAGTTAAGGGTGCAAATTTGTTTTTTTGAACTAAACTGGAATAACTTGGATTTTCAATAGCTTTTTCAGCTTCTTTAAACGAAATATTTAAGTTAGGCATAGCTTCTTTAGTCTTCTTTTGTTTAAAGTAATCGGGGCATTCTGTAAAAATTGACTCGTGGTTATTATTTTTACAATAAACGCAAAATGCAGTACATTTATCGGGGCAACCAATTTTACCTTCATTACCGCATTTTTACATTTTTTTTTTGACTTACATTGGGTTGTTGAATGACCATATCGAAGACAATTAAAACATTGCATAACATAACCGGACTAACATATATTTCAACCGGACATCTAACTTTATTGATGTAAATATACTGGGGAATTAATTTACCCTCAAAGCTAACAATTACCATTTGTCTAGGAACTCTTTCGGATATACCATTATTTTGAACTAATCTAGTCATTCTATAAACTTTTTTAATAGGAATATTAGACTTAATAGTGTTGAGCAGTACATTCCAACTTAAAGTAGTATCCACTCCACGAATGAGACCTTTTTTTCTGTTAAATAATATATTATGCTATTAGATTGTTTTTCTCAAAAAAATCTTCAGTAACTAACTTATTAGCAACAGAACCTAAATCTACTTGGATTTTAATACGGTTTTTACCTACACTAACAATTTCAATAATATTTTTATCATAATTAGATAACGAAAGTAGTTTCTTTTCAAGTTTCATTGGATGCAAACCACCTATATTTAAATTCATATGTTGAACAAATATAAAAAAGGACCATAATCATTAGAACTGAATCGATTAGATGAATTAAATTCCTGACTTTTTTGAATATTTGTTTTAGCTGAAGTCGATGGCAAGCTTGTAGCAATTCTGTTTTTAATATTGTTTGAGTAGTCAACCTGAGAATTAATATGCAAAGCATTTGTAGTTATAATTATGTCATTCCCATCTGTAAACTCAATGTCCTCTACACCAGGATCTGGTGGATCTTTCCCAGAAATGCCATTTTTGCCCGCGGACATGACGGGGCACGGCGTTTAACAAAAAGTATATAAAAAATTTCTACTTACAGTACAGTTGACAGAATAACAGAACTTAAAATATAAAGCAAAACAAACAAAATCGGCTAAACACTCTGTATTATATCTTGAAACACACTTCTGCACTTCACAACAGATCGAGAAAAAAAAATCTTTAGAACTACTTAAATATACAAATTTTTCCAAGGAACTCTTAAACGCGTCCAAACACTTTGACAGTTATTTGACAGTTGTATTTATATATTATACACTTAAATTAAAAAACTGAATTTAAAAGCAGTTTAATTTTCTGTCCCTTTCTTTCAACTGCTCTTTGCAAGGTTCTTTGTAAGGTTCAATTTGTGCATTTTTGTTTGTATATTTTCCTTTTAATTTCAATGCACATTTATAAATTTTGCTCACTTCTCTTCCACTGTTCCTAAATACTTTATATACTATTTTTTAAATCATTTAAACTTTTCGCCTTATTGTTTCCCAATTTCCAAATTTAAACCTTTTAGTTGCTTTCACCTTTATTAACCTTGTTTTTCGTATTCAACGCACATTCGGACAACAAAATAAATTATTTTTTAGATTATAATAGTGGTCTTAACTTCCTAAATCCCACAATTTCATATATTATTGCAAAATAGGTAAACATAAGAAAACTAAATACAGAAAAATAGTTGAAAATTTAATTTTAAAGATACATATTTTAAACATTTAATTTAAGGTTCTCAAATATGTCCCAACTATGTAATAATTTCACCAATATTTTCCATTACAGTGCTTCATCACATATGTTTCTTCTTATTGATGAGATTACTTTGGAAATAGTATTTGTAATAATAGCTTCGCATGTTGATGGACGAGAACTGTTTACACAAGAATCAAATGCTCCCAGTTGTCTAAAAAATATATATATGTTACGTGTATATAAATTACATAAATATATAAATGAAAAGCATTTTAAAAAAAATATATAAAACACGTCGATTTTTAAGTTTAATGTTCTACACTCTCTCTATATTTTATGACATTTTTAGATCGATAAAAATGAGTTGAAAATTATTTATTATCAGTTGCAAAAAAGTAGCCTACTACTAGTTCTTAGTGAAATGTAATTATTTTTATTAACGTTCAATAACAATTAAGTAGTACAATAATTGTATTAATTCGTGAATGTTATGTATTAACGCTTAGAATTAATTTAAAGTAGAAATTAATTTTAGTGTAACGTAAATAATTGAAATACTCATGATGATTAGCTATGGAGACAAATCGCGAACTCAGATGGAAGTGTGTAATTTATTTAATCATAAATATTCAGAAAGACTCATATTGTAGTCAACAGTAAATAAGATTGAAAAGAAATTTCGAGCAACTGGTACGGTTGAAAATACACGCAAATCAGTTCCCTCTGTAAATGATACAACATTAGATGTTCCACTTGCTTTTGAAGAAGATTTACTTTTAAGATTTAATAAACTGCTGTAATTTATTTTGTAGAGGTAGGCAAATTATACAGTCTGTCTTTTAATAAAAGTTAACAAAAATCTTTTGTTAAGGTACCTGATGTACATATCTCATATTTCTGTATCTTTCTCTGCTTAGTTGTTTCCAGTAGTCGTTTGGTTTTGTTGTATCTGCCATAGTTTCTGCATTTCATAGCATACAAGAGTTTTTAGCTGTCTTGTAATTTTTAGCATTTGCTTAGATTTGCGCTTTGTTTTGGCATACTTTCTAGCTTAAAAATCTGTTTTCTTTTGTGAAGCATAAATCATAAAATATTGGACCCTTTTATTAAAATAATAGATCAATCGCTACAGATTGTATTAATTTTTAATGTAAATGTTAAATATTTTATTAGTCGCTTGCAAGCTTCTTTTGTATATTTTATTATTATAATAATAACAGTGCGATAAACTTGTACTCATTTAATTTAAATCTGTTAGTTGTTTTCCTTTGTAATATATTTTCCTCACATGCCTGTAAAGAAAAGCATTTGATTAATGCGTCCCTCTAGTATTGACATATGGAGCAGAAACACTTTAACAATATCTTAGAGTGCCAAATTAAACCTCATACGGAAAAGAGTGGAGTGATCCATGTTAAGAATAACTCTGCGAGACAAAATGAAAAACGAAGAGGTCACGAGAAGAACCAAAGTGACTGACGTCATCGAAAGGATAGCCAGACTAAAATGGAGATGGGCAGCACACATAGTTAGAACGACGGATGAGCGATGGACAAAGAGGTTATTGGAATGGAGACAGGGAAGACAAAAGGAGGACAAGGGAAGACAAGAGAAACGTCGATCGTGTACCTACACAATGAGATGACGATTTATAATGACAAAAAAAAACTCGATGGCCACCATTACCCTACACGTGTTTCTGTTTTTTAACTCTCATCGGGAACACTTGTAGCTGTTCAAACTAAAATTAAATGCAATCTATTTTTACAGTTTTAATAAAATAACGCGGCTGAGTACGCTAGCAGCGACCCCGATAGCGAAATAGGTGAACTACAAATCCAACACTTTCTAAAAGCTATTGAACTATGGTAATAATACATTTTGAGTTAGACAATACATTATACAATTCACCGTTAAAGCACTATTTACATGGACGATATGAAATAAAAATTTAAATTTAATTTTAACGTCTTTTGTCTGCGCAAAGAGTGCAAACGATAGAGTTTTCAACCGTCAACTGTAGATGTATTGTCGAAAGAACAGTGTATTTCTAGCATCGTCCAATAGCTTTTAGTAAATTTTGAATAGGAAAAAAAGAAGAAAAAATACTCTGTTTATATATAAAACATATATAAATATTCATAGCCTAAAATGAAGATAGTCTGTAGAGACTGGTTCACATATTTAGCATAAAGCAAAAGAATTTAATATAATAATTTAATTTTGGAAAAGTAAAATAATACTAATTAGTAAAGAATCAACCAGTTGTAAAATGGAAGTTGATAACATCAGTACTAAACAAGTAATGTAAATAAAATACCAAAATACCTTGGAATTACACTGTCCAGCTATAGAGACCTGGACAAAAAAGTGAGAGATCAATAGTACAAGAAGCAAATAGACTGGCAAGATGTCTAAATAACAACATATGGCGAAATGCCCATTAACACTAAGACGAAGTCAAGAATTTATAAAGCCAGTGTAAGACTTCTCTGTATCTGTATCTGTAGAGTAGGGAGGGCGAGTTAAGTTCCATAGCACTTAGGCCACAATTGACCCATTGTGCATCCTTCCAGGGAGCTGTCACCCTTAGCTCATTGTCCATCCTGCCAATTCTAGGAAGGTGGACAAGTCACCAGGAGACATCTCTCTTATGTGGGCAGGTGTGAGCCAGGACTCGCCGAACGCGTACTCTCGTATTAACGATAACTCTGGGCATTCACATAGGACATGCTCTACAGTTTCGTCTTCGACACTTCCTACATAGAGGTGTGTCTGATAGCCCCAGTGTATGGAGGTGTTTGCTTAGTTGACAATGACCAGTTAAAAAACCAACTGCCAAACGTAGGTTTTTCCTAGTCATTCCCAAGTACTTCTTAGATGTTGACTCTTCAAGGTTACTTAGTGTTACCCTGGCAAGTTTACATCCTTTCCCTTCTTCCCATCTTTTTACGGTTTGCGCATGGGAGTGACATTTGACAATTTCCGCGATTGTTGTAGTTGACCAACCAAAAAGATCCCCAGGTCCTAAGAATCTTAGGCCTGCCGCCTTCCTAGCTAATTGGTCAGCAATGCGGTTGCCTTTATTCCTGTTGTGTCCTTTAACCCACCTCAGGAT
Organism: Diabrotica undecimpunctata; assembly: GCF_040954645.1. NCBI lineage: Eukaryota > Metazoa > Arthropoda > Insecta > Coleoptera > Chrysomelidae > Diabrotica > Diabrotica undecimpunctata. Next base: position 82,497,196 of record NC_092807.1, read on the forward strand.
GATGGTATTACCATCCGAAGCTTGGGTTAGTGACTTGTGACACTCCATTACTAAACCTGATGTGACACGTGGTCCATTCAAGGTTAGTAGCGCTTGTCTGCTATCTGTGCAGATGATTATAGTTTTACCTGCTATACCTTTTTGGGTTTTCTGTTTTGCGGCTATGGAGATACCAGTCAGTTCTGTCTGAACTACGCTGGCATTTTTGCCCATACCCCACTTTATTCTCAGGTTCAGTGATCTGGAGTATACCCCGCAGCCTGAGCCTTCTTTAATTTTGGAGCCATCGGTGTATATGTAATAGGCATTTGCCACGTTTGTCTCCATATACTGTTCTGTTTCAATTTTGTAGGGTTTGTTAAAGACAAACTTTGGTTCAATCGAGTCGCAGCCTGCCTGTAGAAGTGGTAACGCATCCAACGTTTCTCGCCATAAACGAGTTCTCAATTGTCCCATTCCTACATCAAGGTTTTCACCAGCTAAGCGCAGTCGCATCATTGTCACTAGCGCCACCTCTTTGACATATATATCTAGAGGCGTGATGCCAATGATCAACTCCATTGCAGCAGTTGGTGTTGTTTTCATGGCACCTGTTATATTTATGCAAGTCATCCGCTGAATATGGTTTAGTTTGTTAATCGCTGTTGCCTGTAGCACTTTTGGTACCCAAGCAATAGCTCCGTAAGTTAGCATTGGCCTAATGACAGCGGTGTAGACCCAGGCGATCACCCTGGGCGTGAGGCCCCAGGTGCGTCCGACCGTTCGTCGACACTGCTCATGGGCAATGCTCTTTTAGGTCTACCATCTAAGTGTGAGTTCCACCAGTTCTACCAGTGTAAGACTTATAATGGCATATGCCTCAGAAACAAGACCCGACACAACCAAAACACAAAGGCTACTAGAAATGGCAGAGATTAGAGTACTGAGAAGAATTGCAGGAAATACACTGCAAGATCAAAAGAAAAGTAAATATATTAGAAGGAAATGTAATATAAAGTGTTTAAAAGAATGGACACTACATAGAAGAAAAAATGGATTAACTACATAGGCAGGATGGGGGACACCCGTGTCGCCAAAATAGCAAGAGATAAGTCACCAATTGATAGAAGAAGTATTGGACGATCGTGCAAAAGATGGAGTGAGCACCTTCCATAGAGGTATTATTCCACCAATCAACAGGAGAATTGCTTATTAAGAGGAAGAAGAAGACGAAAAAGAAGTTTTGGATTTGCTGTGTTAGACTCACGTACTTCGCTCTCGAAGAGAAGTCTTCTCACTTCTTTTTGCGTAATATGTGTATATATTTTATTTATATATTATTATTTATATACGAGTATATTATATATTTATATATATATATATATATATATATATATATATATATATATATATATATATATATATTGTTACGATTCATTTTATCCGCCAAAGATAAAATTAAAATACTAAATAGACCATCTAAATAAATTTTCAAGATATCCTGGAGAGTTGTTATGCTATGTAAAAATACAAAATAATATTGGTTTGCTCTTAATATTTCAAAGTATAAAATATTATAAGTCAAATAATTCACCTAATAAACTATAAAAGATATTTCGAAGAAATGAAAGTCCATTATCTTTGGATTACCTGGAGTAAACAAAATTTAAAGATATGCATAAATTATTTTCTTTGTAAAATATATTCGAGTGACGGAGCTTAAGTGAAATGAACAATACGACCGGGTTTTCCAAATGGACTTGTACAGTAAATACGACAATAGGGTAGAATTTAGAAATTATATTTCTCCGTTAGTTCTTAAGAATTTGTAGAAACGATTAGCATGTCAATAGTTTTTAGGAAAGTTATAATTGTGGTTAAGGTTGTTGTTTATTATCTAAATGGTAGATGGGGATAAATATGACGAACTTTGATTGACAAAGAGTGGAAAAAGTGGGAGATTTATGTAGGAAGGAGAGTTTAGCTAGATTTTAGACGAAAAAGAGATAATGGGTGGTTTTCCAAGGGTGCAAGGCGAACAGTCGTTGTTCTTTGGCGGTTCCCAAGTGATAGTAAGCATTAGAAGTGAATGTTTGTGAGTTTTCGTGGACTAAGTGTATCCTGACGGAAGCTGATCCAGTAAAATATTGTAAGTCATACTTTTCTACTTATATATTCCAAGAGTCACTGTTCAGGCCGGAACGAGAGATTCAGTTTATCGAGAGGAGAAGAGGCTAGCATCTTTTGAACGATACGTGCATCTGAAGGAGATCATTGAAGACGAGAGGCTCGCAATAATTTGTTGTAAGATTGCTGATTAACTAGGGAACTGCTAAGAATAGATAGTGTAGGCTACAAGGAACAAGGATTTGGACAACTCATCATCAGAGAGATAGTTTTTTTTTACCATTCGTTAGTTTTTCCTTTATCAACAAAGTTTGTTTTTAATTGCTTCAGAAAAGATAGAAATATTTATCAGGAGATATAGAACAACAATTTTGATTTGAAATTTTAATTTATATAGTAACTATATAACATTAATTTTTGAAGGTTCACGTACGTAGAACAAAATTTTGATAATCCATATATGAGATATTTTTTGTTTAAGATATTTGAGTGTGAATTTTATTTCAATATATAATTTGTATAATATATGTTTATTATTCCGGTATCCCTTAGACCTTACCTATCATATGTAAAGCATAGATATTGAAGCACGAATATAACCCTGAGATAAGAGAATTAAATAGTGTGATAAAATCATAATTGCAACATTTAAATAAGTTTAATTAATTAATTAATTAGCTAATTAATTGCTTGGCGCACCTCTGACTTTTAATATCACATTAACTAGCTTCCAAACCGTGGGGCTTGAAAATATCGCAGCTTTACGTATGATGGTAGGAAAAGAGATTCAGAATAAGTAAAGGTGATCCAGAGATAAAAAAAATATATAACATTGAGGGAATTTGAATTTGAAAGTATTTTGACAATTTTTTTCCAATGGATAAAAATTTTATTTATTGATTGATCGTAGTTAGTTGATATTTACTGCTATTGAATTGTTTGATTTTTATCTTCTTTACCAATCGTACATTTGAAAGTTATTTTGAATTATTTGAATTTTACTGATTGCGTATTTGATGGAGATATTTGGGGAGAAATATTTGTCGTGTTCCGCAACATATAGAGTGTTGTAAAATTTTACCTTTGGCGGGGACAAAAACAGTAACGTAAAGAAACAATATGTCGACAACAAGGAGTCAAAGCAAAATGCAAGAAAGGAAGGAGGATAATGGAGAAGAGGAAACAATTGTTGAAGAAGGATCTGATAATAAAGGAAATGCTACAATAATGGAGGAAAGAAAAGAAACAGGGCTGTTAGAAAAATTATTAGCAATGATGCAAATACAGACACAAAAAATAGATGAAACAAAACAATCAATAGAACTAAACAACAGGAATTTAGAGCAGCGTCTGGAAAACTATGAACAAAAATTAGAAGGAAATGATAGGAAAATGGAAAAGCGTTTGGACAAATATGAAAATGATGTAAAAGCCTGTTAAAAAAAGTCAGACAAGAAACAGAGAGGAAACTAGAGATGCAGAGAGAAGAAATAGAAACTAAAATGAAAGATATTAAGACTGTACAGAAAAAGGAATTAGAACAGTAAGAAGAAAAATTTGAAATGGCGCTACAAGAAGACAGGAAAGAAGTAGAAAGGAGATTAAAGTAAAATGAAAAAACATATTGCAGAAATAAAACAACAAACAGGAGGAGAGAGAAAAGAAATTATCGTCCAATTGCAACATGTTAGATATTTTGACGATTGCAAAGAAACAATTAGAAACCACCTGAAAGAAGAAACAGCGTTATGGTATGAATGCAAAGAAGATGAGTTTGAAAATTGGACAGATTTCGAAAATAAATTTGTCAATTATTTCTGGGTTAAAAATAAACAGAGGGAAATCAACCAAGAGCTACAGAATGGAAAATATCACGAGAAAATGGGAATATCTGAAGAAAGATATGCTTTGCATATATAACAATTTAAAATATCTAGATTACAAATACTCTACCGAACAACTGGTTGAAATGATAAGCAGACATTTCGAAGAAACATTGGAGAATCACGTGATTTTGAGAAACTATCAAGATATTGATAGTTTGTGCCAATTCCTTTAATTAAAAGAAGCGAAAAGAAGAGAAATGAGAAAAAGAAGACAACATGACCAATATAATGGACCGGAAAGAAGGTATCAATCAAATTATGACCAGAGAAACCGACATCCCCGATCTACAAATGAATATAGGCCAAGAGAATACCACAATTACACTAGACAACAAAATTATGATAATAGGAATGACACACAAAATAGAACATATGAAAATCACAACAGAAACAGAGCTGCACAAAATCCTCCAAATAGGAATACGAACGAACAAAGGGATGGTAGAAATAATCAGAGAAAAAATAGAAGGGAGATAAATCATGTAGCAATAGAAAACGAGGGAGAAGATGTATGAAACGAATCCAGACAGGATCCACTAAACAAAAGTAAAAAACTCTCTGGTATATTTTGTCACCCTAGAGAGTTTATACAGTTGGCGGGAAACGCAAGACAAAATTCTAATTCCAATCTAATATTTTTAGATGCATTTATAAAACATACAGCGATTAAAATTTTGATTGATTCTGGATCGAAGATATCGTTAATCAATAAAAAACTAGTAAAAGAATTAAATTTGGAGAGATTTGTGTATAAGATTCCTAGGGCTGCTTTAGTGGGTGCAAACAATAAAAAATTGGCGACAGTAAACGAAGGTTTGGGAGTACGGATTAGAGTGGGAGACCAATTCCATATTATGCAATGTGTGGTGATCAAAGATTTAAATCATGATATGTTTGCGGGAATTGATGAATTAAGTGAAGAACATATCACCAATAATTTTTCGGAAAATAAACTGGAAATCAGAGCAGAACCAGACAACACAGAAGAAGAAAAGGGAACAGATAGGAAAAAAAATTTTGAAAGAATAAACGAACAGGAAAAACATAAAGAAATCAATATGACCGTAGAGGATAAACCGAAAGGACAAGAAAAAAATCAGTCAGAAGAGAAAAAGAAAAGGAAAAAAAAGAAGAGTTTAAAAAGAAGGCAGAAAAACAAGGTGGAGACGAGAGAAAAACAGGAAATAGAAGGTACAGAAGAATTGGTGGCAAAAGACGATAAAACAGAAAGGAGGCAGAAAGAAAAGGAAGTACCATTACCAAATGGAAATTGAAGATAGAGAAAAACCAGAAGAAGAAATAAAGGACGAGGACAAAGAAGAAATGGCAATTATGGACGAGAGTCCAGAATTTTGTGAAGAAATATTATGGACAGTGAACACATGTGAACAAAATGAGGATGAAAGAAAAATAAAATGTAAAGAAAACACGGAAAAGGACAAGCAACATGAGAATCGGACAACTGATGATTTAAACAAAGAACAAACGGTAGAAATGAATTTGACAACGATGCAAGGACTGAGAAAGAAGAAAAAACAGAAATCAAAATTAAAAAATGCAATAGAGAATTCCGCAAAAGAAGAGATGAGCTCAGCCGAAGAAGAAAAAGAAAAATCAGGTTTGATAAAAGAAAAGGGAAAAGATATAATTGAAACGGGAGTGTTTAAAGAAGAAGTATGCGAGATGGAGAAAACGGAATTAATTTACGAGTTGGAAGCTGTAAAATTTGAAAAGAAAAATTTGCAGAAGTTGCTGGAAATGAAAACTAATGACAAAAAAGGACTTATGGATCGCCTGAATAAATTTACATTTATAGAAGAAAGTTTAAACATGACAATTGACAGATTGTTAAGACTTTTAGGAGAACAAAAACAAAAAATTGTGATCAAGCTTTGATGTAGAAAACTTGCAGAAACAAGGATCTGATTCATCTGCGCATACCAAAAAAAAATATCGGTTACAAAAACTCACAAAAAACATACAGGAAAGCTTTTTCAGGATCAGCTAAACTGGATTCGATAGCGAATGAAATTAAAGAGATCTTAAATCAGATCAGTTTGCAGTACGATCCTAAAATCGGGTCAAAGTATCAAAGCGAATTTGGCAGTAGTATTAAAGGGGTGAGGAAGCTGCTCGAGAAAGATATGGCTTTAAGACAAGAACAGGCTTCCCAGAAAATTGAATCTTTACAAAAAATAAATGAAGTTGGTAAGGATAAAATGATAACAAGAGAAATTTTTTTGTTTGAGAGAAAATATTTTTTCACTTATAAAAAAAAAAATATTTGTATCTCAAACAAGGCGGGGATGTTATGATTCATTTTATCCGCCAAAGATAAAATTAAAATTACTAAATAGACCATCTAAATAAATTTTCAAGATATCCTGGAGAGTTGTTATGCTATGTAAAAATACAAAATAATATTGGTTTGCTCTTAATATTTCAAAGTATAAAATAGTCAAATAGTCAAATAATTCACCGTCGCCATCGACGGTATAAATCAATTGTCCTCTGTTCCCAGTAGCAGTAATACATTGGTTATTGGTTAGTGATCTGTGTAGTAGTGTCTAAGGGCTTGGGAGACTGAGACCTGGGAAGCCCTAAAGAAAACATCAAAGAGGATGTCGAAAGCTCGACGCAATAACAATCGACGCGGTTCAACGCGGAAGACTGTTGAGTTTAATATTAATTCTTGTAATAGTATTAATCTTAGCTCTAGGTTTAATCGTATTAACCGAAGAAATCTTTCGGAAAACTTTATATATATAAACCAAGGTGTATTGGATATTCTTATTTATATTTTAAACTTACTTGCAGTAACTCCTAAGTTTTGGAATATCGAAGATATCAAAAGAAGTTGCATCGATATTGCCAGTTTTTTTACCACATGTGGTAAATGCCTCGCTTAAATTTTTTTCACATTCAGTTACACCTTTGGTTTGGTTGGCTATATCTGAAAAAAAAACAAAGTTAGGTATTTATAATATTTTAATTAAAACATTAAATTAAAATCTTTATGATCTGTCTATATAACTAAAACCTATGATATTATAGCAGCAAGTAGAAAACTGCAACAATAAAATGAGCTGTTCGAGCTTTATACATTATAGATATATGGACACAAAAATATAGAAACATTCTAACTTACACAAAAGCTTTTTATTGATTATCCTTAGTCAATAAGTATTCCATAATCCGACATATTTTAAGAAAAGAAAAGAAGATATTTTTGGTTATCCCTGCTCCTTAATAAAATAACTACCGTTAATACCCCACAAAATACACTTGAGATAATTAACCATCCTTAAGCAACATACACATTGGCGGGACATATGCCGGCAATAAAGCTCTCAACCAGAGTAACCGCAGTAATATATTCAATGTTCTTATAATTACCAATTCCCCAATTCGATTAATACCATTAACCAACTTGACAAAGTACATAAATTATCTCTCAATTAAAAAAAACAGTCAACATACACCACAGCAATCATACTGTACAATTTATATGGGTTCCTTAACATATTCGCCTTTACAAGAATGAAGCAACGGATAACATATCCTAACAAGCAAGAACCAGTGAAATCGTACGGGAACTGAGAAATGTACTGCTAAATAATTTAAAATCATTTATTAAAGTAAAGGTCAAAAATCAAAATTTCAAAACTTCGTGGAAACATCTTTAAAACTTTAAAAATGTCAAATTTCCAAAAGTTGTTGCCACCCAACTTCATCGAGGACATACTTGATTTACCCACAGGCACACAATTGGTTACATTAATTTCCCTCTATATGAAAACTGTAATGTTCTACTCCGTGTTAGGCATGCTCTTGAAAAGTTTTCAAGATACCAGTTAGAAAAATAGACCAACCACATCAAGAACTAAAATCTTGGAAAAAAGTTTAAAGTTTGGTAAAGTTCCTTATTAATATATTAAATAAAATTAAACAATTATAAGTAAATTATCTTATGTACACTTATTCTACAAAAATGAAACAAGGAAATACTACAACCACGATTAAAGATTTGTAAAAACACTAACGTGAAATTCTACATGATAAAAACTCAGTTCTTAACAGATGAGCACAAGATTTCAGCGAACATCTAAATATAAACGATATTAAAGGATATTACAATATAGAAAATCAACAAAACCTACAAAGATAACTACACAGTGAAGACCCGACAAGAGAAGAAGTGTCAAATGCCATCTTAAATGATCTTAAGTGATAATGAAATTTTTGCAGCAATCCATAAACTAATAGTACTTATATGGCAGATTAAATTGGTACCAGAATAGTGGCTAAAGGGAAAACTATGTCTCTTGTATAAAAAGGGTAATTAACTGAAGTGTAAGAACTATAAAGGCATTACTCTGTTAGCACCTGCATATAAAATATTTGGCAATATATTGTTTGAAAGAATTAAACATTTTACGAAGGATATTGTTGGTCAATATCAATGCAAATTCTATTCTAGAAAATGCAGATTCTAGAAAAGTCACTAGAATATACCTAGATACACACCATCTCTTCCTCGACTTTAAAGCAGCCTATGACAGCGTGGAAAGAACTGCATTATATAATTTAATAACAGAATTTAGAAACCCACCTAAGTTAGTTAGGTTGAGTCAACTAACAATGTAAAACGTAAGCTCAAGCGTTAGAATTGAAGGAGAAAACTTTACGTTCTTTAAGATTAATAATGGTCTAAGATATGGGGACGCACTGGCGTGTCTCATCTGTAATATTGCCATGGAAAAGGCAATCAGACAATTCAATATTAGAATGAATAGAACTATGTCGAATAGATCGACGCAAATTCTCGCATACACGAAGAGATTACCATTTTCAAAACTAGAGGGCACAAGAAGCAGAGGACGACAACGAAGGAGATAGATTGATGATGTGGAAGAAGAACTACAGATTCTAAGGGTCAGAAGATAAAGGGAAGTTGAACAGGCCAAGATCCACAATGGATTGTCGAGCCACTTATGATGATGATCTTATGTACACTGATATGTATATATGTCGCTAATGACCTCAAAGGTTAAGTGTTGGTAAATTCTTACTGCTAATTTGTTCATCCACTATTATTAACCAGATCCTGCTACATTTATATTAATGTGTTTGCAAACCAATTTTGCTTTATTTAGTCAGATAAAGGTTTTTTCTTAGATATTACTCTTTTTTCTGTCAGTATCTTACATGATTATTGATTTATCTTCTTTAGTAGACTCTGTGCCTATTATTCCAGGCACCTTTAAATATCTGGGATCTGTCGAATTTTCTTTTTTTTATACATTATTCATGCTTATTTACACTAAAACTAAGTTGTCCTGAAGTTTCTTTCAAGTAAAATTTGTTGCATGCACGAGGTATTTTATAAATAAAAGAGATGGAAAGACTCAATGTGCATATTGTAGGAATATTAAATATAATATAAATAAATATATTAAGAATATAATTTCCCACTGTTATACAATGATTCTAATTCAATTAGTTGAAAGTCCTATAAAAAAAAATATAAATCAAATGCAGGCGCCTACCGCAAATTTACAGAAAAAGAATTAAATATCATTAAGCAAATAGCAGTAAACAATGGATACAACGAACAAAAAATTAATAAAATTTTAGAAAGAGGCAAAAAACATCAGTTTAATTAGTAACAGAATTATAATGGGCCCTCAAGAATTGCCGCACTGGGATAACTACATACAAGTCCCATTTTGAATGATAATCGTCCAATAGAAAAAAAGTGACAGTACAAGCACAATTTTTAAAGATTCACCCATACTTGAATCAGAAACGGAATATACCAGTATATATCTTAAAAATGACAAAACACCTGGCCTCGGCAACACACAGGTTGTTTGGTAACAAATGGGCCATAGCTTAATCTTAGATTCCTGGAATTAAAATAGATTGATTTAAGCTAACTCACCGTAGTACGAAAGTTGATAATAACCAAAATATAGAATGTAAATGTTAAACTTTATTTATTTTTAAATATTTCCTGATAGGCATGGCATAGCAACACAAAATTTGATAAGTGGGGTTTTTTGGGACGAAAAACCTAAATTCCTAACCAAAAATTATATATTAGCGCTCCTAACGCTCATTTAATACGTTTAATTTTTTATCCCCCACTCTACGTACCTTTTTGAATTAAAAATTTTATTCTTTTAATATTTTTATTTAAAAAAGATCACCTTGTAATAAATTAATTTGCCTACCAGATTGGGTATCACTTATAGGAGGTTGAAAGTGGGGACTGAACAATTCTTGGGCTGGAGATAGGGTAAGCACACAAACCTAAACATTTGCAAACGGCCACTCTTGTTTTGGTTGGAGAGCTGGTAGTAAGTAAGTGAATACAGGAGGGACTGGAAGGGGTAACCATAAAGAAAGAAATAAAAAAAATACTTACATAGATTTCCTGGGCAAACAAACACAAGAAGGTTCCTAAACTATTTGAATTTGGACGCCGGTTAAAAGAACCCTCTTGCTGGATAGAAAGAAAAGCTTTTCTTCTCTAAAAAATATTAAAGGGTGAAAATCTTTTTAAAGGAAATAATTCTACAACCCCTGGTTTAGAAAGAAACATTACATATTTATTATTACTCCACATCAACAGTTATTACAAATAATATTAACAAAATTTATTAACAAACCTTACAGGTTGGACGACAGTTGTAACGATTTTACAACTAGCTGTAACTATTAAATTAATTATTATAGTCGGTTCGCTATTTCCAGTCCGAACTGTTTAGTGAATTATTTAGTAATTATTTTTTTGTTAAGTTAGTTACTTTTTAACATAATAGACGTGGCTGGATTTTACTATACAACCAAGAATACGTACTCATAGCTAATATTTTTAGTAAACAAATTTAAATAAAATAGAACTTTACAAATTACCGACAATCAATATTTATTTATTTGACCATATAATGTATTGATAACAAATAATACACTTATTCAGTGTACAAAATAAAAATATTTGGAGGAAATAAATTCCACAAAATTAAGCAGTCTCCAGTCAATCATAAAAGGTCTTACGGCATACTTACATTGTTGTTGACGTTTTACTATATTGTAATCAACATAAACTTTGGTTTTATTATCTCACAAAATAAGTATACTTCCCTACGCAAAGAGAATTTAGCAAAGCAAATACATGATAGTATGACAAACAAAGCAAATATAAGTAATTTTCAATAATTGATTAAGTTATACTACGTATTCATGTCCTGCAGAACAATAGAACAGAACTTTTTATTAAAATAAACAGCGTGATTAATACAAATATTTACTAGAATATGTTAAATTAAAACTGAAATATATATTTTTAAATATATACTACCCAAAATTTTATGGGTTTATGGGGAATATTTATATAGAACCACTGTCAATCACTAGAACAGGAGAATTTTACTGTCATCATTGCATGTGGCTGTCTTTTTAAAGATACATCACATGCTATGATTTTTCTAACGGATATTCTCAATTTAAACTTGATTTCATTTAATCAAATGAACTATATTACAATAAATTTGTCCAAAGAACGCAACTCTGCAAAATTGGCAATATCATTTTAAAGTCGTCTACTTTAAAATATATAATATATGTCTGAATTGTCAATATGAATGAGTCAGATAAAATCAAATTATTAGAAGAATATTTCACCAGATAAGTAAGATTATTTTGTATTTTGGGAATGCTATTATAATCGACGTAAAATGCCTCAACTCAGCAGATGTAGGTAGCGACCATAACCTGGTATTATGTAAAATAAGAATAATCCTGAAATACTTCCCACCCAAGAGAGCGGCACCAACACAAACAAAAATTAAAGTCGAAGGACTAAACACAGTATCCACGGAATATTTATACAGAAAAATAATATTAGAGAAGATCGCTGGGAATGAAATATTAGAAAACGATAACATCGAGGAAAGCAGGGAAAAACTCAAAAATAACACAATCAACGCAGCAACAGTATCACTTGGAGAGAGGAAAGTAACGAACACTAACATATCAAAAAAGAAAACACCATAGTTTAAAGAGGAAATGAAGACAAAATGTGAAGAAAAGAAGAAACCTTTCTCAATAGAGAACACAACAAACACAACAGGCATACAACCACTATAAATAAATCAGAAATGAAACGAATACTTTGGTGAGACAAATAAAAAAGGAACATTGGTAGAGTTTCTCAAAATAGATGGAACACGACTTCTACGAAACACAAAATAAAATATGGAGAATGATCAGAGGATAAAGAAAAGAGATAAACGAACTAATAAAAACGAAACACATTTAGAAGGAAACATGGGTAGACTAATTTCGATCCCTATTTGCTAAAGGTAACGCTAATGAACCACCAACACCAGCAGTAGATGTTGGAAGGAAGGAAGTAAGGAAGTCCACAAAGAAAGAAATAAGGATTGAGAAGGAAGAGGTAAAGGAAGCAATAAGGAATTTAAAAAATAGAAAATCACCAGCAAAAGACAGAATACCGAACGAACTCCTAAAGTACGGAGGACCAGATCTGACCAAACAACTATTAAAACTAATCCAGAAAATAATAGAACAAAACAGAATTCCTCAAGAATGGAGATCAAGCATCTTAATACCTCTCTTCAAAAAGGGACACAAATCGGACCCGGAAAATTACAGAGGAATTAATTTATTAAACAGAACACTAAAATTAACAACCAAAGTGATAACAAATAAATTGAATGAAAATATAACACTATCAGAAGAAAAATAAGGTTTTAGGTCGGGAAGATCATTCACCAACGCTATATTTATAATAAGGCAAGTTCAAGAGAATTCATTGGAATACAAAAAACCGGCATATCTATGTTTCGTGGAACTTACAAAGTCATTTGACCGGGTCAAATTAAAAGACGTTGTCCACTTATGCTATGCAGACGACTCTCTTAAAGTGGAGATGATTTACAACGTATGCTGCAACAATTTAATGTAACCGCCAGAAAATTTAACATGTTAATTTCAGTAATAGAACAAGTGATTTTAGTTTAAATATCTAGGCATTTAGTTTAAACATCTAGGAGTTTAAATATCTAGGCATTACATTACCTAGCTACGGAAAGATCGGAACCGAAGTTGAAAATCAAGTGAATAGAGCAAACAAAGCCGCAGGCTGCCTGAATAAAACAATATGGAGAAATAAAAATATCGGGAAAGAAACGGAAGGCAGAATTTACAAAAACGTCATCAGACCAATAATGACGTACGCGGCAGAAACAAGACCTGAGACAGAGAGGACAAAAAGGATGTTAGAAACAGCAGAGATGAAAACACTTAGAAAAATTGAGGGTAAGACACTACGGGACAGAGCTGGAAGTACAGACAAGCGACATTGATGCAAGGTGGAGAACATCAAGAACTGGGTAACAAATAGAAGAGTAGAATGAAACGATCATATAAGCCGAATGAAAACAAATAGAGTAGCAAAGACGGCAAGAGACGGTTCCCCAATAGGAAGACGATCGGTCGAACACCACCAAAAACATTGAAAAACAGACATAGTCATGTCTATATAAAAAGAAGTAGAGGAAGAAGAAGAAGAAGAAGGATTTTTAAAGTAGAAATTAAAACGTCAATAAACTTATTTTAAACTAAAATTGTGGCTTATTCCCATTAAAATAGTAATTAAATCAATTTATGATCATCAGAAGGCAGAAACGCGAGCAAGCACACCTTCTGATAGACGATCAAAAAATTGAAAAAGTTTCGAAAGTTAAGTATCACTTCACTAACCCACTAAGTATCAAGAAAGTAAGATTGTGACGAGGAAATTAAAATAAGAGTAAATATGGCTAAGGTAGCTTTTGTTAAATTCAATAAATAACGAATTCGGTAAGAGGTGCCTCTAAATCTTAGACTTTGTTCAGTTAAGTGTTCCGTGTGGCCAATAATATTGTATGGTGCAGGGACATGATCAACAAAAGTTAAATCAATAAATAGAATTGTAGCATGAAAAACGTGGATTTTAAAAAGACTACTTAAAATATCGTTGATGACGGAGTTAATGGGGAGGTGTTGCGACGGGCTGAAATAGGCCGAAAACGGCGAAGTGTGCAAACAGCGCAAGGTTTCTTATTTGAGACAGGTTTTCCATGGATCAAAGTACTTCCTCTTAAAACTTATTTTCATAGGCCAGACTGAGGGTAGAAGAGGCTGAAAAGAAAATAATATTCCTGGCTTACAAAAAAACGAAACTGAAGATTCTAAAATCATATTCTGGCTAGTTGAGAAGGGAAGCCTTCGAAAAGTTTATTTAATAAATTTGAAAATATTTAAAAAAACAGCAACTAAAACCGTTGCTAAGTGTATTACACAACACGTAGAAAAATGTTGTTTTGGGATTGGTCCACATACCTATGGAAGATTTTTAATGGGCCATTTGACCCAGCATGAATCACATATAAAAAATACTACAATATTATAAAGTATGTCGCCAATTCTTATCGATACAGGTGAGTCACAGGTGAGATTAACTTACTCCTTAAGGGGAGAGAGACTTTGTGGCCAAACATATTTGTACGGCATTTCTAACTTAGGTAGGTAATATAAAAACATTGGTAATAGGAGCAATGAAAATTTTTTATTTTCCGAAAACTTTTTCCACATTTTCGGTAATTTGACACGACATTCATACAGAAAGTTTTGGATCAGTATGTAGATTAATTTTTTTTGTTACAATAAACGCTGTATATTTTGGCTGAAACAGGGGTGAGAAATCTAAGGCGCAACCCTTAATTTAAACCGTTATGTTTTGAGCATCGATATGAATTAGAAGCATAGCTTCTAAAGTGGTTATTACATATTGTAGTATTGAAATATATATGATTCATGTTGGATAAAATGACTCCCGAAAAATGTCCCAGAGGCTTGTAGTCCAGATGGTTTTCTGTTTGGTTTTTATTCGTTTTTGAAAGTAGTAGTTTTCTTTTTCAATATTGATATGATTGATTCTTCTTTTCTACGTATATTTATTAGGTTATTTTACACAGAATTTTCTTAAATTCTTTTATAAATACATCTGCCAATGATGGAGATAATAAAGAGCCGTTGGCTAATTCAAAGTGTTGTTTATGACAATTTGTGTCTAAAAAAAATATTGTCAATACATAATACTAATAGTTTTATTATAGCTGATACATTCGATTACGTTTTAGGTGCCAATGTATCGTCTTTGTCTAGTTTGATTTTTATTAATTTTAGGTTAAGTTTGATTTGGTTTTTCCAGGAGCACATTAGTGAATGGGTTACTGATGTCAAAACTTACTAGCATTTTGTTAGAATGGTAATCTATTTCTGCTAGTTTTTGGTAAAGGCGTTTTGAGTTTTTTTCAAACGTATTTGTATTGTGTGCCAATGGTTGTATTATATCTAGTACAATCCTGGACAGGTTGCTACAATATGAACTTCGTCTTCTTTTTTATGTGCCATCTTCTCTAAGAAGGTTGGCAACCATCATGGCAATTCGCACTTTCGATGCCGCTGCTCTAAAGAGGTCAGCAGAAGTGCAGTTAAACCAAGCTCTCAAATTGTTTAACCAGGAGATGCGTCTTTTTCCGCGACTCCTTTTACCCTGTATTCTTCCTTGTATTATTAATTGCAGCAAGTTATAACTCTCGCCCCTCATGACATGTCGCAGATATTGCAGATCTTTTCTCATTATTTTTAACACCTCGACATTCGTGACTCTATCTACGCAACTTATTCTTTCTGTAGGCTCATAACTCAAAGGCTTCTAATCTGTCCGAAATATCTTTCTTTAATGTCCAAGCCTCCAACCCATAAAATAATACGGAGAACACGTAGCATGTCAGAAGTCTTTCAGATTTTTAAAGAAATTGAAATGTCCCTGCTGCAGAGTACTTTTTTCAGTTTGTTGAAAGAATTTCTTGCCTATCCTATTCTTGCCTTAATCTTTTCTGTGTACTCATTATTTTCGATAATTATTGTACCCAGATATTTATATTTTTTAACATTTTTAATTTGTTCTCCATGTATTGATATGTTTTCTTGGCGCTGTTGGGCTTTTTTAATTACCATAAATTGTGTCTTTTTTGCATTTAGGGAGAGTCCGTTTTCTTCACTGACTTCTACCACTCTGTCAACCATTTGTTGTAAATCCTCAAGACATTCCGCTAATAAAATAGTGTCGTTGGCAAACCGTATATTATTGATTGGTCGGCCATTTACTTTTATTCCCATATTTAGTTCTTCTAGTGCTTCCTGGAATATTTCCTCTGAATAAAAATTGAACAAAGTAGGAGACAGGACACAGCCCTGCCTGACGCCCCTCTCAATCTGTATTTCATTTGAAAAGACGTTGTTCTCTTTTACCACAGTGATCTGATTGTAATAGATAGCGCTAATGATCCTAATGTTTCTCATATCTAAGTTTTTCTTTTCAAGTAATTCGATATTACGGTTATGTCTGACCTTATTGAAGGCTTTGTTGTAATCAAAGAAACACATATATACTGGCGGATTAACATCCATGCACCTTTACTTAATATGAAATGCTGCTGCAAATTACTCTTAGGGTTACGTTGGGTTTATGGATTTTTGGGACATCGTATAGATACAGTGTACTGCTGTAATGGGGGTTAATATCTTTCTTTGGTAGTCTTTCCGATATTTCTTAAATTTAGATGTTTCTTATGTTTTGTTTTGCAAGAGTTTAAATGTGACCTATTCCATTTTTGTGTATAATTCAATTATGACTTATTATTGAGATTTCTCCTGGTATTGAATTTTGTTTATGATTGCGGTTACATTGTCCTTACTATTGTCTGCTGATAAAATTATTATGGACTTTTCTTTTTTTAAAGATTCTCTTTACTTACATTTTCTATTGGTTTTGTCTAGTTCTCTTTTAAATACATATAACTTCTTATTCTTCTTTTTCATATATTGAAAGTTGCTAAAAGAATTTTTAAACAGCGCTAATTGTATCCAATTTTGGTAATGATAGGCAAGTTACAGTAAAATTAACACCTATTTGCACTTAGACAACGATTTTTAAACAAGAGTTTGCATTGAATAAAACATAGTGTAAAAATAAAAAAAAATACACAAAAAATGATCCAGATATATAGATATTGTGTTCTTCTTTGGCCTTATGGACAACAAGCAGTGAATACATTTTTATTGAACATTAAGTGTTAATAAAAATCAATCAAATTCCAAAATAATGGAAAAGAAAACCAATAACCCACTATAATTTATGGATCTCTTAATTGCAAAGGAGAATATGGACTATATAACTAAATCTACCAAAAACCAACCCACTCCAATCGATATTTAAATTATCACTTAAACATTACATATATTAAAAAGGTAATCATTAAATCACTATATGATAGCCCAAAACCTGCTTCAACATATAGGCATTATAGTAATAAAATGACCTACTAACAACGATTTTAACAAAAACTAGTTATCCATTGTCTTTCTAAAATAATAAATACCACAATGTTAAAAAAAAAGGAAACAACAAAACTCCAAAAACGATCCGGAAATGCACACAAGTAGGGATTAAAAAAACAATACCGTAAATAAAATACTTCAGAAAAATTAAAAATGATAGGGAATGAATAATACAACACGCTGCAACAAATACAATGAGATTTATTTAATTGCAGAAATTTTAAGATCAGGAAACATAAAACTTTAAGAACACTAAGTGTTGGGATAAATAAACATGAATCATATATAAAACACAAACACGTTGACAGATTACAGATATTTAAAAATTCCTGAAACCGTAAACTGAGGAAAATGACAGCAGCAATCAGCATCTTACTAAATAAAGAAAAATGTGTAACAACCACATCTAAAGAATGTTGCAAGGAACCAATACTAAAAGAAGTAGTTCATAAAGATCTGGTTGATAAGCACAGAAAAAAAGATATTATGAATACGGGAATACATGCTTGGCGGAGAAAGGTGATGGATAGGGAATAAAAGTAGAAGAATAAACAACAAGAACACAATTTAATAATAACACTTGGTTACAACGATACCTTTCACATTTACACTCAAAATATGACTAATGTCAATAAGATCAAGGTCAAATAAGTCATTTATCAAATTAATATTACCAGCCACAGCCAATTATGAACAATTACAGGTTAAAATCGTTCATAATTTTGTTTTAGAATTTTTTAAAACGATTTTCGGACTGGAAATGGAAGTGTCAAATTATCTTACAATTATTTCTGGCCTATTTTAATGTACATTATATTTTATTTAAACATACCACCAGAAAAGAGTTCTGGAAGCTTTTCAAGATATTTCAAATTATATACGGGGGTGGCCACTTAAAAGTGTCCACCCTTATATTTAATAATATTCATTAGATTTTAAGTGAATGTAGACTCTTTTGAGTGGCCAACTCTATTATAATATTTTCATATGATAATTAATGTTTCTTAAACTATTTATTTATACTTACATTCAATAAGACCAGGCTGGCACATTTGTTTAGAAATTTCTTTATCAATTTGCTTCCATACCTTCAATCCTTCCCATTGGGTGGAATTTAAACATTCTTTAATATCATTATTGCCCACATCGATGCAATCATCAAAGTGAGGTTTTGCTGAGCAACGCAACCTTAATAACTCTCCTGGCGGCATCAATGGGAAAATTAAAATTTGGTTTAATTCATAGGCATGTATTGATTTATTTAAGCATCTTTCATAAACCTCATTATTGTTATTCTAAAAAGTTAATCGATTAAATTACTGGATTAATAATTTTTAATATATTATAAAAGGTGCAAACAGAAATTTAAGCATAATTATACGACATGAAAGTTAACTTTTGTTTGATACTCTACAAGTTCATGAGAGATTTTAAATCAGTCGTTCGACTTAGGTATGGTTCTAAAGATATTTTCTTATGGCGTTTTAAAGTAATTACTATTTTAATGGGCATAAGCCACAATTAAAGTTTAAAATAAGTTTATTGACGTTTCAATTTTCAGTACGTAAATCTTTCTCAATTTTCTACGGCATTTATAACTTAGGTAGCTAATATAAAAATAATGACCTGCGACATAATACCGTACAAAAATATTGGACCAAGAGCAGGGAAATTTTTTTTTATTTTCGGAAAACTTGTTCCCCATTTTCTGTAATTTGACAGAGTACAGAATTCATACACAAAGTTTTCAATCGGTACAGAGATTAATTTTTTCCAACGCCGTACATTTTGGCTGGACAAGGGTGAGAAATCTAACTCGCAACCCTTAATTTGAACTCTCATGTTTTGTGTACCGATAAGATCTGGCGGCATAGTATCTAAAGTTGTTATTATCTATTGTAGTATTAATTTATATGACATTTATTATGGGTCAAATGACCCATTAAAAATGTCTCATGGGCTTGTAGTCTATGACTCCTGTGCAAATCACGATAGTTGGGTAGTTAGTGTATATATATATATATATATATATATATATATATATATATATATATATATATATATATATGTATATATATATATATATACATATATATACATATATATATATATATATATATATATATATATAAATATATATATATATATATATATATATGTATATATATATAAATATATATATATATATATATATATATATATATATATATACATAATGAATCAGAAGTATTTGCTGGCAGCGTAAGGAAGTAAACGTTAAATATTGGGTTTGCAGCAATAAAAAATGAAACGTGTACTCTTTTAAATCTTTATTCCAAGCTTTCGGACATTGTTTATGTCCTTCATCAGGGAGCTACAAATGTGATAAATAAATTGTTGGCGTTGGTATAATTAATTAAAAATTCACTACTTACAAACTTAATGAGGTTGTATCAACGAAGATGTATTATAATGTTGATCAAATTTATCACAGTCTCTCATCTTTTTTTAATATACAAAACCTATTTTTATGTTTAAAAATTTAAAAAATTACTGTACATCCAAAAACACTTAATTATTCTAAATGCATAAATGACATTATAGATAAAAACCAAATGATAGAACATATAGTGAAATCTAAATATCTTAGAATAGCTGTATCGAGCGAGGATGAGGTTGTTGATGAGGAAAAAAAAGACCTATCGCTGGAGAAGTGAGAAAGCAATTTTATTGACAAAAGCAAAGAGCACTTTAATTACATTAAATGAAATATGCATTACAACTTATCATTTTGTCAGAATAATTTGACATTACAATCATATTTTGTTTTTGAAACCATACGGTTGATTTATTGCTAATTCATTTTACAAATTGATGATTAAAATAATTTGAATAAGAAATTTTAATACTTCATAGTAATTAATTCTTTTGCAAAATTGCTAAAAATATAGGTTACTGTAATTGTAAGGTAAGATCAATGACGTATACTATATATTTATTATATGTCATTGGGTAAGATAAACATGCACTTACTATAAAAATAAAATGTCGTTTAACAAATGTTAACGCTTTACCAAAATTAAATAAAATTAAATCCTAATGAGAATAAATAAAATTAAATAAATATAAGTAGAATTAAATAAAATATGATTAAATATGATAAAATATGATTTATAGAATTAAATTAAATTAAATAACAATTAAATAAAATTAAGTAAAATTAAATAAAATTAAGTAAAACTAAATAAAATTAAGTAAAATTAAATAAAATTAAATAAAATTAAGTAAAAGCTAAACTTATAAAAAGGCTATACCGTTTCTACTTAATTTCTCATGTAAAATCCCATAAGAAAATGCTAAGGTTCATTCCGAATTTTCTTAGCGTTTTGTGGTGGAGGTAGAATAGTTCGCTGGATCGTGACGTATATGATATACATCATTGGAAAACGGAGCGGTAGCGAATATTTTGAGATAGAAAAACAAACATTGCGACATTGATAAGAGGGCATTGCATCATATCTTCATTGTTATTGGTCCGATTGGACCGTGTGATACGTTAAATGAAATTAAAGAAATCAGGAATATATTAAGATAGAAAAACAAATAAGGCGACTACCAACAGAGCACTTGGCTTATGCAGACACTATCCAGTATCTTTATAATTTATGAACAAACCGTTACATACGAGATGGCATAGGGCACTTTGGATAAAAAATTAAATTTAAAAAATTAACTAAAAGAAAAATTTTAATCTATTAATTTAAAGAAGGCCAAGTGTAAAATAAACAACTGAACGAATCCCAACATGCGACATAGCAAATAAAAGGGGAGGAAATAACGAATATATTAAGTAAGAAAAAACAAACAAGGCGACTACAAAAAGGGTACTACATAGTACATTGCAATAGTGCAGGTTATGATGCATCCAAGGACTGGGCAGTATTGGCGGAGTATACCGGCACGGAGCACCAACTCATCTGCTTTTCGATTGGCAAGACGGGGGACGTTGGGGGTAGACCCAAACTTTGCCTGTCGAGATGCCGGAGATATCAGGTGGATTGGGGTGTATATGATGAGAGTATTAGATGGGAGGTACATGGGGCTCGACGTCTTACAACTTCGGTGGAAGGCCTCTAGCAGGTTATGAAAGACGCGATGCATATGAGTAAAATTGGGACTCAGCGTATGGGTAGAATGCCTTATTGGTAGTGTGTCGAGATAGAGCAACTGAGAAGAGAGTGCGTGGCCCTTCACCGGCACTTGACAAGGGCGAGAATACGTCGGAGCGCGGAATAGGTGGAACGTGTAGATACGTCTTACCGTGCGAGGAAGAAGGAGTTGAATAGGAGGCTCCGAGCAGAGAAGAAAATGCACTGGAGGGTACTGTATGACAAGCTGGACCAGGACATCTGGGGTGAAGCGTATAAGATCGCAATGAAGCATTTCGACGCCTGTGCTCCGTATGACATGCCATTGGACCAGAAGCTGGAGATAGTCACCGAACTGCTTCCACAAGGACGGTGGCATGGTGTGCGGAGAGACGTCGAGGCTGAGTGTGGGATTCCCTTTACTTTGGATAAACTAGCTGTGGCGGTGAGTTCCCTTAAATCTGGTAGGGCTCCCGGTCTAGATGGTGTCCCGCTTGAGGCAACTATACGTCTGGGCCATTTGGAGCCCACGTGGCTGCTGGAGCACATGAATGCTCTTCTTGCCGCGCAGTCTTTTCCAGATCCCTGGAAAATCTTGAGGCTCGTGCTCCTGCCTAAATTCAAGGCAGGAAAAAATCGTCATATTTTCCTTCTTCCTTGTATCAAAAAGCTGTATGAGAGAATGCTACGTTCGCGTATCGAGGAGGTGATTGTGATGTCTCGAGGCCTGTCTCCGAAACAATATAGTTTCTGCCAGGGTAAAAGTACAGTGGATGCGGTGACCGATGTGCTCCGGGCGGCACGGGGAATTGGGGCTGATCATCGATGGGTCGTCCTGATTCTCTTTGACGTCCGAAATGCTTTTAATACATTGCAGTGGGGTCACGTAATGGTTTCTTTGGAAGCAAGGAACTGTCCTGGGTATCTGAGGAATGTGTTCGCTGATTATCTTTCCGAGAGGAAGATTGTGGTGGAAAATGGTGTGATGGTGGATGTAACGGCTGGGGTCCCGCAGGGCTCCGTCCTTGGTCCGACGTTGTAGAACCTAGCATACGACGGGATCTTAAACTGCGAATATGAGGAGGGTGTGACCCCCTTCGCATTCGGGGACGATCTTGCTATGCTGGTGGCGGCACGGGAGAGGGAGAAACTCTGGCTTCGGATTACGCGTGCGTGTGTCCTAGTTGAGGATTGGATGAGTGAGCATGATCTTTCTCTCGCGGAGGATAAGACGAAGGCTGTAGTACTCAGAGGCTACAGAAAGAGAGATAGAGTGGAATTTGAGTGCGCGGGAGCGAGAGTGGTGCCCAAAAAGTACGTTAAGTATCTGGGAGTTACTCTCCACCAGGGTGTGAGTTGGGGGGAACATTTGTGCAGTCTGTCGTCCTCTACGCGGCCCCAGTCTGGAGTAAGGAGGTAGAAATACCAACTTACAAGAGGCTCATGGTACGCGTGGACAGAACTAGTCTGCTGCGGGTAGCATGTGCCTACAGAACTGTGTCAGCTGCCGCTCTGTGGGTTATCACCGGCTGTGTTCCTTTACATGTGCTGGTAGGTGAAAGGGCAAGGATTCGCAGTCGTAGGGGGCGAAACATTGGAAAGCGAGAAATGAATGAGATAAGACTGGCCGAGAGATTAGTCTCAATTGGTCAGTGGCAACAGGAGTGGGAGGCAACACGTAATGTGGCTGAGTGGACAAAGTCACTAATCCCGAACCTTCGAAGCTGGGTGGACTGTGGGCATAGGCAGCTGGATTATTATCTAACGCAAATGCTCACAGGCCATGGCTGCTTCCGCAGCTACCTTTTCAGGTTTAGGAGGGCTCAGTCCGATCAGTGCCTTTACTGTGGTTTTTCGGATGCTGTGACACACACGATATTGGAGTGTGAACGTTGGGCGGATAAAAGAGAGAAGTTTTTAAGAGAGTGTAACTGGATAATGTTTGATTCCGTGAGAGAAATGGTGGAGAAAATGATGACGGATGAGTGGTGGTGGACACGGATCCACAAATTTATCAGGGAGCTGCTCTCTTCAAAAGAACGAGAGGAGAGGGAACTCGCAACAGAATTCTAAAACAAGCGAGTAGCACCTTGGTGGGGTTCGGACTGTCGCAGGCCGAAATAAGAGCAAATGAGAGACAGACGACGCGAGAGAGATGGCAGCCTCGCTAAGGCAGGGGTTGAAAGTCCTTGGTGGTTCATGTGGGTGTAGTTTCCTTGATGAATGTGTCGGAGAAATAATGGGAATCGGGCGATAGCAGGGCATCAGGAGAGATGTTTGCCTTAACCGGCCCTTCCATCCCGATGTCTGGTGTGACAGAGGAGAGGTTTTTAGTTGGACGCCGACCGTTTCGGAGTGGTGACGGGACGAGATGTCAAAGGTCGAAATTCCTTGGGCATCTCGCCCTGGCACAGCTTCGCTAGGGTATTAGGAACCCAACACTACCTGTGTGAGTCACAGGTGTCTGTATGCAGATTTTCCTTCTTCTCTTTAAAGATGTAAAAAACGAAAAAGGAAAAAAAGGTATAATGCATCACACTGTTAACCTTTTAAATAGAATTCTATGGACTGATAAAGCTCGTTTCTATAAAAACCAGGATCGTAAATCACCATAACTACCATTATTCGTCAGTGGAAACTCCATACTGGTTAAAAAAACCCGCTTTCAAAGTAGATGGGGAATTAATGTTTCTTATAAGGTATTTAATGGGTATTTTATAGGGCTGTATTTTTTGAAAGAATATTTAAATATACAGAAGTATCATAATTTTCTGGACAATACTCTAGCTTTGTTACTGAAGAATATTTTGTTACTCAAAATAGGAGTTATGGTATGACAACAAGATGTTACACCATCACATAACAGCGGTATTGTAATAAATTACCTTAATATCATATTGTCGATGGTCTTCAAGGTTAACGATGTTCGATGTGTTGTTAACGGTAGATTTTTTGTGTAAAGTAATTTAGAAGAACATGTTTATATTTAAGAACCTACAAATGTAAAGTAAATCATTAAAAAAATGAAATTAGACAAAAATCTACTCAGATTACGTCAGAGACTGTTACGTTACGTTAGACTGTTCCACGGTGTTGTTGAAGCAGAAGCAGGTTAGGTTGAACCCCCTCTTTAAAATTATTTCACATTTTAAATGTTATTGGGTATTATACTGCTCATTGTTATACATCATTGAATTTGGGTTAAAATCCTTTCAATTGAGGTAACTCTAACTACCCTGATCCATTTAATTTTTACTTTGATATCGTTACAATGCCTTTGATACCGTTACATGTTTTAGGTATAGACATATATTGTTTAACACTATATAGAACCATTCAATACTCATTTTATTTTATACTCATTTCATAAAATTAAAAAAGAGTGTCTACGTATATAAACATAAATAGCACTTACCGGAAATTTTTTTTAATGCATTCGTCCTCCCAAGCTTCATAGCTTAGAAAATAGTAGTGAACAATACCTACAAAATATTAGTTTTATTTTAAAATTTCGTTGATCTTAAATGCAATAATACTGACAAAACATCATAAACAGCTTCTTGTAAAAATTCATTTGACATTAGATATTGAATCTATTGACCAAACCACAGAAAACAGCTAAAGTGAAACATGCTATTTTGTTGTGGCAAATATCATTTTTCACTCTAACTAAATATAATATACATTAGTTTAAGTGAAATGCATTGGTTCCTTAAAACGCTTCAATGCAGGGATCTCAAAAAATATTACAATATTGTAAATTAACCACAATATTAGGCTGTTCAAAAGTTGCAATCATTGCAATATGTCAATTCATTCTTTTTTTCAAACCATTTAGTATCGACGTGTCGCAGTATTTTTTTACAGTGGAAAAAATCAAGTATCGTGATACAGATACAGATTCAGAGAGTGAATTTTTATTTTTGAAAGATTTAAAAGCAAATGGCATTTATGAGCGAATGTTAAAAGTCTCATCTCCCTTCAATTAGTACAAAAACAAAATGAGTTGCTGAATTTAAACGTAGTCGTACAAGCCTTGAACACGAACCACGTCAAAGACGTCCAAAAACAGCAACAACATCAATAAATCATAGAAAAAATACAGGATATCGTATTGGAAAATCATAGAGTGACTGAAAGGGATTAAGGAGACGCCCTAGGTATTTCATTTGGCAGTGTTAGCAATATTTTAACTAAAGTATTTGGTTTCAGGAAGTTCTCTTCATAATCTCGTTGGAATAAGTCTATTTATGTTCAGGGAGACTATACTGAGGTGGAGGAAAAAGAACTTCATACCTAAAAGATTTGATAATGTAATATAACATATCAGTAATCAAGAGAATTTATTTGATTATATGACAAATAAAAAAACTGTAATTTAATCGATACATTAAAAAGATGATACAAATATATGCTACAACTATATAGGAAAAAGGAGACTTAAATTAATTTGTGAATCATATAAATGGAGGAGGTTTCACAAAAAGTAGATCAATATTTCATTAATTATTCCATAATGTACCTAACAATAACTGTATAATAGTTATGAGCAAAATCTTGAAATGCCCAAGTGAAAAAGGTTTAATGATTTAAAAGGGTTGTTATCATCGAAACGATTTTTGTAATAAACTATTCCTGGCTTCCTAGTGTAACGAAGTCATGTAACATATCTCCAGGAAAAACAATTGCCTTAAACATCCTTTTTTCGAAGTTATAATAGGTCGTTAGGACGTTGCTCAAATTGAAAAAAAATTATTTAATTCAACAACTTCAAAATAGTTTTTTTGCCAATTGAATACCCCAATTGTTACCAATGATAGGGATGTCATATGGAGATTTGCGTTCGATTGTTATCCAATAATTCCGTAATCTATATCACATTTAAAATGTGTGTATCCACTGTTCAAAATCTTCTCTATAGTCATCAAGTTTAAATTTTCTTACATGGCTACCAGAAATATGGCAGCCACATATCAATTTCTGTTCTGCCCTTCATGTTTATTCGAGTTTAATGTTAATTATGATAGTTGAGTTTTGACATTTTACAAGACCTCTACTACACTCATAACGAGTA
Source organism: Diabrotica undecimpunctata (assembly GCF_040954645.1). NCBI lineage: Eukaryota > Metazoa > Arthropoda > Insecta > Coleoptera > Chrysomelidae > Diabrotica > Diabrotica undecimpunctata. Next base: position 82,523,868 of record NC_092807.1, read on the forward strand.
AGGTTGGTCCATATTTGTCTTTTGTAAAAGCAACTAAAGATAACATAGAATTTGGTAGATATTTCTGAAAGTCAAACATATAGCATCGCTTACTTTCATTGACTAATCAAAATTTTCATCTTTTTATAAATTTTATTTTATAAAATATCCTGAAAGCCATTATATTGCTGACGATAAAGATCATATGTATATTATACTTGGGGTCAAATATAAAGGTAGTTACTTTAAGTATTTTCTTCGAGTTTTATGCGTCTGGTATAAGGGAAAGTGATAAAATATAATATTTAAAAAAATGTATTTAAAAATTCCTTTATAAAAGGTATATATTAAAACACCCTATCGGGCTACATCACAGAATCTTTTCGGAATTAATATTCCATCATCAGTGCTATCTGGATGTACATGTTTTGAGCCACTAAATAATTCAAATAATTTTGTAAAAACCCGTTAAACGTTGTTAAATTGAATTTTATTCACATTATTTGATCTTATATACTAGGATGTTAAAGTTATAATAGAAATTGATAACATGGCAACGTAAGACTCCACTGCAGGTTGCCAGTCCCGAGACAGTCTCTCCGGTGATGTAGCTCGATAGGGTGTTTTAATATATACCTTTTATAAAGTAATCTTTGAATAAATTTTTTGTTATACATGTCATACAGACAGCTACAGGAACTTAGTTTTCTTGTTGATTATAATCTTTTAAGTTAATGAAGATTATTAATGAACTATGTTAAGAAGCTGCTGCGGCTGCCTACTACAATCATTAGTTATTATGGACGTACTAGTATTCTAAATGCAGAGAACCTTGGTAACAAACATTTAAGTTAAGCCAAGACGGCTTCATAACATAAGCGCGATAAATGCGGACCCTTCATCCATTAATGACAAAGTTGAAGATATGAGTCTTCAAAGAAATTAGTTTGTCAGAATATGTGGTTCGTTATCTTGACGCCAATGGCTGCACAGTGTCTACCCATCTAACGACAACTGCTGGATGTTCCTAGGATTTGAAGCTTCTATTTCCATCCCCAAGCGACCAATATTCCTAAAAATTCAAGTCCAAGTCTCTTAGGTTAAGTTTCTCTTAGACAAAAACCTAAACAAAATCAGCTATTTAATTTCTGTTCCCTTACCTATTATAATACTTTTTCTTGTAATATTCTCATTTTTTTCTCTTTTAGAATTCAGCCTTTTTTAGATGAGCTATTCTTTTAACTTTAATATATATCTGATATTATGTCCGGTATGTAATCCATTAATTACTCTGTCGTCATTTAAATTAAGAGCTTTATACTCATGGTTTTGAGAAGTACCTATAAGTGCAAGAAATTGGAAAAAGGCCTCAAGTAATAACCTGGATCAAATATTTTACCTGGATTAGCTGTAATGAATCTAACACCGGCTACCTCATCTTGATTATTTATTTATCGTATGGCTCTTGACACATACATACGTTGTATATTAGGATGTCCTTTGACCCGCCATCATATTATCTTGACGAGCACCTGTGATGTGTCTGATGGTCTGTATTTGTCCACAGCCATAAAGTGGGTATGGCCGTTTACCCCATTATTGCATTTTGTAGTTACATCTACCATGTTGAGTTCCATTTATGGTCAGCACATATGATGTGCTGCATGCCAAATCCAACCTTGGTGGCTTTGGATGAAATAAGACATATTTCAACTTTACTGTTTATTTTATTGTCGGGTCTCTGATACCGCCAACAAATATTCTCATTATGTTGTTTAAATGTACATCTATTTTTTGTACAGGTGGGCATTTAAACCAGAGTAAGGAACAGTATTATTCTGACGAAAAGACCCTGTCTGTGGCCCAAAGCAGATGACAGCATAGTAGTACTGATGCTCTCAATGTTTGGGCGCACAGCTTCTAGATGATGTTGTGTCTGAATTTCAGTATTTTCGCTGACTTTGTTAAATGCTCTTTGCAGGATAAAGTTATATCGAAAGTCATCCCTAGGTACTTTGTGGTTTTAGTGTAGTCTAGTGTGATTAGTGTCTGTTAATAATTAATTATTAGTAGGCTAGTGTAATTATTTAATGTTAATTCATGTTTTATTCTGCTATCTATCTATTCTGCTGTTTTTAAGTCTGCTATTGCCGGTTCCCATTACTACTTGGATTGATCATTCGCTTAGTATACTGTGAATTATTTGAGCGGTGGACTTGGACGTAATTTTTCGAAAAACGTTTCAAACTAAACCTCTCTCGAAAGTGTATCGTAGGCCATTGTTAGATCTGTAAACGCGACTCATAGAATATGACTTATACTTTTTTTTCCAGTATATCGGGAACAGTAGTAGGATTAAGTTTACATACATAACATACATAACATATTTTGACCAAATACTGACTTTCCTAAGCAGCCTATATATATATATATATATATATATATATATATATATATATATATATATATATATATATATATATATATATATATATATATATATATATATATATATATATATATATATAAAGTGCACTCGTAAGTGAATGGGATATTTTGGGTCAATTTGGAGATAAAAAAGACAAGAGTTGTGCTACTTTATCTATTTATTGAAGACGTTTCGCCCACTGTTTAATGGGCATCATCAGTTCATCTAAAAGAGTGTTATTAGCGATACATCTAATATTATGAAAAACGTATTTGAAAGCTCGAATGTCAGAACTGACAATCAGCTGGTGAGATTGAAGGAAAAGTTTTGTAGATGCCAACATAAATGTTATGATATAATAAAAGAAGTTGAAGAAGAAACTAATAATTTAAAAGTAGAATACGGAAAAATCAATTTTGTAGTATTAGTGCATGGTAAATTTGGCTTAAGTTGATGATATCAGTTCTCTTTTTTAATGCATTAGGTTGTTTCAAAATATGACACATTTCCATAAACGGTCTCTTATTAAGGTTACGTTCACTACAGAGAATTCTAACATCATCAAAATTCACAGTATGTTTGGTGTTGATTTCATGTTGTGCAAGGGCACAAGTATGTTTAGAAAGTTTAATGTCACTACGATGTGAAGTAAGGCGTCCTTTAAGGGAACGGCCAGTCTGACCAATATAACATGCATCACATTCAGAACCGGGTATGTGATAGACTACATTCACTTGTTCCAAAAAGGAAAGAGGTGTTTTAATTTTAGAAAACAAGTTCCTGACAGTCTTAGCATTATTGATAGCAATCTTAACCGGGATATTGTTCTGTTTGTACAATTTAATAAGCTTTTCAGTAACATATGGGAAATAGGGTAGTAAAGAGTAATGGGTGGTGGAAGTTGCAATGTTAGGAGAAAGTAGAGTACTGTTGTTCATAATATTATTGGAAATCATTCTAAGTTGATCACCATTAGGCAAATCATCAATAGAAGACCCAAAACTTGTTGAAAAAAGGTATTTATTTATGAGAGATGTAGGGTTAGAATTGTCAGATAGTATACTTCTGAGTAACAAAAGAGAATCCCTTTTATTATCAGGATGTGTTAACCTATGTAGCCTACAGCTAAGTGCTTTTATAAGATTTATTTTGTATTTGAACGGATGGCAAGAGTGATAGTTAAGAAACCTATTACTAGCCATAGGTTTCCTGTACCAACTTGTAGTTAGTGTATTGTCATTATTTCTAAAGACACGCATGTCTAAGAAAGGAATACTATTGTTAGAAGGATCCTCAAGTTCATAAGTAAACTGTAAGTGAGGATCAAAATCATTAAAAATCGATAAGGTAGACTCTACTTTGTCAAGGGGTAAGGCTAACAAAAGGTCATCAACATATCGTTTAACAAAAGGGATATGGAAATCTATAAGACCCAAACATTCAGATATCAAGTCATCAAGGACAAAGTTAACAAGGATGGGAGATATGGATGAACCCATTGGTGTACCAAAAATTTGTAAGTAATATTTATCATTGAAAACCAAAAAATTAGTGTCAAACACCAATTGCAAAAGATATGCAAACACGCCCCAGGAAACGGGGGAGTTTGGTTGGATAGTGTTCCAATGATTCCTTAAAGAAGTGAGAACACTAGAAAAACGAAGGTTGGTGAAAAGTGATACTACATCAAAGCTCACCAAAATGTAATTAAGTGGTAGTTTAAAATTGTTAATAAATGCACTAAATTGAAAAGAATCAAAAATATTATAAGAATTGTGATAATCATAGGATTTAGATAGAATATCAGTTAGAAATTTGGCAATATGTATATTTGGTGAATTGATAGAAGAAACAATAGGTCTTATACTAAGAGTTGGTTTATGTATTTTGGGTAAACAGTAAAATCTCGGTGAATAACCATCATAGTTATGCAGAGATTTAGCTATGGTTTGGTTTATGACCTTAATATCCTTCAAATGCGTAATAAACTTTTATTCGTTTATTCTATTAGTAAACTTAGAGCAAGGGTTAGGGGGAAGGAGTTGATAATAACGACTATCGTCCAACAAGGACTGGCTGAGAGATATATATTGATCTCTATCCATGAGAACTGTGGCATTACCCTTATCGCTAGTGAGGACCAAAAGGTTTGGGTGATGTTTTTAAAAAAGATACTCTTTCCCTATATACACTATCAATGATCGATATGGAATGCTTAGGACGTTTGGTATAATTCAATAAAATGGTATTGGAAGAAGACCTAAGGGATAAAAGGTCTGAGTCATCTATATATGACAAAATATTCTCAACATCAGCAAGAATCCTATTAACGGAATAATCCCTGAAAGACGGTTGAAGGCCAAATTTTGGTCCCAAAGATAAAAGTTTAAGAATGTCTTGAAGAACATCAACATTGGAAAGATTTTTAATCCATTTTGGATTGAAAGGAATTTTGTGAAACTCCGGGGTATCTAAATTATCTAACTTTTTTGAAGGCGTAATATTGATTTCTGGTAATAGAAATTGAATTTTCTGTGTAAAGAAGTCTCAAAAGTGTCAAGTAAAGGGACACGAAGAACCTGGTCTAAGAACTCAGTGATATTTTTAATTTGATTAGTAATGAATTTAATGTCTAAATGAACCCTCGAAATATGAAAATTAAGCAATCGTGCCCTCACCTGGCTGTTAAGTGATTGACTCAGGTGTTGGATAGTGGGACTAATGGTCCCCGTGGTAGAAGAAAGAATTGTAGACGTACAATCAATGATAAATCTGGGAATCTTTCGTGTTCTCCTAAATTCTAATAAGAAAGTTCTTTTTGCTTCCGCTGTAGCTAACTTTTCAACTAAATTTGTCCATCTCTTGAGTTTCTTCACTGTAGTTTCTCCATAGATGCGCTTAGTCTTAGCATAGAATCCCTCTGTACATAAAGACATCTTTAAGGAATATGACCGTTTAATTTAATATAAAAAAGTGCACTCGTAAGTGAATGGGATATTTTCGGTCAATTTGGAGATAAAAATGAAAAGAGTTGTGCTACGTTATCTATTTATTGAAGACGTTTCGCCCACTGTTCAATGTGCATCATCAGTTCATCTAAAAGAGTGTTATTAGCGATACATCTAATACGAAAAACAATTAAGTAAATGATTTTACCTTTAAAAGATCTGTAGCATTAAGATGTTATTATTGTGAAGAAACATCAAAAATTAATCTAATAAATAAATCAGCAAAAATACAGAAACACAGAACGCTGGAAGATTCCCAATTTAAGTAATTTTATATTAATTTATATTTTTTTTGTATTAAATTAAACGGTCATATTCCTTAAAGATGTCTTCATGTACAGAGGGATTCTATGCTAAAACTAAGCGCATCTATGGAGAAACTACAGTGAAGAAACTGAAGAAATGGACAAATTTAGTTGAAAAGTTAACTACAGCGGAAGCAAAAAGAACTTTCTTATTAAAATGTAGGAGAACACGGAAGATTCCCAGATTTATCATTGATTGTACGTCTACAATTCTTTCTTCTACCACGGGGACCATTAGTCCCACTATCCAACACCTAAGTCAATCACTTAACAGGCAGGTGAGGGCACGATTTCTGAATTTTCATATTTCGAGGGTTCATTCAGACATTAAATTCATTACTAATCAAATTAAAAATATCACTGAGTTCTTAGACCAGGTTCTTCCTGTCCCTTTACTTGACACTTTTGAGACTTCTTTACACAGAAAATTCAATTTCTATTACCAGAAATCAATATTACGCCTTCAAAAGAAGTTAGATAATTTAGATACCCCGGAGTTTCACAAAATTCCTTTCAATCCAAAATGGATTAAAAATCTTTCCAATGTTGATGTTCCTCAAGACATTCTTAAACTTTTATCTTTAGGACCAAAATTTGGCCTTCAACCGTCTTTCAGGGATTATTCCGTTAATAGGATTCTTGCTGATGTTAAGAATATTTTGTCATATACAGATCACTCAGACCTTTTATCCCTTAGGTCTTCTTCCAATAACATTTTATTGAATTATACCAAACGTTCTAAGCATTCTATATCGATCATTGATAGTGTATATAGTTAAACAGTATCTTTTTTGAAAAAATCACTCAAACCTTTTGGTCCTCACTATAAGGGTAATGCCACAGTTCTCATGGATAGAGATCAATACATATCTCTCAGCCAGTCCCTGTTGGACGATAGTGGTTATTATCAACTCCTTCCCTCTAACCCTTGCTTTAAGTTTACTGATGATTATTCACCGAGATTTTACTGTTTACCTAAAATACATAAACCAACTCTTTGTATGAGACCTACTGTTTCTTCTATCAATTCACCAAATATACATATTGCTAAATTTCTAACTGATATTCTATCTAAATCCTATGATTATCACAATTCTTATAATATTTTTGATTTTTGATGATGTTTCTTCACAATAATAACATCTTAATGCTACAGATCTTTTAAAGGTAAGATCATTTACTTAATTGTTTTTCATATAAGATGTATCGCTAATAACACTCTTTTAGATGAACTGATGATGCCCATTGAACAGTGGGCGAAACGTCTTCAATAAATAGATAAAGTAGCACAACTCTTGTCTTTTTTATCTCCAAATTGACCGAAAATATCCCACTCACTTACTAGTGCACTTATATATATATATATATATATATATATATATATATATATATATATATATATATATATATATATATATATATATATATATATATATATATATATATATATATATATATATATATATATTATATAAATATATATATATATATATATATATAAATATATATATATATATATATATATATATATATATATATATATATATATATATATATATATATTTATATATATACAGGGTGGTCCTTAAGTAATTGTACAAAAAGAAACAGTAGATTCTACACTTTAAAATATTACGATTTAAGCCAAGTAGCTTTAATAAAATGTTGATATTAAGAAAGATACAGGGGGTTAAAGTGCAAATTTAAAATTTTATTTTTCGCTATAACTTTCATGTTTGTAAACATTTATGTATAAAAATTTACAAGTGGGTACTTTAAAATATAAGAAATTATAATTTGATACACACTTTAATGTAACTGATAGAGGGCGCCACATATGCCACATATGTGGCATAAATTTACACTTAACTTTTTTTCTCTTTAAGCCACCTGTATTTGGGACAAAAAATATTAAAGTTACATTAGTTTAGCAAAAAAAATGTATACCTGTTAATAACTTCAAAACTCAACAGTTTTCGGGATAATCGCATTTTACAAATCAGCTGCATAAGTCTGATTTAAGGCAATTACTCCAGAAAACGAAGGAAAAATGGACAAAAACAATAATACTTCTGAATTTTGGTATAAAATACCTTTAACTTAAGTTAACAGTTAATGTAAACGTAATATTAAATAAAATAAATAAATCAGCAGGATAATTAACAATAGGAATTGACAAAATAACAGAATAATACGATTTTACATCAAATATTTTACGTTTTATGTTAAATTAAAGTCATAATCAAAACATTTTGTTTACAAACCAAATTAAGAAATAGTTAAACTAAATAACATAACTTTTTGTCAAAGTACGTGTTCGATATGTCCACCATTTTATTTAATTCATTTGTCGATATATTCCGTAAAAGATCGTCTCATATTAAATAGCATCATTGGTTCTAAAGAAACTGCTGCAGTATTTATTTCTTCCCATAGTTGGTTGCGAATATTTATGGGATTCTATAGACACGTTGTTTTAATGCGCCCCATACACCAAAATCAAGCGGATTAAATTCTGGGCTACTTGGTGGCTGTAATATATAATGGATGAATATATTCTTTTGGATACATATCAAAATCTTATGGTATATTATGGAACTAAATCTTATTTGTCGCAGAGGGTAAATAATGTATTAAACTGTGATGTATCTCGTCCATTGGTTACTTGTATACACACAGAATAACCTATCCATGACATTACTTATTTATATGATTACGTTACAGTTTACGAGTAACTATAACTACATCTCGTACAAATGGACTATTATGATTTACGAATGAACTAATATTATGCTGAACTAAATTGCCTGTGCGTTTACTATATTTATAACAATATCGGTTATTACGCCAACGATGATGTTTTTGTAAAAAAGCTGAGTCTTTAAGGTTAGATTTGTAGCAAAATTATTATGAAACAAGACACATACGTGTTATTCAATACCTGTGCACTAGTTTCTATTTGTCCTAATATAAATGGGTAAACAATTTACGGAATGAATAATAAGTATTCTTTTCGGATTTTTTATGAATTAAATAATTAGATCAATATCTCAACACATTGCCAAGGAATATGACTACCACGACCAATCCAACGTTCAGAAAAGTTGTATTTAAGTATGTTCTAACTGCTTTCTCTCTAGAATGTGGTAGTGTATCATTTTGCATAAATCACATGTTTTGGGACAGTATCGAAACTTAAGAAGCGATAGAAAAATGAAATTGTAAACATGATGACGGCCAACATCTGAATACGGACACGGCACCTAAAGAAGAAGATGTATAACAAAGCATTTTGCTATGTTGCATTATCATCTTTGAGTTATTTTAATAAGAATAAACTGTGAATTATGCTTATCTATAGGCATTCAGTGCTTTACCGCACAAATATTAAACTAAGAATTATTATGCAGCTGACTTATAAAATGCGATTATCTCGAAAACGGTTGAATTTAGAGGTTACTAACAAGTATACTTTTTCTGTGTAAACATAATGTATCTTTAATATTTTTTAACACAAATAGAGGTAACTTAAAGAGCAAAAAAGTTAAGCGCAAATTTATGCCACACATGTGGCGTATGTGGCGCCCTCTATCAGTTACATTAAAGTATATATAAAATTATAATTTATCCTACTCAAAAGCATTCAATTGTAAATTTTTGTATAAAAATATTTACAAACGTAAAAGTTATAGCAAAAAATTAAATTTTAAATTTTCACTTTAACACCCTGTATCTTTCTTAATATCAACATTTTATTTAAGCAAGTTGGCTTAAGTCGTAATATTTTAAAGTGCAGAATCTACGGTTTCTGTTTGTACAATTACTTAAGGACCACCCTGTATATATATATATATATATATATATATATATATATATATATATATATATATATATATATATATATTTATATAATATATATATATATATATATATATATATATATATATATATATTTATATAATATATATATATATATATATATATATATATATATATATATATATATATTTATATATATATATATATATATATATATATATATATATATATATATATATATATATATATATATATTGATACGATTAGGGTTTATAGAAAATAATTTATAAGTTATATACTACATAATATTAGATATAAAAAAGTATTTGATTATTTTAAATAAGTTATATACTAGAGAAATTTATAAAAATATATTTATGTGAGGGCATTTTTAATAAATTAGCATATAATAATTGTAAAAAGTTGTATTTTAATATTGTAAATATATATAAGTGAGCCATGTGACTAGGCAACCAACTATACAAACTCTGTCTCCAATTTGACATTTTAGGAAATAATTGGGAATATAAAGTGGGGTTATTATAATAATATTGTTTGAAATGTGTATTTTATTAAATTAGAGTGTTAGTTACTAATTTAATTATATATTCTGATCTGAAAAGCCTAAATGTAAACAAAATTATTAATAGAAAAGAATGGAATTCTCTGGATCTCCGGAGATGGCCATGTTTGCGAAATGGTTTGTTCCAGAAAATTCAGACATGTATTAAATAGAACTGAATAGAACATGATATCTTACCAGATGGTTCTAGAAATCCAAAAACATATAAATACCCGTGATTTGGATTCAAGATGGCAGTTTTAGACAGTTTTTAGAAGTTTTTAGTCAGAAGTCAAGCAGTTTATTATGAAAGTTAGTTAGAGTCAGTGAATCAAGTACAAATAGTCCAATAGTTTAATATAGTGAGTTAAATGAAGATTAAAAATTATGCATATAATTTAATGCACATTTATAATTATACACAAATAATTATTGAAGATAAAAAAAGGTATATTGGAAGAAATTAAATTATATTATGGTTGGAGATTAGTATAAATCAACTTATAATAATTGGATATTGGTATATTGAATGAAGAATAAATATAAATGCTGTTTGCTGGTTTGGTTGGTGGTGTATAAATGCTGGTGAAGAAAACTATATCTTAAATTGGTAGAAGCTGATAATTGAAAAAAGTAATTTCACAAAAAACAAGGATAACCGAAGTACGAAGACTTTCAGTGGTGATTAGAATATATATAGTGGAAAACAGTTCATTTAGGCATTCAGTGAAAGAAAGGTACAACATTTTGTTAATATAATTTAGTTAGTGTCTGTAGCGTTATAACTGCTACATTGCCTGCTTTCTTTCTTATGTTAATATATTTCGTTAATTCTATTCTCCAATTTCCATATCTTCTGTCATAATTCATATTCTTCTATATCCTCCATTGTATCTCTTATTTTTCTATATATTTTCTCAGATATAGATTGTATCAGAATTATGTCGTTACTTAATTGATTCATTATTCTCTTTTCATTTTTACTGGTATTTGGTATAAAAACCAGTTGGCGTCCAAATCTATCTTCTTTACACATATATATATTTCAGTATCTACCTTTCCTATTTTCTTAATAATCATCATTTTTATCTTTTACTCAAGTTTCTAAAGAATGAATTTTATTTTCATCTCTATTTCTGTTACTTTGGAACGAGAGGTGCCATCTTTATTCTCTGTTTAGTTTAATGCTAGTGACAAAGACTCCTTTTTGTTGACATTTCCCCCTTCCCGTTCGATACAAAAGTCGATATAATGGCTTTTATTTCTAAAAATGTCGATTTTCTTCATGACTTTTGTAAAAGTATAAATAACCAATTGTGTCGTCTCCTGAATTAGGAGGTAAGAGTTTAATATATTTTATCGGTTTCCTGATTCTACCTGTTGTATAAAAATCTTTTTATAATTTTAACTTTGAAAAGTCTAATCTCATTATTTATGATTATCATATGTAAGTAGGTACATATTTTTGTGGATATTTCTTGTGTTTTTTTTTTATTTCTTATAATAAAAAATTAGCGATAAGAAATATATAGTTTCTTTGATATACATAGTATGTAAAAGTTTTACGAATATTTTTACAGTTTTAAATATTGAATTTAAATCCTTAATAATATCTTTTGATTTTAATAATAATTAACTTTTGACAAACTACCATTTCTATATAGAAATGTTTCTAAATTCTAAATTATCTAACTTTTCAATAAATATATCTTGTCATTTTTACCGAATCCGCTTTGTAATTAATATTAGAATATTTCAGTAGTAAAAAGTAATTACCATTTGCTTAAAAATATTATATATCCTTACTTTTACTTATTTGCTACATAAATAAGAATTGTTTCTCGACTTGCTTGGGTGAATAATGATAAAATTTTGTTAAATTTGATTGGTCACCTATTCATCCCCCAAGCAAGGTCTCTCATTTTGGTTTCACCATTTTCTGAAGCAAGGTGTGTTTTTCTTCATTTTAGTCAACCTCCGGGATACATTTCTCAGGTGCGGGTCAATTTATATTAACATCCAGAAGACCAACCGGCCTGAGAATGGCACTATCATTCCAATAGGAGAGTTGACTCCAGGAGAAGAAAATCCACAACTCACAACATGGCTTGCTAACAACCATAGCAGAAAAGACCAGGATAAAACCTAGGATTTGGTGACAAGCATTTTTCCTTACTATAATGTAACACTGTAGCAAGAAGTCAAATAATTTTTATTTAAATTCAATATATTTAAACATGTATTTTTCTCTCATTTTTTTTAATATTTTAATAAACATGTGTTAATTTAACTGTGTATTGTTTCTTCTTTTTACTTGTTTGCGTGTGTTGCTCCAGAGTAGGCCATATTCACGTCCTGAGTGAGCTAGCCAGGGAGTGTTTCGTATAACGTCTAATGTAGCAATTTTGCAATTGATACATTAGGGGTTATGACGTTAAAAATTGGTCCCAACGGGAAACGATTTGTCACTCCAACGTTGTTAGTGATGTTAGTCGGATTGTAGCAGCAAACTAAGGTTTGCGGTTACAAGTTGACAACAGCAGCTCAACGTTGAGATGTTACAAATTGAGCCTCGAAGGATTACAAATTGGCACCCAATGAATGTTCGTTGGAACGTTACAAATTGGTGCCTAACGTTACAAATTGGCGCCCAACGTAAAATACTCTGAGTAATGCATACATTCTTGTATTTAGTCCATAAATATGCATATGCAATATGCCGAGAATTCATTCTCATTATCTTCTTATCTTTAATAAACAATGTAATTATTTCCAGACCATACTGTCTATTGAAGTTTAGTCATAATAAGTTTCTCTGATTTAGTTCACAATGATTGCCCTCATCAATGCATAACTACAATGAATTTTCTTTTTCTTGAGTGTTATATTTTAATGAAATTTTTTTTATTGCATTTACAAGGTAGATTTAACCTTATGCATACTACTATTTAGAAATCTGGTGTAGGGTTGTGTCTCTTTGAAATGACAATGGAAAGGTTTTGTTTTTTATACCCTCTTGTATAACTTTGCTCTGTACAATTTTTCTGTATAGATTACTTTATTATTCTAACAGGTGCATAACGTTTGGATTTAAATCAAAGTATATTTATGACTAATTTTTCTTCTTCAGTTCAACTGAGTATAATTTTGTGCAGTTTTCTTTTCATCTTGTGTAAATTTTATACTTAATAGATGTCTAGATTGGTCTTACTAAATTTTTACTTATTTCTTTTATATTTTGATGTTTACCTTATCTTTCTTAACTGCTTATAATGTTCTACTCATACTATCTCATGCAATATATGCAACTAAAATCTAGATTAGTATTATGATAACTAATATTTGGATTTATATACCTACTGCATTACTGATGATTATGATATCTTATCTTTTATAACTTAATGATTATATGCATATCTAGTGATATTGCTAATATCATAATTACTTTGGTTTAAAATTAGCTTCCCTTAAGAACTAACATTCTTGAAAGAATGTCTTTCTAACGATGTTTATCTCCATGAGTGATAGATACATCGTCCCCATATTAGTTGTTTTTGTATGATATTTATGTAATTACATATATATGGGACCGAACTGTGGTGGAGATGTACATTTATACCACTGGATCTTCCTTTAATGGTAAGGTTGTCTTTAGGGTATGGCGTCGGGGGGTTCATAGTACACAGGACTGTCGTCTCTGAGGAGCGCTTTCGAGGTTTAACCATGGATTATGAGCTACTGCGTTCATACCAACATGATTTCAATCGGCCCAGTGTATAATCGATGTACAGTACCAAAGATTGCGGATAACCCTTAACGTAGCTTTTCTCCCTCTTGGTCTACGACCAATTTTAGTGTGACGAATACTATAATTCGTTGGGATAAAATATTTCCCTGAGTATTAACTCTAAAGCCCTGTTACATGCTGCTACAATGTATAGCACATAAATATTTGCCTCATAATTTTAGTGTGACGAATACTATAATTCGTTGGGATAAAATATTATCCTGAGTATTAACTCTAAAGCCTTGTAAGGAATTGCTATAAGGTATAGCATAGGATTATTTACCTTACAATTTTAGTGTGACGAATACTATAATTCGTTGGGGATGAAATAATACCCAGAGTGCTCACTCTAAAGTCATTTAGTGTATATAGTATTACAATACTGTAATACATAGTTTATAATTATGTAGTTAAAATTTTAGTTTAACGGATACTATAATTCGTTGGGTGATAGTCATTTATTTTTTTTGACTTAGGTTAATATAAGTATATTAATTTTTATATCTTATCACAAGTTAACCATTTTCACTTTATTTTGTTTAAATAATAGTACCTAAACTTACAAGTTATTATACCTATATCTAGGTATCTAGATAACTTTATTATTTGGTAAAGATTACCTTTATTATTATTTTGATGATCATAACATATAATGAGTTTAGTGATGAGAAAAATTTCTCAAGGTACTTTAGAAATTTTTCTACTGGGTGGTGGAAGTGTGTAGCGTTATAACTGCTACATTGCCTGCTTTCTTTCTTATGTTAATATATTTCGTTAATTCTATTCTCCAATTTCCATATCTTCTGTCATAATTCATATTCTTCTATATCCTCCATTGTATCTCTTATTTTTCTATATATTTTCTCAGATATAGATTGTATCAGAATTATGTCGTTACTTAATTGATTCATTATTCTCTTTTCATTTTTACTGGTATTTGGTATAAAAACCAGTTGGCGTCCAAATCTATCTTCTTTACACATATATATATTTCAGTATCTACCTTTCCTATTTTCTTAATAATCATCATTTTTATCTTTTACTCAAGTTTCTAAAGAATGAATTTTATTTTCATCTCTATTTCTGTTACTTTGGAACGAGAGGTGCCATCTTTATTCTCTGTTTAGTTTAATGCTAGTGACAAAGACTCCTTTTTGTTGACATTTCCCCCTTCCCGTTCGATACAAAAGTCGATATAATGGCTTTTATTTCTAAAAATGTCGATTTTCTTCATGACTTTTGTAAAAGTATAAATAACCAATTGTGTCGTCTCCTGAATTAGGAGGTAAGAGTTTAATATATTTTATCGGTTTCCTGATTCTACCTGTTGTATAAAAATCTTTTTATAATTTTAACTTTGAAAAGTCTAATCTCATTATTTATGATTATCATATGTAAGTAGGTACATATTTTTGTGGATATTTCTTGTGTTTTTTTTTTATTTCTTATAATAAAAAATTAGCGATAAGAAATATATAGTTTCTTTGATATACATAGTATGTAAAAGTTTTACGAATATTTTTACAGTTTTAAATATTGAATTTAAATCCTTAATAATATCTTTTGATTTTAATAATAATTAACTTTTGACAAACTACCATTTCTATATAGAAATGTTTCTAAATTCTAAATTATCTAACTTTTCAATAAATATATCTTGTCATTTTTACCGAATCCGCTTTGTAATTAATATTAGAATATTTCAGTAGTAAAAAGTAATTACCATTTGCTTAAAAATATTATATATCCTTACTTTTACTTATTTGCTACATAAATAAGAATTGTTTCTCGACTTGCTTGGGTGAATAATGATAAAATTTTGTTAAATTTGATTGGTCACCTATTCATCCCCCAAGCAAGGTCTCTCATTTTGGTTTCACCATTTTCTGAAGCAAGGTGTGTTTTTCTTCATTTTAGTCAACCTCCGGGATACATTTCTCAGGTGCGGGTCAATTTATATTAACATCCAGAAGACCAACCGGCCTGAGAATGGCACTATCATTCCAATAGGAGAGTTGACTCCAGGAGAAGAAAATCCACAACTCACAACATGGCTTGCTAACAACCATAGCAGAAAAGACCAGGATAAAACCTAGGATTTGGTGACAAGCATTTTTCCTTACTATAATGTAACACTGTAGCAAGAAGTCAAATAATTTTTATTTAAATTCAATATATTTAAACATGTATTTTTCTCTCATTTTTTTTAATATTTTAATAAACATGTGTTAATTTAACTGTGTATTGTTTCTTCTTTTTACTTGTTTGCGTGTGTTGCTCCAGAGTAGGCCATATTCACGTCCTGAGTGAGCTAGCCAGGGAGTGTTTCGTATAACGTCTAATGTAGCAATTTTGCAATTGATACATTAGGGGTTATGACGTTAAAAATTGGTCCCAACGGGAAACGATTTGTCACTCCAACGTTGTTAGTGATGTTAGTCGGATTGTAGCAGCAAACTAAGGTTTGCGGTTACAAGTTGACAACAGCAGCTCAACGTTGAGATGTTACAAATTGAGCCTCGAAGGATTACAAATTGGCACCCAATGAATGTTCGTTGGAACGTTACAAATTGGTGCCTAACGTTACATGTCATAACAATTTCAATTTTGAAGATAGTTTTGTTTAAATTTTAGATTGTCTATAGAATTTAATTAGTTTTATAAGAATATCAATTTAAAGATAGTTTATTTTAAATTTACATTGACTAGGTTAGATATATATATGTGTTCCATAATAGTTATAATAAAGATAATTTAAAAAAGTACTTACAAGCTAATTCTTTGAGAACCGCGATAAAAACCCTATATTATTAAAAATACTCATTGCTCATCATTCAAACAAAAAACACATCATAACAATTTGGCACCCAACGCGGTGGCTCTCTATTTAAAAGAATTAGTTTGGGAAGATAAGTGCTCTCATATAATTAAATTAATTATCAGTAGAAAGAAAAAGTATAGATTTTAATTTTAATTATATTTGAACAAGTAAAGTCTCAAAATGTCTCAAGGAAAGAAAGGTACAAAAAGCAAAAAGAATGAAGAAGATGTGGAAGTAGAAACACAACCTATACAAGAGGAGAGTTTAGTTCAAGTTCCACAAGATACTGCAGAAATGAATCCAGAAAGAGAGGAAAATGTCAATATGGCAGCTTTGATGTCATTAATGATGCAGATGAACAAGACAATAGAAGAGAATTCAAAAGAAATCAAAGAAGACATAAAAAAATTGGAAGAGAATTCAAAAGAAGTCAAAGAAGACATGAAAAAAATGGAACAGAAATTGGAAGAGAATTATAGAAAATTAGAAAAGAAAATAGAAGATAATAATAATAAAATTGTAAAACAAATGGAAAAACAAATGGATAAAAAACTTGAAGCTGCAGAGAAAAAAGTTGCAAATGAAATAAAAAGTATACGGAATGACTACAAGAAAAGGATAGACAATGAGAGGACAGAAGTAAAGAGGATTATTCAAGATAATAAAATAGATATAGAACAGAAAATAGAGTTACAGAAATGTAACTTAGAAGTAAAAATTAACGAAGACAGGAGAAACACAGAAGAAAAATTAGACGATATACAACAAAATATCCAAATAAATAGTAATCAAATAAGAAATGTGGAACAGAGAATAGATGATATTTCACAAATGAGAGACATAGGGAGACCTTACTTAAATTTAACAAATGAGACTGGGATTAAATTCTCTGGTAATATAAAAAATTTGCATCCTAGAGTATACATAAATAGTTTAAAACATAAATTAAGATTTGTGAATAATATTAATGATATTAAAGATTATATTAGAATGACATTAAATGACAATGCAGCAACTTGGTTTGCTAGTATTGAGAATGATTTAGATAATTTTCAAACATTTGAAAATAAATTTTTAAATTATTATTGGGGTGAACTAGAGCAAGCCAATGTTAGAGAAATTCTATATTTTGGAAAGTATAATCACAATTTAAAATCAAATATGGTAGATTATGCATTAAAACTGATAACAGTTGCAAAATATTTAGAACCACCACTTAGAGAGGATGAAACAGTCTTAAATGTATCTAGACATTTTGATGCTGATGTTGTCCAAACAGTAACTGTACAAAATATTCAAACAATAGATAGTTTTATTAATTTTATTCAAAGAATACAAAGAGGCAATATGACAAGTAATAATAACAACAGAAAAAACAATAATAACTTTCAATATAATAAAAATGATATTCAACAATATAGACAATCATATAACATTAATACTAGGTATGGTAATAATTTACAAAATTTTAATAATAATAACAGTAATCCAAATAGACAGAACTTTAATAATAATACTAGTTATAATAGACAAAATTTTAATAATAATACTAATTATAATAGACAACATTTTAATGACAGTACTAATAATAATAGACAAGATTTTAATAATAGAAGAAATACAGAGCGACCTAACTATAACAGACAGGTAAATTGTGTTCGAAGGAATAGAAGCTGCGAAGACAGGGAACAAAATAGTACAAGGCAGGAAAATGTGAGTAGAAGTCATAGTAGGGAAAGACATAGGACATCAGATCCAAGTGGTCAGATACAATCTGACAATTCTAATAATCAAAATTTTGTGCAGTAAACTTTCTGAATTACAAGTTAGGCCATTGCTATTATGAAAAACCTTCTGAATTTATTTCTTTAGATGAAGAGAAAATTATTGAATCTATTAATTTAATTTATATAAATGCTTTGGCCAAAAATAAAATGATTAAAATTATGATAGATACTGGTTCAGAAAGTACTTTAGTCTCGGAGAATTTTATTTTTAATACATTAAAACTATCAGATATAATAAAGAGTCCAAAAATTAAAATTATTGGTGCAAATAATAAGAAGTTGGGTGAAATTGATAAACTAGCCAATTTTAAAATTAATATTCTTAATAAAGAAATTAATATGCAAGGATTTATTGTCAAGGATTTATGTGTTGATATATTAATGGGAAATGATGAATTGGAAAAGAAGAAAGTAAAGATAGATTTTGAAGAAAAAATGGTAACTTTGGAAGGGCAAATAATTAAATTTATGCAGAAAGATGAGGTAGAAGAAGGAATAAGAGTTGATAGGATATTATTAAAAGAAAATAATGATGTTTATGAAGAAGAAATGTATTTTGATGATAGGGAAATGTCCCAGAAGAATGTAAAGAATAATTATTGTAGTGAATATTTAAGGAATGGAAATTTTAAGCAGATGGATGCCTACGAGGCGGAGTGCGTAAAATTGGAAGCAAGGAATAATGAGTACATAATGAAGAATAATTTTATTTGTAAAGAAGAAGATATAATGAAAGTTTTAAATTGCCCTGAAGAATATAAATCAATAGTCATTTCCATATTGCAGCAACACAGGGGACTTGTCAATAAAGAAAATAGAATTGCACAAAATTATATCCATAGTATAAAAGTTAAAGAAGAAAAAGATTTTAAAACAAAATCATACCCAATACCATATAAATACAGAGAAGAAGTAAACAAAACAATTAATAATATGTTAGAAGATGGGATCATTGAGAAGGCAGACACACGTTTTATTAACCCCATAGTAGTAGTACGAAAAAGATCAGGTGAAATCAGGTTATGTTTGGATGCAAGGAATATTAACAAGATTACTGAAAAGCAATTTGAAGCACCAATGAGTATAGATGGAATATTAGGAAGAATTACAGGAATGTCATTTTTCACTAAAATCGATTTACAGCATAGTTTCTGGTTAATACCTCTAGAAAGAAAAAGTAGACAGTATACAGGATTTCAGATAGATGGAGTAGTATATCAATTCAAAGTAGTACCATTTGGACTTCAATCATCTTGCAGTGCTCTATGTAGATGTCTTCATGATATTTTGGATCAATATGAACATTTTGTAATTCACTACATTGATGATATCTTAATTTTTTCTAAAACGGCTGAAGATCATGAGAAACACCTAAAAATTATAATAAATAGATTAGACAAAGTGGGACTAAAAATAAATCAAGAAAAATGTACATTTTTTCAAAAAGAAGTCATATATCTAGGTTATAAACTTAACACTAAGGGAATCGAAATGGATCCAGAACGGACACAAGTCATTCAGGAATATAAAACACTACACAATTTAAGAACTTTAAGAGGATTTATTGGAATAATTAATTATTATAAAAGGATGATACCAGATCTAAGTATAAAAGAAATTCCATTACTTGAACTACTGAGAAAAGGTGTAAAATGGAGATGGGATCAGAGAAGAGAACTAGCATTCCAAGAAATTAAAAACATTTTTCTGTCAAATTTGAAAATATACTATCCTGACTATACACAGCCATTCATACTAAGAACAGATGCATCAATAGAGAGATTATCAGGGGTATTATTACAAATACATGATGGGGTCGAATACCCAATACAATTCATTTCAAGAATTACAAAGCCACATGAAAAGGGTTACTCAGTTTCAGAATTAGAACTAGCAAGTATAATACACTGTGTCACAAAATTAAGATTTTATTTGTTGGGTAATGAATTTACAATAGAAACAGATCACCAAGCTTTAACGTCTATATTAAATAACAAATATGGAAACAGTAGAATACATCGGTGGAGTCTAATACTTAGTGAATACTGCTTTGAAATCAAATACATTTCTGGAAAATCCAATATAGTGGCAGATGCTTTATCAAGGTTAGAAAATACATCACAAAAAGGGCAGCGAACAATAAAAATTGGATTAAATCAATTAGTAGAAAGTACTGGATTATATTCTAAAGAAGAAATTATAAGAGATCAGATCAATTTGAGTGAAAAACAAAAAGTCCTTAAGAAAGATGGAGTTTATTATAAAATAATAAATGGCATAGAAGTATATGTAATAACTAGAACTTTAGCAAAGAAAATATTGAAAAATTTACATAACAATTATATGCATATTGGTTCAAGAAAGCTATGGATGCTATTTAGGGACAATTATTTTGCAAAGAATGACATAAGTATAGCAAAAGAAATTACTACCCAATGCCCAATATGTCAACTAAACAAAGAAAAGAATTTAAAAAAAAACTTACTGATAGATCCATTTCATAGATAGATGGTAGATTTCTTTGTTGTGAATAAATTTGACATCATACTTGTTGAATTTTGTATATATGGAAATTAATTTGTACCCTAAAAATCATAATTTGGGGTTAGATACTATAATTGCTATAAAAATGTCTTTCTAATATAATAAAGTGGAAAAACTTACCAATTTATATTGATGCAGTTATTTTGAATGGAAATAATTCCTAGATTTTGTCTATAAATAAACAGAACACCATATCTATTATATTTTTAATTAAGGTTATATTTTATTCTCTGATATCGCATCCATTGCTCCATTTGACATGACAGTTTGACCATAGAATAGCCGAACTGTGCTCCGTTGTTCTCTGTTTTGACATAGACAGCGAACAGGGATGTATTTAACACATTTTAAATAAAAAAAAATTGATTTATTAAATTTAATAAGGTATGAGAAAATTAATATTTAAAAAAATAATAAGTAAATCATTTATTTTAAATATTATTTTGGGGTATTGATACGATTAGGGTTTATAGAAAATAATTTATAAGTTATATACTACATAATATTAGATATAAAAAAGTATTTGATTATTTTAAATAAGTTATATACTAGAGAAATTTATAAAAATATATTTATGTGAGGGCATTTTTAATAAATTAGCATATAATAATTGTAAAAAGTTGTATTTTAATATTGTAAATATATATAAGTGAGCCATGTGACTAGGCAACCAACTATACAAACTCTGTCTCCATTTGACATTTTAGGAAATAATTGGGAATATAAAGTGGGGTTATTATAATAATATTGTTTGAAATGTGTATTTTATTAAATTAGAGTGTTAGTTACTAATTTAATTATATATTCTGATCTGAAAAGCCTAAATGTAAACAAAATTATTAATAGAAAAGAATGGAATTCTCTGGATCTCCGGAGATGGCCATGTTTGCGAAATGGTTTGTTCCAGAAAATTCAGACATGTATTAAATAGAACTGAATAGAACATGATATCTTACCAGATGGTTCTAGAAATCCAAAAACATATAAATACCCGTGATTTGGATTCAAGATGGCAGTTTTAGACAGTTTTTAGAAGTTTTTAGTCAGAAGTCAAGCAGTTATTATGAAAGTTAGTTAGAGTCAGTGAATCAAGTACAAATAGTCCAATAGTTTAATATAGTGAGTTAAATGAAGATTAAAAATTATGCATATAATTTAATGCACATTTATAATTATACACAAATAATTATTGAAGATAAAAAAAGGTATATTGGAAGAAATTAAATTATATTATGGTTGGAGATTAGTATAAATCAACTTATAATAATTGGATATTGGTATATTGAATGAAGAATAAATATAAATGCTGTTTGCTGGTTTGGTTGTGGTGTATAAATGCTGGTGAAGAAAACTATATCTTAAATTGGTAGAAGCTGATAATTGAAAAAAGTAATTTCACAAAAAACAAGGATAACCGAAGTACGAAGACTTTCAGTGGTGATTAGAATATATATAGTGGAAAACAGTTCATTTAGGCATTCAGTGAAAGAAAGGTACAACATTTTGTTAATATAATTTAGTTAGTGTCATAACAATTTTAATTTTGAAGATAGTTTTGTTTAAATTTTAGATTGTCTATAGAATTTAATTAGTTTTATAAGAATATCAATTTAAAGATAGTTTATTTTAAATTTACATTGACTAGGTTAGATATATATGTGTGTTCCATAATAGTTATAATAAAGATAATTTAAAAAAGTACTTACAAGCTAATTCTTTGAGAACCGCGATAAAAACCCTATATTATTAAAAATACTCATTGCTCATCATTCAAACAAAAAACACATCATAACAATATATATATATATATATTTATATAATATATATATATATATTTATATAATATATATATATATATATATATATATATATATATATATATATATATATATATATATATACAGGTTGAACGAATTTAAAACGGAACATACAATTTAATATATGTCTGTTTGAACTGCATTTGAAATAGTGGACCAATATAAAACTTGGACAAAAATAAATCCATACCCGGTGATAGACATTGTATAAAATATCGTTCAACTATCTGTCTCCTTTTAGGACGCACCATAGTCTTTAGCACCGCCCAAAGTCAATGTTGCCAAATCGCCGTGTAATAATCCGATTTGCGGATCTTTTTGAGAGTTATATCTTCTTCGTATCTTTAAATAAATATTTGCCTATATTTTTCATTGTATTTACCAATCTACTATAACAGACTAATAACAAAAATAAACTTAATGGTTTGTAGTTATTTCCTTTCTTTTCTTTAAATATTTGGTTATTATGGTTAACACCTTATTTGAAAAACATCAAGAGGAATGAGATTGGCAACACCGCTCAAAATATTCATCTGTTTGACGGCATAATAACTGCTTGTTTAGTCTAGTTTTCACAGTGATTCTAGGCTGTAAGTCCGTAGCGTGAAAATAAAATATTTTCGTAAAAATATTAAAATGTATAAAATTGAAGAAAAACTACAAATTTTAACTTGGCATTTTGGAGGTCGCTCGATTCGAGATATAGTTAATTTATTCGTTGTTTCTTTTGCGAATAGGCCGGTTCCTTCGATTTCCACAGTTGAGAGAATAATTCAAAAATTTCGCAAATGTGGATGTATTCAAAACTGCCACAAGTGTAACAATCTTGGTGAACCACCTGTTCGTCAAAAGAGTGAACAACGTATAAATAATGAAGTTGATGTTTGTTTTGTTGTTGAGGCCAGCCAGCCGTGTTCAAGCAGGGAAATTGCTGAACAAGTAAACTTAAGTAAAAACACTGTTCGAGGTATTTTAAAAAGAAATGGATATCGTTGCTATAAAGTTCAAACAACTCAAGAACTTTTTCCCGAGGACAATACTAGACGAATGGTATTCTGTGAAGGGATGATGGAAAAGCAAAATGCTGACGAAAATTTTTTAAAGAACATTTTATTTACTGACGAATCGACATTTTCTCTTCACAGGAAACACAATCCATCCATTGTTCGATATTGGTCTCGGGAAAATAAACATCTAAGTATTCCTGTGCGCACACAATACCCACAAAAACTTATTGTTTGGACGGGTATTTTGGGCGATTATGTAATAGGTCCTTTTTTTATTGAGGGCAACCTGAACGGCACAAAATACCTCGAACTGCTACAAAATCAAATCGTTCCGGCTATTCAGCAACTTCCTAATATGAATTTTGGAGATATTTGGTACCAGCAGGACGGATGTCCCAGTCATAATACAAGGGCAGTTACCGAATATCTCCAAAGGACATTTCCAAACTGGTTAATTGCGACAAACGGTACAATCAAGTGGCCTCCAAGATCAGCAGATTTCTCCGCAAATGATTTCTTTTTTTGGGGGTTTCTTAAATCAAAGATTTATCGGCATAATTTTGAACGTGCCGAAAATTTAATGGAGTTAAGGGCGAAAATTATCCAACATTGTGCCGACGTTACGCCGAATCAACTCAGAAATACAAGAGCTTCTTTGTATGATAGATTCACCTATTGTTCGGATGTTCAAGGTGGATTATTTGAACCTTTACTCCATTAAATTATGTGCCTAAATAGGTTTTCTTAGTTGTTTTTAGAATTTTATCTTTTAAGTTTCTTTTAGAAATTAAGTTTTGTTTCTCTTAAGATTTACTAAGTTTTAAGATTCTTTTAGAGTTTATATTTTGTTTTTTTACGAATTTATTTTTTATTTTCCAAACCGTTACGGCAAAAAGCAATTACAAACCTATTTTATTAAGAAGAATTATTTGTAAATCGATTTTACAAATAATTTTTCGAGCATAAAACGTGATAGGTGCGTAAAAATATGCGTTTCATTTAAATTGTTCGACATGCTCCTTCCGTGGATCATTGATTACTGGCTGAGCTCACTGAGCTGAGAGCCGAGTGTGACACGGAGTCAGTGTTGCCGATGTCACGATATGAAATTATGTTACAGCTGCTAAAATTATCAGATTTTGCCAAAAATTATGTTAAAATTTTTGCAAAATTATGTTAAAATTTTTGCAAAAATTATGTTAAAAATTTTTATCTTGGTAGTTTCTAAAGGTAATAAAAATACATTAAAAAAAATTATTTTATTCAACTTAACTTGTTAATTAAAAAAAAAAAACATGAACAAAATATATTTAATATCAAATTGTTACTATAATAAAACTAATTTACTTAATTATTATACAAATTTATATAATTTAGGATTCTTGTATAATAAAAACAACAGCTAACTTAACTAGAAATTAATATAATATGAATATTTGTAAAAAAAACAAACTTTTTTATATTTCAACAGGCCATTTTGTGCCTTCTTAAGTATACAGTTGAGTCCACGGATCTTTAGCCGTGCGTCATTAATACCTGGCGAGATAAAACACATACTTTTTATCTAGCATCATTGTCTTCCACGCATGAAACTAAGGATAAACCAGCTACCGCCTGTTATTAAGTAAAGACACATGTTATTTTTACGAACGCTCTACAGTCAGTACATCGAACAGAGATAGGTACAAAAAAGACGCTTGGACGTTTTCAGATTGTAAGTACAATTTTTGACGTTTCTGGTTTGTTTACGTTTGTGGCTGTCAGTTTGTTGACTATTTTGCTATTTTTTGTCCTGTTTTTACATTTTGGAATTATTTATATTACACAAACAGTTATTTTCACAACTAACTTTATATTGCAGTTGAAAATTTTATGGTAAGTGTATTTTATTTTGCCCTTAATTTTCCTTAAAGTTAACCTTATTTACACAGATTGTCATAACCACTTTCTGTCACTTGCTGTTGCGTTGAGTAAATTTCCGACTGATTTCGTATGCTTTAAATCATGACACACGGGTAAAGATAAATTGACTCAATTGAAATATGTCGTTATTGAATTCGTTATTGATCGAATTTCATGGCATGTGATTTCTCTCATCAAACGTGACAAAAATAAATAAATAACGAACATTTTCGTCCGGTTGGCAACACTGCTGAAATAAAGACAATAGTAGCTTTCAATTTTTATACGTGATGGGCGGGGCAACCTATTTGGGTGGAGTTTTGACTTGTTCTTGAATGCGTTCAGAATCCAGCAGCCCGCTGAAGTATTGTATTTTTATAATATAATTATTTGACAACCTCTTGTTGGCCAACCACCTAGAGCGGAGTTGAGCCAAAATACATTGATTTCCTATGTTCCGTTTTAAATTCGTTCAATCTGTATATAAATATATATATATATATATATATATATATATATATATATATATATATATATATATGACTTACCAAAACGTAAAACGAAACACAGACATTAATGAACTGACAAATAAAAGTTGATATCTGATATCTCATGGTTTACTGTCATTAGTATAGAATTATTTTTATATGAGCGTATCATTGATGTTTTCGACAGAGGTAAAATGGAGATATGTTATGACTATAAGAGCTTTTTATGGTGTTATATTTATTATTATTTAAATCAGATTGAAATATACTTTATTTAGGTTTAGTGTATCTTTTTTGTCATTTTTTGCGTTGGTATTTTTTTGTATTTCTATCAATTCGTATATCTCCCTCTTCTTTTTGTTTTGTTCTGTTTTTAAAACTTTGATGTTTTCAAAATCAAATTTATGCTTTTTCTCATTTCATGTTGTGTGAGCGCAGTGACGTTGTTCTTGTAATATTTGTGAGAGCAAATTCTGGATTGAAGCAGTTGACTAGTTTGACCGATATAGACACCTTCACAGTTAATACAAGGTATCTAGTAAACAACATGTGATTTTTTAAATTTTGGAGTTTGTGTCTTTAGTTTTGTGAAATATTTATTTAAAAGGTTGTTGCCTTTGTGGGCCACTGTTATTTTATGTTTGGCTAAAAGATTTGTTAATTGTTCGGATAAACCTTTTATATATGGAAGAGTTGTGTAATTAGTTTTGATGCTGTTGGGTTTGTTGTTATTTGTGTTGTTATAAAATTTATTAAGTCTTGATTTGAACATAGTTTCGATTAGGTGTTAGGCATATGCATTCTTTAAAAGGGCATCTTTTGCTTTTTTTATTGCAGTTGGTCTGTATTTTTGATTTGTTAGTTGTATAGATTTATCTGCAAGACTTATAATTACGGACTTCTTATGGGAAAATGGATGATGAGAATTGTAGTAAGATATCGTGAAGACCATGTTTCTTTTGTCCTCTACGTCCTCTATTGTTTCCAGCATTTAATCACCTTTCGAAAATCTTTCAAAGTTCTTGAAAAACATTATCTCTAATGTCACAAATAAAAATCCTTATTATATTAAAGATTCCAATGACCTTACTTCTACAATACCTAACCTTAGTAAATTAAACAAAATTTGTTTAATTTACTAATGTTTGTATTTTGAGAATGATTTCCGAAGTGGAAATTGAAACGTCAATAAACGTATTTTAACCTTTAATTGTGGCTTATTCCCATTTAAATAGTAATTAATTCTGTAGAGTTAACGTTAAACTCAACAAACTCTTTATTTAAGGACGAAATATACCAACAAATTGTAGTTAAGATATCGTGAAGACCATGTTTCTTTTGTCCTCTACGTCCTCTATTGTTTCCTGCATTCAATATCCTTTCGGAAATCTTTTAAAGTTCTTGAAAAACATTATCTCTAATGTCACAAATAAAAATCCATATTATATTAAAGATTCCAATGACCTCATTTCTAAAATTAAAAACATTCACGTACCAGATAACCATAAATTAATATCTTTCGATGTCATTTTACTATACACTAACATCCGATTGCAAGAATTCCAATCTTCTGTAGAGTTAACGTTAAACTCAACATACTCTTTATTTAAGGACGAAATATACCAAAAATGGATGGATGTGCAATGGGTGCAAGTATTTCTAGTGTCATTGCCCAACTGGTTCTGGTAGACTTAGAAGAATCTGTCATGAGTCATTTAATTATTATATTAAAGATTCCAATGACCTTCCAATCAAAACTAATTACACAACTCTTCCATATATAAAAGGTTTATCCCAACAATTAACAAATCTTTTAGCCAAACATAATATACCAGTGGCTTACAAAGGCAACAACCTTTTAAATAAATATTTCACAAAACTAAAGACACAAACTCCAAAACTTAAAAAATTACGTTTACGAGATACCATGTAATAACTGTGAAGGTGTATATATCGGTCAAACTAGTCAACTGCTTCAATCCAGAATTCGCTTTCACAAATATGACAAGAACAACGTCACTACGCTCACAAAACATGAAAGCGAGAAGAAGCATAAATTTGATTTTGAAAACATCAAAGTTTTAAAAACAGAACAAAACAAAAAGAAGAGGGAGATATACGAATCAATAGAAATAAAAAGAAATACCAACGCAATAAATGACAAAAAAGATACACAAAACCTAAATAAAATATATTTCAATCTCATTTAAATAATAATAAATATAACACCATAAAAAGCTCTTAAAGTCATAACATATCTCCATTTTACCTCTTTCGAAAACATCAATGATACGCTCATATAAAAATAACTATATACTAATGACAGTAAATCATGAGATATCAGATATCAACTTTTATTTGTCAGTTAAAGTGTTATTTTTCTCCGAGCAGAAATAATAACAAAAGAAAATAAGTCTGTAGGAAAAATGGAGTACTAAAATAAAATAAATTAAACATAGAGTAGATGTAACATTCAAATTAACTATCCTTATCTCTCATAAGTAAATATATTATTTATAATTTAAAGGTTAAGTTCTAAAATATATATAAAAATGAACATTTTTGAAAATATTTGTTACTTACCGTAAAAGGTTAATAAAAAGAATCGCTGCATAACTACCACTCTATTAAAAACTTAAAAAGAATATGTTGTAGCGTAATTGGGATATTTTGTATTCAGCTTTGTATGACCTCTGTGATCACTATCAGAAGTTTGCACCTAAAATAAACATTTATCTACTAAAATTTTACAAGAGGTCAAATCATGGTCGTTTATAAACGGTTGTTATGTACGATATCTACATACTTTAAGGTATGGGACATATTAATGAATAACATCAATAACATATTGTTCGTTTATTTTATTTTATTTAAGAAGTAACATTACGTTTCAGACGTGAAATAGATATATTTTATTTCATTGGACCAATTCTGATTTTGACGATATTAAACCGAATGATACTCATCATTATCATCAACAGCTATTCCATCTATCGTCGGACGAAAGCCTCCCTTAGGTATGTCCATTCATTTCTGTTTGTTGTTTTTTGCATCCATTCGTGACCAGCCATTCGCTAGAGGTCATCAGTCTAACTGGTTTGAGGTCTGCTTCTACTTCTCTTGTTTGCTCTTGGCGCCATTCAATAATTCTCTTCGTCCAACGGTTGTCTTCCATTCTTCCTATGTGTCCTGACCAGTTTCCATTTAACATGGCAATCTTTTGGATTACATCTTAAACCTTTGTTCGTCTTCTTATTTCTTCATTGAATTTGCGATCGTTAAGCTTAAGTTTAAGCATTCTTCGTTCCATAGCTCTCTGAGTTACTTGAAGTATGTGGATTATGTTGCTGTTAAAAGTCCATGTTTCAGTTTCATATGTTAATACCGGCAGCACATACTGATCGAAAGTTTTTGCCTTTAAAGTATTTGGTTAATTTGGTTTGGTTTTGGTAATGCGATTTTTTGTCCTAAGCATATATATATCTATATATATATATATATGTATATATATATATATATATATATATATATACAATGTGGGTGAGATTAAAATCTCACTGTAAATGAGGATATCGGTCAAGAAGAAAAAAACTATGAAAAAACTATTTCAATCTTTTAATAGAAAACGTTTCGTGCAGTATTTCTGCACTTTTTCAGTTCTACTGATTGTAAAGTCATATAAAGATGTCAAACAATGTCAAATGCATAGGTTTAGGTGTTAAAAAATTTAATAACTACTGTAAAATTACAGTAAAAAACACATTAAAATTTTTTAAATTTTATACAAACTTAAAAAAGTACCAAAAATGTCACAGTATGTTACCAAGAAAACAATATAATATAATACAATACTTCTATTCTATCGCTGATGTACAATACATCGAAACATGAAGCCAGGAGAAAAAGTAACTTGTTTTAATTGGAGCTTAGTAAACAATTTAAAAATATGAAAAAAATTTTATTATAAAAAAAGGAAAGGTAACTTTATTGTTGGAGACACCAAAGCAATTAAAAAAAGGAACTATTTTTGACAGAAAGGCTCAACTATTATGAAGAAAAAAAAACCAAAAATAATATGGGCTTTCTATCTATGGAAATCAGACTTAGTACGAAAAATCAACTAGATAATAAAAATACTCGTTTAGGCAGGACAGAATAGAAAACTCAAATTTTTTTATAATATAAAATAAAGATTAAAAAGGAAGGTTGGAAATATAAGGTACCGATGACCATTGATACGGAATTGTGTTGGGGAACCCAGAATTATTAGTGAATGTTAATGAAATGATATGAATTTATGATATGAATTTATTTAACTCACCATGATTCTTTTGGAGAAGATTTTACATCGGATGCGAAGTGTGAAAATTGCTGAAGTTCTCGTTGAACTGAATATAGGGATTGAGTTTAGAAGTATCAAAGTAGAACCGATGGTAGCTACTTTTGTTTATAGAGGACAAAAACCAAAAATTTAGGCCATGTGTTGGTAGGATTTTGGTGTGCATAAGTAAGGGTAATGAAATATAACATTTAACTAGAAGGATTTTAAGGATTATTTAACAGCAAGGAGTGATAAATGATGCTGAGATTTTCGATGTCAGTACGTCTGTTCATGGAGTTTT
Organism: Diabrotica undecimpunctata; assembly: GCF_040954645.1. Classification (NCBI taxonomy): domain Eukaryota; kingdom Metazoa; phylum Arthropoda; class Insecta; order Coleoptera; family Chrysomelidae; genus Diabrotica; species Diabrotica undecimpunctata. The sequence continues at coordinate 82,554,744 of NC_092807.1, forward strand.
TTCCCTTAATATGTGACTCTAGGAAGGATCTCTTATAGAAATTATTCTCAGTTCCTAAAGATTTATTATTCTCAAAGTCGATTTGGTGGTTAAGAGAGATAGAGTGGGTACTGAGAGCACAAGAGTTCTTGTTGCATCTGATGTCACTTATAATATAGATATAATACGCCCTTTGAGGATTCTTTTTGTTTGGCTAATATACTTTAAATGACAGTCTTTACATGGAATCCTTTATACTACATTTGCTTTCTCTCAAATATCTAAAGTTTTTTTAATACGTGAAAAGAGATTTCCAACTGTTTTACAATTTTTGATGCCTATTTTAGTAGATACGGGTTTAAACAATTTAGTAAGTTTCTCTGTAACCTGTGGAAAATAGGGTAACGAGTAATACCTAGGAGAAGACTCAGACGTGAATTCCTCATCAAGGTGGAGTTCATTATTGTCAAGTATGTTATTATGAAAATCTCCCACATTGGTATAAGTCGGGTCAAGTAAGGACCTTGCAGTAGAAAAAAGATATCTGTTAATAAGAAAAGTTGGATAGGAATTCTCAACTAATATAGTTTTGATTAAATGAGTGGCTTCCCTTCTGTAGAAAGGATGTGACAACTTGTGAGTTTTTAAGGCTAATCCATGTACGAGGTTGTGTTTGAATCTTTTAGGATGAAAGGAATAATAATTAGGGAAGCGATTGCTAGCAACGCTTTTTCTAAACCATTTGGTTCTTGTCAAGGTTGTTGTTAACACCTCGTACAATTAACATGTCAAGGAACGGAATTGTGTTATTTACCTCCATCTCGCATGTGAACTGCAAGTGGAGATTGTATTCATTGAAGACAGAAAGGGTGTGAGTAATTTGATCAGTGGGTACGGCCAGGATCAAGTCGTCAACATACCTCTTAACAAAAGGATGTTGTAATCCAAGTGTCTAAGTCTATCTACGATAAGGTCATCCAAGACGAAACCAACCAAAAGGGAAGAACTAGAAGATTCCATAGGGGTACCAAAAATCTGTAGCTAAAATCTATCATTGAACACCAGATAGTTGGTGTCAAACACCAACTCAACGAGTTTCCCATCCAAAGGGACAGTGAGGTTGGATTTGATTCCATTGATTACGTAAAGAGGTAAGTACAATAGGTAAAGGTAAGCTGGTAAAGAGAGACACTACATCAAAACTTACTACTTGGAACCCTAAAGGTAGTTGGAAGTTGCTAATAAAATCACTAAACCTGAAGGAGTCTGAGATATTGATCTCGTTATCATGATTATATGCTGTTGAAAGTATATTGGTCAAAAAAGATACAATTTTGCAATTAGGAGAATTAATGGATGATACTATGGGATGCATGCATAATTGAGGTTTGTGGATTTTAGGCAAACAGTAAAATCTCGGAGAGATGCCATTGTAATTGTTAAGGGATTTGGCTACAACATCCGTGATACGATTTTAACTTTTTAACTTGGAGATGTGGTTATTGCTTCTGGAAGTAAACGTACTAGTGGGATTTCTGGATAACCGTCGATAATATTGTTCATCATTCAAAAGTAAACAAACTTTACTTTGTATAAAAAATTTCGTGAAAAACAATTGCAAAATAGGCATTCGATGGAGCATTTCTAAGAATAACTCAGCTTTCATAAGTGCGATTAACTTTTATAAATACCTAATTTTAAAGTTAATTTCTTCAGCTCTAAAAAATCTTTGCAAAACTATTTTATTTTTATTAATAAAAAAGTTATAATAATTAAACATTAGAAATTTCATTAAAAAATTACGAATTAATTTGTCTATAAGAGATTTAAACAATATTATGACATAAAGTTTGAAAATCTGGCAAATACAAGTTACAGAACAACTCAAAACGAATAGATTGGTAAATGTTTGTATATTTTTGACCAATTATACGGAATTTTTAATAACGTGCTCTGAGGCGGACGGTCAGCTTAAGGCGATTTCGGGCGCGCGCAAACCAATCGCGTAAATCAATTTTTAATTGCGGCAAAAAAAATGTATAAACATTTACAAAATGTTTGTTTTTGAATTGTTCTATAACTTCCATTTGACCTGTTGTCTTTTTAGCATATGACCAATGTTATAAGATAATCAAACTTGGGCGAAATGGATTTAAATGGCAGCTTAATGTTGTTAATTGGGAATATGCCACAATTTTACTTTACTAAATTTATTAATGTTTCGTATTTTAAGTACGATTTCCGAATTAAAAATCTAAACATCAAAATAAGCTTATTTTAAATTACATTGCGCCTTATTCCCAATAAAAATAATAAACTGCATATGATGCCACAATAAAAAATTCTTCATACAAAATTATTTGGCAACGTCTCGTCTCCCGATCTCTCGATCCGTCAAAGCACCGAATCAAAGTAAGGACAGATGTAACGAGTAGAGGTGGTTCGGTAAAGTTTTAATCGTAAACCGATTTTCGTAAACAAGTTACTATAATTGTTTAATAGTAGTTTCAAGTAAGCGAGTACCTACATAAACAAACATAATGGCTATTATCGTTTATACACAATATTTATTGAAGTAAAGGAAACTAATGAAGGATATATTTATTATAACTTGAAAAATAAACTAAACAATACAACCCGATATTAGTAATGGTACTACGTCGGATACTATGGATGTGAGGTTACCGTTTGCAAAAATTTTATAGCAAGATTATTGCAGGCAGCGTACCATAACAATCACTGAACTACCCTTCAAGTTTTTTTTGGCCACTTATTTTATTTGTTATTTCTTTAAAAGGCCGTAAAATTTGGGAAAGTTGAGAACAAATAATGCAGTCTTCATTACTAAGATTTGGTCTAAGTCTGTAATAGCTAATACCAATGTAGAACGGATTGCCTCATCTAACTAGGTCATTATTTTTAACATGTAATAGGTGAAGTTCTACCTAGTTTCCTCGTCTTGGATTGGCCGTTTGGGAACTTTGTTATTTTGTAATTGATACTTTAAAAGCTTTTCTGAAGATAAGGTACTTCTTTTGAAATGTGTTTTTTGCCAAATTGTCGAAAAAAAGACTTTTTATTTTATCTATTTCTACACGACAGCATTTAAGTGCGTCATCTACAAATAAATTTAACGTATGAGCAAAACAATTTAAATGTTTTCATTCCAAAACATCTTTAATAGCTTAGACCATATCTGAGGCATTATCAGTTACTGCAAAATTTACTTTTCGTTTTAGATCTCACTGATTAATAATTTCACTAATTTCAAAAGCGATGTTTTCTGAATTATGGTTTCCAGAAAAATGGCAGCAGCCTAATAAAACCGTTTTAAATTCTAAATTTTCGGTTAAATATTGTCCTGTTAATGCGATGTAACTCTCAGTTATACCATATGTCCAGAGGTCAGTAGTAATACAGATACTTTCTACTTCTTTAACAACTTGTGATCTAATAATTTGCTCAGTTTTGATACAACATTCCTGAAGTAATGAACCTGACGTAATGAACAAGTTTTTCTTGTTGGCGGTTTATATCCAGAAATCCACCCTGCAAACTTTTTATAGGCTCGTTCTTCAACTATGGAAAACGGATGAAACTAGTCGTTGCATAGGTTTAGTAAATCCATATCTATTTGTTTCTCTTGTTCTAAATTAATATTTTTATCAAATTCAAGAATTCCGCTTTAATCTGTGTCTTCTAAGAATTGCAAGGCAAAACACACGTTGATAAAGATGTTAAGAGAGACATGGGGAATCTAAAAATTGCATTCCACAACATATCTCCTCAACTAAGCAATATTCTTAGCGAATTGGTTTCTAGTACTCGTACAGAGTATATCGAAATAAAAAGGAAAAGACAGTTAAGATTTGATTTCACGTACAGGGCGCTTGCGCATCCGCTTATACGTATTTCGGCCCAATAGGCCTCATTAGAACGGCTTTCGCAAACGTTCTGAACGTGAAATAAATCTTTTCTGTTTTAGGAAGCAACTCTAACATGGCTTCGTATAGACGCAATGTAGCGACATCTGATAATAAAATCGTAGACTAATTTTCGAAACCAAATTCAAGAATTCCGCTTTAATCTGTGCCTTCTAAGAATTGCAAGGCAAAACAGACGTTGATAAAGATGTTAAGAGAGACATGGGGAATCTAAAAATTGCATTCCACAACATATCTCCTCAACTAAGCAATATTCTTAGCGAATTGGTTTCTAGTACTCGTACAGAGTATATCGAAATAAAAAGTAAAAGACAGTTAAGATTTGATTTCACGTACAGGGCGCTTGCGCATCTGCTTATACGTATTTCGGCCCAATAGGCCTCATCAAAACTTCTTTCGCAAACGCTCTGAATGTGAAATAAATCTTTTCTGTCTTAGGAAGCAACTCTAACATGGCTTCGTATAGACGCAATGTAGCGACATCTGATAATAAAATCGTAGACTAATTTTCGAAACCAAATTCAAGAATTTCGCTTTAATCTGTGCCTTCTAAGAATTGCAAGGTAAAACAGACGTTGATAAAGATGTTAAGAGAGGCATGGGAAATCTAAAAATTGCATTTCATAACATATCTCCTCAACATATCTCTCTTAACATATGTGTATATGTATTGAAGTGAAAGCAACTAACGAAAGATATATAGATTATATCAAGAATATAACTTGAAAAATAAATTAAACAGTACAAATAGTAAATAGTACTTACATTTACATTACACATTATTATTAAATCGCAAATAGTCTCAATTGACATTTAAAAACATAGGTTTTTTCACTTTACTTGTTGTTAACCATATTTATTTAAAATTAAACCAGATTTTGAATATGTCTTTACAAGGAATAGATGTTGCTACAATATTACAATATTTTATGAATATAGTGGTTAAGTTAGGATATACATGGCGATGATTTTTCCACCACTGTAATGGATAGTTCCAATCTCCGTTCGAATGTTTTCTGGGTAATATATCATCAGACAAATACATGTCGACTCCTTTTATTGCTCTTGATACAGTGTATTTTTAAATGCGTCATGTTCAATTAATTCATCAAAAATACACCATGGACTTAAGTCATCTTTATCTTTTCTTGTACTGGTTGACTTTCAATAGTATAATCTTCTTTTTCTTTAATTAAAGAAGTAACCAGCTTCTTAACTCTGTGTTTTGTTTTTTAGCTTAATTTTTATCAGAAAATCCCTACATTTTAAATCCTTATTTGTCGTTAACGAATCTACGGTTTCTTACTGGTAAGCCAACTAGTTGATGGTTGACTCAAAAAACCTACATTTTGTGTAAAAGAAAACACAGGAGCAACGAACACTTTACGTCGACGAGGACGATTAGATGATCTGAGAGACTACTACAAAACTAAAAATAACATGCGACTCTTTTGGGACGGTAGACAGTCGGGCGATCGGTTGACGTTGAATATATAATAACTAGAAACATTAGTATTTATGTCTGAATTGTCAATATAGATGAGTCAAATAAAATTAAATTATTAGAAGAATTTTTCACTAAGTAACAATAAAATAACTAGGTAATCTGATTAATGAATGAGTTTCGATTTTCGATTAACCTGCATTTTCGATTTAAAATCTTTATTGATAGTTCGTCAAAGTATTTATTTATTGTAAATATTCAATTATGAAGTCCTTTTCTTAGTTAAAATTATTTATCTAGTATAAGAATAATAACTGTATTTTCAAAAAATGCATATATGTAGAAGATGCAGCTTTTATGCAACACTTTTTGAATATTGCAATGATTAAAATTTCTCCAGATGCATTTCTGTCTGTTCCGACTACTTCTACTACAAGTACTGACATATTGTCACCGCCAACCAAGCGTCAGAAGGTGATGGATATTTCCATTAATAAAAAGATTAGTTTAGAACAAAAGATACAAACAGATATGGATTTACTAAACATATGCAAAGACTCGTTTAATCCGTTTTCTATAGTTGAAGAAAGAAATTTTAAAAAGTTTGCAAGGTGGATTCCTGGATATAAACAGAAAATAAGAAAAACTTTGTCAGGTTCATTACTTCAGGAATGTTATAGCAAAACTGAGAAAATTATTAAAGCACAAGCTGTTAAAAAAGTAGAAAATATCTGCATTACTACTGATCTCTGGACATCTGGAATAACTGAGAGTTACATCGCATTACCAGGACATTATTTAACCAAAAATTTAAAACGGTTTTATTAGGCTGCTGCCATTTTTCTGGAAACCATAATTCAGAAAACATCGCTTTTGAAATTAGTGAAGTTATTAATCAGTTTAGTCTAAAAGGAAAAGTAAATTTTGCAGTAACTGATAATGTCTCAAATATGGTCAAAGCTATTAAAGATGTTTTGGGATGGAAGCATTTAAATTGTTTTACTTTTACGTTAAATTTATTGGTGAAGGACGCACTTAAATGCTATCATGTACAAATAGATAAAATAAAAAAGTTGTTGTTTGCGACATTTCGACAAAAAACACATTTCAAAAAAAGTATCTTATCTTCAGAAAGGCTTTTAAAGTATCAATTACAACCTAACAAAGTTTCCAAACGGTCAATCCTGCCGAATCTTGACCTCCGCTTTCCATGATTAGTAACCGTTTGCAATTGCAGTGTCAATTCTATGGTGATTTTTCTGGGGGTGCTTTCTGCATTCTTATGCCGTTGACTATTATTTGTTGATTCATCCGCCTTCGGGCCGATTTCGGCCTAGTACAATTACTTAAATCGGGTTTAGCAGAAAGATTTAGAGGGATAGAACAGAGTGGCACATTGTCATTATGTACAAGTATGGATTCACGATTTAAAATGCAGGGATTTTCTGATAAAAATGAAGCTAAAAAAACAAAAGAAAGAGTTAAGAAGCTGGATACTTCTATAATTAAAGAAAAAGAAGATTGTACTATTGAAAATCAACTAGTACCAGAAAAAGAAACCGATAAAGATGACTTAAGTGGTGTATTTATAATGAATTCATTGGACATGACTCATCTTAACGCACACCTACATGCTATATAAGAAGTCGACATGTATTTGTCTGATGATATATTACCCAGAAAAAATTCGAACTGAGATTGGAACTGTCTATTACAGTGGTGGAAAAACCATCGCCATGTATATCCTAACTTAACCACTATATTCACAAACTGTTGTAATATTGTAGCCATCTGTTCCTTGTGAACAAATGTTCAAAATCTGGTTTACTTTTAAATAAAAGAAGAACACGGTTAACAACAAGTAAAGTGGAAAAATTTATATTTTTATATGTCAATTTAGACGATTCGCGATTTAATAATAACGTGTAATATAAATGTAAGTACGATTTACTGTTTGTATTGTTTAATTTATTTTTTAAGTTATAATAAATATATCCTTCATTAGTTTCTTTCACTTCAATACATATACACATAATACACATAACGATAATAGCCAATATGTTTGTTCATGTACTCTCTTACTTAAAACTACTATTAAACAATCAACTAGTTGAATGATTTAACGTTACTTGTTTACGAAAAACGGTTCAGTTGCGTTAACGATAAATGCGTCAACGACCCACCTCTACTCGTTAACACAGTAAAAATAAAAGTGTCCTTACTTTGACATCGCGACGTTGCCAAATAATTTTGTATGAAGCTTTTTTATTGTGGCGTCATAATGCAGTTTATTATTTTTATTGGGAATAAGGCCCAATGTGACTTTAAAATAAGCTTATTTTGATGTGTAGATTTTCAATTCGGAAATCGTACTTAAAATACGAAACGTGAATAAATTTTATTTATATAAAACGATTGTCGAAGTGGAAATCAAAATATTAAATTACACTTATTGTAAAGTAAAATTGTGGCATATTCCCAATTAAAAACAGTAAGCTGCCATTTAAATCAATGCGCCCAAATTTGATTATCTTAGAACATTGGTCAAATGCTATAAAGACAACAGGTCAAATAAAATCAATAAGTTTGGCAACGTTGACTTTCTCCCTTTTATTAATTTCCACTAATGCATGTTCGACGATATAAAGGGCGGACCTAATATACCTCTCTCTGTTTAAACAGGTGTTTCTCACTCCATCTCACGTAAGGTCCATACCGACCATAACCTTTTACCTATATATATATATATATATATATATATATATATATATATATATATATATATATATATATATATATATATATATATATATATATATATATATATATATATGTATGTATGTATAATATATATGTATGTATGTATATATATATATATATATATATATAGATATATATATATATATATATATATATATATATATATATATATATATATATCTACGGCATAAAGTGGACTCTGCCCATGTTAAAATTCAGGTTTAAGTGAGCTCCGTGGTCAAGTCGACACCGATATACGGAGCTCACTTGACCATTCCATAATATTGGCTCTGTCGATTCGTCAACATGTAGAGTTTCATAATTTTTAAAAATTTTGTGGAGCCCTTAAGTACCCCTGTATCATGAATGTATATTGCTTAGTTCACGTGTATATCTTATAGGGGTCGTTCAGATCTTTTTCATTGTATACTGGAACCATAGGTATATCGGTTTAAGTAAGCTCTGATAGTTTGGCAACTCTGCCATTAAGCTGTATACTTCTCGCGTATAGTCTGAACGGTTTATATGGACTCCTTATTTTTGTTATCATTCAAACGCATTACATTGTGTAACAGATATGAATACTATTAACTACCTGTTTTTGGTAGGTACGTGCTTTTCTAAAAATAGCTTTATAGATACAAAAGGATTTTGTTACCAAATTGGATTTTTTTCACATGCGGAAATTTCCTAATGTATTTTGTTAACGTGAGTATGTCTTCATACGTTTTATTTAAGAATTCGATAGATAAGAACTTCTTTTATTTTATCCATTGTTTTATGATATCTTTTATACAGATTTTTTATTATTTTATTTCTTGTTTTATCTGTGTACTACAGACAATTCTGGATAGAAAGTTATCTCAAAATAAATATTGAAGTGCTAAAATAAATATTTTTGTGTAAAAATGGATAGTAGTGCACAAAAAAAAAGAAGAATGCTTAATTTATCTAACAACAATTATACCACTTCACCCATATTACATACTTACACCCATATTACATACTGAATGTTTTATCTCCTATTTAGGGGTAATATGTAGTCAATATAAGTGTAGTTAGTGTCAAATTTGCAATGATCAATATAAGTAATAGCTTACTGACTGTACTTTACATGTTTAGTTCAAATAAATAAACCTTGTCCCTTCAAAAAAGAGCGATTGGAATGGCAAAGTCAACTAAGAAAGTGTAATGAATCTTGTATAACCTCAGATTCACACAGGTTAACCGGTGTTTGAAGGCAAGAGTCCTCATTGCAGATTTAAGAAAGATAACTACCATAAGGAAGTTCCTTTCGAGGGTTGAGATGGCGAGAAGCAGCTTATTTTTTTTTGTATGTCTTGCAGATGTGTTGGTCTAGCTAGTTTTTCCTCGATTCTAGTCATAAAATGGGTTGTTATTCGTGGAGTGGATGTTACGAATCTAGACTTTGTTTCTTTTGTTCTCTAGCTACTTATCTTCGGATATTATGTGGATTGATAACTACGATATTGTAGAGCTTATGTATGGATGTGAGTCTATCCGCTGAATTTGGCTGACTAATTTATAGCTAAATCTACGTGTTAAGTATGTATTGATATCACCCATACAAGCAAGGTATATTCGGCAGCAGAAGCATAGAGTTCAAGCGTCTACGTTTTAAGAGTGGAAGGATGTGCTTCCCATTTTTAGCTGACAAGTTCGCGAAGAATATTATTTTTCTGGTTCTAGTTTTCCATTTAGTTTTAAACAAAGTTTTGTGAATTACAAAGTGTGTTTAAGGATTTCATGACACTATTGGTTCAGGTATATGTTCAAATTTGTGAAAGCGTCTCTGTTAGGGACATTGAAGGAGCCCGCCTGACTTTTTCCAGGGTTTGGCTTAAAATTAATTTATAATCTATTTTTATTGTGTTTAAGATATGATATTTAGATTTTTCTCCACTTCAGCAACAAAATTTTTTTGGTTGTGCAACAATAGATGTATCGTCTACAAAATAAAAGTCCTAGTATTTACTGGTATGGGTTGTGTAAATATTATACAGTGTAGGTGCCATTACGGTACCCCAAAGGAGACAGTTCTACTAGGTTCTCCATCTTCATCTTCTATTCTTATCATTGAGTGATACGGAAAATTTTCTGTTGTGTAGGCATACGCGGATAATACAAAATACAAGTGAGTTTATTACCTAAGGGGATATCACATAGATTTTGGAGAAATGTGCTTTAATTTAAGGTGTCGTAAGCAGAATTTAGATTGACAAATACCACTCCTCATGTCTGATATTTTTCATATGCGTCTTCGCTGTGTTGGGCAAGATTTAGTATGTGTAACGAACATGATCTATCCTGTCATATATAGCCACTTTTATCTTTAAATTGAAGCTTTTCTTTTAATATCGGTTTATATTAAGGATCATATGCAGAAGTATTTTGTATAGCTGAAAAAATAAATAGATATATTGGCCGATAGCTTTTGTGGTCGTTGGGGTTTTTCTCAGGTTTAAGCAAGGCCACAACTTTGTCTTTGCTTTGCTTGTCTACACACTTTGTATATTAGCCATTGTTGTATTTTTTTTGTCCAAATTTTATAATTAGTTTTGTGCTTAGATCCTCAGTCAGGAGGAATAATATTGTGTAATATTGTTCATAATATACGTGGATAGTGGATCCAAACTCAACATCGTTGAAAGGTTTCCTCAGCTGACTTGTTTGTCCTCTCTCATTTTATGTTTTTCTTTGCCGGCATTTATTATGTTTATTTCGTTATTTTCAGCGATCAGCTTAATACCAAATACCCTAGATTTAGCCCTCTATTTGCTTCCTGCAGTAGAAATACGTCACATTTGTGTTAAGCGCATATGTCTGATAAGCTTAAGTAAAGTAGAGTGTCTTTATCTGTAGATATGTCCTTAATATTTATAGACATAATTAGAATAGTTGGTCCTAAAAAGGACCGAATTGACAAAAATCATATTGAACGGGTGATTGAAGAATTAACCGATTTAACAATCATTCATTACCCAGAGTACGCTCGATTGCGGTGGTCTTATTGTTACTTCAAATTTCGTGAAGGCTTTCACGATGAACTTCATAAAATGACTAATCTTTTACATTTCAATAAAAATTTAAATTTTACATAATGTTACTTTTAGACGATATTTCGAGTCAGATTTGTTTAGTAATAACTGTACTTAATATATAGTCTCTTTGTGAAAAGTAAATGAGCTTGTAATATCGGTTTACAACTCATATATGGATAATAAGGAAATAAACAGGTTAAAATGTGACAACAAACTGCTATATAACAGTACGAGAGAATATTCATAAGCTATCAGCTGTAAAAGTCATTGCCTTTTTTCCTGTCGTATCATATTTTAGCATATCATATTTTGAGTGAAATTGATCCTAAATTCGTCTAATAATATTAAGTTTTTAAAACAGCTGTGTTTTTATGTTCATTCGTTCACCTTTTGTAAAGCAGTCTGTGTAAATATAAGGGATTTATATAATCTTTTCATTTCGTACTCTTTTCGTTTCATAATTATAGTTTTCTTGCTTTTATTTTCTATGGTAATACATATACATACCCAATTCAAAAGGGTGAAAATCAGCGAGTTCTAAATTGAACATAAACATTATTCTCTCCCTATACCTTATATAAAGATCATCGTCATCGTATAGTCCGAACGCAACAAGATTCTATTGCCTTTTCTTGTTTTTTTTTCTCCTCATTCCTATTGAAAATAAAGCCACGTAAATTCCGTTTATAAAAGTTATGTCAATATTTCTGAAATGCCTTTCCTAGGATAATTATTTAAGCCTAGTTCGTTTGATTACATGTAATTGATTTGATAGTCCACAACAGATAAGTATTGATTGTAGGTAGGATAGCATTTGTTAATAAATATGATGGGTCGATAGATAGTCCCGTTATTCCTAAATCTGACCGTATGTTACCTCCCCCTTCATTTGTGGAAGTCCTAAGGGCATTTTTTCTCTTGGAGCATCCTCCCAATTTAACTTGGCAATGCAGTTATTATAGAGTCTTTGGATAAAGCCAGCGCAACTGTAGCATTGAGATTTAGTTTCTTGTACGACGTTGCTATCTTTATATATGTGTTTAACCTTGGAATTAGTTCTGTTCGGTATTGGTTAGTACTCGGACCTCTGTAAGTCGGAAAATACCTCTGCTGGCTTTTCCAGCAATCCTGGTCTAATTAATACGTTCTCGTCACGTATCCACAGATTAGCACTGGTTTGATCACTATTTTATATATCCTGATTTTAGAGATTCGAATTACACTTCTGGATTTAAATTGCCAAACTTAAATGGAGCTTTGCCGGTCAGACTGCTAGACAAAAAGACCAACGTTGGAATACTACAATACAACATTGGAGACCTTACGAAAATAAACGACCAAGAGGAAGACCACAGATGAGATGGGTTGATGATATTAAAAGAATAGCCGGAACAAATTGGAAATATGTTACTCAGGATAGAGACCGATGGAAGGAGTTGGGAGAGGCCTATGTCCAAACGTGGACGACACAAGGCTAAGAAGAAGAAGAAGATGCTTTTTAGCAAGTTGGTACTTGCTCTTACTTCTAAATTGACAGATCAGCTGTTTAACTGCCTGTACTGAACTTTCTTCTTCATTTTACAAATATATATATGAAAACTAATAAAACTCTGGCATACCGTTGATTAAAATATTGTATACCCTATACTATTGAATCAACGGAAATATTAAGATCACACTGGGAGAATATTATGGGTTATTTCTGGTTTCGTTATAATTTACACTGAAATTACTAACAAGAGAGTGCTCTCACTTCCACATGTTCAAATTGATATATAGTACCAACATATGCTAGTTATATACCATCAGTACTAATAAAATGGAAACTATCAAATTAATGTCAATTTCTTTAAATAATCAAAACAATCGAAAATATATACCAAAACAACACAATAAAAGTAAAAGTAGAAGAAGAACTACGTCGTTTACTTTCGTAAGGTCTCCAATGTTGTATTGTAATATTCCAACGTTGTTCTTTTTGTCTAGCAGTTTGGCCCGCGAAGCTCCATTTAAGTTTGGCAATTTTTGTTGCTATGTTCTCGACTTTTGTTTTTGATCTTACCCAGTCGCTCCTCTTTTTATCTGACAGTCGTATACCTAACATTGCTCTTTCCATTGTTCTTTCTGTTGTGGCTAGTTTATTCATGTTTGCCTTGGTTAGGGTCTAGGTTTGCATTCCATATGTCATGATAGGAAGGATGTATTGGTTGAACACTTTGCTCCTCAAGTATTGGGGTACTTTGCGGTTTTTAAGCACCCAACTAAGTTTTCCAAATCCTGCCCATGCTAGTCTTGCTCTTCTAGTAATTTCCACACTTTGGTTCTCTTTGTCAAGTCTCAGGATTTGGCCTAGGTAGATATACCTTCTGGCCTGAAAAGCATACCATACACAAAAGGGATAATAAAATGTACTGCACAAACTATTGCGATATAAGATATATATATATATATATATATATATATATATATATATATATATATATATATATATATATATATATATATAAGCTATATATCTGTTAATTATTAGGATATACAGTATTTTTTCTAATACACCTGGAACGATTGAGTAAATAGGTGAACTATCAAATAGGAGACTATTAGTGTAGAATTAGAAAAACTAATAAATCGTTGATCAATTATTTACTATTAGGCAGTTAATGAGAATTGTTGGGAATACAAAAAAAAAAAAAAAAAACATTAAACTAGTTTATAGATTTTAAACAAACACATGATATATTCATAAGAATAAAACTATGAAATACCATTGCAGAACTAGGCTTACCTAAGAAACTAATAAATTTAACAATGAGTAATCTCCAAGTAAAGACTTCAAGGAAAACTGTCGACTTATTTTCAAATGTACTGCAAAGTGCTTTAAAAAATTTAAACGAATTAGCGTAACATCTGTTTTGAAAACTAAATATTATGAGACGAATTGGGGATATTATATTACACAAACTAAACCGCTTGCCTACAAAAAATATCAGGAAAATATGATACGGCGAAAACGACTAATGACTTTACAGCTAATTGCCACATAAGTATCAATGTAACTATAGCTCACAAAATGGGTTCAATTACATTGCAATTTTTAAATTTTTCGTGATAAAATGAAGTGATTGATTGTTGTTTTGAAAAGGTAAGTTGTTTTTTATTTTTGTATTCTTATCATCTGATATTGTAATATCAACAACATTTTTCATAATATATTCTGAAATGCGCTTTCTATTACTGATAACGAACAAAAGTTTTTTTAACTTCTCGTTAATATAATTATGTAGGAATTTAGATTTTTATCTTGTTCTTACTATAGTGCTAAAGCACAAATGTAGTTATAGTCTACCGTATTTTTTCATAGTGGTCATAGTTTTTGATTGTAGTATAGCTTATGTGTTTATAACAACTAGCACATAGAAAATAATAAAATTTTGTACCCTGTGCTTTATGTTTATTATCCTTTATTGTATTGGAACATCTAGAAGTATAGTAATACATTTTAATTGTTGAACAAAAGAGAAAATAAAACACTTTTTGTGGTGTGCCACTTAACCATACACAAAATCGTACACAAATAGTCAAATGGTAGTAAAAGTTTCCGATATAGGCCGCCAGACCGCAAAGGCATCGCCGCGCTCGATGTCTATACTATGAAATGTTTTTCAGATAGTCTTCGGATCAGATTTTTTCAAAACATTAAATTACATCTTTTTGTCTTTCTTTATTTAGGCTAACCGCTACTGTTTTTTTTTTCTTTAGCGTTTCTTCTTAAATTACATTAATGTTATATTTACAATTCTTTCTGGAACGAGCTATAATTTTTCTCAAATAACCATTTTGTGTGGTTTAGTTACCTTACGGTTTAGCGTGCTTTGGCTCTTTAAAGTCCCTTTTAATATTAATATCGTTTGAGAAATTTTTCCCAGATGACTAAATAAATTTCTTTAACATACAAGAGAGAGGACGTAGAGTAGGGCATAACGTAACTTAGATGTTGAATGAAAACTGCAAATTGCTGCTTAGATTGACAAATACCACTCCTCATACCTAATATCTTTGTACCCATCTTTGCTGTGTTGGGCAAGATTTAGTATTGGTGACGTACATGATCTTTCCTGTCTATAGCAACTTTTGTCTTTTAATTTGAGTTTTTCTTCTGTTTTACCTCTTGAGAAGTATTTTGTAAAGCTGACAAAATAAATATATTGACCGATAGCTTTTGTGGTCGTTGGAGTTTTTGCCAGGTTTAAGCAAGGCAACAACTTTGTCTTTGCTTTGTTTGTCTGAAGACTTTGGATATCAGTAACTGTTGTATTTTTGGTCCAAATTTTATAATAAGCTTTGTGCTCAGATCTTCAGTCAGTGCCGTACTATTCTTCATTATATACGTAGATAGTGGATCCAAGCTCAACATCGTTAAAAGGTTCCTTCAGCTGACTGGTTTTGTCCTCTCTCATTTTAAGTTTTTCTTTGCTTCTTTGCCGGCAGAGATAGCACTTTTACATTTATTATGTGATTTTCAGCGATCAGCTTAATACCAAATACACTATTTTTTGCCCTCTATGTATTTTCTGCACTAGAAATACGTCACATTTGTGCTAAGCGCATATGTCTGATAAGGTTAAGTAAAGTAAAGTGTCTTTATCTCTAGATATGCCCTTAATATTTATAGACATTATTAGAATAATTGATCCTAAAAAGGACCGATTTGACAAAAATCATATTGACCGGGTGATTCTGATTAGCCGATTAATTAATTATTCATTACCCAGGGTACAACTGATTACGGTGGTCTTATTTGTACTCAAATTTTCGTAAAAGCTTTTCTTTTGAACCCCATAAGAAATGGCTAATTAACTTTTCATTAAAAATAATTTTACACACTGTTACTTTTCGACGATATTTCGAATCAGATTTGTATAGTAATAAGTATAGTTAATATGAAGTCTCTTTGTGAAAAGTAAATGAGTTTGTAATATCGGTCACAACTCATATATGAATGATAAGGACATAAACGGTTAAAATAAGTGCACAGAATTTTAACTAAATATATCGGCGCCATTGTTTAGGAGATGGATTTATCCCAGAGATTAAAGGTTAAATGTATATTCCAGGTTCTATCTACGTATTTTCATTACTAAAAAAGTATATTTAAAATAAAGGCCTTAAGATATATTTAGATTCTATGGAAATTAGAATCTATAGAAATTAGCAAATTAAAAAATACAGACATAATTATTCTGAATGACAAAATTGAGACAAACAGTTGCCTCAAGTATTGTTTATATTGTAAAGGTTATCGCCATAGTATAGTCAGAACGCAACAAGGTTCTATTGGCTTTTCTGCTTTTTGTCTCCTCATTCCTATTGAAAACTTAGCCACGTAAATAACGTTTTAAAAATATGTATCAATATTTCTTTAGTGCCTTTCCTAAGATAACTTTTTTTAAGCCTACTTCGTTTGACTACATGTAATGGATTTGATAGTTCCCAACAGATAAGTATTGATTGTAGGTTGGATAGCAGTTGGTTGTACAGGCATGTGTTGATAAATATGATGGGTCGGTAGGTAGTTCCATTATTCCTAAATCTGACCATATGTTACCTCCCCTGTTGATTCGTGGACGTCCTAAGGGCATTTTTTCTCTCGGGGCATTCTCCCAGTTTAACTTGGCAATACAGTTATTAGAAAGCCTTTGGATGTAGCCAGCGTAACTTTGGCGTTGAGATTTAGTCTCTTGTATGACGTTGCTATCTTTATATATCTGTTAGAACTTGGCATTAGTTCCGGCTCGGTATTGGTTAGTATTCGGACCTTTGTAAGTTGGAAAATAATTCTGATGGCTTTTCTAGTAATCCTGATCTAATTAATACCTAAGTTTTACTTACATTGTTTTGTCAGCGTTCTCGTCACATTTAAGTCAATAGCACTGGTTTAATCACTGTTTTATATATCCTGATTTTAGGGATTTGTATTAGACTTCTGGATTTAAAAGTGTTATGTGTGTTATATTTACATCAGTTAGCTACCTGAATATTCCATTTTATTTCTTATGTGACAGCGTTATCTACGATACCTAAAACGCTGCAATCTTTCAAAATTATATGGGTTTATTGTTACGTTATGCCCTACTCTACGTCCTCTCTCTTGTATGTTAAAGAAATTTATTTAGTTTTCTCATTACTTACTATCAGACCGTTTTTTGCTGCTAATAGCATTATTTTGTAGCATTCTAATATTTAATCTATGAATTAAATCCGGATAGCAAATAGATATTTTTCACTTTCTCGGAGAAATAATATTCTAACATACAAAATCCTATTAAATTGCCAAAACCTTTCTTGCATATTATATTTACTTATGAGGGTCAGCAGCAATATCAGTACCATAATAAGGCGTATAGTCCTGGATTGGCTAATCGTTGGATAATTGGAAGCATGAGTGTAGCAGTTATAATGTTTTCGGGACTGCTACCTGGTATCGGGGAGCAGAGATATCAGTACCAAGTTAGTGCATATAGGAATTGTTGCTTGAACTTTATTATTAGTAAACAGCACTATATTTCCTAGTAAAATCCTCATGACTTTACAGTAAGACAAATTTTCGAACGTTGGTTATGGAAACATCATGTACATACCACCGGATTCCCTAGATCGACATTCAGCAAAATTCTTTTAATAATGATGCGGGAGTAAAAATATAAATATCTGGGAGCTTACATCAACAAAGAATTAGATTCAGAGTAAGAAATCAGGGTACGAATAGAAATGGCAAGGGCAGCGTTCTTAAAATTCAAGCAATTGTTCTGTGACAAAAATCTTAATACTGCGCTGAGACTGAGGTTTGTTGAATGTTACGTCTGGTCTCAACTATTGTACGGAGTAGAAATATGGACGGTAAAAGCGCAAATAGTTAGGAAGCTTCAAGCCTTTGAATTTTAGATATACCGGAGAATGTTGAGAATTCCATGGACTGCCAGGGTCACCAATGAGGAAGTGCTGAGAAGGATGGATCGAGACAAAAAATTGTTGAGAACAATAAAAGTACGCAGGACTGCATACCTGGAACACATACTAAGGAATATAAAGTCTTCTGCAGACCATCATGCAGGGTAGAGTCGATGGCAAAAAGAGAATAGGTAGAAAGAGGAAGTCATGGCTGCGAAATATTCGTGACTGGACAAAGATGACTGTAGACGAATTATTCCACGTTGCAAAAGACAGAGATACTTTTAGAAATGTGGTCGCCAACCTCCGTTAATGGGGACGGCATAGAAAGAAAAATAATGATACGCTAAACAAAAAAAAACAGAGATGAAGATAGGCGCCAAGAAACTCTGTGTTATAAAAAAGTTGAATAAAATACAGATTCTGGATTCAAATATTCAAAAATTTAATGAACAGCTTACTAAAATAGAAATAACGTCTATTTAAAATGCAATTCATTAATGGCTTAAGGTACAAAGCAGTCCTAGCATCTGCTAATGATATTGATCTTATAAGAAACTCTCTCCGCAAACGACATCTTCAACAAAGTGAAGAGAGCACGAAAAATGTTTTACTTAAAATCAACAAAATAAAAACCAAATACAAGCGAATCAACAGAAGAAAGCAATTCAATACAGAGCATAATTCACTTAAGACCTATTTTAATACATGAATGCGAATCATGGACAATGACTAAAACAAATAAGGAAGAACTCCGAATATTTGAAAGAAAAATAATAAGAAAACTTTTTTAACCTCATTATCATATTGCTACAAATCCGTATAGAATAAGAACACATACTAAATAAAGAAAGCTCTTATAAATATATTGTTTAGAAAAATAAATCGCTTAAGGTAGATCGGACACATGCATAGACGCCAAGATGTCAAACTTGGTTAAAAAACGTAAACTAATTTTTGAAACCAAATTCAGTATTTTGCTTTAATCTGTGCCTTCTAAGAATTGCAAGGAAAAACAGACTTTGATAAAACTGGTTATTAGAGACATGAGGAATCTAAAAATTGCATTCCACAACATATCTCCTCAACTAAGCAAAAATCCTTAACGAATTGGTTTCTAGTACTCGTACAGAGTATATCGGAATAAAAGGAAAAAGACAGTTAAGCAAGAAGAAAAGTGCAAGCATTTACGTTTTAAGGGTGAAAGGATGTGCGCCCCATTTTTAGCTGACAAGCTTGCGGAGCATACTATTTCTGGTCCTTAGTTTGCCTTTTAGTTTTAAACAAGATTCTGTGATTGACAACGTGCGATATAAACTATCTACAAGGTATTTATAGGAAATTCAGAGTTCAAGGATTTCATCACACTATTGGATGTTCAGTTTTGTGAAAGCGCCTGTGTTGGGAAAATTGAAGGAGCGTTCCTAAGATTTTCGGGGTTTGGCTTAAAATTAAATCGTACTTCATTTTTATTATATTTAAGGCATCTATTAGATTTTTCTCCACTCCAGCAACAAAAGTTTTTGGTTGTGCAATGTATGGTCTACATGAAAATCCTAGTATCTACTGGTATCTGTTGATCATTTGTGTAAATGTAATACAGTGTAGGTGCCATTACGCTACCCCAAGCGAGACCGTTTGTCTGCGTTCTCCATATTACCATTGAATGATACGAAAAATCTTCTGTTCTGTAGATATACGCGGATAAAACGATGTTTACAGTTTGTCATACAGTTTTTGGAGAAATGTCCTCTAATTTAATGTGTCGTAGGCGGCATTTAGATTGACAAATACCACCCCTGATACCTGATATTTTTCGTACCCGTTGTTGCTTTTTGCAACAACGGGTAGAAGAAGAATAAGAAGGTAAGAAGAATATAAGTGAACCATATTTAAAATAAGTGACAGAAAAAAGAATATTATATATACATTTACTTCTAAATTAAAAATAAAATACTCGTATGCCTGATCACGAATGATACAAAATTTACAAGCGACAAAGTATTTTTTAAAACAACCGAACATATTATATGTAATAATTGTAATAGATATGTTGGCTATAATCAAATTACCATAAAGTCACCGAAATATTTTATCTGAGTAATGATTCACTACTGATTGCTACGTTACGTTATACGATACATTTATAGTTAAAGCGAAATTAGGTGTTATGCCTACTTATTATTTTAGTATCTGTTACAAGTTACATACTAAAGTATTATAGTAAGATATTGAATTCCCTACATTTAAAAATTGAAATATTGAAATTAGACAGTAAAAAATTATAATTTTAAGATTGATTTACAAATTATTATAATTTAAATTTTACTACTTTATGAAACAAATATTGTACATCATAAAACGTAGCAATCGAAACATCGGAACGTCCATTAATATAATAAATTTTTCAGTTTCAATGCATTAAAAAAATACTAATACATAAAAATTGCCTTTTCCAAGCTTATAACAGACACTAACATAAGTTTAAAAATAATTAAAGCAAGTAATATAAATTACCACCATAAAATATTTAACTACATTAACCAAGTATTTGTGAAATTTCGGGATGAATAAATTGATTGATATTTAAATAAATTTTAAGTTCCAAAACGTACCTACCTGCTGTAAAATTTAAAAATCTACGACTAATCAAATTATTGGCAACATCGGAGGAGTTTAGTTGTGTACGGGGAAGAATACATACGGATCCCAAAAGTGTTTTACCCTATTACGGAGTTCATTTAATCCTACGTGTTGGTCGGAGTCTACATAAAGCGCTACCCAGATAATAATATACACGGTGTATATTCTCCTGGAGTTAGTATAATACCGTTTTAGTACGGGGCCCACATTAACCGCTAGATCTATATATATATATATATATATATATATATATATATATATATATATATATATATCAGTAGAATAGGAAAATATTTAGATATAATAGACAGGATGAACGATATAAATACATTTTATCTTACCTTAAATAAGCTTAACAACATTCACTTTATAAGTCTTTCAGGCAACTGAATTGACACGAATGTTAAGTCACAATTTTATAATAAAAACGGTATATTTATATCTATATAAGTTTAGATTTTTCTGTAAAATAGGTTAATTAGCTATTCTCGGCTACTAGTATAGGAATCTTAAAAACCATTGAAGTCGTTAAATAAACCGTACTGAATATAAAAAATATTTAATAATTTTAATAATTTAAATGTTGCGAAACAGATGCAATAAAAATGTATAATATAGTAGAGTAAACAAAGTGCATCATGATTTAAATATATCAATTATTTATTTATCGATATTTTGGTAGTGCTCTAATTACTAGTGAATTTTCTTAACTAAATATTAAATTGTAGATCAACTCCATAATATATTACTCCAGGCGTCAGAGACGAAAATGCCACTGAACCTCTAAAAATCATACCAACAAGCTGAAATTTTACTGGGAATGTCAATTTTTGGGTTCCAAAACATATACAAAAATGTTTACCATTACTTATTTACCATTACCATTAATTATTCATCCCCCGACTTTCCCCTAAAATCTTACTCCTTATATTTTATAATTATAATTTGCCTGCATTTTACTATCTAGGGCTCTTTTCGGCAATCTTCCTGTCTCCATTCTTACTATATGACCAGCCCAGCGAAATCTCTGAAGTTTAAGGAATTTTGAGATCGGTGTCTCTTTGAACAGTTGGTAGAGTATATGGTTGTACCTGGATCTCCATATTCCGTTTTCGTTAATAGGTCCAAATATCTTTCTTATGACTTTTCTTTCGAAGACTTCCAGTTTTCTTTGATATAATTGATACACATTGTATTTAAAATTTATTTCGCACGCTTACCTGACATTGAACATAACTGGTCATTTCAAGCGTTGTTTCTAAGAAAACAATTCTTTACACAAAAAGTACTTATAAACATTTTTGTTCAAAATTATCTCAGCTACATTTTTTTTCTGCGGCGTACACATTCGTGATAAATTTTTTCCATTTTTATGGGAGGGGTTATAGGGGGAAGCCTTGGGTGTAAAAGTGATAAATTTTTTGTGTTTTGTTAAGTGGCCTAAAATTAACATTCTCAGCAAAATTCAGCTTGTTCGTATGATTTTTAGAGGTCATATCTCTAACGACTGGACTATATTGACAATAAATTAGTTTAGTTGAGTTTATTTAGGTTAGATTCGGTTAGGTATTTTCATAGACATACAAATAGACTGATCGGTGCAATTTATTATCGTTCCTCCAGTGCGAGAGAGAAAACTGACGTAAAAGAGTCAGTGCATAGTTTTCTAATGGGCCGGGCTTATCGACCATGTGATCTTCTAATTGGTCCTTTAGGTCACGTGGTCATAACATCCAGCGCATTAGAAAGAGAGTCCTTTGCGTCAGTTTTTCCTGTCGCACTGGGGGAACGACGCTATATTGTAACGCTCATTATATTTGTATTATATATGTCTATCGGTATATTAGCTTAGATTAGGTTAGTTACGTTGAAATATATCAGTTCGATAATTAACTCAAATATCGGCATTAGGTGATATTAACATGGTAAACGATTAGTATGTCAAATCTTGCAAAAATAAATAAATATTTATCCCCAATGCAAAAAATAAAAATAATCATGAAAATTCAACAAAGGATTAATGATGTTTGATCAGTGCTGATCGAATAACTAGTAAAAAATATGAAAATCAGTTATAACGAACAATTTTAATTTGGCAAAAAAAATTAAGCATAATTTGTTACACTTATAAAAAATAGAGTATATATAGTAGGGATGAGCGCGTGAGTGGTTGTTGTCTTCCGTTCACGGAAGACTTTAACAGTTACCTAATTTCACTCACATTCATGCATGGAAGTCCCTAAAATTGAATCCCGTTCACAAACACATTGTATTCACTTGTACATCAAGATGTACAAGTGATTGCAAGCCATGTTATATAAGATGAGTAGATTAAGTTTAATCCAAATTTAATGCAGACGTAAACATAAAAATCGACGTATGTAGGAGTATTTAAAATTCAGCTAGCCAATCTGTTATACATAGGTAGCCCACTGCAATTTTGTCTTATGGATATCTCCTACGGTGGATGAATCTCTAGATTTGTCAAAAATCATTCTTGAAGACGATGTGGATGTGAAATTTCCCGTCCGTCGGCCTTGCTCATTAAAACTTGCTTTGTCTTAGTATTTGGGTTCAAGAATAAAGCCACATAATATAATTCCTGGAGTTGAATTCTCTTTTTCAATGCAATATAAGTGTATATTTGAAGACGATGTGGATGTGAAATTTGTTTGTTTACGTACGTCGGTCTTGCTCAGTAAAAATTGCTTTGTTTTAATATTTGGGTTCAATAATAAAACCACATAATATAAGTCTTGGGGTTGAATTCTCTTTTTCAATGCAACATAAGTGTATATTTTCGATTACCTAAACAAATTTGAATCTTCAAGTATCGCTTGGAATTGTTTATTAAACTCTTCTTGTCATAAAATGAATTTTTTTAAAATGGGATGTAAATCTAAATTTAAATTTTTAAAACATTTTCTAAATAGATCTTAAAAATCCATTGAAGATTTTAGTGTGATAAGGTTAGAATCACTCAGTTTGCTAATTTCGTTTTTTTCAAGTATATTCTTAATTCCTTTATACACATTTCCAACTCCAATTAATATGGTATTGTTGCGATAGATAATGACATGTTATATGACTCAAAACTGTAAACATATTTATTACTAATATCCTTCTCATTCAAGTCTTTTCTAGATCATATACTAGCCGGCAGAAGCCGCTATAAAAAACCAGTATGGCGTGACCTTCCAGTCTTTTAGCCAAGGGTCAGGAAGGCCGACGAGTTTCTAGACGTATGGGTCCCCCTCCGATATAAAAAACCTGCTTTGGATGGAAGGTCATCGATTCTTTGCCGTAATTCGAGAATAACTGTATATATATATAAGACATTTTAGTTTTTGAGGAACAGTTAGTTTTTAAACATCGCGTCGAGTTTTTAAAATGTAACGCACGTAGATAAATTATATAACTTTTAGTGTAAAATAAATTAGTTATATTGTACAAATAAAGACTTTAAATAAACTTATAAGTGTTATAAGTGTAGAACCTTTAATAATAAATACAAACAATTAATTAGACTAATAATAACATAACAGTATATTAAATTCCATCCGATTGTAACATGCAGTCTTTGCTAAAGTTTTTCTAGAAGCTAATATGTTTATCATATCATGTTTACCAAAGTCTGCACCTTAATTGATTTAAGTCGTGTTATGAAACTGTTGAAATGTTATAAATGTGAAGGTACGCTTACACTTGATCTCTAACTTTCCCTCTCAGTCACTATTCTAAAAAAAAAAAAATTATTTTCTATATGCAACTCTATATTATTATAACAGTATTGTTCTGAAGCTATTTTCTTGTGGCATATTAAAGTAATTACTATTTAAACGTAAATAAGCCACAATTAAAGGTTAAAGTACGTTTATTGACGTTTCAATTTCCACTTCGGAAATCGTTCTCAAAATACAAACATTATTAAATTAAACAAATTTTGTTTTTTTGTTACTTGGTGAAAAATTCTTCTAATAATTTAATTTTATCTGACTCATTTATATTGACAATTCAGACACACATTATACATTTTAAAGTAGACGACTTTAAAATGACATTGCCAATATTGTTGAGTTGCGTTCCTGGGACGACTTTACTTGTAAGATAGTTCATTCGATTACATTAAACCAACTTTAACTACCGTCAGAAAAAATCATCGCGTGTAATTCGTCTTTAAAAAGATAAACACATGCCGTGATGACAGTAAAATCTCCTGTTAGTGATTCCATAGTAAATTATGAGGAAAAACCAGGAAAAAATCCTAATAATACTATCCTGACATGGTAAGTATTTGGTCGTGCATTTAATTTACTTTCAATAAACACCAATATGTTCGTTATATATGTTTGTTATTTAAAAAACATAAATGATGTATCCTTTATATGTTACCGACTTACTAATACTGATATTTTTCTTTTAATAACTTCCTCTTTTAATATGGGTAACCAGATGCTACTACATTCTGCCGAAGAATTCCTAAAAATTTAACTGTGTTTACTGGATTAAGTCAACTTATTCGTAATATCTTAGTCTAGTTTCATAGTTCTAAAAATTTTAATATGCCCATAACGTCTTTCTTCAGCTACAATCTTGCAATGCAAATATATTGTAATATACTTGCTTGCTTGATTCAATTAATATCGCACACAATAAAAATTTTAAGGAAAACTGTAAAGCAAACGTTAAGGAGAAGAAAATCGATGAAAAAAGAACATTTTGGGTTTATGCCAGGAAAAACACAGATAACTGACAACGAATGCCTTGTTTGCGTTGTGACAGTTAATAGAGAAATACAGCGAGAAGAACAAACAGCTACATTTGATATTTATAAATCTTCAGAAGGCATACTACATAGTTTCTTGAAAAAAGCTATGGAGACATATGAGAACGACATGGGTTCCTGAGAAGTACGTAAGGCTACATATGAGGAAGCGCACACCAAAATAAGGACTGCTGTCAGATTGACCAAATGTTTTCCAGTGATGGTTGGTTGGCATAAGGCAGTTTACTGAGTCCTTACTTTAATCTTGCTATGGATGTACTGACAGAGAAAGTAAGGGAAAGGGCTTCTTGGTCAATGCTCTTTGCTGATGATATCGTGTTTGTAGAGGAGAACAAAGAAATGTTGGAGGAGAAGTTGGAGTGTTGAAGAAGGGCTATTGAAAAGAGAGGACCTAAGGTTCGCAGGTCAAAAACAAAACATATGTGGTTGGGAGAAAGAGGAATGATTGGGGACGTAGAATTGCTTGTAGAAAAGCTAGAATGAGTGGGAGAATTTAAATACCTTGGCTCCTTATAACGGAAAATGGGACACTATATCGGAAAATTTCCTACAGGATACCGGCTGGTTGGTTTAACTTAAAGTGAATAGGCGGGGTACTTTGTGATTAAAAAATCAGAAAGGGCTAAAAGGAAAGATATACAAGATTGTGGTGAGACCTGCGTTGGTGTACGGCGATGAAGTGTGGCCTGTAAAGGAGATCCAGGAAAAGAGGTGAAGGTAGCTGAAATAAAAATTTTACGGTGAATGTTGTATAAGATTAGAGAAGACAGGATCAGAAATGACTTGATTAGGGAAAGAGCCGGGGTGACTACAGCTTCAAAAAGGATTCAATAACAAACACTGCAATGGGTTGGTCATGTCAGACATAGAGACAAAAACTATGTGGGACAAACGATAGAGCTGTTTGAAATTGATGGAAGACGAGGTAGAGGAAAATCGAGTTAAAGATGGAGGACTGTGGGGTAGAGTACTTGAGAGAGAAAGGTTTAAGTGAAACAGACTCGATTGACAGAAATGAGTGGCGACGAAGGGTAAGGAATAGCAACCCCCTAAAAAGGGAAAAGCTGAAGAAGAAGAAGAAGAAGAAGAAGAACAATACCTCCCAACACTAGCTGTTTCACTACGTTGGCGATATATTTCAAGACGTTACTTGTATAAGCTACTTTTGTTACAATCTCATCAGTATATTAAATATTTCAGTAACAATTATTTTTTTTCTAGTTTTTTTGTATCTTATATTTTATCTTCAGGTATTGCTATGCAGTCTTAATCCCTTCTTCCTCTTGGACTCCGTGTATATAGAACAGATTAGAAGACACTACAGAGCCCTGTCATGTAATGCTGTTAATTTGTTTTTTCAGAATTGGATTCTTTTTTTACTTCTAATACCGTTGCTTAATTATTTCAATTTCATATGTTGTATATATATATATATATATATATATATATATATATATATATATATATATATAAATATATATATTTATATATATATATACATATATATATATATATATATATATATATATATATATATATATATATATATATATATATATATATATATATATATATATATATATATATATCGAGGGGTTCGAGCGAAAACCCGATAAATGACAAAATTATGAAATCCGGTATTTTTATTTCTTCTGTAATAAAAACACGTCTTCTATTACTGAATTTTTTTTTAAATTGATATTAACATTTTTAAGCACAATAATTGATGAAAACCAAACATGGTAAAAACCGTTAACTCATATTTTTAAATAACACCAACCCGATATATAACTGTACTGATAAAAATACTTTGAAGTAAACATATTTATAATATGAGAATCCAGTAGAATCATTTATCTTCTTTTTCTGTATAAAGTTACTAATTTTATTAGAAATATTTCTGAGTCAAAAACAGATAATTAATTTTATCGGAAATTGAAATTCATAATAAATGTCTGAAATATAAAATCAGTTCTAGGAAAAATAAGCTAGAACAACTTAACTGCTTTCTTTTTAAAAGAAATTCACAAGTTAAGATTTTAAAAATATATAAATACATTTATCGGATATGAAGATTACAAAGCTGTTAATTTTAACAAAATTATATTCATGCGAAAATCCAATAAAGAATTTTATACTATGATACTTTATTAAATTTCAGCACATTTTTGTCCTGCGAAAACCCAGTAAATCAATTTTAGGTTACACGAAGTTCAACGATTTACCTTTTTGGGTCGGTAGTTCTGATTAGTTCACTCATGTCTGGACTTGATTAGGGACGTTGCGTTCTCTAACAAGTATAGTTTGTTGAATTGTGATTGTGATTCGTGCTTGTTTTCGAAATAAACAGTTTGATTTTTATAAATTAGTAAAATGAGTAATCACCAAAATGGTCACCAAAAAACCATTATTAAAGACTGGTAAGTAATATTTTTTGTTATGTGTATAATTATACAGTTCCTAGTTATTTGAATTGTCATCCATTAAATTTAAGAGTAATTAGGTGAAATTGAGATGTTTTATTTTAAATCCACTTTATCTCAATAAATTCATTTCTGAAACTTCTTCTAAGCTAGACGAAAATCAATGCCGGATAGCAGAGAAATATAATGGAAGATGATGATTTTAACAAAGGTGACTTCATTTTAGTTAATGTATTAGTATTCTATTTTGGTTTTTATTTCAGAAGCTGAGGAGTCCATCGACAAAATTGATGAATTTGACGATACTACTTCTTTATTTGAAGGTGATTATTCTGACGTGGATCCAAACTACTGCACAGAGTCATCTTTGGATTCTGAAGATATTGGTGTATCTGAAAATGATGTCGTAAACCAAAAAAAAGTTTAACGTAAGAAAATTTTATACTCTGAGACGTCTACATCTTTGGTGACATTAATAATTGAAGGCATTTTAGAAAAAGTACTGCGTAAGGTAACAAAGCCGAAAAGGTGGCGTAAAAGTAATCCTGCTGAATGGAAATTGAATATTGCAAAAAAAGACGGTCAGAAGGGAGCACATATATAACGAAAAACAAAATCAGAGCTCCCAAGGTACCCCAGCAAGTCAATTGTGATAAATGTAAATTTAAGTGTACTGAAAAGTTTTCTGAAGATTATAGAAACAAACTCTGTAGAAATTACTAAATGTCTAGATTTTAAATCTAGAAAACATTTTATTTTGCACAATATAACTGTAAAACAAATTAGGACTAGACTTGTCCTTAAAACTTCCAAAAGAAAGGAACGAAAATTTAGCAAGAAATGTTTCTTTCCACTAGCTAACAACGAACGGATTCCAGTGTGCCAAAAGTTTTTTACAAAAACGCTTTGTATATCTCCAGATGTTATAATAAATGCTGTAGCTAACAGTGATTCTACTGGTTGCTATTCTAAAGAAGACAATCGTGGAAAACAGGAACCAGTTAACAAAACAAAGGCTGAAGATGTTCAATTTGTTAAAAGTCATATTAAATCCTTTCCGGTTTTGGAATCTCATTATACCCGAAAGGATACCATTAGAAAATATTTAGATCCCACTCTAAATATCAAAAAATGTACCAGCTTTACTTAGATAACTGCATCTAAAATAATCGAGACCCTGTTGCTTTACGTAAATATCGATCTATTTTTTGTGAAGAGTATAATCTAAGTTTTTTCACGCCCAAAAAGGACCAGTGTCTTATCTGTGCCAAATATGCTAAGGCTGATCTAGAGTAGAGAAAAAACCTTGAAATAATCTACGAAGAACATAGAAAAAGAAACGAAATTTTTCAGGCCGCTAAAAGAATAGATAAAGACAAAGCAAATAAAGACAAGACATTTATGTCTGTAACATTAGATTTACAAGCAATGTTACAAATACCCAAAGGATCTATTAGTCAATTATACTATCGTAGAAAATTGGTAGTATACAATCTTACTATTTGGGAATCACCGCTACCCAATAACGCATATTGCTTGTGCTGGAATGAAATCAATGGCAAAAAGGGTATTTCTGAAATCGGAACTTGTATGTATTACTATTTAAGTGAATGCTTAAGACCTGAGGTTAATCATGTAACAATTTTTTCAGATACTTGTGGCGGTCAAAACCGTAATCAATTTATAGCCGTACTGCTGTTGTGGATCGTACAAAATATCGACCAATTGGAAATTATAGAACAAAAGTTCTTAAAAGCAGGACATACTTATATGGAAGTGGATTCTATGCACTCGGCAATAGAATCTGCAAGTAAACATGTAAATGTAACTTGCATGAATGACTGGAAAATATATTTCAAACAGCAAGAAAACAGAAAATGAAGACAGTAGACAATGTGAAACATAATATAGGCCCATACAAGGTAAAAGAAATAAAATATAATGAATTTTTAGATTTAAAGTCACTTGCAGCAAATATATTGCAAAACAGAACAGTAGATTCTGACGGTAATACTGTGCAGTGGTTAAAAATCAAGAGACTAAAATATATTAAAGGTGAAAGAAGGAAAATTTTTCAACTACGATCTCTTAGAAGAGTTAAAGTGTTTAAACATATCAGAAGATATTGGTTTGAATTCAAAAAAAACTCCTACTCTACGGTCTAAAAGGCAAAAACAAATTTTATCCCAAAAAGCAACCCTAGACTTACCAACTCTGAGTAATTTACCAAAGTTATACAAAAGTACTCTTCCAATAAGCAAAAAAAAAGATTTAATGAAGATGTGCCAAGAAACATTTTTCCCGAAGAGCTGCATGCTTGGATATCAAGTTTAAAAACAGGGAATAATGTCGTAGATCGAATTCCAGACATAATGATGGGAGAAGAATCGGAAGAAGAAGATATTACCTTTTAATTTCCTAAAAAGAATGTAGATTATTATTTGTTTTATTTGAATAAAATACAGTTCATTTTTATTATATAATTAACAAAATTAAAATAAAAACCAATAAAATCAAATGTTGTACTCATTCAGCGAGGAAAAACCCGATAAATATCATGTTTTATTTTTTTTGCAAATACCTTTTAATAAGTTAAACTAAACATAAATTATTCTAACTAAACATTAAATTCTCTACTGTTTGGCTTTAACAAATATTTGAAACAACTTCCTATGACGATTTTAAAGCCTATTCAATGTTACGAAAATCTTTAATCGCGATTATCTCCGAATAATGATTTTGCTAGTTATCGGGTTTTCGCTCGAACCCCTCGATATATATACATATATATATATATATATATATATATATATATATATATATATATATATATATATATATATATATATATATATATATATATATATATATATATATGTATATATATATACATATATATTTACATAAATTATACAAAGATATTAAAAAAGTTTAAATCAAATGAAAAATTTATATTTTAATAATTTCTTGATTTTTTGCAGCCTTTTATATGTTTGTTTATGCTCCACCTATGCGCCGAAGAGTTGGCTGTCCAATTAGTAATTGAAATCAGACGACCCTTGGGTTACCTTCTAGCGGCTTCTGATGCCGCTGTAGTGATATAGCGGTAAAGTACGGCCATCGTCCACCGAAAGCCTGACTGGCTGGCAATAGTAAAGAGGAAAAGGAACACTCAACATTATTCGATTCGAAGTGATTATCAAAATCGACTTTAAACGTATGTGTAATATAATAATTTAGTGCCGCTAAGGATTGGTACAAAAAGTGAATATATATATATATATATATATATATATATATATATATATATATATATACATATATATATATATATATATATATATATATATATCTATATATATATATATATATATATATATATCTATATATATATATATATATATATATATATATATATATACCTTCAAAACTCGATAGTTTTCGAGATAATCGCATTTTACAAATCAGGTGCATAATTCTTACAGGCAATTACTCCAGGCAACGAAGAAAAAATAGACAAAAACATTAATACTTCTGAATTTTGGTATAAAATACCTTTAACTTAAATTGAAAATTGAAATATTAAATAAAATAAATATATCAGCAGGATACTTAATTATAGGATTTGATAAAATAACATAATAATAGGATTTTACATCAAACATTTTACGTTTTATGTTAAATTAAAGTCATAATCAAAACCTTTTTTTTACAAACCAAATTAAGAAATAGTTAAACTAAATAACATAACTTTTTGTCAAAGTAAGTGTTCGATATGTCCACCATTTTCTTAAATTCATTTGTCAATATACTCCATAAAAGATCGTCTCATATTAAATAGCATCATTGGTCCTAAAGAAACTGCTGCAGTATTTATTTCTTC
Source organism: Diabrotica undecimpunctata (assembly GCF_040954645.1). Classification (NCBI taxonomy): domain Eukaryota; kingdom Metazoa; phylum Arthropoda; class Insecta; order Coleoptera; family Chrysomelidae; genus Diabrotica; species Diabrotica undecimpunctata. Next base: position 82,586,616 of record NC_092807.1, read on the forward strand.
CCATAGTTGGTTACGAATTTTTATGGGATTCTTATAGACACGATGTTTTAATGCGCCCCATACACCAAAATCAAGCGGATTAAATTCTGGGCTACGTGGTGGCTATAATGTATAATTGATGAATATATTCTTTTGGATACATATCCAAATCTTATGGTATATTATGGAACTACATCTTATTTGTCGCAGAGGTTAAATAATGTATTAAACTGTAATGTATCTCGTTCATTGGTTACTTCTATACACACGGAATAACCTATCGATGACATTACTTATTTATATGATTACGTTACCGTTTACGAGTAACTATAATTACATCTCGAACAAATGGACTATTATGATTTACTAACAAACTAATATTATGCTGAAGTAAATTGTCTGTGTGTTTACTATATTTATAACACTATCGGTTATTAGGCCAACAATGATGTTTTTGTAAAATTACTGAGTCTTTAAGGTTAGATTTGTAGCAAAAGTATTATAAAACAAGACACATATGTGTTATTCAATACCTGTGCTCTAGTTTCTATTTGTCGTAATAAAAATGGGTAAACAATTTACGGAATGAATAATAAGTATTCTTTTCGGATTTTTTATGAATTAAATAATTAGATCAATATCTCAACACATTGCCAAGGAATATGACTACCGCAACCAATCCAACGTTCAGAAAAGTTGTATTTAAGTATGTTCTAACTACCTTCTCTCTAGAATGTGGTGGTATAACATCTTGCATAAACCACATATTTTGGGTTTTCAGCATTTTACAATAGAGAAAAAGTAATACAACGCTATTATAAAAACTTAAGAAGCGATAGAAGAAAGAAATTGTAAACATGATGACGGCCAACGTCTGAATACGGAGACACGGCACCTAAAGTAGAAGATGAAGAATCTTTTCTTCAATAAGACATTTTGTGATGTTACATTATCATCTTTGAGTTGTTTTAATAAGAATAAACTATAAATTATGCTTATCTTAAGGTGTTCAGTGCTTTACCGCACAAATATCAAACTAAGAATTATTACGCAACTGACTTATAAAATGCGATTATCTCGAAAACGGTTAAATTTTTAGGTTGCTAACAAGTGTACCTTTTCTTTGTAAAAATAATGTATCTTTTATATTTTTTAACTAAAATAGAGCTAGCTTAAAGAGCAAAAAAGTTAATCGTAAATTTATGCCACACATGTGGCATATGTGGCGTTCTCTATTAGTTACATTAAAGTATATACAAAATTATAATTTATCCTACTCAAAAGCATCTAACTGTAAATTTTTGTTTAAAAATATTTACAAACGTAAAAGTTATAGCGAAAAATAAAATTTTAAATTTCCACTTTAACACCCTGTATCTTTCTTAATATCAATATTTTATTAAAGCAAGTTGGCTTAAATCGTAATATTTTAAAGTGCAGAATCAACGGTTTCTGTTTGTACAATTACTTAAGGACCACCCTGTATATACAGTGTGGAAACCACTTATGGAATAAAATTGTCCTTATTATAGAAAATAATTAAAAACTCTGGAACACGTTAACTTTTAAATTTAAATAATTGATGGATTCGACCGTTACTTGATGGAAATTCATTTTATGTAACAATAAAACACTGAAAACTTTGTTTTCAAACTTCCACAAAATTTATTTTAAATTCTTATCACTACAGCTGTTTCGGCTGATTGCCTTTCTCAAGTGATCTGTTTTTGGTATGGGTTTACACTTTATAGTCTCTAATGAAATAGGTTGAGGAGGAGAGAACTGTTTGTCTCATGCTGGTCATTCAGAATTATATCTGTGTTTTTTAATTTGTTGATTTCCATAGATTCTAACAAAGATAGCTTAAGGCCTTTATTTTGAATCTAGATCCTATATTCGTAGATGGTAATTTGACAGCGGAAAAATATTTAAGCATGCTAAGAGACGATGTTCTTTCCCAGTTGGCTAACTTATATCCCAATTCAAATAGATCCGACCCTACCGCATGAAACTGTCTGGTTCTAGCAGGACGGTGCAACACTTCATTATGATTTAGTGGTGAGAAATTACTTGAATGAAATCGTATTCAATAAATGGATTGGACGAAGGGGATTATTGAGTGACCAGCTAGATCGCCAGATCTTAAGCCTTTGAATTTTTCTCTGTGGGGTTATCTCAAGAACAAAGTATATGAAACACAACTAACCAGCATTAAAGACTTCAAAGAAACAATAACTACAGAAATACGGAATATTTCACCTTAAACTTTAAACAAAGTTCGGGACGAGTTTTATAGAAGACTGTGTTATTGCCAACAATAAGGTAGAAAACATTTTGAGCATTTATTTTAATGTAATTCAATCAATTACCTCGGGTATTTTATGAATTTATTGTCTTGAAGAAAATTATACTTAATTTCAAAATTTCACCTAATATTATTCATAATAGACCCTACATGATATAGTTCGTTGAGATCAGGTTATTAAGGAGCTTTTAAAAACATAAAAATATAGAGAGTGTTTCATTTAAAATACAGATTATGGACTATGTCAGACTTGCGTGGGTCACCCTGTACATTCAAATTTAGTTTTAAAAAGCGCACATTTAAATTTAAAAGTTAAGGTATCTCAACGTTTTTTATTATTTTCTAAAATAAGGACACAAACAATTTTATTCCATAAGTGGTTTTCACACTGTATGATATATAAGTAAAATATTAAAATGTAATGGCTTGTCTCACAAAACAGGAAAATAAAAAAAAGATATATCGATGGAAGGCAACGGTACGGTGAAGCAATTCAGTACGTTGCAGACATGTTAGAAAAGGAACATGTTAACTTGGGAAAGGATCACTACACCAGCAATGCGACCAATTTGTGGCATTAATGTTAGAAGACCCTGTTGGTTTTCAGGGCAACAACTAACAATAACTACGGAGGAAGCTACAGCTAACTGAGGAAAGCAATGCAAACGTTTTGTTAATTAACATTAACATAACATTAAAATTCAGAATTAAGAAATTATAATATTACAACCATCTTAATAATAAACTCGATAAATTTAATCCAGTTTATATACCAATATTAAAATCATAACAACTAATTTATAAAGTTCTGGCAAGACAAATGGAAAAAAGTTCACAAAAACTATTCAAAAGTGTTGACACATAAATGTGTCTTTATTGATTTTTAAATTTTAGTATTCTATGATTATAGTAATAAATGTTAAGTATAAAATGGTCCGTCTTCCTATTCCTCAAAATCCAAAAAACAGTATTTTACGAGTAGGAGGTGATGAAACAAGTAAATAATAAGGAATTTAATGGCATTAAAAATTTATCAGTTAGATATAACACACATCCCTAGATTTCTTTAAATTCAACTATTTCAAATACATATTTCCTCTTAAATGTTATTAGATATTCCTACAGTTCTACAAACAATTCCAGTACTTCTTTGATCTAATCGGAAGGTACAATTGAATATACCAATTAAACCATGTAATAATGCTCTTTAAATTCCTTTAAGCCTTGTGTCTGACATATTTATACTCAAATTTAAAAAGACTTGTGTCATCGAAAATTAACAAACTCACTTGCCTTATTTATATTTTTACGACGGACCACCCAAGATCGCATTGGCGTGTTTCGTTTGAACGCAATTACGTGGGAGTTCTTAAAGTTTTACTAATTAGTTTTGTGTTTTTGTGATAAAGCGATTTATCAATTTATATAATAATTACTAAATATTTCCGAAAAATTACTTTGATGTAGGAATTTTTTAGGATTATTATTAACCCTAGAACCACAGGGGGAAATTGATGGAACGATTTTCACAAGGTGGTGTCACCGGCGACCCGAAAATATTTTTCAAAATAAAAGACATTTATTTGTTAGTTGTTTACAAGTTATTTGTCAAAAAGTGTATCAAATGATTTGATTTCTAACCAGAAAATGTATTTTTAGATAACAATAAGCAAAACTAATATACAGAGTGAGTCAAAATATAAACGCACTTCTATTTGACAAATACCTTTTAAGATGTCAAAAGTAAATTAAAAAATAAATTAGGAATTGAAAAGTTTATTCTTATATTATTTACAAGTACAAGTATTTATTCTTATATTATTTCAGTCTGTACAAAACCACTGTGTTTACTCTACCTCCGTCTAACATTCCATAAAAAACTCTCAGTGACCATCTTCTTGTTTTCCTGGCAACGGTTATTGCATGTGACAGTTGATCGAAGGTATCGACGCCCCCCTTAGTGCTGTTGTAGAATAGAATTATCTCTGGTTTTTTGGTAACTACATCAACTTCGTCTAACGGGTGCATAAAACTGATTAATAGAACCCATTTTTTTCACTTTTTGGAACATTTAATACTACTCTCAACTTTTGAGGTAATATTGTGATGGTATTTCTCTTTTATTTTTTCTAAGCGTTCCACCATTGTTAAACCCTTTTTTAATAATTTTTCGGCTAATTCACACGACGAAAACCAGTTATCCATGGTGATATTGCGATTGGTACCCTGAATTTTCTCAGTTAGCTTTAAAACATACTTATCAGGCTTGCTGAGAATGTTCATTTTTAAAGGCACCTGCCTCTAAAGTCCAGCAGTTCCTCGTCTATTGTTAGATACTTTGATGGAGGATAATTGTTTTGACATAACAAAGAAACAAACTGTAAACACTTTTACTAAAAATTTAAATAACGCCCAAGAACTGCATTCGTCAGAAATGGGAGAATATAAAACAAGCAATAAATAAAACAGCTAATTCAAACGTAAAACCAAAGAAAGACATAAGGACTGGATGACTGAAGAGATGCTACTATAAATAAATGAAAGACAATTATTAAAACAAAAATCCAATTAAATATAATAAAACTGACGAATTAATTAATAATAAAATAAAAGAAGCTAAATAGAGAATGTTACATAAGCAGTGTCAAGAACTAAAAAAATTGAGAAAAAATATGACCTTTTTAACACGTATAAAAGAATTAGAGAACTAATAGGAATAAAAAAAACATTTCAAACGAGGCAACTAAGACATGAAAGTTGTGCATTTATAACAGATATAAAGAAGAAAATACAGAGATGGATACAATATATTGCACAGTTTTTTGAAGAGAGAGAGAGAGAGAGAGAAAATGAAGCCAGCTAAAGTGGTAAATGTCCCGGCTCTGATAAAGTTTTCAACGAATTACTTAAAATTGTGTGCATACTTAGAATTACTTAAAACACTGAATCTATTGACCGTTTTTGGATCTATTCAATACCATATTTTATATAGGACAATGATAATACATAAAGTTGTTCCAATTATACTGCTTCCCAAAAAATCCAATGCAAAGAAATGCAATGAACGTAGCACCATAGCCTTAATGAGTCATATTTCCAAAATGTTTTTAAAATTAATTTACAATTGAATACATAAGAAATTAGATAAAGGCATAAATAATACACAGATAGTATTTAGGAAAGGTATGGGAACACGGAATGCACTGTTTGCAGTGGGTGTTCTTTCGCAGATATGCCTAGCTATGCAAGGAAGTATATACCTGTTTTATTGATTTTGAGAAGGCATTAGACAAAGTGCATCATATTTTGCTGTAAAAACAAAGATAGTAGAGATATTAGAATGATATGTAACTTATATTGGAATGAAACAGCACAACTAAAAGTTGAAAATGAACTGACTAAAGATATCCAGATTCGCTGTGGGGTATGCCAAGAGTGTATTTTGTGACCATTGTTGTTTTTATACAGTAAAACTATTTTAGAAATAGCGTTGGCCGAAGTCAATGAGGGCCTAATAATAAACAATGACCCACTTAACAACATAAGGTATACTGACAATACCGTCCTGAAGGGAACACCAGAAGAAATACAACACCTTGCTCAACAACTAAATATACATTGCACCGATTATGGACTGAAAACAAAGTTAAAGAAAACCAAGTTTATCGTTTTTACAAAAGCACGAAACATAAAGGTTAAGCTAGTACTAGCTAATATAGAAATTGAACAAATATCTTCGTACAAATACCTTGGAGCATGGATCACAGAAGATACTGATCAAACAAAAAAAAATAAGATGTGAAAATGCGAAAACTGTTCTGAAATCATAATATTAGTATAATGTTCCGATTGTCACATCGAAGCTCTATGCTAGGTTGTTATATTTTCACTTATATGGGGTTGAGGTATCGACACTGACATAATCCAAGATTCAAAACCTGGAAGCATTCAAAATTTGGTGTTACCGGCGTATTCTGCAAATATTATGGACGGATCGAAAAACAAACGCACAAGTTCTTGAACAACTAGGAAAACAATGCGAAGTTTTAATTTCCATAAAAATCAGGAAGTTGGAATACTTGGGGCACACCATGGGAGGTGAAAAATACGAACTATTAAGGAATATAATAAGGGCAAAATAAAAGGCAGAAGAAGCGTAAGAAGATTTAAAATCTCGTGGCTATGCAATCTCCATGAATGTGTTTTTAATGTAGTTCAAGTGAACTATTCAGGCGCGTAACCAACTAAATTATAATTGACAAAACGATTTCCATTCTTTGATAGTGACTGCGAACCACGAACCTCTATTTTGTTTGGTGGCGCTACTTTCGTGACACTCGCCTCGGCATTTTACTACCGAGAAAAATTAATACAACGCCAGTGTAGAAGTTTCGCTCCAAAATTACTTTTAATTTTTCAGGATTGTTTATCCCTATTTTCAATTATTCCAATCATACCGCAATCCTGTCGTCTTTGGTGTGTTCTTCGTTTTCTTTTCCCACATCTACACTATGAGCCTCCTTCTTTTTCTGTGACTTCTTTTTCATCTTTTATTGTACCTTTTAAATTCCACCAGCTCCTTTGATATTCTTCCTTATTTTATTATGTTGTATTCATATATTATTCATTCCTTGTATTCATACATGTTAAGTTTTTTTAACTTAATAATAATATTGATTTGTGTTTTAATATCTTCGCTTTTTATTAGTTCCAATTTTGTTTTTGCTTGGCAATTTGTCACTTGCTACTGCATCTTGACAGCATTTCGTAAATTGTCTGTTTACACAGGTTAATAATAATAACACAATTATTATATTTAATTAGAAAAAAAATAAGTTTAATTGTTTTACAAGTACAAGTATAAGTTGTGCAGAGACCGGTGAGTGATAAGTGACAAGTAAGTCATCAGACATCAATAAAAATAAAATGTGTTGCCATAATAATTATAGCATTGAATTGTACAGCAACAAATTAATACAACGCCAGTACAGAAGCTTCGCTGGAAAATTACTTTAAATTTGTAGGATTGTTCATCTCTATATTTCAATTATTCCAATCATACCGCAATCCTTTCGTCTTTGGTGTGTTCTTCTTTTTCTCTTCCCATATCTATACTATGAGCGTCCTTCTTTTTCTGTGACTTCTTTTTCATATTTTATTGTACCTTTTAAATTCCACCAGCTCCTTTGATATTCTTCCTTATTTTATTATGTTGTATTTATATCTTATTCATTTCTTGTATTCATACCTGTTAAGTTTTTTTAACCTAATAATAATATTGATTTGTGTTTGAAGTGTTTTAATATCCCCGCTTTTTATTAGGTCCAATTTTGTTTTTGCTTGGCAATTTGTCACTTGCTATTTAATCTTGACAGCATTTCGTAAATTGTCTGTTGTTGTGTTATTCACCCATATGAATATGTTTCACGTGCCTGTAATAATATTGATACTTTTAATTTATTTAAAATACAGTAAATTTCGTTTAATGTTCGTTTAATTCCTTAGCTTAACAATCCCTCATCTAGCCAATTATGTTAGGTGAGAATAACTAAATTTTCATAAAATTTGGATTTATTTTTCTCGTATTTGCCTCGCCTTCGATCAATATTAATGCCTCTAGGTCCTCTTCGTTCTTGGAATCACTGGAATCTTCATTAATTGCATTAAGTTGCTTAATTTTTTTTACCTTTACAGTAAGATTGTTGCAGGATTGAACACAAGCAAGTTTCAAAAATTGTCTCTTGGGAGTTTTTAGACAGTTTTTTACTAAAAACAGAACAACTAACTTAAGTTGTTACTAAGTATTGCTAAGTATTAGCAATTGTTTTTATAAACCCTAATATACTACAAAGTCCAGTGTATTTATTATTTAACTTTCGATCATATTTTATTTTTAGTTTCTAAATTATTTAAACAGATTACTTCACAAAGGACTTAATATTTGTAGCGGAAATTATACTAACGAGTTCGAATTATTTACATTAATTATTTACTTATTGTACAATGGTTATTACATTCCATACAATGCAGCTTAGAATAAACTACAAAATGAAGAGCGCGCTTTTATATTAAAAAATACGCAAAACTTCTAATACATAATACAACGGTTGTCAATAGGTTATAGAAGATTCGTACTGGCATTACAATACATTATTTATCTAAATTTAAGATAACTTTTCGATCACGCAATTACATGTAAGTTACATTATTTGCTGCAATCGACCCGAGTCTCTTTATTGAGCGATTGTTAAATTATGCGTTACCATTGGTAAAACAAATATTTTTTGTCGATCATTTGTGGTAACATTTTTTATCGATCTTTATGAAATTTGTATCCCTATGAACTATAAGTAGTATGACATATTCTATCTACTTCATTAAAAAATGTTAGACTATATTATGTTAGACCGTTTATTTATACCGTATTGCGTTAATCCACCTTGAATATCATAAATAGGTTTAGAATTTATTTTAAACTTGAAAATTCTTATAATACATTAAGGATCCTTATAATCCCCATAGAAGCATTTATTAATAACAATAATACTTAAATAGGTGTCATTATGTTTATTGTTCCTGATTTTTTTTCAATTATGTGATATTGTCATCATAAAAGAGTATTAAGATGACGGACTTAAAAATGTTATGCAATTTATTATTAGTTAAAAAATATCAATCCGATCTATTTCTCTCTAGAAATTAGCTATCGTTATAAATCAATAACTCATATTAAATCGTTTCTAATCGTAAAATAGACGTAAGGATTTAGTTATAGCAAAACCAAAAAAAGAGCGCTCGAATAGAACGCGTGTTGAAACTCAATTAGTTTCCAAATCAGAAAAATCTTTTTTAAACAGTTAATTATGGTAATTTTCTGAGATTAGAAGGAGGTGTTAATTAATTATTCTAGAATAATTAGTTCAAGCGTGAAACTAACCGGAGCAATTTCTACGATTTATGTCGCTGATAACCGGCTTTATTATAAATATGTTTTTAATTTATAGATGAGATACGAAATTTTGATTTCTAACATTCCAGTTACATTATTAATTACAAAGATAATTATAATATTAAAAAGTTACCTAAATGATAAAAGTTAAATAATCTCAGGATGTCAAGTTTGTTTTGTAATACCAATAGAGTGAGTACTCCTAAACTGATTGCAGACAAGCACTGAAAATATTCGGATGTTATATTTATGATGAACTACATATTACGTAAGTAATCAATATTCTGAAATTACAGTTATTTAGTACACTAAACACATTATGAAAATACAGACACATTATACTGATTATTTATTATTAAAACATTTTAGGAGGGGTTTTCTTAAGGCTAGTTAATGTGATTCTATAATTTAAAGTTTGAGTATTTAAAACTTTTTATAATTCATTAATGTCTTTTATAATCAAAGCGTATGTCTTCATTGTCACATTCACATTCAGTTAATGTTGCAATAACCTTGTTCTATAAAAATATACATAAATACTCATTTAAACTGATATTAGAACAGTCAACAGACATATACACAGTCAACAAAGTTTCATTAATCTCCGTATGGGTACACCTATATTGGAAACGTATTTCTCCCGATCCGATGTAGGTAGATTTTTCGATCCGACGTCGTCCGACGTGAGTGCCTATACTCGATTCAGTTAACGTCCGACCACCGACAATGAGTTCCGATGAAGATTTAATGGGTTGGCTGTGGTTAAAAAGCAACGTTCTTAAAAGACGTAGAAGAAAATGTACAGGGATACATAAATTTAACGAAGACAGATCTTCAGGAGAATTTAATAAAACTTTTCAAACTCTACGTAACTATCCTGATAAATTCAAAGGGTACCACCGCATGAGTATAAAACGTTTTAATATATTCTTGAAGAAATAAAAGAAATCATATTCCACCAATCTAACTTCAGAGAATGCATCAGCCCCGAAGAAAAACTTAGTATCACAATAAGGTAAGTAAATTTACATTGATTTTTTAACATATTGATTTATTTCTTTTTTAATTATTGATGTTACAATTTTTAAATTGACATTTAAAAAGGCACACACAGAGTAAGCACTATATTTATCACGAATTTGAAATTTTCAACAAGTCACAAGTTTTTATAATCCAAATCCGGGTTGTATTGAAGTGATGACTCAGTATGATGTTGGGCAGATTGCATCTGAGACTCAGGCAAGTATTTTGGATAGTGAGATTCCGTGGATGAGAGTCATGGGGTGGGCGATGCACCTGATGTCAAATTAGAACCACTGGAGATAGTATGATTCCTAAACACCTCACTTCATTTACAAAATTGTGTGCCTCCAGTGCTTCAGTTACGTTCTCCATTATTTTCATTCTTAATTTCATTTCCTCCAATTGATTGCTTGAAGTGGCTTAATAGTTGGCAGTAAACTCAAAAAAAATGAAAGATCCTGATCATCTTGGTATTTCTGTTTTTTTTTTTGTAAGCAGGTGGTGTTCTATCAGCATCTTTTTTTTTTTCAATTTCAAGTGCTTGTGAATCATAATTATTGCTTTTTCGTTGATTTTTTGTTTTGGTGTTTGATAAGTTTTGGTGAGTGCCGTAGATACCTCTGTTTCTGCTGAGAAGCTCATAGTTAATGTATCTTCTTTTTGACGATTTTTGAGTGCACTAGATGACTCTGTTTCTGTTGAGCTCATAGCTAATTCATCTTTTTGAATTTCTTCAACTGCCACTGAAGGACTTGTAGAACGTGGCGAATGATTCTCTTCAACAACTACTGTAGCAGGCTAATTTCCAGAACTATTCTTTGGTCTTATAATATCTTTTAAAAACATCATGTTTTGGAAATAAGGCCATTTAGTAGAAGTTGACGCTCCTTGACCGCTCTTGGTTTCATGCTGCTCTTTATATTTCCTTTTAAACGTGTCTCTTAGGTTTTCCCACGTTTTACGAGCCCGTTCACCTATAAAAAAAATAAAAATGAAGTAAAAAAGTACGTATATGTATATATATATATATATATATATATATATATATATATATATATATACAAAAACGTTACTTACAAGACACTACGCTACTCTGTTTACAACTTTACGAAATCGCACCTTTCTCCCGCGACTAATATTTATTTATACATGTGTTCTTTGTTTCAGGTACTTTCAGTAGGCAAATGTGTATCGTCATCGCCATCTGTCTGTTCCTGATCAAAAAGAATTTGAACAAATAGCTGTCTGATTCAACGAACGGTGAAATTTGGAACGGTGGAAAGTGGAACTAATTATTTTAACTATAAAAAGTATTTTTCTGTTGTGCTATAAGCTGTAGCAGACTACCGCTGTCGATTTCTTTTTGTGGATGTCGGTGGATATATAAAGCAACATGACGGACAAACTTTAACTGCTTCTATTTTGACTATATTTTTAAAAAACTGCCATAATACTTAACCATAACCTTTACCGATCGAAGGAGTAGCCACAAATATGCCATTTGTTATGCTTGTAGACGATGCTTACGATGGAGACGAATGTGCTTTTGGTATTATGAGTGCTAAATGGCGTTTACTGGGAAAGTGTTTAGAAACCGAAATTGATAAATCTGAACGGATTGTGAAAAGTATTTGCTTGCTGCACAACCTTATTATTGACCGTGAGGGCGGTGACCTTTTCAGTTCGGCGAAATTACCGAATGAATCACCACTTCAAGAAATAAGTTCATCAAGAACGTTCAACAGGCCGTCAAACAAGGCAAAAGTTGTGAGAGACAATTTTAAATTATATTTCAATGAAATAGGCGTTGTTCCATAACAAAACGAACGCGTTTAGAACAAATATTAACAATTAGTTACTGCTAAAGTATTAAATATCACGTAAAAAAGGAATTACAATAATTACTACTTTTATGTTTATAATCTACAATAAAAAGTATCAACAGATTATATATTTACCTTTTAATAATAATTCCTTCCCAATTGACTCTCATAAAATGGCTTTAATGTCCCGATTGTGGTATGTTTTGAGCCTCTGATCCCATAAGCGAGGCTCATTTCTCACCAGATAAATCAAAATTTCTTTGTCCATTTCTGCCATTTTGCTCTTGTCGGAACGAAACATCGGAATGAAACCAAACAAGTTTGATAGGAGAAGCTACTCAGTCCGACGTCGGCCGATATCGGTCGTTATCTGATCAGGGTTCCCACTGCAGTATAGGCACTATGCATTAATACCTTGAGTTTATTTTCAATCCGTCGTCGGCCGACGTCGGATGATATCGGATAGGATGAAATACGGTTCCAATGTAGGTGTACACGTAGGTATACACTAACTTAATTTAAATTCTTTTTCAGGCTCAATGTCGATTCAAGTCCATGAAATTATCGTATTTAGTTTTTGCGATAGGACGTGGGGAGGAATAAAATGATTTTGGATTTTCATTGCCACATTTTCGTCTATGAGGTAAGCTATCCATGGTTCATTACGGCGGAGTCGAAACTGTATCTTTCCATTAGGCAAGTATTTTAGACCACGAATATCAATGACAACAGGGTTTCCTACCTTTTTACAGGGTCTGAGTGGGAACTACTTGGAAGTGAGATTTTCAGGTCTAATTGTTCAATAATAATATTTATAGATTTTGGAGTCTCACTTAAGACAGAAGCTAAAAGTTCATTTCGATTTTGATAATTACAACCATCTGAAATTAAGGTTACATATTTATAGCCTTCATCTAAGTATGGGATGAAATGATTTATCTTCTTCTTAACATGCCATACACCAAAGTGCGTAGGCGACTATCTCATTACTAGAATTCTGTTCTTGGCGGCGTGACACAGCTCGCCTGTATTGTGTATTGTGTGATTTATGCAAGAAGTGAATTCATTACTGGTTACGCCACCATTAACCTCACCAGAGTTTTTGAACTAAGAAGTACACTCTGCATATCCATCGCGACCACCAGTTTCTGATGGCTAGCACTTTCTTCAGCTTCACACTTGGTAGCTCTAGCTTTATCTTTTATTTTAATATGCTTTTGAAATGTATGTTTATCTACCTACCTATTACCAAGATCTAGCTTTTGCTAGCAAAGATCACACTGATCTTTCCTAGGCTTATGAATTGGATGTTTTCATCTTTCAAAACACCAGTGAAAAGTTTTCTAGACTTAGGCTTAAATTCGTTATTTTTGCACAATTATTTTAAACAGAGTACATATGGCATATAGACCTAAAAGTAGATTTCACATAAGTCTTTGTGAAGGAGTACCTACAGCAATGACTGGGAACTTTTGGTAAAAAACTTTTCTCCATTCTCGAGTCTTGCCATACACAATAGATTTTTTCTTTCGTTTAGCAGATGGTAGGTCTATCTGATTTAGTTCATCATTTGAATCTTCGAACATCGAGATTGTCATTCGTGTTCATGGGAAAAATAATAGAAATCTGATTCTATCTATTAAACGTATCACGACAAAAATCCAGAGTATTCAACAAAAACGTTCTGCAAACTCTGACTTTATGGCCATTGTTGCTTGGCAAATAAATGTCATGACCTGCATTCTTCTTTGTTTTATTATCAACCTGTTTCCTTTTTCTTTTAATATTTCTTGTAACTATTAGGAATTTCACGTAAGCCTGTTTTCCCCCCATGTATTGAATTTCCAAAATTGTTGAAAAATGTTTCTACGATCATCGTCAGAAATTTCACTATATCGAAAAATTCTCTTAATGTACTTGCTTTTCTGATTTTCCCTGATAACGTTATGAGTGCAGCGTTCTTAAATTTTTCTTGGAGTTTTATTAGTATTATGAGACACTTTTCCTTCACGCGTTCTTCTATAACCAACATAGCTGAGACCAGTTCTTCTTCTTAAATAACTACATTTTCTTGAATTGCGACTTCCAGTTTCATTCAGGCTATTCACGTTAGCAACCTCATACTGGTTGATATTTTCAATGGAATTTTCTTCTTTCTTTTCTTTTCCATTATAATCCTTGTCGTCGCTGTTTCCAATAATCTCATTTTGGATCATTTCGTCAATAGTAAAATTGGCAATATTTCCGTTTTGTGTATCTTCGGGATGTTCAATTTCAGCAACATCGTCATAATTTTTATTTTCGAACTTTTCATATTGTATTTCATTTAAAATTATTTTATTTTCACAGCTCAAGGCACCGTCAATTATGCTAAGCAGTTCATTATCAGTCACTAATATAGATGTTCCTTCTGGTTCACTGTTTTTATTATTCTCAGTAGTGTTAGTAATAGCTGTAAGTTCACTATTTGTACTAAATTCCTCTAGCCCCACTAACATTATCTCCGTGCCTCGTGAGTCCATTTTCTGAATAAAAATATTAAAAATTTATATTTTTGGCGGAATTTTTTGATAATAACTTAATACGGCTTAATTTTTGCAAAACGTAATTCAAATAAATACTTATGACATATTATACTAAAGTCGATCAAATAATTTAGCTATGATATTCATGCCAAAATTAACGGAAAAGTAAATTTTTGCTTTATTTTAGGTTATGTTATTTACTTTTATCTGATTATCAAAACAAAAATGTTGAGAACACATATTTGTTATAGAAATGTATACCTTCACTTACCTTAATCAGATATCAATTAGCTTCAGAAACTAAATAACTTTAACTACTAAAACGAACAGTTTGCTTTTCAAAACAATGCTAATTTACAACAAAACCAATGATATTGCTACACATGACAGTTATTCACACTACTATACTAAAAGTCAGAGATGGCAGTGTACGGATATAGGATAACAGCGTTGCCAATTCTACTGCCATTGTAAGTTTTGCTACTTTTGTAAAATAAGCAGGGCCAAACTCACGGTAAACTAAGATATGTTTAGGTAAGCTAAAGTTGTTAATAGAAAATTCGTGAATGAAATAAATGGTAATAATTCCTAAAATGCTTTTATACATAATACCGCAGTTGATAGGGAAAAAAATATGAAAAATATTCTACAGGTTTTTTAATGTTCTAAACGGTAGATAAGGGATAACTGATGATAATTCCTTGAAGAATTACAGCCAATTTTGCTTTGTTTATTTTTTAAAGAAAGATGAAGTTTGGAAAAAATCATTTTTTTGCCTATTTTGTTCCTCGTGCATTTTAGGGAAAAATGTTTCAAATAAATGTTGCAGATCTTAAACAGTTTTTTAATTTTTTAGTTTGTAAATTAAAATACATAAACAAATGACTGAGATAATTGCAAAAAACCCCTAATTGAGGCCCCTAGAACACAAGGGTGTAAGTGCAGTTGCTTATCACTTAGCAACTGATATCTAACAACAGGCACGTACTTTTGGCTTCAAACTTTCTACATTAACAACAATAACACCATCAAAAATTACATGTCATTGAAAACATGCTGAAAACTGAAAAAGTGCTACCTAGGTTTTTAAATTTATATCGAACTTTGAACAAAGATTTTTCAAAACTTTGTTTTTGGCACTTACACCCCTTGTGTTCTAGGGGCCTCAATTGTACACTAATTTATTAAATGTTCATAACTTTATTTTTTGCATAATGACGTCTAATATAACTACTTGAAATTATGTCGATTAATGAGTTATTTAAGTGTGCTACATTTCAACCAGATCAACTAAATATTTTATTACCTTTACTGAGAAAAGAATACCCCCGAAAAACAATTTTCAATCATCTTCATTTTCATAATCTAGTTCATCTTCAGAGTCATTGTTTAATGAAATTCTAATAGGTTCAATGTCATCTTGAATGTTGTCTACTGTCCAAAAATTATTCTCCAATTTTATAACATGGTTGACGTAATTTTTCCAATGTCCATTGTTCTGTACTTTATCATAACCTTCATAAATCAATGTTTTAACGTCGTTTTGTTTGAAACTTGAATTCTTAGAGGACACGTACCGTTTCACTTCACTCCACACCATTTCTATTGGGTTCAGTTCACAGTGATAAGGCGGAAGTCTTAAGATATGTACATCTACGCGGCATTGTTCGTCACTGTGATTCCTGTATTTTTCACCAATACAATCAATTTTGTATTTGTCATAAATATTTTTAAATACATTAGCAGTTTCCAGAAGTTCATTTTTTAAGTAATCTTCTTCAAAATAAATGTCCGTTTCATAGAGCCACTCCTTAATTTGACGTTTCACCCAATATTGTTTGGGAAAATTTAATTTCCTAGAGTGATAAGATGCATTGTCCAAGATAATGACATTCTTTTTATTTTTTGGGAGATTCGGTATTAACATCTCTTCAAACCATTTTCAAATAGATCTCCGTCCATCTCTTCATGGTAATCTTCAGCACCTTTTTTGGCAAGAAAAGTGATGTCAGCACCTTCAACAAATCCGTCTTTGTTTCCTGCATGGAATAAAACAAATCTTGGTCCTTTTCCGGTCGGAGTTTTTAAACCTGTGGTAAGTCCATTTACGAAAGCCTGTCGGCTATTTTTTATTGTTGTATCTTGCCATACTTGCCCATTGGTTATTCCAGTATTAACCCATGATTCGTCCATATAAATGATATTGGCTCCTTCGTTCCTCAGTTTCTTTATTTCCCGGAGATAGTGACGCCTCCAAGCGACTATTTCTTGTTTTTCTATTAATATTGAATTTCTACCTTGTTTGCCATATATAAAACCCATGTCGTGCAATAGTCTTCTCAACGTACTCTTGGAAAAATTCGGAAGATGCTCCATTTGCTTAATTTTTTCTAGTACTACGTCAAGGGTTGGAGGAATATTGTCCATAAAAAAACCGTGCACTACTTGTCTTATTCTAGACCGAGTTGCTTCATCATATCTATTCTCACGACTATTCAAATAACCGGTTCTTTTTTTTCTTATAGGAGTTACGAGTGGACCATTTTTACTTTCACTTCTATATCGGAATATCGTTCGCTCAGAGACTCCAGTCATAGCAGAAACTTCCCGCACTATTGTTGATACACTTTTATCATTATTACTGTTTGATAAATAGTTAAAAACATTTAACACTATTTTTTTGCATTCACTATTTAACAAATTACCGTTTTTGAATTTTATTACACTCGCGGCCATTTTGACACTGACACGACACAAACGTCTGATATCAACTGAAAATTCTTTTAATGACTCTCAAGTATTTACCTGAATTTATAATTGCTGGCGTTAGACAATAATTTTGAATTTATAAATAGGTATATTTTTTTAATTCTAAATTATTTTTTAATGTCTGTAACTGTAAATGCAGGTAGAGAAAGTGTGTCATTAAAAGGACATTAAGATCAAAAATGGATTATACAAATAATTATTTCATTTCCACGAATTGTAAAAAATTTTGAACAGAAGATATAATTCCGAAAAGACCAGATTTCCGAAATATAGCTTTCTATTTTTAAAATACCAACAGAAAAATTATATAATTAAAAAAATGTAGTATTTTTCCGTTTCACATTCATAAATATTTCCGAAATTATAATTCTTTTATAGGAGCCGGCCCATAACGTACGATTGTAGGTACGATTAAAAACTGACAACAATGTAGTTATTTCTGGCATATAGAAAGTACAGGCCTATCTCTGTAACGCTGCCATCTGAATGTGAATTTATCTATAGTCGGTCTCGTAAAACGCAGAACAGTCAACTACAAGAAAATACCTGCCATGTGCTGCATTATCATATGGCTGATATTACGAGGTTAGAATGCGAATTTTGGTATTTGTAAACGTCACACTGATCAGTTTCTGTCGGTTTTTTGAAGAAAGTCTTAAAAATTTGTCGATTTTGTCCATCGAAAGTAGGAGAGAGGTTCTGTCAAACTCATTTGAGGTTGAGGGTTGAGGCTATCTTCGGTTTTCGTGATTGGCTTTTGTGGAGAGAGGTTGTATTATAATAGTTCTGTTCCTATCCTTATAAACTTTAATTTAATTTTTAGTTGTATATAAATAATTTTTATTGTATATAATCAATTGGAAAAAAAGGTTTAAAGAGGTTTAATAATGGGGGATCGCACAGGGGGGTTGGTCCTCCTAGTGTTGAGATGGTAATAAGTAAGAGAGATGATTCAGATATAGAATACAATATAAATTTAGACAAAACATTTGTAGGAAATAATGATAATTCGGAGACCACTAATCAACATGAGAGTAAAAAAGACAAAAAACAGTATTCTTATCAGTATACCGACACTGGCCCATTTGAGGTCTATATGGAATCAAAAAACAATAACGTCGGAAATTATAGTTTTTTAAAGCTAGCAAAATATATACATGATAAGAAAATTGAGAATATACAAAAAATTTATAAAAAAGTTAAAAACCGAATTAGCGTTATTTTTAAGAAATGGGAATGTGCTAATAAATTTGTTTCAAATATAGAGATTAAAAATGATGGATATGAACTCTTTATTCCTGCTAATAAAGTAACTTGTAGGGGTGTAGTAAATAATGTTGATGCAAGTATTTCTGATGTTGAATTAATTAGGTTTTCGGGTACAGCCTCAGTAAATATTAAAATTTTGGAGGTAAGACGTTTTAAAAGAAAATCAAAATATGATTCAGGCAAATACATAAATACAGAGACAGTTGCTTTTACCTTTTCAGGAAAACAAATTCCAAAAGAGGTTTCTATATATGGGATTCCCTTTAGGGTAAAGCCATATATGATTCAGGTGGTTCAATGCTATCATTGTTTTCGTTTTGGCCATACAAAAAATCAATGCAGAGGGGATAAAAAATGTAAAAATTGTGCTGATAAAGCACATGAAGGTAAATGTATGATGAAATGTCTCGATTGTAGTAGTAATTTTTATGTCAGTACTTTTAAAGAGTGTCCTGAATATGTCAGACAACAGAATATTAAAGCTGTTATGTCATTAGATATTCTCTCTTATTTTGAGGCAAGTGAAAGGTATCCATATGTCTCCAATAAAAAGTTATTAAAAGAAAATACATTTAGAGTAAGCCAGGATGAATTTCCACCTCTATCAAATCAGGTTAATATACCTGACAGAATTCCAATTAATGAGCGATGGATAGAAAATATTCGAAGTAACCCAGAACAGATAAAACAGAAGAAGATAAACAAATGGAAAAGCTGATCTTTCAGTATCACCCAGTTGTCAATTAGCAGTAAACAGTAACCTTAAATGAAGAAAATAAACAAATGGAAAAGCTGATCTTTCAGTATCACCCAGTTGTCAATTAGCAGTAAAAAGTAACCTGAAATGAAGAAGATAAATAAATGGAAAAGCTGATCTTTCAGTATCACCCAGTTGTCAATTAGCAGTAAAGTAAACAGAAGTAGAAATTTATCCCTGGTTGTGCATTGCCTAGAGCAAGACAAGCATAACCTTACATGTACTGGGTAAATGATTATATAATCGAAACCCATAAACAAACGAAGAAGAAGATATTACGAGGTTAGAATTTTTCTGGACTCACATGACAGATTTGAATTTTGATTTATTACCTTACAAAAATAAGTTTGTATCACATAGCAGATATTACTGGCCCATAGAATGACCAAGCCTATGCACATTAAGCAAATAAAAGCAAATTCAACAAATGTGCACATGGCAGATATTACAAGCGCAACGACGATAAGTTTGACTAAGAAAAAAATGTCGAAAATTAGTGTTGTCAGCTGTTAAAAACGCATTGTATCAAAGATAAAATAAATGAGAGCTATTGCGCAACCCTACTGGTTTGAAGTGTCAGTTTTGTGAGTTTATAAAGCGTGCGTCGAAAGATAGATAATTATATACATATTATCTCTTGTCAAACCAGTATCGTTGGACCCTTAACCTGTTTTACTGTTTCTTTGATACCTCGCGTTTTTAACAGCTTACAATCCTAATTTTCGACAACTTTTTCTCAGACAACCTTATATCTTGATATTAAAAAAAAATAGTTTTAATTTTATGTAAAAGCATATATATGCATCATGAGCAGAGTATTCTTATAATTACTATTAATTGAGTTAAACATATTTGAAGCCACTTTTTGACTGGCAACCTATAATCAATGTATTCTCCCAATTTTAAGTGTATTTAAAAATTTTGAGTTTGATGAACTAGGCTATGAACTAGTGATCCTGCAGTGGGATCTTGTACTATAAGTATTTGTTGCTGTTGTTATAACTTCTCTGATCCCTATTTATTTCTTGATCTATATTTAAGATCTGTAATATTTTTACCACATATATACAATATACTTTGGATTTGTTAAGGACGTCGGCCAGTAGGAAGACCAAGGAAGATGTGAATATACCAAGTAAGAACCAATACTAAAGAGGTATTGAGGGTGCATGCTAGGCTACTTGTATTAAGGTGGACCAAGAGGTTTCAGCTAAAATTTCCATTAAGCGTGGAGTCAAAAAGGCATGTGTTATGTCACCGATGTTAAGATAGCATTAAATAATCGTCGTGAAGGTATTAAAATCGGTGGTGAAATTAATAATATCATCAGATACTCAGATGACACCACCGTAATGGCAGAGAGTCTAGAAGACCTTTAAACTCTGTTGAATGCTGTAAATAACAAATGAACTGAAAAGGGCTTAACAATCAACGCAAAGAAAATAAAATGGATGGTGGTCGAAAAAATTATTGTCGAAGAATGAATACTAAAATTAGATAACAAAATCCTGGAGAGGATGGAAAATTGTAGATATCTGGGTAGTTAGATTGACTGCAGAGATGAAAGTGACGAGAAAATTTCAACTAGAATGGAACTTGCACTAAAAAGCTTTATCACCTGGCGTTCTATATTATGCAGTAACAGTCTATCATTAACCACACGTCTAAGAGTATTGAAGTGCTACGTTTGGTCCGCTTTGTTCTACGGATGTAAAGCCTGGACCACAAAAATAAAAAAAATATGTAATAAATGAGAAGCATTCAAGTTGTGGTGTGACCATCGCATGCTCAGAATTTGTGAGCAGCATAGGTACATATCTAACAAACGTGTGCTAGAGACCATGCACAAAAAGAGAGATTTGATCATCATAATCAAAATGAGATAGGTCTAATACTTCGGCCATATAATGGAAGGATCTAAATATCGTTTACTCCGGTTGATCATTCAGAGCAAAATCGAAGAAAAACGATAAGTCGCAAGAAAACAACTGTCCTGGCTGCATAAAATTAGACAATGGACAGGTCGAATGGTCTAGGAATTGTTTCATCTAGCTGCCTACTAAGAAACATTTCATAAGCTTGTTAATACGACGATAGCCAATACTTGAAAACATGCACAGCATACAAAGAAGAAGATGCCGGGGGAGATTAGAGCCCGACGTGGGCTGTAGCCTCATAGGAGGGAGAAATTAGTTAAAAATTAATTTAGCAATGTAGCAAACTTTAAACTGAGACAGGGGGGCGTATTGTCGCCAATTCTTTTTAATGTCTACTCCGAAGAGATCTTGAAAAACGCTCCTGAGGGTGAAACAGCTGGAATAAGGGTAAATGGAGTTCCCACTAACAACATTAGATATGCGGACGACACTGTGATCTGAGCCAAAAATATTGAAGATGTTCAGAGACTGGTGACCAGAATAGCGGAGTATGGAAAAAAGTACGGTCTAACAATGAACGTCAAGAAGACGAAATTTATGAGAATATCGAAACTCAAAGAAATAACGAGAATCTTCTAATAAACGGAAAGAACGTCGAACAAGTCAACAAATATGCATATCTAGGAACAATGATTAACTCTACAAATGATTACATTCAGGAGATCAAAATCAAAATAGAAAAGGCTAGAGCAAATTTCAACAAAATGACAAGAGTGCTATGTACAAGGGATTTAAAATCGAAACTAAGAGTTAGGTTGGCGAGATGCTATATTTTTTCGACTTTGTTTTATGGAATAGAATCTTGGACCTTGAATGTGACAAAAACTGGAATCATTCGAGCTGTGCGTGTATAAAAGAATTCTGAAAATATCGTGGACAAAACACGTCACAAAAAAAGAGGTTCTGAGAAGGATGAATAAAGAAATAGAAATTTTAAATACAATTAAAACAAAAAAATTGAAATATCTCGGACATATTACACGTGGAGAGAAATACACCTTGCTCCAACTGATTATGTAGGGAAAGATCCAAGGAAAGAGAAGCATAGGGAGGCTTAGAATGTCATGGCTGCGTACCTGAGAGAGTGGTATAATTGTACATCAAATGATCTTTTCAGAGTAGATATCTCAAAAGTCCAAATAGCTATAATGAAACAGATATGAAAAAACTAAACCATATTCAGCAGATGCCTTGCATAAATATAACAGCTGCCATGAAAACAACACTAACTGCTGTAAGGGAGTTGGTCATTGGCATCACCCCTATAGGCATATCTGTCAAAGAGTTGGCGCTATTGACAATGATACGACTGCGCTTAGCCGATGAAAACTCTGAGGTAGGAATGAGACAATTGAGAACTTGTTTCTGGCGGGGAGAGCTGGATGCGCTACCTCCCTTGCTGTAAGCTTTGTCTTTAACAAACCTTTTAAAATCGAAACAAGTATAGGAGGTCAAACGTGACAAATTTATATTGCATATACTCTAGATCAGGAAGAGGCTCAGGATGCAGGATATATTCTAGATCGTTAAACCTAAAAATAAAGTGGGGTATGGGCAAAAATGCTAGCGTAGTTTAGACAGAACTGGCTAGTATCTTCATAGCCGCAAAAGAGATAACTCAAATAGTTATAGCCGACAAAACTATAATAATCTGCACAGATAGCAGACAAGCGTTAGTAACCTTGAATAGACTACGTATTACATCAGGGTTAGTAATGAAGTGTCACGAGTTACTAACTTAAGGTTTGGATGGTAACAACATCATCCTAAGGTGGGGGAAAAGACACAATATGAATAAAGGCTACCGCATTGCTGACCAACTTGCTAGGAAGGCGGCCTGGGGATCTTTTTGGTTGGTCAACTACAACAATTGCGGGAATTGTCAAATATCGCACCCACACGCACAACGTGAAAAGATGGGAAAAGGGCAAGGATGTAGACTTGTCAGGGTAACACTAAGCAACCTTGAAAAATCAGCTTCAAAGAAGTACTTGTGAATGGCCAGGATAAACCTACGCTTGACAGTTGGTTTTTAATAATTGGTCATTGTCAACTAAGCAAACACCTCGACACACTATGGCTAGTAGATACATCTCTATGCAGAAAGTGTGAACGAGAAGATAAAACTGTAGAGCATGCCCTATGCGAATGCCCGGAGTTATCGTTAATATAAGTTTACACATTCGGCGAGCCCTGGCCCACACCTATTCCCATATGTCCCTTGGAGACTTGTTCACCTTCGTAGAAATGGCAAAGTCGGCAATGAGCTAAGAACGACAGCTTCCTGGGAAGATGCACAATGGGTTAATTGTGACTTAAGTGCTGTGGGACTTAACTCACCCTCCCTACTCGACAAAAACAGATACAGGACATATTTCTCACTACAGAGTTACTCATCTATCGTTATGTTTTTTTCCTGGTAAATAGTATTTCTGAAAGTCTTTTTTTAATCAGGCCTCTGAAAATCTTATAGCTCTGTGTAATCGTAATATTTTTAGTTCTCTATCAGCGTGATTTATTTGTATACTTAACTATGTTGTTTACAATTTTTCGTTCACAAACAAACAAACGGAATCAACAGTTTTATCTACACTTTGACCAGGGGCTAACATTACTTTGTGGATTTTGCTTTTTATTATGTTTCAGGTTTGTATACGTCCTGTCGATTGTGGTTTACTTTTCCAGTTAATTAAATCCTTAGTTTTAGAAACTACACAATATAAAATCTGGAAACGTCTAGCTATATAATATTATCTTTCAAGATCATTTAATACGACTTGATGATCATCCTCTTCACTTGCTTCCGAAAGACTATTTTCATTTTAATGAATAATTTTAAATTTAGTATCATTAAAAATATATATAATACCTATTGTAAACATCTATTTCCAGGATTTTATTATTGGATTCCCGGAATCGTAAAACTCGTTTAGATAGATCACAAAAAGATTTTCCAAAATTATTGCCTGCCTGCCAGATTAAATTGTGTAACAAAAATCGTACACATAAACATAAATAAGTTCCGACCTACTGGTGTTGTCACTTTAAGTAACAAAATTCTTTCGACTTAATAATTTCAAAAATAATATTGAATATTTTGAATAGCTCACCCGTGACTATGTTAACGGAAGCGTACTGCTATACAAATTCATTAATGCATACAATTCAATAAACAATCCTTTATAAAAGGTATATTTATTAAATAGAATCATTTCGTGCTAAATCACAAAACCTGTTCGAAATAAATATTTCGTGTTCTGTGCTGCTACCTAAAATAAGTTTAACCACTTTAATTAGGAAAAAAGTAAAAAGTAAAATTTTGACCAACGGTTAAGCAAAAGTGAAAAAACCCATTTAATGTTATTTAAGTGGAATTAGATTACATGGTTGCTGATTATTTTATAGAATGTTAAAATTTTAAGTAGATTCTCTTCATTTAACTCCTAACTATGGTTACTGGTCCGGAGACGTAGTCTCTAAACGGAACTAATCCAAATAATATTGTAAAACGAATGTATGAACAAACAGTCAATGTAACCGAAAGTGTGTCTTAATGTGACTCTAGCCAACAGTATGCATAATTGAACATGTTGAGAAATTTGATATTTATAACTTGAGTTGTTAACTATAGAAGACTGAGGTGTAAACTGATTTATATATGGATTCATAAGACATAGAAAACAAACAAAATTGATGAATAAATTGGACTTTTTTAATGAACAACGAGAGTAATTTTTATATGGATGTATGCATAAATGAATATATGGAAGGGTTGGATGTTAATGTAATGTTCTATAAAAATGAATATAAGTTATATTGTATGATTGAACTTTAAATGAATTCTGAAAGAATCTGAGCTAAGTATATGGGTAGAAAGTTAAATCAAAAATCAGGGTATGATTCTTTGTAGTTGTATATGATTTTATGAGAGATTAAACTACAGTATAGCCCAAAATAAACAGTAATGAACTTGTAATTATTTTATTGTTTTAAAAAATACATATTATTGACACTTTATAACATGTTCTAAATGAGCTCCTTCTCTCTCAAGGCAGACTTCATAATGATATTCCAGATTTCTCGTAATGTTAAGGAATAAAGGTGTCTCAAGTCTGCTAAGAAGGCTCTAACGGCATCCTTTAACTCATTGATGGTTTGTGGTGCCCGTTTAAAAACGGCAGTTTTAGCCATGCACCAAATGTATGCGTCTGAAGATGTTAAGTGTGGAGAATGTGCAGGATAGAAGAAGTCAGTAAATCGTGAAATGAATTTGTTTGGAAAATGTTCCTGAAAAAATTGACGAACTGCGAAGCAGTATGGCAGGTTGCCCCATCCTGCTAGAAAAATTGGTCTCAAAATTCCAAATTACGTGCACAACGAAATTGACGTAAATCAGCGATAAAGCGTGTTAAAATTTGTATGTACCTCTATTGATTAAGTGTGACTTGCCTACCATTTTCTTTGATAAAGTATGGACCAATGATTCCGTGTCCCAAAACTGTACACCAGACACTTATTTTGCGCTATGTTAAGAAACTTCTTACACTTAATATGATTTGGCAAAGCTCTGAAATTGATTTGTGCGACGATTTACATAACCTGACAAATGAAAATGAGCTTCGTCTGGAAACAATACATTTTTCAAAAATTCCGGATTTTCATACTGTAATGCAAGAATTCTGGCACAATATTCCACTCTACTGTGATAATCCCTGGGATGTAATTGTTGATGTACCTGAATCACATACGAAAATGCACCCAGCTCCTTCAGGATTCTTTGCAAGTAATTTAGTTTTAAACCAAAATGCAACGCTGTTCTTGTCTGGCTGGCTTTCGGATTTTCCAAGATTCGCTCAAAAACATGTTCATGGTTATCGTTATTGTTAACTGTCCTGGGACGCACTGAGTTTCCTTGTCGTTGGCACAATACATTACCCGTATTTCTAAACTTTTCAACAACCTTCAAAATTACAGCATTACTTGGAGAACGTTTATTAAACTGTTTTATGAATTGATCACACACGTATTGCAGACTTGCACTATTACGTCGGCTGATTCCGTATGAGCGAAAATAATGCTCCACAAAAAACACTTTCTCCTCTGTACTTAACACTATTTTTAACAATTAGGCCTTAATAATTAATTGTTTAAGGATTACTTGATAGGTCTATACTAGTTAATTTTAATATGACAGCGCGCACAAAGAGACATCTATGTTTCAGTTTCAGTACTGTTTATTTTGGGCAATACTGTAATAAGAAGTTAGATAATATTAAGGCCCTGTTAAAATCAACATTCAATAAATAAGAAATTCAATATGTGTAAAATATTGCGTTATTAATTATTAAGCTCTACAGTTGTTAATTATTCGGCTGTAAGGAGGAGGCTCTACAGGGCGTTTTCCCTGTAGAAGCTTCCTCCCAGATTAACTTATCAAGGTAATTATTAGTGTTTTTGTGGTATTGGGCTTGTATAATATTCTATATAATTTCAGTTTTACATAGATAATTGTCACCGAGACCATAGATGGAATGGAATATTAAATACACACAACGCAGAAGTCTAAGGATATTTTAATAATTTGACAATACCAATGACAGAAATTTAATGGCCATATAAATTTGCTTGTACTATAATTGTTGATATAGACAGTCACTTCTTATCATCAAAAAAAATTTGAAAACTGATAGCAATACGTATTTTAGAATGTTTTTTATAAGGGACAAAAAAATCGATATTTTTATGTTTTGTTTATTTTTAATTTTAGTCACTGTATACCATTCTTGTTTAATAGGTGAGTTAAAGATATTGTCTTTTTACCATGCAATGACAACATTTAACGTTGGACGAGATGAATAGAGCTGTGGGCCTCCTTCAAGCTGGTATGCGACAGACTTAAGTTGCTGACCAGCTGGTAGTCTCCCAAAGCGTCGTAAGTCGTTTGTGGCGTCAGTTTAGAGACATTGGGAGTCCAGTCGAGCAACATCCAGGACGTGGTCGCTCTACAACTGTCGCTCAAGACCGATATTTAATTTTAGATGCCAGAAGGCAGCCAACAATCACAGCACCCGAGCTGGTTAATGATTTACAACTTGCACATAATGTAACAATTAGCAGCAGTACTGTAAGGAATCGTCTCTATGAAGCCAATTTTCTTAGTCGGCGACCACTGAGATGTCCACCTCTATCTAGAGGCAATCGCGCTGCAATATTAATCTGGTGTCAAGAGTTTCAGAATTGGACTGACAATGACTGGGCCACAGTTTTGTTTAGAGACTAGTCTAGATATGGATTTCATCCAGATTCCCGTTTGGAGACGACCCGGAAAGGGAAAACGATTACATCTTCAAGAAGTGTATGCATACAGAGGTGGTACATTAATGGTATGGGGCAGAAACATGATTGACAGAAGAACTGTAAATTTTTAGTAGATTACAAAAAGCCAACGATTTTTTTATCGAAGAGGCTTTTATTTCACTAGTAAACAATTTTGTAACTTCTCATACAAATTGATATCATCCAATCAAAAACGAGTCGAAATAGTAAAGATAAATGTTTACTACGCGTGCAGAAAATATTTTTACCCTAGACGAAAACAACTAACAGCTCTATAGCCGCATCAAGCTATAATGCTATAATTTAGTGATTTTTGAAACTTAGTACGAAATAATTTTATACTAAATCCAATAATACTTTACATAATCATAAAACATAAAACCATAATACAGATGTATGACGGGATAAAATTAACCATGATTTATTTAGGTATCTTATATAAAAAATAATAATCAAATATAATCATAAAAACAAAGATTATGTAGTTTTTATTAATACTTTATAAATACAAAATAAAATAGATTTTTAATGGTTTACTGATAATATAGTTATTGTTTAGACAATGATATAGTTCAGAAAATAGTATAGTGAAGAAGTATAATATTTCATTGTGAATGGATATGTGTAGTTCAGTGTATGTGTGGAGGTGAAAAAGGCGGAGGTGTAGGAATATTATAATAGGACTGCAAACTTATTGCTGAATATTATAAACAACTGCATGTATTCTTTTTATTATTCTGCAGTTTATAAATATAACACAAAATCGTTAATACTATAGTATATCACTTACAGTACATCACAATACATACTATATCTTACAGATTGGTACGAATTCTTTTAGTGGGTGGACTACGCAGACCTTACGATTTCTATCACAATGATCTTTTGAAAATAGTGTATATTGTAGTAAACATTTTTATACACAAAACATTACCAATGTGGCTATATGGCGGCCTAAATACAAACCTAATTCACGAGAATAGTTACAATCTCTTATTGAAATTTACGACAATTTCAGTTTAAAATATGTTCCTTTTTCCAAAAAAAAAAATGAAAATAAGATAGAAATTTATATTATATTGCCATAAAAAATAGCTTGAAACAATCCTGATTTAAGAGAGTTTATTACAAAAATTAGTAAGTCAAACAATCTCTTCCAATAGTTTTATACCACATGAAACTGTTGAGCTACTTTATTGATTACGTAGAGTGAAATAGTCAAATGTAATAAATTTGTTAATAAATAAATGGGGAAATGTTCAACAAAACGTTTGCACACACCGATTGAACCTTTTGTTTGCTCAGTTTTTGCAATGAAAACTTTTCATACAGTAGTGGTCATGTCACAGTGTCCAAAACCAACTTCCTTATTTCAAATATAACATCCTGTATATTATTCAATTATTGGATGTATCTGATTATTCTAGTCATATCTTATGTATCCATAAGATATGACTTATGAATCTATACAAATTTAGTTTTAACTGTTTCGGAAACTGAACGTCGACCTTGAGCTGTTTACATTATTCTGGGATTTTTTTTTAAACATGGCTAACTATGATGTCCCCATATGTATATCCATGTCCTAATGCGATACAAATTAATCTACAGGGCCCTAAATCACTTTTACAGGGTACATTAATATCCCCTATATGAATATCGTGGTAAAGTTCGCCATACCTAAAAATATCCATACGTGGATACGATGCAGTAAGCAAAAACTGTTTCAGCGTTCCTTTTACTGACAAAAGGTAAAAAAAAACAGTATTTTTATAAGAATTTTAGCGAATTATTGTTTGTCTAAATATAGTATTTGTTACTTTTATAGTCGTTTGAATTTCGGTAACTGCATTTCAGAACAATGGTTCATTTAACATAAATGCACAAATTAACAATTCTACAGATGATGATTATGGGGACACAAGAACATAAATGGATGTTGCCCGCTTATTTTATAAAACATTTACAAATTTGCCGCTTATATCTGAAGGCACAATTAGTAACATAAAAAAGCAGTTTCGCGAGTTTTCCTCAAACTCAAACTTGAGTTTGATTTTGTCGAAAACCTACATACTGCTAGTCAAAAAACAGCCCCAATGTTTAACTTCCGCCATTTATCAGTGATTATTAAAACACAATAAAACGCATCTCATAAAATGCATAGTGATGTTAGATAACGATGTGATCTAATTGTTTACTGATGAGTATAACTTTACCCTGCTAAGGGCATTCTATTCGTCAGAATTACCGCTATTATTGATCTATTGAAAATCCTCACTGGATAACAGAACATGCACACTATCGTGAAAAGTTTAATATATGGACAGTAATTGTTGGAGATCGTATCACAGTTCCCTCTTTTATTGATGAAATTT
Source organism: Diabrotica undecimpunctata (assembly GCF_040954645.1). Lineage (NCBI taxonomy): Eukaryota > Metazoa > Arthropoda > Insecta > Coleoptera > Chrysomelidae > Diabrotica > Diabrotica undecimpunctata. The sequence continues at coordinate 82,616,663 of NC_092807.1, forward strand.
GGATGGCGATAATTATTTAGCACGTTTAAACAATAATGTCATACAAACCTTGAAAAACTTATATCATGATTCAGCAAACCCACAATACCCAGCGAATATGATATACAATCAGCAAAATGAAGTACCGCTCCATGACCAAATCAACTGAATATTTCCAAATTGGTGTAAAGGTAGGCGAGGATTGATAGAATGGATCTCCTGATCTGATGCCATTAAACTTTTTCTTATGGTCCTCCTCTTCTCCTTCTGCCCTTTTCAGGGCGTGGTGACCCTCTACATATTATCAGCTTGCTGTCTGCATTGGCTGCGATCCTTTGCCGTAAAAACGGCTTCATGTAATAAGTCAAAAATATTGTATACAAAATTAAACCCTTCGTCTTAGCTGATTTAAGAAGATGAATAACGCTTGTGATTTAATTGGTCACGACAAAAATGTCGAGTAACAAAACTTCGAGTTGAGTCGAGTATTTTCTTTTATGTTGACAAATATTAGAAGACATTTCTCTTTAAGATTAGAATGTTGCTAAGACATTCACGCAGACATGCAAGAGAGCATTTTGAAAATATGCATTTATATTTATTAGCCTTTTAGTGTATTGTATTGTGTTCAAATTTGTGTATTCACATAGTTTTTTTTTAAAGCTACTTCTTGTAATGTAATGTTAATTACCTTAAAATATTAGTGGTGTTGATAGACCTCACAGCATCTTATGGCACATTCGGAGAAAAGCACTGATACATAAGTTCTTACAAATCATTTTTTGAAAAATAGCTTCTCGATTAATTAAAATAAACCAATTGCTATTTGACAAATATTTTAAGTCGTTATGGGAGACAAAATAATCAAGAAACTTTTGAATCTGTATAGTTCATATCTTCCGTAGTGGTTTTAGCTAGCTCTGCTACGCCGATAATAGCAACACTTTACACTAGTCATACATATATAGAAACCACAGATTAAACTAACAACCTGTCTACAAATATTAGGGAAATATTTTACAAAGTGGAGACTTTTTCCTAGTGCTAGCAAACCTTTAGTACTCGTATGTCGTTTTATCTCAACAATAAAATAACAAATTAAACGTCACATTCTAAGATAAAATACTTTTATATTTTAAGTTTTTTAAATATCTTGCAGTTACATTAGATAGTATCGTTTCCTATAAGCAAATAAGAAATGAACAGCCCTGTGTAAACAGCCCAGACACACGGTATATTGACACCCAACTTAAAAGCACTAGTATGGTAACTAATTATTGAGATGCATTCCACTTCAATCGCTTCCCATCCTATCAGAAATAGCTCGACCTTAGACGAAACACTCTAATCTGAGGTCATAAAAAAGTGAATGATACCAATATCAAAATATTCCAAAGATATTCGGAAGATTATTTAAAAAGTAGATAAGAAGAGAACATATAATACATTCATATATTTATAGAATACTTTATCTTAATCAGCTATTCCCAGGTTTTGATTTGAATTGCAAGACATCGCTGACACTAAATAGAATCAGGTCTGGGTACGGTAGCTGTGTTGACATGCTAGAGAAGTGAAACACTAGAGAAGTGAGAAGTGAGAAAAGAAGTGAAGGCCTCATCTTCATCTTGTGACTGCGATCATCTAAGACAAACCATATAACATAATACCCCTAAATGTCAACTCCGAATATATCCGAGTCCATAATGAAACTTACTTAAAACAGCACCAGAGGAAATAAACTGGATACGCAATCAACATATCAACGTCTAATATCCATAAATGTTAAGTTTATTTTTAATTATGTATAAATACTCGTTTTTATTTCTATCAAATTGTGTATTTTATATTTTCCTTACTATTCTACCATACACTAAATAAATAATATTACGAGCCAATAACAAACACCCTAATACACTATTTATATGCTGACTATCTGGTTATAGAGATAAAATCAAAGGCCTTTTATAATATGGAAAAAAAGTTTGAAATTGCCATAGACAGCTCCTCTCAGCTCCAGTAACAGTCAGCGTTTTTCGTCTAAGTTAAAAGTTAAAAGTTAAATAAAGTAATTTTATTATTTATTTATTATTTATATTTTTAACAAATTATATGATATTCAAATAATTCAATGAATTATTACGTTTGCTCCTAACGCCACCTATTGACTTATTAACAAAGTATACGTTGTTTACTTGTGACGTTCTGACAAATATGTCAAATTCTAATGAAATGTTACATTATAATAAAATATAAATAAATACCATTTGATAGTATGTGCATCATTATTACATGGCGAGATAAAACACACACTTTTGAGAATCATTGTCTTCCACGCAGGAAACTAAAGACAAACCAGCAACAGCTAGTGAAGACACATGTTATCTTATATACTAAAACGCTAAGCCCTTTTTTTGTCCAACACTTTACTCAAAAACCGTATTAGATAATTAAAATATTTTTTCGGAATATTATTAGTATTGCATATGAGATTGTCAAGATATACTTTTGGTACAAAAATTCACTTCCGGTTTTGAGATGACCGGAAGTTAAAATTTACTTTAAGTTTTAGACCCCACAATGTATATATGGATCGAAAGGTCTCATCGAGACGAATCTAAATATGTACTTCCGGTTGCGATCCGACACCGAAAGTGACCCGAAACGCACATAAAACGTCAAGATAGAGCAAATCTGACACCGGATTCGTGATCAGCATGCAAAATTAACTGCTAAATAATATCCATGTCGACATTTGATGAACTAAAAATTGCATTCCGGTTTTGAGGTCGACTTCCATAATCACTTTTTTTTTACTTGCATTATTATTGATGAATGTTATGTATATTCTTGCTTATATTGTTTGTATTGATCTCTTAATTTTTCCCGCAAAATAAAAATTTCATTTAAAAAACTCGATGTCGAGTTGGTCCGCTAGTTTTTATGAAAAATCTAGACTCAGTACATAGAAAAGGCATAGACACAAAAAAAGATGCTTGGGAACATTTCAAATTTAATGTACAATTTGTGACGTTTCTGTTTTATTCACTTGTGTCTGTCAGTTTGTTGTATTTTTTGCTGTTTTTTGTCCTGTTTTTGCATTTAGAAGTTATTTATATTACACAAACAGTTGTTTTTACAACTAATTTTGTATTAAAGTTTAAAATTTTATCGTAAGTGTATTTTATTTTGCCATTAATTTACATACAATGTTAATCTTATTCACACAGTTAAGGATGGTTATGTTTAAGTTTCCTCAAAAGTGAAAGAAATGATAAAACTATTATTGAATTTTTCAGATTATGGCTGGAGAAACCCTTACCTTACAAGCACAAAAGCTTGTTTTAAATTTAATCGAGTACTTTGAATTAGAAAAACGAAATAGGGGGACCGTTGGAACCGTTGTCGTCTGTTCCAGAGGTACAAAAAGTAGAATTTTTAAATGGGCAATATTATAAAGCTTTAATGATGACAAGTATATAATTATATATTATTATTATTATTTATTTGCCAAATTAATTACATAACAAAATATTTATAATTCGGAACGTTTTAATTTTGGTTTTTTTTTTTAATTTCAATTAAAAATATTGATAATATTTTTAAAAATATTGATAATATTTTTAAAAATATTGATAATATTTTAACCCAGGATCCGTCGCAGGATCCAACTTAATGAACAATTTGGCAACATAGCTTTGCACTCGTATACGCCTCGAGGAAGGGGGTAGTAATACGCATGTCCAAAGGTGACGGATAGCGTAACTAAGTATGAGAAAAATTAACTTTTGTAGTGTTAATATAACGCGCGATTGAGCATGTCAACTTTTCAAGTCGACTGAAAAGGTAGGTCAAAACTTTCAATTTTAATTGTCTAGTATTTTTTCTAAGAGTATTTTTGTACTTAGATATCTATACAGTTCTGCAAGAAGTGTTTTGTGGTTATTATCTATGTATCGTGGACCTTAAGAAGATATTTGACCATGTCAAATTATAGGGCGTTTTCTATTTATCATACGCAAAAAAGATATCTTTAGGAATAATCAAACCGATCGAAAATGTCTACCAAAACAACACAATAAAAGTTAAAGTAGGGGAAGAACTAACTGACCCTATTAAAGCTGGCAATGGGATAAAAGTTGGAGATTCCCCAAGTCCTCTATTGTTGAACCCTAGTATGGATGAAATAATAAAAAAAGTAAGAACTAAAAAAGGATACCAAATGGGAGGAAAACAAGTTAAAATAATCTGCTATGCAGACGACGCCATACTACTCTCTCAAGTGTGTCAATACTACACCTAACAAGATGGAGTGTGAATATCTAGACATCACATTATCTAGCTACGGAAAGCTCGAAACAGAAGTAAAAAATCCATTTGACATTATGGATGATTCAGATAAAATTAAATTATTAGAAGAAGACTAAGTAAAAAAAAAACAAAATTTGTTTATTTACTAATGATTGTATTTTGAGAACGATTTCCGAAGTGGAAATTGAAACGTCAATAAACGTACTTTAACCGTTAGTTGTGGCTTATTCCCATTTAAATAGTAGTTATTACATACTGTTGTTATATTTAAGTGAAAAGAACGCGAGTGTTCGCGGGTTAACCTTGTTTTAGAGGGTAGCAGTTGCATTTAAATTGGAGAGAAAAAACAGATAACTATATTTTTAATCTATTTTATGATGCAACACCAAAAAATTGTTACAACGCCAGTATATAAACTTCGCTTCAAAAAGTCCTCAAATACACAGACAAATCTAAGTATCTCGACATGAATTTGGAGAGATATTTAACATATAAGCATCATGGTCATAATAGACAAAAAGTCACCATCAGAAATACTTTACTAAAAAAATGGCTGGAAGTAACTAAAAACGAACAAATGGCCAACAATGATCATGGAAATCAACAAAATATGAAAGACCTTGTATTGTATTATATACAATACAAGGTCTTCCAGATATCTCTCAGCCTCTAACTTTAACGATCTATGGTTACCTATGCTTCAATAGATGTGGCTCGTTACTGGGTCAAGAATCTCATTTAAAACTAGACATGAGTCCTGACTGGAAAAAGTGAAGTAGTTTTTAGAATAATGCTGTAAGCTTTATGTACTTGTACAATCCACAATCCAAAGGATCACAAACACTTCTGTTAAGGTCACAAACACTAACCATACCTTAGTTTATTATGATTTGCGAGTGTTATTTTATTTAACGATCACCCTTCGGTACTAACACGGGTTAGAAACTTCCCTCATCCTCTAATTGTGGACATGCCCGATATAAGATAGATAACTTTACACGGACATTAGTTTATCCATTTTCTTTAGTTCAAGATTCTACCTATAAGATAAATATTTCTACTGAATTTTTACGTTTAAATACCTTCTAGAAAAGGTTTTTCATTTGGATTGGCACAATTTGGTAATGGACAAAAACAACTAACGTGATTTTTTGATCATCAAAATAACTTTAAAAATGTTAATTTTGTATATTATAGTATATCCTCAATGATTGTTAAAATCTACCCAAAGATATAATTTGTTATCAATACAGGAAACCCAAGTAAAATGGTACACTAAGAACTTGTTCGTTGTAAATTAGGTAAGTTTAAAGCCTTAAACTATGGAATTTTGCGATAAAACGGGTATATGTATTGGTGTGTTCGTGCGCTGTGACATCGTAATGATGTTCTCTCTTGGCTAGATTCAAGAGATTTCAGGTCTAGTTGAACATTTGATGAAAGATTGATTGATAGGTTCGAACAAGTTGGAAACATTAGTTGTTATTATCGGCAGAAGTAATCGTGGGACTTTGTAAAAGTTTTATGTCGGTGACATCTCCAGAGTCGTAGGCAAAAGGGAACATTGATCAAAGGAAACATAATTTCTGTCACGTCTTTTTTAACTTTATATTTAGTTTTTAAATTAAACCCAATATAAAAGAATAATGATGATAACTATTATGCAACAAAATTTATTTAATATAATATGTTGTAACACTAAAAGAACATTATTTCTACATAGATCAGTACACATTTGTCTTAACATCTAAATTATAGAAATATAAATTATCCAAGTATAATGTGATAGTATCATCTTTTAACAGTACTTGTTTAATACCCCATCATATTCTGCTTCGTACCTTGTAAGTACACAACAATTAATTAAGATTATGTCCAATTTATTGAAAGCATTGTCTCTCCAAAGGGTTAATAATCTATTTGTTGATCAGCAGCAACGTATTCTTCTATTGTATCATTTTATATAGCTTCGTTAGAAGAACGATAAGCTGATAATCATGGTAACGCCTCTCGATAAGTATTGACTACTTTATTGAGTCACTCTGTTTGGAACTGCCAGCAGTGTGTTTTGGTCTCTTAGTGCATTGTATGTTTAAGTGTGGCTATCAAACTCTCGTTCTACTGAATAAGCTACATAGAAATGTGGACACGCATTATATACATGTCAATATGTTATATAATTTAACTTGCATTTCACTACATTCACATATATGCCATACGTAACAAACTAGCGTAACCTCATACATCCAACATGAACATAGAAAACATAAGCTACGCTACGAGTAAATACCTGTTAATAGTAGTAAAAAAGACGATACCGACGTAATAGTCATAAATCGATTTAATTACAAGTCCATGGTAGATTTTTAATGGATCTATTGACCCAGTGTGAATCACATATAAAACAATACTACACAATGTAATAACAACTATAGAAACTATGTCTGTCGTCAATTCTTATCAATAGATGTGAGTCACAGCTAAGATAAACTTAACATTTAAGGGGCGGCAGACTTTTTGGCCAAACATATTTTATACGATGTTTATTACTGAGGTACGTTATAGAAAAATAATGACCTGCGACTTATTAATTAATGACCGTACAGAAATATTGGTACTAGTAGTAAGGAATTTTTTTGCCAATACGGCATTCACACACAAAGTTTCGGATTGGTATAAGTATTATTTTTTTTGCGACGCCATACATCTTGGATAGAACAGGAGTAAGAAATCTAAGGCGCGACCCTTTATTTGACCACCATCCCATGGTCTTGTAGTCTATTGTTCAATTCCGGCGTAGTTTTCAGAGGTATTGAATCATTGATAGAAAAACTGTTCCTAATATATAAATATATAAATACAATGTTTAAAGCCGACCAGTTACATGCAAGGGTAACGACTAGATGTTTCTGACACCAAGTTTATACTGGGTAATTGTAAAAGATAAGCTATGGTACAAAAGCTTACCAATTTACGGTATATTTAAAATTCTTACAAAATATTGAGATGCTTAAAGCTATACTGCGATATAACAGTGTTCTGATGCTATTTTCGTGAGGATCGTTATTACAATTTAATTTTTTTACTTTAAATAAGCCACGATTTTACTTATAAGATAAGTTCATTTTGACGTTTCGAAATTCCAAAGTTAAAATAGATCTTATTTTAACCTTTGTATTGTCTCTGGGTACGCCTGGACCCAGTAGTAAAATTCAAATGTTTATGTATTTATTATATCTTAAATTTGAGACGTGATGTTCCATGATATCCTTAAGATAAGGTTACATATAGGATAGGATATACAATTTAAAGTATTTGCGTTTTGAAATATCAGTTTGGTTTTCTTTGAAATAAAAGAAATACATCTGTTGTTTATGGGTCCACCTGCACCCAGAAGTGTTTCCAAATGTACGTGATGTTTGTTTTGTTTATTTTTCTGAGAAGAGTTATTAGATTTTATGGGTTCTATTTTCGGAAGCGTTTGTCGAGTATCTTTATTGTTATACCAGACTTGATCGCTTGAAGTTTAGAGTTGAGAGTGTGGTGTAAATTTGTGAAAAACATAATAATAAGCGCTTGCTGAAAAATGAGCTCCAGGAGAGGATTCATGGAAGAGAAATTACGAAAAATCCTTTCATAAAACTCAACAAAATGAAGATGGATCTACCAATTTAGAGACCGTCACTAGTGATAAAGAGTTAGTAGATGAAGAATTTTCTAAAAAAGATCATGTATCCACGGTTGATAATGACAAAGATAAAAGCGAAAATTCGAAAAATGAAATAGAAGTTCCTGAACAAGAAGAGTTACAATATACTGCTCTCGATGGGACAGTTTGGAACAAATATCCATCACCTCAGTCACGTGTAAGGTAAGTGGTGGCTCAACTGCTACACATATTTTCTTACTTAATTTGTGGGTTTTACTAATTGCATTGTATATTGTTTAGATCCATCAATATACTAAATCCTGTGCCAGGTCCCACCAGATACGCCACTCAACGAATTACCGATGAACCTATATCTTCAATGGGATTGTTTTTCACTGATGAAATGCTCAATTAACTCTTAGTGAAAACTAACAGAGAACGTGGTCGCATATGTAATGAAAAAATGTTAACTGTAAAAGAAATATCACTGGAAGAATAAGAAGCTTTTTTGGGTAAATACTTTTATTACAGTTATAAAATAAATTAACTTTAGTTTTTGCATTTTTATTCAGGGTTTATTTCTTCTGGCTGGTGTTCATAAATGTGCCAGAGAATCTCTGCAGGAACTCTGCAATTCTGATGGTAGGCCCATTTTTAGAGCTACTATGTCTCTGAAACGATTTTGTAACATCAGTCGCTTTTTGCGATTTGATAATAAAGAGGATATACCTATTTGAGGGAGGCACGACAAGTTAGCTCCAATTAGAAGTTTTTTTGATTTATTTTTTGCACAACTTCCCAAAATGTTTGTTTCATATGAAAGCCTCACTGTCGACGAAAAACTTGTACCATTTAGAGGTAAGTGTCCCTTCAGACAGTATATTCCAACAAAACCACGTGGGAAATATGTAATTAAATTATGGCTTTTATCTGATGTTAAAACTGCGTATGTGTATTGTGCAGAAGTGTATACAGGAAAAGCAGAAAATCAGCCCCGTGACGTACATCAGGGCAGTAATGTGGTTTTACGACTAATAAAAGATGTTCAGAATTCTGGGCGAAACATAACCACGGATAATGTTTTTACTAACATTTAGCGACTAAATTATTAAAACCTAAACTAACACTAATTAGAATATTACGAACGAACAAAACTTTTATTCCAGTTGAATTTCTACCAAATAAAAGTAAAGAAGCCCTACCATCAATTTTGTGTTTCAGAAGAATATGACTTTAGTTTCATATAGTCCTAAAAAGGGTAAATCTGTTATTCTTTTGTCCTCGATGCATTTAGATGACCAGGTGTCATTGCAAGAACATAACAAACCAGACATTATTTTAAAATACAATGGAACCAAAGGAGGTATAGATAAAACAGATAAATTAGCGTCAGCTTATAACTGGAAAAGAGGAAGTAGAAGGTGGCCACTTTGCTTTATTTTATAATATTTTAGATTTGGCGGTAATTAACACGTATGTGTTATATATGCATGTAAATCCTTAATATAATAGGAACAAACTACATAAAATAAGGTTTTTATAAACGAATTGGCATATAATTTAACAGAAAAATGCCGAACTACCCGAATGACAACAAAAGTTTCACAAAAAATCCAAATAAATTTACATGCAATAGCTGTAACAAGTGGAAATGCAAATGAAAGTCCAAAATATGGAAAGTGTAAAGACTGCGGATGGGAAAAAGACAGAAAATCTCGTACAAGATGTCAAGCATGTAAGAGGTTTATTTGTCCTGATTATTCAAATATCTTTTGTAAAAGTTGCATTGAATAAATATATAATTTTAATTAAATATAAAGTTTTATTTTAATTTTTATTACAAAAAAAAATGTTTTTAGTTTTTTTTTATTGATTTATTTGATGTCGTCCAAACCACTGAGGTTATAGAAGACAACAATGAAAAATACATATTACAACAAAGAAAGGTAAATATTAGTTACATACTAACATAGATGAAGATTGATATATGTAATTTGTGATACAGACTAGATTTTAATTTAAATATCTTTTATGCCTATAGCCGTTAAAAACTTTATAATTTTATTTAGATGATTGTTGTTTCTAAGAAGCTCGCCTATGTCGCTGGGAAGGTTGAGTTTACTTCTCGTTTCCTGGAAAATTTGATATTCGGTTAAAATATGTTTTTTAAGCACGCACAACTAACTACGTTTTTTAAGCACAATTTAAGATCACTTGGCACTATTTTATTTAATTGCACTTGACCATCACTCGTCGCTGCTTCGTGAGCTAGACGGGCCACAACCTCGTTACCGTGTATTCCAATATGAGATGGAACCCATAATAATACCACGTGTTTGTTTTCCTTTTCAGCATTTTTAAGTTCTTTGTAAATGTCTTTATGAATAGGGTTGCTGGAGTATATGTTTTGGATGTCACAAAGGGCATTCATTAAGTCAGTTATGATTGTGTAATTTCTCTGGTTCGTTTTGTTAATGAATTTTAGATCTTCAAGGATTGCGTATAGTTCTGCATTGGAGATAGTTCAGTTGTTATGCAACTTAAATTTAGCATTTTGAGTATTACATAAAATGGCTGCGCCGACTCCGTCCGTTGTTTTTGATGCATCTGTGTAGATCTGTCGTTAGTCGCTAAATCTATCCATAATATCTTTAAAGTGGTTTATTAATAAGGCTGGTGGGGATTCATGTTTATTAAATTTTGATAGATCAGTGATTACTGGTAGTTTATTTAAAGTCCATGGAGGAGGAGGGTTTTCAGAAGGGTGGTACATTGTCGGGAATATTATGCTATATTTATGAAGTAATCAGTTAATTCGTTTATAGAAAGGCGTATTACATTGAGGATGAGATGAGAAGTAGTGGCTAAAACGAATGCTATGAACGTTGTGGTAGACTGGGTTATCTAGAGAAGATAGAACTTTACAAGCAAACGACAAACTTAAAAAATCTCTTCTAAATTCTAAGTTTTGATACATCGATAACATGAAACTAAAAAAGCTTCTACGAATTAAAAAATTGGAATTTAATTCAAAACACGTATGAGTTTTATCCACTGGGTCCACCCGTACTCATAGACAAAGAATGTCAAGACATAGACAAACATTTACTTCAGGAGAGTAGGAAGGTTAAAGTAGATCTTATTTTATAGTGAAATTGTAGATTATTCCTAGTAAAAACAGTAAATTGAGATTTCACCTTTCTGTTTTTTTTATATTCAATATAAAACGTATAGCTTTATAACTAGTTATAATTCTTATTGTGACTGGTCATAAAAAAAAACGATTTTTTTAAACGATTTCCTAGTTGAAAATCAAAACATCACACAGTAGTTAAAAATTTAATTTTTATTACAATTAATTGTACAATGTATACAAAATAATAATGGTGAACAAGAGATTTCGTAATCGATGCCTATCAGTTAAAAGTTACTCCGGTGCTGGTGTATCGTCAGATCATATGCCTGTTATTGGTAAATTTAGCTTTCGATTTAAAAAGGTTACAAAAAAATATTAACAAAAACTTTAATATAAAAAGACTAAAAGATAAGAAAACAAGGAGACAGTCGCGCGGATTCTCTCAGAAAAGCTGAGTAACATTGAGCATACATATGATCCAGAAGAATCACTCCAGAATAAACCTTTAACTAGCTCAGAGAAGAACATTTAATAGAAAATCAAAAGAAGAGGAAAAGTTGGATGAATGACTATATACTAAAACTCATGGAAGGAAAAAGAAATTTAAAGAATAAGAAAAGAATATACAAAAATATTTAGAGACTATTTAGAACAATTAGAGATTTTGAAAGAAAAACACGATACATTTAGTATGCATAAAAAAGTAAAACAAGCAGCTGGTCTTCAACAATCTAACACAGATAGCAAACTGCAAAATCAACAGGTAAACATCATCCCAGATAAAAATTAAAAAATATGTTTATGGACCAAATACAAAAAATGAATATTTGTTGATAATAGGTCCGAACAACCTCCGTCCTACATATGTAATGACCACTTTCCAATCATATCAGATGAAGTGGAAAAAGCAATAATACGACTAGAAGATGTCAAAGCTCCTGGACCTGAAAATGGATATGCTGAACTCATAAAGCTATTTAACACCGACATTACTCAACCACTAACAAAAATATTCAACGACATATATTTAAACGGAGTAATATCAATACGACTGAAGTCAACGTTTATTTCTCTATCAAAGAAAACAAAATCCGTATCCTGCAATTATTTCCGGTTGGCAAAATAAAGATTACCATGATGATCGCCAACATCCGAAACGAATAGGTACCATAAGAAAACGAAAAATAAGACAATCAATTGTACTTTAATCTCACATAAATATGTTTAACTTATACTTTCTAAAAGAAAAAAGTTTTAGAACCTCATTAAAATTACAGGTATATACTCTACATCACAATTATCTGTATCGATCTGGACATTCACCTGAGAGATACCTCCATCAAAGTTATTGGGTAACAATAATGTCAGATCCAAACAATTATGGACCTTATTTCTTATCAGATTTTTGATTAGACATACATGGAATAAACATATTAATATTGTTGTGAGAATGGAAAACTGTAGGACTAAAAGAATCAGCTACAAAAATGGGTTAAATAATATACAACAACAAAGCAATGTATATGAACATAAGCACGCAAATACAAATCCTAAGACTACTTGCTCTGGAAAACGACCTCATCGAAGCAGTGAACGAATTTGTACACCTGGGAGCGGTTGCTAACACTGAAAAGAATACTACCGCAGATACTGACACTGGAGGGTAGAGAGAAGACGCCACAACTTTAAACTTTATAAAATGTACCAGGAAGCAAATATTGTAAAACATATATAAGGATAGGATATTGAAGGATGAGGTAAATAGGGTATGTATTGCGAATGGAACAAAATAACCCAGCTAGAAAAAGGCTCCTTGATAGACCATTGGTTAGAAAAGAAGAGGAAGTTCCAGAACAAGGTTCCTTGATTACATCGATAAAGGTATGAGAAATATGGCAATACGTGCTTGGTGCAGGAAGGCGATGGATATTTGTTCGAAAGTGCACGCAAAAATAGGTGCACGCCTAAATTAAAAAAAAATCTGAAGGAAAAGAAAAAAATTTAATAATTTCAGATTACCTTGATTTACCTTTTTTATCTCTATCTTGAGATTCGACCTCGTAAGAGATAATTTAATAAATTTAAACTGTTTTACTTTTACAATATTTTCTCCAACGAAATACTTTTTTTTTGTTTAAGTAGTCAGCCTGTCTGAGGATTTTAGTATCCATAACTTATTCCACTTTTTGAATTATATATCATATATTAATGTATTATATTATTATTGCATGAAAATATCGGACAATGCGTACCTAACTTACTATTATTTCCAAATCTTGTGGCCAACTTTTAGAAGTAAAACTCTTGTTTTTCACTTTGCTACGTCTCTGTAGAGAGAATTTCGATAAAACTACGTTATGTTTCGATCAGCATAGCAATTAAGAAAAAATAACACGGCTTCTACGAGTAAAACAACGAAAAAATGTTATCAAGATTGTGAGGATGTCGAATCGAAGAAATTTAGATGACGGAATCAAAGAAAGCGTATACGTGCATTCTCCCGTTTGATTTAGATTGTTGTTAAACAATTCTATTTGAAAAAGATATTCGTATTACATTCAAAGTTTAATTCCGGTCTCAATATTTTTTGGTGTTATCTTTTAGGGTATCGGTATTCGTAAAAGAGAAGAAACAGGATAAGGCTAACCGTTCGTAAATCTTTAGGAGAGTATTTTTTATTGCCTCTTGTTAGTCATTTACAATATAACAGTATTGGTGTGCTTCACTGTATCGAAAGCTTTATGGTAATCAATACCATGCATATTATTACTATATATATATATATATATATATATATATATATATATATATATATATATATATATATATATATATATATATATATATATATATATATATATATATATATATATATATATATATATATATATATATTACTATGATCTGCTTTCTCTTACGTTTATAGTAACTTTTTATTTATTTAATTATTTTAATTAATTACTTAATTAATTATCTAAGTGTCTCATATATAAAAAAATAATCCCAGGGTGCCATTTTATTATACAAAAAAAAATAAATCAGCTTAGGTTATAATTATCTTTTCTCGAGGTTTCCAGTATCTCTTTGTTGTTCCTTATCGGGATAAAATAGGAAAAGGAAATAAATAGAAATAAAATAAATAAACAAATACAAATATCTTTTATTATGAAAAGAAACCAAATATTTATCGGTTTGTTTTTTTTATAACATTGATAAAACAACATAAACAAGAAATTTGGATATTCGTAAAATAATTTCGCTTTCTATGAAAATTTTGAAATATTGGAATCTTTGTTCATATGTTTTTGTACTCAAAAAAATATAAAATTCTAAATATTATAAAAAGAAACTTTTTAAATTTATTAAGCGATATTAATAATTATCTTTGACGTTAAAAAACTTTTATAAAATTTATGGTATTTTAAAATAGCGATAATTTTTGATCTTTTGATGATATAGAGTCTTTTATTTGAAACATACAAAAAAATCACAAAAAATGATTCACTGATCTTTTAATTCACACACGACGATGTCTGCTTTCAACCAAAACAGCTCTCCCTTGTTGATTATGACAGGCTACCAATCAAAGCCTTCTCCGTTCTAAGTATCAACCTATCAGCATACCAGCAACTCTTTCTCCAAAACACGAGCAGGCCTCTTTTACCGGTACTCGTTCAACAAACTCCAAAAGTCTCTCCTCTTTTTCATGTACTAACAATCTCCTGAGACCCAAGTATTTTTTTTACTTGGTGTTGCAAATATTTTTAATAGTTATAGTTCTTGTGACTTACTCCCTTGGACTTTATAGAATCAAGGAGGTATTCGACTACTCAACTTTGACCTATCTCTCGTTCCACCTTCCAGCCACCCACTTCTAACTATTAACACAACTGGTACTTGCTTTTTAACTGACTACACCAAACTTCAACTGCTTCTTTCGGATAACCATCCTCATTCCAAACTCGCTAACCAATCAGAAAATTTCTATATCCCTCCTCTTATTTTATATCAGATAAACCCAAGCATCGCTTCTAAATAACTTTCTTTGAAAATGATAACGATTTTATCTTATACTTTCTAAATACAATAACTACCTGGTGGCTTTGGCCTTTCCAGCGAAACAAAACCAAAGGCTTTTAAAATATAACATCTACAAATACGGGGAAACAAGTCTGTTCACATTTAATTATTTACTAATATTTTTCAGTCCTTCAGGCTAAAACTCATTATGGATAAACCCACTGGTTAAAACTAACTTATAACAAATATTTACAAATCGATGTACAGGGCGTTTCAAATTTATGTGCGCCCGCGCCAACAAAATAAAAATTTTATTTTTTCTTTGATTGATAAAATGAAACACAACAATATATCTTCTTCTTGTAGTTCCTACTCCTATCGAAGGTTGCATTATGAGCCTTAATATCTCATATTTTGCACCTCTAGTAATGTAGCCTAAATATTCCAGCTTTCTTGTTTTGATGTGATGGATCTTCACGTTCCATCTCCTCTAAGAAGGTTGGCAACCATCATAGCAATTCGCACTTTCGACGCCGCTGCTCTAAAGAGGTCAGTAGAAGTGCAGTTAAACCAAGCTCTCAAATTATTTAACCAGGAGATGCGTCTTCTTCCGCGACTCCTTCTACCCTGTATTCTTCCTTGCATTATTAATTACAACAAGTTATAACGCTCGCCCCTCATGACATGTCCCAAATATTGCAATTTTCTGACTTTAATTGTATTTAAAACCTCTTTATCTTTTCCCATTCTTCTCAACACCTTGACATTCATGACTCTATCCACCCAACTTATTCTTAATATCCTTCTGTAGGCCCATAACTCGAAGGCTTCCAATCTGTCCGAAACATCTTTCTTTAAAGTCCAAGCCTCTAACCCATAAAATAATACGGAGAACACGCAGCATATCAGAAGTCTTATCTTTAAAGAAATTGAAATGTCCCTACTGCAGAGTACTTTTTTCAGTTTGTTGAAAGAATTTCTTGCCTGTCCTATTCTTGCCTTAATCTCTACTGTGAACTCATTATTTTCGGTAATTATTGTACCCAGATATTTATATTTTTCAACTTTTTTAATTTGTTCTCCATGTATTGTTATGTTTTCTGGGCGCTGTTGGGTTTTTGTAATTACCATAAATTGTGTCTTTTTTGTGTTTAGGGACAGTCCGTTTTCTTCACTGACTTCTACCACTCTGTTAACCATTTGTTGTAAATCCTCAAGACATTCCGCTAATAAAATAGTGTCGTCGGCAAACCGTATATTATTGATTGGTCGGCCATTTACTTTTATTCCCATAATTAGTTCTTCTAGTGCTTTCTGGATTATTTCCTCTGAATACAAATTAAACAAAGTAGGAGACAGGACGCAGCCCTGCCTGACGCCCCTCTCAATCTGTATTTCATTTGAAAAGACGTTGTTCTCTTTTACCACAGCGATCTGATTATAATAGATAGCGGTAATGATCCTGATGTCTCTCATATCTAAGTTTTTCTTTTCATGTAATTCGATAAGACGGTTATGTCTGACCTTATCGAAGGCTTTGTTGTAATCCAAGAAACACATATATACTGACTGATTCACATCCATACACCTTTGCACAAGAACATTCACAGCGAACAGGGCTTCCCTTGTTCCCAGTGCATTTCTAAATCCCAATTGTGTGTCACTTATGTCCTGCTCAAGTTTGTTGTGTATTCTCTGGTACATAATTTTTAAAAATATTTTGAGCGTATGACTTATTAAACTTATTATCTGGTGGTCTTGGCATTCTTTTGCATTTGGTTTTTTTTGGTAGTGTTATGAATGTTGACATCAGCCAATCTCTGGGAATGATTCCTGTACTGTATACTATATTAAATAAGTCGACAAATATTCCAATTTGCTGTTCTTCTATTAACCGTATTATGTCTACAGGTATTTCGTCAATACCTGTTGCCTTGTTGTCCTTTGTTCGCTTTATCGCCTCTATTACCTCATCTTCTGTTATGTCTGGGCCGTTGTCTAACTTTTCCTGCTCTAGTACTATCTCAGTCCGTTCGTCTTTAAATAGCTCTTGAATATATTCCTGCAATCTTTTACACATATTTATCACATTTTGATTTGCTTTATGACCTTGCAATCCTTTTGTAGCCTTTTTAACACTTCTGCATTTGTAAGTCGTTGAATCCATGGTATTTTTAAAATCCTTCTATAGTACCACATCTCAAATGATTCCAACTTCTTTATCTTATCAACTTTTAGTGTCCAGCTTTCCATTCCATACAACAAAGTCGAGAACACGTGGCATTTTTATAAATGCTTGTCTTCCAATTTCAATGCGTGTCTTTATTTCTCTACCTTGCTCATTGTTTTCATTTACCCAGGTTCCCAGATATTTGTAGTTATTCACTCTTTCTACTTGTTTTCCCTCGATATCTAGCCTTCCTACTGTATGTTGCTTAGAAATAATCATGAACTTGGTTTTCTTAACGTTCATTTGTGATACTGACTTGATGTAATCTATTTACTAAACGTTTCAATGCTCTAGACTGTCTGCAAAAACAGCGGTGCCGTCTGCGAATCTTATGTTGTTTAAGATTTTTCCGTTTATTGATATACCCTGTTGTTCCTCTGATATTGCTTCCTTAAAAATAGCTTCACTGTACAGATTGAATAACAATGGGGACAGCACGCAACCCTGCCTAACACCTCTTTTGATTACTATTGTTTCTGTTTCGATATTTTCGATTCTAACCTTTGCTTTTTGATTCCAGTACAGATTAACAATATCTCGACTACTCGACTATCCACATTCTTTTCTTCTAACAGTTTTACGAGTTTCTGATCTCGTACTCTATCAAAAGTCTTTTGATAATCTACAATTACAATCTACAACAATATATATATATATATATATATATATATATATATATATATATATATATTTGTATATATAATATATATATATATTTGTATATATAATATATATATATATATACATATATATATATATATATATATATATATATATATATATATATTTATATGAATATATATAAATATATAATATATATATATATATATATATATATATATATATATATATATATATATATATATACATATATAAAACTTAGAGCTAAGATTAATATTATTATAAAAATTAATATTAAACTCACCAGTCTTCCGGGTTGAACCGCGTCGATATCCATTTTGCCGAGCTTTCGACATCCTCTCTGATGTCTTCTTCAGGGCTTCCGAGGTCTCAGTCTCCCGAGCCCCCAGACACTACTACACTCACTAGTCACTTCTAGTTCACTCACTAGTTCACTACTACTACACTAGTACACTTCGCTAGTACACTAGTTCACTAGTACACTTTTCATAAAGAAACACCAATCCCAAGGTTTTCATTACTCTGTCTATCGAAAACCCACACATACCAATCATTACTTGCATGCCAACTCTCACCACCCACCTTCAAAAATTAATTCAGTCATTAATACTCTTGTATCCAGATCAATACGCCTTTCCGATGATGCAAGTAGATCCGCTGAGCTTTCTTGTTTAAAACAAGCCCTCATCCAAAATGGCTACCGCGAAAATCACATCAATAGGAGCATCCACAGACATCAATCTCCCACTCAATCTCAATCCAAAGACTCAGACCCTTATCATACGAAAGCGTTTCTTCCTTACATCAAAGGTGTCACTGACAAAATCGACAAAATTCTTAAACCAAGAGGAATAAAAACAATATTTACCCCCCAACAAAAACTTTCATCTCTTGTTCGATCAATCAAAGACAATATTCCAAACGAACAGCACGGAGTTTATGAAATTCCTTGTGCAGACTGTCTCCGATCCTATATAGGCCAAACAAATCGTAGAATTCAAAATAGGATTTATGAACATTCCATTTCTGTTCTCAATTCCGATTCAATTTCAGCTCTCGGTCAACACCATCTTCATACAGGTCACAAAATTGATTTCGAAAACTCCAGAACCATAGCCCCCATCCGCTTTTATAAACCAAGAATTATCCGAGAAGCCATAGAAATAGAAAAAAGACCAAATTGCCTTAATAAAAGAGATGACGCCATACGGTTACCTTCTACATGGAGACCTCTCATAAACAAAATATCGCCCCCTCCATCTTCGAATCAAAATCCCACTGTCGGAAATGTTCGCGCCAACTCTCGCGCCAATCCCCACCCTAACCCCCACCTAGGCCACGTCACCATCGACGGTATAAATGAACCGTCCCCTGGTCCCAGTCGTAGTAGTGAACTAGTGAGTGAACCAGAAGTGACTAGTGAGTGTAGTAGTGTCTGGGGGCTCGGGAGACTGAGACCTCGGAAGCCCTGAAGTAGTAGTGAACTAGTGAGTGAACTAGAAGTGACTAGTGA
This sequence comes from Diabrotica undecimpunctata, assembly GCF_040954645.1. Lineage (NCBI taxonomy): Eukaryota > Metazoa > Arthropoda > Insecta > Coleoptera > Chrysomelidae > Diabrotica > Diabrotica undecimpunctata. The sequence continues at coordinate 82,636,143 of NC_092807.1, forward strand.
GTGTAGTAGTGTCTGGGGGCTCGGGAGACTGAGACCTCGGAAGCCCTGAAGAAGACATCAGAGAGGATGTCGAAAGCTCGGCAAAATGGATATCGACGCGGTTCAACCCGGAAGACTGGTGAGTTTAATATTAATTTTTATAATAATATTAATCTTAGCTCTAAGTTTAATTATTGTACTAACCGCGGAAATCTGTCCGAACATTATATATATATATATATATATATATATATATATATATATATATATATATATATATATATATATATATATATATATATATATATATATATATATATATATATATATATATATATATATATATATATATATATATATATATATATGTATATATATATATATATATATATATATATGTATATGTATATATATATATATATATATATATATATATATATATATATATATGTATATATATATATATCTACGGCATAAAGTGGACTCCGCCCATGTTAAAATTCAGGTTCAAGTGAGCTCCGTGGTCAAGTGGCCACCGATATACGGAGCTCACTTGACCATTCCATAATATTGGCTCTGTCGATTCGTCAACATGTATAGTTTCACAATTTTTAAAAATTTTGTGGAGCCCCTAAGTACCCCTGTATCATGAATGTATATCGCTTAGTTCACGTGTATATATTACAGGGGTCGTTCAGATCTTGTTCCGTGTATATTGGAACCATACGTATATCGGTTTAAGTAAGCTCTGATAGTTTGGCAACTATTGGATTAAGCCGTTTATTTCCAGCGTATATTCTAAACGGTTCATATAGACTCCTTACTTTTGTTATCATTCATACGCATTACAGTATGTAACAGATATGTGTACTACCAAATACCTGTTTTTGGTAGGTACGTGCTTTTCTAAAAATAGATTTATAGATACAAAAGGATTTCATTACCAAGTTGGATGTGTTTTTTCATATGCGAAAATTTCCTAATGTATTTTGTTAACGTGAGTATGTCTTTATACGTTTTATTTAAGAATCCGGTTAATAAGAACTTCTTTTATTTCATCCATTGTTTCATGATATCTTATATACAGCTTTTTTATTATTTTATTTCTTCTATTTTATTATTTTATTTTTTTCTGGATTCTATTTCTTATTATTCTATTTTTATATTCTGGATAGAAGGTTATCTCAAAATAAATATTTAAGTGCTAAAATAGATATTTTTTTGTTAAAATGGGTAGTAGTGCACAAAAAAGGGAAGAATGATTAATTTTTCTAACATGAATTATACCACTTCACCAATATTACATATTTCTGAATGTTTTATCTCGTATTTAGGAGTAATATGTAATCAATATAAGTGGAGTTAGTGTCAAATTTGCAATGATCTTTATAAGTAATAGCTTACTGACTGTACTTTACATGTTCAGTTCACATAAATAAACCTTGTCCCTTTAAAAAGAGCGATTTGAACGGTAAAGTTAACTAAGAAAGTGCGATAAGTCTTGTACCACCCCACATGCACACAAGTTAACCGGTGTTTGCAGGCAAGAGTCCTCCTGGCAGATTTAAGGAAGATAACTACCATAAGGAAGTTCCGTTCGAGGGATCAGATGGAGAGGAGCAGCTTATTTTTGTTTGTATATCTTGCAGATGTGTTGATATAGCCAGTTTTTCCTTGATTCTAGTCATAAAATGGGCTGGTATTCGTGGAGTGGATGTCACGAATCTGGACTTTGTTTTTTTTGCTCTCTAGCTACTTATCTTCGGATATTAGGTGGATTGATAGCTACGATATTGTAGAGCTTATGTATGGATGTGAGTCTTAATATTCCCTGAATTTGGCTGACTAATTTATATCTAAATATTTTATAAGTTATTTAAATAACTATTTATAAGCGGCATTTAGATTAACAAATACCACTCCTCATACCTGATATTGTTCGTACTTCTCTTCGCTGTGTTGGGCAAGATTTAGTATTTGTGACATATATGATCTAACCTGTCATATATAGCCACTTTTGTCTTTTAATTTGAGTTTTTCTTCTATTATCGGTTTATATTAAGGATCATGTACAGAAGTATACTGTATAGCTGACAAAATAAATAGATATATTGGCCGATAGCTTTTGTGGTCGTTGGAGTTTTTGCCAGGTTTAAGCAAGGCAACAACTTTGTCTTTGCTTTGCTTGTGTTAAGACTTTGAATATTAGCCATTGTTGTATTTTTAGTTCAAATTTTATAGTTAGTTTTGTGCTCAGATCCTCAGCCAGGAGCCGTAATATTGTTCATTATATACGTGGATAGCGGATCCAAGCTCAACATCGTTGAAAGGTTCTCTCAGATGACTGGTTTTGTTTTCTCTCATTATAAGTTTTTCTTTGCTTCTTTGCCTGCATTTAATGTGTAATTTTCAGCGATAAGCTTAATACCAAATGCCATAGGATTGGCCATCTACGTGCTTCCTGCATTTTGTTAAGCGCATATGTAAAGTGGAGTGTCTTTATCTCTAGATATACTCTTAATATTTATACACATAATTAGAATAGTTGGTCCTAAAAAGGACCGATTTGACAAAAAAGCATATTGAACGGGTGATTTAAGAATTAACGATTACTTAATTATTCATTACCCAGGGTACGCCCGATTGCGGTGGTCTTATTAGTACTTCAATTTTCGTGAACGCTTCTACTTTAAACTTCATAAAAAATGACTAATCTTTCACTTTTCTGTTACTGTTATTTTAAGACGATATTTCGAGTCAGATTTGTATAGTAATAACTATAGTCAATATATAGTCTCTATAAGTAAATGAGTTTGTGGTATCGGTTACAACTCATATATATTGATAATGAGGAAATAAACAGGTTAAAATAGGTGTAGAAAATTTTACCTACATATATCGGCACCATTGTTCAGGAGATGGGTTTATCCCAGAGATCAAAGGTTACATACTTTTACAGGCGTATTCTAGGTTCTATTTATATATTTTTATTACTAAAAAAGTGTATTTATAATAAAGGCCTTAAGCTATCTGTAGATTCCATGAATATTAGAATCTATGGAAATTAGCAAAATAAAAAATACAGACATAATTCTGAATGACCAACTTGAAACAAACAGTTATCCCCTCCTCAACTTATTCAGTTACAAAATATGACGTGTAAATGCATACCTGTTTAATTGTTAGATAAAATGAATTTCCATCAAGTAACGGTCGAATCTATCACTTACTAAAAGAGTACGAAAAGACCTGCTTATGCTTTAGAGTATGGGTACTTTAGTACAAAGTACCCTTTGCTTTTGCCAATCGCTTTGTCACTTTCTCAGCGATGGGTCTCCCTTTTGCTCATCAATAATGTTCCCGCTCGATATAGTTATTCTAAGATATTCAGATTTCACTATATGCTCTACATTTGGCTTTATCTCCTATTAATTTACAACTACGACGAAATCTTTATAATATATCTGATGCATTAATATTAAAGTGGAGTAGAATACTTGGTAGATAATATTTATTTGTTTTGAGTATACTTATTTTACGACCTAGTACATAAAAAAATAAATACTTGTGTGCTCAGTGCTTTCTAAGTCTGTAAAATATAAACATGCTTCCATATTAGATTATATATTTATTAAGAATGTCCACTCTCTGAATTGAAGTTTTTATCTTAAAATATGACTGTGTCCCACAATCTTTCACAAAAGTTATTCTTTTCTGAAATTTTCTGAATAATGTTCAATAGGTTTTTATATTTTGTTTTACGTTTTAATCTTTAAATCGGAGTTCATTTTTTGAAAAACTATAAACATGTGACAACAATTTGCTATATGAACGGCGTTATGCATCACTAGACCCAGCCCCAATTTCTTAAATTGTGGATTATGGCGCTTTCTGGTGGAAAAGAGGAACAACAGGATAACATCAGATGTAGACCAAACAAAAAAAATTAGGACACGCATTGAAATAGCACGTGCATTATTTTTTAAACTTTAAAAGTTTCTTTGTTTTCGGGATATAAAATTAGAGCCTGAGAATGCTTCGATGTTACGTGTTCTCTACTTTTCTTTATGGCTTGGAAGCGTGAACACTAAAACAAGTCCATCTGAATAAGTTGGCCGCCTTTGAATTTTGGTGTTACAGAAGAATCCTACGAATATCATGGATTCAAAGAATGTCAAACGTGGAAATAACTAGAATGATAGGAAATGGGGCGGAAATATTATTAACTATCAAAAGACGAAAACTTGAGTACTTAGGACATGTGATGAGAGGGCAAAAATACGCATTATTACAACTTATTATGCAAGGCAAAATCCGAGGAAAGCGAAATGTGGGAAGACGAAGAATATTCTGGTTTAAAAACTTAAGGGAATGGTTTGAATGCAGTAGTGCAGAACTTTATAGAGCGGCAGTCAACAGAGTCCGTATAGCCATGATGATTTCCAACCTTCGATAGAAGATGGAACTTAAAGAAGAAGATAGAAAAAGGCATAAACTATCTACGTAATAAATCCCATTAACCTGTTAGTAACGGATAACCAGATATATTTAAAAAGATTAAGTACCTTTCTTTTTATTTTAGATTTTGAATTTTGCATAACTAGAGCAAGCGACTAATTTTTCTGTATTAGTTTTGGACCAAGCGCCTCTTGCGAGCGTTTTAATGATTGTAAATCGAATATTTGGCAACATATGTACATAAACGTGGTTAACAATGGTGACGTTGGCAACTTGTTGAGGCGTTTAGGTTAAGAAGTAGTGGCAGTTATTGCTTAAATTTTTCTATAATATTCACATTACATGAACTAATGCAGAGCGCAGATATTGTCAGATTTGTAAAGTCACAAAGACTAAACTGGCTTGGTCACCTAGAAAGAATGCCAGATAATCGAGCTGTAAAAGTAGTCCAGAGATGGAAGCCCCAAGGAAACAGAACAAGAGGAAGGCCCCGTAAAAGATGGATAGACGACGTAGAGAGGGATCTTAAAACCATGAACATCAGGCAGTGGCGAAGGAAAGTATCCGACAGGGCAGAATGGAAGAACATTGTTAAGCAGGCCAAGACTCACAAAGGGTTGTAGCGCCATTAGAAGAAGAAGAAAGTCACATTACAGAAGAGCTAACACAGAAAGAGAATACTTAACAAAAGACATAACATTAAGTATAATGTATGAATTGTATATTGAAGAAGCAGACAATGACCTTGTTAAATTTTCGTTTTACAAAAAAATGTTTTTAACACGATTTAATCTTCAAAGAAAAAAGTTGAAAAAAGATACTTGTAGTAGATGTGATTGTTTCGAATTAGAAATTAAAAATTGCGCAGATAACGAACAATTAAGCGTTAAAAAAAGAAAAAATGTTCACTTAAAAGAAAGAAAGCTAGACATGAAGATAAGCAACGATCAACCAGAAGTGGAAACCTTTTGTTTTGATTTAAAGAAAAACTCTTCCCCTTTCGAGAATTCTAATAAATATTGTATATTATAAGCGTCAATTATGTATTTACAACCTTGGTATCCATAGCGCCAAGGATAAAAAAGTCATTGTTATATTTGGATAGAAGGTGAAGCTGGTCGGGGAGCCCAGGACGTAGGCATTTGTCTTAAGAAACACATTGAAGAAAATGTTACTTCTGCAAAACATGTAATTTTGTGGTCAGACTCTTGTGGCGGCCAAAACCGCAGCATTAAAATAGTTTTGATTCTGAAAATGATTTTGGAAACTCATCCTACCATTGAAAAAATTACATTACGCTATTACTTTCCTAGTCATAGCTTTTACCCAATGGTAGTGATTTTGGAGATTTTGAAAATGCCCTAAAATTTCAACAACGTTTATATACCGTTGATGATTACCTAAACGTGATGAAAAAATTCCGTAAAAAGAACCCACTAGTAGTTCACAGAATGAAAAAAGAAGAATTCGTCAAGCTAAGAAGAAATACAAGCGAATCAACAGAAGAGACCAATTTAATAGATCTTGATAAAATATTAAAGTTAACAACTACAATTTCGTAAATATGGAACACTTTAAATATCTTAGATAAATAATCACGGTTAATAATAATGCCACTAAAGAAATACAGATCATAATTTAAACTTTTTACCTATTTTAATACATAGATGCTAATCATGGACAATGACTAAAATGGATAAGGAAGAACTACGAATATTTGAAAGGAAAATAATAGGAAAATTGTTTTAACCTCATTATCATATCGCTACAAATCCGTATAGAAGAAGAACACATACTTAATAAAGAAAGCTCTTGATACTGTTTAGGCAAATAAATTGCTTAAGGTAGATCGTACACATGCATAGACGCCAAGATGTCAAACTTGTAAAACTGGTATGGAAGGAAGTTAGCACAGAAGAATACCACTTGGGCGTCTCAGTATGCAATGAAGAGAAAACATCCAATCATATCTCAAAAAATTAACATCGTGAAGGTTCTTCTCTGAACCCCATAACAATTGGCTAATCTTTTACTTTTCATTAAAAATTTAAATTTTAATAAGTCACGTAAATAACGTTTTAAAAGTGCCTTTCCTGAGATAACTTTTGTTAAGCCTGGTTTGTTTGATTACATATAATTGATTTAATAGTCCCCAACAGATGAGTATTGACTATAGGTAGGATAGCAGGTAGTTGAACAGGCATGTGTTGATAAATATGATGGGTCGGTAGATAGTCTCATTATTCCTAAATCTGACCTCATGTTACCTTCCCCCTTCATTTGTGGAAGTCCTAAAGGCATTTTTTCTCTTGGGGCATCCTCCCAATTTAACTTGGCAATGTAGTTATTATAGAGCCTTTGGATATAGCCAGCGCAACTTTAGCATTGAGATTTAGCTTCTTACACGACGTTGTTGTCTTTATATATGTGTTTGGCCTTGGCATTAGTTCCGTTCGGTATTGGTTAGTACGCGGACCTTTGTAAGTCGGAAAATACTTCTGATGGCTTTTCTAGCAATCCTGATCTAATTAATACCTGAGTTTTACGTACATTGTGTTTTGTTAGCGTTCTGGCCACATATCCACACATTAGCACTGGTTTAATCACTGTTTTATATATCCTGATTTAAGAAAGTCGTATTAGACCTCTGAATTTAAAAGTATTATAAGAGGTATATATACATCAGTTAGCTACCTGAATATTCCCTTTTATTTCTTATGTTACAACGTTATCTACGATATCTAAAATGTTGCAATCCTTTAAAATTATATGGGTCTATTGTTACGTTATGCCCTACTCTACGTCATCTCTTTTGTATGTTAAAGAACATTTATATGCTTTATTACTGACTATTAGACCGTTTTTTTTATGCTAATATCATTATTTTATAGCATTCTAATAATTTATGGATTAAATCCGGATAGCAAATTGATATTCTTCACTTTCTCGGAAAAATAATATTCTAACACACAAAATCCTATTAAATTGCCAAAACCTTCCTTGCATATTCTATTCATTCATGAGGGGCAGCAGCAATATCAGTACCATAACAAGGCGTATAGTACTGGACTGGCTAATCGTTGGATAATGGGAAGCATGAGTTTTAATGTTTTCGGGACTGCCATCTGTTAGCGGAGAGCAGAGATATTAGTACCAAGTTAATGCATATAGTAATTGTTGCTTGAACTTTATTATTATTAAACAACACTATATTTTCTAGTAAAATCATCATGACTTTACAGTAAGACAAATTTTCGAACGTTGGTTATGGAAACATCATGTACATACCACCAGGTTCCCTATGTCGATATCCAGCAAAATCGTTGTAATAAGGAGACGGCAAACAAAAATCCAGAGATAAAAATATGCACCAAGAAATTCTGTTTTATTCAACAGTCGAATAAACTACAGATTTTTGATTCAAATAGTCAAAAAATCAACAAAACAGCTTAGTAAAATAAAAATAACGCCTATTTAAGATGTAATCCATTAACGGGCCAAGGTACACACTCCTGGCATATGCTAATAATATGAATTTCATAAGAAACTCTCTCCGGTCCGCAAACATCTTTAACAAAGTGCACGAAAAATGTTTCACTTAAAATCAACGAAATGAAAACCGAATACAAGCGAATCAACAGAAGAGACCAATTTAATAAATTTAGAATAAACATTAAAGTCAACAACTACAATTTCGAAAGTATGGAACACTTTAAATTTGCTGTGGCAAAATTCATCATACTTGGGTTACATTGATATTTATGTGGCAATCAGCTGTAAAAGTCATTGCCTTTTTCATGTCGTATCATATTTTAGCATATCATATTTTGAGTGAAATTGATCCTAAATGCGTCTAATAATATTAAGTTTGTAAAACAGCTGTCCGTTTATGCTCATTCGTTCACCTTTTGTAAAACAGTCTGTGTAAATATAAGAGATTTATATAATCTTTTCATTTCGTAATCTTTTCGTTTTATAATTATAGTTCTCTTGCTTTTATTTTCTATGGCAATACATATACATACCCAATTCAAAAGGAAGAAAACCAGCGAGTTCTAAATTAAACATAAACATTATTCTCTCTTTCCCCCTATATGTTATATAAAGATCATCGTCATCGTATAGTCAGAACGGAACAAGATTCTATTGCCTTTTCTTCTTTTTGTCTTCCCTTTCCTATTGAAAGTACAGCCAGGTAAATGACGTTTTTAAAATTTATGTCAATATTTCTGAAGTGCCTTTCCTTGGATAATTTTTTTTAAGCCCAGTTCGTTTGATTACATGTAATTGATTTGATATTCCACAACAGATAAGTATTAATTGTAGGTAGGATAGCGGGTGTTGATAAATATAATGGGTCGGTAGATAGTCTCATTATTCCTAAATCTGACCATATGTTACCTCCTCCTTCATTTGTGGAAGTCTTAAAGGCATTTTTTCTCTTGGGGCATCCTCCCAATTTAACTTGGCAATGCAGTTATTATAGAGTCTTTGGATAAAGCCAGCGCAACTTTAGCACTGAGATTTAGTTTCTTGTACGACGTTGCTATCTTTATATATGTGTTTGATCTTGGAATTAGCTCTGTTCGGTATTGGTTAGTACTCGGACCTCTGTAAGTCGGAAAATACCTCTGATGGATTTTCTAGCAATCCTGGTCTAATTAATACGTTCTCATCACGTATCCACACATTAGCACTGGTTTGATCACTATTTTATATATCCTGATTTTAGAGATTCGAATTCGAGTTCTGGATTTAAAAGAGGGTTATATATACATAAACATCAGTTAGCTACCTAAATATTCCCTTTTATTTTTTATATAACAACATTACCTACGGCATCTACGACGCTGCAATCTTTCAAAATTATATGGCTTTATTGTTCCGTTATGCCCTACTCTCGATCCTCTCTTTTGTATGTTAAAGAACATTTATTTGCTTTTCTCATTAGTGACTATTAGACCATCAGTCAGACTATCAGTCAGTCCCACGGTTTCTGGGGGGGGGCAAAATTCTGCCATATTTTAGAAAACCATCTAACAGGTATATATCTCTAAAAAGTGCAACTTTCAATGCAAGAACCCTGCTATCAGAAGAAAAATTCATAGAAATGGAATCTGAACTTGATAAAATCAATTGGGACATTGTTGGAGTCGCTGAGGTCAGAAGAAAAGAAGAAAGCCTAACCACTTTAAAATCCGGTCACATTTTCTATCATGTCGGAGAAAACTATGAGAATGGAGGCATTGGGCTCTTTATTAATAAAAAAACTAGCTGAGAATATCATATCAGTAAAAGCAGTTTCCACAAGAGTTATACTTGCAAAATTACAACTAAACACCCGTTACTCCATAAAGATCATTCAAGTCTATGCACCAACATCGAGTCACGCTGACGAAGAAATAGAACAGTTCTATGATGACTTGTACACAGCTGTTTCAGAAGACCAAGAACATTTTACGGTAACATGTGGCGACTTTAATGACAAAATAGGAATAAGCACTGACCCAGCTGAAAATGCCCTCGGAAATTTTGGCACACCAGGTAGAAACGAAAGGGGCGAAATACTCTTAAATTTCCTATTAGAAAACAATCTATATTTAATGAATAGCTTCTTATATAAGAAGATCCATAGAAGATGGACTTGGAAGAGCCCCTATGGTAAGACAAAAAATGAGATCGACTTCATCATCACTGACAAAAAACATATAGTCAAAGATGTTACAGTCTTAAATCAATTTTCGGTTGCAAGCGATCATAGAATGGTCCGAGCAACTGTAGAAGTCAATATTAAGCAAGAAAGACTGAAGATGATAAAAAGTAAAAAATTCAAACCTTGGATGCGCCCAACGAATGAACTTGAGTTTGAAAAATATATCACCAGTAACTTACTCAGAAATACAACAAGAGAAGACATAAATAACCTAAACGAAGAAATAGTAGATACATTAACAGAAACTCAGGAAAAATTTGGCCCTAAACATGGAAAAGAACAAAAAAATAGTAAAGAAACGAAACAAAAAATGGAAGATCGTAGAATGCTAAGAAGTCAAGAAAATGTTGACTCACAAGATATAAACAACATGGAAATATTATCTCAGATAGACCAAGGATATTACATATAGTGGAAAGTTTCTATGAAACATTATATAAAAGTCAACTTATTCCAGAGCTCATCGAAAAACCAATACAAAAGGTACATAATGTAGGATCGGAGGATATACCAGATATATCACGAGAGGAAATTCAACATGCCCTCAAAAATATGAAAAATAATAGAGGTCCGGGGGAAGATGGTGTAGTCATTGAGACAATTAAACTAGGAGGTCCACTTTTGATGTCCCGAATCCAAACACTTTTTAATCTATGTCTGCATAGTGAAAACATTCCAAGTAAATGGAAAAATTCGGTTACAATCCTCCTCCACAAAAAAGGGGATAAATCAGATCTCGAAAACTATAGGCCAATTAGTTTGCTTAACTACCTATACAAGCTCTTTACTCGAATACTGACAAACAGATTAGAAGCAAAACTCGATTTCTATCAATCAGAAGAACAGGCACGATTTCGAGCGGGACACGGAACAAACGACCATTTGCAATGCCTTAAAACTCTAGTTGAAAAGTCTATCGAATATAACAGACCCCTTGCTCTTATCTTTGTCGACTTCCACAAAGCATTTGACACAGTCGAAACAGTTGCTATCTTAAAAGCACTATCAGAATGCAGAATATATCAAAGGTATGCAAATATTATTCGAAATATATACGAAAATGCGACAACAACCGTTAACCTCCATTGCACTGAGAAGATAAAAATTGGCAGAGGGGTGCGGCAGGGAGATACCTTGTCGCCAAAACTATTTATAACAGTTATGGAGTACGCATTTAAAAGGCTAGAGTGGGAATCAAAGGGTATTAGAATCGATGGAAAGATATTCAATCATCTCAGATATGCCGATGATATTGTTCTCATAACAGACAACTTAGGAGAAGCCAGAGTTATGCTACAACAACTACAGCAAGTAACCCAGAAAGTCGGTTTAAAAATAAACTATGGAAAAACAAAAATGATGACCAATCTCGTCCCCAATGAGCTAATAGAAATCAAAAAGTCGCCCGTAGAACTTGTAGAAAAATATGTGTATTTGGGTCACGAAATAAGGTTAACGCGAGATAACCAAACATGCGAGCTACTCAAAAGAATAAGTCTGGGTTGGGCTGCATTCGGAAAAATGAGAGACGTATTTACAACAAATATACCGATCCATTTAAAAAGAAAAGCTTTTAACCAGTGCGTTCTACCAGTACTCACATACGGAGCAGAAACCTTAACTCTCACAAAAACATCAGCCGAAAAATTGAGAAGGACAAAACGAAAGATGGAGAGATCAATGCTTGGAATAAACTTAAGCAATAGAATAAGAAACGAGGAAGTTCGTAGACGAACCGGAGTGGAAGACATTATCGAACATTTTACAAAAAAAAATGGAGATGGGCAGGACATGTTGCAAGAATGAAAGACAACAGTTGGACAAAAAAATTGCTTGAGTGGAGACCACGGGCTGACAAGCGAGGCCGAGGAAGACCCCTAAAGCGATGGACCAACGACCTCAAAAGAATCGTGACCAATTGGATACCAGAGGCGCAGAACAGAAGCAGATGGAAAAGTCTAGAGGAGGCCTATGTTCAACAATGGACAACTCAGGGCTGATTGATGATGATGATGACTATTAGACCGCTTTTTTTTTGCTGCTACTAGCATTATTTTAGAGCATTCTATTATTTAATTTATGGATTAAATCCGGATAGCAAATAGATATTCTTCACTTTCTAGGAGAAATAATATTCTAACACACAAAATCCTATTAAATTGTCAAAACCTTCCTTGCATATTCTATTCACTTATGAGGAGCAGCAGCAATATCAGTACCATAATAAGGCGTATAGTTCTGGACTGGCTAATTCTTGGATAATGAGAAGCATGAGTGTAGCAGTTTTAATGTTTTCGGGACTGCTACCTGGTATCGGGGAGCAGAATTATCATTACCGAGTTAATGCATATAGGAATTGTTGCTTGAACTTTATTATTATTAAACAACACTATATTTCCTAGTAAAATAATCATAAATTTACAGTAAGAAAATTTTTTGAACGTTGGTTATGAAAACAGCATGTACATACCACCGGGTTCAATATGTCCATATCCAGCAAAATCCTTAGTAATATGTTCTGTTCCAGTAATAATGATACTGGAAACCAAAGATGAAAATATGCTCCAAGAAACTCTGTGTTATAAAACAGTCGAATAAAATACATATTCTCGATTCCAATAATCAAAAAATTAATGAACAGCTTACTAAAATAGAAATAACGCCTATTTAAGATGTAACCCATTAACGGCCCAAGGGACAAAGCACTCCTAGCATATGCTAATGATATAGAACTCTAATGAGAAACTCTTTCGTCCACAAACTTCAATAAAGTGAAGAGAGCACAAAAAATGTTTGACTTAAAATCAACGAAATGAAAACCAAATACAAGCGAATCAACAGAAAACCAATCAACCAATTCAATAAATTTAGAAAAAACATTAAAGTCAACAACTACAATTTCGAAAGTATGGAACACTTTAAATATCTTAGATCACTAATCACGGTTAGTAATAATGCCACTAAAGAAATACAGAGCATAATTCAAACTTCAGACCTATTTTAATACATGGATGTGAGTCATGGAGAATGACTAAAACAAATAAGGAAGCACTTCGAATATTTGAAAGGAAAATAATCAGAAATTTTTATTTAACCCCAGTATCATAACTACTATTTAAATGGGAATAAGCCACAATTAGAGGTTAAAGTTAGTTTATTGACGTTTCAATTTCCACTTCGGAAATCATTCTCACTAATGTTTGTATTTTGAGAACGATTTCCGAAGTGGAAATTGAAACGTCAATGAACTAACTTTAAGCTTTAATTGTGGCTTATTTCCATTTAAATAGTAATTACTTTAAAATGCCACAAGAAAATAGCTTCAAAACTCATTATCATATCGCTACAAATCCGTATAGAATAAGAAAACATACTGAATAAAGAAAGCTCACATAACGATATTGTTCAGGAAAATAAATCCCTTAAGGTATATCGGACACGTGCATAAACGCCAAGATGTCAAACTTGTAGAACTGGTGTGGAAGGAAGTTAGCACAGAAGAATGCCACTTGGGCATGTCCGTATACAATGGAGAGAAAACATCCAATCATATCTCAAAAAATGAACATTTCATTTGATTGCAGATTCGTGGAAAATCGATCAACTTGGAGATAAGTTGTAGTCAGCGAAGACCTACCCAGTGTTGTAGCGCTACGTATTGATAATGATAAAGAGAAAGGAGAAACAGTGACAAAAAGCAACAAAAATGGACTATGGAGCAAAGCTGCTTCAAAATCTTTGATTGGAGAGGATTTAAATGAAAGTATAAGAAATACAATGGATGATTGATGGATTCGAGAAACTTGAAACTTAAGAAAGGCACTCTCCGAAACAGCTGTAGTGATAAGATAGAAATAATTTTGTAGAAGTTTTGCTGTTTTATTGTTAAACAAAATGGAATTAACATACGACATTATATACGCTAAAATAACTAGACAACTTATATGATACGGACATATAAGGAGAAAGTTTAATGATACAATAATCTACCCAATATTTGTTATGAGTAAAAACGATATGAATAAACAAAATAAAGAAATCCATGGCAAAAGGCAAAAAGAGTAATGATTTAAAAAATCGGTTGCCTGTAAAGTCGGTTTTACGGGCGAAGATTTTACGTGACAACGTCTTTTTCTCGGTAGAATATTTATTGATATGAATATTATTAAATTGCACAATAGGAACAAGGAATTGCCGCTATAAACTCAGTTTCTCAACTTTTGTGTCAATCTAACAATTAATCAATCAATCATAGTTTACGATAATGAAATATTAGTGTACAATTATTTACCTTTATTGTTGTACTTGTTGTAAATGACGAATCTACTCACGAATTGAAGACAAATCTCACGATCTCACGATTAAGGTCTTACATCTTACGATTTTTAAATTTCAAGTGTTTCTAATAAAATGCATGGGAGGAAATCAGCTTTTTTTAGATTGTCACCTTGAAATATCCATAAATTGACTGTATTTTTGTATCAAAGTGGGCTACTCCAATTAACTCAATTAATATACACAAAATAATATAAACAAAGCTTAAAAGGTTCTTTATGCTTTGAAAGTGGTTTATAAACAACTGAATTGTAATGTATATTTTACCGCCTTTAATAAATATGAAGTATAGACTAAATTTTGTGTAAAGAACAAACATTCAACAGACCTAATAGTAAAAACATATTGATTTAAGTGTGAATTTGAGATAATGTGCTGACAAAATGTTAAATCCTAAGAAAACAAAATTATGTTTTTATGTATATTCATTATACTTAATACTCTTGGGTAAAATACCTCATATCATATATGTCTTTAGACACAGTTAATAATTGAAGTTTAAACTATAAAGAATGTTTACAATCATTGCTCAATATTAAATGGATAAATCCATAGCAATATTATAAAAGAATATAGGTCCCTAGGTAATTTCCTAAAATTATATCTGATACTGGTGGTTCCCCCTAAAATAGGACACTGTAAGCACTCCACATTTTCACTACAGACACAGCTGACGATACTTTCAACGATTTTCAACTTTAGCGATTCAACGCGCCTAATTCTCTAGTGCCGCGCGCATCGGACCGATCATGTTTGAGTGGGAGAGAGACGCAAGGCATTCGCCGGTCCGGCGGGCCTCTCTCTCGTTCGGTGACTCACTGTAACAGACGTGAGCGGGCGTTACACTTTTTCTTAAATGACTCCGAGCCACAACCTAATTTAAGACGTTGTCACGTCAAAATGAGAAACGTATCCTGTGGATAACATGTGCTTAATTAGGAACGAATGGAGATGAAGATCAGAAGACGACAAAGAATGTTTTAAATTGATAAATGTATACAATTTTTAACAATGTATATTTATAGGTCATTATTAGGGCCAACGCTAATTTTATGTAAAATAACACTTTTCAAGTTGGATCGGTTACAGCACGGTGGAATCAAATACACCCAAAGTTAAAAACTATCGATGTTTATATGAAAGATGAAACCTTATGGCACATGACCGTGCAATCTTGACACCTACACATTATCACATAATTGTGAACGGTATATTGTACCTAATTACTAAGAAGTTTGTTATTTTATTTTAAGAATTTATTTTAAGAAAAGAAGTTTAATAATTTACGGGAGATTTAATGTATTTAAAATTTTACAGGATCCGGTATCGTAATAAGAAGTCAAATTTCACTACAACTCCATTAAAACGTGTTAAATTTTACTTTGGATATTCTTTTTGTGAATATAATAAGTAAAAATACAGTAAGTTTCATCTTCTTATTGTGCCGTATTCTAATTAAGGTTAGCGATTACTTCTTTAAACGCTTCCCATAAATTATTATAGTTTAAATTTAACTATGTACTTTATGAAACAAATATTGCACGTCATAAATTGCAGGAATTGAAAAATTACAAAGCTCTCCTGTTTACAGAGTTTCTTTTAATTTTATGTAGTTTATTATAATCCTACCGAAGGGCTTCTACTTTCTTAAACTGTTACACGACTACTCTACTCGATGTTAGTACATTTAGAGACTAAATGTTTAAGTGCATATACATTTTAACAAAAAATAATAATAAATAAAACGAAAACTAGCCATTTCCAAGTTTATAATAAATACTTTTTTAAGTTTGAAAATAATTAAAGCAAGTAATATAAATAACCACCATAAAATATTTAACTACATTAACCAAGTACCTATTTGTGAAATTTCTCGATGACTAAATTGATTGATATTTAAATAAATTTGAAGTTCCAAAACGTACCTGCTGTAAAATTTAAAAATCTACGACTAATCAAATTATTGGCAACATCGGAGGAGTTTAGTTGTGTACGCAAAGAAATGTATACGGATCCCAAAAGTGTTTTAACCTATTACGGAGTCCACTTAATCCGACGTGTTGGTCGGAGTCCACATAAAGCGCTACCCAGATAATAATATACACGATGTATATTCGCCTGGAGTTAGTATAATACCGTTTTAGTACGGAGCCCCCATTAACCGCTAGATCTATATATATATATATATATGTATATATATATATATATATATATATATATATATGTATATGTATATATATATATGTATATGTATATGTATATATATATATATATATCTACGGCATAAAGTGGACTCCGCCCATGTTAAAATTCAGGTTCAATTGAGCTCCGTGGTCAAGTGGATACCGATATACGGAACTCACTTGACCATTCCATAATATTGGTTCTGTTGATTCATCAACATGTAGAGTTTAATAATTTATAAAAATTTTTTGGAGCCCGTAAATACCCCTGTATCATAAATGTATATCGTTTAGTTCACGTGTATATATTATAGGGGTCGTACAGATCTTCTTCAATGTATATTTGAACCATACGTTTATCGGTTTAAGTAAGCTCTGAGAGTTTGGCAACTGTGCGATTATACCGTATATTTTCAGCATATACCCTGAACGGTTCATATGGGCTCCTTATTTTTATCTACTGTTCGTAGACAGTGTAATCTAATACGCATTACACTGAGTAACAGAGGATATCTTATTACCTGGTATAACTACGTACTAAAAGGTAACTGGTTCTTTAAAAACAGGTATATAGATACAAAAGGATTTGGGCTTATTATTTAATGGAATATTCGCTTGCATAGGAAATTTTATTTTTTCTGCATTTTTAAAAATGTTGTTCTTTTATTTAATGTTTTTTTTAATTACAGAAATTTCGTAATATATTTTGTTTACGTGAGTATGTCTTTGTACGTCTTATGTAAGCATCCGATTAATAAAAACTAATTTTATTTCATCCAATTTTCTGCGATATCTTTTATAAAGCTTTTTTAATATTTTAGTTCTGGTCTTATTTGTGTACTACATATGATATCTCGATGAACGGTTATCTCAAAATAAATATGGTTAAGAGCTACAATAGATATTTTTGTGTTAAAATTGGTAGTAGTGTGCACAAAAACAAAGAATGGTTAATTTGTCTAACAAGGTATATTCGGCGGCAGATGCATATAGTGCAAGCGTCTATGTTTTAAGGGTGGAAGGATGTGCACCTCATTTTTAGCTGACAAGCTTGCGAACAATATTATTTCTGGTCCTCAATTTACCTTTTAGTTTTAAACAATAATCTGTGACTGACCCCGTGCGATACAAACTATTTTCAAGGAATTTATAGGGAGTCTACGTTCAACAATCATGACATTATTGGATGTTCAGTTTTGTGAAAGCGTCTATGTTAGGGAAATTGAAGGAGCACACACGAGCTTTTCAGGGGTTTTGGCTGAAAATTGATTCATAGTTTATTTTTATTGTGCAATAATAGGTGTATCGTCTATATAATAGAAGTCCTAGTATCTACCGGTATGGATCGTTCGTTTGTGTAAATGTTATACAGTGTAGGTGCCTTTATGCTACCCCAAGCGAGACCGTTCTTCATCTGCTATTCTTACCATTGAGTGATATAAAAAATATTCTCTTGTGTAGGCATAAGCAGACAAAGTGAGTTTGTTATCCAAGGGGATATCATATAGTTTTTGAAAAAATATTCTGTAAGTTAAGGTGTCGTAAGCGGCATTTAGATTGAAAAATACCACCACTGATACCCATCTTTGATTTAGTATTTGTGATGTACATTACTTTGAATAGCTGACAAACTAAAAATTTCGGCTGATAGTTTTTGTGGTCGTTGGAGTTTTTGCCAGGTTTAAGCAAGGTAACAACTTTGGCTTGTCTCTAGACTTTGGGTATCTCCTAATTTGAATACAGTTGTTCATCATCTGGATAAGCCATTGTAGTGTTTTTGGTCCAGATTTCGTAATAAGCTTTGTGCTCAGATCCTCAATGTCGGTATTTGTATTATTTTTCATTAAATATGTAGATGGTGGATCCAAGCTCAAAATCATTAAAAGGTTCTCTTAGCTGACTGGTTTTGTTCTTTCTTACTTTGAGTTATTCTTTGCTTTTTTCCGATAGAAATAGTATGTCTATATCTATAATGTGGTTTTCAGCGATCAGCTATATACCAAATACCCTAGGTTAGGCCCTATATGTGTTTCCTGTACTAGAAATTAGTCAGATTCGTGTTTAGCTCATAGGTCTGATAAGTTTAAATAAAGTAAAGTTTCTTGATTTTTAGATATACCCTTAACAGTTATAGACATATGTTATTAGAATAGTTGGTCCTAAAAAGGACCAATTTGACAAAATCATATTAAAGGGGTGACTGAAGAATTAGCCGATTAATTAATTAATCATTACCCGGGGTATGCCCGATTGCGGTGGTCTTATTAGTACTTCAATCTTCCTGAAGGCTCGTTTTTTAAACCCCATAAGTAATGCGTAATCTTTTACTTTTTATTAAAAATTTAAATTTTACATGCCGTGTATTACTTTTTGAAGATATGTCGAATCAGATTTGTATAGTAATAATTTTAGGTTCTAAAGAACCTCTTTGTGGAAAATAAATAAGTTTGTGATATCTGTCACAACTCATATATAGATAATAAAAAAATAAACAGGTAAAATAAGTGTAAACAATCTTAACTACATACATCGGCGCCACTGTTCAGGTGATGGGTTTATCACAGATATCAAAGGTTACATTTTAATTCAATGTACTATTTACGTATCTTCAATATTAAAAAAGTAGAAAAAGACATGTTTATGCTTTTATTTTTTTAAATCTATGTTATTTTCTTTCTAGAGTTCCGTCTTTTTTGAACGACCTGTGTTCTTTTTTCAATTGGGTACTTGTCCAAAGCTATGACAAATACTCTGTCCTCTGCTATTCTACATTAATATGACTGATTTATTTTATCTTTCTTGCAACTATTTTAATGGTTATCCTGTGTATCTTCTTCTTCTTCTACTTTTTCTTTTCATATAGACATAACTGTCTGTTTTTCAATGTGCCTCCAGTAAGTTGCCTTTCCATCGTTTTCGTGGTCGTCCTACTGATCGTCTTCCTATGGGCTAACCGTCTCTTGCCGTCTTTATTGTTTTATTTGTTGTCATTCGGCTTATATGATCGTTTCATTCTACTCTCCTATTTCTTAACCAGTTTTTGATGTTCTTCACCTTGCATCTACGTCGTATATCTGTACTTCTAGCTCTGTCCCATAGTGTCTTACCATCAATTTTTCTAAGTGTTTTCATCTCTGCTCTTTCATATCCTTTTTGTCCTCTCTGTGTCAGATCTTGTTTCTGCCGCGTATGTCATTATTGGTCTGATGACTGTTTTGTAAATTCTGCCTTTCGTTTCTGTTTCGATATTTTTATTTCTTCATAATATTTCATTTATGCAGCCTGTGGCTCTGTTTGCTCTATTCACTGGGTCTTTCACTTAAGTTTCGAGCTTTCCGTAGCTAGATAATGTGATGCCTAGATATTTAAGCTCTAACACTTGTTCTATTATATGACCTTCCAGCTCCAATTAACATCTTAGTAAATTTGCTGTTGTAACCATGCATTTTGTCTCTTTTGGGCAAATTAACATATTAAATTTTCTGGCGGTTATATGAAATTGGTACAGCATACGTTGTAAATCATTTTCACTTTAAAAGAGTAGTATTGCGTCGTCTGCACAGCAGATTATTTTAATTTGTTTTTCTTCCATTTGGTATCCTTTTTTAGTTCTTATTTTTTATTATTTCATCCATAATCAGGTTGAATAATAGAGGACTCAGGTAATATTCCTGTCTTATTCCATTGTCACCTTCAATAGGGTCGGTTAGTTCTTCTTCTACTTTTACTTTTATTGTGTTGTTTTGGTATATATTTTCGATCGTTTTGATTTTTCCTAGAGGTATCTCTCTTGCGTACAATAAGGGGATAACGTTTTTTTTATTTGTGTATCTTCTGTATATCATTATTTCTTTTGTGTATTAAAAATTAAATTTTGGTTATTATTTCTTAAGATTCTCTTAACGTGTTTATTAATTGTCTTGTTTTATGTGTATCAATATATGTGTGTCATGATAGATTGTAATGCATATTTCATTTAATGTAATTAAAGTGCTCTTTGCGTTTGCCTATTACTTTCTCACTTCCTTAGCGATAGGTCTTTTTTTCCTCATCAATAACCTTATCCTCGCTCGATACAGCTATTTTAACCCTCTAGGCCTCTATAGCCCCGTGTGTACTCAAGGTAACAAAGGAGTTTTTGATGCAGAAAACTTTTTTAAAACAATTTCCGACTCTAGTATGCCCTCTGTTAATTTCAGGCAATATTTGGTTATACATTTTAATACACTCTATGAACCTATGACGAAACCTATATGGAAATGTTTAACAGGGCTTACGATCCATATTTGGAATTGATTTTGTCTGCTTTTAAATTGGATAAGTTGGCTTTCTCTTTTCTAAAAGCATGTACTAACAGTGGACTAGGTATGGCCACTGTTAGTACATGCTACTGCTAATTCCAGCATATTATCTGCCATATTATTTGCTGCTAATAGCATTCTAATATTTCATCTATAGATTAAATCCGTATAACAAATAGATATTTTTCACTTTCTCGGAGTAATAATATTCTAACATACAAAATCCTATTAAATTGCCAAAACCTTCCTTGCATATTTTATTCACTTATAAGGGACAGCAGCAATATTAGTACCATAATAAGGGTATAGTCCTGGACTGGCTAATCGTTGGATAATAGGAAGCATGAGTGTAGCAGTTTTAATGTTTTCGGGACTGCTACCTGGTATGGGGGAGCAGAGATATCAGTACCAAGTTATTGCATATATGAATTGTTGCTTGAACTTTATTATTATTAAACAGCACTATATAAACAGCACTATATTCTATAACACAAGAAACACTGTTATAAAACAGTCGAATAATATACATATTCTCAATTCAAATATTCAAAAAATTAAAGAACAGCTTACTAAAATAGAAATCGCCTATTTAAAATGCAATCCATTAATGGCCCAAAGTACCAAGCACTTCTAGCATATGGTAATGATATTGATCTCATAAGAAACTCTCTCCCGTCTGCGACATCTTCAACAAAGTGAAGAGAACACGAAAAATGTTTTACTTAAAATCAACAAAATGAAAAACAAATACAAGCGAATCAACAGAAGAGAGCAATTCAATCTAGATTGTGAATAAAACAAGTGATGTTTTTATCTAAGGGGACGTCATAGAATTTTTGGAGAAATTTTCTTTAATTTAATATGTCGTAAGCGGCATTTCGATTGACAAATACTACCCCTAATACCTGATATCTTTCGTACCCGTTGTTGATTTTTGCAACAACGGGTACGTTATTACATACTTTATAAGTATTACGAATAAAAATAAATAAGCAAGAAGAATGTAAGTGTACTATATTTAAACCAAGTGACAGAAAAAAGAATATTATACATACATGTACTTCTAAATTAAAAATTATATGCCTGACAACGCAAGATACAAAAAACAATGATTTAACATTGAAAACAATGATAGCTTGCACAAGCGACAAAGTATTTAAAACGATAAGGCCAAACATATTATATGTAATTGTAATAGATATGTTGGCTAAAATTATACCATAAGACACCGAAATATTATATCTATGTGTTTATGTGTATCTAAAGTATAGTAGTATATTGAATTCCCTACATTAAAAAATCGAAATATTTAAATTAGACAGTAAAAAATTATAATTTTAAGATTGATTTATAAATTATTATAATTTAAATTTTACTGCTTGATGAAACAAATATTGTAAGTCATACACTATAGCAATCGAAACATCGGAAAGTACCTGCTGTAAAATTTAAAAATCTACGACTAATCAAATTATTGGCAACATCGGAGGAGTTTAGTTGGGTACGCAAAGAAATGTATACGGATCCCAAAAGTGTTTTAACCTATT
The DNA here is from genome assembly GCF_040954645.1 of Diabrotica undecimpunctata. Taxonomy (NCBI): domain Eukaryota; kingdom Metazoa; phylum Arthropoda; class Insecta; order Coleoptera; family Chrysomelidae; genus Diabrotica; species Diabrotica undecimpunctata. Next base: position 82,658,659 of record NC_092807.1, read on the forward strand.
ACAGAGTCCACTTAATCCGACGTGTTGGTCGGAGTCCACATAAAGCGCTACCCAGATAATAATATACACGGTGTATATTCGCCTGGAGTTAGTATAATACCGTTTTAGTACGGAGCTCTCATTAACCGCTAGATCTATATATATATATATATATATATATATATATATATATATATATATATATATATATATATATATATATATGTATATATATATATATATATATATATATATATATATATCTACGGCATAAAGTGGACTCCTCCCATGTTAAAATTCAGGTTCAATTGAGCTCCGTGGTCAAGTGGATACCGATATACGGAGCTCACTTGACCATTCCATAATATTGGTTCTGTCGATTCATCAACATGTAGAGTTTAATAATTTATAAAAATTTTTTGGAGCCCGTAAATACCCCTGTATCATAAATGTATATCGTTTAGTTCACGTGTATATATTATAGGGGTCGTACAGATCTTCTTCAATGTATATTTGAACCATACGTTTATCGGTTTAAGTAAGCTCTGAGAGTTTGGCAACTGTGCGATTATACCGTATATTTTCAGCATATACCCTGAACGGTCCATATGGGCTCCTTATTTTTATCTACTGTTCGTAGACAGTGTAATCTAATACGCATTACACTGAGTAACAGAGGATATCTTATTACCTGGTATAACTACGTACTAAAAGGTAACTGGTTCTTTAAAAACAGGTATATAGATACAAAAGGATTTGGGCTTATTATTTAATGGAATATTCGCTTGCATAGGAAATTTTATTTTTTCTGCTTTTTTAAAAATGTTGTTCTTTTATTTAATATAATTTTATTAGTTCAATGCCGAACTCGATGTTTTTTTTTTAATTACAGAAATTTCGTAATATATTTTGTTTACATGAGTATGTCTTTGTACGTCTTATGTAAGCATCCGATTAATAAAAACTAATTTTATTTCATCCAATCTTCTGCGATATCTTTTATAAAGCTTTTTTATTATTTTAGTTCTGGTCTTATTTGTGTACTACATATGATATCTCGATGAACGGTTATCTCAAAATAAATATGGTTAAGAGCTACAATAGATATTTTTGTGTTAAAATTGGTAGTAGTGTGCACTAAAACAAAGAATGGTTAATTTATCTAACAAGGTATATTCGGCGGCAGATGCATATAGTGCAAGCGTCTATGTTTTAAGGGTGGAAGGATGTGCACCTCATTTTTAGCTGACAAGCTTGCGAACAATATTATTTCTGGTCCTCAATTTACCTTTTCGTTTTAAACAATAATCTGTGACTGACCCCGTGCGATACAAACTATTTTCAAGGAATTTATAGGCAGTCTACGTTCAACAATCATGACATTATTGGATGTTCAGTTTTGTGAAAGCGTCTATGTTAGGGAAATTGAAGGAGCACACACGAGCTTTTCAGGGGTTTTGGCTGAAAATTGATTCATAGTTTATTTTTATTGTGCAATAATAGGTGTATCGTCTATATAATAGAAGTCCTAGTATCTACCGGTATGGATCGTTCGTTTGTGTAAATGTTATACAGTGTAGGTGCCTTTATGCTACCCCAAGCGAGACCGTTCTTCATCTGCTATTCTTACCATTGAGTGATATAAAAAATATTCTCTTGTGTAGGCATAAGCAGACAATATAAGTGAGTTTGTTATCCAAGGGGATATCATATAGTTTTTGAAAAAATATTCTGTAAGTTAAGGTGTCGTAAGCGGCATTTAGATTGAAAAATACCACCACTGATACCCGATATTTTTCGTACCCATCTTTGATTTAGTATTTGTGATGTACATTACTTTGAATAGCTGACAAACTAAAAATTTCGGCTGATAGTTTTTGTGGTCGTTGGAGTTTTTGCCAGGTTTAAGCAAGGTAACAACTTTGGCTTGTCTCTAGACTTTGGGTATCTCCTAATTTGAATACAGTTGTTCATCATCTGGATAAGCCATTGTAGTGTTTTTGGTCCAGATTTCGTAATAAGCTTTGTGCTCAGATCCTCAATGTCGGTATTTGTATTATTTTTCATTAAATATGTAGATGGTGGATCCAAGCTCAAAATCATTAAAAGGTTCTCTTAGCTGACTGGTTTTGTTCTTTCTTACTTTGAGTTATTCTTTGCTTTTTTCCGATAGAAATAGTATGTCTATATCTATAATGTGGTTTTCAGCGATCAGCTATATACCAAATACCCTAGGTTAGGCCCTATATGTGTTTCCTGTACTAGAAATTAGTCAGATTCGTGTTTAGCTCATAGGTCTGATAAGTTTAAATAAAGTAAAGTTTCTTGATTTTTAGATATACCCTTAACAGTTATAGACATATGTTATTAGAATAGTTGGTCCTAAAAAGGACCAATTTGACAAAATCATATTAAAGGGGTGACTGAAGAATTAGCCGATTAATTAATTAATCATTACCCGGGGTATGCCCGATTGCGGTGGTCTTATTAGTACTTCAATCTTCCTGAAGGCTCGTTTTTTAAACCCCATAAGTAATGCGTAATCTTTTACTTTTTATTAAAAATTTAAATTTTACATGCCGTGTATTACTTTTTGAAGATATGTCGAATCAGATTTGTATAGTAATAATTTTAGGTTCTAAAGAACCTCTTTGTGGAAAATAAATAAGTTTGTGATATCTGTCACAACTCATATATAGATAATAAAAAAATAAACAGGTAAAATAAGTGTAAACAATCTTAACTACATACATCGGCGCCACTGTTCAGGTGATGGGTTTATCACAGATATCAAAGGTTACATTTTAATTCAATGTTCTATTTACGTATCTTCAATATTAAAAAAGTAGAAAAAGACATGTTTATGCTTTTATTTTTTTAAATCTATGCTATTTTCTTTCTAGAGTTCCGTCTTTTTTGAACGACCTGTGTTCTTTTTTCAATTGGGTACTTGTCCAAAGCTATGACAAATACTCTGTCCTCTGCTATTCTATATTAATATGACTGATTTATTTTATCTTTCTTGTAACTATTTTAATGGTTATCCTGTGTATCTTCTTCTTCTACCTTTTCTTTTCATATAGACATAACTGTCTGTTTTTCAATGTGCCTCCAGTAAGTTGCCTTTCCATCGTTTTCGTGGTCGTCCTACTGATCGTCTTCCTATGGGTTAACCGTCTCTTGCCGTCTTTATTGTTTTATTTGTTGTCATTCGGCTTATATGATCGTTTCATTCTACTCTTCTATTTCTTAACCAGTTTTTGATGTTCTTCACCTTGCATCGACGTCGTATATCTGTACTTCTAGCTCTGTCCCATAGTGTCTTACCATCAATTTTTCTAAGTGTTTTCATCTCTGCTGTTTCATATCCTTTTTGTCCTCTCTGTGTCAGATCTTGTTTCTGCCGCGTATGTCATTATTGGTCTGATGACTGTTTTGTAAATTCTGCCTTTCGTTTCTGTTTCGATATTTTTATTTCTTCATAATGTTTCATTTATGCAGCCTGTGGCTCTGTTTGCTCTATTCACTGGGTCTTCCACTTTAGTTTCGAGCTTTCCGTAGCTAGATAATGTGATGCCTAGATATTTAAGCTCTAACACTTGTTCTATTATATGACCTTCCAGCTCCAATTAACATCTTAGTAAATTTGCTGTTGTAACCATGCATTTTGTCTCTTTTGGGCAAATTAACATGTTAAATTTTCTGGCGGTTATATGAAATTGGTACAGCATACGTTGTAAATCATTTTCACTTTAAAAGAGTAGTATTGCGTCGTCTGCACAGCAGATTATTTTAATTTGTTTTTCTTCCATTTGGTATTCTTTTTTAGTTCTTATTTTTTATTATTTCATCCATAATCAGGTTGAATAATAGAGGACTCAGGTAATATTCCTGTCTTATTCCATTGTCACCTTCAATAGGGTCGGTTAGTTCTTCTTCTACTTTTACTTTTATTGTGTTGTTTTGGTATATATTTTTGATCGTTTTGATTTTTCCTAGAGGTATCTCTCTTGCGTACAATAAGGGGATAACGTTTTTTTAATTTGTGTATCTTCTGTATATCATTATTACTTTTGTGTATTAAAAATTAAATTTTGGTTATTATTTCTTAAGATTCTCTTAACGTGTTTATTAATTGTCTTGTTTTATGTGTATCAAAATATGTGTGTCATGATAGATTGTAATGCATATTTCATTTAATGTAATTAAAGTGCTCTTTGCGTTTGCCTATTACTTTCTCACTTCCTTAGCGATAGGTCTTTTTTTCCTCATCAATAACCTTATCCTCGCTCGATACAGCTATTTTAACCCTCTATAGCCCCGTGTGTACTCAAGGTAACAAAGGAGTTTTTGATGCAGAAAACTTTATTAAAACAATTTCCGACTCTAGTATGCCCTCTGTTAATTTCAGGCAATATTTGGTTATACATTTTAATACACTCTATGAACCTATGATGAAACCTATATGGAAATGTTTAACAGTATGTCAAATGGACATGACTGCCTTATTAGTTTGTATTTTCGATCGTGATTTATTGTTATAAATTGTGTACAATTTATATAAAAATACATACAGAGGCATTATATCAGCATTTAGATATTGATTACCGTTGACATTTCTTTATTTTATTGTGTTGTTTCAGTACTGTGATAAAAAACAGGTATGTTGCTTTGAATCCACACTTTACCATATTATTTTAAATTATTTCTTTAAGATGGATACAAAAACGTTCTACGGGAAAAGCAGTAAATATCCGAGGAATCCAAAGACTCTGACTTTTATAGTGATAATAAGAAAGTAATAATACATTTTCCAGGTACCCAGATATTAACCGATCCAGAATCAAATAAAATGGAAAATGAAGACGATTTGTACGAAGCAAATTTAGACCAGGATACCAATTTAGATTTAGACTAAGATGAAGATGAGGGCGATACCGATAAAACTGAAAAACACACTGAACAAAATGTGCTCAAAAGGTCAAAAATGATCGTAAAAAACATTCAGTGGAAGAGTGGTTCTCGAACAGTATTTCCAATTCCAGAATGGAAAGGTAATTTACCAACATGCAAATTATTAGAACCGGAATCCCCTCTACATTATTTTAAAAAGATGATATCTACCAATATGCTGGAAAACATAGTAGAACAAAGTAATTTGTATGCACTGCAAAAGAATATAAATAAACCATTGAATATGACACTAGCAGAATTAAACCAATTTATTGGATCTGTTCTACTGATGTCAATATATGGCTTGCCAAGGACAAGATCATTTTGGCAGAAGGAAACACGTATTGCTCAAATAGTCGATACTATATCTAGGAATCGCTGGGAAGAAATAAAAACTAAAACGCATTTCAATAATAACGAAAATATGGTCAACAATAATGATAAGTTATACAAAATTAGACCATTCATCAACGGTCTATTTTAAAATTTTCAAAGTATTCCAATGAGTGAAAAATTGTGTATTGATGAACAAATGATACCATTCAAAGAGGCACATTCTTTAAAACAATATATGAAGAACAAACCCAAAAAATGGGGATACAAGGCATTTGTTTTGTGTGATAGCAATGGTATTGTTTATAACTGGGAATTATATACAGGAACTGTTAAAGATCCCCTTCATTTACCTAATGTAGACACCAGCGGTAATGTAGTAATAAGATTGTGTGAGATAATCAAACCAAACAAATACTATAAAGTATATTTTGACAACTGGTTCAATGGCATTCAGTTGCAGATTGAAATGGAAAAACGTGGACTGTAATGTTCTTCCAAACAGATTGCCTTATTGCCATTTTTCTGATGACAAGAATATGAAGAAACAGGGCAGAGGTACTGTAGAAGAAAAGCACGCTACAGTAGATGGCATAAGACAAACAGCGTTAAAGTGGTACGATAATAAACCGGTTTATTTGCTTAGTACATTTGTTGGTTCTAAGCCTACTTCGTTAGTCAAGAGGTGGGATAAGAAACAAAAATCAAGAATTATTGTATGCTGTCCAAATTCAGTACAATTTTATAATAAATTTATTGGAGGTGTCGATCTTATGGATTCACTAATTGCTCTTTACCGAACAGACATAAGATCTAAAAAGTGGTATCTAAAAATATTTTTTCACCTTCTGGATTTAGCTGTTGTTAACAGCTAGTTGTTGCATCGTCGTGATTGCGATTACTTTAAAATTAAAAAGAAAAACCAGTTACCTTTGTTACAGTTTAAGTCCCACTTATGTAGCGTACTGTTAGCAAGCAATGATCAGATCAAAAACAAAGGACGTCCCAGGCTCAGTGAAATTGAGAACGAAATTGTAAAAAAACAGAGGAGAGGATCTACTGCTATTGTACTACCAAAGGAAGTTAGGCTTGACCATACCTTCCACTGGCCAGTAATTTCTGAAAAAAAGGAAAGATGCAAAAAACCAGGATGCTGTAATACTTCTAAAGTAATGTGCGATAAATGTAAAGTTGCTTTATGTTTTACAACTAACTACAAATATTTGTTTTTTTGAATTACATAATAAATAAGTATATAACTTAATTCGTTAGTTTTTGCTAAACACTCCCAAAACTCTCCCCAAACGAAATTTAAAAAATCTAAAAAAATTACTAGTTGTTGTAAATGTATATTTGAGCACATATACAAATTAAAACATTTTATAAACAAACAAGTTTACAAAAAAGTCGGGCAATAGAGGGCTAAGATATTTATATTTCACTATATGCTCTATCATTTGGTTTTCATTTATAATTTGCACCTATGACGAAATTTATAATATCTAAGATCTGGTGCTTTCATATGAAACTGGAATAAAACACTTGTTAGATAATATTTATTCGTTTTGAGTACACTTTTCTTAGAACCTAGTATATAAAAAAATAAATATTTGTCTGTCAACAAATTTCTTTATAAAAGTACGAGGCACTATTCTCATGCTGTGAGCTTTGCTGCTCTGTTACTTTTATAACGCTTAAGCTATTTTTAATTTATTGTCAATATTTTTGAGGTGTGTTATCTTAAATGATCATTTTTAAGGTTAGTACGTTTGATTAAATGAAATTGACATTAATTTGATAGTTTCCATTTTATTAGTGCTGATGGTATATGACTAGCATCTGTTGGTACTATATATCAATTTCAACATGTGGAAGTGAGAGCACTCTCTTGTTAGTAATTTCAGCGTAAATTTTGACGAAACCAGAAATAACTCATATTATTCTCCTCGTGTGATCTTAGTATTTCCGTTGATTAAATAGTATAGGGTATCCAATATCAATATCTAGTGTTGATTTTTAAATGCACACTTTAGATACTCTGTTTTTGTTTACCTTATTTTTAGACCTTTTTGCTCAAGCGCCCATCTCCATTGTCTCAATCATTAATTCAATTATCTCTCCTTATCTCTTACTAACACCACATCGTTAGCATACATAAGGCACCAAGGGATATCTCCTTAACATGTTTTCGTTAATTTTTCCAACACTAATTAGAAGAGATAAGGGATTAGCACTGACCCCTGATGCAATACTATTCTCAAATGAAATTTATCAGTCTTACCCTCACTTGTTCTAACATTAGTTTTCCATTACTTGCCTTATGATAAAAATTGCATCCGTTGTTGATATGCCTTGCATGAATTTAAACTGATTTCCTAATATTTCTGTTTCTTCCTCTATCCTACTATCAATTATTCTCTCCCACAGTTTCATGGTGTGACAGAGTAGTTTTAGGGCTCTATAGTTTGTACAGAGTTTAACATCTACTTTGTTTTTGTATACAGGTACTAAAATGCTACTTCTCCATTCATCCGGTATTCGCCTTACTTTCAAAATTCTATTAAATAGTCCTGTTAGCCAACTTGTTCCTGATTTTCCTAATGCTGATCATATATATCCAGGGATGCCATCAGGACCTATGCCTTTTCTTTTTTCATCTTATGTAGCTCTTGAATTACTTCCGCGGTCGTCATTTTCGGCACCATTGCTATTACTGTCTCTGTTGCCTCTATAGATGCTTTCTCAAACTCTTAGTTTAATTGGTCGTTAAAGAACTCCTTGTAGCTATTTTTTAGATCCTTTCCTTGCATAAATAGTTTAATGTATTTATCTCGTATACATTTAATCTGATTAAAATCTTTGGTTTTCTTTGCTCCACTTTTAACAATTTTGTATATGTTTTTTTCTTAGTACTCAGTTCATTGTACAGCTTTTCATGCGCTGCTACCTTAGATTGTGCTACCGCACATTTGCTTCCTCTTTATCTATTTGATACTTTTGATAATCTTATTCTGATATTTTTTCTTGTCCCTCCTTATATAATCTTCTCTTGTCTTTTATATTGTCTTAAACATCGTCTGACTATCTATATTTACCAATTTTTAAGTCAATTTTCTGAGATTTTTTCAAGTATTTTAGTTACACCCTCTTTAATAATTTTTGACACATTTCTCCAAATTTCATTATGACCTTTTTCCATATTCCAACACATTCTTTTTTTATTTCTGTTCTAAATTGAACTACTTTGTCGCTAGTTAACGTCAATTAATTGTTTTTGTGACTCTCCTCGATATTTTGGTTTTATTTCATATTTTACTTGTATATCTAGTTATATTTCACTTACAGTTACACTAATTATTACTTTAGAGTCTTTACATAAGGGATTGGCTTACGATCCATATTTGGAATTGATTTTGTCTGCTTTTAAATTGGATAAGTTGGCTTTCTCTTTTCTAAAAGCATGTACTAACAGTGGACTAGGTATGGCCACTGTTAGTACATGCTACTGCTAATTCCAGCATATTATCTGCCATATTATTTGCTGCTAATAGCATTCTAATATTTCATCTATAGATTAAATCCGTATAACAAATAGATATTTTTTACTTTCTCGGAGTAATAATATTCTAACATACAAAATCCTATTAAATTGTCAAAACCTTCCTTGCATATTTTATTCACTTATAAGAGACAGCAGCAATATTAGTACCATAATAAGGGTATAGTCCTGGACTGGCTAATCGTTGGATAATAGGAAGCATGAGTGTAGCAGTTTTAATGTTTTCGGGACTGCTACCTGGTATGGGGGAGCAGAGATATCAGTACCAAGTTATTGCATATATGAATTGTTGCTTTATTATTTTACTTACTAACTTTATTATTATTAAACAGCACTATATAAACATCACTATATTCTATAACACAAGAAACACTGTTATAAAACAGTCGAATAATATACAGATTCTCAATTCAAATATTCAAACAATTAAAGAACAGCTTACTAAAATAGAAATCGCCTATTTAAAATGCAATCCATTAATGGCCCAAAGTACCAAGCACTTCTAGCATATGGTAATGATATTGATCTCATAAGAAACTCTCTCCCGTCTGCGACATCTTCAACAAAGTGAAGAGAACACGAAAAATGTTTTACTTAAAATCAACAAAATGAAAAACAAATACAAGCGAATCAACAGAAGAGAGCAATTCAATCTAGATTGTGAATAAAACAAGTGATGTTTTTATCTAAGGGGACGTCATAGAATTTTTGGAGAAATTTTCTCTAATTTAATATGTCGTAAGCGGCATTTCGATTGACAAATACTACCCCTAATACCTGATATCTTTCGTACCCGTTGTTGATTTTTGCAACAACGGGTACGTTATTACATACTTTATAAGTATTACGAATAAAAATAAATAAGCAAGAAGAATGTAAGTGTACTATATTTAAACCAAGTGACAGAAAAAAGAATATTATACATACATGTACTTCTAAATTAAAAATTATATGCCTGACAACGCAAGATACAAAAAACAATGATTTAACATTGAAAACAATGATAGCTTGCACAAGCGACAAAGTATTTAAAACGATAAGGCCGAACATATTATATGTAATTGTAATAGATATGTTGGCTAAAATTATACCATAAGACACCGAAATATTATATCTATGTGTTTATGTGTATCTAAAGTATAGTAGTATATTGAATTCCCTACATTAAAAAATCGAAATATTTAAATTAGACAGTAAAAAAGTATAATTTTAAGATTGATTTATAAATTATTATAATTTAAATTTTACTGCTTGATGAAACAAATATTGTAAGTCATACACTATAGCAATCGAAACATCGGAAAGTACATTTATAATATAATAAATATTTCAGTGCCAATGTATTAAAAAAAATTCTAGTACATAAAAATGGACACTTGCCTATTCAAAGTTTATAATAGACACTAATTTCAGTTTATCTATAATTAAAGCAAGTAATATAAATTATAATTATTAAAATATTTAACTACATTAACCAAGTACGTATTTGTGAAATTTCTCGATGAATAAATTGATTGATATTTAAATAAATTTGAAGTTCCAAAACGTACCTGCTGTAAAATTTAAAAATCTACGACTAATCAAATTATTGGCAACATCGGAGGAGTTTAGTTGGGTACGCAAAGAAATGTATACGGATCCCAAAAGTGTTTTAACCTATTACAGAGTCCACTTAATCCGACGTGTTGGTCGGAGTCCACATAAAGCGTTACCCAGATAATAATATACACGGTGTATATTAGCCTGGAGTTAGTATAATACCGTTTTAGTACGGAGCTCTCATTAACCGCTAGATCTATATATATATATATATATATATATATATATATATATATATATATATATATATATATATATATATATATATATATATATATATATATATATATATATATATATGTATATATGTATATATATATATATATATATATATATATATATATATATATATATATGTATATATATATATATATATATATATATATATATATATATATATATATATATATATATATATATATATATATATATATATATATATATATATATATATATATATATCTACGGCATAAAGTGGACTCCGTCCATGTTAAAATTCAGGTTTAATTGAGCTCCGTATTCAAGTGGATACCGATATACGGAGCTCACTTGACCATTCCATAATATTGGTTCTGTCGATTCATCAACATGTAGAGTTTAATAATTTATAAAAATTTTTTGGAGCCCGTAAATACCCCTGTATCATAAATGTATATCGTTTAGTTCAGGTGTATATATTATAGGGGTCGTTCAGATCTTTTTCATTGTATATTTGAACCATACGTTTATCGGTTTAAGTAAGCTCTGAGAGTTTGGCAACTGTGCGATTATACCGTATATTTTCAACATATACCCTGAACGGTTTATATGGGCTCCTTATTTTTATCTACTATTTGTAGACAGTGTAATGTCATATGCATTACACTGTGTAACAGAGGATATCTTATTACCTGGTATAACTACGTACTAAAAGGTAACTGGTTCTTTAAAAAACAGGTATATAGATACAAAAGGATTTCGGCTTATTATTTAATGGAATGTTCGCTTGCATAGAAAATTTAATTTTTTCTGCATTTTTAGAAATGTTGTTTTTTTATTTAATATAATTTTATTAGTTCAATGCCGAATTCGATGTTTTTTTTATTACAGAAATTTCGTAATGTATTTTGCTTACGTGAGTATGTCTTTGTACGTTTTATGTAAGCACCCGATTAATAAAAACTTTTATTATTTCATCTACTCTTCTGCGATATCTTGTATAAAGCTTTTTTATTATTTTAGTTCTGGTCTTATTTGTATACTCATATGATATCTCGATAGAAGGTTATCTCAAAATAAATATGGTTAAGTGCTGCAATAGATATTTTTGTGTTAAAATGGGTAGTAGTGTGCACAAAAAGAAAGAATGGTTAATTTGTCTATCAAGGTATATTCGGCAGCAGAAGCATATAGTGCAAGCGTCTATGTTTTAAAGGCGGAAGGACGTACGCCTCATTTTTAGCTGACAAGCTTGCGAAGAATATTATTTCTGGTCCTCAATTTACGTTTTAGTTTTAAACAATAATCTGTGACTGATCCCGTGGGATACAAACTATTTTCAAGAAATTTATAGGAAGTCTACAGTTCAACAGTTTCATGACATTATTGGATGTTCAGTTTGTGAAAGCGTCTATGTTAGGGAAATTGAGGAGCGCACATGAGTTTTTCAGGGGTTTTGGCTGAAAATTGATTCATAGTTTATTTTTATTGTGCAATAATAGGTGTATCGTCTTTATAATATTAGTCCTATTATCTACCGGTATGAGTTGATCGTTTGGGTAAATGTTATACAGTGTAGGTGCTTTTATGCTACCCCAAGCGAGACCGTTCTTCATCTGCTATTCTTAACATTGAGTGATACAAAAAATATTCTCTTGTGTAGGCATACGCAAATAATATAAGTGAGTTTGTTATCTAAGGGGATATCATATAGTTTTTCGAGAAATATTTGGTAATTTAAGGTGTCGTAAGCGGCATTTAGATTGAAAAATACCACCCCTGATACCCGATATTTTTCGTACCCGTCTTTGATGTGTTGGGTAAGATTTAGCATTTGTAATGTACATGATCTTCCCTATCTATAGCCACTTTTGTCTTTTAATTTGAGCTTTTCTTCAAATATCGGTGAAATCATATTAACGATCTTGTGCAAAAGTATTTTAAATAGCTGACAAAATAAAGATATTGGCCGATAGTTTTTGTGGTCGTTGGAGTTTTTGCCAGGTTTAAGCAAGGTAACAACTTTGGCTTGTTTCTAGATTTTGGGTGTTTCCATACTTTGAATACAGTTGTTCATCATCCGGATAAGCCATTGTGGTGTTTTTGGTCCAGATTTCGTAATAAGCTTTGTGCTCAGATCCTCAATGTCGGTAGTTGTATTATTTTTTATTAAATATGTAGATGGTGGATCCAAGCTCAACATCGTTGAAAGGTTCTCTGAAAGCTGACTGGTGTTGTCCTTTCTTACTTTGAGTTATTCTTTGCTTTTTTGCCGACAGAGATAGCATGTCTATATCTATAATGTGGTTTTCAGTGATAAGCTTTATACCAAATACCCTACGTTAGGCCCTATATGTGTTTCCTGCACTAGAAATAAGTCAGATTCGTGTTTAGCGCATATGTCTGATAAGTTTAAGTAAAGTAAAGTTTCTTGATCTCTAGATATACCGTTAACAGTTATAAACATATGTTATTAGAATAGTTGGTCCTAAAAAGGACCAATTTGACAAAATCATATTAAAGGGGTGACTGACGAATTAGCCGATTAATTATTTAATCATTACCCTGGGTATGCCCGATTGTGGTGATCTTCTTAGTACTTAAATTTTCGTAAAGGCTCGTTCTTTGAACCCCATAAGTAATGCCTAATATTTTACTTTTTATTGAAAATTTAAGCTTTACATGCCGTGTATTACTTTTTGACGATACTTCTAATCAGATTTGTATAGTAATAATTTAAGGTATTAAAGAGCCTGTTTGTGGAAAATAAATAAGTTTGTGATATCGTTCGTAACTCATATATAGATAATAAAAAAATAAACAGTTAAAATAGGTGTAAAAAATTTCAACTTCATACATCGGCGCCATTGTTCAGGTGATGGGTTTATCACAGGTATCAAAGGTTACATTTTAATTCAAGGTTCTATTTGGGTATTTTCAATATTAAAAGAGTAGGAAAAGACATGTTTATGCTTTTATTGTTTTTGTTAAATCTATTCTATTTTCTTTCTAGAGTTCCGTCTTTTTTGAACGACCTGTGGTCTTTTTTCAATTGGGCACTTGTCTAAGGCTATGACAAATACTCTGTCCTCTGCTATTCTACATTAATATGACTGATTCATTTTCTCTTTCTTGCAGCTATTTTATTGTTTGTCCTGTCAATCCTGTGTATCTTTTTCTTCTTCTTCTTCTTCTTTTTATATAGACATGACTCTGTCTGTTTTTCAATGTGTCTCCAGTAAGTTGCCGTTCCATGGTTTTCGTGGTCTTTTTACTGATCGTCTTCCTATTGGGTAACCGTCTCTTGCCGTGTCTACTACTCCATTTGTTGTCATTCGGCTTATATGATCGTTCCATTCTACTCTTCTATTTCTTAACCAGTTCTTGATGTTCTTCACCTTGTATCTACATCGTATATCTGTACTTCTAGCTCTGTCCCATAGTGTCTTACCATCAATTTTTCTAAGTGTTTTTATCTCTGTTGTTTCTAACATCCTTTTTGTCCTCTCTGTGTCAGGTCTTATTTCTGCTGCGTATGTCATTATTATTCTGATAACTGTTTTGTAAATTCTGCCTTTGGTTTCTTTCCCGATATTTTTATTTCTTCATATTGTTTCATTTAGGCAGCCTGCGGCTCTGTTTGCTCTATTCAGTGGATCTTCCACTTAAGTTTCGAGCTTTCCGTAGCTAGATAATGTGATACCTAGATATTTAAACTCCATCACTTGTTCTATTATCTGACCTTCCAGCTCCAATTAACATATTAGTAAACTTGTTGTTGTAACCATGCATTTTGTCTCTTTTGAGGAAATTAACATGTTAAATTTTCTGGCGGTTATATGAAATTGGTGTAGCATACGTTGTAAATCATCTTCACTTTGAAAGAATATTATTGCGTCGTCTGCATAGCAGATTATTTTAATTTGTTTTTCTCCCATTTGGTATCCTCTTTTATTTCTTACTTTTTTATTATTTCATCCATAATCCGGTTGAACAATAGAGGACTCAGGAAATCTCCCTGTCTTATCCCATTACCAGCTTCAATAGGGTCGGTTAGTTCTTCTTCTACTTTTACTTTTATTGTGTTGTTTTGGTATATATTTTCGATTGTTTTGATTATTCAATGAAATTGACATTAATTTGATAGTTTTCATTTTATTAGTACTGATGGTATATAATTAGCATCTGTTGGTACTATATATCAATTTGAACATGTGGAAGTAAGAGCACTCTCTTGTTAGTAATTTTAGTGTAAATTATGACGAAACCAGAAATAACCCATAATATTATCCCACACCTCAAAGGTCTGCCTCGCGGTATCTGGGAGACGCAATAATTCGCTTTTGATAGATAAAAACAAAAACCCACTAAGATGAACACAGCATAAATCAAAAAAATCCGTCAACCTGTCAATAGGGACATACAATATTAGATCAATGTCTACGGATGAAAAAGTACATGGATTGGAAGAAGAATTAACAAACATAAAATGAGATATCATAGGCCTATCAGAAACTCGACGAGAAGAAGAAACCCGAATACAGCCTATGTCATACTTAAAATAAGAAGAACATCAATTAAAATTATCCAGGTATATGCCCCCATGACAGCTTATGATGACGAAGATATCGAACTATTTTATGAAGATATATCAAAGGCTATGGAAGAACATAAAAATCGTCTTATACTAGTAATTCGAGATTTCAATGCCAAACTGGGTAGAAAACTAAACAAGGAAGAAACTAAAATAGGAGATTTCGGGTATGGGCAGAGAAATGATAGAGGTGCTACTTTGATGAACTACCTAGAAGAAAAGCATCTATACGCAATGAACTCCTTTTACAAAAAGAAGCCCCAACGAAAGTAGACATGGATCAGCCCTAATGGATCCACAAAAAATGAGATCGACTACATACTGTCCACGGAACGATATATATCATTAAAGATGTAACAGTTCTTAACAGATTCACAACAGGTAGCGATCACTGGATGGTCAGAGCAAAAATTAGTGTTGACGGTAACTATGAAATGAAAAGAAAAATAATTAAAAACTGGGATCTAGTAAATAGAAACAAACTAGGGCAATATAAAGAGATATACAAAGACCTATTAAAAGAACAACTTATTTAAAAATTAGACAGTGATGACAAAGATATAGATGAAATAGACAACATACTTACAGCAACGATGATTACATCAGGAAAAGAAATAGCAAAAAAGGATCTAAAAAAGAACAACTATATATCGACAGAAACAAAGAAGCTTATGGATAAAAGAAGGAAGCTATAGAATATGTAGAAATCAATAAAACAATAAGCAGAATGATAAGAGAAAATAAGAGAAAAGAACAAGAAATAAAAATAGAAAAAGTAATACAAAACAACAAAAATATGAAATGCTTAAGACCGAAATTAGGTAAGTATGAAATAAACAAAATAAAAGATGAAAACGGACTAGAAACAAACATTAAAGATGACATTATAAATATTATCCACCATTTCTACTCAGAACTATATATAACAAAAAAGGAACCACCAGAAACAATTAAAAACCAACTTAAGGCTAAAGTAAAAAATGTCAACTCAGAGCTACAGCCAGAAATAAGCAAATCAGAAATAAAGAAGGCATTGAAAGAAATGAAAAACAACAAATCGCCTGGAGAAGATGGAATAACTGCAGATATGCTGAAATATGGTGGAAAAGTGGTAATTAACACTCTACATTCCCTTTTTAACGAGATATTAAAAGAAAAAAGAATCCCAAACAACTGGAAGGAATCCGTAACCATTATCCTACACAAGAAAGGGGATAAAGCAGATATAAAAAACTACCGTCCCATAACACTCCTCAATGTAATGTATAAACTCCCAACAAAAATTTTAAACAATAGATTGACGACGAAATTCGATGGATATCCAACAAGCTGGTTTTAGAAAGGGATTCAGCAAAAGTGACCATTTACTAAGTATGAAAATACTTATAGAACGAGCAAATGAATACCATATTCCTCTATATATAGCGTTCATAGATTTCGAAAAGGCTTTCGACAGTGTCGAACATTGGGCAGTGAAAAGTTCTTTGATTAACAGCAGAATTGACCACAGATATACGGAACTAATAGCCAATATATATAAGGAAGCCAAAACAACAATTAAAGTATATGAATAAACAAAATCAATACAAATAAATAGAGGCGTGAGACACAATATCACCGAAACTTTTCAATCAGGCTCTGGAAGATATTTTTAAAAGATTAGAATGGGAAGAAAAAGGTATAAAAATTTGTGGACAACGCTTGAACCATCTAATATACGCTGATGACATCGCATTGATAACAGATAAATGAGAAGAATTATTTGAAATGATGAAAGAACTGGACGTAGAAGCTGGAAAGATAGGCCTTATTATGAATTACAGCAAGACCAAAATTATAACAAATACAGATGAAAACATCACAATCAGGATCGGACAAGATGAAGTAGAACAAGTTCAGGATTATATATATCTGGGTCAAACTATAAAACGTAACAAAGAAAACCAAACAGCAGAGATAAAAAGACGAGTTAGATTGGCATGGGCGGCATTTGGCAAACTAAGCTACATTCTTAAAAACAAAAGATATCCACAGCATCTTAAGACTAAAGTATACAATCAATGCGTACTCCCTGTTCTAACTTATGGTTCTCAAACGTGGACATTTACAAAAGCAAACATGGACATAACCATAAAAACCCAAAGAGCAATGGAAAGACAAATGTTGCACATACGACTAATGGATAAAAAGAGAAACGAGTGGATAAGAGAGAAAACAAAAGTGAGGGATGTTAGACAAGAATTTGCAAAATTGAAATGGAGATTTGCCGGGCACAATATAAGACAAAAAGAAGACCGATGGAACAAAATTCTTATAAGTTGGAGACCGTGGGAATATAAACGAAGCAGAGGAAGGCCCCAAATGAGATGGGCAGATGATATCAAGAAGCACGTGGGCTCTAGGTGGATGATTATACCGACAGACAGAGAAGAATGGAAAAGGATTGGGAAGGCCTATGTCCAAAGATGGACCGAAAAAGGCTAATTAGATAGAGACAGATTCTCCCCGTGTGATCTTAGTATTTCCATTGATTGAATAGTATAGGGTATCCAATATTTTAATTAACGGTATGTCAGAGTTTTATTAATTTTTATATATATTTGCAAAATGAAGAAGAAAGTTCAGTACAGGCAGTTAAACAGCTGATCTGTCAATTTAGAAGTAAGAGCATGTACCAACTTGCTGAAAAGCATACCATACACAAAAGGGATAATAAAATGTACTGCACAAACTATAGCGATATAAGCTATATATAAGCTATATATCTATTAATTATTAGGATATACAATATTTTTTCTAATACACCTGGAACGATTGAGTGAATAATCAATTATTGACTATTAGGCAGTTAATTAGAAATGTTGGGAATACAAAAAAAAAACATTAAACTAGTTATTTATAGATTTTAAACAAACACTGATATAATCATAAGAATAAAACTATGAAATACCATGGCAGAACTAGGCTAATTTTACAAGGAGTAATCTACAAGTAAAGTATCTTACTGTCGACTTATTTTCAAATGTACTGCAAAGAGCTTTAAAAAATGTGAACGAATTATTAACAGCTGTTTTGAAAACTAAATATTATGAGACGACTTGGGGATATTATATTACACAAACTAAACCGCTTGCCTACAAAAAATATTAGGAAAATATGATACGACGCGAAAGACTAATGACTTTACAGCTAATTGCCACATAAGTATCAATGTAACTATAGCTCGCAAAATGGGTTCAATTACATTGCAATTTTTAAATTTTTCGTGATAAAATGAAGTGATTGATTGTTGTTTTGAAAAGGTAAGTTGTTTTTTATTTTTGTATTCCTATCATCTGATATTGTAATATCAACAACATTTTTCATAATATATTCTGAAATGCGCTTTCCCTTACTGATAACGAACAAAAGTTTTATTAACTTCTCGTTAATATAATTATGTAGGAATTTAGATTTTTATCTTGTTCTTACTATAGTGCTAAAGCACAAATGTAGTCATAGTCTACCGTATTTTTTTCATAGTGGTCATAGTTTTTAATTGTAGTATAGCTTATGTATTTATAATAACTAGCGCATAGAAATTAATAAAAATTTTTACCCTGTGCTTTATGTTTATTATCCTTTATTGTATTGGAACATCTAGAAGTATAGCAATACATTTTAATTGTTGAACAAAAGAGAAAATAAAAACACTTTTTGTGGTGTGCCACTTAACCATACACAAAATTGTACACAAATAATCAAATGGTAGTAAAAGTTTCCGATATAGGCCGCCAGACGGCAGAGGCACCGCCGCGCTCTATGTCTATACTATGAGATGTTTTTCATACAGTTTTCGGATCAGATTTTTTCAAAACATCAAATTACATCTTCTTTTTGCCTTTCTTTATTTAGGCTAACCGCTACTGTTTTTTTCTTCAGCGTTTCTTCTTAATCTACATTAATGTTATTATATTTACAATTATTTCTGGAACGAGCTATAATTTTTCTCAAATAACCATTTTGTGTGGTTTAGTCGCCTTAAGGTTTGGCATGCTTTGCCAGATGCTCTTTAAAGTCCCTTTTAATATTAATATCGTTTGAGAAATTTTTCCCAGATACTTATATTTCGTTTTGATTTTCAATCTTCTTTTAATGTTAGTTTAAATCGTCCAGTAGTGTGTTCGTACAGTTCAGTTATAAGCAAAATTAGGTGTTGCTGTACACCTAATTCTTTTAGTATCAGTCATAATTGTATCCATTTGACTCTGTCGAACGCTTTACGATAATCTATAAAACAAATCCATAGTGGGATATTGAATTCCCTAGACTTTTATACTTTTTTTTGGACTATTATAATATTAGCTTTAAAATTAAATGTTTAGTGAAAATCTCTACGCGACTTTAATGCATTAAATATTTTAATTAAAAATCGACATATCTATTGAAATTAGGCAGTAAAAAAGTATGTTATTAAAGATTGATTTATAAATTATTGTAGTTTAAATTCAACTACGCTATAAAACAAACATTGCATGTCATAAACTGCAGTAATCCAAAAATTACAAAGATCTCCCTGTTGTTTGAGTTTTCTTTAATTATATTAATAGTGTAACAAGCATTATAATCCTACCGAAGGGGCTTCTACTTTCATAAACTGTTACACGATTACTCTATCCGATGTACGTACATTTATGAACTAAATGTTTTAGTGAAAATGCCTTTTAATAAAAAATACTAATTAATAAAAATGGAAACTTAACTTTTCCACGTTTATAATAGACACTTTCTTATGTTTAAAAATATATAAAACAAGTAATATAAATTACCGCCTTGTTTATTAAAACTAAAAAGTAAAATAAAGTTATGTGTCGGTTAACAATTTATATTTAACTACATTAGCCAAATAATCCTGAAATTCCTCCATGACTAAATTGATGGATATTTAAATAAATTTCAAGTTCCAAAATGTACCAGCTGTAAAATTTGAAAATCTACGACTAATCAAATTATTGGCAACATCGGAGGAGTTAAGTTGTGTACGCAAAGAAATGTATACGGATCCCAAAAGTGTTTTAACCTATTACGGAGTCCACTTAATCCGACGTGTTGGTCGGAGTCCACATAAAGCGCTACCCAGATAATAATATACACGGTGTATATTCTCCTGGAGTTAGTATAATACCGTTTTAGTACGGGGCCCACATTAACCGCTAGATCTATATATATATATATATATATATATATATATATATATATATATATATATATATATATATATATATATATATGTATATATATATATATATATATATATATATATATATATATATATATATATGTATATATATATATATATATATATATATATATATATATATATTGTGACGATTGGGGTTTATAGAAAATAATTTATAAGTTATATACTACATAATATTAGATATAAAAAAGTATTTGATTATTTTAAATAAGTTATATACTAGAGAATTTTATAAAAATTATTTATGTGAGGGCATTTTTAATAAATTAGCATATAATAATTGTAAAAATATAATAGAAAAATATAATAAATTGTAAAATAATAGATTTAAGTGAGCCATGTGCCTAGGCAACCAACTATACATACTCCAAGTGTCAAATTAAGAATCATAATACGAATATAAGTGGGGTTATTATAATAATATATTGTTTGAAATGTGTATTTTATTAAATTAGAGTGTTAGTTACTAATTTAATTATATATTCTGATCTGAAAAGCCTAAATGTAAACAAAATTATTAATAGAAAAGAATGGAATTCTCTGGATCTCCGGAGATGGCCATGTTTGCGAAATGGTTTGTTCCAGAAAATTCAGACAAGTATTTGATAGAACAAATTGGAACATGATATCTTACGAGATGGTTCTAGAAATCCAAAAAAACATATAAATACCCGTGATTTGGATTCAAGAGGGCAGTTTTTAGCAGTTTTATCATGAAAGTTAGTTAGAAGATAGATACATTTACTTAGTGAAGTCAATTGTTCAGAAGTTTTTGGAAGTTTTTAGTCAGAAGTCAGGCCAGTTTATTATGAAAGTTATTAGACACATTTAGGAAGTAAATTGTTCAGAATTTTCAAGAAGTCAGTCAAAAAAGTTTAGTAAGAAATATTAAAGATTATTTGGAGTCAGAGAATCAGGTACAAATAGTCAAATTGTTTAATATAGTGAGTTAAATGAAGATTAAAAATTATGCATATAATTAATGCACATTTATAATTATACACAAATAATTATAGAAGATTATAAAAGTATATTGGAAGAAATTAAATTATATTATGGTTGGAGATTAGTATAAATCAACTTATAATAATTGGATATTGGTATATTGAAAAGAAGAATAAATATAAATGCTGTTTGCTGGTTTGGTTGGTGGTGTATAAATGCTAGTGAAGAAAACTATATCTTAAATTGGTAGAAGCTGATAATTGGAAAAAGTAATTTCACAAAAACCAAGGATAACTGAAGTACGAAGACATTCAGTGGTGATTAGAATCTATATACTTAGTGGAAAACAGTTCATTTAGGCATTCAGTGAAAGAAAGGTACAAAATTTTGTTAATATAATTTAGTTAATGTCATAACAATTTCAATTTTGAAGATAGTTTGTTTAAATTTTAGATTGTCTATAGAATTTAATTAGTTTTATAAGAATATCAGTTTAAAGATAGTTTATTTTAAATTTACATTGACTAGGTTAGATATATATGTGTGTTTCATAATAGTTATAATAAAGATAATTTAAAAAAGTACTTACAAGCTAATTCTTTGAGAACCGCGATAAAAACCCTATATATTATATTATTAAAAATACTCATTGCTCATCATTCAAACAAAAAACACATCATAACAATTTTGGCACCCAACGCGGTGGCTCTCTATTTAAAAGAATTAGTTTGGGAAGATAAGTGCTCTCATATAATTAAATTAATTATCAGTAGAAAGAAAAAATTATAGATTTTATTTTTAATTATATTTGAACAAGTAAAGTCTCAAAATGTCTCAAGGAAAGAAAGGTACAAGAAGCAAAAAGAATGAAGAAGATGTGGAAGTAGAAACACAACCTATACAAGAGGAGAGTTTAGTTCAAGCTCCACAAGATACTGCAGAAATGAATCCAGAAAGAGAGGAAAATGTCAATATGGCAGCTTTGATGTCATTATTGATGCAGATGAACAAGACAATGGAAGAGAATACGAAAAAAATAGAACACAAAATGGAACAGAATTCACAAGAAGTCAAAGAAGACATGAAAAAAATGGAACAGAAAATGGAAGAGAATTCAAAAGAAATCAAAGAAGACATAAAAAAATTGGAAGAGAATTCAAAAGAAGTCAAAGAAGACATGAAAAAAATGGAACAGAAATTGGAAGAGAATTATAGAAAATTAGAAAAGAAAATAGAAGATAATAATAATAAAATTGTAAAACAAATGGATAAAAAACTTGAAGCTGCAGAGAAAAAAGTAGCAAATGAAATAAAAAGTATACGGAATGACTACAAGAAAAGGATAGACAATGAGAGGACAGAAGTAAAGAGGATTATTCAAGATAATAAGATAGATATAGAACAGAAAATAGAGTTACAGAAATGTAACTTAGAAGTAAAAATTAACGAAGACAGGAGAAACACAGAAGAAAAATTAGACGATATACAACAAAATATCCAAATAAATTGTAATCAAATAAGAAAAGTGGAACAGAGAATAGATGATATTTCACAAATGAGAGACATAGGGAGACCTTACTTAAATTTAACAAATGAGACTGGGATTAAATTCTCTGGTAATATAAAAAATTTGCATCCTAGAGTATACATAAATAGTTTAAAACATAAATTAAGATTTGTGAATAATATTAATGATATTAAAGATTATATTAGAGTGACATTAAATGACAATGCAGCAACTTGGTTTGCTAGTATTGAGAATGATTTAGATAATTTTCAAACATTTGAAAACAAATTTTTAAATTATTATTGGGGTGAATTAGAGCAAGCCCAGTTTAGAGAAATTCTATATTTTGGAAAGTATAATCAAAATTTAAAATCAAATATGGTAGATTATGCATTGAAATTGATAACAGTTGCAAAATATTTAGAACCACCACTTAGAGAGGATGAAACAGTCTTAAATGTATCTAGACATTTTGATGCTGATGTTGTGCAAACCGTAACTGTACAAAATATTCAAACAATAGATAGTTTTATCAATTTTATTCAAAGAATACAAAGAGGCAATATGACAAGTAATAATAACAACAGAAAAAACAATAATAACTTTCAACAATATAGACAATCATATAACAATAACACTAGGTATGGTGATAATTTACAAAATTTTAATAATACTAACAGTAATCCAAATAGACAGAACTTTAATAATAACAGTAATTATAATAGACAACATTTTAATAACAGTACTAATAATAATAGACAAGATTTTAATAATAGAAGAAATACAGAGCGACCTAACTATAACAGACAGGTAAATTGTGTTCGAAGGAATAGAAGCTGCGAAGACAGGGAACAAAATAGTACAAGGCAGGAAAATGTGAGTAGAAGTCATAGTAGGGAAAGACATAGGACATCAGATCCAAGTGGTCAGATACAATCTGACAATTCTAATAATCAAAATTTTGTGCAGTAAACTTTCTGAATTACAAGTTAGGCCATTGCTATTATGAAAAACCTTCTGAATTTATTTCTTTAGATGAAGAGAAAATTATTGAATCTATTAATTTAATTTATATAAATGCTTTGGCCAAAAATAAAATGATTAAAATTATGATAGATACTGGTTCAGAAAGTACATTAGTCTCGGAGAATTTTATTTTTAATACATTAAAACTATCAGATATAATAAAGATTCCAAAAATTAAAATTATTGGTGCAAATAATAAGAAGTTGGGTGAAATTGATAAACTAGCCAATTTTAAAATTAATATTCTTAATAAAGAAATTAATATGCAAGGATTTATTGTCAAGGATTTATGTGTTGATATATTAATGGGAAATGATGAATTGGAAAAGAAGAAAGTAAAGATAGATTTTGAAGAAAAAATGGTAACTTTGGAAGGGCAAATAATTAAATTTATGCAGAAAGATGAGGTAGAAGAAGGAATAAGAGTTGATAGGATATTATTAAAAGAAAATAGTGATGTTTATGAAGAAGAAATGTATTTTGATGATAGGGAAATGTCCCAGAAGAATGTAAAGAATAATTATTGTAGTGAATATTTAAGGAATGGAAATTTTAAGCAGATGGATGCCTACGAGGCGGAGTGCGTAAAATTGGAAGCAAGGAATAATGAGTACATAATGAAGAATAATTTTATTTGTAAAGAAGAAGATATAATGAAAGTTTTAAATTGCCCTGAAGAATATAAATCAATAGTCATTTCCATATTGCAGCAACACAGGGGACTTGTCAATAAAGAAAATAGAATTGCACAAAATTATATCCATAGTATAAAAGTTAAAGAAGAAAAAGATTTTAAAACAAAATCATACCCAATACCATATAAATACAGAGAAGAAGTAAACAAAACAATTAATAATATGTTAGAAGATGGGATCATTGAGAAGTCAGACACACATTTTATTAACCCCATAGTAGTAGTGCGTAAAAGATCAGGTGAAATCAGGTTATGTTTGGATGCAAGGAATATTAACAAGATCACTGAAAAGCAATTTGAAGCACCAATGAGTATAGATGGAATATTAGGAAGAATTACAGGAATGTCATTTTTCACTAAAATCGATTTACAGCATAGCTTTTGGTTAATACCTCTAGAAAGAAAAAGTAGACAGTATACAGGATTTCAGATAGATGGAGTAGTATATCAATTCAAAGTAGTACCATTTGGACTTCAATCATCTTGCAGTGCTCTATGTAGATGTCTTCATGATATTTTGGATCAATATGAACATTTTGTAATTCACTACATTGATGATATATTAATTTTTTCTAAAACGGCTGAAGATCATGAGAAACACCTAAAAATTATAATAAATAGATTAGACAAAGTTGGACTAAAAATAAATCAACAAAAATGTACATTTTTTCAAAAAGAAGTCATATATCTAGGTTATAAACTTAACACTAAGGGAATCGAAATGGATCCAGAACGGACACAAGTCATTCAGGAATATAAAACACCACACAATTTAAGAACTTTAAGAGGATTTATTGGAATAATTAATTATTATAAAAGGATGATACCAGATCTAAGTATAAAAGAAATTCCATTACTTGAACTACTGAGAAAAGGTGTAAAATGGAGATGGGATCAGAGAAGAGAACTAGCATTCCAAGAAATTAAAAACATTTTTCTGTCAAATTTGAAAATATACTATCCTGACTATACACAGCCATTCATACTAAGAACAGATGCATCAATAGAGAGATTATCAGGGGTATTATTACAAATACATGATGGGGTCGAATACCCAATACAATTCATTTCAAGAATCACAAAGCCACATGAAAAGGGTTACTCAGTTTCAGAATTAGAACTAGCAAGTATAATACACTGTGTCACAAAATTAAGATTTTATTTGTTGGGT
The DNA here is from genome assembly GCF_040954645.1 of Diabrotica undecimpunctata. Taxonomy (NCBI): domain Eukaryota; kingdom Metazoa; phylum Arthropoda; class Insecta; order Coleoptera; family Chrysomelidae; genus Diabrotica; species Diabrotica undecimpunctata. Next base: position 82,684,456 of record NC_092807.1, read on the forward strand.
AATGAATTTACAATAGAAACAGATCACCAAGCTTTAATGTCTATATTAAATAACAAATATGGAAACAGTAGAATACATCGGTGGAGTCTAATACTTAGTGAATACTGCTTTGAAATCAAATACATTTCTGGAAAATCCAATATAGTGGCAGATGCTTTATCAAGGTTAGAAAATACACCACAAAAAGGGCAGCGAACAATAAAAATTGGATTAAATCAATTAGTAGAAAGTACTGGATTATATTCTAAAGAAGAAATTATAAGAGATCAGATCAATTTGAGTGAAAAACAAAAAGTCCTTAGGAAAGATGGGGTATATTATAAAATAATAAATGGCATAGAAGTATATGTAATAACTAGAACTTTAGCAAAGAAAATATTGAAAAATTTACATAACAATTATATGCATATTGGTTCAAGAAAGCTATGGATGCTATTTAGGGACAATTATTTTGCAAAGAATGACATAAGTATAGCAAAAGAAATTACTACCCAATGCCCAATATGTCAACTAAACAAAGAAAAGAATTTCAAAAACCAGAACACATATAAATCTAATGTTGTATATGAAAAACTAAATACAGTTTCCATGGATTTTATTTCAAATTTAGTTCTCAGTCCAACAGGAAAAAAGCATATACTAGTGATAGTTGATTTATATACAAAATTTATTAAACTATATCCCTGCTCTAGAACAAATGTTAAAACATTAAAATTATATATTAATCAATTTCTGGAAGAAATAGGACCATTTAGAAATTGCATAATAGATAATGCTACATATTTTAACAACCAAAAATTTCGGACATTTTGTGAGAAAAAGGGAATCAACATTCATTTTACAAGTATCAGACATCCTCAGGCAAATCCTGCAGAAAGATATATTAAAGAAGTTATAAAATATTTAAGGATACTGTGCCAAAACCAACATGAAACTTGGCAGCAACATATACCACAAGTAGAATATTTTTTGAATAATACACATAATTTGAATACAGAGGAAGTACCAGAATATTTAATGTTTGGCCATATAGGAAACAGAAAGTGGATTAGTGAATATAATCAGGATATGTTAGAACAAGTAATGCAGAAAGTGAATAACCGAATTAGGAGGAAAGCTGAAAAATATATCAGAAGACAAAATCGAAATATAAAAAAACCAATCACATTTCAAAAAGGAGACCTAGTGTTAATTCGTTCACTTAGAAAAAGTAATGTTAAAGAAAACCGTTGTAAGAAATTACAACCAATGTTTGAAGGTCCATATACAATTGAAAATCAGAATGGACTAAATAGTTATGTGTTAATAGATGCAGAGAACAGACTAAGAGGCATATTTCATATCAACGACATTTTTCAATATCATGAAGAGATTGAATAATGATTTCTATACCTTTAACACAAATATAATAACACTAATAACTTACTGATAGATCCATTTCATAGATAGATGGTAGATTTCTTTGTTGTGAATAAATGTGACATCATACTTGTTGAATTTTGTATATATGGAAATTGTTTGATACCCTAAAAATCATAATTTGGGGTTAGATACTATAATTGCTATAAAAATGTCTTTCTAATATAATAAAGTGGAAAAACTTACCAATTTATATTGATGAAGTTATTTTGAATGGAAATAATTCCTAGATTTTGTTTATAAATAAACAGAACACAATATCCATTATATTTTTAATTAAGGTTATATTTTATTCTCTCCATTTGACATGCCAGTTTGACCATAGAATAGCCGAACTGTGCTCCGTTGTTCTCTGTTTTGACATAGACAGCGAACAGGGATGTATTTAACACATTTTAAATAAAAAAAAAAAAAAAAATTTGATTTATTAAATTTAATAAGGTATGAGAAAATTAATATTTAAAAAAATAATAAGTAAATTATTTATTTTAAATATTATTTTTGGGGTATTGTGACGATTGGGGTTTATAGAAAATAATTTATAAGTTATATACTACATAATATTAGATATAAAAAAGTATTTGATTATTTTAAATAAGTTATATACTAGAGAATTTTATAAAAATTATTTATGTGAGGGCATTTTTAATAAATTAGCATATAATAATTGTAAAAATATAATAGAAAAATATAATAAATTGTAAAATAATAGATTTAAGTGAGCCATGTGCCTAGGCAACCAACTATACATACTCCAAGTGTCAAATTAAGAATCATAATACGAATATAAGTGGGGTTATTATAATAATATATTGTTTGAAATGTGTATTTTATTAAATTAGAGTGTTAGTTACTAATTTAATTATATATTCTGATCTGAAAAGCCTAAATGTAAACAAAATTATTAATAGAAAAGAATGGAATTCTCTGGATCTCCGGAGATGGCCATGTTTGCGAAATGGTTTGTTCCAGAAAATTCAGACAAGTATTTGATAGAACAAATTGGAACATGATATCTTACGAGATGGTTCTAGAAATCCAAAAAAACATATAAATACCCGTGATTTGGATTCAAGAGGGCAGTTTTTAGCAGTTTTATCATGAAAGTTAGTTAGAAGATAGATACATTTACTTAGTGAAGTCAATTGTTCAGAAGTTTTTGGAAGTTTTTAGTCAGAAGTCAGGCCAGTTTATTATGAAAGTTATTAGACACATTTAGGAAGTAAATTGTTCAGAATTTTCAAGAAGTCAGTCAAAAAAGTTTAGTAAGAAATATTAAAGATTATTTGGAGTCAGAGAATCAGGTACAAATAGTCAAATTGTTTAATATAGTGAGTTAAATGAAGATTAAAAATTATGCATATAATTAATGCACATTTATAATTATACACAAATAATTATAGAAGATTATAAAAGTATATTGGAAGAAATTAAATTATATTATGGTTGGAGATTAGTATAAATCAACTTATAATAATTGGATATTGGTATATTGAAAAGAAGAATAAATATAAATGCTGTTTGCTGGTTTGGTTGGTGGTGTATAAATGCTAGTGAAGAAAACTATATCTTAAATTGGTAGAAGCTGATAATTGGAAAAAGTAATTTCACAAAAACCAAGGATAACTGAAGTACGAAGACATTCAGTGGTGATTAGAATCTATATACTTAGTGGAAAACAGTTCATTTAGGCATTCAGTGAAAGAAAGGTACAAAATTTTGTTAATATAATTTAGTTAATGTCATAACAATTTCAATTTTGAAGATAGTTTGTTTAAATTTTAGATTGTCTATAGAATTTAATTAGTTTTATAAGAATATCAGTTTAAAGATAGTTTATTTTAAATTTACATTGACTAGGTTAGATATATATGTGTGTTTCATAATAGTTATAATAAAGATAATTTAAAAAAGTACTTACAAGCTAATTCTTTGAGAACCGCGATAAAAACCCTATATATTATATTATTAAAAATACTCATTGCTCATCATTCAAACAAAAAACACATCATAACAATATATATATATATATATATATATATATATATATATATATATTCGTATGAACGTTACACATTGCAGTTTCACATTAAAAAAATAATGTTAATAACAGTAATAAATAAGAAAACACAAGCATAAAACATATAAAATAAAAATTATTAAAGTCTAAGGTTACAGCCTCGAAGCCAATCTCTTGCCTTGGGAGTGAATTGGTGGATTTCTTAAAAACCGCCAACGAACTTGGTGGCTGGGCACTCAAAGACGATGTGGTTAATTGTTTGTTCAACAGCGCTGCATTTGTCATATCCCGGACTGACATTTATACCTCACTGGTTCAGAGATTTGTTACAAACTCCATGACCAACTCGTATTCTATTGAGGTTGCACCATTCACGACGAGGTTTAATTGTAGGGTTTTTTATGAGATTAGCATTTCTGATATCTGGATTCTATTCGCCCATCCAGTGCTCCTCAGTAGTGAAATCAGCTGATCTTGTAGCAGTTCTAGTAGGTGGATGTCTGGATTTCAGTCTTAACTCTCTTTGGTCTAGCTCAGCGATGTCTGTATTTATCGGTAGTGCCGGGTTTTTTGGCATTTTGAAACTAGTGTATTGAGTGCTTGTAGTCGTCTTGTTGCTGGTGAAGCGATGTTGCTTAAAACTGGAAGCCATTGGGTTGGTGTGGGCTTTCTAGTTCCCGTTATGTGCCTCATTGTTTGGTTTAACTGGGTATCTATGACCTTTGTTTGATGGCTCTTTAGCCAGACAGGAACGCAATATTCTGCAATAGAATATACTAAGGACAGCGCGCAGTTCTGATAATCTCTGCATTAGTCCCCCATGAGGTATTTGCTAATTTCTGAATAATGTTATTGCGGGTCTTTATTTTTGCTGAAGTGTTTTCCAAATGCTGTTTAAATGTCAGGGTACGATCTAGAGTTACACCGAGGTATTTTGGGTTCGAACTGTACTTTAGAATGGATTCATCGCATTCTATGTTTAGTCTGTAATTTGCCTTGTGGCTATTAAGATGGAAAGCTGTTACTTCAGTCTTTGATGGGTTTGATTGTAGGCCCCATTTCTTAAAGTATCCGTTAACAGTATTTAGATCTGCTTCTATGGTGGTTTCGACAATTTTTATGTCTTCTTCTTTAGCACCCAGAGCTATGTTATCGGCATAAATAAATTGGCGCGAGGTGGTATTTGGTACATCTGACGTATAAATATTAAAAAAAGGAGACATAACTGACCCTTGTGGTAAGCCGTTTTGCAGGATTCTGAACTTACTGTGTTTCCCATTTAGGTGTACTTGAAAAAGTCTGTCACTAAGCATTTGATTTATCAAACTGTTGAACGAACGGCATGGTACCATCTGGTATATTTTAAATAAAAGATCCTCCTTCCACACTGTGTCTTAGGCGCACGTCAAGTCTATGAAAACTGCTACTGTTTTAAGTTTCTTCTGGAATCCGTTCTCAATAAATGTTGTTAAGGAGAGGACTTGATCGCCACAGCTTCTTCCCGGCATTAATCCAGCTTGATCTTGAGGAATATTTGGCTTTTCGTGGTAAAATAATCTCGTTTGGATTATCCTCTCAAATATCTTATAGCAGACGCTTAAAAGAGCGATTGGTCTGTAGCTCTCAGGTAGTGCAGGATTTTCCCAGGTTTAGATATTCACAGGCTTTACTATTAGCAATCTTGTTGTTGAGCAATTTTGGCTTCTTTCAACTGAAATCTAACTTCTCTTTTATGATTTTTTTCTATTACTGGTTTGAAAGGTTGTCTATGCGTTTGCCTATGTCTTCCGGTTTTGGGGCTATATAGTTTGCTGTAGCATTGTTTGTGCCAGAGTCTAGTTTCCTTAGAAGGTTCCTGGTTTTATGATTATTAATATTCAAACCTATTTTGTTGGCTTCACTTAAAAGTGTTGCCAATTGGTCAGCCAAATCTTGGAACTTTTGCCCTAAGGAGTAGATATCATCAGCGTATTCTAGATCGCTCAGGCATGTAATTAACATTCATTGTATGCCTATTGTGTCGGAGTCTAATTTAAAAAAACGTAATCTTCGATATATTAAAAATAAACGGAAAAAGCCGTCACTATTGATTATTCTGTGTCATGCTGCATTTCGCCTCAATGTATAGTGACTGTATAATACAGATTATTTTTTGTGGGTTTTTGTGAGCTATATAGATGTGTTTCAATCGACCAATTGTTTTATTATAACTTTTACAGTATTGATATGGTCTATGCAGGAGTTCTGGTCTCAAGCCTTCTTAGTTGACTCAAAATTTAAATTTGTTTATTATTTTTTTTTGTCTTTTGGAATTATATTTTTATAACGGTAAGCAAAATTACTCTTTTTTAGTTTCTGCACAGAGTGAGATAGTCCATTTAAGAAAATTTAATAATATTTCCTTTTTTCCAGCCTGCTGGAATGCGATTTGTTTCTCAGTATCTGATTATGGAAAGTGGAAGGTCAGCAGTTAAATGCGGCTTAGCTTTTAGAAATTCGACAGCTATGTTGTTGGTTCCCAGGACTTATTGTTTTTCAAAGATTTGGTGACTGTTTCTATCTTAATTTTGGTAGAGGCTTCGCAAGGTATATGCAGATTTACATTTTGCGAATCTTTTAAAATTTCATCTACGTTATCTCTGAGCATATTTCTTTACTTGGTTATTTGTTGTTGTAATTTTTAAATCTTACAATGTTCGAACTGTTGGGCCCATCCACTGTTATTTATCTAGTAATTTGGTAATACTAAACAACTAGTTTATTCTGTTATGCTAGTTTTTCAGTTTATCTCTTTTTGTCTCTTCTTGCAGTTCTTTTAACTCTCATAAATATCGCTTCATATTATCGTTTCCTATAGACCCTTTCTATTACATTTTCTGCTTGCAAGATCACATTTTTTCACTAATTTCTTTCGTTGGTAAGGTTTTATCTAATATCCATTCTTTTCTTCCTTATATTTATCTAATTTTTCCTTAGTAATCTCTGTTCAAACGTCTGCTAAAGCTTACCAGCTGTTCATCTCTCGTTCTTCTGTTTTAAGTTGAGGCGCCTTATTGTTGAAAAGTATTATTTTGAGTTATAAAATTACTACTTATGACTTTTAGAGTAATTCTATCTCACTAAATATAGACAAAAAACATTTTTTGAATTATGTCTATTATAAATCAATCGCATTGCAGCAAGTTAGCTTATAGTATATCTTTCATTCACTTATGATATTCATTTATTATTATGGAACACTGTACCAGCTTATAGAGGTCAAGCGGATGTGTTTAATATCTTTTTGGAGGCACTTAATAATCCTAGAAATATGTTTGATGCTTGAGATGTTATGATCTAATGCGTAGCAGTTATGCAAGATATGGTTGTCTATTTCAGTTTTTCTGCTATAGAGTCTGCAGAATAAGTCTCCACCCAACGATTCTATTATATACAGGTGTCCTTTAACTAGCGGATGTCCAGTAATAAAACCTATTAGTAGTCTAAGCTGGTTCCTGCTTGTTTTCCGTAATACTTCGACTCTCTTAGCATATGTCCGCTTGTTATACATTTTGCCATGTGCTGTGCAGAAAATATTTTCCCAGCGGGAGTTATGTTACGTTCATCAGCTCTTTTATTACCGTCAACCTAATGACCTACAACTCAAACTATTGTAACTCCGCTATATTGCGTCAGTGTTGAATTCCTCTCGGCATTCCTGCACTAGCCCAAAGTCTACCCCAGTGCTTATAAGCATGGCTGCTTGGTTATCTGTGCATATAATAATCTGCTTTAGTTCGAAAGCCCTTATGTTAATCTTTTTTTACATTGACTGCAAAAATATCTGTCTTAAATACAAAGTATATTCTCCTAGAGAAATAAATACGTTTAAAATTTCCACCACTATTAAATATTCCAGCATTCGACCGCTGGTTATTCTTCTATCTGCTTATTACAAATCAACCTAGAGTCTACTATTACCTTACGATACTTGACTCTACTCACAATATCTAGATGTATACTGTTTAGACTAAGAGGATCCAATCCCCCTAAATTCCTCTTAAATGCCATGGTTTTGGTCTTCAGGAAGCTTATATTAAACCATATATTTAAACATAATTACATATAAAACCTGTTTTATTCTATCTCTGACTTTTGTATTAAGATTGCAGTGGGCTAAGATGACCAATTAATCCTCATAGCCCAGGACATAATGCCTGAATCCTCATAGCCTAGGACATAATGCCTGTGGTTGCTAAGTCTAGGTATCAATCCGTTCATGATTAGATTCTGCAAGAGATGAGATATTACTTCGTCCTGCGGACAGTCTCGGACTACTTGTGGTGACACTACACCTCCATAGCTCCGAAGCTTACAGTATATCTATCTGCAGCTTGATTCGTCTATTTCTTGATAAGTCGCCTTCGAGATTACTTTGTAGAAAGTATTATCGAATGTTCTCTGTATATCCCGAAATTAGAAGACTAATATCTCAGAAAAAAATTAACACATTTGGAGGGATGCCGGTTTTCAACATCCCTTCACGAAGAGTCTTGTATGCTAACAGTGTCTCTTTCAGCGGTTTGTACTTGCTGTAAGTCCAATTGTTCCGCTAGCCTTCGAATGCTCAGTAATAGAAACTTAAATGGACTCTTAAATGTGATTTAGTCTGGCCTGTTGAATAGATTGATAGAGTGAAATAAAACAATAACTTGTTTAGCTAGAACTGTAATTGAAAAAGGGCAAGAAATAGAAACTTATAAACTGTGAGTGAATAACTAATCGTAAGGAACCTAATTATAAAATTACAGTTTACGAACGAAAACACCATAACACTTCACATTAAGGGTTCCCGATATATTGCGTAACTTGCGATTGCGAACGTGGAGAAAAACTCTCCGAAACTTGAAAAGTAGGTCTAAACCCTACAACTATTGCTAATTCACTGGCTTCTCCTAGCCACTCCGAAATACTTGTCTATGCATTTTGAAGGATCTACCGGTTTAAGGTCAATATGGGCAGAGATTAACATTCTAAGAAATACGTCAATGCAGGCAAGGAATTTATTTAGGTAAACGATGCGGCGGAAATATTTTTATTTGTTTTGAAATAGAATTATTTGGTTGGAGATTATTGTTCTCCAACATTCCCCCCGGTGTTAGAGCCTTGTGGTCTAACCTACTCTTCTTTATCTTGCCTAGGAAGAACCGAAATTTTACAGATTGCCCTTGTAAATTGACCATTGATGGTCTTTAACTTGACCACTCTGACTTTGCCATCTTGACCGGGCATTGTATCAACTACCCGTGCTAGAGGCCATTTTAGAGGAGGTACATCGTCCTCTCTCAGAAGAACTAAGTCATTGACTTTTATGTTATCCCTTGGTCGGGACCATTTTGGAGAGTTTTCTAAGCGGTTTAAGTAGTCAACAGACCACTTTTTCCAGAAACTTTGTTGTACTTTCGCAATTTGTTGAAACACGGATAGTTTATTTTCCGGGATTTTTTCTAAGTTTTGCTCAGGATGCGCAGTCAGGCTGGAGCCTATTATAAAGTGCCCAGGACTGAGAAAAGTGTAATCAGAAGGGTCGCTGGACATTGCACAGATAGGCCTTGAATTCATCACAGCTTCAATTTGAACCATGACAGTATAAAACTGTTCGAAAGTGAAAGAAGAAGAGCCTATTAGTCTACGCATATGATATTTAGCGCTTTTTACTGAAGCTTCCCAGATCCCAGCCCAATGAGGAGATCTAGGGGGAATAAACTTCCATGAGATTTGATTTTCAGACAGATATTCCACAATGGTTTGAGAATTTGACTTATTTTTAAAGAACTTGTATAAGTCGTAGAGTTGGTTTCTTGCACCAGAAAAACATGTGGCATTGTCACTGTAAATGACGGTTGGGTTACCACGTCGGGAGATGAACCTTTTGAGTGTTAATAGAAAGGAAGAAGTTGTTAGATCAGAAACAACCTCTATGTGCACAGCTTTGGTCACCATGCACACGAAAATGGCTATGTATGCCTTGACTTTTGGCGCTTTTCGGAGTGAAGAAGATTTTAACAGAAAGGGTCCACCATAATCTACACCTATTTTTTGAAAAGGTCTTGTTGTAATGGACAACCTATCTTCAGGTAAGTTACCCATTAGCTGTTGTGCAGGAGTGCACGAAAATCGGAAACATGTGGTGCAGTTGCGAATAATTCGTTTTGCTTCCTTTAGACCATTGAGAGGCCAGAATTTCAGCCGAAGTTTTGAGAGAACTGTTTGAGCACCAGCATGTCCCAATCCGATATGCTCATTTTTGATGATAAGATTGACGGTACGATTTTTGGATGGAAGTAGTATCGGATGTTTTTGCAAATAGTCTATGTCGGGACAGTTTGTAAGTCTGCCTCCAACTCTGAGAAAATTAGAAGAATCTACAAATGGTTTTAGTGAAACAATGTTTTTATTTGAAATAAATTTGTTATTTTTAAGCTCCGCAATTTCTTTTGAGAATGCATCACCTTGAATTTGTTTGATGATGAAATCCATAGCATAATTTAACTCCGCCACAGAAAGGGGTTCAGAAATTTTTTGTTTTTTACAATTAGAAATAAACCGAAATACGTACGCTACTGTACGTTTTAAGCGTGAAATATTTGAGAAACGTGAAAAAATTCTCATCCAGAAGTTTTCTACGTTAGAATTTACCACGAGGCTTATTTTTCGTTCCTCGGGCAGGTTTTCGAGCACTTTGTTATTTGCTAGATTGGAAACATTGAAATTTTTATCTCGTAAGCATTTAGGGCTTTGCCACCAGAAATCGCTTTTGAGAATTTCAGAACCAGACATTCCTCGAGAAAGAAGGTCTGCGGCATTTTGTGCAGACTTTATGTGAAGCCATGTAAAGTTTTGAGTCAACTCCTGGACAAGTGCTATCCGGTGAGCCACGAAAACCGACCACCGACTTGGGTGACTTTTACACCACGACAGAGCTACCTGGGAGTCTGACCAGAGGATGACTGAATGAAATTTTACAGGTTGATTTTTAAAGATAGAAATTATTTTTGAAACAAGTTTTGAAAGGAGAACCATTGCGCATAGCTCAAGCCTAGGAAGTGTTACCGTCTTTAACGGAGTTATCCTTGATTTGGAAGAAACTAGTGCACATGATATGGTCTCATCGGCATAGAAAGTTCTCAGATACACGCATGCGCCATAAGCTGCCAAGATGCTGTCTGAAAATCCATGAAGCTCAACCTTTAGAATTACTTTTTCAGAAAAGTAGAAACGAGGAATTTTTAAATTTTTTAATTGTGACAAGTCCTGTAGAAACTTGTTCCAATCGTTTAGAATATTTTTGTCCGAAATTTCTGTGTCCCAGTGAATTTTTTGCAGATAGAGTTTCTGCATAAGCATTTTGCCTTTAACAATGACTGGATTGATGAGTCCCAGAGGGTCGAAACATTGTGCTAATGCAGACAGGATTTTTCTTTTTGTTACTGGGGGGCAGAAATTATTTTCGGGGATGGAAATTGTTATTTGGTCTTCTGCAGGGTTCCATTTTAGGCCTAGAACTTTGCTGGAAGTAGAATCGAAATTTAGGTCATATTCCTGAGTAGTATTTTTTGAATGTTTTGGATTGATTTTTTGTAGGAATACGGATGAATTTGAATGAAATTTATGTAATGTAAAACCATGGCGGTTTAGAACAGAATTTAATTGCTGAAGTATTTCGAGCAATTCTTCAATATTATTTGACCCACATAAACCATCATCTACATAGAATTGGGTTTCGAGAAAATGTGAGGCCAATGGGAATTGAATTTTATTTTTATTTGAAATCTCTTGCAAGACTCTCGTTGCAAGAAATGGGGCGCTGTTCGTCCCGTATGTAACAGTATTAAGTTGAATACATTTTATAGAATCGTGGGTATCGTCCCTCCACAGAATATTTTGTAGAAAGCGTTGATCTTTGTTGATCCACGTCTGTCGAAACATTTTTTGAATATCACAGGAAAATATGAATTTGTATTGCCTGAAACGAACCAGAATATCGAATAGATCAGGTTGCACCTGATACCCTTTTAATGAAATATCGTTCAGACTTTTTCCTGTAGAGCTTTTACAACTAGCATCCATGACGACACGCAAAGTTGTACTTTTATTTTGTTCGTTGATGGCACACAAATGTGGAATAAAATATTTTTTGTCCGAATTTTCATTCACGAACGAAGGCGGTACATATTCAGCATGCCCTGAAGAAATATATGTGTCAATGAAGTTTTTGTACTCGAAAAAAAATTTTTTATCTTTTTGGAATTTATTTTCGAGCGAGAGAAAACGCCGTTTGGCTATGGAAAATGAATCACCCAGTAATTGGTGTTCTCGTGCACTTTTTAATGGAATATCTACTTCAAAGCGTCCATTTTCAAGGATCTTTGTTGTAGTTTGAAATATTTGTTCGGCCAGCTCGTCAGCTTCTGACAGAATAGGTTTTTGAGAAAGTTCTTCCATGTTCCAAAATTTTGTGAGCAGCTCATCCGTGCTACACGTAGAAAGTAGAGCAACCTCTCCAGAAACATTGTTTGCTACTGTGGGTGCCGTCAAGTGAGGAGCTATCACGCCGGCAATTAGGTACCCCAGGTGCGAAGCCTGCAAGATTGGAAGCCTGGGGCCAAGAGGAATTATTTCCGGAAGAATTAGGTCGTAGTACAAATCTGACCCAACCAAGATGTCTATTTGACTAGGTTTGTGAAAGGAATCATCGGCGAGAAAAACGTCCCCTGGAATTGGTAACTTTTTTGCAAGAATGCGGAACTGTGGAAGATTGCAAGTAATATTTTCTAAGATAGCACATGAAATTTTGAAAGACTTTTTATCATAGTTAGAATGCAATTTTATGTTGACCATCTTTTTTGAAACCGAATTATTTTGGCCTATGCCAGAGATATTTAGAGAAATGTCATATGGCTTATAACCCAGCCTATCAGCGAGACACCGGGTACAAAAGCTATTCTGACTTCCTGTATCGAGTAACAATCGGGCCGTTAAAGGGCTCCCGTTTTTGTCGAAAATGGTGACTTTGGCCGTAGCGAGAAGTATGTTTAAATTCTTTACGGACAAAGCAGAAAAAGAATTTGTAAAAGGTTCTTGCCCTTGAACCGAAGGACCTTGAAAAGTTGAATTAGACGAAGTTGACGGACTTTCATTGTTATGAGTCGTAGAAAAAGTATAATTTTTACCCGAAATGTGAAGAACAGTGTTATGGCGCTTTTTACATATGGTGTATCCATGTTTTGAGGAGCAGTTTTTAGAATTATGCCTACCTAAGCAGTTTACGCAGAGACCTTTTGAATTTACGAATTTTATTTTGTCATCATGCTGAATGTTTTTGAAAAATTGACATTTATAAATTTTATGTCCTTGTTTTTTGCAGTAAATACAATAAAAGTCAGAAACTAAATTACTTGAAATATTATTTTTATTTGAATCCTCTGATGTGTTATTACTGTATGCATGATGTGAAACTCTTACGTTTTTGGTTTGCCTAGGATTTGTATTTTCCAGACTTTCCAGAACAATGCATCTTTTATCTAGAAATTTAAGAAAAGCACCTAAATTTGGTACATCTGTATGATTTCGCTCAGTTTCAAAGAGTCTCCTTGTTGAAAAGTCTAATTTGCTTTGTAGCAGAAAAACTAAAATTATATCAATGAGCTCTGAACTTGAAAATTGCAAATTTTTTAGCAGTTGCATATTTTTTGTTACAGTTGTTAGAAAATTTTTGAGGATCTGCGGTGAGCTGCTTCTCCGTGTAGGAATGTCTAGAATTTCTGTTAAATAAGAATTTATGATTGTGACCTTATTTTGATAGCGGTTTTTTAGAATATCCAAAGCAATTGAAAAATTTTCATTGGTGACTTTCAAAGAATCCACCAACTTTAGAGAATCACCCTGTAGGTAACTTTTTAAGTAAAGAAATCTTTGGATATCAGAAAGGGACTGATTTTTTATTATCAGTGTGTCGAATAGTTCATAGAAGCTTTCAAAATCACTCACGTGTCCAGAAAATTTGTTTATACTGATTTCTGGGAGTTTTACGACCATTTGTTTAGTAGCTCTTCCTGTATTGGTAATTTCCAATGATTTAATTGAATTTTGAATTTTTGAAAGCGTCGCAAAATAATTTTTTTCAAACAAAGCACGATCAGATTCCTGAGACTCGTCCAGAAATTCAATTTCATCCTGTACGCTGTTGAAGTCAGAGAAAAGGTCTTTTAACCTATCTTCTCGTGTTTTGAATGAGAAAATATCTTTTTCCGATTCGTGGTTTATTTCTAGCCACGCTTGAATTCTACCAACAGAATCTAATATAGAATGTTTCTTTTTTGTTAATTTATTTAAACCTTTATTGCTCATTGTAATAACTTTAATTTATTTATTTTTTAAATGAAATTATTATTTATTTTTGAATTAATTAATTCTGAATTATTAATTTTGAATTTTAACAAGCATGCAATAAGCTAAACTAAAAATTTAACCCTAAATAGTTCTTTAACAATGTTTTTATAAGAACAATGTTTTTTGAAATAACTTTTTGAATTTATATAAAAAAGTTTGATTTGTACGTCACCCCTGGGTTCTTAGTACTTGAATGTGGGCTGCCTATCCCTCTCTGGAATCAGCTAGCATTTCTTGAAGTAATCACTGGTTTTCTTTAAACTATCACTGTTCTGTTTTGTTTGTCGAATGTTTGTTTGTCCGTAGAATAAACAACGCAATCACTATGTCTTTAGGAATTGTTGTCTATCGACGAGAATATCCGAAACACACGAAACTTTTACTGTCTTTTTGAAAGCACAGAATTATATAAATTGGATGTTTTAGGCCAGAAAGTCGGCTAGTAAAATCAAAATCCGGCTCGAAGTGAACAAATGGAGGGATGCCGGTTTTCAACATCCCTTCACGAAGAGTCTTGTATGCTAACAGTGTCTCTTTCAGCGGTTTGTACTTGCTGTAAGTCCAATTGTTCCGCTAGCCTTCGAATGCTCAGTAATAGAAACTTAAATGGACTCTTAAATGTGATTTAGTCTGGCCTGTTGAATAGATTGATAGAGTGAAATAAAACAATAACTTGTTTAGCTAGAACTGTAATTGAAAAAGGGCAAGAAATAGAAACTTATAAACTGTGAGTGAATAACTAATCGTAAGGAACCTAATTATAAAATTACAGTTTACGAACGAAAACACCATAACACTTCACATTAAGGGTTCCCGATATATTGCGTAACTTGCGATTGCGAACGTGGAGAAAAACTCTCCGAAACTTGAAAAGTAGGTCTAAACCCTACAACCATTGCTAATTCACTGGCTTCTCCTAGCCACTCCGAAATACTTGTCTATGCATTTTGAAGGATCTACCGGTTTAAGGTCAATATGGGCGGAGATTAACATTCTAAGAAATAAGTCAATGCAGGCAAGGAATTTATTTAGGTAAACGATGCGGCGGAAATATTTTTATTTGTTTTGAAATAGAATTATTTGGTTGGAGATTATTGTTCTCCAACAACATTATATATATATATATATATATATATATATATATATATATATATATATATATATATATATATATATATATATATATATATATATATATATATATATATAAAATGTGTTAATTTTTTTCTGAGATATTATTATATCTCTTATATATATATATATATATATATATATATATATATATATATATATACTTATATATATATATATATATATATATATATATATATATATATATATATATATATATATATATATATATATTCGGACATTATTGCCACAAAGTATTTTCAGTTATAAAAGTAATATTCAGTTCTTTTATGTGCAATTCTTAATAGAACGTCCGGTATTGATTTTATGATAGAACACATATTAAAAGTTGATTTATTGTCTAGTCTGTGAACACATTAGTATATGCACACTCAATTTTTTTAGACATCTTTTTTTGCACTGCTATGCCTGTTGATATATTGACAAATAGTTGAATAAATTGAATGAGTTTTATTCCAGAGAGAGAAATTAATTAGCATCTAGTCTAAATGTAAATACCGTAGAGTATAGACGGAGGTAAATGGAAAAATTTATTAGGGATAGTGAGATCAAGAGTAAGATAACATCCCTCATCAACTGTTAAACAGTGTATTATTATTTAATTCTTGCATAACAACGTACATAAGTGATCTTACAAAAATAGTTCATACTCTAATTTGTTTTGTAATGTTTCCCAAACACTTCATTTCTGCATAAATATGATATTATATTACTTTTAATGAATGAGAACTCGTACTTAATAATAACCACCTTATGCAATTTATGTTAACAGCTGCAAGCTAATTATCTCGCAACAAATATTATAGTTAACAATAAATATAGTTACCTTAGTCACAGTCACATAATGTAACCTGCAACTAATCATTTTTTTACTCCATTTTTGATCACTACACTTTCACTTAAATCAGATATTCGGTGTCGTATCTTAGGAGTTGCCAAGAGGATTACATTTAGATCTTTTCATATTGCACTATTCTGAATTTAAAGCAAAGCTGATAATACTTTGATATATAAGAAATGAGCTTTGGTACAAAAAAATATGTATGGGCTAGCTTAGGACTGGGATATATAACCAAATCATAAAGGCTTATAAGAGTACCTGTCATACACAAATCTAACAAAATTGAAAAAAGCCAATTCAATGAAGCCGACAAATGATGTCATTCGTACTGAAGACTCATTAGGTATATTAGCGATCATTTATTGGTTGAAAGCATAAGAGCAGACACAGTAAACATGGAAATAAACGACACACATAATGACTAACAATAAACGACATCACAATGACCGCTATGTTTCCTCCGGGCGATCAGGATTGAATAGAGAGATTAGTTGAAATTCCGAACATCAAAAAAATATGCATATCAAGCAGGATTCTCTACGGAAACGGCAGTGAATCATCTCGGTTTAGTACGATCCGAAAACCAAAGTGAGATTCTGGGTGCATTTCTTGATATACAGAGAGTATCAGCATCAGATAATCATAAGGGTGACTCGTTTACAAGAAAAAGACAAATCAAGCTGCAGATAGGTATACTGTATGCTAAGCTTTGTAATATATGCAACGTTTTGTGATATACAATTTGACCACAAGTAGCCAGACCCTGTTCAGAGGAATGATATCTCTTCATTTTTACAATCTGTTTATGAATGGACTGATAACTAGACTAGCCAACGACACTTAGTTCACCTTAATCACCTTAGTTCACGGCAAATTAAATGGCAAAGTAAGAGATAGAATGTAACAGGTTTTAAATGTAGGTTTTACAATGTATGGTTTAAAATATACTCCCGAAAATCCAAAATCATGTAATTCAAGAGGAATTTGATGATAGAGTCCTTTAAGCTTAAATGGTATACATCTAAATATGGTGAGTGAAGTAAAGTATCTTAAGGTAATATTCGACTCGAGGATGACTTGGGATCAGCAGATCGAACGCATAATAAGCAGTAACTAGCTTAATGGTAGCCAAACGCGTTCATGGAAATACGTGGATCTTAAAACCAGACATGTTATATTGAACTTATAATGTGGGGGTAAAACCAACTGTTACAAAAATTCATCCGTGATATGATAGTTAAAGGTGCAGGCCATAATAAATCTGGTTATATGGTGCCATATACAGACCCAAATAGGTGAACATTTGCCCAAGAGAAAAGAGAAAATACTCGACCCATATTTTAGGGTTATAACTGCTACTTCACTAGAAGAATATACCTTTATATTTCAGGCAGATATTTTTGTAATCATTGTGTAACAGAAATTAAAGCAAATAGCCAAGCAGCCATGGGGGCTCTTATAAGCCCTAGAGTAAACTTTAGGCGGTAATAAAATCTGCGACTTGGAAAAGCCTGGATCCAAAGGAAATGCAACTTTTGCAAGGAAAATATTCCCAAGCACATGGTAAAATGTATATTATGAGGACGCATACTAATACGGCTGAAGTACTATGGGAAATAAGCAGAAATTAGCTCAGAGTACTATCAGGATTCATTACTCAACATGCGCCAGTCAAAGGATACCTGCATACAATAGGCCTATTTGATGAAGATTTAAGCTGAATACTCTACAGCAGAGGACCTGAAATACAACCATATTTTGCCTAAGTGCTACTCATTAGATCGCCAGCGCATACACTTTACGGCGATTATCAAGTGACTCCACAAATATATGGTACTCATCTTCTAAACCAGTCTAAATTGGTTTAGTATTCTAGAATCCTGGAATGAATACCATTAGTTCATTTTCCTGAGTTTATCCATTTTTCTTCGCTGATTGCTTGCATATCGGTATTTAATCTGCGTATTGGAACATCCTTTGTTTTTCTGGACTGTGGTTAATCCACCTATCTGTAGGGGCAGCACACATATCCGCTTACTTTACTAACTCTATAGAAGTAAATCTGACATGACTCTCATTAAAAAAGGTGTGTGTTTCGAACAGAGAGCCATTAACGTAAGTCGATGTCTCTGTCCAAAATATGTGTGTGTTCGGTTACTCAGTCGCCGATTTGGCAAAATCAAATTTGATCTCTTAGCCAGCTGAGCACTCGAAACGTTTTCCTACCTGCTTTAGGAACCTATGTCTAAGCCCTTTTATAACGAATTTAAGTTTTGCCTGATAAGATATGTTATTCACTTCACATCAATAAAAAATATATATGTATAATAGAGGGTTAAGAGGGCTTTTTACTAACTAACCTTACCTAGAAATTTGCGTGTGGTGGCGTGTGCATTCCTAGGTGTATACGGCCATCGCACACCCCGTGTTTATTGTACTTATCCTAAAAGCGTACCCTCTTGCCACAGTATTTTTGAGTTTACGTTCTATCTGCTTACTACTATTTGTTTTTGACTACATGGTGTCTCTAACTGACTATATCTTGATTCTATATAGGTCCTGTATTTTCCTATATGCTGTGATTTGATATTTTGGCCATTTATATACCGTTCTCTCGTTTTAATCGTAGCTAGTCAACTCCCTTAGCTTCCTATTTGGATAATTTCTTAGGTTGTGGAAAATTTAGTTAACTTTTTCGTCCATCGTACGCAGGATTCTTTTTTGTTTTAAATCCCTATATATGTATCTTAAATGTACATATTCGGGTAAATTCAAGGCGTCTCTGATTATTTGGTTTTGCGTGGTTTGGATCCTGATTGGATTCTGGATTGCCATTCTGATTTTTATTTAAAATCTTAATTTGCTTCTCCTGCCTATTAGAGGAGAGAGTTAACTTTTGAGCGCTATCGCCTAATAGACCGCTTGTTTAAAATGTTCCTTGAATGTTGGTTTCTTGTCTAGGATTACTCTGTTTCTCTTATTTCTCTCTGTATGTTCTCTCTGTTTTACTTATTTTTCTGTTTGATCTGCTTTTTCTTTGCTGGTACATACCCGCCTGTATTTTGTTAGGGTTTAGTGCAATGTTGTACTTTATGCACCATCTTTGCAGTTTGTTTAGAGCGTTTTGTAGGTGATTGGTGGCTATATACGGGTCTGTGCTGCTGGCTGCGATGGCAGTATTGTTAGCATATAGGCTCAGTAACGAACTGGATTCTGTCGGTGTGTCTGCGGTGTATATGGTATATAGATGAGGCGACAGCACTGCTCCCTGCGGTACACCCGCCTCCAGGGTTTCGACTTGGTAGACCCTGGGTTGGCCCTGTATGAGGCAAGAAGACATATCATCGCTTCCATGTACCCATATTCAAGCATTTAATATAACAGTCCTTCGTGCCAGGCTCGGTCAAAGGTCTTGCTCACATCTAGGAAGGCTGCAGCTGTATACATTTTTTCGTTGAATCCTTTTATTGGATGTGTTTATTTAGCCATATAACCCGTAGTTCGCACACGTGTTATGTTCTAAATCCAAACTGCGCTTCTGGAATGATCACTATTGCTTCTGATTGTTCCTTGAGTCTCGTTAGGATGATTATTTCGGTAATCTTACTGATTAGTGATAATAAACTAATCGGACTGTAGTTCTGTGTCAAGTTTCCGTTTTTTCTTGGTTTTCCTATTATAATAACGTAAGCCCCTTTTTTTCTATCCAGGAAGTATCTTAGCCCTAGCATACCGTTGAATATGTTTGCGATGTAGACTATTGCTTTCGCCGGTAGATTTTTGATGGCTCTGTTGGTGTTGTTGTCTTATCCACATGCTTTGTTTGCGTTAGTTATTTTGTTTAGCTGTTTTATTTCTTCTCGGGAGATGTGCAATAGTCCTATTCTCCCCTTTCTTTTCCTTAGTTTCCTGGCTCCTCTTTCTACTTTGTCTATAAAGTCTAGGTCTTAATTGGGATGGTAGTTGTTTCTGCATCCCGTTTCCAGCGTATCTTTTATAAATTCCGCTTTTTATTCAGCTGTGTATATAATTTCATTTTTTCCATGTAGATGTGGAATTAGTTTCTTGTCATTTCTTAGGATTTTTGAATGATTCCAGAATCCAAATTTTTTTGGATTTAAACCCTGACTATACGTATATTGGTTTATTTGTTCAATTATTATTGTTAATCATACTGACCAGTTTTTATAACAAAAGGTTTACTTATTTCTTTACTAGACAATAAAAAGACTATTCAATATATTTTAAAATTTTTATTAAACATTAAAATTAATTTACTTCAATAAGAACTTTAGTGTAAATTTGACAAAAGAAGAATTGTTGTACCCAACAATACTTGGAACAAAATCACCCAAAATCACATAAATAAAAGTACGGTTAAAAAATTGTATGACTTAGAGACTACAGTAAACATAACATTTTTAGTCAGTATAATAATCATTGCAGATTTCTTTGATGTGGTTTATGCATGCAAACGCATAAACCACTTGATTGGTACATCCGCACTTCACACAAGATTTTCTGGAAGATTTGTTCAAATTTCGATGACAAACATGGCAAGGCCCGACATAATTCTGTAGTCGCACAGGGGGTCGAGGAAGATTATTTTCTATGCTCAACAGATATTGAGCTTGCTTCCTCATTTCTCTTGACAACCGAGGAATTGTTGATCTTTCAAGCATACTTTTCAAGAAAGTCACTGCGTTTTATTTTCTGTTTGGGATGATTAACCTTATACACGTACATTATAGATGACGTTTGTTCCAGAAATATTTAATAATTTGTAAAACACAACCATTGGCCAACTGCGTGTATTTCTTGCGACGTTATAATTCTGACATAATTGATCTACTATATCGACCCCGATTTTGGTGCTGTTATAATCAGTGATCATTACTGGCTTTCTATCATCTCCAGTTTCTTTATCTATACTATCATCGTTGTCCATGAAGGATATCAATACCACCGACTTACTTTTCTTTGGGACATATGACACCATAGCTTGGAAACCAAAAAGAGACGACATAACTTCTCGAGTTTTCTGGGGCAGAAACTCTTGAGGAACCTCTAGTCTGTTTTTTCTTACAGTACCTAAATATGTTAGTAAGTTTTTTCTTCAGTAAACTGTTGACCAATGATAAACTGCTAAACCAGTTGTCGTTTTATTATGACTGGTACCTGCGATGGGTTCTAACAACCAAAGAGTTATTTCGTTACTGGTATTTACAAATTTGTATGGACCTACTGGCTGAGTTCCCACGTAAGTTTTCAAATTAAATGTGTAAAACGTTTTTGCGTCTACCAGAGCAAATGTATTAATGCCATATTTGGCTGGCTTCGTTAGGATGTACTGCTTAAACACACAACGTCCCCTATGCTAATAGTTGTTCATCTACTGTAAGATACTCACTAGGAATGAAGTTATTGTGGAAATTCATCAACAATATTTCCAGAAGTTCTGTAATGGGTGCAAGTTAATCAATTTCTCTTCGCTCTATTCTTGTCTCCATATCATCGAACCGTAGATATCTTAAGAGAAATCGAAACTTTTTCTCGCTCATTGCCAAGTAGCATGACTCAACTCCGGATTCTTGAGAATTATCCCATATTCTATGTAATTTTTTTCTGAAACTTCTAAGAATTATTACCCTAATCCAAAAATAACTCCAGGCAATCAATTTCAGTTTCAATAGTGCATGCGTTTCTTTTTGTACCAGGCATAATTTTGATGAGATTTTCAGAACGTATACGAACTTGTAAATTGGATATATTCTTTTTCAATTTAGTCACCCTGTCTTTACCTATGTAAACATTTGTTTACATAGGTAAACACTCTGTATCAGAGTTGTCTGACGTCCCTTCATCTTGTTGTTTCTAATTCGGACTTTGTTTCGTGATCACTCCTTTCAGCAAAATTCACACTCACATCGAGATTATCTTCGGACTCATCATCTCAGTGTTCTTCTTTCCCACTTAATATCTCCTCAAACCATCGAGACCAAACTTCTGAGTCGTTGCTTCGTTCCACCCGTCTTCTTTTATTATCAGACATAGTTTTATCTGAAATATATCACAGTAACTACAAGTGTACCATATGGTAATAAATAAATGTTACCTTGAATTTTGAAAACAATAGAATTAAATATCTGCAATGTAGCCAGATGTTGTAACGTCAGTGGGCACGTGGTCTGCAATCGTAGACCGTTACTGTTCTATGCTTGACAAAATACTCAACTGAAGTGCCGAACACAAATAAAACCACAAATTAGAATAAGACGCCCGTTAGCAACAGCTACTGAGATGCACGCGCATAAAAGAGTAAATGACAGAGATATAGAAGTTTTTACAAGTATTTAAAAAGAGGTGGTCTATGATTGTAGACCACGATTGTACGATTGTATACCTCGTGCCTAGCGGAGGGTTAACTAATACTAGGAACAGTGGAAGTTCCCTCTTGTCGGCGAGATTTGGTGTTGATCAATTTTGTGTCATGGATGCCCTGCCATTGTAGCTCGTCGGCTATTTTTTTGGGGGCAGTGGAGTCATGCAATCCTCTTATAACAAACCTTTTTGTTTTTACTTGATTAATTGGATATGCAATTCATTCAATCGGTTGTTCTTTGTTGTACTTCTTGAGGGTTCCTACTATTTTTAGGTAATCTTTCCTATTGCTTGTCTGTATGACAATTGATTACCAGATTTGGCAAATTTATTATTTAAAATTATACCGCTGGGCAGAGTTTTACAGAATAGTTTAACGCCTTTCCACTAATTGGAGAATGATTGCAGGTGGCAAAGGCGGTTTTGCTCCTTGTTTTTTTTTTGTTTTTCCTCCTGCTGCTATTGTGTTCTTTTGGGCCTGAGCCTGATTTTTTTTGTGCTGTTTTCGCTCGATATTTTCAAGCATGGCTTTTTCCTTTCTTTCCTGGATTAGTTTTGTTTGTTTTTCAACAGCACTTGTTGCGTTTTAACTTTCCTTTGCCGGAGCTTCGTTTTTCCTTGATTTATTTGTGTGGACAGTCCACTCTGCCTCATTAGTCTCCATTTCTACTTTTGGTTCCGGTTGTTGTTTGGTAGAGAGAGAGAGAGAGAGAGAGAGAAATTAATTGTTTTTAAAATAAGTTTACATTTATAAAACATAACAAGCTATAGTACAAATAAGGCACAAGATACATTAAAACACTAATTATAAAATTTCCATAAATAAAAAAAATATATATCAATAATTAGCGCAACTGTCCTCAAAAAATTCCTCTATACTGTTGTAATATTTAGATAATAAAAACTTCTTGATTGCTCTTCGCAATACACAAATATTGCTTGAGGATCTTATATCGAGTGGTAGGTGATTAAATACTTCCTTACAAGTGTAAATAAATGATTTTTAATTAATCTAGAAGAGGGAATTGGAAGTGGAATAACAATTTAGACGAGTATTATAAGGGTAAACTGTGCGAATATATCTTTTTTATGTTTTTTAAAAATTAAGCGCGCTAATTCAAGGATATACATACAAGGAGATGTCAAGATATTATGTTTCCGGAAAACAGGCCTGCATGATGTACCAAACTTGACCCTGCATAAATATCTGAGTTCTCTCTTTTGTAGCATAAAATTTCTACTGAAATGATGAAGAAAACGGCTACTCCAAAAAGCAATACCGTATCTCAAATAAGATTCAATCAGGGCCACATAAACACTTTTTGCAATATTGTAATCTAAATGGTGAGCAACTGATTTGACCGAAAAGCAACCCGATGACACATTTTTGTTAAACATACGGTATGTTGTTTAACTTTAAGTTTATTATCAATATAGAGACCTAAAAATTTATTTGTTTACGGTGTCAGAACAAATGCCTTCATTGTCCAGAGTAATGTTGCTTTGATCATTCTTAAAAGAAATTAATTTGATTTTTGAAAAATTAAATCTCAAATGATTAGCTTTGCACAACTCTAAGATTTTTAGCATATCACTACTAATAATCTTGTTCAGTACCTAAGAGTCCTTCTTTTGCCATAAAATTGTGGTGTCATCTGCAAAAATAGTAAACCGGTCATTAATGTCAAGGTTAGTTATGTCGTTAAAATATATTAAGAAAAAAATAGGACCCAAGGCAAAGCCTTGAGGTACTCCACAATTAATAAAGATGTTATTAGAGTAGCGCTCATTGATTGATACAGACTGCTATCTGTTTTTTAAGTATAAACTGAACCACTTTAGAGTACTACCTCTAAAACCATATCTTTCCTTAAGTATTTTATGACTGATACAGTCAATGGCTTTAGACAGATCACAGAAAACTGCGGCAGCAACATAATCGTTATTTAAGTCCAAGTATAGGTTTTTCATGATTTCGAAGATGGCATCATATGTACTTTTTAACGACTTGAAACCGAATTGGAAGGAAAAAAGTAAATTGGGTTTTTGCTAGAAAGTCACCATTTTAATTTTTGCCAATTTTTCTACAACCTTTGAAAGCGACAGTAACAAAGAGATAGCTTAGGGTAATTTCTTGGAGATTTTTTTAGACTTTAAATCCGTTTTTTTTGCCGAATTTTCGGTCATTTTTTTCTTTTCTGCTTGTCCTTGCTTTTTCTCTTTTTTTTTATTTTTAATTATCTGTTCCATTAAGAAAGGAAATCTGTCGGTAAGGCTTCTATTTTCCTTGTCTTTAGCTTTCATAATGCTTTGCAGTTCCTGCATTTGTTTTTGCATCGCATTCATTCTTTTGTTATGCTGTTCGTGCTATACGATGATAATGCTGTTGAGCTTATCTATCGCACCAGCTATTTCTTCAACTTCTTTATCATTTGCCTTCTCGGTCTCCTCCATTTCCCTTATCCTTTGTTACTTCTTCTTGATTTCCGAGTCAGAGTGGATTCTCTTCCTTCTTTTATCTTCGTTGTCATCTTCGCCGCTTATGCCACTCTCATGGTTTTCGCTATCTGAATTGTCAGTATTGTCATCGAGTATGGTATCAAAATCAATTAAATTCGTATTTTTCACTATGATCTGGGGTGGACGACAGGATGTCGTCATCTTGGTCTTGTTAAATCTTCGTCTTCTTCTTTTTCTCGTAGCACTACAACCCGGGGGAGGTTTTGGCTGTCTGCACAACTTGCTTCCATCTTGAACAGTCGTCCATAATAGTTTTGTCAGTGAGTAGCCCCATTGTTCTTAGATCTGACCATGTTGAATGTTGAATCTTGGTGTCCGACAAGCATAAATAGTGGGTATTTTCTTATTATTTATTGTGTTCAGAACGTAATATTACTAAAGTAATATAATGGACTGGTATTCACTCGATATTTAGCTCCTCATCTCTATACAAACCAGTCAGATGCAAACAGGGGTGTCTCTTTTTCTCATCTAAAGTAGATGGGGAGGAGATTAAGTTAAATGGTAAGTCTATTTTTTTGTAAGGATTGTATGCAACATTGAATTATATTTTGTAGTGCATATTTGCCAATCACTATCACTTAGTTAGACAATCACTATCACTAAGTAATTTATATTGTACTAGTAAATTTTGAAAGAAAATGAACAGTTAAGATTCAAATTCAAATATGGTAGTTGTGCTAGTGAGAATTGTAGTTACTTCTAAGTAATAAAATGCAAGATCAGTTTACCAGATTAAAGGATCTACTTTGTTTTCATTTGCTTAGTGAAATATAATCTCAGAGTTTTTTTATTAATTGTCGTAATTACATTCTCTTGAAAATTATATTTTTTAATTTTGTTTATTTTTAAATTTCGTAATATCTTGTATGGTCCAATCATAAAATCTGTTTGGTGTTTATAGGAAAACTATTTTTATCTATTATATTTCTTGACTTGCATATGTTGCACTTATGATCTGTTAGTAGAGAAATAAACATTTTAACCATTAATTTTACTTCACTGTCATATTTATGGTTCTATTATATAGTTATAAGTTTCAGAATAGCAATAAAGATATTTAAATCGATAATAACCAACAAATCAAAATTTAATTATATGTCTACCGGTAGCGTTCGATTGTTTTGTTTCGTACTTTTGCACGGTAGCCTTAGCCGTGGGCATTTAGATTGCCAGTCATAACCGACTTGTTAGTTTACAAACTGATTCTTTGACAACGTGCCATTTGTAGGTAGTGTAATAGTCATATTTATTGTAAATGCGACGCTAACGGCTTTACAAGAAATCACATCTACTTTAAACATCCTTCGTCTATCAGGAGTATATGGCATAATGAATAAATTTTAAAATCAGGCTGTTTAAATATTAGTTTTAAATATGCGTAACCTATTTATAGATTTTAGAGCAACTTAGGAGACATGGAAAGAGTTATGATTATCCGTATTGTATTCTTTATATTATATACTGTTACTATTCTCGATATGGATATGCTTGATAGCATATCCATATAAACTGCATAGCAGTTTTATAAACTGTATTACAAATTCAAAATAAAATGCAAATGAGCTGTGTCATAAATCGCTTTGGAGATATATAATAGCACAGTTTAAATGGCCACAGATTACATCGGTCTTAATACAGAACTGCTTAAAACTTCAAAGCAAACCATTATAAATGTTGATACCTTCTTGTCTCAGTTTTGTACAATAGAAAATGTAAACAAAATGTATCATCAAAATTATGCTATCAAAAATATTTTTTAACAGACCATAGTTAGCGTTACAGTTTACCAAAAAATCGGCAGAAAAAATGGAAGAAATGACCTTAATATTTTGATAGAATTAACAGTAAAAGCTATGACTAACTCTTAGACTAAATCTAGTACTACCTCCTTTTCGCGTTCAGAATCCACATTCCATAAATCACAAAATTGTTATTTTATTACACCAAAACTATAAAGCCCGGTCATTAAAAGCAAGTAATTATTTATAAATACATACATTTTTTAATAATAGATGATTTGGAGTCAGCATCTCTTCAGAATATCACAAAGCCATTCATATAACCACTTAACTCTTTTACTCACGAAGTTTGACAGGCCCACCCTTACATTGTAGAGAGTTCTTTAATTGATTTAAGTGTTCTTCCAAATCTCCGATAGACTCATTATTACACGAACAGAAGTGAGTTTCATAGATTCCAATCCTATGAAAATGCTCTGGAAAGAGGCCGTGGTTTAGTTTTACCCGGGTTATAAACGAGAAATGTACTTTATTATAGTTGAAATTAAAATGGGGAATATTTTTGGTGAGCATGGATGAATAAAAAGTAATGGTTTCTAGAATTCTTATGGACCTCTTTATATTTTAACCTCCATGTTTTTATGTCAATACTCCTGATAATAGAAAAAAGATCTTTGAAGTAGAAAATGTTTGTAATTTCTGATATCTCAGATGTATTAGCTATGTCTCCTTTAACCCAGACTAAAGATTTTTTTTTGTGAATTTTAGTTTATGTAACATTTTTTTGATATCTAGGATAATGGAGTATTTGAAATTATGTAATGAATACATAACAAGCTAGGCTACAACTAGCTTGTAATATTGCCTAAGAATCTGATACTATTACGATGTTCTTACAATTATTAGTGACACATCAAGTTAGTTTTTACTATATGGTAGCAGCTTTGGCTGTAAAAATAACAAGATGCAAGAATTCGATATTTCTGAACATATTTGTTGTTTACAAAAACTGCGAAACCAGTACTTTTATCAGTTTAGTTAAAATTGGCAAATCTGAATAAGAGGGCAATATAATAGTTAATTTGTCTATCAGAACTTTAAGGACTTGTTAGTAAAAACAAATTTTGGTAGCTGTAGTATATACGATTGGTATGAATTTGTATCAGTAAAATATCCTGCAAGCGGAGAAGAATTTTTTATTATCCAGTAAGAATTTGTTAAATTTTCTGTCAAAAGTAAACCTATTTTGTGAACCATAGTTGTATTAAACGATTTATATATTATGTATTAGATGTTTGTTGGCTAACATTTGCCTATATGTGTAAAGGTGGTTATTGGGCTTCTGCTAGAACTGCTTGGTTTGGTGAAGACATCATAGCTCCTAGACAAATTGTATTGTATTGATTTTAATTGTATTCTGTCTAGTGTTAAATGATTTGTTTTGCTGTTGAACCATAAAGAATACAACCATACTCCAGAATGGATCGTATGTAGCAGCTATAAAACATTAAAAACATATGTTGATCTGCAACCCATCTTTTTTTGGAAACGAAGCGCAGAAGTTCCGTTTTACATACTTTGTATGACTGGACTACAAGAGTTTTTTATCTAGTAATATGCCCAAATACTTATTCTCTTCTATTAAGGGGAAAACATCACCTAACTGGCATTTTGCATGAATTATTTTGCATTTGCCATCCATCAAGCCATGCAGAGCTGCATTTTAAACATTAAATAATAAAGGGCTAAGAATTGAGTCTTGTGGAAGACCGTAATATAATATTCTTGGACCGTGTAGTATATTTCTATGTTCACGTAAGTATATTTTTCTGTTCATATAAAAATTTAATATATTTACAAAAAGTCTTTTTTCGATACCACATGCCTTACTTTTTGAATGTAATATATCCAAATCAACCAAATCATATGCACCCTTTAAATCTAAGAACAAAAAAAGCATAAATTCGTTTTTTGAGACACAGAGTTGAATTTCTGTAACTTTATGTATGAGAGCATCAATGGTACCTTGATCTCTATGAAATCCATACTGTAAGTCGGAAAAAACTGATCTACTTTAAATAAGATGTTCTAATCTAAATTTTACTAGCCTTTCAAACAATTTTGTTACATGATAATAAAGAAATGGGTCTATAAGCTGATGGAAGTTCTGGATTTAAGTTGAATTTGAGTAAAAAACAAATAATTTTATTTTTTAAAGTATAATATTCTTGTCTCAACCAACAACTATTAAAGATTTGTAAGAAAACATCTTTGGCATTTGACGGCAATTTGTCCAATATCTTATAAGTAAAACAATCTAAACGGGGTGCCGTATTTCTGATTTTTTTTTTTAGTGTAAAATCTAGTTATAAAGGTAAAAGGTGTTATTTTTTATAACATGGAATCTATATTATTAGGATTGAAACGAAAAATTTCTTTGTTGCCACCAACAGCATTACTATGGACAGATGAAGTGCAAGTTGGTCTAGTATTTGTTTAATGGACACTTCAGAAAATTGAGGGTTTTTGTTGTACAGAAAATTATTGGAAATTAATTTTACGGTTGTTCATATTTTTGAGAGAGAAGTGCTTTTGTTCAGACTATTTAAAAAAATTATCCAACACTTTTTTTTTCTTTATTTTAAATAATCGTCTGGTTTGGGCTTCAATATTTTTAAAATTTATGTAACGATAATAGTTGCTTTGCATTCAATACGCTTTTAAGGATTCTGATCTTTTTTTTTTGTATATGTACATTTCTCGTTGCACCAATAAAGCCTTGGAGTTGAAAGAGTAAAAGGTTTTTTTATGGGTATGGATTTGGAAGTGACTAGGGAGATAGTATGAAAAATTTGGGCTGTCTTCTCATTGTTAGAAATATTATCAATTAATAAAAATGTAGATAATTGTTTCTCTAAGTCTGTCTGAAATGGCTTCCATGGCAGTCGTTAAATTTGGTTGATAAATTAATTAGGAATGAAGAAGGGTTAATTTCAAGTTGTATTTTAATAGGAAAATGATTGATAGGAAATAGTTAATTTGGCTTTCATTTGTTTATGATCAATTTTCCGTGCCTGTTTTACTCCGAGATAATTGTATATATCATTTTCACCCATTGCCCCGATGTTTTGGCCATCTTGCATATCGAAACCTCCGGGCTGAACATTGTCTTTGACTACATTTAAAATACGGCACTTGTCTAGTCCAAAGGTGGTTTTGACTAGAAGCTATTAATTTCAAATTATCCATATACAACTGATGATTAAGCTTCGCCACAATAGTATTGTTATTTTTGACGATAAAACCTGAGACAGTGGTGTTTAGTAAATAAGATAGTGGGTTCATCGCTAAACAGAACCAAAGGAAACTCAACGATTCCACTGAAGAAGGACCCGGTTAATTGGGATATCCTTAGTTTCGATGTTGTTTTCAAAAGGTCACTATAGTTACTATGATCGACTTATATATTTTCAGTATATCTATAAGCCATTTTTGCGGTGCTTAATCAAAGGCCTTCTTCTAGTCAATAAACGCGGTAAAAATATTTAATTTTTGGGTGTACGACTGGTTATAAATGACTCAGTCGATTAAAAGTTGTTCTTTGCAGCCCATGGAACCCTTAGCGTATCCTTTCTTTTGAGGCTCTATGATCTTGTTTAGAGAACAGTGTTGGTAAATACGCTATGCTACACAGCATATGACTAATTTGTACAAAGTTGGAAAACAAGTAATTGGACGGTACTTGGCTGGATCTTGGGTGTTATTTTAATACTTTGGTATTAGATAAGTGATTCCCTGAGTAAAAAATGGTAGTATTTACTACGGAGTAGAAATAATATGGTTAAATAATACTGTTTAAAGCTCATAAACACTCCAAAATTTTTTACCCAGAAGTTGTGAACTCCATCTGGTCCAGGAGATTTCCATTTATGAATCTCTGTGATAATGTTCGAGACTTAAGTGGTAAAAGGTTCACAATGAATATTACTGTAGCGTTGACACTTGTTCGTCATGTCTTCAATACATCTAGCATTTTCCTTGACTTGGGTAGGATTTATTTTTATTTTCTACAGTGAAATTTAGTTTTCTATAGAAAGTCTTCTCTGTATGCTTAGAATGTATATTGTCGCATTTCCTGTTATTACAAACTGTGTATCTCCTTAGGCGACCTAAATAAATGGAGAGTTTTTGTGGTAGTGTGTCCAGGCCTTGTTGAGCTATGTTGTTTTCTGGATCGTGGAGTATTCTTGGAGTGTTCAGAATTATTTCTCAGCTCTTTTAATTACTTTTCGAATTCTTACTCCTTGGATGTATTCCATTTTTTATTATTAATTATTATAATTGACATTTAGCCATACGGCTCACACTTCCATCTAAGGGGAAATTTTACTCATCCTATATACCTACGGTTGCAAAAGGATTGAGTTCTGGTGGACCCCTTTCCATGTTATCGACTTCTAAGTGACTTGGTACGACGTTGTATCTCCCAAAATTTTTCGCAGGCACCTGGATTTCAAAATTAGCACAGCTCTCTGCATGATCGTATATAGATATTCATTTAGACTCAGCTTTTTTATGTTTTCTATGAGATTCTTCGGAATGACTCAACGGAGACTACTTCGGTAGCGGAAAGAAGACCACTTTCATTATTATTCCAGTGTGAGAACTGTGTGTGAAAGTGTTTTTTTGTGTGAATGTGTGTGAACTGATCTGGCGAAAACGAAAATTGTGTTCTTTAGTAACCCTCTGTTCTCTGTGCTCTCTGTTCGAAGTCGAAAGAAAATAACTACCAAATACCAAGTACCAAGATTTAAGCAGTGCATTAAACTTTAACAATTTTAAAAAACTTATATATGGTAGACTGTACAAAAATCTTAAAATTTTGTTGTTAATTACTTATCACTTACTCTCCCTTAAATTATAACCTTTTATTGTGGATGAGGTCAATAAAAAAAGACAGGAAATTTGTGAGGAAATTATATCTGTATTAGATATTTAATATAAATCTATATAAACAATTTTGCTTAAACTACTTCTGAAGTAATTGAAAGTAGTAAGAAAGATAACTTTTGTTTTACTTGCGTTGTAATTGTGATGTGCAATTATTTGACAATAACCCGTATATAGTCGTCAATTCTTATTATTTTATAAGATTCAGGTCATTTAACACCGTGCACTCTGAAGCCCGGAGGCTGCTCAATTAAATTGGGAATTAAAAAATTTCTAGTGACAGAGCCAGGGATCGATACCAGGCCCTCCGGCTTTGTAAGTTAGTACCATAGTCACTTAACCGGCCGCCACAGATGCGACCACCATCCTCATGATAAAAAGGCTTCAAATTCAATCAATGCTATAACCCGTCCACACACTTCCATAGTCTTATTTCTAAAAATCTATAAAATTAAATACGTATTTCTAATCGCTAATGTTCTAACTAAGAATTTACTGAACATTTCATACAGATAAAGATTAAACTAAGTGCTTTTCTAAGTTTTTCTCATACATTTTATACACTTATTTATTTACGGTGTTATTGCTGTTATTATTGCTGAATCCTGTCTATTTACATACAGTGTATATTTATATACAATTAAAATCATGATTTCAATTAAGTGACATATTTGGGGAAAAGTTAAATTATGTGATATGATTGACAAAGTATTAAGTAGTTCTGCTATAGGTATTATGCTCTGTTCAAACTATTTAATTTGGTATAGCGCAGTCATAGAGTCGAAAGTTGGAGCTATGCTAGGAATAAAATTATTCTAAATTATTTTTTTTTCTCAGTACTCCACTATTCAAAGTTATCATCTTTGATCTTATTGAATTAGTACCGCATCTCCAGCACTTCCTTGATAGCTAACAGAAGAGTCCCTGGTCCTCCAGCTTGGGAGTTGCCGTAAAGATAAAAATTTTATGAAAAATATTAAATTTGGTATTTATATGTAACTATACCACAATTGGTTTTAATATAAATTATATTTTTACATTTGTTTTTGACGTTTGGATTTCCACTCCGGAAATGCTTTTCAATTGTTTTTAATCAAATACGGATTTTTGTGCGTTTGTAGATACCGTTCCTGACGTTCTATTAATTAATTCATTTTGATATACTCTTGCTGCTAACTTCTTCTTTTAATATTGATAACCACAGCCTGCTACATTATAGTGATGGGTTTGCTACACATTTTTCTTAATTAAGTAAGATGGGGCTTCTTTTATTGTGGGGTCAGTTCTTTGATCTGTTCAGTGTGTTGTCTTTCTGTCAACAACTACCATCACATCAAAAGAAAAAATGTAGAGTACTGTGCAAAAGGGAACTGGAATAGCACAAAATCAAAAGCAAATGTTAGTAAAGAGGAAGTATAAGAGTCCATAATAATATTTATTACCTGCGGACAATGGCAACGAAACTGTAATTATAAACAAAATTCATTACCAAGATAAAATTTAAGAATTAGCGACAAATGAACCTTACAAAAAAACTAAAAATGTAACCAATCAAATAATTTGAGAAAAATTTAAAAAACACTACACACATTTAAGGAATAACTGAGAGAACATCAACACTCCATTACCTATAGAAAGTCCCAAAAATATACAAAGCAAACGTATATCTCAGACCAATTTGCAGATTATCAAAGTTCCTTCTATAGTTATATAATACAGCCATTAGCTCACAACAAAACAACATTTATAAAGAATTCACAGCATTTTCTACAAAAACTAGCAGAAGTAGAATGCAATTCTAATAATATTCTGGTTAGTTTTGATATTAACAGCTTTTTCACTAATGTGCCCATGGAAAATCTTAAAAAATAATAAAAAGCAAACTAGAGAGGGATAATACATTGACAATAAAATCCAAACTGAATCAGCTATAATGGACTACACTATGCATGAACATCACCTATTTTCAATTAGATAATGATTCCTATAACCAAGATTCTGGATTCATCATGGAGCTCTTCATTATCTCCATTATTAACAGATATTTTCATGGAAAAATTTAAGTAAAGCATTGTGTAAAATCATGACCAAAAGCCCTCAGTATACTAGTGAATACCGCTGTGAATACTAGTGACTCTTATTCGTTACCGGGTTTGGATGATTCATTACATGCTGCTAAGTGAACTTTTTGTGATGTGTCAACCATAGTCTTACAATCGGGATATCATCAAGTTAATTTCTCTGAAGCTGACCGTGATAAAACTGCGTTTGTGCCACCATTCGGTACTTACCGGTACTAGCGGATGCTTTTTGGTCTCAAAAGAGCTCCAATAACTTTTCAAAGACTGATGGACCGTTTTCAAAGTGATATTAGTAATGATGTGATTTTAAGTTACCTAGACGATCTTATCCGTTAATCTGGATAAAACTGCTGCTATATCGGAACGGTTACCTTTGAGAAACCTTAAGGAAGTGAAATTTTTCCTTCAGAGAGCTAGTTGGTTACGTAGATTTATATATCTTTCTATTTAGACAATTGAGTGGTTTAATTGAGAAAAGTAAGTCATGAAAATGGAAGGAAGTGGAAGAGAACTTTTTCGAAACTCTTAAGTTACTGATCACCGCACCAATTTTTGGCAAGCAGATGAAAATCAGCCGTATATTATTCGTACTGACGTCAGTAGTTACGCGTTAGGAGCAGTATTGCTATAAGGAGATATCTACGACAAGCATCCCCTGGTATACACTAGCAGACTTCTAACACATGCCAATTGCAACTAGTTCACTTCAGAAAGAGGAACTTTTGCTGTTGCTTGGGCTTTAAAAACACCTTTTACTAAAATAACCCTGCGGACTAATAACAAACCCCTAAAGTGGTTGCTAAGCCTAAAATCTGCCACAGAAAGTTTGGTAACATGGGCACTATTGGTTCAAGGCTATGACTTAACTATCGATTATTTGCCTGGTAAACGTAATATGGTTTCCGATAGAATTTCCAGACCACCATGTGCACATAATGATGTATTGTCCTGCGTGATTTTACAGTATAAATTAACTTTGCCAACGCCAGGGTGTAACAATTGAAAGACCCAGATATTGCCAACATAATCCAATTGTTCGAAGACTCCAATTCGAATAAATAAGTAAAATAGATAGATCGTGTAGACTTGCTCACACAAGGAGTAATCTACCATTACCCGTCGAAAGAAGACAAAGAAGAGGCTCAGTTAGTAGTACCCAGACATGAGCGTGAAGCCATTATAAATTAATATTATAATACGCTAACTGCTGGCCATTATGGCATTGAATGTACTTTAAAAAGAATTGCTGAAAAATTCTTCTTTCCAGGCATGCGATATTTTGACGCTGATTATATTGATAAATGCCCATATTTTTTAAGATCTAAGACCTCTAACCAGAAACCAGTTGGACTTTTACAAAACCCTGTGTGTGTGTGCAACGTTTCAAAACACTCTACTACGGAGGAAGCTGTTAGTTGTTGCCATTAAACCATCAGGGTCTTCTAACTATAATGCCACAAATTAGTCGCATTCATCCTGTAATCATCCTTTCCCAAGTTAGCATGCTCCTTTTTTAACATACTGCACCGTAATGATAAAGATGAAATAGTCAGACATACGTATTTACGGTTGTCTTTAATCGATATACCTATTTTGTTTTTTTGTTTTTTTTTTTTGTTTTACGAGCATTACATTTTGCTTTTATTATTTACTTGCATTAACCTTTTCTATTTGTTTTAAACGTTTTAACGTTCGGTATCCCTTTTCTCAGGTAGCTGGAGCTTCCTTCGTGGTTATTGTTAGTTTTTGCCCTGTAAACCATTCGGGTCTTCTAAATGTAATGCCACAAATTGGTTGTAATGCTCCTGTAGCGATTATTCCTCAAGTTAATAAGTGCCTTGGCTAGACTGTACTAATGACGACCAAATAGTCAGAAATATGTATTTACCGTTGCCCTCCATCGATGGACCTCTTTTGAAAAACTACTTTGACGGTTTAATAAATAAATAATTTGACAGAAAACTTGTTGAGCTAACAAAGACAGTAGCAGTTATGGTCACGAAAATATCAAACGAGTAAGTTACTAAAGCACTTCAAAAAATAAAAAGAGGTAAAGCAGTTGGACCACATAATATCCCTAAGAAAGTGCGAACAAATGCCAAACAAATGCAGGAGTATATTGGTACCTGGTTACAAAAAAAAAAGAAAATATACAACAATTCACAAATGCAGGAGTATATTGGTACCTGGTTACAAAAAAAAAAAAGAAAATATACAACAATTCACAAAATACAGGGTCATAAAAGTACTCAGACACATTGTAAAAATATGACAGATAGAGAGGAAGCGAGAGAGAGAGAGAGAGAGAGAGAGAGAGAAAGAGTAATTTACAGACGGATACGTAAAGAAATATACTAAAATCGGTTTGGATTTATGCAAGGCAGATCATGGCTAAATAAGCAAGACGTCTTGTTAAGAAAGTAAATATTGTGAGTGATATATATTAGGAAATATAAACTACTGTCAGCACAGGTGTCTGTAGTGGGTTAGGACAGTAGGAATGGATTAGGGCTCAGTGTTGTTTTTATTTATTATCATTATCGTTAATGTTGGATATGATCAGAAGAAAACTACAGGATAATATTTCCTCTATGCAATGTTGGTAAGAAATATTAAAAGCGATTTATAGAAGAGACAAAATTAATTTTTTAAGTTCGTGGTAGATGAAAGAGTGGAAGACCTGGTGGTAGACACTTAGACAGGACATATTGTTTAGATATTGGTATGGCGCAAGATATAGACTTACAGAAAAATTAAATTAGGGAA
Organism: Diabrotica undecimpunctata; assembly: GCF_040954645.1. Lineage (NCBI taxonomy): Eukaryota > Metazoa > Arthropoda > Insecta > Coleoptera > Chrysomelidae > Diabrotica > Diabrotica undecimpunctata. Next base: position 82,720,759 of record NC_092807.1, read on the forward strand.
GCAGACGCCGCACAAACAGTTGAATGAAATTTTTTTGCTTTGAGCTGAAAAAAGCAGCTAAAGGTGCTAAAATGAATTTCAAGGAAATAAATAACGAGCAATAAGAATTTCTGTAAGATTGTATTGTACACTGTGTTTATTTGGAAATTATTGTTTTACCATTCAATTTAGCCTTTGGGAATAAATAAAATTTTATATGAATTGGAACATGAATATCTATAACTAGAACATCTACTAAAGAACGAAAAATATTTGTTTCATATCAAATACTTTTAAGTTTTAAAAACTTTAGAGCTTGGGGTTTATATATATCATTTTTTTTTCAATTTAAATATTAATACTTAATTAATATAAATCAAAACCGCACTGAATATAAATCTACTGCAATCACAAATCCCGCCTCTTTTATAAGCAATAAATAATAACACCTATATTTCCTTTACAGTTATCATCGTTTTTGTAGGAAATAAATCTTCGTCAGTACATTTAGAACATCATCTTTAGACGGTTTATTTCTTGTCAGCAAGTTGTTTTATGGTCACTTTATTTTCTTATTTCAAATACCAGAGCCGGAGCTCCATTAATCATTCTTATCTTAGACAACGACATCACTTTGGGAGTATTAAATATCTTAATCAAGAAACTTTTATGTAGTCATGAAAATGTCAAATTTGCAATTAAAAGATGGTGCCGCCTACTTTATGCAGGCTATTAATATGTTTTCCAGCATGTATCGGTAATAAATTCTGACTTTCACATTCAGTTTATAGGATCTTAGATATACAGGTATAGGTGACATAAAACGAAATTTAATCAGCATGACTTCAAAACGTTCTTCTGGGATCTAATAAAAACAATATCTTGATATGTTGAAAATACATGGTCAGTCTCAAATTTAAGAGAATTTTATATATTTATAAATGTTAGCATAATTTTATTATATAGAGCCACCTAAAAAAATTTAATTGATATAGGCCATGGAATCACATAAATATTAGGTTCGGTAGTGACGTATTTACTATGCTGAATGATTGAAAGACAAACATATTGAGCCAGTTGACTCCTATAAATACTTGGGCCATGAGATTAGAATAAGTCAAGACAACCAAACAATCGAGCTGAAAAGAATAATAAACCTCGCTTGGGCTGCATTTGGAAAGATGAAGTATAGATATGTTTAGGTCTAAGATTGCAATGTGTCTAAAAAGAAAAGTATTTAATCAGTGTATTTTGCCAGTAATCACCTACGGTGCAGAAACCCTAACACTCACAAGAACAACAGTAAGTAAACTGCAAGTTGCGGAAAGGGCAATGGAGAGAATAATGTTAGGGATTACGTGATAGAATACCCAATACTACTATAAGCAAAAGATCAGAAGTAGCAGACGTTATTGAAAGGATAACAACACTAAAGTGGAACTAGGTAGGTCATGTAGCAAGATCAGTTGATGATCGGCGGACAAAAAGAATTTTGAAATGGAGACCCCGAAGACAAGCTAACAGAAATAGAGGTCGACCCCCAACGAGATGAACAGATGACATAAAAAGAGTGACTACAAATTGGATTCAGATGGCGCAAAATCGGACTACGTGAAAAAGCATGCGAGAGACCTATATTCAGCAGTGGATATTAGAGGCTAGTTGATGATGATGATGATGAATGATTTGATGGGTTTGATATTGTCAATGTAACATTTGGTTGGTGGTATGTCTGGTAACTAATATTTTTGAGAAATTTAAGTAAAACTCACATTCAATATAGTAATTATTAATAAATATTACTTCTATATAGATAAAAAGTAAAGAGCTAGCCACAAAATAGCGTGAATGAATATTTAACTAAATAGTGGGTCAATTGACATTATTGTTTTGAGGATTTTGAAAAATACAGATAGCACTGTAAAAAAAATTTGAGTAAGAACGTACAGCTGAGATCAATATCATAAATATTGGTTTTGTAAAATATTTTAGTTCTGTACAATATAACAATAAGACCCTTATTTGATACATAAATCAACTTAATGAAAAATGGGTATTGGGAATGGTTATAATCAGAGAAACTATTTAATATTCTTGAGTTTTTGGTAAACAAAAAATACGCAGGAACAATTAAATTCTATTTATAACTAAATATTTAATTAAAATTAAGCTTTTTCTATTTAAAAGTGTTTTTCAATCTAATGAGTATCAACAATAAACGAAAGTGGTGACATTGACAAAAGATGGGAAGGATTTTACCCACTGGATCACAGTAAAATGATTATAAATTTATATAGGAAATAGATAATACATGTTAGAACTTCTAACTAATTAGTTTACAAGTTTACTCTAAATGATAAGTCCATTGATTTTATTCTACTTAACCTTCGTTGTTCCTGGGATTTGTCTAGGACGATAAGTGCAGTTTTTATGATATTCCATCTTGGTAATGTATGCAGTGCTACGTTTTTATTATGGCCGTTTTTCTTTTTTACCGGATCTATTTGTTGCAGTTTCGCAACTGTGTCTAAACATTTGTAATATATTAACAGACTTTTGGGTAGTTTTGATTCTCCCCGTATATTAGCCAAGATTCCGTGTGTAAAAACCACAACTGTTTTAAAAACTAAAATTTACAAGACGAGCCATCTGCAAAATAACACAGACGTATGTTTAAGATAAGAGACGAGTTCCCTATGTCAAAGGGGACAGACGAGTTTTATCTCCCAAACGACACAGATGTGTGTTTGGGTTAAGAGTACCTTACACACTTTGCTTCGGTCTCGTGAGAAAGATAGTTCCTGGCTTGGGATCTGCAAAGACTACTTCTTCTTTACATTCTTTGTCCAAGATGCTCTTCTGACAAAGACCTTCTTTTTGCGGTTGTTATAACCATTTATTGTGTATTTATTTTACACTAAAAGTTACCTAGTCTGCAGCAAGACTAGTTAATTTTTATATAATTTATTCAAGGTACTCTTATGACAGAGACATTTTTCCGGTTTTTATATCCGTTTCTTGCTAATTTTTTATACTTCTTATAGTGGAGTATTTCTTTGGTCTAAGAATATACTGGGTCTGATGAAAAACATTATTACTTTTATTTGTTTTAGGTTTTCTCATGCAAGAGACCATTTTTGCGGTTAGTTTAACCATTTACCTTACGGTATTTCTTTTACCTAAAAAGATGTGTAGAGACATTTCTGTTTTTTGTGTTCGTTAGTTTTTGTAAGGTTTAAAACTTATTTTCGGTTATTTTAACCATTTTTTATTTAATTTTTCTGATTGTAGAAATATTAGTACCATATTTTGATCATTTTACATTGGGCTATTTCGTTTCCCGTACAAGATACCTGGTCTGTAGAGCCTGATTATTACAGGCATTTCTTTGGTTTGGTCGTGTGAAAAAATTCAGGGATTTAAAGTTATTTTTACACTGTAGCAATCGTTCTGTTTAATTTTATTGTAAACTTTTATATATTAGCTGCTCCATTTTTTATCTAACGAATGGGATAATTTCAAACAAGCTAGAAGGAGTGCAAAGGCTGCAATCACGAGAAAGAATAATTGAATTCAGGATAATATTTCATTGGCGAATGCTCACCAGTTGAGGGTTCGTCGTGAAGTCCTACAGGCTGCGTATGATAAATATACCGAGGCACAGGATGAAATTGACAATTTATTGTGTGAAAATCCTGCCGCTGTAGACAGCGATAATTGCACCAGTGTAGAAGATGTAGCTTTGAAAGCTATAGCATTTAGTGGAAATAAAATCGAGTCGCCGCACGTTAAAGTAGGTAGTGCATCTTCCAATCATTCTTCCAGAACACAGGTAAAATTGTCCGAAATAAATATTCCTCATTTCTCCGGTAACTTATCTAAATGGAATTCATTTTATGAACTTTTTGTTGCTCTAATTGTTGAGAATAGAGAATTGTCAAATGTGCAACGTTTTTATGCACCTCAATAGTTATTTAAAGGGCGAGCCAGCATGGCTCATTGAACATTTGTATATGACTAATGACAACTTTCAGATTGCACTAGATACGCTTACGCATTGATATGCGAATAAAAATATTTTTTTATTGGCTTTAGGGTAAATATCCACACAGCCAGACACAAATTTTTAAAAACAAATACAATATAAGGATTACACAGGGATTACACTCTTCTCGCCCAGCGGCCGATCAGGGCATTTTTATAAACGATAAAAGGTAGGCCTCGGAGAGATAGGTATACAGACATCAGGTATCAACAAAGGTGGTTATATGTGTATATCCGTTGTTCTGGCGAAAGACAGCAAACAATCGTAAATTTCTTTTCTGTCTAAAGCAAGAAGATGCAGTATATTATATGGGCTTTCAATGTTTAATTTTAAAAGTCTTCTGAAAAGCTCATTAGATTGAGCGCTATATTTTAAACAATCAAAAAAGATGTGGTAGAGGTTTCCAATTTTATTACACGCTTCACAAAGATAACTCTCAAGTATTTTTATTTTAAATAAATGTGCTGGATAACATGCATGACCAAACTTTATTCCGATATCTGATATTATTCTAATTCTGATTATCATTCTCTGTTTTGCTATGATTATTTGTTTATCTGTGGTTAATTCGTAATTTATTTGTTCCTCCATTACTATGCTTTCTTTGGCAATTTGATCTGCAATTTTATTGTTTGTTATTCCCGCATGTGCTTTGACCCAGAAGAATTTTATATATTTATTTTCATCTTGTAAGATTTAAGTATTGCTTGGATGCTAAAAATAATGTCATTGGTTGTGTTTGAGTTTGATTTTAAAATTTTAAGAAAGAAAAGTGAATCAGAAAAGAGTATAGCATTCTGAGCCTCTTCTTGATGAACATATTCTAGTGCTTTTAGAATTGCTATTGCCTCAGCTGTGAAAATAGATGTGTTTTTGTTTAACTTATATTTTTTCTGTATACGTTTAGGTATAACGAAAGCGCAGCCTGTACCTTCGGTATTTTTTGATCCATCAGTGTATATAGTGACGTAGTTTGGATGTTCCTCTAAAATTTGATTTATGACTATACTATTAAATGATGCTAACTTCGAATAAAGGGGTATATTCACATCACAGGAAACAAAGTGATCAAAGTAGTCACTCCCTACCTTTGGTTGTGGTTTTAAGATCACGTTTCTTAATCCATCACAAATAGGAGGGGAGTTTTTATGAATCCAAAAAGGCTTAGTTAGGTCGTATTCATTTAACTTTTATATCCTGTTAATGAATGGTGAGTTTTTCTTTAGCGACTTAATAATCAGTTTTTCAGCTAAAAATGATCTAATGGAGGTTCGATTGCATCAGAAAAATGATCTCAGGTCTAATGGAGGTTCGATTGCATCAGCTCTTAACGGTGTAGATTTCATTGCTCCCAGACATATTCTGAGTGATTTGTTTTGTATAATATCCATCTTACGTAGATTTGTTTTATTGGCTGTTCCATAAAGTGTACAACCATAATAAATTATTAATCTTATGTAAGCTTTATAGCAGGTTGGAGCTGTTTGAGCTTCTGTACCCCCCCCCCCCCAAGTTCGCATAATGGATTTTAAGAAGTTTAGTCCTTTATTGCATTTTATCTCTTAATGTGATTCCTAACCCTTAACTGGAGACGTGCCGTCTGACAGACTACAACATAAAGAATTTTTAACACCCTGTACAAATAACTCCGCTCATTGACACATCACTTCATCTATTCTTTATATTATTCGTTGACTATTAGTGACCCGACTTAGGTAAAGAAATACGCATATTTGGAAAAGTTATAACCAAAAATCAGTTTTAGTTAGTCTGTTAGACGGCACGTCTCGGTTCAGGTTAGATATTGTTTCATTGAAAACGTCGCGTTACAATAATGGCCGGTCCATAAAAAAAAAATCCGTTTTACCGATGCTGATTTTGAAGATACAGCTTTGAAGTGATTTGACGAATTAGATAGTGACGCTAGTGATGTTGATCAAGTACAAGATGATGTTTATTTGCAATCTGATAGCCAGACGGATTCAGACATTTCTACGGAAAGTGATGAAGAAAATATTTCGAAAGAAAATATAGTTGAGACTAATAATAAAACATATTTCTACGGAAAAAAACCGATTCAGGTGGTGTAAATCTAAAGTTCGACCAGTATCTCGTACAAGGAAATATAATTTAGTAACAAAAATTCCCGTCCTAAAAACAAAACTACGAACTCTTGGAGAGAAAGCTGATCCTCTAAAGGTATGGCAGTTATTGTTTGACGAAAATATGTTATTATGTGTTATTCAGTGGACCAATCATAAATTGAATTTAATGAAAATAAAGTATAATGATACAAATAAACATGATCTCAAGGATATTGACATAACGGAGATGAAAGCTTTCATAGGACTCCTATTACTCCTCATAATCTGCGGTATTCAAATCGAACCATGAGAATATAAAAACGCTTTTTGCAACAGATGGAACTGGCAGGGAAATTTTTAGAACTGTCATGAATGAAAAGCGTTTTGCAGTCATTTTATCAGTTCTTCGTTTTGATAATCCAGATGATTGAGAAGAAAGAAAAAAACACGATCCAGTAGCAGCAGTTTCTTATATATTCAATTCTTTTATTGAAAATTGTCAAAACGCATATGGTCTAGGTCAATCGGCAACTGTTAATAAAAAGCAGGTCAGTTTTAGGAGAAGGTGCCGTTTTAAAATGTATATGCCTAATAAGCCATGTAAGTATGACATCAAAATAATGGCTCTTACTGATGCAAGAACCAGTTATGTCTATAACGGGTATATATACTGTGGCAAAGACGGCTTAAGTCTTTTACCCAAAGAAAAAAATACTCGAAACCAACACAAGCAGTCCTGCGGTTAACTAAACCTTTAATTGGCAGTAACAGAAACATACCTGCGGACAACTGGTTTTCGTCATTAGAGCTAATAGATGTTTTGCAGAAAAATAATCTTACATTTGTAGGAACTTTGAAAAAGAACAAACGTGAAATACCTCCGTCATTTTTGGCCAATAAAACCAGAGAACCTGGTTCTAGTGTTTATGGATTTAGAGATGAGTGTACAATGGTATCTTATGTGGCCAGAAAAAACAAAGCAACAATTTTAATATCATCAATGAATGATAGAGCTTGTAATGATTCTTGAATAGAAAAATCAGAAATAATTTTATATTATAATGCCAACAAAGAAGGTGTAGACTGCAAGGGCGAAATATGTGTTAAAAGTTCGTGTAGCAGAAGAACTCGCAGATAGACTCTTGCTGTTTTCTTTCGTATAATAGGTATTACTATTGTAAATGCATACATACTGCACCAAAGTTACAAAAACAACTCTAACATTTAAGAAAAATCTGCTTTTGCTAAAATATTAGCAAAACAATTAGTAGAAGATCATATAAAACGAAGAATGAATAATTTTTATGTACCGCGGCTAATTCGTGCTAGAATAGCGAGTATTCTTGGAATTCCTGAGAATAACCAAATAGATAATAACGAGCAATTAGTACTAGAGAAGCGAAAAATATGTTATTTATGCCCTAGCAAGAAGAATCGTATGACAAAATACTTTTGAGGCTGATGTAGAAAACCTGTGTGTCTTCAGTGTATGAAACCAATTTGTACCAATTGTATGTAACTTTTACAGTTACTGGACAATTTTTTTTAACATCAAAATAATTTCGTGAGCTAATTTTTACGTAATCCAGTATGTGTTAGTGCCTTTCATATAAAAAACTTACTTGATGTATATTTATTTTTTTACTGTAATGAAAAGTAAAAAATGTGGCTGTCACGAACTGTAAATGATTAGCTGTTAGAAAGTCGTAGTTATTTTTTTATTCTCTGACAATATTTTGAGTTTCTTTACTGTGTTCAATTACAAATACAAACAGCTTTTAGAGTACTATTAAATATATTAAAAAAGTTTGTAAGTTTAGTTCTTATCCCCTCTCCTACATCGTAGTCTGTCAGACAGCATGTCTCTCTGTGTGTATTAAAATAGGGCCTCTCCAGTTAAGGGGTAAGGTTGGTGTTATTTTGTCTTTGTTGTTAGAAAATGTGTTAGGTATCATCCAAAGCATTAGCTGGTGTAATTTTATCTAAAAATTGTTCTTACCATTCATAGTTCCCTGATGATTACCTTTCCCATAGATCCAATTCATTTTTCTGGCCTGAGTCCATATTATGTTTGTCAATTTAAGTTTTCGAACCAGAGCTGCCAATGCAGTGCTTTGTTGCTTATACGCGTTAAGCATTTGTTTTCTTTTTTAATACCATCTCCGCAACTTTGATCCAGAAGAAGAAGAGTTTTTTTGTTCAATTTAAATGGTTGGTAAATGGGCATAGAGGCATTGGCTGCCTTATTTATCATATATAAAACTGTAAAAGTTGAAAATATTTGCAATAAAACGTTGAATATTTTTTCCTAAATATATGAAAAATCTCGTTAAACAAGAATTATATCTTGAACTACCGCCATCAAACTGTATCATAGAGAGATGGCTCCATCTGAAACGTGATTAATATTTATCATTCATCAGAAATGCTTCAAGTGAATCGTCATACTAACAGGGTTGCCATATCAATTATTTTGTACAACACTTTGGCAGATTACAACAAGATTTAATAAGAATGTAACTAAGAATGAATGAATGTTAATAAGAACTTACAGAATAGTAGATACTGTACTATTTAATCTACAACTACTATATCTACAAAAACGTATTTAGTTTTTAAAAACCTATTTAGGCGTTTTTAGTCAATTATTTTAGTATTTATAAACAATAGTGTTGCTTGCATAACGTATTAGTGGTAATTTTTTATTATAATAAGCATTAGTTTTTCTTAAGGAATTCACATTTTGTCAACTTATATTTTAAATCTTGTTTCTCTCAATTTTTTAAAAAATCTTCTTACGATTTACCATGTGTTCTTAAAGAGAGGTTAAAAATACAATAATGTCGTCCATGTAGACTAGATATATTTCTGCTGTAAGTCCATTTAGTATGTTCTCCATTACTCTCTGGAATGATGAGTGTGCATTTTTAAGTCAGAATGGCATTCTCGGGTATTCATAGTAGCCATTTTCAACGTTAAATGCAGTCTTCTAGATATCTTCTGCCTCCACTTCAATTTGATGGAATCCGCTGGCTACATCTAGGGTGGAAAAGTATTGCAGCGTCCCAGTTTGTCCAGAATGTCTGTTATATTTGGAACTAGATATAGAATCATCGATAGTTTTTTCTGTAGTCGACAACTATTCGCCATTTAATTTTTCCTGGGGCATCTGGTTTCTTTGGAATGACTCACATTGAGAATGACCAGGGCGATTGACTCGGTCTGATGATTCCTTGATCGATCATCCTTATGGATACCGATTTGACTTGGTGTAAACCGGAACTTCATCTCTGGTTCGTATATAGTGTTTTATTTGATTAGTAAATGTTAACGGACTGTCTGAATGATGAAATATGCATGATGCAAACTTCCTGCACTGTCGTCTTAGGCGAAATTCTTCTTCTGTATTAAAATGATCGGTTCTTAGGAAAAAATCGACATCTCTTAGATTTATTGGATGACTTTTTATGGAATCAGTTATTGCTACTTGGATATATTTATTGGTGTTATTGATTGGCTAGCTTGGTCCAGGCAAGTTGATTACATACGACGGTGAGAGTTTCTCTTAGGATTGCACCTTCGCCTTCTTGTCTTGGGATCACGATTTTACCTGATGTTTGTTTTACTGGCAATTTGACTTGTGTTTAGGGCTTTAAACAATTGTTTAGGGTTTTTTGTAAACACTTGGTTAGGGCTTTTGGTGGACTGTATAGAATTGGGCTTTATTTGTGACATAGTAATTAATAGGAAGAATAGAATGCTCTGTAGTAAGAGTAGCTTGGGTAAAATTGACATTTCCTTTCAGAAGCCTTAGGACCATCAAATATCTTGTGAAATTTAAAAAGATAAAAAGTTAATATTCGAGTTAAATTCAGGAAAAATTGAAATTTCTACACAATAATCTTCTGAATGATTCTTAAAAATTGATGTAACAAGTGGTTTATATTTAATATTATTTTTGTAGAATTTATTGGCTATATCAGGATTGAGGAAAGATTAAGTGGCCCTGTAATAATAAGAAGTTTAAGAGGGGATTTTGAATTTTAATGTAAGGAAGCTTTCTTTTATCAGCCTAGAAATGCAATTCCACCACTTTTCTTCCTTTTCTTTTTGGTGATCTTTGAAATCTTTGAAAATTTACATGTTAGTCCTCATATTCTTGGATTTTTTGTTCATAGTAAGAGTAATTAATCTGGGTATGTGTCTATATACTTTCATCATAATTGCTCTTCTTGTTCCATATTAATGAGCTCTATTACGGTGAATCGGGGGCTGGCTGTTTGTTGAAAGCGGCAGTTTCTTTGAGATTGGGGGCTATTGCCGGTTTGGCGTGTGAATACGCTTATAGGGGTTGGCTTATATTGTCATCGAATGCGATAGTCTGTGAACTAGTACGCATTTCGATGCGCATCGCCCCGCCTCGAATTTTCCCATTGGCTCTTGTCCTGGAAATCCCTATTTATCGCTCAAACATCGCATATAAATATTGGCGATTTTCAGGTCAGCCAGGTCAGTCCCTCACGGGCTCTCCGAGAGCTTAGTGCTCTCGGGACTCTGCTTCTGTTCTATTTTCCATACTCTGTGGCTGAGAGCTATTTTCAACTTTAACTTGGTGTTTTTATTTCGACAATCCTTTGTCATGTAAGAAAATATCTTGTGTTTCTTAAGACAAGCCATCGGAAGACCACAACCTAATGTACCATTTTCGACGAGGAATTTGTTGTGTAAGAAATATCTTGCCTTTTTCAAGGCAAGACACCGAAGATATAAATATGTTCCAAGTCCATAACCCGAAAATGGACTTAAGTAGAGGAGCTCTCGACAGTATATTCGAAGCCCTCTACAGAGCACCCGGAGACAACAGAAGGTGGTTAGACCCTTATTTGTTCCCCCGAGGTGACATGGCGCCCGACAACGTGGTTAAAATCCAAACCCACGACCCAGCTCGAATTCACAGAAGGCAACACACCATTGATTTCAACATGGGTTGAAGTCAAGAGAATAATGGGGAGAACCACGTAGTGTTAGAAAGCAATACTCTAACACTCCGACATCGAGGCCTTCTGCAGACCTGATTCCTTCGAAGTGTAGACACCTTTGACGAGCCAGGCTTCTTCGAAGTTAGAAGCCCCAGATGCCGATGGAAGTCCCGGAGTAGACCCAGTCATCGCCCCCCTATCGAAAGTGGTCGGACGACCACGTAGGCTTCGGCACACTGGTACCCTACGAAACCCCGTTGGATATGGCAGGTACGATCCGGACGACCAAAAAGAAGACGAACCCGTTGGAGGAGTTGGCACACCGACCGAGGATGGACCTGTAGGAGCTTGAGATGCCGTCATCACTACCGACCTCCCCTCGTAAGTGTGTTGTGTGAATTATTTTGAACATTTTTACTTATATTTTTATGGATATTTTCTTGTGTATTTTCACATGTATTTTTAATGTATTTTTTATTAAATAAATATTTTTCCCAGCCGCAGAGTCTCCAGAGGAGGGGGGATGTCATCGAATGCGATAGTCTGTGGACTAGTACGCATTTCGATGCGCATCGCCCCGCCTCGAATTTTCCCATTGGCTCTTGTCCTGGAAATCCCTATTTATCGCTCGAACAGCGCATATAAATATTGGCGATTTTCAGGTCAGCCAGGTCAGTCCCTCACGGGCTCTCCGAGAGCTTAGTGCTCTCGGGGCTCTGCTCCTGTTCTATTTTTCATACTCTGTGGCTGAGAGTTATTTTCAACTTTAACTTGGTGTTTTTATTTCGACAATCCTTTGTCATGTAAGAAAATATCTTGTCTTTCTTAAGACAAGCCATCGGAAGACCACAACCTAATGTACCATTTTCGACGAGGAATTTGTTGTGTAAGAAATATCTTGCCTTTTTCAAGGCAAGACACCGAAGATATAAATATTTTCCAAGTCCATAACCCGAAAATGGACTTAAGTAGAGGAGCTCTCGACAGTATATTCGAAGCCCTCTACAGAGCACCCGGAGACAACAGAAGGTGGTTAGACCCTTATTTGTTCCCCCGAGGTGACAATATGATTGGGATGGATCTGGTTTATGAAAATAGGGTTGGCTATTTGTAGAATTCTGGACATATTAAGTGATTTGTTGATTTTGTTGGAATATACGGGGTCGAAATGTCTGGACTATTGTTGAATGGCTGTTGTTGCAAAGGCATTTGATTTGGCCCAAAGAATGGTTGTGGTCATTAGGACTTGGGCACCTCAGGCTGCCATCGTGTAGGAGCGAGTGTATGAGTTAAATTTTGTCGTTTGTGAAGTGGCAGATGGTTTGTTAGAAGATGATAAGGAATAATTATGAGATTTTTGGAGATATCTAATATTATTTTTTTTTTCTAAATATATCGGATAGCAAGAGCGAGATTCGGTGGTCTCATGGAATGTAAGAGGTCATTAGCAGCAATAAAATATTGGGCCAGTCAAGTTTCAGCAACTCAATAAAAGATGAACAAATGTCCAAATTATTAGTTTCGATTGTTAACAATAAGAATACCCTTAACTGTGTGTCGCGCAATTTAAAGATTCATATTCAATGTCTAAATATTGCTCAAGAAGAAGTTATAAGAATAACTAGGACAAAATCGAAGTCACTAAGAATCGTCTGTAATAGTTGTTGTAAATTCGAAGATAAGTTCAATAAATTAACTGATTTAATTTTTAAGTTATCAGATAGATTCGCATCGATTAAGGATCGTTTTGAAGCCTTGGAACAACCTTCTTAAACTAACTCAATGGAGTTCGAGGATTATATACAAGAAGCAAATATTCGTTATCAGTTTCCACGTTTTTCGTATTGGCAAGGTTAACAATAGTAATAAGCTTAGGCCATTAAAGGTTAAATTTGCAAATAATGATAGTCCATTATTTATGTTGCGCAATAAGATGAGGTTATTAAGAGCCAAATTTCTAGAGTTCAATTGAAGGATGACATAACTGAATATTAACTAAACTATTTGAATAAAGTGCGAGAGGAACTGGAAAAACGCAAGCCCTTAACAAGGAACTAACAATAAAGTATATTAATAAAGTTTTAACTATTATTAGTACTTACCAACAAAATGCCGCAAAAAACGAATAAAGACAACAATAAATATTTTTTATACCAATATTTCTTCTTTACATGCGAAGTTTTCTGACTTTTTGTCATTTACATCTTCTAATGCCGATATACATATTTGCGATATATATGTTTTTACTGGTACCTCTATAATCGGTACCGGAAGTTAATAATTTTGGTGTTACGGTCAACCAAACAGTAAATTAGTCTACTCAAACAGCAAAAGTAGTTAGTAAAGCGAACTCTGCCTTATACTTTATATCAATAGCTTTTCATAGAAGGTCTTCAGACTTGTTTTTGAAACTCTACAAATGTTATGTCAAACCTCCTTAGAATTTGCAGTGTCAGTTTGGTCACCTAATTTGCAAAGAGACATTAATTTATTAGAAGGAGTACAATGAAAAGCTACTCAGCTACCTTTTGATTATGGAAGATTAAACTATAAAACCCGACTAAGAAAGCTCAAGTTGTCTCCATTAACTCATAGACGAAAAAGAGATGATGTCATATCTACTTATAGAATTCTTAGGGGGGATTTTTGGAGAACATCAAACTTTTTTAATATTAACGAAGATGCTAGACTAAGAGGTCATAACTACAAATTGAAAAAGGAGTCTTTTAAAACCACTGTAAGGCTAAACTTGTTAGTTAACCGAGTTTTTGATAAATGAAACAGTTTAAGTGATGATATAGTAGCAGCTACTAGTTTAAATAGTTTCCAAAAAAAGTTTGATGAAAACGAACAGAATACTGTACCTAGTTGTATGTTAACTATATTGTTTGTATTTTTTTTTTCTTTTGAAAACTATTAAAATGGTAAGAATATAATTTGGTATGATTTCTCTTGATTAAAATAAATTTTGTAATCTTACGTACTCTTTGTAATATATTTGTATATTTGTAATTTGCTATTATTGCAAAAACTTTTTGTAAGTACTAATTCTTTTGAAAATTATTTTTATTTTTACTTTGTAAGAAAATTTAATTAATATTATATTATTTAGTTTAGTACATACAAATATTTTGTAATTTGGGCCTCATCAGCCACATAGTAAAAGCAATAAACGCATATACAATACCACTTTTCACATACTAAATCATCCAACGCATGGCACTACCAAGCACACAAGGCGAGAGAAGAACGGGGTGTTTTGGAACTATCACCCACTGCTTAAATATAAAAAAAAAACAAAGACAAAAATATATCGAGCAGCAAATAGACCGGTGATAGCATACGGAGCGGAAGTAACATGTCTTACGAAAAAAGAAAAAGTAAGAATTATTAAAAGCAAAATTATAAGAATAAACTGCCCAATAACGCCCGAAAAAGGATAATATAGAAGACTAATGAAGCATGAAATAAGAAATAGAAATATAACCGAAGGGGAAGACATAGTAAAATTTATTAATCCACAAAGGCTGAGATTTTTTGGATACATAGAAGAGAAGAAGACGCACTAATTAGGAAGATAACAAACCTGAAACCAGTAATAAACAGGCCAAAAAGAAGACATGTTCGCATGTTTTAAAAAACATTTTTGACGATTGACCATTTATAATATAAAATTTTTTAATTAATTTAAATATTTGAATTCCCACTAAAATATTAAATAATAAAAGATAATTTAATTTTTAACTAACAACAAAAATGTAATATATGAGACATATATAAATTTAATGGTAATACGATAAGCACAGATAGCGCCGCTAAGGACCTACATGATTTTTTCTTTGTCGATAAAAGTGTTATAATTATTGATAATAAATATTGATAATAAATATGGATCATGTTTCAATGATATGTGTGGATGGAACCTTATGTTCCTGCAAATGCGAATAATAACTTTGTTTATTTAGTATATTATATTCAGATTCACACAGCAGGGTAATAAAATATTATACATAAAGTTGTTAAAGATATCTTTGCTTACTTGGTCTACTAGTAAGCGTATAAGTTATAGCGTATTTGATAAAATTACTGTCTACACAACTTGGCAACTCAGCTAATGGATATATTGATAGAAAACTGTAATTTATTTTAGGGTTTGAAAATATTACAGAGTCCTCATGTAGGAATCTACAATTAAGTTAAAAAATTTACCAGAGCAGCATGCCGCAGTAGCGCCATCTCTAGGATCAGAAACAAATTAATTGTGGGTGAACATCAACCTTAATCATATAGGCATTGATAATTTTAGATTAAGTCTATTTAAATTATTTCGTGCGTTGGAATAGGAAAGTTGTTTTGTACCATTTGAAAGATATGGCTGAAAGTCTTTCATTTCATATCTAGTGTTGTTTCGATTTTTCCCATTGTTTGTAATTCTCCTTTGATTACTCTTTTTATTCGTACTTTTGTATTAGGTTTTAAATATTCACGCATACAGTCTTATGAGCTTGTGAGTATTGGAGTATGGGAATATTTGCTCCTGTGCCTATAATAAAAGTATTTACTCATCCAAAGATTGCTGTTTTAATTTTTACCTTTAAGTCGAAGTTGTAAATGTAATACTCTAATTCAGACCGTATCTTATTTGTGTATTGGTTGTTTACTGTGTATTTTCTGATTTTCTCTAAATATCGTCTATTTTTAATAACTTAACGTTTCTGTTGTATTTTTCTCTTGAGTTTTCTCTTTTGAATGATTATTTAACTTTTTGTAACATTTCTGTGTGTACTGACGTTGACCATCTGTTAAAGCATTGTGCTCAGCAAATTTGGTCTTCTTCTACAGTAATATCCATTACAGTTTCCTCTTTTGTACTGAAATTTACCTTTCCTATTGTCAAAATTTGTTCTGTAGCTTAACACTCTTACATGTATATTGTTGTCCGTTGTATCTCTTGATAAAAATTTTGACATTACTTCTTGATATGTTTTAAAATTGCCTGCCTTTAATATTAGTTTTTTTTGGCCCAACACCGAAAGGTACAAATGGGTCTACTGATTAAGTAAGTAAGTAAGTAATATTAGTTTAGCTTTGTCTATACTAAAATTACATTTCATTATTGCCACTACTGCTTCCGTTGTATATTTGTTTACCATGGCATTCCTTCTTTTAGTTGTTCAATTGGTTGTTTTATTTCAGATGCGTACATATGCGATATATAGTTGCATCTTTATGTCCTTGTTTCTTCTTTGCCATTTCAGCTATTATTATTTTTGAGCTGCTACCTCTTAATTATCTGTTCAATGTCATTATTATGCCTAAGATGGTATTTTCGGTATTCTTAAATTTATAGCTTGGAACAATCTTATAACTCTAACTCGGATTTTAATAAAATATCTTTCACATGTTATCTGGTTATCTGGTTATCGGTTAAAACTTTTATTTTTACTAATAATGTGTACAAACTTACTGTGCTAATAATTGTATTTAATTAACTATGCTGTTACTCCTTTTTTTACATTCTTGTTTTAGGGTATGTCATTTTTCAACACCATTTCACTTTGTCTGGTTATATCTTGTGTTATTGTATCACGTTTTCTGACAAAATCTTCCCAACTGCTAGGCATTTAGGAATTAAAACCCAAAATTTATTATAAAAATTAATGGGAAAATCCCAGTAGTTGGCTGTATACCATGGCGTTTATAAAAACATACAGAAGTTAAAACACTTCACCATTGTATTTAGGTATATATAAACATATAGTTAAAACTTGTTAAAAAGTGTCGTCAAAATCTATACAGTAGCAGCATAATGTTTTCGATCTAATCAGATCATCTTCAGTGCCTTATGTAGCTGAAGCTAACAATGAAATTTGTGACTATGACATCCATATATGGGTTTACATCTTACCAAAATTAAATTATATGTTGACTCTAGGTCGATGACAATGGATAAATTTAATACTTGAGGAGCTACATGTCTCTCTGCTCGGTTTTTAACACGTGGTTCTTGTCAGTTAAGACGACACAGACCAACTGGAGTTTGTGCTAAGTAATAAAATATGTTTGTATTTAAGGAAGTACAAAAAATAGAGAATATGGAAACTCACAATTTGTCTAGGTTTGTTGCTGATCTCGCCGCTATGCCATGTTGTATGCTCCGTTTTAAATCGCAGTGTTAGGACTGTGGTATATATATATATATATATATATATATATATATATATATATATATATATATATATATATATATATATGGAAACCATGAAAGACAGAGCCATTGATGAAGACACCTGGAGAGATAGAAAAAGATGGCGATCGAAATGCGGGAAGCGGCAGAAGCTGTAGGATCCCCGCTTATATATATATATATATATATATATATATATATATATATATATATATATATATATATATATATATATATATATGTGGCTAAACACCCCTTTAGGGGTTACGCCGCTTACGCTCTCTAGATCTATGTTTTGAGGTAGATCAGTCCTCATGTTCCTTATTTAATTTTCTCAGTTATTTTTCTCCATTGTGTCCTATCTCTGGTTTTTCCTTTCCACTGTCGTATGCCCGCCTTGTTGAGATCATTTACAACTTCTTGTAACCATGTAGATCTTGGTCTTCCACGTCTTCTTTTGCCAGCTGGTGTCCATTCCAATATTGAGAATATCGTCGTAGTTGATCCTGATCTCCATACGTGTCCTAGCCATTTTGCTCTTTGTTGTTTTATTTTACACACTATATCTTCCTTAATTTCTTCCAGTAGCTCAAGGTTCGTTCTTTGTCTAAATTCATTTTCATTTATTTTTATTGGTCCCAGTATTGCTCTTAGTATTTTTCTTTCTTGTATTCTAAGGTTTTCCTCTTGTTTTTTTGTCATGCTGAGGGTTTCGGCTGCATACATCATCGTCGGTCGAATTATTGTTTTGTATACCTTCATTTTCGATTTCTTACTCAATAGTTTATTTTTTAGTAATTTCTTATTTGCATGGAAGGTCTTATTTGCTGTAATAATCCTTTCTTTGATTTCTGTTTCTCTTTCTCCATTGTTTGTTATTAATATTCCCAAGTACTTAAATTTTTCGACTTCTTCAAAAATGTATTCGCCTAGTCTAACCTTTTTGTTTTCGAAGTTTTTATCAAATCTCATTATTTTTGTTTTTTCTTGGTTTATTTTTAATCCCATTACTTTTCCTTCTGTTACCATTTCATTTAACATTTTTTCCATTGTTTTTCTATTTTTTGTTATTAGCACAATATCGTCAGCGTATGCTATTATTTGTCCTTCTCTAGTTCTAAGGGTACCTTTGTTTATTTTCCTGACGATGTATTCCAGGGCAAGATTAAACAGGGTTGCTGATAACGAATCTCCTTGTCTAACCCCTTTATTTATGACAAATTCTTCTGTGTCTCCTACTTGAGTTTTTATACTCACTACAGTTCTACTCATTGTCATTTTTATTAATCGTCTTAATTTGTTTTGTATTCCCATTTCTTTCAGAGCTACCATTAATTTTGATCTTTTTATTGTATCAAATGCTTGCTGAAAATCTATAAAAAGCAGTTCAATTTCTATTTTATATCCATGAGCTTTTTCCATAATTTGTTTAACTGTATGTATGGCATCTGTTGTAGACTTTCCCTTAATAAATCCGCATTGATAGTGTCCTATGATATTCGTCATAGCGTTGGTCAGTCTTCGATGTATTAAGGTCGACATAATTTTATATGCTGTGTTTAATAGCGTCAGTCCTCTGTAGTTATTACACATTTGTTGGTCTCCTTTTTTATGAATCGTGATAATTTGTCCTTTGTTCCATTCTTCCGGCATTTTTTCTTCGTCCCATATGTCTTTTATTAAATTGTACAGTTTTTCTTTTAATTCTTCACCACCATATTTTATAAGTTCCATATTGATCCCGTCTGATCCTGAAGATTTACCATTACGGCTGCTATTTATAATTTCCTCAACTTCCTCTTTTGTTGGTCTTTCTAGCTGGTTTCCTAACATCATTGTCTCTTCTTCTACGTTTTCATTTAGGTCTTGATCTTCTTGCTCTGTTAATAATTCTTTAAAATAGTGAGTCCAAATTTCTTTATACTCTTCATCATTTTCTGATACTTTTCCATTTTTATCTTTTATGCCTTTTATCTTTCCTTTAAAAGTTTTGTTTTGCTCGCTAATTTTCTTATAAAATGCTTTTGTGTTTCTGTTCTTACTTTCTTTTTCTATTTCTTTTATCTTATCATCTAACCAGGCACGTTTAATTTTCCTTATTTTTTTCTTACATTCATTCCTTATTCTATTGTATTCTTCCCTATAATCCTGTCTATTTGTTCTTATCCACATTTGTCTAATTTCTATCTTCTTTTTTAGCATGTTATGGCATTCTTCATTATACCATTCTTGTTTTTTTTTGTTTCTTTTTATTCCTATGTGTACATCCGCTGTTTCATTTATACATTTTTTTAAATTTCTCCATTCTGTTTCTATATCCTTTGTATATTTACACTGTTCCTTTAGTTTTTTGTTCATGTCATCAGCATACTTAATCCTTATGTCTGGAGCATTCAGTTTTTCTACGTACCATTTGTCTTTCATTGTCGTGTTTTTTAGAGTTCTTTTGACTTTTTGTTTTACCTTTGCAGTCACCATAAAATGATCTGTGTCTGCATGCGCACCTCTGTAAGTTCTCACGTCCGTAACCGATGTTTGTTTCCTTCTTGTAATCAGAATATGGTCTATTTGGGACCATGTTTTTTGGTCTGGGGAAATCCATGTTACTTTATGGTATTTAGGATGTTCGAAATTTGTACTAATGATAATCATATTGGTACTATATGTATATATATATATATATAAATTTTTTTAATTATAAATAGGGCCAGGTTATCTCTGGGCAACCGAATTTCAGGGCCTTATTACTTATACGATGAACTGTCAAATAAACGTCAAATCAAAAGGCGGATATTTTGAAGCTCACCAAACATATCAATTTTAAAGGTTTTTTCTTAACTTTTACGGTATCACTTGTAGTGTAAAGACACAATAAACTAGTAGTATGTAAGAAAGTGTATATTTCGTGGGTATTAAGTGAAATCTCTAAAAAATCGACGTGGAAGAAATCCCATTGAATCCTCCAGATAGAGCAAAATTTTATATAGAATTAGGAGAAGATAGGATAATGAATTTTAAAGTATTAAAAAAATAGTGTTACGAACATGCATTCGACGTAGCCCATATAACGCTTGCATCACGAGACGACGAGAAGCTTCCAGATGAATCGAGCGCGGGAGAGATTGATCCGTCTCAAACAAACGAATTAGAGGTGGACTACTCCAGATTATTCTAGTACATAATAAGTTTTATATATAAGCAGACCTTCTATGAGTTAAGTTAGTTTATAAGATATTTTCGTACTGTAAACTTATAAATAAATATATTTATATAAATTAGAACCGCTCGTTTTACTTCATCTAGAGTGGCTACAAACTAAAAAATAAATTTAGCAGTGACTTTTCAAAAAGACTTTTGAACTTTTGAAAAGTATTGTTCATCAGCATCATACGCGTAGTTTGGTAGTGATCCTTGAAAAAAGAGAACATTTGTAAAATACGTGTGTGCCTGGCCAAAGATGCTGCTAGCACAACTTTCAGTAAAACATTTGCGTGAGCAACTAGAAGAACGCGATGAAGACTGCAGCGGGTCCAAGAATATCCTCCAAGAACGACTGAAAAATGTTCTTAACAAGAATGGAGATGATCCAGACACATTCCAGTTTTAATCAACAGAAGAAACAGTTTTAACAAAAATGAATGAGAAATTTGAAAATGTCTCGCAAATCATTGAAAAAATTTCTCAAACTATTAAAGAAGCAGCTAGACAAAATGACGAGAAATTCGACAATATTTCTAGAAGATTCCACGAAGTATGTAGTCAGAACAATAAGAAATTCGAAAAAGTTTCTAGATCCTTCAATAAGATACAGAATAATGTAAACGACAAGATAGACGACGTGGAAGAGAAAATCAAACAATTAGAGACCATGATAACTAATACGAAAGTGCTACCACTAGTTATTGCAGTAGTTTTAGATCCGGTAGTGAAAGAAGAATCACCTAGAGACGAAATGAAACATCATATGAGATTCAAATTGCCACCATTTGATGGAAAATCTTTTAGATCCAAATACCTTAGACAATTTGAAGCTATTGCGACAGCCAATCATTGGACAGAACAAGAAAAAGCTGATTCACTGCTGCTTTATGAGGGGATGCTGCGGATATGCTAAGATCGATTCCTAAGGGTCAAGAAAAATAATACCACAACTTGTTCACTCGACTAGACAAACATTACAGAGACGCCCACCTACAACAAGTCTACAAGGCGCAACTAAGAAGAAGAATTTAACGAGCAAGTAAAAATTTGCAAGAGTTTGAAGCAGCTATTGCTCGTATAGTGCGGTTAGCTTATCCAGAAGCACCAGGCAACATTTTGGAAGAAATTACTGTAGATATCTTCGTCAATGGGTTAGAAGACAATGAATTACAGAAAGCTTTAGGACTAGCAAGACCGAAAGTTCTAGATGACGCGCTCGCTATTGCCTTGGAACATGAAACAGCTAGTCAAACTTCACGGACCCATCGAGTAAGAACCATTGAAGAAGGCTACGAACCAAACAATGAACGTCTGAAAGAAATGGTACAAAAAGTAGTTTGTAACACGATGCCGAAGAGACGCGAACCCAGATGTTGGAATTGTGGCGACGTAGATTAATTTATATTTAAATGGAAATAAGCGACAATTAAAGTTAAAACACGTTTATTGACGTTTCAATTTCCACTTCGGAAATCGTTCTCAAAATACATACATTAGTAAATTAAACAAATTTTGTTTTTTGTTACTTAGTGAAAAATTCTTCTAATAATTTCATTTAATTTAATAGTGGCGACGTAGGTCACATTCGCCGTAATTGCAAGAAAATGATACAACAGTCAGAAAACTAGAACGGGTCGACACCAAGGGGCAACTGCCGACCTCGAGAAACACAGCCCCCATAGTAACTACGAAGATTACATCCTCCGGTGGAATTCATAGCTTATATATCGAGGCTCTTATCAATAATAAATGTAGATCGTTTTTGGTAGATACAGGTGCAACAAGAACTATTGCACATCCAAAAGTAGTACGAGACCATCTTAAATTATTGCCTGCAAAAGTAAAGCTTAGAACAGCAACTGGTGCGATAATTAATACATATGGTGAGGGTAATATGTCAGTATCTATTGGCCAGACCACAGTGAAACATAGAGTATTAATTGCAGAGATTTCCGACGAGTTCATATTGGGGATGGATTTACTAAGGAAAGTTTCTGTATTGAATGTCAAAAATGGAGTTCTCGAGATCAGTTGTGAAGAGTTGCCATTTCATGAAGACAAAAAAGATGTTATCAGCTTAATAACTACTTGTGAAGTAACAATACCCGGTAATAGTGAGAAATTTTTGATGACTAGACCTAATGGTTACTGCCGAGAGGAAAGTTTAAGGATGGTCGAAGATGTGAACAATGCCGAGTTCCTAATGGCAAAAGCTTTGGTGAGAATTCGAGATGTTCTTCCTGTAAGAGTTATGAATCTAAAGGAAACTACTATTAAGTTTAGAAAAAGAACTTTGATCGGACAGTGTGTTCCCGTGGCTTCGATTTGTTCTATAAATACTAATAAGAAACCATCAAAATCTAAGTATCCAAAGGAGCTTGTTGAGATGGTGATTAAAACGTGCCAAGATCTTAATGATGAACGAACTAAAAAAGTGAAGTCTATGCTGATATATATGCTTAATACCGGAGACGCTCAGCCAATCAGATAACAACCTAGACGACTTCCATTTGCGAAAAGATATGAAGCCGAAGACATCGTCAAAGATATGAACAAACAAGTGGTAATTGAACCATCAAACAGTCCATGGACATCACCAGTAGTGCTAGTAAAGAAGAAATATAGTTTAACGCGTTTTTGTATTGACTACCGATAGCTCAACGCGGTAACTAAAAAAGATAGGTATGCTTTGCCCACAATAGACGATACTTTGGATACTCTTTCTGGTTCTCGTTGGTTCTTCACACTCGATCTGAAAAGTTGATATTATCAAGCAGACATGGAGCCAGCTTATCAGAACAAAACCGCATTCTCGATAGAATCAGGGCTTTGACAGTTCACAGTTATACCCTTTGGTTTATGTAAGCCCCTGCCACATTTAAAAGATTAATGGAGGCAGTTTTAAGAGGTCTAACATGGAAAACATGCCTGGTTTATTTGGACTATGTAATTGTGGTTGAAAGATCCTTTGATGAACATGCCAATAATCTAAAAGAAGTCTGTCAACGATTGTGGGTAGCGAATTTGAAGTTAAGTCCAAAGAAATGTCACATGTTTCGACGAGAAGTGAAGTACTTGGAAAATATTCTAGCAAGTAATGATGTAACAGCTGATCCTGAAAAACTTGCAGCAATTAAGGATTGGCCAGTACCAAGAGATAAACACGAAATTAGAAGTTTTATTGGTCTATGTACATATTACCGACGTTTGGTCAAAGGATTTGCCAACATCTCCAAGTTGACAGAAGAAGGCAAAGAACATATATGGAGCGAAGAGTGTCAAAAAGTTTTCAAACAATTACAAATGGCTCTGATCAATGCAACGATTTTCATAAATCCAAATCCAAAATGGGCAGAAGAAAGTTATTGCTTACTTTAGCAAAGTCTTGTCGAAACCAGAAAGAAACTATTGCGTTACCAGAAGAGAATTGCTTTACCAGAAGAAAGGTGTAGTGAAGGCTTGCAAGAATTTCCATAAATACTTGTATGGCAGAAAGTTTCTTCTTTGTACGGATCACGCCGCTCTAAAATGGCTTCCACAATTCCAGGGCCAGATGGCAAGATGGTTAGAACGGTTACAAGAATATGATTACGAGATCAAACATAGTGCTGGAAGAGTTCACTTGAATGCTGATGATCTTTCGAGAAGACCGTGCAGTGCAAATTGTAATTACTGTCTTAAATTAGAAGAACGACTTTGCGTGAGACGAACCACCGTAATTAATGATCAATCACAGCCTTAACAGCTACAAGACGCTCAAGCAGATGATCCATGTATAAAAAGGGTATTGGATTGGATGCGTCGAAGTGAAAGGCAAGCGTTGGCAAGACATTAGTGTATGTAGTTCAGAAGTCAAGTGTTACTGTAGCCAATGGAATTGCCTAGTGCTAAAAGATGAACTTCTGCATAGAACCTTTGAGAACGATGATGGTACAGAAACTAAGCTTCAGTTGATTGTACCTAAAAGTAAAGTGTCAGAAGTATTGCGTCAGTTGCATGACGGTGCATCAGGTGGACACTTTGGTATTACGACGACTCTGCAAAAGGTTCGAGAACGGTTCTATTGGGTGAACTGTAAATATGATGTAAGAAGATGGTGCCGGAAATGTGAACTGTGTGCAACCAGTAATGGTCCAGTTGGTAAAAAAGGGGCACCCATGAAATAATACAATGTTGGTAGTCCTATGAAAAGAGTAGCAACCGACATTGCAGGTCCACTTCCAGAGAAGAATGATGGAAATAAATATATCCTGGTAGCCATGCATTATTTTACAAAATGGATTGAGGCCTATGCGATACCAAATAAAGAAGCTGCTTCCGTTGCAGAGGTACTTGTTAAAGAATTCTTTACCTTACCCAAGATAGGCCATGCACTAGATAATCTGGATTGGAAGATTGTCAGAAGCATGCTTGAAGTTATCTTCCGAAAAACCGGCTTACGAATTACAGTGTGTTGCAATAATTCGATAAGATCGTGTCCTTCAAAGTCAGTAGACTGTTATTTCTTTCTGAGGGGTTCATGCAGAGCTGGAGAGTCCTGTAGATTCCGCAATCCTGGGCCTACATATGGAGTTGCTGATCGGGGCGCTCAGATTTAAGAGGGGAGCAGTGTTACGAACATGCATTCAACGTAGCCCATATAACGGTTGCATTGCGAGACGACGAGAATCTTCCCGATAAATCGAGCGCGGGAAAGATCAACCCGTCAAACAAATGAATTAGAGGTTGACTACTCCAGATTATTCTAGTACATAATAATTTTATATATATAAGCAGACCTTCTATGAATTAAGCTAGTTGAGATGATATTTTCGTGCTCTAAACTTATAAATAAATATATTTATATAAATTAGAACCGCTCGTTATTTTAAATCTCGCTACAATAGCAACATTAGGGTAAATGATAAGGTAACAAACGAAAAAATCAAAACAACTAGCACTAACAAGGTAGGTAACCAATTTGATTTTAATAACGATGCAACTTTGACCCAATTTAATAAAATAGATAGATCAGGTAATCCAAATTTAAATAAAGTAATAAATTTAAGATTAAATAATAAATATAAATTAGTACATAATGACCATATATAGAAGGATATAAAAAATAAAAACAGTAATATCGGCATAATTCGACTGTGGAAGCAGTGAGCTGCTAGGTAACAGATATATAATATATTATATATAACATATATATTAAAATGACACAAAAAGGTCTTCCCGAATGTTTCTGTCAAAAAATAACAAAATTATATGACTACAAAAATTTATATATAGGTAAATGGTAACACAATTGGTCCAAGGCTAGCGATGGATGGTTTACCTCAAAGAGGAATATTAAGCTTATTGTTAGATTTAATTTATACTGCTAATCTAGTAAAAAATTTAAACTCCACAAAAATTTTAAATTTGCAGATGATATAGTTATTTATCACGAACACATTAAAATAGAAAATGCAGTAAAATCCATTGAAGAAGGAGCCAAACATATTTAAATATGAAGTGAATTACATGGACTAAATATCTCTGATTCCAAAACTAAATTATGTATGTTTACAAGAAAACGAAAAGAAATACCCAACTACATCTTAATAAACAATGTCTCCTATCCAGTGCAAAGTTATGTTAAATATTTGGGTATTACTCTTGGTAGACAGCTTCTCTGGAAAGAACATAACGGGCAATATAGTTAAAAAACAGAAAAGGGAATAAATCTTCTTTGATTGTTGTCACACTTACGATGCGGAGCAGATCCAAATATTTCTTGGTTGTTATTTAAAAATAATATAAGAGCTTTAATCGACTATGGATCAATATTATACAATAACGCAACGCATCACAGTGTCATTTAAACAAAATAGACAAAATCGTTAATAAATGGCTTAGATTGTGTATAGGAGCCCTAAGAAGTACACCCATTAGTAATCTACAAGTCGAATGCTGTAAAATGCCAATGGATATAAGACGAAAAAAACTTGGCATCAAACTTTTAGTTAGATTGTATGAGAAAAAGCCAAGTTTAATATTCAAAATACTCCAGCTGTTCCTAGGAGACTTAACCGAAAAATATAGGATAAAAAAGGGAACTCTAAATATAGTAGATTTCTATTCAAAAATAACAATATATGCTAAACAACTATATAAAAATATGACATAAACCCAAATTAAAATTTTGACTTTAATACTCTGGAACAAGTTCAGGTATACTTGTTAAAGAACTACAGCAATTTGCCTACATCTCTAAGAAAATTAATGTTTATATCTGACAGTTCACAATTGTTCAATGGTTGTTATATGCTGTATACAGATGCATCCAAAAGTATCGAAGGTGTGGGATATGCACACTGGGATAACAATAATAATAACTGTAAAATGTTTAAACTCAATTCCATCATGAGTATATACACATAGTGGAAGTACTAAAATATTTATCTAATATAAATCATTCAAAGTTTTTAATTTATAGTGAAAGCAAAAGGTCTTTAAGTAAAATTAGTGCCATAAATCCTAAATCAATAGTAAATTACATTGAATTATATAATAATCAATAAAATTAAAAAACTTCAGCAACAAGGCAAAACTGTTAAGTTGGCATGAATTTAAAGCCACCGTGGAATAACTGGAAATGAAATAGTAGATGAATTGGCAAAAAAACGCGATGACACAAGGAGTATTAACCTATTATCTTTGTTCGTCTAGAGATATAATTATAATCAGACATATTCAAAGAGCTTAAGAAAGTATGGAAAGAAAGGTGTATTAATGAGAAAATAAATACAGAAAATCATTACAGAGCAATCAGAAACTATATTACGGATAAATCTTGGTTTTCTAAAATAGAGTTGAAAAAGGATATGACCAGAACCATATGCAGAATGAAATTTAACCACTGTCTTACACCATCATATATGTTAAAATGAATCTAGCTGATAGTGATAGTTAGTAGGTTAGGGTAACCTAAAATATAAAATTTTTAACCGTTCTCTTATATCTAATAAGGTTAATAATTTTTTTAATTCCCTGTATTCTTTAACCGATGTCCACCATCCCATTAAATTAAATTATTTATTAACATTAGAAAACAATGAGTTTCTATACGGATTATAGTATAAACAGGTTTTAGATATAAAAGAAAATTTTAGTTGTAAATATAAAGTAAGAATATTTTTGTAATTTGTTAGAATATAAAAAAATAAATAAAAAAAATTAATATAAAAAAAAGAGAGAAAATGAGGAACTTGGACAGTCCATAGTAAAGTAGCTATTGAATTAGGTAGGCAGCTGCAGAAGAGTTTGCTGTGGAACTCTGAGGACCTCATCACCTATTTTCTATATAAATAACTAAAAAAGCACCTAATAGAAAAAAAAAACTAGAATCAAATTACCAAAAAAAGACCATATATTAGAGATCAATATTAGTAATAGATGTAGGATAAGATTGTATACGAAACAATGACTAATAAAAAAATTAGTAAAAATTGTAAGATTGACCAATGGATTTAGTGTCCGCAGTCATATAAACACAAATAAACAACAATACTTATACGATGCAATTATAAATATATAAATAACAGCAATATTACGATTTTGTACCAGATTAGTCGTGATATAATTTTTTCAACATTATTATTTCATCATCGATATGATCGGCTATTTATAAGGACGATGTCATCTGCGTATCTAAAATCACTGAGACTCTTCTCATTTATGTTTATACCATACTAGTTCAGATCTGTCCTTTTTCAAGTACATTTTAAATGCGTCGTGCCTAGCTTTGGACAGACGGTGTCTCTTTGCCGCAGATGAATATATAATTTATTTGTTTATAGTTTAGAGAGTATCTTACGCTAGCTGTAGTATTTTAATAAATATATTAGAATATGTTAATGAAGCATTGGTCTATTTGGCCTTGTGTCAACGATAACATTTTTTGCTAGTTTATAGTATCGAATGCTCTCTTGCAGTCCACGCATATCAGTGCCAAACCTTATTATGTCAATTTAAAATATTAAGTGTTCCGTATTTCGATTGATTTCCTCGATATTTTGCTATCTCAGCTTACATGAAACACTGTGCGATACATTTATATGTAAAAAGCTTGCAATTTTTGATGGATTTCTTTTTAGTACGTTTCACAGCTTAAGAACCACACATCAGAGCTTTATCAGAATGGATAAAAAAGTTTTATATTGGAGAGGAAATGGCACATGTTTATCAATCTAGGTTTTGCAATTTTCATTTGTCGTCTAATCTTTTGGGAATGGTAAGGTTGACGGTTGATTTCTCTACATAAATACATATATACAGTTTCTTCCATTGGCCAAAACTGTTGCGTTAATGCAAATGTTTGTTGTTTTTATATTATTGTTGATTTCACTAAATACATTGATTTTGATTCGTTGACTCCAAGTGAACAACTTTCGCTGGCTTTTGTTAATGCCTTTACCAAATTTGAACTTGTTCCTTTATATCTATCGGAATACTGGTATAGCCGGCGTACCTCATGTTATTTAGTAAGATGTTAAATTAAGCTTCTTCCCTTCTGTTCTGCAATGATATTCCAATAACGTATTTTACATATAATCAAAAGATAGCACAAATCCTTGCCTATCTCCTATATTTTATAACTTCTAGTGCCAATAGTTGTTTCGGTTACTATTAATATACCTTTCATCTATTTCCACTTCAGTAAGTATTTTAATTAGTTAATTGCGCTGTAGACGGTTTAATGCCTTCCTGTTCTTTACTCTAATGGAGACAATATCTTATGGTTTAAAAAAAAATTATTCCATTATTTGGCTATTCAATTTAATCGATAATTTATAACCAATAACAAAAAGATGTAAGCGTATCATTATGATCTGACTACTTGATAAATGGAATCACTTATGAATCGAAACAAAACGTGATCCACGTATAATTCTTAAATGAATAAATCTATATGAATCCACGGATTCAAACATTCAAATTTGAAATTAATCAGAGAGATATTTGAACATTTCACACATGCATGTAAAACCAATCAAATTATATTCGACTGACCTACGAATCGTGGGAATACTTAACTAATACACTTATGCTACAAAAGAATTAAATATTTCATGTTCTTACTACAAAATAAATCGCAGTTTTTGTTTTATATATATATATATATATATATATATATATATATATATATATATATATGTTTTCATGTCTTCTTTGATTTCTTTTGAATTCTCTTCCATTGTCTTGTTCATCTGCATCATTAATGACATTAAAGCTGCCATATTGACATTTTCCTCTCTTTCTGGATTCATTTCTGCAGTATCTTGTGGAACTTAAACTAAACTCTTCTCTTGTATAGGTTGTGTTTCTACTTCCACATCTTCTTCATTCTTTTTGCTTCTTGTACCTTTTTTCCTTGAGACATTTTGAGACTTTACTTGTTCAAATATAATTAAAATAAAATCTATAATTTTTTCTTTCTAATGAAAATTAAAATTTAATTATATGAGAACACTTATCTTCCCAAACTAATTCTTTTAAATAGAGAGCCACCGCGGTGGGCGCCAAATTATGCTGATGTTTTATTTGTGAATGATTTTTTAATGAGCAATGAGTGTTTTTTAATAATATATATATATATATATATATATATATATATATATATATCTAAATGTATATATATATATATATATATATATATATATATATATATATATATATATATATATATATATATATATATATATATATATATATATATATATATATATATATATATATAGGGTTTTTATCGCGGTTCTCAAAGAATTAGTTTGTAAGCACTTTTTTAAATTATCTTTATTATATCTATTATGAAACACACATATATATTTAACATAGCCAATGTAAATTTAAAATAAACTATCTTTAAATTGTAATTCTTATGAAACTAATTAAATTATATAGACAATGTATATTTTAAACAAACTATCTTTAAACTGGAAATTGTTATGACACTAACTAAATTATATTAACAAAATTTTGTACCTTTCTGTCACTGAATGCCTAAATGAAACTGTTCTCCACTATATAGATTTTAATCACCACTCAATGTCTTCGTTCTCAGCTTCGGTTACCTTGTTTTTGTGAAATTACTTTTTCTAATTATCAGCTTCCACCAATTTAAAATATTTTTTTTCTTAATAGCATTTATATATAACATAATTTTTAATCTTCAATAATATTCTTCTAATATACTTTCCAATACTAACAAATTTTAATACTAAATCACTGATTATTGCATACTTTATACTTTCTTCCTAATTCTGACTGACTTTATACTGACTTCATAGTAACTGTCTTCTGTCTTACTAACTGACTGGCTCCCTTTTGAATCCAAATCACTGAATATTTATATCTTTTTCCATGTTCCAGAATCATCTGGCAAGAAATCATATTCGAATTGTTCTATTTTTAAATATATGAATTTTCTGGAATAGTCTATCTCGCAAACAGGGTTAACTCTTGTGTTCTAGAGAATTCTTTTCTTTTCTCTCGAGAATTTTGTTGACATTTAGGCTTTTCAGATCAGAATATAAACTTATATGTAATTTAAACAACCTAAATTAATAAACTACACTACTTCAAATCCGTAACTATATATAAAATAAACATTTTAAATTAAGAAATAACCCCACTTTATATTCGCAACCATCACTTGAATGTCATTTTCAGAGTATTTTTGGTTGCCTATGCACATGGCTCACTTAAATATATTTTATATTAAATTATAATTATTAAAAAAAAACTTTTTACACTTATTATATGCTAATTTCTTAAGAATACCCTCATATAAATAATTTTTATAGTATATAACTTATTAAAATAACCAAATACTTTTTATATATAACATTACCTAGTGTGTAACTTATAAATTATTTTTAATCACTATTTTTCTTTCTCCCGCATTCTATATCATTTCAATATATATATATATATATATATATATATATATATATATATATATATATATATATATATAAATGTATATATTATATATCTTTATATATATATATATATATATATATATATATATATATATATATACATATAATATATATGAATTAAGACGCCGAATATATAAAAATAAGCGGCGAAAGGAACACAATTCGTCAAACTTTCCGTATATGAATTGGTATCAAAAGGCGAAACAAGAAACAAGAATGAAGAGGTCCAGGTAGAAAAAAAACATCCTAGCTCCGAAATCTCCAAGTATTAACACGTCTGTGAATCGTATATCCTCTTGTATCTCATTCCAGGCTACTGCAACTTTCCTAATAAGAGCTGCTTAAATATGTGGAATGATTTGCAATTTCAAGAGCCTGAAACCTATTATGTTAGAAACATGTTTAATAATTGGGAACAGATCAAGCGATCGTCGTGACTAAAAGGTGGATGTGATATTGATTCATGATGGTTATTGATTATCTGGCAATATGTGGTCTGGCATTGTCTAGCTAAAAAATTGTGTTTTGGATGGTGTTTAGGTATGGAACAAAATGAGGCACCACTACTTCCTTTATATAGCGTAGGTCTATCATATTGCCTATGATGAACATTCCTGGTGATGTTCTACCATAAACAATAGCACCCCATACGATGAAAACTGTAGTCAGTCACTACTAAAGTCAAAACTAAAATAGGTATGGTGTGTTAATATACACGCGCTAAAGACAAGGAATGATGGGCTAGAAGTAGATAGATTAATCAAAATTCGATCCAGCTAGGAGTTTGTAGGGACTAATCAACACTTAGACACAGAACTGGCCTGTCTCAGATTAACAGAGTGTATGGAAAGTTAACAGGACGGTGACGATAATTGGCGATGCACATCGTTACACCACGGCGTGGGGAACGTGCCAGTCTCTATCAAATTGTGCGTAACGTCTTTATTCACGTCGCCTTCTGACTCTTTCCCGACTATCGTTTATTCCCCGACAGAAACAGGATTTGTCACGAAAATCACCTGATTCTATTCTCGCTCTCATAGAAATCTTTCTATACACCAGATTAAATGGTTACGCCGATATTCAGCAGTGAGAGGTAGCCCCAACGTGGGCATTAAGCAAGAAGGTCAAACTGTAGTATTCGGTATTATACCATACACGTATTAACCATCCTTCCATGCTCTTTAAATCACTGATTTTCATTAGTCTGATGCACTGAATCTGTCTTTTAGAGCCAAAAGTCCTAATCGTAGATTTTGTTGTTTTGTGGTCCCTCTGTGATGTCTAGGACCCCACGCTCGGTGTCCTTGGCCTTTTTGAGTCCACGTTCGTTCATACATATACTGCCTAAGGATTTATTGGTCCTCCTAGAAACTCTACACTACTTGTTGCTGCAGGTAACAACACGACAATTCGACCCCTCTTAAGGTCACTTAGCTGGGATACTCGACAAATCTTAGGCAGTCTAGGTATTTTGAGCAAAAAAATAGGCTTCGCAATAATCTACACAAAATTTTAAATAAATTGACACTATAAATTCACGAAAAAATTAATGTTTATTTACCACGAAATAGTTCACAAAGTCACCAGATATACCTGAAAATTTTAACTCCATTGCAAGATATGACTTGCTGGAATTATTAAGTAAAATTAATATTTAAATTTTAATTTTTTTGTTTAAAGTTTTCAATATAATTGTATTGGACTAAAAATATTTTCTGCTATGTGGGATCTTTTTATAAATGGGTATTCTTAAAAAGCTACCTATATATTAATACGTCAGTTAAAAAGATAAGAAATCACGATTATTTTAATTTTTTCATGATGCTGGCTATTACATATCTTAAGACATGATTAATGTGGAAATATTTCTAATAAATTTTTCGATAAAACAAAAGAAAGAGTTATAAAAAGTAATATAATACTACTATAAATGTTATTTCATATTCTTTAAAAGTCTTTTTCCTCCAATTTGTGCGGCTTTGATATCGATAGTGTCTTCTTCTGCTAGCTTTATTATTGTTCTTTTTTATTAAAGCTTTCCTTATTTCATTTGTTGATTTATCAGGCAATAATTCCGATCCTTGGTTGACTAATATTTTTCCAGAATTTGCGAACTTTTCCGTTTGTTGCTATTATGGTTTTGTTGACTTTGGTATAATTATGTATTAATATGTACTAGTCTAAGTAATTCTTCTTTAATTGATGAGCATAGTTTCATCTTTGTCTTTCAGATTCGTTATTTATTTTTTGCCATTTTTTAATTTTCTTAGAACTTTGAGGATCCTATTATCTTCAATCATTTGTTGAATTTTTTACTTTTATACTTTCGGTCGTCAGTCCTAGATTTTTGTATTATTTTACTTATCACTCTAAGTTCGTGGTATTATTTGCGTTACGTTGCCTCGTATCTATTACGTTAGTATCACAGAATAGTAAGTAGAGGAGTATGTCATTTATAAACTTATTTAGTTGCACCATTTAGAATGCTGGAAAAACTAAAAATACAAGGCAATGAAAAATTATACTTTTAATAGTAAAAATATCCTCAATTAACAAGTTTTTAGGCCTTTCTTTCGAAAAATATTCCGCATATCATGGACAGCTAGGGTGAGAAACGAGGAGGTCCTAAGAAAATAACCACTGAGAGAGAATTACTTAACTTGATCTGGATCTATAAAAAATTGGATATCTGGGTCATATTCTGAGAAGAAAAAAAATATGCAATCCCTCATTTTATTATCCAAGGAAAGATTGTTAGCAAGAAAGGAGTAGGTTACAAACAAATATCATGAAAACGGAATATAAAGAAATAAACAGGCATAAATAATAATTGCGAACTTTTTGATGCCACAAAAGTAAAATGTCTGACCAGATAATTCACCAACGCACTATAGGAGAAAAAGAATGGATTACACTCTGTAAAATAAAATAACCATAATATTTTGTAAATCTGGACGCTTAGTGTTAGGTATCAACAAATCCATTAACTAAAGCAATCTAAATGCTTAGTGTATATATCAACCAATCAAAATGTAAAGAACAGAAGAAATATAACACAAAAAATCAAAGTGGGTAATATGAAATGTCGAAAATAATTTAATTTTTAGTGAAATACCCCAGTTGGTTTATTTATTTGAATTTGAAGTATCTCTTGTTTTATAAAATGGTTTTTATTTGAATGTAAGATCTCTTAGTTGTGAATATTTGATTTATTTTTTGCAATAGAGTGATTTCTTTCTTCACCAGCCGCAGTATTTGTATTGGACTGAAAAATAGGATTAATTTAATATTATTTTCCTTTAATTTCTATTCTTCCTCTGGTTTAGGTTCTATTCTTCCTCTGGTTCAGGTTTTATTCCTCTCGGTCCTATCTTCTTTTGTTATTAAATTTTTCTTTTTCGTTATCCTTGATTTTTCTTGACTAAAAATGGGGATCCTCGGATCACTACTGATGATTCTATTGTCCATTTCTGTATTTATTTCTTGCTGGAGCTCCGAGGCTGTATAGTACTTCTCATTAATGTAAAGGTTATGATTTTTTATAAAGCATGTATTTTTTATATCCCGCCTAGCGAGTAGTAGATGCTTACTTAATATGTAGTTTTCTCGAACAATCCCAAAAATAAATATATTATTTTGCCTTTTATATTTTTTAGTTATTTTAATTTTGTTCTTTAAGTATTCATTTTCTTGTGAGTATTTTACTTTGCGTTGTATTTATTAAATTTGTAGAGTTAATCTTACTTCTGAAGCAATAATCAAATTCTTTAGATCGCTATTTACTTTTTATATTTCTTCCAACAATTTATTATTTGTAGCTACAAAAATATTCATTATTCTTTTCAGTATATTTTAAGTAGTGTATGGCCACTTAATTTAGTTTTAGATATTATAAGAAAGCAAATTGTCTTTGTTTTTTGAATATACCTACTTCGAATATAAAGGTTATGAAAAGTTTATATTGTTTAAACTGAAAATACTTAACATGCTTTTCTTACATAATTTGTGATGTTAGTCTTATCTTTCACTTACGAATTTGTTTTTAATTTAAATCCGCTATATTTTCCATGACTCATCAACATGGGCCCCGGCAGCGGAGTACAAGTGAGTTCAATTGCACTCCCCTGTCCTAAGAAAAAGTACATAGATATACATGTATAGAGTCATATTTTATATTGGTTAATAGTATGTGTAGATGCAAACGCCTTCCCCTGAAAACAGATGTACCCCTCTGAAATATTCCTGGCGGCGCCAATGCTCATCATTACTCAGTATCAGCTACATATACACTTGTTCATACAAACGCATCCACACACGATGTAAATCAATATAAAACAATGGATGGAGAACTAGACTTTGAAACTAACAAATATACAGGAGATGGTATACCTATATTAAAAACAGCATTAATTATGTTGACTGTAAACACAATGTTTTAAAAGAGAGGAAGTCAATTTATCACAGAGAAAAGCTAACAAAATCACTCCCAAACATTTCTCCCAAAAATGTTGTAAGAATAAAAGATATACGTAAATTTAAGGACTGTAAGGTTATAATTAGTGAGATCATGAATCAACAATATCATAAGTTGTTTCTGCTCGATATCAAAATAAAAAATGAAACTAAACGAAAATATCGGAGGGGTACACAAAAAATCAAGTGCTAGATATTAGACGATAAGGAAGAAAAACTATTCAGGGTGAAAGTCGTCAAAAAATATGCTGAAATATAAAAAGCAATCTTATTTTGATGTGAAGGAATATGGTCAGTAATATTAGATATACTACTGAGGAAATAGTTAAAAAACCTCAGGAAATGAGCTTGAAAATAAAGGACTTGGTAGTTGATTTTTAAGTTCTAGGAAGTTGAAGGAAAGAAAGACAAAAAAATGGGGGAAGATGTTTATGCAGGACACGTATGTATAGGGTGTTGATGTTGGTATCACCTGCCATAGAAACGCTATAACGACGTCGCTTTTAGCACTTATCAACAGCTGACTCTCTCTCTACATACCAGCACTCCTACCAACATCCCACTACTACCATCAATTCTCGCTGGAGATGTAACACCGCAAAAAATATAAACCGTCGTAAACTAAGACAGAGAACGTAGTTATATCGGCAATATTGATCTTATAAGAGCTCCTATCCCGAGTCTTTGAGTATCGATCAAACGCCAACCATACTTTCCGTTCCCCGTCCTTGTCGACTAGTGATCAATCGCTTCCGTTCCTTGTTAGTTGTCGAGTAGTGATCGACTTTCCCTCTATATACCTTTATGCCATGACTTATACCTCCTTTACATTAATGACAGAGTCGAAGTTGTGAACTACCTGTACAAATTTATAAGAAGTATACCCGTACGAGGTTTATGTCTTTAGGGTAGGCTTTAATCTGTATCATGGCAATAATTCTATCTGTAAGTAGCACAAAATTCTTTACTGTTTTGTTACATTTTTGATCTACTATTAATGCTACTCCATTATAGTGGTGTATATCATTGTTTACAATATATTGAATATAATATTCATCTACTTTTAATCTATCTATTTCCGGTCATCTCACTTTACTCACACCGAGGATGATTCAGTTAAGGTTGATCTGCACCCCCCAAAAGACAAATCCCAAATTCAAAAAATTTGAAAAAATTTGAGAAGGTATATGTGATGACTAGAAGTATTTTGACAACTTTTAAACAAACTTCATGTTTTCGTTTTTGAAAAAACTCAAAAAAACTACTTTTTTCCAAGTATAAAGCGGGAAAACCAAACATAGGATTTTGTTAATTTTTTTACAGCATCAAGATATGATTATAAGAAATACTTATGAATTTTTTGAAAATTTTTGAATTTACAGTTTTGTCCCAATAGTAAAAAATAATATGTTTCGGCTTATAATAAAGTTATCGGTAAGAAACCGAAAGATTTTTTAATAACAACATATATAAAACTGTAAAAGTGGATAATATTTGCAACAAAAATTTAAATATTTTTTCCTAAACATATGAAAAATCTCGTTAAACAAGAATTATGTCTTGAACTGCCGCCTTCAAATTGTAATGTAGGGAGATGGCTCCATCTGAAGCAATGGTAGTATTTATCATCGATAGATAGCATTACGTTCGGCTTCGAAACGCTTCAAGCGAAACGTCACACTAACAGGGTTGCCATATCAATTACTTTGTACAACACTTTGGCAGATAACAACAAAATTTAATAGGAATGTTATCGGTTTGAACTTTGAACCGGTCATGCTGAAACTTACAGAGTTACAGAATAGTAGATACTGCAACTTTTATTTTGAGAGTATTATATCATAAAATTTACACTCTATAAGTAATATATCTACAAAAAACCTATTTAGTTTTAAAAACCTATTTAGGCGTTTTTAGTTAATTATTTTAGTATTTATAAAAATAGTGTTTCTTGCATAACCAGTGGCGTACACAGAATTTGTCTGAGGGGGGGTTTGAAATTTTTTTATGCTACCTCCATTTTGAGTCCCTAAAATTTGGGTTTAAGTTTAATTTAAAGTAGTAAAGATTGTAGCAGTGCCAAAGATTCAGGTATCTATTATCCTGCCTACCAACTAAAACCACCCTCTCTTACTTGTGTGAAGACATTTTTGGAACACTCCCTTCTCTTATCTAAATCTTATCTATTGTTCTGAAACTATTTTCTTGTGGCTTTTAAGGTAATTACTATTTTAATGGGAATAAGCCAACTTGTAAATACAATACATTTTGGAGAGGGCTATCGCCGTATTCCCGTTCTTCTCCGCCAATCCTGCCGGTTTAAGGCATGCTCCTCCTCCAAACCTTTCGATTCCATCGCTCTTCTAATTCCTTCATTCCATGAGCGTCAAGTTCTACCTCTTTCTCTTCTTCCAGAAGGCATCCATTTGTGAAGTTTTTGGGGCCAACGTTCGTCAGGCATTCTCAATAGGTGTCCAAACCATTTTGAACCTCTTTTTTTCTATTCTGCCAATGACCGTTTCTGTAGCGTTGGTCTTCCTTTCCTGGCTTGATGTTCTAGCACTTCTTCTCAAATAATCCATTTCAACTGCTAACAATCTTCTCTTCAGGTCTGCATTGACAATTGTCCATACTTCAGAGCCATAACAAAGAACTGATTCAACCATGGTTTGCCCTATTCTTTTTTTGGTCCTTTTGGAAATGTTGCGATCCCACCATAAGGAGTTCAGACATTCTACAATTTTACGTCTCTGAGTAATTCGGTGTTTAATTTCGGTTTGTCCCAAGCCGTTCTTAGCAATGAGTGCACTTAAATATTTAAATTTTTCCACTTGTTTGATTTCCACGTCCTCGTCGATCAACACTTCAAACCTTGCATCTGAATTGATAACTAAATATTCTGTTTTCTTCATGCTGACTTGTAACCCACATTTTACATATTCTCTGTATAGACGCTTTATCATAAATTCTAGATCATAAAAATCTTGAGCTAGGACGACTTGGTCATCCGCAAAGTTCAGGTTGAACAGTACGTCATTTCCTATGGGGATTCCCATTCCCAGGCAGTGGTTTTTCCAATTATGGAGGGCTGCCTCAATATATAAATTAAACAGTGAGTGTGATATTCTGCATCCTTGTTTTAGTCCTTTAGTTACTTTTATTGGCTCTGATAGTCTATTTCCGATTTTTAGGTAAGTAGTGTTCTCCCTGTATACTTCTGTAATTATTCCTAAAAGGTATGGACTAATGCCGAGTTGTTGCGACAATTTAAGTCTTGGAACTGTATCATACGCCTTTTCTAGGTCGATGAAGGCTAGATGTACTTTGGTACCAACTACTATTCTTTTTTCTATTAATTGTTGGAGTATAAACAAGTTATTAGTGCAAGATCAAAGATCAAAGATTCAATTAACCTTCAATTGTGGCTTATTTCCATTAAAATAGTAATTAGATCTTATCTCTGTCGTTGGCTCGGTTGGTGTTTCTCTTCTTCTTCTTTCTTTTTAATGACTGCTTGGATGTAATTGTGAACACTATTCCATCCCTCCGTACTTCCAGTCATCTTCACGATCATCTCTCTTACAGTCACAGGGTTCATACCTATTTCTTTCTCTGTTTCTCTCCACTGTACATCTATTACACTCCAGCATTGTGTGAGTAACAATGTCGGAATATTCGCAGTATAGGCATTTATCTGTATCTGTCTTTCTGAACCTATGAAGATACGCCCTAAAACAGACAATCTAACCAGTCCCCTTAGACTCGGGATTAGCATCTTGGTCCACTGGGCAACATCTTCCTTGTTGTTCTCCTCTTCTTGCCATCTTTCCATTGATATTTTCCTTTCTTTTTTTTATAGCTGTTGTCAAATGCTCTCTTCTCTCGTCTCTTTACTACTGCTAGCACATGCAGAGAAACACAACCCGTGATAGTCCACAATGTCTACCACCTGTCTACTTTTGTTATAAGCCTAATATTAGATATGTATATCTAATATCATATTGTGTATTTATACAATAATTATTGTGTTCTGCATATTTAACGTGGTAATTTAATTATTCAATTAGCGTTGTTGGATTTTTTGTATTGTGTGTGAGAGTCAAGTTACATTTTCCTACTATTCTTTATATAGTTTTTTACTGGTAAGATAGAAAAATCTTTATTAACATCAAAAATGGGTGCCATATTAGAATTATTTGAACTGGATGCTGGTGTAATAATTATAGAAGGTATTTCAAACGAACTTATTCATATTCGTATTCATATTCAATGTCTAAATATTGCACAAGAAGAAGTTATAAGAATAACTAGGACAAAATCGAAGTCACTAAGAATCGTCTGTAATAGTTGCTATACATTCTAAGATCAGTTTAATAAATTATCTGATTTAATTTCTAAGTTATCAGATAGATTCGCATCGATTAAGGATTGTCTCGAGGCCTTGGAACAACTTTCTCAAAGTAACTCAATTGAGTTACTCGAGGATTGTAACAAGAAGCAAATATTCGTTATCAGTTTCCACGTTTTTCCATTTTTCGTATTGGCAGGTTAACAATAGTAATAAGCCTAAGTCATTAACGGTTAAATTTGCAGATAATAATCGTCCATTATTTATGTTGCACAATTAGATGAGGTGGTTAAGAACCAAATTTTCTAGAGTTCAATTTTAAAGGATGACATAACTAAATATCAACCAAACTATTTGAATAAATGGCGAGAGGAACTGGAAAAATATAAAGTACTTAACAAAGAACTAACAATAAAGTATATTAATAAAGTTTCAACTATTATTAGTACTAACCAACAAAATACCGCAAAAAACGAATAAAGACAACAACCAATATTTTTTAGACCAATATTGCTTCTTTACATTTTAGTTACATTTTACATATAGTTTTCTGACTTTTTGTCATTTAAATCTTCTCATGCCGATATTCATATTTCCGATATACATAATATGTTTGGGATGGAGTTCCTCTGAAGTCGCTACGGGAAGTTAATGATTTTGGTGTTACGGTCAACCAAACATTAAGTTGGTCTACTCAAACAGCAAAATAGTTAGTAAAGCGAATTCTGCTTTATACTTTATATCAAAAGCTTTTCATAGAATGTCTCCGGACTTGTTTTTATAGTAGAAGCTACTAGTTTAAATAGTTTCAAAAACAAGAAAACGAAAACGAACAGAATATTGTACCTAGCCTTATGTTAACTATATTGTTTGTATTTTTTTTCTATTTATATCTTTCCTAACCCAGGGAATAACTTATTTAATTCCCAAAGATCAAAGTAACACTCAAGATCCAACCAAGTACCGCCCAATTACTTGTCTTCCAACTCTGTATAAATTGGTCACATCCTGTGTAGCCCGGCGTATCAACCTGAATCATCTATTGTATATGGATGATTTAAAACTATTAGCTTCCACTCGAAGCCACCTGGATCAGATGCTAAAAACAGTAGAAAATTTCTCTAATGATATTAGTATGCACTTCGGTCTTGACAAGTGCCGTATAATCAAAGGAAAGGTTTAGCCCGGCTGATTCGATATGCAAAACGGCCAGAACATCGAGGCCATCGGTGAAAATGATATGTATAAATACCTAGGAATAAAGCAATCACGGAAGATTGACCATAAGCAAATAAAAACTGAGATAATTACTGAGTTTATACGAAAGGTAAAACAGCTGCTTCGTTTACACCTTAACAGTAAAAATTTGTTTAAGGCACTAAACATCTACGCATGTTCCGCGCTTAGCTATTCATTTGGTAATGTTAAGTGGACAAAAACGGATATAGAAAATCCACAAGAAAAATAAATTCCTGTAGCTGGCTGTATACCATGTAACACAAAAAGAGGTTTAATCTTTGTATGTAGGTATATAGGTATATTTTTTTAAATATACCTACATACAAAGATTAAACCTCTTTTTGATATAGAAAATCTTCAGCGAAAAGTACGAACACACCTCACCAAGGCACAAAAACACCATCCTCGAAGTGCAGTAGAAAGAACGACATTACCGCGGTATTTCGGAGGACGAAGACTTATGGATATAAGTGAGCAACTCGAAAAACAAATTACTAATTTAAGAACTTATTTTCAGGTGCAAGCTGAGACATCTACTTTACATTGCGCGATTTGTGCAGTAGATCACAACACCGATCTAACTGAGGGAACCAGAAATGCGCATAAACCATCTTATTAAGGACGAAAAAATGCGCACCTGGATGGGTAAACCTCTGCACGGGCGACATCCCATTGAGGTCAGTCAAGACCATTCATTGTCAAGACAATATAGCGTCGAACTATTGGCTGACATCAGGAAAGATGTTCCCTGAAACAGAAGATTCACTACTGGCCATTCAGGATCAGGTTATACCAACCAAAAATTACCTGAAATATATCGTCAAAGACCCTCAGGTCCAGAATGACAAATGCCGATATGGATGTTAAGCTCAGGAAACCATCCAACATCTTACCGGGGCTGTCAGGCATTTGCTGCAACTGAATATAAGGAACGGCACGACTCAGTAAGAAAGATCATTCATCAAGAGATAGCTATCAAACTGACACTTCTTCAAACAAACCATCTTCCATATTATCAATACGTTCCTGAGAGTATACTTGACAATGACAACTACAAGCTATACTGGGACCGCACTGTGCTCACAGAACAAACAGTGGCACATAATAGACCAGATCTCATACTGGTTAATAAACTAAAGAGACAAACAACATTAATTGATGTGGCGATACCCAACAACAATAATCTTCGTGTTAAACAGAACGAAAAAATCGCCAAGTACAGGGATCTGGAAATTCAAATACGAAGACAGTGGAGAATGGAAAGTACCCAGACAATACCTATTATTCTCTCCACTACTGGAGTCATTCCAAAGAAACTCCTAGAAAACATAAAAAAGCTAGGTCTGAATGAACATCTCTACAAGACTATGCAGAAAGCTGTAGTACTCTCAACGTCGAGATGTGTACGAAAATTTTTGGGAGATACTCCAACATACCAAGCCACCTAGGGCTCGATAACACGGAAAGAGCCCCACCAGAGCTCAATCCTTTTGATACCGTAGGTATCTGGGATGAGTCAATTTTCCCCTTAGATGGAGTGTGAGCCGTATGACTAAATCTGGGATACTAATACTCAAAAGCAAACTTAATTCCAAGCCCATAGTAAAAGCAATAAACACATACGCAATACCACTTTTCACATACTCATTTGGCTTTATAAAATGGTCGAATACGGAAACTGAAGAACTAATTAGACCAAATAGAACCGTGATAACTAAATAGGCATCAACTACCCCAAATCGTACATCCAACGCATGACACTACCACGCACACAAGGTGAGAGAAAAACATCGTGTTTTGGAAATATCATTCACTTCTTAAAGATAAAAAACAGCAAAAAACAAAGACAAAAATATATAGAGCAGCAATTAGACCGGTGATAGCATACGTAGCAAAAGTAATATGTCTTACGAAAATAGATATAAAGAAAATAAAAATATAAATAAAAAGTAAAATATAAAGAAAAAGTAAGAATTATTAAAAGCAAAATGATAAAAATAAACAGCCCAATAAAGCCCGAACAAGGAGAATATAGAAGACTAATGAAGCATGAAATAAGAAATAGAAATATAACCTAAGGGGAAGACATAGTGAAATTTATTAATCCACACAGACTGAGATGGTTTGGACACATACAAAGAAGAGAAAAAGATGCACTAATAAGGAAGATAACAAACCTGAAACCAGTAATAAACAGACCAAAAGAAAGACATGTTCGCATGTTTTAAATAACATTTTTGACGATTGACCATTTTTCATATAAATCCCACTAAAATATTTAATAATACCAGATAATTTAATTTTTAACTAAGTATCAACAAAAATCTAATATATGATTGCATGTATAAATTTAATGGTAATACGATATTCACAGATAGCGCCGCTAAGTATTTCTTTGTCGATAAAAATGTTTACATAATAAATATGTGTCATTTTTCAATGATATGTGTGGATTATGTTCTTGCAAATGCGTAACTTTAATATATTCCGATTGACACAGCGGAGCAGTAAAATATTATACATAAAGATGTTGTTAAAGATATCTTTGCTTACTTGGTCTACTAGGTATTTGATAAAATTTTTGTCTACACAACTTGGCAACTCAGCCAATGGATATAATGATAGAAAACTGTAATTTATATTAGGGTTTGAAAATATCACAGAGTCATCATGTAGAAATCTACGATTAAGTTAAAAAAATTACCACAGTAGTATGCCGCAGTAGAGCCATCTCTAGGATCAGAAACA
Organism: Diabrotica undecimpunctata; assembly: GCF_040954645.1. NCBI lineage: Eukaryota > Metazoa > Arthropoda > Insecta > Coleoptera > Chrysomelidae > Diabrotica > Diabrotica undecimpunctata. Next base: position 82,765,015 of record NC_092807.1, read on the forward strand.
AATTAATCGAGGGTGAAGATCAACCTTAATTTTTTTTATTTCTTCAATTATGTTATGAGTTTTACTTACGGCAACATTATAGTTAAAACATAGAAAAGAGGAGGAGATTTTTTTTTCGGTATATTATTATTTTATTTTTTGTTGAAGCTTTTGGATTAAAACATAAATCTGTTATGGAATAACCAATTATTATTTTACTACACCAATCGCACTTCATTTTTTTTATCATGTCACATTATTCTAAAAATTTTAAAGTCTTCAAATTATATCGATACATTTCCTAAATATACTTCTAGGCTATAACGTAAGTTGGAACTTCTTCCAAGGAGTTCCAACTTTCTTTAGGTTTGACTATCATGATCTTTTTATAGAGAATTTTTGAAAAAATAACAACAAATTAAAAAATATAAATTTGATATTTGCGCTGCTTAAAAAAAACTAAAACAAGGTTATATACTCAGTTATGCCAGTACAGCTTTTTGTGAAGTTTTATTAATTTGATTTAATCTTTTTAATTTGCGAGTTAATAAATACGGCTTCAGGGCCAGTCCCAATATAGCTATAGAATTAGAATATAAAATATTTTATATATTAAAGAAATTATACATATATTATTATTTAAAATCATAATTTTTTTTAATATTCTTAATAGTTAATTTAAAAATCTATGGAGTATACACTAAGACTTCAAAGCTTCTTTTTATTGCTCATCCACTTTCAAAGGTTGGCGATCCAAATGACAATTGCAGCTTTGGAAACTGCTGCACGAAAGATTTCTGCAAATGAAGACTACAGGGAAAAAACCAGACATGTCAATTTTTTTCAAATTTCAGATTTCTATTCTATGGTATAGAACACGCGGAGAAGCACATTTTAGAGCTATCGTACAGGGTAAAAAGTAGTCTTGTCTTAAGTAATTACACTTTAAAGTTTCGGGGTACTGGGAAAAAACCAGCTTTGTCCATGCGTCCAGTGAAAGAACCAGATATGTCACAAGTTTCACGGTAGATAGCGTTGGATTGATTTAAAAATTATTATTAAACAATGCGTGTTTCAATAACAGAAAGTTTTTTTGTAAGAACAAACATTTGTGAATATCGAATATAATTATTTTTCTGAATGATTAAAGGTTCAACAAGACATTTATGCATTGATATAACATAACGTACTAGAAAAACTCGTTTTGTTTCTTGTAAAAATATAAACAGGCAGGTATAAAAAGTTCGCATTATTCACACATTAATTTCACAATCTTCCGATTAATACATTATATCGTAAACAACAAAATCCATGGGCTTCGTGAAATAAAAATTACATATTCCATCCGTGGACATTCATACTTAGAGTGTGACAAGAATGTTGGACTGTGGAATCTAAAAATTACTTTTGAAGTACCAAATGGTTTAGAGACATGATTAAGGGGTCCCGCGTAAAGCCGTCTCCATTCATCGTCGTGAAAGTAACACGAAAAATAGTTTTGGACTGAAAATCATTTTTGGACAAAAAGTATGTTCCAAAATGTCCTTTCAAAACTCAGGTTTTGAAAGAGTTCGTTGTATTCGTCACAATACAACGAATGACCTTAACAACTACGGAGTTGAAGAATGGAGAATTTGAATTACCATTACCAGGACCCCTTGCAATTTCAAAAGCCAAGCACAGCGATTTAATGAGTCTTATGAGATTCTGTGGTCCTGCAGCTGTGGACTTTTTCTCCGTCTTACCTTATAATTAGTCGTAACAGGTAAATTATTATTATTATAATTACTCTTTTTTTATTTCTTTATTTAACGTCGGCGTCGATCTACTTCTGCGATTAAAACTAAACACCGACGCCCGGAGCACGCTTCCACCAACGGAAAATTTTGACGAATGCCCTGGTGTTCCAACCAGAGGTAGGGATCTTTAACGAGCCATGTTACAGTAAAACCTGTGTTAACGGCCACCTGTCAAAACCGGCCACTTGTACTAGCCGGCTAGTTTCAAAGTTCCCCAAACCAAAATTTGTGAACTACAAAACCTGGTATTAGCGGCCACCTTTTTATATCGGCTGTCATTTTTAGTGACCGTTATTGACAGGTTTTGCTGTATTTATTATTACCTATCATTCACAATAGAAATACTAATCAAAATGAAACCTATTTTCATTATTGAAAGCATTGACAATTTTCTGTTTCAGAAGACTAAGCTGGTTCTTTCAATGGACAAATTGCGGTTGACAAGAATTTCCTGGATTTTTAAAGAGTGTAACACATTTTTCTGAATAAAAACAGTGCAATGCCGTTCATGTGTTTTTATGGAGCAATTTTGACTCCCGAGTTTTATTATACGTTTCAATGTAAGACACATTATGGTCTTTAAAGTTAAATATGCATTTTTCTCGGTTTTATGAAATTTTGACATATCTGGTTTTTCCCTGTAGTCTTCAAATGAGCTGTCATGACGAATTACCGCATTTTTATATGTTGTAGTTCTTGTGCGCTGATTGCTATTGGGATGGTATTCTCAGAGTACCTAATGTTGTCTATGCTGGTTCCGTTAATCTTGATTCCAAATTGGATCTTGTCTAATGCTTCTTTAAATATAGATTTCAAATACAGATGAAATAATAGCGATGACAAGACGAAACCCTGTCGCACTTTTAGGCGAATTTGTATATTTTCGAATGTTGTGTGCTTTATTTTAACTGTTGCTGTTTGTTATCAATATAGTTCTGATATAATTTGCAAGTCTTGTTTATCAATTCCAGTTGTTCTTAAAATTTCGATTATCTTTTGATGGTTAACGCAGACAAATAATATTCGATAATTAATAGGACATGCGTATTCGTCTACATTTATATCTCTGCGTCATTTTAGTAACACATTTAAGGCAAAAAAACCTTATCGTGTTCGCAATCCGTCTCGAAATCCGAACTGAGTGTCACTCGTCTGAAACTCACATTTCTTATAAATTCATCCAAAATATGGATAATTCTGAGAAAATTTTAAGTAATGTTTAACTGATTTTAGCCACTCTGATGGTATTTTGCCTTTGCCATATATATATATATATATATATATATATATATATATATATATATATATATATATATATATATATATATATATATATATATATATATATACATATATTGAAATGAATAGAATATAGGAGAAAGAAAAATAGTGTTTAAAAGGTTAATTTACAAGTTATATACTAGAGAATTTTATAAAAATTATTTATGTGAGGGCATTTTTAAGAAATTAGCATATAAAAAGTATTTTTTTATAATTATAATGTAAATATATTTAAGTGAGGCATGTGATTAAGCAACCAGATATACATACTCTCCAAGTGACATTTAAAATAATAATTAGGAATATAAAGTGGGGTTATAATATTATGTTAGTTTAAAATGTTTAATTTATATAAAGTTACTGATTTAAGTGTATATTCTGATCTGAAAAGCCTAAATGTCAACAAAAGTCTCGATAGAAAAGTAAGGAATTCTCTAGATCACCGGAGATGGCTTTGTTTGCGAAATGGATTGTTCCAGAAAATTCAGACATGTAAGAGATGGAACAAATCGAACATGATTTCTTGCGAGATGATTCTGGAACATGGAAAAAGATATAAATACCCGGTGATTTGGATTCAGGATGGCCAGTTTAGTATGAAAGTTAGTTAGAGTTAGCATCAGTTACAGTTTAGTCAGAATTAGGAAGAAAGTATAAAGTATGTAATAATCAGTGATTTTATTATCAGTAAGAATTAGTATTAAAATTTGATAATATTGGAAAGTATATTAGAAGAATATTGGTTCGATATTGGAAGAAATTAAAAATTATGATTGGAGATTAGTATAAATCAACTTATGATAATTATATGGTGATTGGATATTGGTATATTGAAAAGAAGAATAAATATAAATGCTGTTTGCTGGTTTGCTTGGTGGTTTATAAATGCTTAAGAAGAAATATATTTTAAATTGGTGGAAGCTGATAATTGGAAAAAGTAATTTCACAAAAACAAGGATAACCGAAGCACAAAGACATTGAGTGGTGATTAGAATCTATATAGTGGAAAACAGTTCATTTAGGCATTCAGTGACAGAAAGGTACAAAATTTTGTTAATATAATTTAGTTAGTGTCATAACAATTTCAATTTTGAAGATAGTTTGTTTAAATTTTACATTGTCTATAGAATTTAATTAGTATCATAAGAATTTCAATTTAAAGATAGTTTATTTTAAATTTACATTAGCTAGTTTAGATATATATGTGTGTTTCATAGTAGATCTAATAAAGATAATTTAAAAAAGTACTTACAAACTAATTCTTTGAGAACCGCGATAAAAACCCTATATATTATGTTATTAAAAATACTCATTGCTCATCATTCACAAATAATACATCATAACAATTTGGCGCCCAACGTGGGGCTCTCTATTTAAAAGATTTAGTTTGGGAAGATAAGTGCTCTCATATAAGTAAATTAATTATCAGTAGAAAGAAAAAATTATAGATTTTATTTTTAATTATATTTGAACAAGTAAAGTCTCAAAATGTCTCAAGGAAAGAAAGGTACAAGAAGCAAAAAGAATGAAGAAGATGTTGAAGTAGAAACACAACCTGTACAAGAGGAGATTTTAGTTCAAGCTCCACAAGATACTGCAGAAATGAATCCAGAAAGAAAGGAAAATGTCAATATGGCAGCTTTGATGTCATTAATGATGCAGATGAACAAGACAATGGAAGAGAATTCAAAAGAAGTCAAAGAAGACATGAAAAAAATGGAACAGAAAATGGAAGAGAATACGAAGAAAATGGAACAGAATACGAAAAAAATGGAAGAGAACACGAAAAAAATGGAAGAGAATTATAGAAAATTAGAAAAGAAAATAGAAGATAATAATAATAAAATTGTAAAACAAATAGAAAAACAAATAGATAAAAAACTTGAAGCTGCAGAGAAAAAAGTAGCAAATGAAATAAAAAATATACGGAATGACTACAAGAAAAGGATAGAAAATGAGAGGATATATTATAAGATAGATATAGAACAGAAAATAGAGTTGCAGAAATGTAACTTAGAAGTAAAAATTAACGAAGACAGGAGAAACACAGAAGAAAAATTAGACGATATACAACAAAATATCCAAATAAATAGTAATCAAATAAGAAATGTGGAACAGAGAATAGATGATATTTCACAAATGAGAGACATAGGGAGACCTTACTTAAATTCAACAAATGAGACTGGGATTAAATTCTCTGGTAATATAAAAAATTTGCATCCTAGAGTATACATAAATAGTTTAAAACATAAATTAAGATTTGTAAATAATATTAATGATATTAAAGATTATATTAGAATGACATTAAATGAGAATGCAGCAACTTGGTTTGCTAGTATTGAAAATGATTTAGATAATTTTCAAACATTTGAAAATAAATTTTTAAATTATTATTGGGGTGAATTAGAGCAAGCCAAGTTTAGAGAAATTCTATATTTTGGAAAGTATAATCACAATTTAAAATCAAATATGGTAGATTATGCATTGAAACTGATAACAGTTGCAAAATATTTAGAACCACCACTTAGAGAGGATGAAACAGTCTTAAATGTATCTAGACATTTTGATGCTGATGTTGTGCATACAGTAACTGTACAAAATATTCAAACAATAGAGAGTTTTATTAATTTTATTCAAAGAATTCAAAGAGGTAATATGACAAGTAATAATGACAACAATAGAAAAGGCAATAATAACTTTCAATATAATAAGAATGATAATCAACAATATAGATAATCATATAACAATAATACTAGATATGGTGATAATTTACAAAATTTTAATAATAATAACAGTAATCAAAATAGACAGAATTTTAATAACAATACTAGTTATAATAGACAACATTTTAATAACAGTACTAATAATAATAGACAAGATTTTAACAATAGAAGAAATACAGAGCGACCTAACTATAACAGACAGGTAAATTGTGATCGAAGGAATAGGAGCTGCGAAGACAGGGAACGAAAGTGTACAAGGCAAGAAAATGTGAGTAGAAGTCATAGTAGGGAAAGACATAGGACATCAGATCCAAGTGGTCAGAAACAATCTGACAATTCTAATAATCTAAATTTTGTTCAGTAAACTTTCTGAATTACAAGTTGGGCCATTGCTATTATGAAAAACCTTCTGAATTTATTTCTCTAGATGAAGATAAAATTATTGAATCTATTAATTTAATTTATATAAATGTTTTGGCCAAAAATAAAATGATTAAGATTATGATAGATACTGGTTCAGAAAGTACTTTAGTCTCGGAGAATTTTATTTTTAATACATTAAAACTATCAGATATAATAAAGATTCCAAAAATTAAAATTGTTGGTGCAAATAATAAGAAGTTGGGTGAAATTGATAAACTAGCCAATTTTAAAATTAATATTCTTAATAAAGAAATTAATATGCAAGGATTTATTGTCAAGGATTTATGTGTTGATATATTAATGGGAAATTATGAATTGGAAAAGAAGAAAGTAAAGATAGATTTTGAAGAAAAAATGGTAACTTTGGAAGGGCAAAGAATTAAATTTATTAAGAAAGATGAGGTGGAAGAAGGAATAAGAGTTGATAGGATATTATTAAAAGGAAATAATGATATTTATGAAGAAGAAATATATTTTGATGATAGGGAAATGTCCCAAAAGAATGTAAAGAATAATTGTAGTGAATATTTAAGGAATGGAAATTTTAAGCAGATGGATGCCTACTAGGTGGAGTATGTAAAATTGGAAGCAGGAATTTAATTAGTTTCATAAGAATTTCAATATAAAGATAGTTTATTTTAAATTTACATTGGCTAGGTTAGATATATATGTGTGTTTCATAATAGATATAATAAAGATAATTTAAAAAAGTACTTACAAACTAATTCTTTGAGAACCGCGATAAAAACCCTATATATATATATATATATATATATATATATATATATATATATATATATATATATATATATATATATATATATATCTATATATATATATATATATATATTAGTAAAAACCACTCATTGCTCATCATTCACAAACAATACATCATAACAATATATATATATATATATATATATATATATATATATATATATATATATATATATATATTATATCTTATTGAATAGTGCTATTATCAAGTCTAGGCTTTTACTTTCGTTGTATGCAATTAATTTAAGTAGTTTAACATCGATATTGTCTGGACTAATGACTTTTCCAATATTCTGAGTTTTTACATTTTTTTTTGGGTATTTATAGACATTTTGTCATTTATTTTATCTCTGTGGATGGTGAAGCACAGGGTCTATCGTCGTCAAAAATATTCTGAATGTATTTTTATCTCTACAGTTTCTCTTCTGTACCTATATTTATTTAGTTATTATTATTTCTTAATATATTTTTCTTATCATTTTCTGTGTCTACCTGTCGTTTCTGTCCCTTTTTTATAGGCGTATCGTATCTATCGGAAGGACGTGTCGTATCGTTCATTAAGTTGTTAAATTTCTAGGTATATTTGTTGATATTCAGTTGTATTTAGCTTCTTTGCATTTTTTCTTATTTCTGCTGTTATTCTATTGGGTATATTTTTTTTCGTTTTACTACGTATATTTTTTCGTAAACTTAAGATTTTCTTCTTGTATTTTGTCATTTTCATTTTAAGAGCAGTCCATGTTACTTCAATGCCTGTCTGTACTAAGTTCTGCATCTGTTATATTTCTTTCTCGTCCTTAATGTTTTTTGCTTTTTTCATTTCAGGGTTTTTCAGTTGTGAGATATAAATTATTTTTGACACTTTTTCTGTTTTAACTTTAAGAAATCTTTTTAATCTAACACCATTATAACTGGTATTCAAACTGCTTCAGGTAGGCTTGTGATAGTCTAGTTTCCAGTCGGTCCTGGATAATTTGCTCTATACCTTGAGCTGGTACTGATGATCTCTGCTGCCCTTCACCAGGGAGGGATAGAAAATGGGTAACAAGATACTGGAAGAAAAAAGGAATGGGATGCGAAGCAAAGCATGAGTCGCGTGGTCAGGGTCGCTTTACTAAAGAAGGCCTATTCTTTACCGCCTACTTTCCACATGTTGTCTCTCTTATATACATCCCTATAATCATTATTTACTGGATTGTGGAGCTCTGGTGTTTCATATTGCTCTAACTGGTAGCATCATTGTTAGCTTGCATTTTTTTTATTAAAAATAAATATTTAAATTTAAAGTTTTATACTATAAACAAAACACTACCTTCTTTTCATAGAACATTTATCGATGACCTACAAACGCCGAATTTTTTAGTGTGTTGTGAATTAGATCAATTCGACTCGAGCAGAAGAACAGTCAAGACGTGTCCAAAAGCGAGCAGCACAGCGTAGCTTGGAAGGGGCCTGGCACAGTGGCTAATAGTTATTAACAGAACTAAGGGGCGAAAACCGCGTAAACCTAGTGTCTCCAAACTGACAAGGTGAAGGGCTTATGCTAGATCTATCTTAGCTAAACCGAAAATATGTATGGTGTCGACAGGTGATAGCACACAGGTGCTATCACCTGAAGCAAAATTTAACGGCAACCCCTCGTCTCCAGCCAAGTCAACGGATGGCTCAATATCCAAAATATGTAAAACATTTGTTACTAGCAATAAAGACCCCGAATCCGAAACCCCAGAACAACAAATCGAATTAGACAGCGACGACGTAATGTACGTGGCCGAACATGAAAAAGAAGATGAGGAGGAAAAGGAGGAAAAAGAAAAAAAAATCACAATAAGTGATGAAGAGAACAACGATGTAGAAATGGAAGAAATAAGAAGAAAAAGAAACCGCTGGGACTCTGAAGAATCAGAGGAAGAGTCGAAAGGAGTGAAAGAAATGGAGGAAGCCAAAAAACAAAGAGTTAAAGAGGACAGAAAAACTGACAGATCGATTGAAAAACTCAACCAAGTGATTTTGCTGCAATACAAGAAGTATATTGAACGAATGGATGCCATGCAAGCCCGTGTATAATAATTTCAAGGAATCATTAAATCCAAGGACGAGGAAGTAAAAAGATTAACGGATCAAATACTTAGTCTTATGGACGGACTAACGAAGCAAAAGAACCAGCTGAGAGCATAAAAAAGAGAAAGAAGAAGAAGCAGTTAACCCAGAACCGGTAAAAAAACGGTCATAAGGAAGGAAGAAAAGAAGCCAGTAGAAAAGAGCAGCAGGGGCAAGCCGAAAGAGCCGTAGGTAGAGCCGGAAGCAATAGAGCCGGAGACAATGATGGACACCACAGAACAATGGACAACACAGAAAAAGAAAAAAAACTCCAGGAAGGAAGCAGAAGAAACAGACAGTAAAATGAGTGCTGCAGAAAAGCAGGCACACATAATCCAAAAAAAAAAGAAAAAGAGATGGACAACACATTAAAACAGCGACAAACACAATAAAAACAGGCAGCTCAACAAAGCACCAGCAATCTAAACAAAGAAATAAAAAAAACCACAAACACTGCAACAGAAACGGGGAGAAAACCACCAGCCAAAATATTAAAATCTGTAAAACAACACCAACAGATTTTACAAAATCCAGCAAAAATGGGAATTAGATCGGTGAATAAATTTACCAGATCTACGAGATCGATATTAATCCAAACTAAAGATAGGGAGGATTACTTAAAAACAGTCCGATTGCTGGAAGAACACAACCCAAAGCTCCTATACCATAGACGCTGACAAACTTAAAAGGCTAGTCCTAAAAGAGAACTGACCCTAAGGTAATATTAGACGAAATTAACGAAAAGGGGGTAGAAGTAACCAGAGTAATAAATATGGTGTCAAAGAAGGCGGACAAGAAAACCTTGCCGCAATTCCTAGTAACAATAAAAGCAGAAGACGACGAAAAACTCAAAAAAATAACAGACCTATACCACATGCGCATATACTTTGACAAATTTAAGATGAAGAAAGAAACAACGCAGTGTTTTAATTCCCAAAGCTTCTACCACGGCTCCATAGCCTGCCATTACCAGGGAGGAACACAATAGTAAAGAGTGTCCAATAAGCCTGGAAACAGAGCCGAAATGCGCAAATTGCGGAGAGGTGCAGACCGCAAACTACTGAGGTTGCCCAAAAGCATCAAAAAAGAAAACTACTTTCCCACCTCCAAGAAGCCACAGGCCAATAAATAGCGCTTAAACCAGCAAAAAAGTAAGCTATACCCAGGGTATGAAGACGACACCCCCAACGGTACCTCCTCCTGTCGCCACACAAAACACACAAAACGTACAAAACACACGAAACCAGACAATACAGGACGCAGCAGCCCTAATTGCAAACTTTCATACCGATTTTAACAACAAAATGATGGAGTTTGCCTCTATGATGGAGAGGGCAACTAAAGTTATGACGGCAATTGGACAAACTACACGTCAACAATGCTAACACACCAGTCCGAAGATCTACGTACAGGGTCTTAGAACTCTGGTAGGATTTTTAACAAAATAAATCTTATAGATAAATTTGCAAACAGATTAGAGCTAGACATCGTAGCTCTACAAGAAACCAAGTTAGTCGAACGGAAGAAAACAAAAATTATAGGCTACGAGATTTATAGGACAGATCACAGAGCCAACTCAGGCGAAACAGCCATAATGGTCAAAAAGGAACTACAACACCAATCAGCCCAACACCGGATGTTTTGATCACGATGGAAGCCACGATCATCCGGCTTATTGCAGCAAAAGAAACCCTAAAAATAGTATCTGCATATGTATGACACAACTAAAATACCAACAGACTGGCTAAAATCAACATTCGTAGCATTACCAAAAAAATCGAATTCCTCACAATGCGATGCTTATCAAATATTAATCTGGATGTCTTATATCCTTAAAATTTTTCTCAGAATTATCCATACACGAATTTACAAGAAGTGCGAGTTCCAGATGAGTGACACTCAATTCTGATTTCGAAACGGATTGGGAACACGAAAGGCTCTTTTTGCTTTAAATATGTTAACACAACGATGCAGAGACATGAATGTAGATGTATATACATGTTTTATTGACAATCGAAAAGCATTTGGCTACGTTAACCATCAAAGGATAATCGAAATTCTGAGAACAACTAGAGTTGACGAACAATACTTGCCAATTATCTCAGAACTATACTGGCACCAAACTGCAACAATTGAAATAGAGCACACAACATCCGAAAATATACAAATCCGACAAGGAGTGAGACAGGGTTGCGTCTTATCACCTTCTTCTTCTTCAAGTGCGATCTCCGCGGCGGAGGTCGGCAATCATCATAGCTATTCGGACTTTTGAGACAGCTGCTCTGAAAAGTTCATTTGATGTACATCCGTACCACTCTCTCAGCTTGCGCAACCATGACATTCTACGCCTCCCTATGATTCTCTTTCCTTGGATCTTTCCCTGCATAATCAGTTGGATCAAGGTGTATTTCTCTGCACGTGTAGTATGTCCGAGATATTCCAATTTTCTTGTTTTATTTATATTTAAAACTTCTATTTCTTTATTCAGCCTTCTCAGAACCTCTTTGTTTGTGATGAGTTCTGTCCACGATATTGTTAGAATTCTTCTATACACCCACAGCTCGAATGATTCCAGTTTTTTCATTGATGTCGCATTCAAGGTCCAAGATTCTATTCCATAAAATAAAATAGAAAAAACATAGCACCTCACCAACCTCACCATTAGTTCCAATTTTAAATCCCTTATATATAGCACTATTCTCATTTTGTTGACATTTGCTTTAACCGTTTTTATTCTGATTTTGATCTCCTGAGTATAATCATTTGTAGAGTTAACCATTGTTCCCAGATATGCATATTTGTCCACTTGTTTGACGCTGGTTCCGTTTATTAGAAGATTCTCGTTATTTCTTTGAGTTTTCGATATTCTCATAAATTTCGTCTTCTTGACATTCATTGTTAGACGATACTTTTATCCATACTCCGCTATTCTGGTCACCAGACTCTGCAGATCTTCAATATTTTTGACTAAGGTCACAATGTCGTCCGCATATCTAATGTTTTTAATGGGAACTCCATTTACCTTTATTCCAGCTGTTTCACCCTCAAGAGCGTTTTTCAGTATCTCTTCGGAGTAGGCATTAAGAAGATGTAACGTTATAAACGTCACATCTCTATTAATTTATATTTAAATAATTATTTCATTCTAATTTGTTTATTAATTTATTAATTTCTTTATCTTTAGTTTAATTTTTACTATTTTTTTATTCATAAAAATAGTTGGCGCCCACAAAATGTTTTTTCTCTTCTTCCTCTGTCTTTATTTTCTCTCTTTCTGTCCCATAGAATAAATATTTGCCCTCTCACTTTTGTTCGGCAGACTATTCTGTTCTGTGTTGACTGACAAGCTAGTTTCATGATATCTATACCAACATTCTATGACATCTGTGCTAACTTCATTCAGTCTCCCACTTTCTGTCAAAACAACTTTTCTGTAGTGGGATTATTTTTTGCCTCTTTTTGAAATTTATAAAAGAAGGCAAAAATTATTATAAGACTCATTTTTATGGTCTACAACTTCTCTTGGGGTAAGTACTTTCATTGTGATATTTATTCTATAATCCTGACCACATTTCCAATATTTGTAACCTTATTTTCTTTCGAAAGCACATTTTCTTTTGATATATGCATTAGGACTCTTTAACAGAATTTAACTAAGTAGTAACATTCATATTTCATTTTATCCTTGCCATACGCTATTTGTTTAAGTGTAATTTTGTAAGATGGCAAGGAAGTTAAACCTTTCTTTTTGATGTGTTTCTAATGCATGTTGTTTCTTATCCTTTTAGTTTATTGGAGATATCAAAACTTTATTGGTTTACTGGATATTTTATTGGGTTTGTTGGACACATCAAAACTTAATTGGAGTTGTTGAATTTATTGGTTTATTGGACACCAAAACTTAGGACATACAGCCACGTGTGACTGCAGCTCTCTCTCCAGATTCCACAACTTCTAATTGGAGGATCCAACAGCTAGAGCACACAAGCCGCCCATCGAAGCAATAAGTAACACTTATAACTGTTAAGCTTTGGCAGGGTTAATTATTGTTTTTTTTATTGATTTAAATAAATATGATTGGTTAAAATTTGTCTTATTTGCTATCAACTGAGAACTCAGGTTCAATCCCTAGTTTAAGATAAGACGAACTCACCCTTGAGATACTGAGCTAGGCAAGGTATAGACGATAAGCTCCCATGGTTGATTGAGATATTATTTTTACAATAGTATTTCAATTCTCTTTGGTAGTCTTATCGTTACACATTGGCGCCCAACCGTACTTGTTTTATTCGAGGAATTGTGCTCTGGGTTTTTGGTTTGGTGGCAAATAACAAACTTTAATAAATACTTAATTATTTATTTTTTTTTGTGTGTTCATATTATCATTATTTGCAGTTAATTTTAATATTTCCATATTTTTGACTGTTTTTATATATTTTCACATGTTGGGTTAAAAAGTATTACCATTTTTATATATTTCAGCATATATATTTTATACTCAGATATTTTTATATGTTTTTTTTTTGATGGTAGGTACTTTTATACTGTTTTAAGTGGTTTGTTTTTTTTTTAACTTAACCAGTTTTTGTGGATAGTGTATTTTAATTACTTTTTTTTTTTAATTATTTCTTCAAGATGCTACCTAAACATTTAAAGACAGATGAATTATCATATGAAATTCTTATTAGGAATGTCTCTGTCCCAAATACAGTAGAGGAAAAACGAAAGATCCTTGCTGGACTTCTTTCTCAAGAAGCCAGTAACCGTAGTTTTTCTGATGTTTCTGTTAATCTATCTTTTCATGTTGATTACCAACAAGCTTTAGCTTCCTATTCTGACCTATTAAGTCTTATATCTGATTATTCAGGTACAAAATCTGATAGTAGATTCAAAGCTTTCAGTTCTCGTTTAACTCATTTGTCTGGTAGAATCTCCCGTCTACAGCCAACTTCTGTAGACGAAGAAAAATTAAAAAAAGCTATCCGCTATGATTTGTTGAAATTAGAAGGTACTTTGTCTGACATTGTAGATCAACCTGATATGGTAGACCAACCTGTTGCTTCTACTCCTGATAGAGTAAACCTCGATTATTCTCAATCTTCAGTCTCACCTGTTAAGTCTGTTCCTGTTTATAAATGGGGTATTAAAAAATTTTCTGGTAAAGAACCTCTAATTCCATTTCTCGAACAGATTGAAACTTTAAAGTTTTCTAGGAACTGCACTGATGAAGATTTATTCATCTCTGCAGGAGACCTATTTGAAGGTGCTGCTTTTACTTGGTGGTATAATCACTTTACAAAAAAATCTTTTAATTCTTGGTCTGAATTAGTTGCTTCCTTAAAGGAAACTTATTTACCTTACAATTATGAAAGAAATTTGTGGGAACAAATACGTTCTACAAAACAGTCTTTCAAACAACCTGTCTCTGCATATATTTCTTATATGGAGTCTTTGATGCTCCGGTCTTCAAAATCTATTCCTGAGTGTGAAAAAGTAGATGAAATCATTAATGGTCTTTTTCCTGATTATGTCAAGGCTCTTGCTTTCCAGGATGTGGAATCAGTTGCAGACCTTACAAAGTATTGTAAGAGATTTGAAGCCGCTCTTACTATTTCTTCTCGCAGTAAATTTTCTGTTGAGTCTCTTTCTTCTTCTGCTACATGTTGGAACTGCAACATGACAGGCCATACTTTTCAAGTATGTAATAAACCCAAGAGAAAGTTTTGTCATGGTTGTGGGTTTAAGAATATCACCACAAATGAATGTAGCAGATGTTCAAAAAACGGTTTGAAACAACATTCCAGGGAAAACTTTTCGAAGACATTCAAACAACCCAAGTCAGTGAATGTGTCTAAGAAAGTTATACCTAAAACTAATTCTTTTATATCTAATGATAATTTAAGCACTTTTTCTTCAGTACAATCTGAAACTTTACCTTCTTCTAGTACTTCTGTTCTTTCTAGTGGTCCTTTAAATTCTAAGGTACATTTAAATTCTACTTCATTATTAGATGTTCATAATAATGATAATAGACCATATATTTCTATTTCTGTAGGTAGTGAAACAATCTCTGCACTTCTTGATACTGGCAGTAATGTTAGTATTATTGGTTCTCCTTCTTTATTTTTACTTAAACAACTCAAATTAGCACTTAATTATGATGTTTCAAGTCAACTCACTACTGCTGATGGAAACATTCAGAGTATTTTAGGATATGTTTGGTTACCTGTTACTTTATTGAGTAAAACTCAATCACTTAAAGTGTTAATAGTTCCTTCTATTTCACATAAGATGATATTAGGTATGGATTTTATTCGTTTGTTTCAACTTTGTTTGGATTTCTCAAATTTTTCATTTAAGGCTACAGATTTATCTACTTGTGTAGTAAATACTGTTAGCAGTGCTGAAAATCTTTCTGACATTCAGCAGTCACAACTTAACTCTGCTCATCTTAGTGATTCTGTAAATGTAATAGCTGACTCTCTTTCAAGAATTCCTGAAGCATCTCAAGTTTCTCTCTTGAATTTATCTAATTTAAAAACAGATGCTTGGTATAGGAATATGATAGGGAAAGTTACAGTAAACCCTAACTTATATCCTGCTTTTAAGGTTCAGGATGATGTTCTTTATAAATATCTTTTTTCTAGCTCAAAGTTTTCTGATTCTTCTCCAGAATGTAAAATTTTTGTTCCTTCTCCACATAGGAAGGAAATTTTGCAAATATATCATGATGATCCTACAACTGCTCATTTAGGTGTCTTTAAAACCCTTTCTAGGATTTCAGAATTGTATTACTGGCCTAAAATGAGATCTTTTGTTGTGAACTATGTTCATAAATGTAAAGTTTGTGCTTCTTGCAAGCCTTTAGAGAATATTTCTCCTATCTTTAATGAAGTTCAGAAGAGAATAGGTCACTCTTACAATACCAACACTAAATGCTACAATTTATGTAGACATGATGTAAAATTTCATCTAAGTGCTAAAGTCCGGAAGAAAAATAACATCCTTTCAAAAGCTGTGGATGATTTTTTTGCTAAATTAGCTCCCAAATTTATTCCCTGTATTATACATAAAGTTTTATCTCCTTTAGTATAGTATCTTAAGGATCTAGATGGTAAAGACCTTGGTAATTTTCATGTGCAAGATATTAAGTTAGATGTTACTGATTCTAGTGATGATGAGTCTCAATAATGTTGTATAATATAGTAAAGCATTATCTTTTATCTCTTTATATTTTGATATTTCTGTAGTTATGATAAACATATTAATCTTATTTATTTGACATTACCCTAACTGTTTATATATTCCTATTATTTTACTTTGGGTAATTGTTTTTGATTTTGATACAATTAAAAGCCTCATCCAGCACTTTATGTATGACAACATGGTTAGTTGCATACATGGTGTTTTAGTTTTCCTAGGATACATATATCCGAAGGAGATTTTGGGCCAGATTATATGAATCTGTGTTCCTTTTTGGTCTTTTAGAGACAATTAATATACCATAGTAGGTATATATATGTATATATATGTATATATATATATATATATATATATATATATATATATATATATGTATATATATATATATTTTGGATGATGTGTTTTTTTTTATTTCTTTTGGAGTTAAAATAATTCTATGCATCTACTTTTAGAAATCTGGTGTAGAATTATGGCGCTTTGAAGTTTGATTGTAGTATACCTACTTTCACTTGTTTTCTTCTATTTTTGTAAACTATATTTATGCAGTACTTTATTCTTTTGTGTAGATCCCTGGTTTATATTTAGTGAGAATAACATTTCTTATGTATCATTATCTTATTTTCATTATTAACTTACTCTTAGTCTTCTAAGACTTGTTTTATGCAGTTACTATATCTCTTTTGTGTAGAACTTTGTCTTATTTGACATATCAAGTAAAGTTTATATGTATTTTTGAGTTGTTTATCAATAATTACATTTGCATATCAATGTCTACATGCTTTTACTCATTTTATAATTTTGATATTATTGTTACCTTACTTTAGGTACTCAGTTATCCTGAGTACTAATTTTTTTTTTGAGGTTCATTCATTAGCAGTATCCATTAACTATTCATTTTTGTGAGATATGATCTCTATATTATGTATTTACCTGACTTTGCTTATTTGTCTTTATTTTTGTATACTTACCTTTGACTTTGATTATTAACTAGACTTCATACTATGTGTATAGAATGCTATTTTCATTTTTAGTCTGATGAATACTAAAATTCATTGGGTAATAAGCATTTATATTCCCCTGAGCGTTCCCCTCAAAAACTGTATATTATAATTAATAAATCTTTATTATAAACTTTATGCTACACCATCTTACTGCTTACTTTATAACAGTACCTATTTAATTTCAGTTTAATGAATACTGAAATTCATTGAGTAATTTTTTTTATTTTTCCAGAGATATTCTCTGTAGTAGTTTATTAATATTAGATTAATAATTTTAGTGTGATGAATACTACAATTCATTGGGTAATTTTTTTTATTTTCCCCAGATTAACATCTGAAAATTATTTTGTTATTTTTTTTTTAAATATAGCAAATTTGAGTTATACTTTAAATTTTTTATGAATAGTAATGTAAACTTAATTAATTATATTCATTAATTTAATTATTTTGTTATATATATTTTTTAAATAACATATAACAAATTTTAGTTTGACGGATACTACAATTCGTTGGGAAGTATTCAATTTCCCTGAGTAATACTCTAAAATTTTTTTTATGATCATTCTTTTGTTATTATATTCATTAACTTGATTGCTTTGTTATAAAGTATTTATTTTTGATTTGTTACTACAGATTACTACTGCATATATTTATTCCTAGGTAGAACATTGTGTTCTTGTTTTCTTTGAGAAAAATTTCTCAGTTGTGTTCGAAATTTTTCTGATGGGTGGTAGGAGTGTGTAACGTTATAAACGTCACATCTCTATTAATTTATATTTAAATAATTATTTCATTCTAATTTGTTTATTAATTTATTAATTTCTTTATCTTTAGTTTAATTTTTACTATTTTTTTATTCATAAAAATAGTTGGCGCCCACAAAATGTTTTTTCTCTTCTTCCTCTGTCTTTATTTTCTCTCTTTCTGTCCCATAGAATAAATATTTGCCCTCTCACTTTTGTTCGGCAGACTATTCTGTTCTGTGTTGACTGACAAGCTAGTTTCATGATATCTATACCAACATTCTATGACATCTGTGCTAACTTCATTCAGTCTCCCACTTTCTGTCAAAACAACTTTTCTGTAGTGGGATTATTTTTTGCCTCTTTTTGAAATTTATAAAAGAAGGCAAAAATTATTATAAGACTCATTTTTATGGTCTACAACTTCTCTTGGGGTAAGTACTTTCATTGTGATATTTATTCTATAATCCTGACCACATTTCCAATATTTGTAACCTTACTTTCTTTCGAAAGCACATTTTCTTTTGATATATGCATTAGGACTCTTTAACAGAATTTAACTAAGTAGTAACATTCATATTTCATTTTATCCTTGCCATACGCTATTTGTTTAAGTGTAATTTTGTAAGATGGCAAGGAAGTTAAACCTTTCTTTTTGATGTGTTTCTAATGCATGTTGTTTCTTATCCTTTTAGTTTATTGGAGATATCAAAACTTTATTGGTTTACTGGATATTTTATTGGGTTTGTTGGACACATCAAAACTTAATTGGAGTTGTTGAATTTATTGGTTTATTGGACACCAAAACTTAGGACATACAGCCACGTGTGACTGCAGCTCTCTCTCCAGATTCCACAACTTCTAATTGGAGGATCCAACAGCTAGAGCACACAAGCCGCCCATCGAAGCAATAAGTAACACTTATAACTGTTAAGCTTTGGCAGGGTTAATTATTGTTTTTTTTATTGATTTAAATAAATATGATTGGTTAAAATTTGTCTTATTTGCTATCAACTGAGAACTCAGGTTCAATCCCTAGTTTAAGACAAGACGAACTCACCCTTGAGATACTGAGCTAGGCAAGGTATAGACGATAAGCTCCCATGGTTGATTGAGATATTATTTTTACAATAGTATTTCAATTCTCTTTGGTAGTCTTATCGTTACAAAGAATTGGCGATAATATGCATCCCTGTCTCACTCCACATCTTATTTCAATTTCTTCTGACAGCTGTTCGTTAACACATACTTTTGCTCGCTGTTTGTACTATAAATTTGATATGATCCTGAGGTCGTTGTAGTCAATCTTCTTTGATTTCAGAAAATTCATTAATTGTTTATATCGTACTTTATCGAATGCTTTATTATAGTCAATAAAATAAACAAATAAATAAATATAAGGTTGAATGCTCGAATAAATGAATTCAGAAATGAATACAGAATTCTGTCTCCGGCTTCTGCACGCAATGTAGCTTTCCTTCAATAATTTTAAAGTGTTTGTTTGTCCCTTTGTAGTGTAGTGTGATGTACAATTTTATGTTTATGACATTTTGTTCTTGTTGGATAGGCCGCAATTAACGAAATGCCCCTGAAGATGATCTAGGGATCGAAAATACTTGGGCAAGATTAAATTAAACTGTGCTCGATATATGCCTTTTATTTGATGAAAGTTAAAATAAAATATACGTATATATCTTGATTGACGTCCAGGCATTTTTGTATCAGTATATTAAGTGAAAAAAGAGCTTCACGCGTTCCTAGGCTTTTGCGAAAACCAAATTGTGTATCATTAACGTCTATGTCATAGAGATTTTATGAGGTTTTTTGACTCGAATAGATACACTTTTTGCACTAGCAATTAATAGTATAGATTATACACTTATGTATGTATACACTGTATAATGTACACTTATGTATGCACTTATGTGTATATGCATACACTTTTTTTTTCTTTAGTATTAATTATATCAGAATATTGATATTAGTAATTTTTCTTTTATTATATCTCAATATGTAATTGGCTAAATAGCTAAGGGTTAAAGCCACAAAAAAAAAATTCGCTTATGGATGACTTTTAGTAGTAACTTTAGCATATGAGACATCAAGCTAAAGGTGCGGTAATCGCTGCATTCTCTTGCGTTTTTCTTTTTGGGGAGACCAATAAAAATCGACGTTAACCACTCTTTGGGTAATACACCTCAACTATAAATTTGGTTCAAGAGTGTCACTAAAACATCAATGTGCTTCTCATCTAGAATTTTTAGGATTTCTATAATAAGCATGTCAGGTCCAGGACTTTTCCCACTCTTCATTGTTTTTAAAGCGTGTAATATTTCTTCTTTTGTAACATATGGACCTATTTCTTCTGACGTAAGTTCTATGTGCTTTTGATCTCCTCTTTCATCATCGAATAATTCGTCGATATATTATGCCCATCTTTATATTTTCTCGTCCGTATGTGTTATAGTAGTCCCGTGTCTATCCAGAATTGCACGAGTTGGATTTTGATTTCATAGTCCTGCCAGTTCTTTAACTTTCTTGTGTAGGTTAAACAGATCATATTTATTTTGAAGGTCTTCGATCTCTTTGCATTTGTTTTCAAGTATTTTTTTTGCCTGCTTTATCATCTTCCTGATCTCGTGGTTTATCTCTCTGTATTTATTGTTGTCTTTGTTTTTAAATTATCTCCATTGTTCCATTATATTGAGTATTTCGTCATTCATCCATTCTTCTTTTCTTCTTGCGGAAGTCTTTAGTATTTCTTTACAGGGTTCCAGTAGACAATGTTTTAGTCGATTCTAGTACTCGTCAATATTATTGGTGTTTGTGTTCAATTTTCTGCAGTTCACATGCAGTTCATGTTGTAGGCATTCTTTTACTTTAGGTCCTTTAAGTTTTCTTGTGTCTATTGTAGGGATTATTTGACGTCTTTTAATATTTTTAAGGGTGAGTGTAATCTTGGCGATAAGTGGATTGTGATCTGAGGCCACGTCTGATCCAGAATATGCTTTCACGGCGTTAACAGCATTATACGGTATCTTTCATTGATCATAATGTAGTCTATCTGGTTCCTGACTACTTTCTCCGATGTATCTGCGGGCGAACGCCATGTATACAATCGTCTGTTTGGTAACTTGAAAAATGTGTTTGTAATAATCAAGTTCTGCTCTTGACAGAATTGTAACAGATGGTCTCCTCTCTCGTTTCGATTTCTCAGGCCATAGTCTGGGAAATCGACATAGTCTTATCATCGCTACTGTTTAATTTGTATTCGGAGTCTATATTTAGAGAAGCATTAGACGAGGTCCAAGGCGGAATTAAGATTAACGAAATCAGCATAGACAACATCAGATATGCTGATGATACCGTCTTAATATCAAGCAACGCACAAGAACTACAAAATTGAATAAATGCGGTAGTTCAGCAAAACGAAATGTTCGGTTTACTTCTAAACGTTTCCAAAACTAAAACTTTAGTATTTTCAAAGACACCAATAAGCGTACATGTATATGCCAAGGGTCAAATAATAGGGAAACGGACGACTACTGTGCGGTTATCTCGAAAATAGACACAACACGTACATAATTGGACCAATATGTCCAACATGCTTCCACGGAATCCTTCCCTCACACATTGACATAACAATCCTACACAATATAGAGTCATCGTCTTGACCCTAGGCGCGACAGATTTAAACTATATGCGGCCCCACAAGAAAAAGAAAACAAGTTGGCCAAATTTCAACAGAATTGTGAGCGAGAACATTGGTACAATAAACACAATAAACAACATAAACTAACTTTAAAAATGTGTGGTAAAACTAGAACATACTATTACAAACGCCATCGATGCCAGCTCCAAAACGAAAAATATAGAAATAAAAAGAGGAATATTCAGAGACAATAGCGAAGAGCTAAAAGATCTAATTAAACAAAAAAATAGAAAAAAGAGCCTACCGGACAAGAACAAGGGCGGATAAAAGGATTGTAAACGAACTAGATAGGGAAGTCAAAAAACAACTGCAAACTCATAGGGACAACTGCTGGGATAACTATATCCAGGAATTAAATCCACATTCCACAAAGTCCGCGTTCTGGAAAGTATCTAAAATACTTTTAAATGACAAAAATCCCTTACCACGGAGAAAACGGCATAGTACACACAGAAGAAGACAAAGCAGAAACTATAAAAGTCGAACTAGAAAGGGCTTGCAGAAACAATGAGCATCCCTACGAAGATGTAGACTTCAGAGAAGAAGTAGAAAGAATTGCAAGAAGACTACAAAGAAAAAGGGGCAGATTAGGTATAACATATACTTTTCCGAAATGATCAAGCAATTAATAAAAATAACACGAAAAAAGTCCCAGGATCGGACAATATTACAAACAGAGCACTGAAAAATCTTCCGACGAAAGCTATAGTATACGTAACCAGCATCATCAACAGTATGCATAGATTGAGATATTTTCCAGATAGATGGAAAGAAACTCAGGTAATCATGATACCAAAACCAGGGGAAAACGGCACTTTTCCACAAAATTACAGACCGATTAGTCTACTCTCTTCTGTAAGTAAGATTGCAGAAAGGGTAATACTAACAGAACTTAACGAAGAACCACAAGCGCTAGGCACCATACCAGAGGCTCAATTCGGATTTATAAGTGAACACTCATGTGTACTAGAGGTACTAAGACTGACTGAATTCATCACAAAAGGCTTCAACGAAAAAATGTACATAGCCGCAGCCTTCCTGAAAGTCAGCAAGGCAAGACAGAGTCTCGCATCAAGGCCTGCTCTACAAAATGAACAGCATCGGCTACAGTGAGGCAATGACATGTCTTCTTGCATAATACCTGGCCGACAAAAGGTTCAGGGTTTGGCTAGGCGCAACCCTATCCGAAGTCGGAGCCCTGGAGGCGGAGTGCCGTAGAAGATGGTGTATATCTGTACACTATTTACACAGCTGATATACCCAAAGAACCAGAATCCCTGCTAGACGACACAGCCATAGCAGTCAGTTTGAAAAATCCGAATCTTGCAGCTAATCATCTGCAAAGACCACTGAACAGTTTCCAAAGATGGTGACTTAAATGGAAAATAGCCCTAAACCCTGAGAAAACACCGGCCGTTATATACAGACACCGAAGAATACCAGAAAAATAGTTAACGTTAGAAAATACTTCCATCGAGTGGGCAAACCAAGCTAAATACCTTGGGGTGATATTAGATAGAAGACTAACATACACAGAATACGTTAAACAAATGGTGTACAAAGCAAAGCGTTCAAAGGGCAGCTCTCCTTACTAATTTGCAGAAAGAGCAAACTGAGATTCAAAACAAAAATAAGAGTTGCAAACAGTATTATACTACCAGTGCTCACGTACTCCTCAGTCGCTTGGAGGCATACATGCAAATCAAATAGAAAGAAAATCCAGACCACCGAAAATCAAATTATAAGGAATACGTTGAACCTACCCAGGTATGTACCTATGAGATACGTGTACAGAGACTCTGGTCAAAAAAGAATACTAAGAAAAATGGATAAAAGAGCCTACGAAATATTCAATGGGCTCCGAAACCACCCAAGCAGAGTACTGAGAGAGCTAACCAACTACGATGAAAACGCAAGGACGGTACATCGATCGACGGTATCAAGAATGAGATAGCCACACAGCAGCAAACTAACAAAATAAAGTAAGACAGAAAGCAACCAAAAAAACCCTAGTGCTTACCGTTCAGGCCGAAGATTAAGTATAAATCTTTTTACGGAAAATCTGAGCATCGAGGTCATGTTCGGCATACATGGCTTGGTGGCCAGACCCTCTCGGCTGCCCAGCCAGCGAGGTGAACAAAATTTATTTTGCCAATTCGGCGGCTGAGTGACCGAGTTTACTGAGTGATCAACTCAGGTTGGTGGCACTCTGCTCGGGACACACACCTTTTTAGGGACTCAAGTGACGCAGTAAAGTTAGAATAATTTCCATAGAGTCAGTAAAGTGAATAAGGAGAAAAACCGACATGTGTACTACCTCTACAGTTAGGTGGCCTAAACACAATAAACTAAAACGAAGAGTGTATCATTACCCAGGGCGCTCTTAGTAATCATTCACTAAGATCATAAGCCTCTCTGCGTAAGTCACACGTTGGAGAGGGGTGGAGGAAAAGCCTGAGGGTCAGATAGGTACCACTTCTTTAGCGAAGTGAGACCGGTTTGATCTTCGGACATGTGGATTCCACTCTTACAATGGTATACACATGTTCCAAGGGTCAGGGTTGATCACTTGTGTGTGTGTGTGTGTATGTGTGTGTGTGTGTGTGTGTGTGTGTGTGTGTGTGTGTGTGTGTGTGTGTGTATGTGTGTGTGTTTTATGAATTCGACGCATGCAGTCGCTACAAGGCACTAATAATAATACAAGCGGTCGATGCAGCAGACGCATACGATTACTTGCGTCGGGTGTATAAAGCTACGGTTTGTTAGAACAGTGCGCAGCGCACAGCATACACGTACAGCAGAATCTGTTGTACTCGACTCACGGCAGTTTTGGGTGAGTCGGTTTGTTAGATTAATTCGCATAAATATTCTGTCGCTCTAAAAACAAGTTTAGAAATTAGTTTCACGTTTATTCTCTCACAGGTTGTACGTTTAAAAAAATGAATTCTCGCAAACTTAACGCAATAATTTTAATACTTCAAGAAGAAGAGGAAGAAGAAGAGTTAATAACGTTAAATCCAAATAAAAGAAATAAAAATGTAAACGAAATTTTTTCATGTCTTAATACAGAAGGTGCTTTTAAATTAACAGTCGAAGAAAGATTGTTTCAAAACGAGGAAAAATTTCGAGAATATTTTAGACTTTCCAGGGATTTATTTGGAACTGTCTTACAATTTGTACTAGATCCAGTAGTCTTTCATCTTCAAATCAAATCGCAGTTGATTCCAGCGCACACCGTCGACGTACACGGCTATCGGTCTGCAGTGCGCGCAGCTTAGCAGAACCTAACAAACCGTTCTCATAGAGAACCATTTCTTTGATTTTGACGAACGTGCGCGGCGTTTGACTGCCTGTGAGTTACGCGTCGCTCACTGTTCTAACAAACCATAGCTTTAGGTAGACCGCTTGTATAAAATTACTATTTGACCAGTGCTCAGCGCGTCGCTTGAGACTATCACTAATTTATCAAAAACACCAATCAAATCACGGGAATTCTCAACTTTAAAGGAGTTCATTTATACTAGCTCCTTTTGCAAGATTTGTATATTCTTCACAACTTTTGCAAGTACTTCAAATGTATCTTGTTTATAAAGTTTATTACATTACTTACAAATAATTCTTCTGTGTATGTTAAAAAAGTAACCAAACAATCTAAACTTATTTTAAAATACCTTATTTTCTTTAAGTATGTATGTTTTTTAAAGAAAGCAGAAGATTATAAAACACCAGTTAGGTTATGTAGTGTATTATTATTTAAAAGAAACTAACCTACCAACCCACAGAAAGTATATTATACGGGTAACTTTAATTACCCTTTTTTTCGATGTATAGTATTAATCAGGGCCAATATTTATTTTAACTCCGTTTTTAATTGAAAAACCTTGACAGTATTTCTAGAAGGATAATAAAAGAAGATCTTATCTGTACTGAAACGAGATATCTAAAAAGAACTAGTTAAGTTAATGGTGTTATATTAACAGTAGGACTTCATGGTCCATTAGCACAGAAATAAGAGTCTGCTGAGAACGAAATAAAAAAAAAACAACAAACAAATAAACATGAATCGTTAAGAGAATCTTAGAGTTAAAATAAAAATCGAGCAAAATGACAAATACGATAGTGTATGTTGTAAGATGAATATGTCAAAATAAACAAGACTATGTCCTTCCACTAAATGAAATAAAAAATAAAAATAGTGTAATATATTGCTATTTTATTTATTACATTTTTCTTTTATCCGTAGGTATATTATTAAATATTAAAGTTTCTGAAATTAATATGTTGATATCGACTGCCCATAACTGAAAATAATTACTTCACTTATGAAGTCACTTATTAATATGAACATGACACGTTAGGCTATTCTTTGAACATAGTCGTATAACGGCATAATATTTGCTGAAACTAAACAGAAGTAAATAAGCGTAAAATTTTCATATGTTGAGAATACGTAACAACACAATGCAACTGCTCGAATGCCTTAACGTCTTTTACCATCATACAATACCCAGCATATAGGTACCTACCTCTTGTACCATTGTATGGTAAGTATTTTTGTGGAAGTTCTATAGAATGACCACTAATAGTAAATAACACCCGCAGTTGTGTTTTTACTGTTAGATGACGGATGAATTCTCGTCTTCTGATTGAGTTATGGCTACATTGTGTGTTGACGCGCCTTGGCAAGCAGGTAGAAATGGTTGGCTCCTGCTGCTGTAAGGAGTATGCAAATTCGCGTACAGGTTCCGTGTCGATTTGTATGTCATGTTCAGCGGGTTCGTCTTTTTGATCCGGCGCCGAAACAGAAAATCCAGTATAGCTAAAATATTATTATATACCTATTATATTAATAAACTTAATGGTATTTTGTTTCTTATTGGAATTTTGTTGAGAAATAATTAATCATTAAAACAGGAAATGTAGATTAATATTTAAACGCTTACAGAAAACCATCTATTATGTAATAAATAAAAACGATATGCTAATTGAAAATTGACATAAATTAGTATCATGTCAATATGAGCTTTATATTATCATATGAAGGGCACATGGGAAAAACCCCGTCAGTCAAAAAAGTAGTTTTCAAGAAAACAACCATTTTATTGTTTTTTCAATTCTGGAGGCTAAAAAAATAAACAATAAACGTATAGAAAACGTTTTAATTAATTTATTGACAATTTTGTTAATATTTTTCCATTAAAAAACCAGAGTAAAACCTAACAAACTATTAAACAACGGTCTGAAGTCAATTCTCTTCATCATCAATTAGGGGGTCGTCAGCGTATTCGTCATCATTTTCTTCCTGTTGAACAGCGTCGCAGTTAAATTTTGATACAAAAGCTTTACATTGGGGTTTTCCAAATACTGGGATAAATAAAGAAAGTCGTGATATTTTGCAGCTTGTATTGAAAGTTTTCCATTGTACAAATTTTGTAACGGGGTAATTACTGCAGTGGCTGCGCCTTGATTTTTCTTTAATTTTTTTGCAAGGAGGTTTTTTTTCAATGACTGAGGATGCATAATGTCCAAAAAAAGTAGGTTTATAGAACACAAGTCGTCCTTCAGTTGCCGAAATTTTTAACATACGAATCGATCTCGCGGGAAATGGATATTTTCGGGGATAAAGTGATGATAGGTAAGCAGTCCAATTTTGAAAAACTACATCTACTTCGCAATCAATTACTGTAAATAGAGAGGGTTTTACTCGAGTATTCCTTAGAACCTCCCTCCGGCCTTCTGGAACCTCTGTATAGGATTTTTGTTTAACAATGCTCATATTCCGATCGCATTCCATGTAAGAGTGCCCTCTTATCGGAAATATCATCTTAACTGTTTCAAAACGATTATCTTTTGTTATCAGATGATGTAAAAACCGGATAAATGTATAATTTTAATTTTGACCCGCATATGAGTCGCAAAATATACAGAGTTCTTGCTCTTCAAGGGGCAAAATTTTAAAAACAAAATGCCGAAACATGGAGCATACATCATCTTCGCCTTTTTTTGCCACATTCTCATGACTCATCATACATATAAAAAATTGCTTCTTGCGTTGAAAGTACATGAATATTGAAACTAACAAAATTCAGTTGACGCCGTTAATAGACATCATTACTTGCAATGTTAGGACACGGCAAGTTTTTTGGAAAGTCCATGACACAGATTCCATCGTGATTGATTTCATGGAACGTTTTAGGTAAATGTTTTTAATGTATAAAAATGCTCACCTCTCTTTCTGTCTGGTTTGTTTGCAGATTCTGACTTGTTTCTCCTTTCCAGTGGAAGTTTTAAGCTTCTCCTCAAGCTCTAAAATTTGTGATTTAAAGGAATCACATGTACTACAAGAGTCCTTACGTGGAAAACCAAACAAAAGGTTGAAGTTGTTCTCAAAAATCCTACGAAACTATTCATACGAAATTTTATGTCCTGGATAGTTAGTTAAGTACATGGTATGTAGCATTGAAATATTTAACTCAGCAGGAAGGTAAATTTTGTTGGTGTCTTTTAAAGAATAGTGTGATTTTTTCCTTTAAGATATTTCAAATAAGTAAATACGTTTTGTTTGGTTTCTTGTGAAAGTTTGTGGGATCTTGTTGAAGATTTTCCACGAGAGTCAGTGGGAGATTTATCAGCACTAAGCAGAGCACCCCTTGTGTCTAATCTTATCCTCACTAATACCATGAAGCGACATGAACGCTTTTAAGCAGACCTGAACATCATATACAACATTGTCTTTTAACAAACGAACTCTTTATGAAAATGAGGCGGCGTTATATCTAGGATCTGCATTTCGAGGTTTTCTTTGAACTATAGGCAACACTGTAATGAGGCCACTCAAAAAAGAGTTCTGCTTTTCTCTATTTCCCAACAGATTATACTCTCGAATGATTCGTTTTTGTCCCTCTTCTGGTATATTCTGAAAGTACAATAATAAATGTTTAAAATCTATTCGTTGGAAGCCACTTGATAGCATCATCATCCCATTTCTTGAAAAAATTGACTAAAGAGGTTATTCCCCTGTGCCCTTCATATATAAATGATATTTTTACCTTAAATAATGTACTTTTGTTTTAAACAATACATCTCACACAGTAAATGCTAAAACTATAAATGCTAAATTGTCACAAAACCAATATTAGTTACGTGTCAAAAAAAATTATTTCTGTTATTATTTTAACGTCAACTGCTTTATTTTTATTAGCTGATATTGGAAATAAATAAAATTAAGCTTAACTATTAAAAGTAATATCTTCAATGTGATAGACCGTTGAGTTTTTAATACATATTGCTTTTATTTGAGCTATATTTTAACCTCCCTATCAATTGAACTAGTTTTTAATATAATGACTTATAATAACAATAATGTTTTGAGGTTTCTGAGATGCAAACTTTAAGTAGAATTGTGAGACACCCTGAACATGCCTTTTTAAAATATTTGACTTAAGATAAGTGACTAAATATTATGATCACCAATACACAAACAGCCATGACACACCTTAAACCAAGTTGTTGCTTTGGATGATGCTGATACAAAAAAAATTTAAAAATTCACTTTCAGAAAATACTTTTAGTCCATAATATTAACTAACAAACAAGTCTTTTTACAACGCCCAAAAAATTTTTAGCTTTTTTCGTTATAAACCGATCGTACACCGTTCATTTATGATACCCATTTTAGTTTCCCTTAACCTTAAACCAGCTTATGCAGGTCTACTTGATTGATACCATATATTTTTTGAGTCACTTGATAATATCCAAAAAGTGTTTTCCGCCTACGATCTTGTGCCTCGATGTCCCTAGATAGACGCACGTTTTCTACGCAACAACGGCTCCATAGTCATGTAAACATCGAGGGTATCTAGCCCTTTGATAATATTGGGTTAAAGACTTAGAAAAAGACTTAAACGAAGAAAACAATTAAAGTTATTGTAAAGTTTTAACCTGTGTTAAATCAGAGCATAATACTGCCAGATAGAATTACAGCTCTCTTAGCTGAATTTTTCTCACACCAATTAATCACTCTATTTATTGCTTAAGCTTCTGCTACAAAAATTGTATTTATATATATATATATATATATATATATATATATATATATATATATATATATATATATATTATATATATATATAACTGATGGATTCGACCGTTACTTGAGAAAGGCAATCAGCCGAAACAGCTATAGTGATAAGAATTTAAAATAAATTTTGTGGAAGTTTGAAAACAAAGTTTTCAGTGTTTTATTGTTACACACACACACATATATATATATATATATATATATATATATATATATATATATATATATATATATTTAAAATACGGTCTATCTATCTATCTATAGCCCAAAACCTATTCATGTGTTGAATATAGGCCTCTCCCATTTGTTTTCATTTGTCTCTGTCTTCTGTTTGTGTTTTCCACATTTGACCTGCGCTTTGCTCAATGTCATCTTTTCATCCTATTTGCGGTCGACCTCTTGACTTTTTTGCAGTATATAGTCTCCAGCGGCCAATTTCTTTATTCCATCTTTCATCCTGATATCTTTCGTTATGCCCAGCCCAATTCCATTTTAATTTCAATGCATGTTCGACAGCGTCTGTTGTTTCGGTTTTGCATCTTATCCACTCGTTCCTCTTTTTATCTCTCAACGATATTCCCAACATTTGTCTTTCCATAGCTCTTTGAGTTTTCTTTATTCTACCTAAGTTGCTCTTGGTACACGTCCACGTCTGGGCATCATATGTCAGAACAGGTTGGACGCATGCATTAAATACCTTCGTTCTTAATTTTAAAGGTATTTTTTGGTTTTTAATAGTATATAAGAGTTTTCCGAATGCAGCCCACCCCATTCTTATTCTTCTGGTTATTTCTTTAGTCTGGTTACTTTTGTCTGCTCTGATAGCTTGTCCTAAGTAAATATATTCTTGGACATGTTCTATGTTTGTTCCACCTATGGTAATTACTGATCTGTCTTCTGTATTAGTCATTATTTTAGTTTTCTTTAGATTTATTTTCAGTACTTTCTCAAGAGATGTTTTTTCTAGGTCTGAAATCATTATTCGTAGTTGTTCCATAGTTGTTGCTATCAGGAGTACATCATCGGCGAATCTTAGATGATTTAAATATTTTCCGTTTATACAAATCCCTTTACTGTCCCAGTCTATAGATTTAAAAATGTCTTCCAACGCCAGAGTAAATAGTTTGGGTGAGATTGTATCCCTTTTTCTGACACCTCTACAAATTCTAATTAATGGAGTTTGCAAATCTCTGTCTAGCTGAATTCACATAGTGGCGTTTTGATATATATTGTGGATTAACATTCTGTACCGTGAATGTATTCGGCAATTAACTAGCGCTTCTTCTACTGCCCATAGTTCTATGCTGTTAAACGCTTCTTCATAGTCAACAAACGCTAGGTGTATTGGAAGGTTGTATTCATTGGTCAATTCTATCAATATTTTAAGGGTGTGAAGGTAGTCGGTTGTGCTGTACTCCTTTCTAAATCCTGCCTGTTCAACTGGTTGGTATGCATCAAATTTGTTGTTTAGTCTAGTTGTGATAACCTTAGTGAAAGTTTTATAGATCTTTAATCTATTTGATTTCTCATATATCAGAATTGTATTTACCTTGTTCCACTCTTGCGGTATTTGCCCTTCAAACAAACATTTATTGAAAAGTATCTTTAGGTAGTCTTTTATCTTTTCCCCTCCTTCTTTAAACATTTCAATTAGAATTTTATCGTCTCCCGGAGCCTTATTTCTTTTCATATCTCTAATTGTTTTTTCTATTTCTTCTCCGGTTATGGGGTGTAATATTTCAGAGTTTACATTCATTATTTTCTTTTTCAGGTTTTGTTGAGTTGTATCAGGTCGACTGTTTTTAGAGCTGTAGAGGTCACTATAATATTACCTTGTTATCTTAGATATTTGGGCTCTGCTTTTTTCTATTACACCTTGTTTATTTTCCATCTCTATGATTTCATTTCTTCCTAGGTGGGACTTGATAGATCTTAAGTTTCTGTTTTCTTCTATAATCTCGATTCGTTCTTCTTGATGTCGTTTGAGATCTTGTTTTATATCTTTTCTTATTTCTGTATTAAGGGTTTTGTATTCAGTAGTATTTCTTTTATTTTCTTGTAGTAGGCTTC
The DNA here is from genome assembly GCF_040954645.1 of Diabrotica undecimpunctata. NCBI lineage: Eukaryota > Metazoa > Arthropoda > Insecta > Coleoptera > Chrysomelidae > Diabrotica > Diabrotica undecimpunctata. The sequence continues at coordinate 82,796,906 of NC_092807.1, forward strand.
TTCGTTGTTGTAGCATGTCTAAAGATATGGCACTTAGTTTTGATTTTTTGTCTGATTTTACTGATGCTACTTCTAAGCTAATCTTTAGAAGTTCTTCAGTGATGGCTTTGTTTAGTTGATCTAGATTTAGGTCTGTTAGCTTTAGTTCTTCAGCTGTTCTTAATTTGTTTTGGTATTGTTCTTTATTTTTCTTTAATTTTTCTGGGTGGACTTTTTTCTTATAGTGCACATATTGTCTTCGATCTTTTTTGTATTTAATACTTATTTTAGCCCGTATCATTCTGTGATCACTACCAGTAGAGATTGAGTTTATTACTGTGACGTCTTCAAAAATGTTCTTTTTGTTTGTTAGTATGTAGTCAATTTCATTTTTAGTGTTCCCATCTGGCGACATCCACGTCCATTTCCTATGTGAATTTTTTTTTGAAGAAAGAGTTCATGGCAAATAATTTGTTGTTTTCTAGATAGTTAATCAAAAGATCTCCTCTTTCATTTCTTACTCCATATCCAAATTCTCCAATACAGTTTTCGTTTTCTTCTAGTTTTTTGCCCATTTTCGCATTGAAATCGCCCATTATAATCGTGTAGGTAGTGTTTCGATACGTTATGGACTCTGTGAGGTATTCATAGAATTCTTCCATTTCTTCGTCTGTGTGTGTAGATGTTGGCGCATAAATCTGAATTATTTGGAAAGTGACCTTTTCGCTGATATTTATGATTAATAAAGCGATTCTTTCTGGTATTCCTACGTATTCCTTAATTTTATGAGCGTATTTTTTCGAAATCAGAAAACCAACTCCATCTAAACTTTCGTTTTCTCTACCTTTAAAATACAATATGTTTCCGGACTTAAGCGAGATGCACATTTCACCTTTTCTTTTTACCTCCGATAGTCCGATTATGTCCCATTGCAGGTGTTTAACTTCTTCCTCTAATTCATAGAGTTTCTCGTCTTTAGACAAAGATCTTACATTGAAAGTTAATATATACATTTTTGTTGTCTGTATTGACGAACTATTGTCTCCCCCAAATCCGATGAGACTGACCTTATTAGATAAGGTGTAGGATTTGCCACAATGTGAACCACCTACCTGGGGACTAGTTCCGTTCGGGTTTTTATTCGCCATTTGAGAAGATAGGTGTTGAACATAAAATACCACGCTGGTCAGGCGGGTTGGTGAGTGTATATTCAGCCTCCCGCTCTGGGTCAGACGCTGTTCGTAGCCGTCCACTCTGGATCAGACGCTACTGATTTTATATTAACCCTAAAATTAGGGGGTGCCACTTCCGCCATTCTCGCCGTACCGAAGGTATCCTTCTCCGCCTTGAATGCCGTTGTGGTCTTCATCCGTGACCCTGGACAAAGGACCCTGAGCAGTTACTAGTTTCCCGGGTCAGAAAACACCTAGAATCTGTGGGGGCAGGGAATGATTCATTTTTTTCTGATATGACTATCCAAGGAATTCCAAGGAGTTCCTACCCACTACCCATAATGGAATTAAATTTCCTTAATTCCGGGTGTTACAGTTATACCGCTGATACTTGGTCGTCAGAGCCTCGTTTGTGATAACAGTAACCAACGTGAAGGTGAGGTTGACATTTGAGTAGGAGAGGCTGTTTGAGACGCAGCACTACCCCAATAAACCCCTGAAATACGGTACTTCTCCACATAATATACGGCCGGTATAACAAATACAAAATCCACACTTACTTCACCTTTACACCCATTTCCTTAAGGCGGATTTTACAATAGTATTATTTATACATCGATGATTAGAATAGACAGGAAATATTATAATATGCGGGTTATATAACATAGCGTCAAGCCCAAACACATATGCCGTAGTAGCTTTTATGTGTTATATTTCATATTTTAGCTCCTTATCTTTTATTATTGCGCTGCCTTCTTTTACCGCATTGTCAGAATGTTTGATTTCGTTAAAATAGTTAAGGTTTGATTTTGTTACAGGGTTCCACCATTCATTGATATGCATATTGCTGCCTCTTAGCCTCAGCAGAGTGAACTCATGATAAGCTCTAACGAAATAGAACCTTTTACGACTATAAAAGTAAATATTTGAAAAATATTTACAAACAGATGTTTGTATAGATCGAAAGATTTTACGAAAGAGACGAATGTATAGATTCTCAAAATGAGAATATAGATCAAAAATTGAACTCAGGATTTAGCCTAAATCTGTGTTTTCAGCATGGGGATTTATAATTTGTATCCAAGACAAGCAAATTCGTCTAGGCAGATATCCCTTCGTAAAAAAGATTTCCTAAAACTCTATACTAAAGCAAAATAATAAAATAAAATAGAATGTTAAGGTTTGATCTCGTTACACCATAACGTTATTCGCTGATATTCATATTTCTTTCTCTTGGAAGAAGAGGAATTAGAGGTAACTTATGGTAATCTCTAACAAGATACAACTTTTTCCGACTATAACGAAATGCAAACTACCTAACATCCTAGGTACGAGTAGTTTGCAGAATGATTTTCACCACAAAGGGCGCATTTTGGTTCTTTTTTTCGTGATTTTTCACAATCTTTTATAAAGTTTATGTAGTAACAACTCTCAGGTGTATTAATTTCTATTATTTCACTATTTATGACTTTCATGAAGCACACGAGAAAATTTAAATTGGACGGACGTACGCTAATATGGCTTCCTTACTGTACTTGCGTCCATCTAGGGACACTTACGTACATTACTGCTAGAGCTATTGACAGCGAGGCACAAGATCGCGGAAATTCTCTTTTGGGTCTTGGATAGTTACCAAATTAAATACTTGCAGTATTTCCTCGTTTTTCTCAAAAAATTCCATAACAGGGTTTCTTGAGAGGACATCAGCTTCTTAGTTCCTTTTACCCGAAAAATATGTAATAGTAAAGCCATAGGTCTCCAAGTTCTTTATCGGTTCGTGCTTTTATTTTAAAATTTTCTAATAGCTTATGGTCTGTGATAATCTGAAACTTTAGTCCTAACGCTGCCAACTAAACTGCTTTTTTTGCTTGTGATGGTGTATTTTTTTTTAAATAGGCCACCAGCTGCAACTCACCATGTGCAACTCAAAAGGAATGACCGACTTCTGGAAATTTATGATCTATCACTTTAAAGTAGCCTACTCTTATCAGGTACTGCTACAAAGCAATAATGTTAAAGTTTTTATTCTGGCCTGCACAAGAATCTGACCAGACTATTAAACGTTTTTCATTACGGCAAGCACTGTCAACTTAGACAAATCTTAGTAATGCACACGCAACTTCACAAGTATGCCGGTCAGCAACATTCTCCGTCCAAGTACAACAAACAGCTGTTTGATTTACCGTTGACAACATGTATTCCAAGACTATAAAACCAAATTTGTTATAAATAAAAAGCCTTAGATGTAGGTATTTTGGGCAGTGGCATAGCATTTTGCTGCAAATCTACAGTAATATAGAGTACACTGTTGTTTTCTGAGGGATTATTTCTGTCTCTTCGCATCGCTTCAACTGCATCATGATAGTTTGCAATGTGTTCGTCAGTCTTGCGTCCTGCATCCCATGTTCAACGTGTATCGCTCTTCGGGTAGCCAAATGACAAATTAAACTGCGTTATAAAAACTTTGTTGTAGGATGTTTTTTTGAATTTAAAAATATTTGGCAAGCTCTCTTCGTTGCGCATTTCCAAATACAGTTGGTGCATCTTCGTAACATTTAGAAGAGGCGATAAGTACATCTTGTATATATTTTTGGAATGAGAGTAATGTGATTGTTCGGCAGGAAAAGGACTTATATGCTTTTTGATACGATCAGTAACATCATCGCTCCTTTTCATAGGTCTATTGTTGAGCTTACCTCTCCGATCAGCAGATGGTGCGGTCGCGCCATTTTTGATGTAACTTATAATGACATCGACCTTTTTTCTTCCAATTTTGTATAGAACACAAAGACCCAGTTTGCACACTTAAACACTAAAGCCATTGAACACAAGTATTGATTCTTTCAGTGTTTTGAGAAGATCAGGATAAAGCTAGATCTAGGATCAAAAATACCAAAAATTAAAAAAATGTCACTTAACACCTTCATAAACTCACGTCTTCATTTATTTTTTTAAGAGTTTAATGTGAGCCTCTTGTTTTTTTACTTCTCCGACATTGTAATTGGGTTTAGCAAATATCGATAAATTTTCATCTAATATTTTAAAAATTTATCTTATTTTAAGGTTGTCTAGATATTTTACTTTATTTAAATAGTCACAGTAGTTTTCTTCAAAATGTTTTACATGAACTTTAAAGTTTTCGAAAGTCTGTTTTACTATTATCACTATATCTTATATTTTCATTTAACGTCTTTATATCCTCTATCTTATTTTCATCCACTCTTTCGAGAATATTTAAATTTTCATTTTACAGCAAATAAAACTATTTAATAGCATCTTATCCTAGGAATACGTCATATGAGAAATTATTATTTTGAATCGCATGGGAATCAATTTTTTTTTTATTTTATGGATTTTCATAAGTAATTTTATTTTATTATTACTTTTTTGCACACGGCTAATTGTTTTAAATGTTTGTTCAGTTTCCAACATACTATGTTTAACATCTTTAATAATCTTTGTGTTTATAAGTGTTATATTAGATCCACTATAATAGATTCAAGTGACCTCATTATTATTAATTGTAAGAGTTAATTTAATTAGTGGTGCATAATCTAGTTTTTTTGTTGTTATTTCTTTTAAGAATTCACAGCAACTTCTCCTACTTCCGTTAGATTTGCTCTTCTAGCAACAGCGCTACGGGTTTTGTATCTGTCTGCAAAATTACATTGGATAAAAACGTCCCTGGTATCCATTCATAAACCTCACAGTTACTTTATTATCGATTTTTGATTTTTATTTTCATTCAAACGAGTATCAGTCTTATTTGTAACACTTTTCCTTCAACACCACAATGTGATTTACTGAAGGCGCAGTCTCTAACATCATTCTTTCTTTTTTTTTAGTGTGCAGTCTAGAAAAGTACCGTTTATATACATATATATCTGCTGTTATTTCATGTCTCTGGCACTTAGTTTTAAAAATATGTGACAATTTATTTTTCTTCTATTTATTTGTGTCGTCTTCCTATCTTTTACATTCTGTAGTAGCAACTTAAAAATATTTTCATTTTTACAAATGAATATATATATATATATATATATATATATATATATATATATATATATATATATATTTATATAGATATATAATATATATATATATATATATATATATATAATATATATATATATATATATATATATATATATATATATATATATATATATATATATATATCGTCGGGTTACAAGCAAAATGCACTAAGTCAAAAAAGTGGCTTTTGAGTTATTGCATTTTTAAATTTGACTCATCTTCTTATTCATAATTTAAGGATCCGCGTTAGTTTTTTTAATAAAATCTCCACTCTGTATATCTTCACACATGTTTTAAGAACAATCTTTTATAAAAAAAATATTAAATCTAATAAAGGAAGAACTATAATAAACTAGTTTTTGTTAACCTCGCAATGACTTAATGTGTTTTACCTGAAACTGAAAAATTAATGTATTTTGCTTGTACTTTTATAATCGCATTGTTGACTTATTCGTACTTTAAAGTTTGGTCTTATAGAAAGTACTTAAATAACCTCATAGAAAATTAGTGAAAAAAATTAAAAAACGATTTTTTATTAAGTAAAATATGATAGTATAAAATTATTTAAAATGTTGATATTTTAATTTATAGTATTTCTTCATCCTCTGAATCACTAAGAGATGATGGTTCGGCTGCATTGTCCCTTACTAAGGTTGAATTTGGTAGACTCTCGTACCAACAGTGAAGAGCAGGAGGTACAATATTTTTTTTACAAAGTTTCACCAAGTCCCTTTTTTTTGCTTCAGAAATTGGCAACTGCTTAGTGTACAATTTAGGAATAGTTAGAATTTTTGAAACGTCCTCTTTAACATTTCTCTTGCTAAGGGTTCGTTTAAAATTAACATGTATACTTTTATACTCATCTGCAAAATTATATTTATATTGAATGACATTGGGCAACTGTTTTTGATACCTAAAACATTTCACGTTTAGCCAATTAACAGTATTTCCTTCAAAGTCTTTGTTTTTATTTATTATCATCATCTGAGCCAGTTTCTTCAAATCCAAAAATTCGTTATGTTCAATTTCTCTTGTTTTGTAAGCAGATTTATCACCTTTTCGGTTTTTTCTTGCCATTCTAAAGATATTCTCGTATTCATGTACACTAAAAATATCTATTTTGTGCTTGGCGGTTTCGATGGAACTGTGCATAGAATCCACTTCCATGTAGGAATGCCCACTCTCCATAAACTTCTGTTCAATGACATCAAGGGTTGGATGGCATTGGACAGTATGAAGCAATATAGCGGCTACTTGAATGTTCCGATTTTGGCCACCACACGTATCAGAGAAGATAGTTAAATGCATCACATTTTTTCTATTCTCTGTTAATGATTGTATATAAAGTGACAAACAGGTGCCAATTTCACAGCTACCCCTTTTTCCATTTACTTCTGTCCAAAAATAACAAAATGCGTCATTGGGTGGAGCAGATTCATAAATTGTAAAATTGTATAAGTTTAGTTTCCGTAAATAATAAAGCAAACTAATTTCAGATGTTGGAATATGTAACACACTTTGCATGTCACAGGAAATGGATATGAAACCATTTTCATCAGTTGCTCTCTGTTTGTCGGCTTCTTTTTCTTTCATAGCTGCATCCTTTCTTTCTAAATGCATCTGATACTTTTGTTCCAGCTTTGTCCTCTCCTCTGGAGCGGCCTTTTCATATTCGCTGCAAGTCATGCATTGATCCTTCTTTGGTTTGAAAAAGGAAAAATTATATTCCTTACAGAAGATTCGTCTGTAAGTAATGCTGCTTACTTTTGGCATATTATTTCTTTGGCAATCTTCTAAAAAGAGACCATGCATCTTTTTTATATTCAGATTTTTATCTAGGTAGAGTCTTTTTGTTGACTTCCTTGTATAGTGACTTTCCATCACTGGGAAACTCTCAATATGATTTTTCACTCTTAATCTAATTTCATCCGATGTTTTGTTGCACGGAATATGTTTACCTCGATTGTCTTCACCTCCATATTCCCCACTCTGACTTTTATATTGAAATGCATTGATGATTGGTAAATTTGAAATACAGAGTGTTGCACAGAAAAACTTTTGGCATACTTGTATCTTATGATTGTTACTTAAAAAGTAGTTTTTAGCATTATTTCTTTGTTTGCTGTCATTGCCCTTTCTAGGTCTACGTGTTTTCACTTCTTTAGACAAAACGTTCATTAATATAAAATCTCTTTGCCTGTTAAATTCTAAATTCCAGTAAGTACGACATAATTCAGTACGATCCTCCGGTGAAAAATTGTTACTGCATTTATACCTGCAACGAGAGCAATCAACAGGTTTAGGTAGCTTTGGTGCCTGCGTTTTTCCTGTTCTGCTTTTATAAGGTAAACCTTCAATCTTCTTTTTTCTTTCTATGCTTCTTTTCCAAAGCGCTGGTTTCGCTTGGTTCCACCTTACTCGTTTCTCTTATGTTATTGGGTTTTCTCTTTTTTGACCTGCAACGTTTTCATCTACTATCAAATTTTGTTCTTTCTTTAGACTCACCTCCCTTTCCGAACAATCACTTTCATTGTCTGACGAAACAGGCGGTATCCAGTCTCTATCTTTCATGGAATCATCGGAGTCGTACACATTCGCTACTTCTTCATCCAATTGGGACGACACTTCTACTCGTGATGTGCAAGGAATTGGTAAACTGTGACGTATATCTAAAACACAATTGAGTTTTATTGACAACAATACTAAAACTTACATAGAAGTAAAAAACTTCAATTTGTATAATGGCATAAAATTTTATTAAAAACTTTTTAAAAAAGTGTCGTCCTTAACTATTTTTAATAACTCTCTATTACTGAATGAAAGGTGAAAGTATTAAAATAATTAAAATAAAATTTTGCAACTTGCAACTGAAGCTATGACATCATAATAAGTAGTAGGAAAAATAAATTTAATTATAAAACAAAATGAGTGAGTGTTGTTTTAGAGTAATCGTAAGAATGTATATTGAAGGATGAACTATGAACGTAATAAAATGTTTTTAAGAGAAATTAAAAAAAAATAGTTTACCTTTTGTAGTGTTGACAAGTGATCCAGGATCCACAGGTGTTAAAGTTGCAAAAGTTTTTTGATTTTCATTTCCATTATCATTATTTGATGGTAATATTTGAAGTATTTCTAAAATGAAATAATTTATTTTACTAACATTAGAATAAACTTTTGTAATCAAATCTAAACTAACAATAATAAACTATGTGACTCACCGTTCTCCAATTTTTTAACGTTGGCAAATATTTTGTCAATACGTTTCATAATGAACTTTTCGTTTCAAGTTTCAAGTTCTGGGACACAACTGACTCATCAATAACCACACATAAAGCGAGGAAGAAATATTTTGCAAGCTGAAACTTGTATAAAAATTTTATACTAAATACTAAATCGTTTTTAACGGGAGTTTTAAAACCAAATTTAACCAGTAAAATCCACTATGTCAAATAATTGCCTTCAGCAAAATACACTAAGTCACTTAATGGATTTTGCCTGAACAAAAATTTGTTGTTAAAGACTTAGTGAATGTAAAATTTTATTGTTTTGTGTTGTCAAGGATGAGAAAATACTTAATGGATTTTGCTAGTACATAAAGTAAACAAATTGCAATATCAATATGTAATTAAGTCAAAAATGACAAAAACTGACTTAGTGTATTTTGCTTGTAACCCGACGATATATAATATATATTATATATATATTAGAAGTGATTATTTTGACCAAAAAATAATTTATAAATACGTTCAAATTATCGGGTATAGTGGTCTATAATAAAAATCTTTCTTTTTCTAAATTACTCAATATTTCGCTATTTATTTAAAAGCTTCCTCAGGAGTAAACTAAAAATAAGTGTTTTAAAATGTATTTGTACGCCATTTTTTGTAATGTTCAAATTGTTTTTAGTTTACTCCTGAGGAAGCTTTTAAATAAATATTGGAAGCGAAATATTGAGTAATTTAGAAAAAAGGAAAGATTTTTATTATAGACCACTATACCCGATAATTTGAACGTATTTATATAAATATATATATGTATATATATATATATATATATATATATATATATATATATATATATATATATATATATATATATATATTATATATAGCTAATGTCTTTTTTTATTTAATATTGAATATTGCAGGAAGAAGGACGCATATATAAATCGATGTTATAGTTTGTCTTAAAAGCAATGTCTTGATGGGTCCCTAGACGAGAAACGAGTGTCCATGTTTTATCTCTATCCTATCTTTAATAATAATTTTAATGCTTAAAATTTGTAATGCTACTTAAGTTTGAAATTTATATTATCTTTTTATTCTTTCTGGGTAGAAAATTTTCATGTTGTGACTGGCTGTATTGGAACCTGCCTATGCCATTAAAACAAAAAAAAATCGATGTATAAAGTTATACAACATACTATATGCCAATTATTATTTTAATATAATATTATTGTACCCAGCATCCATTTTTATAATGCTATCTCACCAAAATTTACACCTGCCACAACAAATTTTAACAATAAACAGGTAGGCGATCAAACTCATTTCTAATCATATTTACAGATCTAAGTGTGAATTACATCGTTTATTAAGACTATATTCCTTCTTAAACTAATACGAGTGATCTAAATACCAAAACATTATTCTTTGAAGCATTCAAATAAGCTGTCAGAGTCAAGATAAACATCTATACAACAAAGATTTATGTAACTACCATGCTGCGCTTAACAAAAGATTCAAAAATCACTAGCAAACAATGCATTATCTGTGTATATATACAGTTGTTCTTACTTTCGGAGACTAATTTGTTGTGAATAAATAATTAGAGATAAGTTATTTGTAGCCTACTTTTCGAGTATTACAAGCAGAAGAAGTATATTAAAAAGAGAAAATTAGAGAACATTTATTGACATTAATAAAAGATACCGTAATTTAAGGTGAATTTAATCGATTTTTGTTTATTTTATATAAAATAATATAAATTTAATGAAACAATACCATAGATAAAGATTAGTCTAGAAAGAATTATGTTCAAAATCAGCTAATTAACTATTATATTTTACGATAATATACTTATTTATTAACTACAATAATTGGGCGTTACAATTTTTAACTATAATAAGGATTTGCTATAGTATTTCGTTTACCTAAAATTAAAAATAGGAAAAACACGTTTAATAACATCAGTAAATTGTCAACTTTCCTGAAGAATGTATAGTGGCAACTTCAGCATCTTAGTACTACTCTAAAACGCTTCTAGAAAGCTCCAGTTAAAAGTCGACTAGAGATATTATCTTATCAGTTCCCAATTTGCACATGGCATGTGTATTTAGTACGTGCATGTCAAAGAAATGCAAAAATATTTTGTGGTACAATTTATTTGTTTTTTGGACCGATCCGATACTGCTCAGTAACAAGTCAGAGCGACCTGGTTTCACCATAGAATAACGCAACTGCAGGTAATCCTTGCAGGTTATCAGATGTGTATTTCCGGAAATACCTATGTCACCATTGTTGGAAGTTACATGTTGCTCTTATGGAGCTATAAGTCGGACGTATTTTATGTTCCTCATTATGATTAAAATATGTACCTGAGGTACGAAGGATTAAAAGGTGTTTGTCCCTAGACATGATTTTAGGAAATATTTTAGTTTTTAGTAATGGATCGGTTGACCAATATTTGACTAAAGACAATTTGTGTGCCCTACCCGCCCAAAGAGACATTGCCAAAAAACAGTAAATGTCTTGCTTCGACTTCACGGAATTTATGTAATCTGTATGACTTCTTTAGGCCTTTGGTATTTAGCTTTTGTGCAAAACGGTTAGTTTCCCTCACTATTTTTGCTAAAATATCTACAATAAAATATTTTTTATAAAACAAAATAACATAATTGATGTTTGACGTGGAATCGACTAAACCGGACTGGTTATTTGTAAAAGGGTGTATATCTGGTGAACAAAAAAAAAATCATGTTTTCACATAAAATTATTTATTGGTATTATCTTTTCAACCGTTTAAGGCACTCTCATGTGAATCATAAAAACCAAAATTATTGACAGGTTTAACGAATTTTCAGACCTATTTATTATTTATTTAGCATATGGCTCAATACATGGAGTAAATACAGTAATAATTGTAAAAAACGTAAGTACATAATTCAAAAATACAAACATAAGATTATATAAAAACGAACATAGATAAAATACAGATAAAATACAAGATAATACAAACAGATAAGGTTATATCTTTAAGTCAAGTTGAGCTATCCATTCAAGGCTTGCAGGCGTAGTTTTGAAAAAGTCTTTTGGGTCCCCCCGATATGCCTTCAATTCACATGCCTCCACTTTGTGTTGGATGGTTTGATCTGGAGCTCCACAGTCGTAGCTGGAGGTAGGCTGTTTTCTCCATTGTGTGCGCATACTGCGTGTCTCGTTCTAATTCTGTTTAGGCTCTTCCATATGTTTCGTGGCTGGTCGAAGCCATCAGGCTTTTGGACTGGGTCAATAAGGTTGGATACTTCAGGTGGGGCTTCCTCAGTCCACAGCGTGGGCCATCTGGAGGTAACATTGAAATCATCTGCTGTTAGCTGTTGGGCTGTTCTTATGGGTGGTTTTCTGGATGGGAGTCGGTTTGTTGCTAAACTCGGTATGTCTTCATGGATTGGTAGTTGCAAGTTGCTATTTACTTTAGAACACTCCGTTATCAAGTCCTTTTGTCTTCGTAGAATAGGCGACGGAATATGGCTAAGGATCGGAAGCCAATATAGTGGAGTAGTCTTGATATATATATAATAACGGATTTATTACGGCTGTCGCCGCTTCTCCGCCCCCAATTTCCATCTTTTTCTGTCATATGCAGTTGCCTCTTCTAAGTCTCTTGGAGTAGTCTTGATGCAGCCGCTAATCATTCTCATTGCTATATTAAACTGCTTATCAACTATTTTCACATGACGACTATTTAGCCAGACCGGTGCACAGTACTCTGCCACAGAATAAACCAAACTTAGCACAGATGTTCGTAGTGTGTCCGCAGATGCGCCCCAGTTGGTACCAAAAAGATTCTGGATAAGGTTATTTCTACTACTTATTTTTTGTGCAGTTATTTGTAGATGTTTTTTAAACGAGAGGGTCCTGTCCAAGGTAACCCCAATTATTTTGGGTAGGGATGGTAGGGTAGTGCTACATTTCTCATTTTGACCTCTAATTTTTGGTTTGCCTGTTTGTTATTGAGGTGAAAACAGCTTACCTCAGTTTTATTTAAGTTGGGTATCAGGCGCCATTTTGTGAAATATTCATATAGTTTATTGAGGTCGTTTATCAGCACATTTTGAGTAATTTCAAACTGTTTGTGTTGTACTGCTATTGCTAGGTCGTCAGCGTAGCCCAACTTTCTTCCATCAGTGTCAGGTAGATCCGATATATATATATATATATATATATATATATATATATATATATATATATATGTCTATATATATATATATAGACATATATATATATATATATATATATATATATATATATATATATATATAAATATATATGAGTTGAAAAGCATCGGAGGAAGGACTAATCCTTGGGGTAGTCCATTATTTAATTTCCTCTGTTTGCTTATGTCATTACCGTGGATTACCTGGAACTATCGATCAGAGAGCATGTTGTTTATTAGTTGCAATATTCTCTGGCATGAGATTAGTTTGGTTAGTTTATAGAGGAGTCCCTCCTTCCATACTGTGTCGTAGGCAACTGTCAAATCCACAAAGACTACAGCCGTCTTTTGTTGCTTTTGGAAGCCTGCTTCTATATGCGTAGTTCGACTTAGGACCTGATCTGCGCAGCTTCGATTAGGTATGAAACCTGCTTGTTCGAGTGGGATATTTTCAAGAATTTGTGGGCCTATTCGGTTAAGGATAAGTCGTTTCAGCAGTTTATAGCAGCAACTGAGAAGTACTATAGGACGGTAGCTTTAAACTTTATCTTGGGGTTTATTGGGTTTTAAGACAGCAGCAATTATTTTGCTCTTTTTAACAGCTTTTGGTATGTTTCCAGTTCTAAGGATCAGTGAATAGAACGCAGCCAACCATTTTCTTGTCCTTTGACCGCATTGTAGTAGGAAGTTAGGATGTATCCCATCAATACCAGGCGCCTTGCCAGTTTTCATGTCTCAGAGGGCTGATGTTATTTCTTCGTTGGTGAATTCGTGGGAGACCCTATGTTATGTCCAGCTGTTTGACGTAAGTTGTTGAGTTCCTTTCAGACTATAAATATACATCCACCTCATCGCTTTCTAATAATAGATTTTCCAACTCTCTCTCAGAAACACCTGTAATCCTTTTCCACGTTAAAAACCATGCAAAAATATTTTGTTAACTTACGGTTTGACATTTATTTGAACAAACACAAATGCTAATTTGCCCTAATATCAGCGTAAACAATTGTACTAAATACGTGAAGCTGAAACATGTATTTACCACTATAAGCAAGTATAGCGCAAGTGCTAAACTGCTAGTGACAGATATTCGATCAAGTGATCGACGGAATTTCGCCTGTACCGTTTCGAAATGTTACTCTATTTAGTCTATTACATCAGTGCTAGTAAACGAGTGCCTCGCAGTATTAGCAAAAAGTGAATTTTAACTCGCTCCTCATAAGCACTAGTGAAACAAAAATATTTTATATTCGTCCATAGCAGCGAAAGGGTTAAGACACAACATTTGAGTAAATGAATACAAATTGTGCTTTAATATATGTTTCTTGCCGTTGTGTTTGTTCTTGGTTATTCTATTTGTTCTATCAGCGACGGTGCATAATTCCAATTTATTTTTCTCGCCATACCACACAAACATTTAGTAATATATTGAGCTTTTTTACACAAAATGATTTAAAACTATCAATTATGTACTTCATTGTTAAAAGTTTTTTAAATGTATTCAATACATCTGTGACCATAGAGGGGACAGGCGAACCTATTATAGCTCATGATTAAACATGGAAATGTTAAATGACTTTCTTAGCACTATTTATAGATAAACTGTATTAAAAATGGATTGAAATACACGTTATTTAAGTAATAATTACCATAACGCGAAAAAGATTGGAAAGATTTATTCAACGTCTCCACCAAAATTAAGGTAGTACTTTTATAGGACAATTTTTTCGTAAAGCATTAAATACAGTATGAAATAGAGTATAGTTTCCAAGAAGCTGGTAGGAATATTCATCAATATCAATTCTGTAACCAAACCAAGCTAGGAAACATTGTGACAGGACCCTTAAGCTAGCGGGGACACATGAGCGGAATCCAATTTAACCTATGTAATATTTTTTCACCAATTTTTCACTAATTTATTACCACCCTAATAATTTTTCACCACCAAACCAACCTTAAGGGGAGCGATTCTGCTGGCTTAAGATTCAAGCTAGCAGAATTCAAAAAAGAAACTTTTTGTTGATGGCATATTTTTTCACCCATTTTTCACTAATTTATTACCACCCTAATAATTTTTCACCACCAAACCACCCTTAATGGGAGCGATTCTGCTGGCTTAAGGTTCAAGCTAGCAGAATTCAAAAAAAAAACTTTTTGTTGGTGACATATTTTTTCACTAATTTTTCACTAATTTATTACCACCCTAATAATTTTTCACCACCAAACCCCCCTTAATGGGAGCGATTCTGCTGGCTTAAGGTTCAAGCTAGCAGAATTCAAAAAAAAAAATTTATTACCACCCTAATAATTTTTCACCACCAAACCACCCTTAATGGGAGCGGTTCTTCTGGCTTAAGGTTCAAGATGGCAGAATTAAAAAAAAAAACTTTTTGTTAATGGCATATTTTTGCACCCATTTTTCACTAATTTATTACCACCCTAATATTGTTTCACCATTAAACCACCCTTAAGGGGAGCCATTCTGCTGGCTTGCAGTTCAAGCTAGCAGAATTAAAAAAACATATTTATAATATACCACAGTGTTTTGCTAGGTTTTTACTAATTTATTACCACCCTAGTAATTTTTCACACCTAAACTACCCCTTGTGATAAGTCAATAATTCTGTTAGGTTAAAATTTAACATGAAAAAAATCTTTTTTTACAATTTCACTATCCTCTACTTATAACTGACATAAAAAAGTATTTTTACCTTGATAAGTTTCCATCTCGAAACCAATCTTATTTGGAAACGTTCCTGCTAGCTTAATATTCGAGCCAGCGTAATTAAAAAAAAAATATTTATGATATACCACAGTGTTTTGCTAAGTTTTTACGAATTTATTACCAACTTAGTAATTTTTTATCCCTCGACTAACCCTTTGTGGAAGTTCTGCTACGTTTAAATTAAAGGTGAAGAAGTTTTGTTTTATAATTTTACTAAATACTATTTATAAATAAAATAAGAAACTCTCTGGTTAGTTTTTACTAAATGTTAACCAACTTCACCAATTCCACTATCTACACATTTACGCTGGATGAATGCAAAGCAAATCTTTTCGGAAATATGAGATACTACAGTATTATGCTAGATTTGTACTAATACATTACCATCCTAGTAATTTTTCACCCTTCAACTACCCTTTATGAGGAGTCAATAATTCTACTACGTTAAAATTTAAGGTGATAAAAAATCTATTTTTATAATTTTACTGTATTCTACTTGTAACTGAAAATATAAATTGCTTGCCTGGTTTTTACTAAATTTGATCCACCCTTATAATTTTTGACCCCCTAAGCCTCAGTCAATGAGAAACATTCAACAAGATACACATTGACGCTAGGTGAATAAAAAATCTTTTTGACAACACAAGAGTGCTCTGCTAGAATTTTACTCTATTTTTATCAGCCTAGTCATGTTTTTCTTAACTACCCTAATTGAAAAACATTTTCAAATGTTATTCTATACTAACCTGTTTTAAACCATTTTACCTGTTTTAAAAAATTGACTCTGATTCGAGTCGTATTACGTGGCTAAGCGAAATCGAATCGTTAGTCCCTTTTATGTATATAAAATAACTGAAATCAAGTTGACTTTTAGTAAATACAATGAAATTTTTATATTTCGCAGAATAAATTACCAGGTAAGAAATATTCAAATTGAAATAATTTTATTACGTCTATTACATTATTTTTCTGATTGTAAAGGAGGGTCGTCGGGACCGTGCGCACCTATTGTTAAAAGATTTGTATTCATTAGGTAGATGAAAATTTGAAAAATAATTTAGGTGTTTAATATTTTAATATTATTTAAATAAGACGAGTATTAACGATTGGTCAAAACATAATTTTAAGATTAGGTGTATAACATAAAGAATTTATATTGGAAATCATTTTAGGATATAAATATTTTAAGTAGGTATATTCAAATGACACCGAAATTACCGGTTGGTCAGAACAGCACTGATATAGATTATTTGCGTAGTAAAATAAATTTATATTAGCAGCATTTTAAAAATTTAAAGATATTTGTATTTTAATTCTTTGTCGATTTTTCATTCATTGTCAGTTGAATATAGGTAAAAATTAAAGGTTATTACAAAAAAATATTAACATATTTATTTTGTTTTTGGAAATGTTTAAAAGAATCGCCCACGGAGAGATCCGGTTTCTCGGCACAATCCACACACTCATAAATTGGGTTTTTTCTTATTTTTAGGATAGGACATACTCTGCATCTTTTCGTTTTCGTTTCGCGTTTGTCCGATTTATTAGCAATTATTTATAGGTAAATGTTCGCGTGCGATTTTCCGTCTTTCTTTGCTTTTTTATAAATTAATTTACGAATTAATTCTAACCTTGATATCGTCTTTTATGTCTTTTGTTTAGTATATTGTTTAAAACTAAGTCTTACTTTCCACGGTACCATCGATTCATCTAGCGATAATTCTTTTATTGGATAACGCAGAGCAGTCATTTTATTATTAAAAAGTCTATAACTGTTCTTATTCTATAAAACCGATCTTCAGGAATAACATTCGGTCCCATTGGATTATGGATGAAGATTAAGCACCTTAAATTTATAAGAAAAAGATCTCTTCCGATGTTTGAAGGAAAGTAGTTTACATCTTTAAATGCTAGAATTTACACAAACACCAACTTCACCAACTTTTTGCAACTAAACATTGCAATATTGTTGTTTTGTACATTGCCTATTTTTTAACAAAATTTTACAACTTAAAAAGGGATCATTCCCGTGAGTTGGCTGTATATCATATAGTTAAAAAACTCGAACATTGAAGTAAAACACTGTTGTGATTGGTATATTTAATTAAATTTTAAAAATCCCAAAGGATTAAGTTCAAAACGTTTTCGGACTTATCAGTCCATCTTCAGTGAAATTTGTAGTACTTTTAGTAAGTAATTAATAAGTAATAGGTAATTAATAAGTAGTAATTTTTTAATTAAATACATATACCAATTATTACAACAGAAGTGTTTTTCACAGACACTCGCACACACACACCGTGTAAATGTATTGAAGTATTTTTGAAAAAACAAATTTATTTAATTTTTGTTAAAGGGGTAGTAAGGGGTGAAAAATTACTAAAGTTGTAATAAATTCGTAAAAACCTAGCAGAACACTGTGGTATATCATAAATATTTTTTTTTTAATTCTGCTAGCTTGAACCGTAAGCCAGCAGAATCGCTCCCCTTAAGGGTGGTTTGATGGTGAAAAAATATTAGGGTGGTAATAAATTAGTGAAAAACGGGTGAAAAAATATGCCATCAACAAAAAGTTTTTTTTTTTAATTCTGCTAGCTTAAACCTTAAGCCAGCAGAATCGCTCCCATTAAGGGTGGTTTGGTGGTGAAAAATTATTAGGGTGGTAATAAATTAGTGAAAAATTAGTGAAAAAATATACCATTAACAAAAAGTTTTTTTTCTGAATTCTGCTAGCTTGAACCTTAAGCCAGCAGAATCGTTCCCATTAAGGGTGGTTTGGTGGTGAAAAAATATTAGGGTGGTAATAAATTAGTGAAAAATGGGTGAAAAAATATGCCATCAACAAAAAGTTTTTTTTTTTGAATTCTGCTAGCTTAAACCTTAAGCCAGCAGAATCGCTCCCATTAAGGGTGGTTTGGTGGTGAAAAATTATTAGGGTGGTAATAAATTAGTGAAAAATTGGTGAAAAAATATTCCATCAACAAAAAGTTTTTTTTTTGAATTCTGCTAGCTTGAACCTTAAGCCAGCAGAATCGCTCCCCTTAAGGTTGGTTTGGTGGTGAAAAATTATTAGGGTGGTAATAAATTAGTGAAAAATTGGTAAAAAAATATTACGTAGGTTAAATTGGATTCCGCTCATGTGTCCCCGCTAGCTTAAGGGACCTCATTGTGACGGCTAGCTCCACTAGACATCAAACTTGGTAACACGGAGGTTAAATATAACTAAAATCGTAATTAAATAAATAACACAAAAATAAAATATATTTCTAAATAACATTATACAATGTAAAATAAACATTTGCATTTTACTTGCATTTTACAATAAACGTTTTTCAGGACCAATTTTCAATAGGTTGGACATCCAATTTAAAAAGAAAAAAATATGAGGTGAAAGCTTGTTTCAAAATGAAAAATTTGATTTTATATGGCACACGTGAGTTAAAAGTATTCATAAATAAATTGATATACAGTTGCGTTTCGGGATATATAGACTTGACGAACATCTAAACTTTACGTTTGAAACAAATTATTTATTTCTTACTTACAAGCTGAATCTTAATTAAGTTGAAAGAATATGATGTTACAAAATTACAGTAAAAGTTTACCGAAAGTATACCACAGAAAGCTGTTTATTTATAACAATTTGTCAACAAATAAAAAATTTCTTTTTTATTTAAATCAAATTTATTATTTTGTTTATAATAAGCAGGTTCCTGTAGTAAACTTTGAATAAACTACTATAACATTACAGCATGATATTCTTTCGAATAAAACACGATTCACCTTATCGACCGTTACTTGATGGAAATTCATTTTATTTAACAATAAAACACTGAAAACTTTTGCTTTCAACATTTTCAGAAAATTTATTTTAAACTAGAGGACCCAACAGACTTCGTTCTGTCAAAGAAATTTGGAATGTGGCAGTTTATTTTTTTAATTATCGTGAACAGAACCGTCACCATGATGATAGGGCGGTGTGTGAGGGTCAGCTCGGGTGACCTAAGTATATTCGCTTCCACGAACTTTGGCCACTCTTTTTTGACCCACTAAAAACCCCGACTGGGATGTCTGCTAGAGGGCTTCAAACTAAGAGGGGAACAACCTGATTCAAAATAATCTGAAGGGATAGTGGGAATTATAAAGTGGGTGCTTCAATGACAAAACATAGAGATAATTAATTATTTAATATTATTATTATTAATAGAAAATTTAAAGAAATCGATAATACAAGGGAAAGCACAGAAGATAAGATAGAATCCCTTAAGAAAACAATAGACGACATTAAAGACAATTTTATGAAGAACGAAGAAGGTAAGAATAAGACATGGATGACGACAGAGATTCTGCAACTAATGGGAGAAAGAAGGAAAAACAAGAACGATAACTCCATGTATAAAACATTACAGCGAGAGATACAGAGAAAGATCAGAGAAGCCAAACAGAAAGAACTGGAGAAAAAATGCCAAGAAATCGAAATTCTCCAAAGTAAATACGACGACTTCAACGTGCATAAGAAGGTAAGAGAAATTACAGGTAAATGTAAAAACAGAAGAATAAGTAAACTTGTTAATGACAATGGAGAGATAATCGTGGACAAAGAGAGTATCAATGATACCTGGAAAAATTACATAAGAAATTTATTTTTTGATGAGAGAGAGAACCAGCCCCCAATACCTACGGAAACAGGACCACCTATACTAGTGGCAGAAATAAGAGCAGCCATAATATCACTAAAAGAAGGTAGAGCTCCAGGACCAGACGGAGTACAATCTGAATTTCTTAAACTTCTTGATGATGAATCTTTAAGAGTACTATGTAAAATCTTCAATAATATCTATGACACAGGCTATATTCCAAAAGATTGGCTACTTTTAGAATTTATTACCTTACCAAAGAAACAGGGAGCAAAAAAGTGCGGAGAATATAGGCTAATAAGTCTAATGAGCCATACATTAAAACTTTTTCTTAAAATTATACATCGTAGAATATACAAGCTATGCGAAGAGAGAATACAAGACACACAGTTTGGATTCATGAAAGGCGTAGGTACAAGAGATGCACTGTTTAGTCTACAAGTATTATTTCAAAGATGCAGAGATATGACTTGCGATATTTACACCTGCTTTGTGGACTACCAAAAAGCATTTGATACAGTTCAATACCAAAAAAATGATGGATATTCTAACAAAAGCCCAAATGGATAATAAAGATCGGCGTATAATACAAAATTTATACTGGAACCAATCAGCCACAATAAGAACGAATTTTGGAGGTGAACCAACGGAAATGATCCAGATTCTACGAGGCATTAGACAAGGTTGTATACTTTCACCTATATTATTTAATCTATATTCAGAGGAAATATTTAGTGAAGCCTTGGAAAAATGCGAACATGGAATACTTCTAAATGGAGAACGCCTAAACAACATCCGTTATGCAGACGACACCGTTATTTTTGCAGACAGTTTGAACAGTTTACAGCAACTAATAAACAAAGTAAATGAAGTAAGTGAAAGATTTGGACTTCAAGTAAATATAACAAAAACTAAATTTATGATCATCAGCAAAAATAAAGTTAGAGACGCTCAACTACTTATCAATAATACACCAGTGGACCGAGTAAAACAGTATAACTATCTTGGAACAACAGTAAATGAACATGGCCAAACTCTTTAAAAGCCACAATCTTAATCTGGAGATAAAAGTAAGGCTCCTACGATGTTATATCTTCTCAATATTGTATTACGGAGTTGAATCCTGGACACTAACTGAAGCAATGGAGAAAAAACTTGAAGCCTTCGAGATGTGGCTATACAGGCGAATTCTAAGGATATCATGGACAGACAAGATAACCAACGAGACCGTATTACGAAGAGTGGGCAAAGAAAGAGAGGTGATGTATACCATTAAAAGGAGAAAGTTGGAATATCTCGGACATATAATGAGAAACAGCACTAAATACAGATTACTGAAGGTAATCCTACAGGGTAAAGTATTCGGAAAGCGAGGAATTGGGAGAAGGAGAATATCATGGTTGAAGAACATGAGGAAATGGTTCTCCACAACAACAACGAATCTATTTAAAGCATCAGTCAATAAAATAATTATAGCCAGAATGATTGCCAATATTCGGAACGAATAGGCACTGAAAGAAGAAGATTATTAATAGTATAAGGTTAATAAACGATGTAATAAAGAATAATTTATTTTTATTGCAGTGCTTTCTGATATATATATATATATATATATATATATAATGTTTTTTGTTTGATTACCTGGTGAATATACAAACAAATCTGATGGTTTTCCAACACGGGAACAGGCAACATACAATTGTCCATGTGAGAAACATGGGTTTTCTAGATTAATACCACAAACACCTAATGATTGCCCCTGGGACTTATTTATTGTCATAGCAAAAGCAAGCCGCACTGGAAACTGTAGTCGTTTAAATTCAAACAGTACATCATTCGGAATCATTGGGATGCGTGGTATCAAAACGTCGTCTCCTTTATACTTTCCCTTTAGTATAGTTGCTTCTATCACGTTTTTTAATAATTTTTTTATCGCTAACCGTATGCCGTTGCAAAGACGCGGTTGGTCTTTAACCGACTACAGATCTAACCTTTAATTGAAGATTCTGAAGTGGCAATCCTGGTAAATTCAGCGAGTTTAAAAAATTCAGGCAGATAGTTGACGACCTTATCTTGATTAGTAGCCAAATCAACTGATTTATATATCTTCAATTCGCCTGTAATTGGTTCTTTATTTTGAAATTTAATTCATTCACAATTCATACAAATACTTAGGAACAGTAATCAACAACAAAGGAGACATCGAGGATGACCTTAACAACAGAATGGAAAACACAGGAAAACTATTCCAAGCACTAAATAGAGGATTCCTTAATAACAAAGAAATATCAACAAAGACTAAGATGACAATATACAAAACAATATATAGACCTACAGTGACATATGGAGCAGAAAATTGGATATTAAACAAAAGACATCAGAGCAGAATTCAGGCAGCAGAGATGAAATACCTCAGAAGAACGATAGGAGTAAAAAGAACTGATAGAATCAGAAATGAAGAAATAAGAGAAAGGCTCAAAATCAAACCGATACTCGAGACAATCAAAGAGAAAAAATTGGCATGGTTCGGACATCTAACCCGGATGGACAATAATAGACAAGTTAAAAGAGTGTGGGACGCTAAACCAATAGGGAAGAACAGAAGAGGAAGACCCATTAAAGAATGGAACAGTGACATCTCGCAGATACTACAGAGTAAGGGTAAGACTTGGCAGGAAGCAACACAGATGGCATCCAATAGGAAGGAATGGAGAAAGTTCGTTAAGAGCTAGGACACCTCAGAAGACCGTCAAATAGTGTAATGTAATGAATTGTATTTTAAACGGCCCAACACCGAAAGGTACAAATGGGTCTACTGATTAAGTAAAGTAAAAGTAATTCATTCACATCTATGTTTTAGCCTGTTTGCAAAAAAATAGCCCGTTCGCTAAACCAATTATGGTTTCTGTAATTTTGAGCAACACCTGGAAACACCTTTTAAAAAAGTTCATCTTTTGATCGAGTTAACTGACAAAAACTTTGAGGAAAGTTAATGCAACCAGTCAAGGTGTCTATAGGAAATTTGCCATTACCAATGTCAATAAGTTGTTTAGAGACTACGTCTCCAGATTGGTCATTTTGCAACTCCGTACGCATATTCTTGCTTAAGTGTAATACCTTGACATGTTTCCACAAATTGGAGGATGTTAAACATGCATTTAGTTCATCAGCTGGCGTTGATCATGGAATCACTGGCAATGTTTGACGAAAATCTCCTGCTAATAAAATCATTGCACCACCAAATGGCTTATGATTGCTACGTAGATCTTGTAAGCTTGTATCTAAAGCCTCCAAAGATTTTTTATGTGCCATCGTGCATTCATCCCAAACAATCAATTCACATTGTTGCAAAACCTTTGCCATTGCACAGATCTTCGAAATGTTGCAGGTTGGAGTTTCGTTGTTTTGTATGTTTAATGGCAATTTTAGTGCTGAATGGGCTGTTTGGACCACCTTCAAGCAAAGTTGCTGCAATTCCTGACGAAGCGAGTGCAAGTGCAATTTTATTTTGTGGGCGAATTGTTGCTAATATCAATGAAATCAAAAAAGTTTTTCCTGTACCACCAGGTGCATCTAAGAAATAAATCCCTCCTATTTTATCATTTGTTACTTTCATAAGTATATCAAATACATACTTCTGTTGTTCATTTCAATAGTGGAAGATTTTTTTGAATTAATTCTTTCAAAGTGTTCACAGGACCGAAGAGACTGCTCCGAAAATATTTGAATGGGAAAAAAAGGGCTGTTTTAGGGTTTTCTTTGAAAATATACGAACTTTTCTCGCCGTAAAAACCATTCTTAGACTTTAAGGAACATTTTAAAACAAGTATTGTTGAGATTGATCCATGCGTTGTTGAGTTATGCGCTTACCAACACTCCATTTTTATACATATTATAGATTATTATCACTACAGCTCTTTCGGCCAGAGTTTCGGTAGTATGGCCGAGACAATTGTAGCGATAATAATTTAAAATAAATTTTGTGGGAGTGTTGAAACAAAAGTTTTCTGTGTTTTATTGTTAAATAAACAATGTGGTTCAAACATTAAAGTTTAGAAGTCTCTATAGTCCGAAATGCAATGCTATATAAATTTGTTTATGGATATTTTAAACTGACTCTTGCAATATAGAATCAAGATGGAATTCTGAATTTTTAAACTACTTGACTTGCACCTCATTTGTTTTGTTTCTTGAATTTACTGTCAAACCTGTTAAAAAATATCCTATGACTATTAATCGTCTTAACATAACCCAGATTATTAAAAAAAAGTGGTTTCGAATTTTCGATAAAATTTTTAACACACTTTTTAAAATAAGTTTCAGCATGTGGGTATGAAATCAACATTTTTCGACAAAAGCCAACAGCCTAGCAAGTTTATCACGAAGTAAAACTAGTTTATTGGAGATTTTTTATTTCCAAAGTAATACATAAACCAATACTTTTTTTAGAAATAATTATAAATGGGATATTTTTTTTATAAAATCTATTATAAATAAATTATTTACGAAATTTATTGAAGAAATATATATATAATTATGTTTTACAAAAAAAATTACGTGTTTTATGATAAAAAAAAAATAAAAAACTGAAAAAATGTAAATAAATTACATGATTTATTTAACAATTTATTTATTTAAGTAATACATATTCGTAATGTGTGTAAATGTGTATACAAACTAAAAGATAAAACGCCGAAATCTGTAAACAAGAACCAGAAATACAGATAACAGCTTCTTCCCGATTCTCCACTCTTCTGAGTTTCAAAGCTGATTTTGAAGGCAACATTTTGAAACATTGTGAACGATTTATTTGTAATTTTTCTCGTTTTTGGCACATCATCACTGTAAGGTATGTTCTTTTAAATGACGCTAATTAGATATCTTAATTATTATAACCAATGCTGCTGGTAATTTTAAAAAACAAGTGAATAACTTCGTTCCAAACTATTCTAGGACAACTTTGCATTTTTTAAATTTATAAAAAATGCAAACTTTCCAAATTAAAAAAAAATGTTCTGCAGGTAAAAGTCATTTTAATTTTTTATAAACAAAAATGTACATATTTTTGCAAAATAATCTTGCAATATGTAGAATCGTTTTTCTTGTTTTTTAATAATGATAAATTAAATCTTCCTAACTTCTGTAATTTCATTATTATCTGATTTATACTATTGCAAAAAAACTCAATTAGGAAACAAAATATAAAATATTATCTTTTATACTATTTGACAGAAAGCTTTGAAATTTTAAATATATTTTAAGCACCGCAGATCCCAAAAATCTATGTTACACGAAAGTTCTTTTCTGTTTTTTTTTTGTAAGTTATTAACATTTATAAAAAATCGAAATTGCTGACTTATTTTGCAACTTTCTAAGCAGCCAAACAAGCATAAAAATTTAGAAAACACTATTTTAAAGGTTTTTATAAATATGACATAAGATTATTATTCTTAAATTTAATTTTATTGCTTCATTTTTTGCTGTTAGACGAAAACAGTAAAAATTTACCGTTTTTGACCCTAATTACTACTCAAAATAACTTTCGTTTGTCTGGCTGGGTCAGTGTAACAAAAAAACCTTATTTTCCTGGTCTAGTCGATTAGTTATAGAGAATAAAATAACTATTATTAAAAAAATATAAAATTTAAGAGTGGATCACACTAGCCAGTCAAATATTAATAGTAAAAAATAAATAATGTAGATAGTGCAATTCCAGATTTAAAAAAAAATCGAAATAGGTTTATTTTCAGTAGTAATATCCCTAGGACATTGATAACAGACGAGATAATTTCATGACAATCGAAAGCTCGTTCCTTGAGCATGAGAAATTTGTCATGAAATTATGAGGCATTCATCAATGTCCGAGGGATATTCGGCGGATAATTTTTCGAAAAAAAAAAAATCCTAACTCAACATAACGAAACATTTATTTATTAAAAGTACAGTTAGTGAAATTACAATTATTAAAATTTAAGTTAACATTAGATTCATTGTCGAAGCGTGACATTTTGAAATTTATTTGGATGAAGTTGTCAAACTCGATCGTGTTGTCATAGGGATTGAAAATTGCACTGAATGCAATTATTATCAGTCTAATGTTGACATGATTGGGTGAAATTGTTCCACATGACACAAAATGACGAAATTTGAATGGTTGTTAGAACAGTCGAAAAATTATCACTATTACAAAATCTTTTCGAGCTCCGTCGATTTGATGTTCCAAATTAAGTTTTCATCAACGCAACGTGGTAAAAACATTTTTTTAGTTTTGTTTTATATTATAGTGATACAATATACGTTTTTAAAAAGAAGGTGCACCTTGGATGAAGTCTCTGCGATTGTGATTTTTTTTTCATATCCGTTGAAGCATAACTGTAAAAGTTTTTTCCTTTTACTTTTTTCTCTTGAAAAAATCAAATTATCATATCTTAGCAAAAAATGGGTTGATTAAATCTAATTTTATTGAGAATTGAAAGAGCTTTAGTCTTATACATTAAAAATTATTACACCAGTACAAGCATTTTTGCAAAATATGCCTATTTTGATAAAGTACCGGTTTTCAAATTTAAGCGATAATTTTCAATAAAATATTTATGGACAATCTTATATACTAAAACGCTAAGCCCTTTTCTTGTCCACCACTTTACTCAAAAACCATATTAGATAATTAAAATATTTTTTCGGAATATTATTAGTATTACGTATGAGATTTTCAAGATATACTTTTGGTACAAAAATTCACTTCCGGTTTTGAGATGACCGGAAGTTAAAATTTACTTTAAGTTTTAGACCCCACAATGTATATATGGATCGAAAGGTCTCGTCGAGACGAATCTAAATATGTACTACCAGTTGCGATCCGACACCGGAAGTGACCCGAAACGCGCATAAAACGTCAAGATAGAGCAAATCTGACACCGGATTCGTGATCAGCATGCAAAATTAACTGCTAAATAATAACATTGTAACAAAAAACATTGTTTTCGACGAAATATTTCGTGATATTTAATACACTTTTTACTTGCATTATTATTAATGAATGTTATGTATATTCTTTCTTATATTCTTTGTATTGATCTCTTAATTTTTCTCGCAAAATAAAAATTTCATTTAAAAAACTCGATGTCGAGTTGGTCCGCTAGTAAACTTCTAAAAGTTTAAATTAATGCTTATCTAATATAATTTTATTATTTTATGACACGTGTATATTGTTACTGTTTTTGTTGAAGACAAACATGGTACTACGCCAGGGAGAAGATCTTTGACTTCTGATATCCTCTGTCGTTCTGCATTCGACGAGTTTGCAGTATTTGGTATTTTTGTAGTCTCAGTAAAATTATTTTGGTTATATGGCTATATACCACATTTTCTGAATGCGTTAATAGCGGTAGACATTAATATACCAAATATTTCACTTATCTTAAAGACAGTTATCACACGTCCAGGATGAGATCTCAACCAACCCTTAAGACCATGATCATAGAAAGTGCTGAGTGGCTTAATAAATGCAACGTCTATACACCACATTTTGTTCATTCAATGTTCTACTAAATTCAATGTTCTACTAAAACTATCAACTTACGACTTCCAATACTATAAGGCCACTTGAGGTATAATACGTTTTTACTCAATAATAGTTCCTGTATAAGTAAAATTGTTTTTTAATGTGCTCCATTGAAGCACACTAGACATATTCCAGTTTTACCATCACATTCTTCAGAGTATGTTTTAACTTTTTTACCTTTTCTATCGTCCTTTCTACTAGTCATGCTTCTTCTTAAAATTTTGTTACATCTTGTACACTTTCTTCTCTTTGTATTATCTACATCGCTTTGCCTGAGATGGTATTTTTGGGTGTAACTGTTCGTGAGGGTTACAACATTTCTTTATTTGCAAATGCCTTCGCGAACTCCAGTCTGAACTCAAGGATAGGTTGTCGCTTTTTTACGTTTTCTATTATTTAGCAACTAAGCATTTACTACTGCGGTATTAAATGCGGTATTAAATATTAATTCCACTGCCACTTTCCGGTACCACTTCAGAATTTTGCGTATTGGGCTTTGGTAAGAAGCCACTTAATCACTAAAATCAACACTCTTTTTCACCAAGTTATAATCGTGAATAGTTTGTGGTTTTAGTACTTGTGTATAATTTTTCTTTTCATCTGATTAAACCAAGATATAACTATTATGTTTCAATGTTGTAAGGATTAAAACTGGTCTTTTGTCGACCCATTTTATTACTTGTAAAATCAATAATGGGGTTAAGTTTCATCGTGAGTAACTGGTTGCAATTTTTTTAATCGAGATTTTGGTTTTACATGTTTTTATAGTAAAACATCTGCACATTAATAATTCGTTTCTTGAACAATGATTTCAATTCATCGACCAATAGTCTAAAATAAGGTTTTATTACGTCGTCCGGAATATTATAAACTGGTTCTTTTTCACAAATATATTGGAAATATGGTTTACATTCTATATTTAGAAAAATCTTTTACTGCAACTCTTGTTCCCATAAGACCGTATGTTATAAATAAATATATTCCTATAAGAATTATCTTGAAAGATGAAAAAATACAATAAAAAAGTGCAATATTAAGTGTTATTTAAAAAATAATAAGTCATTCACGGGCGTACAGTTAAAAACAAAAGTTTTCAGTGTTCTATTGCTTGATTATTATTATCTGGTATTCTGAAAATGTTGACATTTTTTCCTGGTCTGATCTCCCTCAACTAACGTTATCTTTCTTAATTGGTGGGTTGTATTGATCAGGTCTCTTTAAGTGTTTTGTTGCTATCCATAGTGAATGATCTTCTTTAGACAATGTACTAATGTAGTGTTCAAATGTGGCATTGCGTACATCATGTAGCGCTCATCTTAATTGTCTGATTATCTACCTCTTGCTCTTTATTTTTCGACTATTAGTTGTATAATATAATTCGGAGTGTTATTTGTCTTTTCTTGATTTGGAATTGTTAATCGTGTAGCTCCATATGAAATAGTAGGAGATGAAAACGGCAGCATATTCATCCATAAAAAAAAGGAAACGCGATAAAGATATCTGAAACAACTGTTTTATGTTATAAGAGATGAAATAGTCCGAAATTACCAAAACTGGTGAACAGGGCACTATAAAGAGGAAGTAAAATTAGCTATGAAACAGTTTGAATGAGAAAAAGAAGTAAGCTTAGACCAAATACCAGCAGGAATTATTCAACTGAAGAAAAAAATTAAATCGATAACAATATTCACTCCATTTACAGAAAAGGCGGCGACCCGCAATTATTTTAAGAACTTCTTTAATAGCCTCCAGTCAACAATTTCCTAACCATGTTTAAAAAACGTACGGAATGCACTGTATATACTAACCCAAGTCGTCAACATACTTGTTGTTGCAGTTTTATGTGCATTTATGTTTTATTGCATGTATTACGATCAACTTAAAGGTTATGCACGACTCCCCTTGTATAGGTACACAGGCAAGCACATGCGGGAGAAAAAAGATTTGTCATACCGTTACATTATGTCAAATTTTAACGTTGAATATTTTATGGTCCCCTTTGGGTTATAAAACGAATGATCGACTTTTTCTTGCACAGATCCCTGCTATGTAACTTTACAAAGCGAGTTTGCTGGGTATTAAAGAACCGTCTATGGCATCATATAATTTTACGCTAATATTTCACGTTCTGCGACGCATTCCACGTTTGACACATTGTCTTTTTTAGTTTTCTGTCATTCTATTTGTTAAATAATATCTCATTCTCGTCACAGCGTCAAGGAGCAGTAAATGTGTATACTGAACGGGAGGCATATGTCTAACAGTGAACGTTGGAGATTTTTCAAGTTTATCATATCTTCTTCTTTGAGTGCCTCTGCTATCGGAGATTTAATATCATTAGGGCGATTCTAATTTTATTTACTGCTGTTTTGAATAATTCGTTAGTGGTACAGCCAAACCACTCTCTTAAATTTCTCATCCAGGACATTCTTCTACGGCCTGGATTTCTGCGTCCTTGGATTTTTCCATGCATTATATTTTGTAGGAATGTGTACTTTTGTCCTCTCATTAGGTGGCCAAACTATTCAAGTTTTCTCTTTTTTATATTCAGTATAACTTCTGGATCGTTATTTATTCTGCGTATTACCTCTTCATTTGTAATTTTATCCACCCGACTTATTTTTAGTATACGGCGGTAGCACCACATCTAAAAGCTTTCAAGATTTTTAACATTCTTCTGTTTAAGAGTTAATGCCTCAACAACCGTAAAGCAAAGTACTGAATACATACTAAGTAGTTAACTAAAAGTGGACGTATGCAAAGATATGTATGACGTAATCGTATAGTATTCGCTAATAATCCTGTCACGTAATATGCCACACACTTCTGTGCGTTAATTCGTTTACGCAACTAAGCCTCTTTTGACATAACATATATAGGAGCAAAGATATATACCTATAGTCCTTTTAGTGTTGATGTATTTGATTTGTACGTCGTAGTATTCTATTAGTTAAATGGTACCATTTGAGGTACTTTACGTCACGATTGGACTAATAGGATCAAAGATACATAACTAAGGCCCTTTTGCCAAGCTACTCTATTTAATTTTTATATCTCATTGTATTATATTAGTTAAATTCTATCATTTAAGGTACGAAACGTCATGATTGGACTAATAGGACCGCAGATACATAACTAAGGCCCTTTTGACAAGCTGATGTATTTTATTTTTCTATCTTATTGTATTCGATTGGTTAAATCCTATCATTTGAGGTACTGTACGTCACGATTGAGCCACTAAAAACAAAGATACGTAACTAAGGCTCTTTTGACGTGATGCTGTATTTGATTTCTATGTCATTGTATTCTATTGGTTAAGTGCTATCATTTGAGGTATCGTACGTCACGATTGGACTAATAGGACCGAAGATACATAACTAAGGCCATTTTGACATGCTACTCCATTAAATTTTTATACCTCATTGTATTTTATTTGTCAAATCCTTTCATTTGAGGTACTGCACGTCATGATTGGACTAATAGAACTAAAGATACACAACTAAGGCCCTTTTGACATTGTTCTGCATTTGATTTTTCTATCCCATTGTATTATTTATGTTAAATCCTATCATTAGAGGTACTATACATCACGATTGGACTAATAGGACCGAAGATACGTGACTACGGCCCTTTGGACATGTTGCTGTATTTAATTTTTTTATTTCATTGTTTTTAATTGGTTAAATCCTGTCATTTGAGATACTGTACGTCACGATTGGACTTATAGAAACGAAGATATATAATTAAGGCCTTTTTGACATGCTGCTATATTTGATTTTTCTGTCTTATTGTATTTTATTGGTTAAATCCTATCATTTGAGGTGCTGTACGTCGCGACTGGACGAATTGGAGCGAAGATACAATAGGTAGTTGCAATATATCATAACCCGTTACTTTTAACCAAACATGATGCCAGAATGATTTGTAGATGAAAAAAATATATATATATTCTTAAATTTACTATTTCGTCGTGGGTAATATTATATTCAACAACGATGCCAAATTTCTGATGCTAAAATGATTGATAATGAAAGTGGGATATACATTTTCATGTATATAATGGCAGCGAGTAAACGGTAAAACCCTGAACTAAATATATATAATATTTTCACTGTACCATCATTTTAGACTCAAACATTTTCTGGAATAAACTTATATAACTCAGTAAGGGATAAAAAGAGAAAGCGGATATTTTAAAATACCAACACGGTATCAAGACTCTAATCAATGAGATGGTTAAAATTCTTGTAACAAGTACGGGAAAACAGTTATTAAGGTCTTGTAAAGTAGCGTCGATATACAGATGCTACTTTGCAAGACGATGCTAAATTGATGGTAAAAGCATAATGTATCGATGCGAAAATGATAGTAGGATGTATATATATATATATATATATATATATATATATATATATATATATATATATATATATATATATATATATATATATATATTATATATATATATATATATATATATATATATATATATATATATATATATATAAATGTGGTTTTAACAATTTAATCAGAAATCTCAAAATGTAGTAAATATCAGAAAAGGCAATTTACAGCAACAAAGTAATATTATGCCTTACCTACAAGAAACATCTTCTACAGTTAACTTAAAGAACTTAATTACGCTGATTTTTTTCTGTTTGATCAGGATGATTCGCGAAAACCACTGCGAAACAACTAAACAAAAATGGTAGAAAATTTCTACTCACCAGTTGTATAACATTTAGCCTTACACCCTTTCGTCGCACAAGTCCACAAAAGGCAATTCGATTTTTTTAGAGTCTTTCGCAATTTCGCAAAATTTGAAATTATTCATAACCATCATTTTTTGTCCGCGTTCGCTCAGAACGTAATCAATTAACAGTTCACTATCCATGTTGAAGAAACAATTGCAAATGAAGAGAAATTTTTCTTTTCGCATGATTTTAGGTAGCTATTAATAGAATTTTGTGGACTCATAAAATAAAAACCAATAAATTGCAGTTGCATTTAAGACATCTGGATTTGGATTATTCTGTGAAATTACCAGAAACCAGCCATTTGCAAGGATTTTATGGTCTATACCTGATCCGGGGTGCAGGTACGCCAGTGATCAGTTTACCGATCTCTTAGCGTCTATTTTGAAAACCCTACTTTTATGGCGGTGATGAGTTTGTACTATGTACGAGGGTATTTATGATAATTGGTGATGAGTTTACGTGTACCCGTTTTGATATAGTTTAGGTCTTTGTTAAAAGTTTCTTCGTCTATTTGTAATTTTTGGATAGTGGTGTTAAAAGATTTTATGACAGAAGTTGTAACAGAGATTTGGTTCTTTAGGAGTGTTTCTATTTGATTTTCATCTGTAGTGATCCTATTTATACATTGATTGAAATACTCACCGTCTGATGCGTCTGAATTTCCACTAATAGATTTCCATAAGGTTCCAACACCATTGATTAATCCTCGTTTTTGGCGTGGATTATAGGCTCGTGTGTCGGCAATTACTTCTCTATATTTTAAATTTACGGAATTTGAAATTTGTCTTATCAAACTAATGTGTGTTTGTGCTTCGGATTGAAATGCAAGTTTTCTTGGTGTATCAGCATTAGTAAATCTATCTATCTATCTATCTTATAGCAAGTTTTCTAAAATTCTGTCGTTGTTGGATATGGCAGTTTTTATAGGGAGCAATTCCTTGTAAACAAGTAATGTCCAGTTATCGTTAGATATTTGAATGGTACCTTCTTCGTGATAGAAGATTACGACTGTATTATTAATGGGAGAGAGGAGAAATTGGGAGTAGGCGACTGAAAATAGTCCATAGAATCTGTAAAGAAGAAATTTATTTAAAGTATGGTTTTAGCCTGTCAAAATTTACTTTAGAAGTTTGATTTGTTTGGGGATTTAGGATAATGGCAGAATTTGTAAATATTTTCTGAATTTGAAAATGTCCATTAAATAAATTTTCAGATTTTGATTTTATTTGAGATTCTTTTACGTATTCTTTGTCGCCGATTTTAAAATCAGGGCGTTGTGTTGAAATATTTTCATCAAATCTTTCTTTAGCTTTTTCTTTTGCTCTTTCTGTTTTCTCTCTTGCTACTTTATAAAAGTATTCCATACGGTTATTAAGGTCTCTAACAAATTTGCTAATTAGGCTTTTTTGATTATATAAAGTTTCTGGTGGTCGTCCTGCAGTATGTCCAAAGACTAGTTCGGAGGGCGTAAAACCGTGTGTCTTTTTTTTGTATTATTGTAACATATCACCGTATAAGGGAGGATCGCGAATGGGTGGTTATTGCGATTTTCTGCTTTATTTGTTCAGATCATTTCTAATAGTGTGGGATGGAATGTTTCTACGGATCCATTGGATTGTGGATGATTTACACTAGAAAATGTTAATTTTATATAATAGAGGTTGCATAGATCTTTAATTATGGCATTTTCGAATTCTCGACCACAGTCACAATGTATTCTTATAGGTGTTCCGTAATGTTGGAAAAATAGAAGCAGTGTACTCGCTACGGTGACTGCCTTTTTAACGGTTAAAGGGTATGCTTAAGTGAATTTAGTTAGTTCATCTCTAATGGTTAATGCATAGTTTCTAGTGGGATATTCAAATATGTCTATGTTGATCCTTTCAAATGGCGTTTTTGGTGTTTCTGTTATAACTAATGGTCCACTTACATTTTTTCTGTAAATTTTGACCTTTAGGCAAATTTCACAGGCTTTTATATATTTTTCGACATCTTTTGCTAAGTTCTTCCAATTATATTTTTCTTTTATACGTCGAACGGTTTCGTTTATTCCTCTGTGCAAGTTATTTTTGCCACAATGGTAATGTTCTAGGATTTGTGGGGTTTCGTCTTCACTTGCCTGTTTAATTACATTTTGGCAGATTTTTAATTTAAGTTCTTTGTCTGCAAATATATAGGAAAATATTTCTAGAATGGGAAGTTCGAGATTATTTTCTATGCAATAGCTCTTTGATTCGTCAAATTGTTTTTGGTTCGCATAAAGTATGAGCAATAGGTATGACATTACTCTTTGTGGATCGAAAGGTAATGGGATAATGAAATATTTTCGATCTTTTACGGTTTTCCTAGATACGATATTGATCCTTCGGTTACTGTATTCTATATTTTCTTCGAATATGTCACTCATTATTTTTTTGTGCAGGTCCTCAAGTTTATTCTGACAGAAAAAAGTAACGATATTCTTGTGAGATTTATCTAACAGTTCTGAAGTTTAACGTTTCTCATTGGAGTAATTTATAATGGATTTTGTTCTATATAATTCGAGAAATTTTTCGAATTCTTCGGACATCTTCTCTATTCCTTCTTCTGTGTCCTCTTTTTCTTCTTAGTCTTCTTCTGTCTCGGTTTCATTTCTGTTAGATGCGTGCAGGGCAAGTTTTGATTGAAAATCTGCACAGTCCTTGAAATGGTTTATTTTTATTCTTGAGAGTGCATCTGCATTTCTATTGATTTTTCCTAAATGGTGCTCTATTTTGTAATTATATTCTTCAAGTTTTAGGCGCCAGTGTGCTAGGCGGCTTCCTGGGTCTTTGATTGAAAATAGCCATGTAAGAGGTCGATGATCAGTGATAAGAGTAAACTTGCGACCGAAAAGATATGGTCTGAAATGTTTTACTGTCCATAGTATAGCTAATAATTCTCTGTCTATTGTGGAATATTTGGTTTCTGCACTGCATAATATTCGTGAGGCATAAGCGGTTGGCAGATCTTTTCCTAATGGGCCTTGTGACAAAACGGCTCCAATTGCGAAGGCACTAGCGTCAGTAGTGAGTAAAAAGGGTTCTTCAAAATTTGAATATATAAGAATTGGGTCTGTCATTAGAATATTTTTGAGATCGTTGAATGCTTCCTTACATTCGGCATTAAAAACAAAAGGGACATCTTTTTGAAGTAATTTAGTCAGTGGTTTGGAAATTTTGGCAAAGTTCAGTATAAATCTACGGTAGTAACCTACTCGCCCTAAAAATGATTTTATTTCTTTAGTTGTCTTGGGTTTTGGGAAACTTTTTATGCATGATACCTTGGCAGGATTTATTTTTACTCCGTGTTCAGTTACGAGGTGTCCTAAGTATGCGACTTCTTCTTACGAATTCACATTTATCCGGTTGTATCTTCAGATTTGCTTTCCTTAATCTTTTAAATATTTCTGTCAGTCGTGACATATGCTCGTGAATGGTGGCTGAATACATGATTATGTCGTCCATATATACTAAACATCTCTCGTTTTGAATTCCTAAGAGGATGTTATCCATTACTCGTTGAAATGTGGAAGGAGCATTCCTTAATCCGAAAGGCATACGAACAAATTCGTAATGTCCGTTGTCAACTGAAAATGCTGTTTTTTGTATATATTTTGGATCTATTTCAATTTGGTGGAATCCGGACGCCAAATCTAATGCTGTAAAGTACTGACATTTTCCAAGTTAGTCCAACAATTCTGAAATTTGTGGAAGTGAATAACGGTCTTCTATTGTAACTTCATTAAGTTTGCGATAGCCAATAACGACTCTCTATTTCTGTTTGCCAGATGCGTTAAGTTTTTTGGGTACCACCCACACTAGACTTGACCAGGGCGATAAACTATGCCGAATTATTCCTTGCTCTAGCATTTTGTTGGTTTGTGTCTTTACCTCTTCTTTATGAACCTGTGGATATCTGTAAGATTTCATGTATATCGGTTTCGCGTTGTTCGTTTTGATTGCGTGCTTCATTTCATTTGTGAATGTTAGCTTGTCACCTTCTACGTAAAACATATCTGAAAATTCCGTACAAATGTTTAGAATTTGTTTCTTTTCTTATGAGTTTAAGTGGTCAATTCTCAGTTGTTCTTTAATTATTTGTTCTCTGTCTCTCTTGTTATTGGATGTTTGCAGTGATTTTCGTCGTAGGTGAAGATGCTCTCCAAGATTTCTATAGGTTCGATGGAAATATTCGAAAATTCCATTATTGTTGGCATTGCATTAGCATTAATGACGGAAGTTAAAAGTCTCCATTTTCGTCTATATGGACTAATGCGTGAGGAATTCGGACTTTTTCGATTTCTTGGGATGACAGTATTGCATCTGTATTGGATAGGTTGCATTTTAATTTGAATATTTGTTCTGTTCGGCTATCAATCGAAATTTGGTTTATTTTTTCTTTTATTTGTTTTTTCTCTGGTCTTGGGATGTGTCTTTGTTGATCATGAGTGTTTTCGTGAAGTGAACTGCTACTTTGTTGAGCTTTAATATTTGTGTTTGATTTCAGATATGTTTGAAAATTATTTGGCGGTACTATTTTTGTAGGAAATGTCATCGGAATATTTTCTGTGGTTTATGTGTATCTTGTCCAACTTTATGTAGGGTAAGAGTTTTAAAGTTTGTATAAAGTTGTCTGGTTTTAAGGTCTATTATACATTCGTAATGGTCTAGGAAATCTAGGCCTATTATGCCGTCAGAGTCAATGTCTAGATTAAAAATGAAAACTTTGTGAGGATTGTCGTCGGTAAAGGGAATAAGGACAGATTCTGTAATTAAGAGTTTTTCGTCAGTTATGCCTTGAATAGTAACATTTTCTGGGGATCGGTTATGATAATTTCGTGCAGTATTCTCTTTGAAAACTGTAATTCCTGCACCGGTGTCAATTAGAAGTTTAAAAGTAAGATATAATATAAGTTTTTAGAACTCATTGTGTGAAAGGGGCTTACAGGAATTTCTGTTCGGGGAAATTCACATTTGGATTGAAATTGTCCAAATTGAGGTCTTGGATTTGTTGGTGTACGATCATAATATCGGTTAACAGATTCGTATGTACTGGAGGATGGTTCTGATTGAGTAGCGAAAGAAAATCCTGATAATTTTCTGTATCAGGTGTAACATTGATATAATTAGATGTATCATTGTTATAATCGTAAAAATAGTCAGTTTGAAGATCATCTTTTGTATAATAATCTTTAAGATTCTACGAGATCATCAGGGCATCCATTAAAGACATGGGCTCTTTGCTGAAAATTTTGGAAATTTGGATTTCTCTAAATAACAGAGGGGCGATTCTGCGGTTGATTTTAAGAAGGGAAGTTCGATCTCTGTGGGTTTAAATTTTGTTGATTGGAAGAGTATTGGTTTTGATTACCTACTTGGGTAATTTTGTGGTCTACCATTATATTGATTGGAAGGGTATTGGTTTTGGTTATTATGGTAGTTTTGTGGTCTACCGTTATATTGATTTTGGTAAGAAGGAAAACGTAATGAGCGACATTCGCTACTTAAATAGCCAATACGACCTCAACTTGTGCATTTGGAAAAATTAGATGAGGTTCTTCTCATCAGTAGGGAAGGTTATGGATTATTTTGGCTATCTTTATTTAATTTTTGTTATTCGAAATACGATAACTGAAGTTCACGTCGGATACGGTTACTGGCTTCAATAAGATCTTTACGGTTACTAACCCTAAGTATTTGTCCTAAGCGGCCAGTTAAAAGAGTATTCAAAGCCATAGAGTCAATTAACGTGCATTTGATGGTCTTTCGGTCTTGTGTTAGGCCTGATTTTTGGATTGAGGTGTGCATGTTTACATTTAGAACTTGTAGTCTGTTGAAAAAGGTTAAGGGTGATTAATTTGATAATTGTCGAAGTCGTTGTATGTCATGTGTTAAAGAAGTGAGATCTCTACTATCTCCTAAATAAAGGTTTAATAAATTTTTGATGTCCGTATATGAAGTTGGAGAGTTTATTAGTTGAGCTGCTTTACCTCTTAGTTTATTTTTAATGTGAATCGTTAATAAGACACGTTGGTCTCCCGAAGACATTTTAATCGCGCAATCACATGCGTCTAAGAATGTGGGAAGAGAGAATGGGTATCCTTCAAACTCAGGAATTATGGAAAATATTTCTGAGAGTTTGTAGGGTTCAATTTCAACTTGGGTTTGTGAACGTGTTTCAGGCACTTTGATAATAATACTTCAGTGGAAGTATAAAAACAAAATATACGAAAAGTAAATATGGTATAATAAAATAAAATGTAGTAAAATCAAGTAAAATATGGTAAAATAAGTAAAATGTGGTAAAATAAAGTAAAATATCGGTGCAAATATAATATGAAATCAAATAAATGCGTAAATAAAGATGATAAAATAATAAAAGTATGTACTAGAAAATATCTCCTTATTAGATAATCAACTTGGCTTGACTTTCTGTATAGTCAAGATTATAAATTGAAAATATTATTATGTATGTACGGTATGTTTGCAAATATTAAAATAGTAAAAATGAGATGATTCAATAACTTACATTAACAGAAACATCGAGGACGTCTTGTTTTCTAACGGGATCTGCTACCAGGGGCTTCACCAGATGTTCCTTCCGTAGTATTCAGTTGAATGAGAACGGCTCTAGGTTCTTTTCCGTTAAGGGATAGGGATTGATTGACTTTTTAAAAAAGATTTATTTCACAATTAAACGTTACACTTTGTTCTACGATAAAATGAAGCAAATAAAATTATAATACAAATATGTTATTCCCAAGAAACTTAAATGACGAGTGAGACAATAATGTTAAAGTCCTAAATTTATAATCTTCCTACAAAATTTGGTGTCGGCATTTCCTACGAAAGGCCAGCTTTGGTCAGAGTTTGATGTCCGTGCATGGTCAGTTATCTCTATGGGAACGCTTGCTGAAAGGACGATGAAATAGGAACTGATATTGCGAAACCAAAGTGTCGGTAACCCTTGAGTGGTTCAAGGTGACTATTTTCACATATAACATATATATATATATATATATATATATATATATATATATATATATATATATATATATATATATATATAAATGGCGAAATATTGAGCTTTAGAAAAAACAAAGATTTTTTTTTAATATAGACCACATACCCGATATTTCCAACATATTTATATATATATATATATATATATATATATATATATATATATATATATTCTCATAATATATATATAAGAATATGAGAATATCGAAAACTCAAAGAAATAACGAGAATCTTCTAATAAACGAAACCAACGTCGAACAAGTGGACAAATATGCATACCTGGGAACAATGATTAACGCCACAAATGATTACAATCAGGAGATAAAAATAAGAATAGAAAAGGCTAGAGCAAATTTCAACAAAATGAGAAGAGTTCTATGCACCAGGGATTTAAAACTGGAACTAAGAGTTAGGTTGGCGAGGTGCTATGTTTTTTCGACCTTATTTTATGGAATGGAATTTGGACCTTGAATGCTACATCAATGAAAAAACTGGAATCATTTGTGATGTGGGTGTACAGAAGAATTCTGAAAATATCATGGACAGAACACGTCACAAACAAAGAGGTTCTGAGAAGGATGAACAAAGAAATGGATATTTTAAATTCAATAAAAACAAAAAAATTGGAATATCTCGGACATATTACACGTGGAGAGAAATACACCTTGCTACAACTGATCATGCAGGGAAAGATCCAAGGAAAGAGAAGCATATGGAGGCGTAGAATGTCATGGCTGCGCAACCTGAGAGAGTGGTATGGATGTACATCAAATGAACTTTTCAGAGCAGCCGTCTCAAAAGTTCGAATAGCTATGATGATTGCCGACCTCCACCGCGGAGATGGCACTTGAAGAAGAAGATATATATATATATATATATATATATATATATATATATATATATATATATATATATATATATATATATATATATAATATATATATATATATATATATATATATATATATATATATAAATATATATATATATATATTTAAATATATATATATATAATATATAAATATATATATATATATATATATATATATATATATATATATATATATATATATATATATCTTATATGCATTGTACCAACCAATGTTGCTTACCACGACGACTCCCAGAGTATCAGCTTTCTGCTTCCAAGTACCAGAGCCGATAAGGATCCGTACACATGCAGAGTCAGCGGGACCCAAGGTTTTTACACGTTCCCACTGAGTCAGCAGTTACTAATATTATAAAAGCACTTGTCGCTCTTTATTTTTGTTCATTATATTTTAGTCTTAAGTTCAGTATAATCAAAATTGTAACACGTAACTTTTTTATTGTATTTTGAAATAAATTTAATTTTTTTAAAAAGTCAAAAAGTTGTTTCGTGATATAAAAAGTGGCGCAAAAGTCAGTAGGATCTGGAACGATGACAGAACAAGTAAGAACCTAACTGACAACGGTGGATTTCAATCCTTTAATCGTAAAAGGAACCAGTAATCTCCAAAAAAAAAAAAAAAACGGAATATGGCGAAGACGATACAACTCTGAACTATACAAAATATACCAGGATCCGGATATTATAACATTCATCAAAATAGGACAGCTGCGTTGGATAGGACATGTAGAAAGAATGGAAGAAGACGAAATACCAAACAAAATATTCAAATAGATGCCAGTAGGAAAAAGAACAAGAGGAAGACCGAAACTGAGATACTTAGAACAAATAGAAAATGATATAACCCTTAATAATAAAAAACTGGAGAAAAAAAGCACGAAACAGATCGGAATGGAGAAGAATCCTAGAACAGGGTTGTCGAGCCAGTGATGATGATGAATCTCCAAAAAGCAGTGGCGTCTTAACTTTGCAGTAATCTACGGAAGGAACACCAAGTGAAGCCCCTGGTAGAACAGCTGTCGAGAACAAGACGACTTGATGGTTTTGGAACTAATGTAAGTCTAACATTGAATCATCTCGTATATAATTTTTGTTTTATACCTTTTATTGTCATATACTGTTCGATATTTCAATCTTAATTATTCTTCCAATTAATAAGTTTATGCCGAATTTAAATATTTTTTATAATTACTTTAATAATTATACACTTACGGCGACTATTCTACAAATCGTCAATTTTTTTATTTTCATTTAGAATGTCTTAGAAAAATATTTTCCGATATTTTGATTTATTATTTTGATATTTATATTTTGATTTATTATTTGATATTTCTATTTGATTAATTATTTCGTTAATCAATTCATAATATTATATTTTTTTCCGTTTATTGATTTATTGACCACCATGAATGATAACGGCAACACTCCTCGTCCCTTTTCTCGCAATGAGAACCAGCCTGAAATAGAACCTTATAAATTATTTAAAATATTTTCTATCGTACCCGAATTTAAAGGCGATCAGATATTTTTACACACATTTTTAAATGCTTGTGATTATGCCTACAATATGTCTACGCGTGATCAAAAACAACTATTAGTAATTCGCATAAAAAATAAATTACGCGGTAGAGCAGCACAACTTATAAGTCCAAGAAATCCATTATCGTATCTAGAAATCAAACAGCTTCCTACTTCTCATTTTGGGGACACTAGAGACCTATCTTCTTTGATACAAGATTTACAAAGAGTCAAACAACTTCCAAATAAATCGGCTCTTACGTTCCTCAATCGTGTCCAAGTCCTGGACACGATTGACTGGAAACAGGCCCAAATTGTTTTAATCGAATCAATGGCGCTCAATACCTTATTGACCGGCCTCGATCCAAGGATCGCTCACATCATTCGTGCTAGTAATCCAAAAGACCTTCTTGAAGCTCAAGTTTCAAATTATCCTATTTCGACGTACAGAAAATCAATCCACCGAATCCTCCAAAACCTAATCAAAACAATCAACCCATCAGAAGACCAAACCTTCAACCACATAGATGCACGTTTTGTGGACGTATAGGCCACTTGTACAACGAATGTCGTTCTCGACAAAACTTCCAAAATAACTCGCAGAATTCCAATAATTCCCATAATTTTAACAATTCCCGAAATTTTAATAGTTACTTAGACTTATAGTTCAAATAATAATTTCCAAAACAATAGACCCAATGACCAACAAAGACCTCAATTCACACCAAATCAAAATAACTCACAAGTACGCGCTTCTGTAATCCATAAGAATCCTAATTTTTCAAACGATAGGCACAGAGTTCATTTGGTTAACTATGAGCCTGACTTATATTAATGCCTATACTTCAACTCCTGATGAAAGCTATTAATACGAAGATTTCTCTGATAATAATTATTCACCTCCTGATTATTACCATTCATTCGATCAATCACTTGATTTAATTGATAGCCAAGACTATCAGGATTTTCTCACAGTCCCGAACCAGAACCACCCACCAGACAATGTCAGTTCAATGAACGAATCTTTGTCTCAAATACAGAATCAGATTCAAACTCTGAATTTGGACGACATGAACCCATATCTGAACTTTCCAGAACATAATTTTCTCTGAACCCTCTTCTTGATGTGAACTCTGTAACTATATAAAAGATTCATCGAATACGTTTAAATTACTTATCGATACCGGTGCTGGTATCGCTATCTTTAAAGAAAATACCGCGAAAAATTTTAAATCACATTTTCCCGAAAAAATTACCATACAGGATATTACAGACCAAAAAATTTTTGTCACTGAATCAACTTTAGTCCCGTTTCAAGTCGGAAGCCCCCATAATGTATTTATCCATAATTTGGATATTGATTTCGATGGAATCTTAGGCCTTGATTTTTTAGAACATTACGAATGTACAATAGACATCAAAAACAAACAACTTATCACAAAAAAGATTACCTCTCTACAAAGTAGAATTTAATTTGCTTAACAATGAACCCCCTAACCAAATTAAAATAGATCCCAGATCCGAGCAAATATTCAAGTTAACATGTCATCTGTCGAATACAGATGCAATTTTGCAAAAAAAGAAAAAAATAAAGTCCATATCCCTAACGCATTAGTACACGTAAATGAAAAAGGAGAATTTCTAACATCCGTAGTAAATGCAAACGCAATTCCAAAAATTATCGATTTTTCCGATATCGTAATTGAACCGTATTCAAACTACCCTATCCTAAATTTCCAATCAAACGATAACTTGGTAAATTATTGTTCTGATAAAATTGACCGTACCAACAAAATCAAATCTCGACTTCGAACAGAACATCTTAACGAGGAAGAACAAGAACTTGTCATAAATCTTTGCTTAAATTATGAAGACATATTTTACTTAGAGGGAGACAACCTCACTTTCACCAGTGAGATCAAACAGCAAATTGAGACTAATAACGCCAAACCCATTTTTACGAAATCATACAGATATCCTCAGGTCCACAAAGAGGAAGTAAAATCTCAAGTAAATAAGATGGTCAACGAAGGTATCATCCGACCCTCTACTTCTCCTTGGTCATCTCCTGTTTGGGTTGTTCCCAAAAAATGGACTCTTCTGAA
Source organism: Diabrotica undecimpunctata (assembly GCF_040954645.1). Classification (NCBI taxonomy): domain Eukaryota; kingdom Metazoa; phylum Arthropoda; class Insecta; order Coleoptera; family Chrysomelidae; genus Diabrotica; species Diabrotica undecimpunctata. The sequence continues at coordinate 82,840,767 of NC_092807.1, forward strand.
GAACAAAAATGGCGAGTAGTAATAGACTAACGCAAGCTCAATGAATGTATTATTGACGATAAATACCTTCTTCCTAATATCTCCGATCTCTTAGACCAGCTTGGAAAGTGTCAATATTTCACAACTCTAGATCTTGCCTCCGGGTTTCATCAGATCGAAATCGATCCCAAAGACATTCCTACAATAGCCTTCTATGTCGAAAACGAACACTATGAATTTACTCGCATACCTTTTGGACTTAAAAATGCACCGTCCACATTCCAGCGTGTCATGGACAATATTCTCTTAGGTATTTTGAACGAACGATGTCTTGTCTATATGGACGACCTTATAGTATACTCTCCTACCATTCACGAGCACGTTTCTCGTCTTACTGAAGTTTTCAAACGTCTTCGAAAGGCTAATCTTAAAATCCAGCCTGATAAATGTGAATTTCTCAGGAAAGAGGTGGCGTATCTCGGACATCTCATTACCCAAGATGGCGTCAAGCCTAACCATTCAAAAGTCGATATGTATCCAACGATTTCCTGAACCGAAAACACCGAAAGACATAAAATCTTTCCTAGGTCTAGCCGGTTACTATCGTCGTTTTATTCCCAATTTTGCCAAACTCTCTAAACCTCTCACTAGACTACTCCAAAAAGACGTTGCTTTTAATTTTGATCCAGATTGCAGCCAAGCTTTTGAAGATTTGAAAAACGCTTTAATTTCTGACCCGATTCTGACCTATCCAAACTTTGAGGAACCATTCGTTCTCACAACAGATGCAAGTGCATTCGCCTTTGGCGCTATATTATCCCAAGGCCCCATCGGAAAACATCTCCCTATAGCATATGCTTCACGTACCCTGTGTAATGCTGAAACACGATATTCTACCATTGGGCGAGAGCTCCTTGCCATCGTAGTAAAACATTTCCGACCTTATCTGTTTGGAAGAAAATTCACCCCAGTAATTGATCATTGTCCACTTACCTGGTTATTTTCTATAAAAGACCCTGGAAGCAGAATACAATTATAAAATCATTCATAAACCAGGAAAAATGAACAAAAATGGGGACGCCCTTTCTTGAATTAAAATCAATCATTTTAAATAATGTGCGAATTTTCATAAGAAAATGTCAATATTAGCTTCGAATGATACGAAGAGCTAAATGAAATAAATGAAGAAGAAATCACTGAACATTTTAATAGATTTTTCGAACTGTATAAAACTAAATCACTCATTGAATATTCTAAAATTGAAATATCTAATGATCAATTACTAGACAAATCGCATAAGAACATCATCACCTTTCTTAGACAAAATAAAATGGAAGAGATACATCACAAAATATTAGACGACGTCTTTGACGAAAACGATATAGAATTTAACTCGTCAAAAATTAACACTTTGGGTAGGAAAACTGTCAAAAATCGGAAATATTTTATCATTCCCCTTCCTTTTGATCCAGAAACGGTAGTACAATACCTATTCTATATCGTTTATGTCGCACAAAATGAATTTAACCTATCGCAAATCTATTACGTCGAAAATCAACTCGAATTACCAATTCTAGAAATATTTTCATTTATCTTTGCCGATAAAGAAATAAAACTGAGAATTTGTCAAAATGTCATTAAAACTCCAGAACAGGATGAAATACCCCAAATACTAGATCATTATTACCATGGTAAAAGCAATCTCCATCGGCGTATAAATGAGACTATACGAAGAATAAAAGAAAAGTATAATTGGCAAGGCACCACAAATGATGTAGAAAATTTTATAAAAAAACTGCGAAATCTGTCAAAAAGTAAAGATCTGTAGAAAAAACTTAAGTAACCCGTTAGTCATCACCGAAACACCTAAAACATCGTTCGAAAGAATTAACATAGATCTTTTCGAATACCCTACCAGAAATTACGCCCTAACTATCAGAGACGAGCTCACTAAGTTCACACAGGTGTATCCCCTTGAAGACAAAACAGCTAAATCAGTCATCAATAATCTTATTGTCTTTTTCCAACACTATGGTACATCATTACGCATACACTGTGACTATGGACGTGAATTCGACAATGCTGTGATGAAAGATCTTTGTGAAGTGTACGACATAAAATTAACCTTCTCAAATGTGAGCCATCCACAATCTAACGGTTCTATCGAAATATTTCACGCAACCCTAAGCGAAATGATAAGAGCTAATCAAGCTCTCCCAAATAAAATCCCGACGAACATCCGTTCAATGTTTTACTACATTACTACCCTAATGCAGTTATTTGCTACAATAACACAAAAAACAAAACTCACGGATTTATACCGTATGAACTTATTTTTGGACATACTTTTTTTAGACCACCCGAAATACTTTACAACAAGAAAATACTTATATCAAAGTACGTTAGAGACTTAAGTAATCTATTTTTTCCAATAAAATCCTTTATAAAAAGGTCTTGAGTCTTGAGTGGACTTAGAGTGAGGTATATCTTCTTCGATGGTATCCAATAAATTTTCTAAGATTTTGTCGTTTTTGTCGATACCGTCTCTGATTGGTTGCAGGTCTTTATATATAACGAGGGTCCATTTGTCGTTTGAAATTTTGAGATTAATTTCTTCGTGAAAAAAAATTCCAATGGTATTGTTGATTGGGGTTAACGTATACTGGGAGTGGATGACTGGAATCAGTCCGAGGAATCTGAAAGAAAATTACTCATGATAGGGTTTTAGTCTAACCAATTTCACTTTCATTGTTCTATTGGTTTGGGTATTTAATAAAGTAGCAGAATTTATGTGGATTACTTGGATTTCGAAATTACTACTAAACCTTTTTTTGCTTTGTCTTTAATTTGCTATTCCTTGACGTAAACCTTATCGCCTATTTTGATTCGCCTATTCTGGGGGGTTTGATGACACGTGTTGATCGAATCTTTCTTTAGCCTTTTCTTTTTGTCTTTCTGTCTTGGCTCGTGCCACTTTATAGAAATATTGCATACGATTACTTAAGTTCCACAAGGAAACTAAGTTTCTGTAGTTGGCTGTATACCATATAATAAAAAATTTTTCAATAAAATCCTTTATAAAAAGGTATATAAAAAACCCCGTCGGGCTATGTTAAAAAGACAAAACGTTTTCGGAATAAGTATTCCATCATCAGTGTCCTAAAATATTTAACCACTTAATTAAAAGAACATGAAATGATTTAAATTTTGACTATCACAATTTTAAATATATTACTTCATATATAAACGGTGGCTTCTGTCTCAAATAGACACATACAGTTACACTGACTGCTCTGTCATGACTTCCGTCATAACCTGTTGAGATTGTCATTTCAATCAGTTGCTTTAATAAAGTCCTCGTAGACATACCGTCTCAGGACTTGCAACTTAATGTAGAGTCATATGGCGCCATGTTACCAATCCAACGGTAACTTTATCATCCTATTTTTTTTTCACGAAGAAATCAATCTCAAAATTTCAAACGACAAATGGACACTCCTTATATATAAAGACCTGCAACCAATCAGAGACGGTATCGACAAAAACGACAAAATCTTAGAAAATTTATTGGATACCATCGAAGAAGATATACCTCACTCTAAGTCCACTCAAGACTAAGTCTAAACTCACGTAAGTCTTCTTAAACAAATCTCTAGTTCTGTTAATCTCACATATACAGAAATAATGGCTGATGCAAAACAATACACATTCCGAGAGAAACGTGGGCTTATTAACGGAATAGGTTCGATATGGAAATCAATTACCGGAAACTTAGATTCGTCAGATGGTGAATATTTCAATGAATGTGTAAATAAGATAACCCGCGGTGAGTATCAAATCGAAAACCTATTAAAAAATCAAATATTGGTTACCACTTCTGTTATTAAGAACTTTAACGCCACAATCCGGAAATTACAAATAGATGAGGAAACATTCAACAATAATATTAAAGAAATTCGAGAGTCAATAATGGATATCTCTGACCAATTAAAATTTTATCAATCTCAAATCGATATACTTAACTTTTGTAAATTACTAATGGAAAGCTATTCATTTATCGAAGATTCTTTAAATGATATAGTAAATGCCATAACCTTTGCTCGATTCTATGCTCATATATCACAATCATTACAAAAAAATAATCTTCCATTATCAATCTATACTTCGAATCTAGCTCAATATCTAGATATTATCGAATTACAAGCCTATCAACTAGACACAAGAATTGTATTCGTCTTAAATATTCCTTTAACTGTTGCACAACAATATACTTTATATCGTCTCTATCCAATACCAATACTGGATAATTGAACAGGTCTTCATTCAATATTAACAACAACACATAAATACATTGCGCGAAAAGATGATTCATTATTATACCTTACATAAATAGTCTTGAGTCATGCAAAACTTTGCGAGCTCGAACCAAGATCTGTTACAACATAATTCCATACCCGATCGACAGCGATGCCATATGGGAAGCCCAACTTCTCAAAAGACAAGAACGTCTTCCCAGAACATGCCAGACTTCCGTAGTATTCGCCAAAGATTACAACGTCCAGAAGATCAACATGAACCTGTGGCTCATAATAGTTTCTGACCCACTGCTTATTACCATCAAATGTGAATCCAGATACGTCAAATTGGAAATCATCTACACCAATCATGTACTCAAAAAAAGAATAAATTTTTTGGCTAAAAAAATTTAAATTTTTATTCTTATAGTTGTAAGTATTAAAATATTCACTTTGTTTACATATAATAATCAATAATTCTAATAAATTTACAGTTTTCTCCTGAACAAAATCGTGACGAAATATTGAAACTGAACAAATAGAGTTTTATTTCCTGACCGATTGCTGATACTATAAATCAATATTTAAAACAGTACGGTCGAAAAATAATTTGAAATGATTATGAATGATGAGCAATGAGTATTTTTAATAATATAATATATAGGGTTTTTATCGCGGTCCTAAAAGAATTAGTTTGTAAGTACTTTTTTAAATTATTTTTATTAGATCTACTATGAAACACACATATTTATCTAAACTAGCTAATGTAAATTTAAAATAAACTATCTTTAAATTGAAATTCTTATGAAACTAATTAAATTCTGTAGACAATGTAAAATTTAAACAAACTATCTTCAAAATTGAAATTGTTATGACACTAACTAAATTATATTAACAAAATTTTTGTACCTTTCTGTCACTGAATGCCTAAATGAACTGTTTTCCACTATATAGATTATAATCACCACTCAAATGTCTTCTTCTCAGCTTCGGTTATCCTTGTTTTTATGAAATTACTTTTTCCAATTATCAGCTTCCACCAATTTAAGATATTTTTCTTCACAGCATTTATAAACCACCAAGCAAACCAGCAAACAGCATTTATATTTATTCTTCTTTTCTATATACCAATATCCAATCACCAAATATATTATTTAATTTTAATATTCAATTAATACTTCTTCCATTATCCAATTATCATTTATACATAACATAATTTTTAATCTTCAATATTATTTTCTTTATACTGTTTCTTAATATTGATTTAACTCACTATATTGAACAATTGTAACTGATTGACTGCCTCTAACTAATTTTCATACTAAAAAACTCATAACTGATTGACTAACTGAATGGACTTTCTTACTAAACTTTCTGACTGACTGATTGAATCTAAATCACCGGGTATTTATATCTTTTTGGATGTTCCAGAACCATCTGGTAAGAAATCATGTTCCATTTGTTCTATTAAATACATGTCTGAATTTTCTGGAACAAACCATTTCGCAAACAAGGCCATCTCCGGTGATCTAGAGAATTCCATACTTTTCTATTAATAATTTTGTTGACATTTAGGCTTTTCAGATCAGAATAAACACTTAAATCAGTAAACATATATAAATTAAACATTTTAAACTAACATTATTACCATAACCCCACTTTATATTCCTAATTATTCTTAATTTCTATCTGTCACTTCGAGAGTATGTATATCTGGTTGCCTAATCACATGGCTCACTTAAATATATTTACAACATTAAAATACAACTTTTTACAATTATTATATGCTAATTTCTTAAAAATGCCCTCACATAAATAATTTTTATTAAATTCTCTAGTATATAACTTTTTAAAATAACCAAATACTTTTAATATCTAATGTTATCTAGTAGTGTAACTTATAAATTATTTTCTTTAAACACTAATCATATCAATACCCCAAAATAATATTTAAAATAAATAATTTACTTATTATTTTTTTAAATATTAATTTTCTTTTCCACTAATTTAATTTCTTATTTAAAAATTGTTTAGAATTAAAAATTGTCTATTAAATACATCCCTGTTCGCTGTCTATGTCAAACTGTCATGTCAAATGGAAGTTTGTGTGTTGTATTATTGTGTTTACATTTTACAATGGATGTTAAAATACAAATCTAGGAATTATTTTCATTCAAAAGGCTTTCATCCATATAAATTGGTAAGTTTTATACTTTATTATATATTAGAAAGACATTTATAAAATCAATTTTGTATCTAACCCCAAATTATGATTTTTAGGGTACAAAATAATTTCCATATGTACAAGACAACAAGTATGATGTCAAATTGATTCACAATAATGAAATCTACCATCGATTTAACAAATCAAGTCTATTGAATAAAATGGATATATCAGTAAGCTGTTAATGTTATAATTAGTGTTAAGTTCAACTATGTCTTATCTATTTATTATAATTTTTAGGTTAGGCGTTAAATATCATGAAGACATCTACATAGAGCACTGCAAGATGATTGAAGTCCAAATGGTACTACTTTGAATTGATATACTACTCCATCTATCTGAAATCCTGTATACTGTCTACTTTTTCTTTCTAGAGGTATTAACCAAAAACTATGCTGTAAATCGATTTTAGTGAAAAATGACATTTCTGTAATTCTTCCTAGTATTCCATCTTCTAACATATTATTAATTGTTTTGTTTACTTCTTCTCTGTATTTATATGGTATTGGGTATGATTTTGTTTTAAAATCTTTTTCTTCTTTAACTTTTATACTATGGATATAATTTTGTGCAATTCTATTTTCTTTATTGACAAGTCCCTTGTGTTGCTGCAATATGGAAACGACTATTGATTTATATTCTTCAGGGCAATTAACTTTTATCACATCTTCTTCTTTACAAATAAAATTATTCTTCATTATGTACTCATTATTCCTTGCTTCCAATTTTACGCACTCCACCTCGTAGGCATCCATCTGCTTAAAATTTCCATTCCTTAAATATTCACTACAATAATTATTCTTTACATTCTTTTGGGACATTTCCCTATCATCAAAATACATTTCTTCTTCATAAACATCATTATTTTCTTTTAATAATATCCTATCAACTCTTATTCCTTCTTCCACCTCATCTTTCTGCATAAATTTAATTATTTGCCGTTCCAAAGTTACCATTTTTTCTTCAAAATCTATCTTTACTTTCTTCTTTTCCAATTCATCATTTCCCATTAATATATCAACACATAAATCCTTGACAATAAATCCTTGCATATTAATTTCTTTATTAAGAATATTAATTTTAAAATTGGCTAGTTTATCAATTTCACCCAACTTCTTATTATTTACACCAACAATTTTAATTATTGGAACCTTTATTATATCTGATAGTTTTAATGTATTAAAAATAAAATTCTCCGAGACTAAAGTACTTTCTGAACCAGTATCTATCATAATCTTAATCATTTTATTTTTGGCCAAAGCATTTATATAAATTAAATTAATAGATTCAATAATTTTATCTTCATCTAGAGAAATAAATTCAGAAGGTTTTTCATAATAGCAATGGTCTAACTTGTAATTCAGAAAGTTTACTGAACAAAATTTTGATTATTAGAATTCTCAGATTGTATCTGACCACTTGGATCTGATGTCCTATGTCTTTCCCTACTATGACTTCTACTCACATTTTCCTGCCTTGTACTACTTCGTTCCCTGTCTTCGCAGCTTCAATTCCTTCGAACACAATTTACCTGTCTGTTATAGTTAGGTCGCTCTGTATTTCTTCTATTGTTAAAATCTTGTCTATTATTATTAGTACTGTTATTAAAATGTTGTCTATTATAATTAGTATTATTATTAAAATTTTGTCTATTATAACTAGTATTGTTATTAAAGTTCTGTCTATTTTGATTACTGTTATTATTATTAAAATTTTGTAAACTATCACTATACCTAGTATTATTGTTATATGATTGTCTATATTGTTGATTATCATTCTTATTATATTGAAAGTTATTATTGCCTTTTCTATTGTTGTTATTATTACTTGTCATATTATCTCTTTGTATTCTTTGAATAAAATTAATAAAACTCTCTATTGTTTGAATATTTTGTACAGTTACTGTTTGCACAACATCAGCATCAAGATGTCTAGATACATTTAAGACCGTTTCATCCTCTCTAAGTGGTGGTTCTAAATATTTTGCAACTGTTATCAGTTTCAATGCATAATCTACCATATTTGATTTTAAATTTTGATTATACCTTCCAAAATATAGAATTTCTCTAAACTTAGCTTGCTCTAGTTCACCCCAATAATAATTTAAAAATTTATTTTCAAATGTTTGAAAATTATCTAAATCATTTTCAATACTAGCAAACCAAGTTGCTGCATTGTCATTTAATGTCACTCTAATATAATCTTTAATATCATTAATATTATTCACAAATCTTAATTTATGTTTTAAACTATTTATGTATACTCTAGGATGCAAATTTTTTATATTACCAGAGAATTTAATCCCAGTCTCATTTGTTAAATTTAAGTAAGGTCTCCCTATGTCTCTCATTTGTGAAATATCATCTATTCTCTGTTCCGCATTTCTTATTTGATTACTATTTATTTAGATATTTTGTTGTATATCGTCTAATTTTTCTTCTGTGTTTCTCCTGTCTTCGTTAAGTTTTACTTCTAAGTTACATTTCTGCAACTCTATTTTCTGTTCTATATCTATCTTATTATCTTGAATAATCCTCTTTACTTCTGTCCTCTCATTTTCTATCCTTTTCTTGTAGTCATTTGTTTTTCTATTTGCTTCACAATTTTATTATTATTATCTTCTATTTTCTTTTCTAATTTTCTATAATTCTCTTCCAATTTCTGTTCCATTTTTTTTATGTCCTCTTTGACTTCTTTTGAATTCTCTTCCATTTTCTGTTCTATTTTTTTTATGTCTTCTTTGACTTCTTTTTAATTCTCTTCCATTTTTTGTTCCATTTTTTTCGTATTCTCTTCCATTGTCTTGTTCATCTGCATCATTAATGAAATCAAAGCTGCCATATTGACATTTTCCTCTCTTTCTGGATTCATTTCTGCAGTATCTTGTGGAACTTGAACTAAACTCTCCTCTTGTATAGGTTGTGTTTCTACTTCCACATCTTCTTCATTCTTTTTGCTTCTTGTACCTTTCTTTCCTTGAGACATTTTGAGACTTTACTTGTTCAAATATAATTAAAAATAAAATCTATAATTTTTTCTTTCTAATGAAAATTAATTTAATTATATGAGAGCACTTATCTTCCCAAACTAATTCTTTTAAATAGAGAGCCCCGCGGTGGGCGCCATATTTGTTATGATGTATTGTTTGTTTGAATGATGAGCAATGAGTATTTTTAAGAATATAATATATAGGGTTTTTATCGCGGTTCTCAAAGAATTAGTTTGTAAGTACTTGTTTAAATTATCTTTATTAGATCTACTATGAAACACACATATATATCTAAACTAGCTAATGTAAATTTAAAATAAACTATCTTTAAATTGAAATTCTTATGAAACTAATTAAATTCTATAGACAATGTAAAATTTAAACAAACTATCTTCAAAATTGAAATTGTTATGACACTAACTAAATTATATTAACAAAATTTTTGTACCTTTCTGTCACTGAATGCCTAAATGAACTGTTTTCCACTATATAGATTATAATCACCACTCAAATGTCTTCTTCTCAGCTTGGGTTATCCTTGTTTTTATGAAATTACTTTTTCCAATTATCAGCTTCCACCAATTTAAGATATTTTTCTTCACAGCATTTATAAACCACCAAGCAAACCAGCAAACAGCATTTATATTTATTCTTCTTTTCTATATACCAATATCCGATCGCCAAATATATTATTTAATTTTAATATTCAAGTAATACTTCTTCCATTATCCAATTATCATTTATACATAACATAATTTTTAATCTTCAATATTATTTTCTTTATACTGTTTCTTAATATTGATTTAACTCACTATATTGAACAATTGTAACTGATTGACTGCCTCTAACTAATTTTCATACTAAAAAACTCATAACTGATTGACTAACTGAATGGACTTTCTTACTAAACTTTCTGACTGACTGATTGAATCCAAATCACCGGGTATTTATATCTTTTTGGATGTTCCAGAACCATCTGGTAAGAAATCATGTTCCATTTGATCTATTAAATACATGTCTGAATTTTCTGGAACAAACCATTTCGCAAACAAGGCCATCTCCGGTGATCTAGAGAATTCCATACTTTTCTATTAATAATTTTGTTGACATTTAGGCTTTTCAGATCAGAACAAACACTTAAATCAGTAAGTATATATAAATTAAACATTTTAAACTAACATTATTACCATAACCCCACTTTATATATCTAATTATTCTTAATTTCTATCTGTCACTTCGAGAGTATGTATATCTGGTTGCCTAATCACATGGCTCACTTAAATATATTTACAACATTAAAATACAACTTTTTACAATTATTATATGCTAATTTCTTAAAAATGCCCTCACATAAATAATTTTTATTAAATTCTCTAGTATATAACTTCTTAAAATAACCAAATACTTTTAATATCTAATGTTATCTAGTAGTGTAACTTATAAATTATTTTCTTTAAACACTAATCATATCAATACATATATATATATATATATATATATATATATATATATATATATATATATATATGTTATATGAGAAAATATTAACCTTGAACTAGCTTAAGTTCGCTGACTTCAGATTTCATCATCCCATTCCCATAGAAACCGCTGAGCACGCATTAGAACTTTGTACGAACCGTTGGCCAACATTCATGGGAACAGCAATTCAGCACTTCATACCAAACCTATAAATTACCATTCTCAGATGCCGGAATCACTCTTAGCTGCAACTTCGACCAGTCCAGTTATTGTAGTCATTTTAAATTAATTTAATTTTGTACTATTATTTAATATTTAATTTGTAACAAATAAAGTTCTTTTTTAAAAAGTCAAATACGTGATTAGTGATCTAACAATTGGCGCAAAGTCAGTAGGATCCGGTTAACGTTGCTAGAACACGTGTATACTCACTGGCAGCGGCGGATTCTCATCCCTTAACGGAACAAAGAATCTACGGAAGTCCTCACTCCTGTGACCTACGGAAGGAACACCTAGTGAAGCCCCTGGTAGCCGAGCAGAGAGAACAAGACAACCCTTAAAGAAGAAAGCATCTCCGAACAACCTTACTCCTGTAATCTACGGAAGGAACACCTAGTGAAGCCCCTGGTAGCTGAGCAGAGAGAACAAGGCGTCCCGATGTTCTTCTTTATGTAAGTGGATTTTGAATCATCTCGTTAATAATTTGTTATAATAATTTACGAAATTGATTATACTGCAAGTCAATTAATCAAGATACATGAAAAAAAAAATACAAGTTGATTATCTAATATTTGAAATTATTGATATTTCTTTACATACTATTTTATACTGATATTTTATTGACATATTTTTTTTACTTCCTATATTTTGGTATATTTTTCTTGATATATTTTTATTTGGTATATTTGATACATTTTTGTTGATATATTATTTGATATTTTTATATTGATACATTTTTGCCCTTTATATACCACCACATTTTTTTTTCTCCTTTATATACTGATACATTTTATATTTCTCCATACTTCTATTTTTCATTTTCGTTTAAAAATATCTCGAAAAATGCCTAAGACACGTTCCCAGACTCAACAAGAAATCGAACTATACAAGCTTTCGGAAATATTTTCTATTATCCCAGAATTTGAAGGCGATCCGATTTCTCTTTCTACATTTTTAGATGCGTGCGACTGTGCTTTTAAAATAAACGTAAAAAATAAACTCAAAGGTAAAGCTGCACAGCTTATTAATTCTAGAAAACCAATTTCTTATACAGAAATAAAACAATTACTAAATCTACATTTCGGAGACAGTAGAGACCTGACCTCCTTAATACAAGACTTACAAAGACTAAAACAACTATCTAACGAATCTCCTCTAACTTTCTTTAACCGTTTACAAGTTCTGAATGCAAAAATGCACGCCTCGATCCAAGTAGCAAATTTATCCCCAGATCAAAAAACTGCCCAATGTGACTTAATCGATACTATGGCCCTAAACACACTTTTAACCGGTTTAGAACCTCGTCTAGGACAAATTATTAGGGCTAGTAATCCAAAAGATCTCATTGAAGCAAGCAATCGTATTAGACGTGAACTTCAATTGTCATATTTTGAAGAACAAAAATCTAATTCTTGATCAACTATTCCTAAATCCTCTCAACCAATGAGAAGACCCTCATCTCAGTTTACAAAATGTACAAATTGTGGCCGCATTGGTCATCTAAATAGTGAATGCCGCTCTTCACGTTTCGTACAGCCAAACCAAACTTTTTCTAGGCCACACGGTTATCAAAACCAATATAATAATGGACCTAACAACTATCAAAACAATCAGAACCCTAACAGGAATCAATATTCGTCCAACAATCCAAATTTCAACCAACAGAGACCTTCCTTTTCATCTCAAAATCAAAATCAAAATCGTCCATCTGTTATTCAAAGAAACCCAAACTTCCAAAGAGCACATGTTTTAAACGAATACCCTGATGAAATGACGACTAAGTATTATACAGACGAATACTATACAGATAATTATTATAATACCGATAATTATGAAAACTATAAAACAGATTATTATACAGAAAATAATCCACAAACTGATAACATTTACGAAACCAATAACACAAAAAATTATCAGGATTTTCTTGCACTTCAGAATCAAAATCATCCTCCCAATCATACGAACCCCTCAACGGATATTACGAATATCCAAGAACAAATTCAAGCACTCAACTTGGACAACTTTCACCCGAATCTCAATTTTCCCGAACAGACATTCATGTAACCCCATTTCATACAATGAGTTCCAAAAATTTATATTAGATTAACGATGCTACCAACACTTTTAAACTTTTAATCGACACAGGTGCTGGAATCACTGTTTTCAAAGAAAACACAGCACGCAATTATCATAATAGATTTCCTGAAAACGTTACTATTCAAGGTATAACCGATCAAAAATTGTTAATAACAGAATCTGTCCTGATTCCCTTCACTGACGATAATCCTCACAAAGTCTTTATTTTCAATTTAGACATTGATTTCGATGGCATAATAGGCCTAGACTTTCTAGATCATTATGAATGCGTAATAGATCTCAAATCCTGACAGTTGCATACAAATTTTAAAATTGTCACCCTTCACAAAGTAGGACACGAGACAAACACACCTCCTAAAGACAAAACACCGACACACCCCACAGACATAAGACAAAACGAACCTAAAATAAAAATTAAATCAGATTCTAAACAGGAATCAAATTTAAAATATCAAAACCCTATAAATGAAAAATATACTATCGTAAAAAACCGAGATCAAGACAAAAATCTTGAAAGACCAGAGAGAAAACGAATAAAAGGAAAAAACAGAATTAACATTGACAGCCGGACCGAACAAATATGCAGACTAAAATGCAACTTATCAAATACCGATGCCATATTATCAGCTCAAGAAATAGAAAAAGTTAGATTACCTCATGCATTAGTCCATGTAGATGAAAATGGAGAATTCTTAACTTCCGTACTAAATGCTAATGCTATGCCGAAGACAATCGAATTTTCAGACATTTCAATCGAACCTTTCAAAAATTCGGAGACAATCCTATCCTACAACGGAAATGATTTTGAAGAACCAGTAGTAGATAGAACACGAATAATTAAAGAACAACTAAGAATTGATCATCTAAATTGCGAAGAATAAGAACTAATTCTAGATATATGTACTGAATACGCAGATATATTTTATGTCGAAGGCGACAAACTGACCTTCACACACGAAATCAAGCACAAAATCGAAACAAACAACGCTAAACCTGTCTTTACTAAATCCTATAGATATCCTAAAATGCATAAGGAAGAGGTAAAGACGCAAATTAATAAAATGTTAGAAGAAGGAATAATCCAGAAAAGTGTCTCGCCCTGGTCGAGTCCAGTCTGAGTCGTACCGAAGAAATTAGATGCGTCAGGAAAACAAAAATGGTGAGTTGTTATTGATTATCGAAAACTCAACGAACTCACAGTACAAGACCGTTATCCTCTACCACAAATATCAGAACTATTGGACCAACTAGGAAGATGCCAATACTTCACAACACTAGATTTAGCGTCTGGATTTCACCAGATTGAAATCGAGCCACAAGACATCCAGAAAACGGCCTTTTCCGTCGAAAATGGACATTACGAATTTGTTCGCATGCCATTCGGACTAATGAATGCTCCATCTACTTTCCAAAGAGTAATGGACAACATCCTCTTAGGAATACAAAACGAAAGATGCTTAGTGTATATGGATGACATAATTATCTACTCACCCACTATTCATGATCACATGTCACGACTAACAGAAGTTTTTAAAAGGTTACGAAAAGCAAATTTAAAAATACAGCCAGACAAGTGCGAATTTTTAAGAAAAGAAGTAGCATATTTGGGCCACCTTGTAACAGAAAATGGTGTAAAAACAAATCCAGCTAAAATATCTTGCATCAAAAACTTCCCGGAACCAAAGAACACCAAAGAAATAAAGTCATTCTTAGGCTTAGCCGGTTACTATAGAAGATTTATTCCAAATTTTGCCAAAATTTCTAAACCACTTACGAAACTACTTCAGAAAGACGTACCTTTTATTTTTAATTCTGATTGCAAACAAGCCTTTAACGAACTCAAAAATATTTTAACTTCAGATCCAATACTTATATATCCCAATTTTGAGGAACCATTTTTACTAACAACTGACGCTAGTGCATTCGCGATTGGAGCTGTTCTATCGCAAGGCCCTATTGGAAAAGATTTACCCATAGCTTATGCCTCCAGAACATTATGCGGTGCCGAAACAAAATATTCGACTATAGAGAGAGAACTATAAGCTATCGTATGGGCAGTCAAACATTTTAGACCATATCTTTTTGGCCGAAAATTCACCCTGATTACCGATCATCGACCCCTTACATGGCTTTTCTCGATAAAAGATCCCGGAAGCCGATTAGCGCATTGGCGCCTAAAACTCGAAGAATACAATTATAAAATAGAACATCGCGCAGGAAAAATAAACAGAAATGCAGATGCCCTCTCAAGGATAAAGATTAACCATTTCAAGGATTGTGCAAACTTTCAATCAAAAATCTCATTACATGCATCGAATGAAAATGACACGGAAACTCAAGAAAACGAAGATGACGATGAAGAAAATATAGAAAAAATGTCCGAAGAACTTGACAAGTTTATCGAACTGTATAGAACAAAGTCAATAATCGATTATTCTAAAATTGAAACATCGAATACGGACTTATTAGACAAATCCAACAAAAATATTGTTACATTTTTTTGGCAAAATAAACTTGAAGAACTCCACGAAAACATAATGAATGACATATTCGAAGAAAACATGGAATATAGTAACCGAAGAATTAATATTGTACACAGCAAAACTGTAAAAGATCGAAAATATTTGATTATACCATTACCGTTTGATCCCGAACGAGTAATATCACACTTGTTTCTTGTACTTTTTGCAAATAAAGATCAATTCGATGAATCAAAAATATATTGCGTCGAAAATAATCTCGAACTACCTATCCTAGAGATATTTTCTTATATTTTTGCTGACAAAGAATTAAAATTAAGAATCTGTCAAAATATAATTAAAACAGCCAGCGAAGACGAAATCCCTCAAATTTTAGATCATTACCATTGCGGTAAAAACAACTTACATCGAGGAATAAACGAAACTGTCAGAAGAATAAAGCAGAAATACAATTGGAAGAATTTAACAAAAGATGTAGAGAAATTTGTAAAAGCATGTGAAATTTGCCAAAAAGTTAAGATTTGCAGGAAAAACTTAAGTGGACCACTAGTCATAACAGAAACTCCAAAAACATCATTCGAAAGAATAAATATGGACATATTCGAATACCCTACTAGGAACTACGCTTTAACTATTCGTGACGAATTGACAAAATTCACGCAAGCCTATCCTTTGGAAGACAAAAAGGCAGTAACAGTAGTCAAGACACTCCTACTCTTTTTTCAACACTATGGAACACCACTAAGAATTCATTGTGACTGCGGTCGAGAATTCGAGAATGCTATAATCAAAGATCTATGCGAATTATACGACATTAAACTAACATTTTCTAGCGTTAACCATCCACAATCTAATGGATCTATAGAAAGGTTTCATGCCACACTCTCAGAAATGATTAGAGCAAGTCAAGCCGAGAACCCAAACGATCATCCCTTCACTATACTTCCTTATGCAATAATATGCTATAACAACACAAAGAATAAGACCCACGGTTTCACACCATATGAACTTATATTTGGGCACACTGCAGGCCGACCACCAGAAACTCTATACAATCAAAAAACACTAATGAGTAAATATATTCGATACCTGAATAACCGCATGGAATATTTTTACATAGTAGCCAGAGCAAAAACAGAAAGACAGAAAGAAAAGGCGAAAGTAAGATTTGACGAGAATATTTCAGAAGGAAGACCTGATTTTAAAATTGGTGACAAAGTTTACGTAAAAGAATCACAAATTAAAACAAAAACGGATAATCTTTTTAATGGACCTTTCGAAATTCAAGAAGTTTTTACAAATTCCGCAATTATCCTTAACCCCAAAACTAACCAAACCTCTAAAGTAAATTTTGACAGACTCAAACCTTATTTTGAATAATTTTCCTTTACAGATTCTATGGACTCCTTCCTATCGTCCAATCCCAAATTCTCCTCACTCCAATTAATAACACAATTGGAATATTTTTTCATGAAAAAGGAACTATACGAATATCTAATGACAAATGGACTTTACTTGTTTACAAAGAATTATTACCTATCAAAACTACAATATCAAATAATGACAGAATTTTGGAAAACCTGTTAGAAAAATTTATTAACGTGGATACACCGAGAAAACTTGCCTTTCAAGCCGAAGTACAGACACATGTTAGTCTGCTAAAACAAATCTCAAACTCCGTTAATTTAAAATATAAAGAAATAACCTCTGACACAGTACCTTATAATAAACGCCTAAAACGCGGTTTAGTAAATGGTATTGGAACAATCTGGAAATCTATTACTGGAAATTTAGACGCCTCTGATGGCGAATACTTTAATAAATGTATAAATAAGATAAATTCCGATGAAACTCAAATCGAAAATCTCCTAAAAAATCAAATATCTGTTACCACTTCAGTTATAAGAACTTTCAACACTACAATTCAAAAATTGCAAATAGAAGAAGAAACTTTTAACAAAGACTTAAAAACTATCGAGACTACACTTCTGGACATTAATAATGACATATCCTTTTACCAAGCACAATTACAAATACTAGATTTATGTGAGTCCTTAATGGAAAGCTACGTATTTTTAGAAAATTATTTAAATGATATACTAAATTCTATAACATTCTCTCGCCTGCAAATTCTACATAGTTTTATTATTTCGCCCATAGACTTAATGGACGCATTAAAAGAAATCTCACAGTCATTACAAAATAACGTATTGCCTCTACCCACTTATATGTCAAATATAGCTCAGTATATTGACATAATAAAACTGCAACCTTATCAGCTTGATTCAAAAATTGTTTTCGTTCTCGAAATTCCGTTAGTTGATCCCGAAATATTCACCTTGTATCAATTATATTCAATACCAATATTAGATAATCAAACTGGTTTTCATCATATACTTTCAACTGTTCATAAATACATAGCGCGAGATGATGATTCAATTTCATATGTCTTACCCATGGACACCGAAAAATGCAAACAAATCAGTCAAAACCAAAGAATGTGTACAGACATTCTTCCGTATCCCATAGACACAGATGCTATATGTGAAGCCCAGCTTTTGAAAACTCTCAGCAACTTACCAAAAACTTGCCAGATGTCCATGCTCTTGGCACAAGGTTACAATGTACAAGAAATTGACCGAAATTTATGGTTACTAACCATTTCCAATCCATTACCAGTAACAATCAAATGTGCAAGAAAAGACGTCACTACACAAATAATCAAAACAAATTCAATCTTAAGATTAATTCCCGAATGTATTGCATTCATCGGCAGTACCAGAATTCATGCTAGAGACCAAATTGAGAAATATACAAATATCACGTATAGAAGTCACCCAGTTAACGTACCCTACAGATGCTGTGACCATTTTGAGACAAAGAGTCACCTATCAAAATTGAAACCACTTAAACTCAGTAAGATCAACGTAGATGACTTAAATATTGCACAACACAAATTGGACCAATATTCAGAAGAACTGGACCATATTATGAGCCAATCATTCATTGAGGAACATCTACCCTTATTCACTATATCAACCTTATCCCTGATTATTATCCTAGTTATCTTATACCTTTTCTGCAAATACCGAACCAAAATATTCCCAAAAATTGCAATCTCCTTGTCCTAGGATCAGCGTCCAACTTCATTACCACGCAGAAATTCCATTAGACAGAAACTTCAGGGCTTAGCCTCCTTCAGAAGAAGACCCAATGTCCAACAAGAAAGCGAAGCAGAAACACCAATTACTCTGTAAAAGTCAAAGCAATGGCATTGACTTTTCACTAATAAGGGGAGCTGTTATATAAGAAAATATTAACCTTGAACTAGCTTAAGTTCGCCGACTTCAGATTTCATCATCCCATTCCCATAGAAACCGCTGAGCACGCATTAGAACTTTGTACGAACCGTTGGCCAACATTCATGGGAACAGCAATTCAGCACTTCATACCAAACCTATAAATTACCATTCTCAGATGCCGGAATCACTCTTAGCTGCAACTTCGACCAGTCCAGTTATTGTAGTCATTTTAAATTAATTTAATTTTGTACTATTATTTAATATTTAATTTGTAACAAATAAAGTTCTTTTTTAAAAAGTCAAATACGTGATTAGTGATCTAACATATATATATATATATATATATATATATATATATATATATATATACAATATATATATATACAATATATATATATCTAACATATATATATATATATATATATATATATATATATATATATATATATATTGTTATGATTGTTTATTTTGAGTTCAAACTTAGTTTATTGAGCCAATAAAAAAATTATAACTTATCTGTTATCAAAAGTAAAATAATCCTTATATTACCTGTGTTCGAGGAATTCAAAAAATTTTCTAGTTGTCTTTTATCGGGATAGAGTAGAAAGGATAATAATACAAATATATTATATTACACAGATTTACGTTTCTTTATTTTATATGAACGAATAAAACAATTATTAAATTCTGTCGTTATCTTATCAATCAGCATACAAGAAAATAAATCAAATTATTATGATAATAAGATTATAAAGCTACATACATTTATATTACGTGAAAAACCAATTTTACTTAAAATTTTCTTTACTTGAAAAAATGAAACCACAAAACTTTAAACTTTTGATTAGCCTAACAAAACCTCAGTTCTTAAATTTGAATGCTAATGACCATGATGTCGAAACGATCCTTCACAGATATAAAATTCAATTGTACAAACACTTACAGTTTATTTTCTTCTTGAGTTGTATGTTGGAACATACCCAGAAAAGTCCAGTCTCCTCAAAGATGTGATCTCCCCTCTTTGGCACCTCGGCTCCTTCTTTACGTCTCTGGAAACCTCCTTCAGACTACACAAAAACACCTGATTCACTTCTCCAAACTCCGCTACTTATTTATGACACCAGGACCTCCTTTTGTCAACTTGATGCCGTAAGAATACTTTCACATATACTTTATAAAATGCCCACGGTAGATACAAGGACCTCTTTTAATCTACTTGTTATCTCCTTCTTCAAACTATTCACTTCTTTTCGTTACGCCGGTATCCAAACTCACGAACCACACCCTATCTTGAGACACACGACTGTTTCCTTTCGATGACCAAAATATGACTGACCTCTCCTGTCTCATCATCGACCCCCAAATTCCCATTTAAAAACGACCGTCCAATCAAAAAGCTTAAATTGTGTTTACTATGATTTTGGAAAAGCCTAATTTCGGTTTCAGAGAAAACTAAATAGCTTACTTTAAAATTGGTTTTTTTCAATACATCAGTTATACATATTTCAAAAGATTAGAATATGGTCATTTAATACTCGACTCTACAAACAATGAAAAAGATTAACTTACAGGTAAAATGTCTTCTAATTCTAAACAAAGGTTCTTTGATAATTTTGTTTGCAACGGAAACAGGTCGTTTGCCAAACAAATTTCTATTCTTATCTACACTAAATCTTATCTTAAATTAATATATACATTTTGTTTATAATGATTTCTTGAAATTTTATTTCGATGGATATTTTTATTTATTTTTCTTTGTTTGGGAAAGAAGAAACATAACAATATATATATATATATATATATATATATATATATATATATATATATATATATATATATATATATATATATATATATAGCAAAAAATACGACCGTTGATTAAATTTAAAATATATTCAATGGTTGAATAGCAGAGGTTTAATCGGTCAATAATTGGCAAATGAAAGTTGTCAACTACTTTATTGATTTATTCGAATACGTTTCGCTTTTATTTTTAAAAGCATCATCAGTTCACTAGAAATAAAAAAGATTTTAGAATATAAGTAAGCAACCAACAGGGCTCATACTTACACAAACAATTTGTAGTTTTTTAGATGTTATGAAAACTCTACGATAACTTACCATTAAAGATTAAAGATTAACAACTAAATGTTAAGTTGTTATTCTTTAATAATAATGTTAAGTTATCGTATAGTTTTCATAACATCTAAAAAAACTACAAATTGTTTTTGTAAGTATGAACCCTGTTGGTTGTTTACTTATATTCTAAAATCTTTTTTATTTTTTAGTGACCGATTACCTCTGCTATTCAACCATCGAATATATTTTAAATATATATATATATATATATATATATATATATATTATATATATTATATATATATATATATATATATATATATATATATATATATATATATATATATATATATATATATGTTAAGTGTGATATTTTTTTCTTCTTAATGAATAAAGTAATAAGTGAACTTTTAGTTTTCTAATCTATCAGTTATTAATTATAAAAAACTTGTACTCGTGTAATAACATCTATAAGTATTCGTTATTTAATTTTAATTTATACTACTTGTATTCGAGATCGTACAAGTGACTATTCAAGGTGGATAAGGATCTTGTTATGGACTTTATAAGTAACACAACCTAGTTATGTACCAGCTACTTGTGTTACTTATTGACATGTTATGAAAATAAATTATATTAGAATATGCCAGCAGTAGCTTTTAAAATACCAACTTCTCATTATATTTGTTGTTTATCATATATCTCATAATATCTACATATATGTTATGGTATAGTTACTTAGGTTTCTGTCAAATTAAAATAAAATCCAATAAAACAGCAAGGACAGTAGTCTCCATAATAGAATTGGAATCGTATTTTTTATATATCACGACAGGAGCAATGCGACCAATATTTGGCAATATGGCAATAGAGTTAGAACAACCGAGAATAACGACGTAGGAAGTTACAGCTACCCCTGAGAAAAGGAATGCCAAACGTTCATACGTTAATACAAATAGAAAAGGTTAATGCGAGTGAATAATAAAAGTAAAATGTAATAGCATGTCTCGCAAAGGAGGAAAAAAACATAATAGGCATGCATATATATATATATATATATTATATATATATATATATATATATATATATACATCATTTCATCTTTCTTAGTGTCCATCAAGTCAATCTTTCTAAATGTTCTTTTTATTTAACTGTCAATGTGTTATGCTCGTATTTTTCACCCTCCTTTTCAGTATTTATTAAACTTCACATCTGATCTTTATTCCCAATTTTTTACAACTCTCAATTATCCATAAGCATGTTCACATCAGATAACTTCAATCCACTGTAAAATAGTTAATAAATACAAAACAATTATAATAAAATTCTTATTCATATATATTCTTCTTTATATACACACTAAAATCTTTCCAGAATTCATTTAAAGACAAATCACATACCAGAATTTATATTTATATAGTAATGTATATAAAATACTACAGTAACATCCACACTATTTTTATAACTTACAGAACATAACTGCTCTAATTAACATCATCGTCCTTTCCATTTTCATTTATAATATACTTCCGTTTCCTTATCTTCTCAAGTCCTTTTTAGGTTGTGATTTCGGACTTCTGGAGATCTCAGTCTCTTCTTCAGTTAGTACTCCCGCTCACAATAACAGTACATTAAAAATTGTTCTTTTAGCTAAATAGAGTCACACTTATTATTGCTCAAATTCACTCAAAAGCAATTGTTCTATACCTATTCAATCATTACTTGTCATTTTAGCTAAATAGAGTTATCCTTCATTCATCAATGATGTTGATTTTATTTCATAAATTCATACATACCTCAAGAAACATCTCTGCAAATATTTTTAACAGTCAATAACAACTTTTTTTTGAAATATATGTATAATAGCGCAACAGCTGCAGTGAGAATGTACTATGGCGACACACATTTTTTTTGAATATGGGTATTAGGTACGAAGACACCATCTCTCCTAAACTACTTACCAATTTATTACACAGTGCTATAAGAAAAAATAATTGGAAAAATATTGGAGTCAACATAAATGGGAAGTTGCTGAAAAACATGCCTATCAAATTCTTTAAAACCTTCAGAGCTCTTGTAAACAAGTTGGCCTTATAATTAACTTTTTTAGAATACAATACATTATGACCAAGGTTGTTCAAAAATATTTCTTCTAATGGCACGCAAATTAAACAAGTTTATACCTATAATTATCTGAGCCATGAGATTAAATTAGGAAGAGATAATCAAATAATAAAGTTAAACAGGAGAATAGGACTAACATGAGCAGCATGAAGTCTTTGGATCAGATATTCCTATTTGCTTTAAAAGAAAGACCATTGATCAAGGTGTACGTCTAGTTCTAACGTATGGAGCAGAAAAATTGACCCTTACCAGAAAAATAATCAATAAGATACAAGTGGCACAGACACAATGGAAAAGTCAATGTTGAATATTTAATATATCAAATAAAAGTGAGAAAAACTGGTGTTACGGATGATAAAAGAATTACAACGCAGAAATGGAACTGGGCAAAACATGCTGCCAGAGTCAGGGATAGAAGATGGACTAAGAAAATTTTAGAATGGAGACTATACACGACGCTTATCGTAATCAAGGACATCCTTCAACTAGTGGTCCGACGACATCAAGCGCATCCATCACAACTGGATTTAGGATCGGATGCAATAGGGAATTCTTTACAAGAGAGGCCTATGTTCAGCAGTTGACACAAAATGGCTAATGATCATAAGTCTCTATAAATATTTACCTTTTATGAGCTTTTATATTTGTTGCTATAAGATTCTACTACTTACGTTTTTATAGGTTTTTACGTTAACTCGATGTAAAAATACAAATAAATGAGTCCGCTAGATACAAAACTTTGTATTTACTGTATAAGTCAAACTGAGTTATTTGCAAAAAACTGATAAATTTTGCAAAAAACCTTAGACATAATAAATGGCACTTTTTTGTGATAGATAAATGCCTTATTAGGTAAAATATAATGATTTTTTTTTTAGAAAAGTTATTGGGTTTGCTAGAAAAGGAAGAAAAATATGAAAATACCGAGTTTTGCAAGTGAACTATGTAAATACAGATTTATGCAACTAACATTTGCAAATACATGATAATAGTCAACCATTAACGATATTAGTGGTTGTTATATTAGTCTGTTTTCTAAACCTAGTGTGTTAGGAATAAGGAAGAAAGCATGTGGAAGTAAACTTTTAGTGAAGTTTATTTTTATCCAAACTACAAAAGGTATTACAAATTATAATATGTATATATTTATATTAATTCCTAAACTCTAAGTTCCTCTGGGTCCTCATCATCAATATGATCATTTTCTGCAGCACTCTCGTTATTATTTGCTTGTACGCCAGTATCTATAATTTTATAAAATTTGAGATCCGGCTGGTCTCTCCAATTTTCACCAAAATGGTTTCTAAGGAGAGTGCCTATGGACGATTTATCTCCTTCCAATGAACATCCAATCTGTTGTAACTTTGGTTTCAATAAAGAAATCTTTTTCCCTTTTCGTACTATAGACTTGCTGACCCTTATGTCAGAACGATAAAATATTTCCCCCCTTACCGTAGCCATATAATCTTTGTCCTTAGAAAATATAAATCGTTTCGTTGCATTACATTTAAAATGCCACTGGGAAGGTTTTTTAACAACAACGTCACTCGTCTTTCTCCAGTCTGATATCTGCCAGTCTTTACCAAGTCTCAGCACCTTTGAGTGTTTTCCAATTATGTCTTCATATTCTTTTCTGTTTATTACAACGTTCTTCTTTTTCATCTCTCTTTCTATCATACCGAAAATCCTATCTGGTGGCAAAAAGGAATGACCAACAACAGGAATCGTAAACTCCACTTCCTTGATGTGACCAGGTGCTTCATAAACCAACCAGTAGATTATCATAGACATCATCGTGCTATTTTTGTTCTGTCCACCACATCCATCTGCAAATAGGTGAACTTTTTCGATTTGATTTTTAAAGTTGAATTTTATGAGAGTATCATGTACAGCAGAGGCAACAGCATTTGAATCTTGTGGATGTTCAAACTCCAGCCACACATATGACGTCACATTTGCAGAAGAAAGATGGGATTTCGAATTTCCAGCCACGATGGTGAAATTATAAAAATTTATTTGCTGTGAGAAATAAGCCGCCTGGTCGGGAAGCTTTGGCAAAGAAAGATTTTTTTGACAATCAAAAGAAAATATTTGTATGTTATGATTTGATTCATTTTTTAACAAAGAATAAAAGGCTTTAGCTCTTAACGTATGAACTCTCTGCTCTGTTATAACCTTTAACTTTTCTTCTTCTGAATTTTCTTTTCTCAAAATTTCCTTCGCTCTGAGACACGCAGAACAAGCATCTACTAAGGGAGTGCCGCATGATATGTTGTAGTGTTCATTAACGTATGTTCGGAAATATGATAACTTTACGGAATGATGTGGATGACGTTGACAATACATTCTGTAAAGCTTTGTAAAATTCAGATCACATGGTAAATACAATCTAGTCGATCGTCCTCTATTATAATGACTCTCTGCACCGTTCAAACGCCCCATAAATGTTTGGATAGATAATTTTATTGGATCAAATCTACCTTTTGTTGTATCTCCCCCTCTTCTCTCTTTTGGTATTTCACCCCGGATAACAAACGTTCTTACAACACGCTCTATTCTTTCAGAACTTAAATGAGTTATTCCAAGAAATGCTGTCTTACATACTCTTAAAATTCCACCCTCTACTGTAGGAACAAAATATTTAATTGAAATTCCATGTAGGTTTGTACCTGATCTCTTGGGCTTTTGACCTTCACAAAATTTCAGCAAAAAAATATCTTTTTTTATTTTGTCAGTTGTTGAATACAGATTATTATGGAAACGCTGAATGTCTCGCATCTTTAAATCTATACAACAATACACTTTCTTTGTATGGTTACAGGTGGGAAAACCGGGTAAATCCTTAGGTTTTTGCCTAAAAATATTGACAATAAGTCCCAAACCTATCTAGTTAATTGTAGACACCCCCTACCTCTTAAGTTTCATTACATTTCGTTTCCATTTTTCTGTTTGTACAACTCGTTTTCTCCCTTTTCCTTTTTCACAAGGTCTAATATGCACATGAAGATTCATAATGTTAATTATTTGCAATAAACTTGGTGTTTTTAGTACTCAAATAACAAACAGTGAAACCGGTAATGGCGAATAATGGAATAATTGACATGTGCACGTGCACATGAGACGTGTCATGTGACTCAAACAATGTAAGCGATTGGCCAATTGCAATTACACAGTTATGCAACTGGCATAGGCTGACAAATACAGAGTTTTGCGTCTGATTCAAGATTTCTAATACCTTTTTCTTAGTAAATACCTTACTTTGCTGCTGAATTTCTACATCATCAGATAGCTATAACATGTGACAAATAACTGTCAGCTAAAACTCAATTTTTACAATTTTTGCAAATACAGAGTTTTGCATTTTATTTGATTTTAGTTACAAGATGGTCAGAATAAACCTGCCTGAAATGAGTCGAATGACAGATAGAAGTACAGAATTAAAAACAGAAAACATAAAAGGTTTATTAAAAATCATACCACTAAAGATGCAAAACAAAACAAGAGTGTGATAGACGCACATATGATTTTGCTCTCTCTACGAGAACTAAGAATAAGTGAGAGAGTGAATAAAACGTCTTGTCTTAATCGGTTGACTGATTAAGACAAGACGACTTCACTGGCTTCACATAAAACGGATAATGGAATAATTAGTCATTCTTTTTCTGCGAGGTATTTATTCATTAATTTATAAAATATTTAATAATATGTACGTTTTCAAATAAAATATTATATTTGTTTTAAATTGATTTCTAGTACTGAGTGTTATTGAACTTTGTCTTACTTTGAACAAGAAAATCTACAAGCGACTTCGTACGTTTGCCATATTATTTACAATACGCAAATATAAACATTAAAATAATGGCTCCGGACATATGACAACTATAATCTTCATAGTAAATTGTTAACCAGATGGAACCCCATTGTTTAACATACATTATGTCGTAACCGCTTAGAAGTGTGGTCACTGCTAACGACCTACACACACCACTCTCTTCACTCAGCTGCCTTGCGATAAATTCTTATAGGTATACAGCGATTCGTAGGACAGTGATAGAGGCGAGGCTATTTATTCTAGTAGAATATTCTTTAATATCATATATTTTATATATCATATATTATATTATATTATATATCATATATTATATTATATATTATATATATATTATTTTATATATTATATCAAATATTTTAAAAATCTTGTTATATCTGTAACCTTAGTCTTCAATTATTGGTGATTTTTAATATATTATATGCCAGAAAAAAAATATATAAAAATGACAACGCCTACATCAAACAGTTTGCTTATAATTTTTTTAATACATTTTCTGGTAAGAAACACACTCAGGGACAGACATGTCGGAGTCGTTAACCAGTCTCTATATTTTCTAGGCGCTAATATTGACGTTATTAAAAATATTCGTAAACAGTGGTAACCTTCATTTTTATCTGTAACTCTAATTCGCAAATTGTCAATACCGTTATCACGAAGATCCACACGCTCCATATGCTAATTATGTTTTTTTATAACATGGTTGAGTAACGCCGTTTTATTTTTTTTCGTTTTCTATCAGAATCTTTTAGCCGATTGACTAAATTTACTGAAATATTACAATGATAACAATGTTACAACGGAATTATTATTCCGTCTAAACATATATATATATATATATATATATATATATATATATATATATATATATATATATATATATATATATATATATAAATATAGATGTTATATCCATTGTACCAACCAATGTTGTATGAATTATGCAAAACTCGAGCTCGAACCAAGATCTGTTACAACACACTTTCATACCCGATCGACAGCGATCCCATATGCGAAGCCCAACTTCTGAAACGACAAGAACGCCTTACCAGAACATGCCAGACTTCCGTAGTATTCGCCAAAGATTACAACGTCCACAAGATCAACATAAACCTGTGGCTCATACAGGTTCTGACCCACTGCCTATAACCATTAAATGTGAGTCCAGAGACGTCAAATAGGAAATCATCCACACCAACCATGTACTCAAAACTACAACCGACGTGCGTTGCCTTTATTGGCAGTACAAGGGTACATTTTCAGAAATTAATCGACGTCCACGATAATGTAACTTACAGAAGTCACCCAGTCCAAATACCATTCAACGGCTGCAAACACTTCTAAGATAAAATCCATCTTCTCGGCTTAAAAACACTGAAGCTTAACAAGATCAATACTGAAGATTTCGAGATTTCGAGATCTCGAGATCTCGAGCCCATTTCAAACTCAATCAGTATTCTGAAGAACTCGACAAACTAATCAATGAACCATTCGTCAACAAACATCTAAGCTGGTTTACGATCTAAACAATAGTCGTCATTGTGGCTCTTGTTGTTCTTTACGTCATATGTAAATGCAGATCCAAGAGAAGATACAAGATAGGAATTGGCAATACCAATGACAATGACCAACCGCCCTCTCCACCAAGACACCCAGAGATAGCCTTCGCCAGGAATTTGAGGAAGATCCTTCCAAGACGAAGACCCAGTATCAACCTAAGCGACTCCATAGACTAAGAAGAGCAAATACAACTTAATCCCAACAAACAGACAGCCTAAAAGTTGTTGCAACGTCCCAACTTTCATCTAACTGTTATATCCATTATACCAACCAATGTTACTTATAACGACGATTCCCAGGGTATCAGGTTTCCACTTCTTACTACCAGAGCCGATAAGGATCCCCACATTTGCAGTACCAGCAGAGTCAGCAAGACCCATGATTTTTACACGTTCCCACTGAGTCAGCAGTTACCAATCTTATAAAACAATT
Source organism: Diabrotica undecimpunctata (assembly GCF_040954645.1). NCBI lineage: Eukaryota > Metazoa > Arthropoda > Insecta > Coleoptera > Chrysomelidae > Diabrotica > Diabrotica undecimpunctata. The sequence goes on from NC_092807.1 coordinate 82,869,855, forward strand.
TGTCGCTCTTTATTTAACTTCAGTATATTAGGTTTTTAAGTTCAGTATAATTAAATTTGTAGCACGTGTAGCGGTTATATTGCCTACCACATTGGGTATCACTTATAAGGGGTTGAAAATGGGGACTGAACAATAACTGGGCTGGAGATAGGATAAACAAATAAACTGGAACGTTTGCGAATGGCTACCCTTGGTTTGGTTGGAGAGCTGGGTCGTAGGTAAATGAATAAAAGGGACTGTAAAGAGATAACTACAAAGGAAGAAAATCAAAAAGTGGTTACATATATTTCCTGGGCAACATAACACAAGAAGGTTCCTAAACTATATAAAAAGGAAGCTGTTTACAAGAGTCTTCCTACTAAATGAAAAGATAGGATTTTCTTTCCTAAAAAATATAAAAAGAGCCAGAATATTTTTAAAAGAAATAATACTACACTTGGTTTAGAGAGAAACATTACATATTTAGTATTACTTTACCATAAACAGTTAATACAAATAAAATTAACAGGATTTATAAACAACTTACAATGGTGCTATCGGTTTACAACAAACTCTAGATGCTGGGGACAATATAGGAATTTAAATTATTATTAAAATTAAAATATCTACATTTTTCATAGTAGCCTACATTGAGGTTAGTCTTCAAATACAAACAACACAATTCAAAATTTATGGTTATGTACCAAATATCCGAAGAAGATAATACAGTCATATGTCGAAATTAAATATTAAAACTTTTAAGTTTCTGAAATATTAATTAAATTTTTAAAATTATTTGCATTTAAAAGAAGGATAATATGACAATAATTAGCAAATCCATAGAACTTATAATTTTATTTATTACAATTTTCCAACTTCTCATGAAAGCAATTTTTTTTTATTTTTAATGAAAAATGTCTTTTTTTACTTAGTAAAATTAAAAAAAAATACTTTGTATCACTAGCTGATGTATTTCCTTGTATCACTAGCAAGAAATTCTTGGGATTAGAAGTGGACTAAAGCACTGCAAACAAACTCAAATGCGTCTCACTCAAGCTGCAAAATGGTCTGAAATGAACAGGGAAAACAAATACACGATTCTGTGGAAATTGAGCACTGGATTCGGGCCTCGGATTATCTTCAAAAACTCGGTTACTCAAATTCTTGCTTGAAACCATGTGTACCTCTTAAATTGTTGTAACGCTGTTTTAGAAATCTCCCACGGTGCCACAAAACTGCCACATTGCCTTTAATTAAATTCACCTCTCCACAATAGAAAATTTTGCCGGTTTTTTTAGATTACACACGCCTAACTTTTCCTTTCAAGATTTCAATCCCAAATTAACGGTTTCCTTTGTCTCGGTTTAGTCAAACTTCATAACCCCTCTCGATCAGTTTTCGCAGCTGGCCAATCGGATTTTGTTTTCAACGACACTTTTCAGGCAAATTTGAACTTTAACATTGCTTGGATTTTAAAATTGTAGAAGTTCAAACGTAATATCATTTATTTAACTACGCAGTAAAATTTCTCTTAGATGTCGCAGATATAAACAAGAAAGTCAAGGAATTTCTTATACATAGCCAGGGACGTACCAAATAAATCTTATACACTAAATACTCGATAGTTATAAGGAATTTATACATGCTACACACGTAGCTTTGCTTATTGTATGTTCGAAATAAAATTAATAAAAAGTCCAAATAGTGTTTCGTGATATAATATATATATATATATATATATATATATATATATATATATATATATATATATATATATATATATTGTTATGATGTATTGTTTGTTTGAATGATGAGCAATGAGTATTTTTAATAATATAATATATAGGGTTTTTATCGCGGTTCTCAAAGAATTAATTTGTAAGTACTTTTTTAAATTATCTTTATTATAACTATTATGAAACACACATATATATCTAACCTAGCCAATGTAAATTTAAAATAAACTATCTTTAAATTGATATTCTTATAAAACTAATTAAATTCTATAGACAATGTAAAATTTAAACAAACTATCTTCAAAATTGAAATTGTTATGACACTAACTAAATTATATTAACAAAATTTTGTACCTTTCTTTCACTGAATGCCTAAATGAACTGTTTTCCACTATATAGATTCTAATCACCACTGAATGTCTTCGTACTTCGGTTATCCTTGTTTTTGTGAAATTACTTTTTCCAATTATCAGCTTCTACCAATTTAAGATATATTTTTCTTCACCAGCATTTATAAACCACCAAGCAAACCAGCAAACAGCATTTATATTTATTCTTCTTTTCAATATACCAATATCCAATTATTATAAGTTGATTTATACTAATCTCCAATCATAATATAAATTTAATTCCTTCCAATATCCATCCAATCCAATCCATCTTCTAATATACTTTTATAATCTTCAATAATTATTTGTGTATAATTATAAATGTGCATTAAACTATATGCATAATTTTTAATCTTCATTTAACTCACTATATTAAACAATTGGACTATTTGTAACTGATTGACTGACTCCAACTAACTTTCATATTTCTTACTAAACGTTCTGACTGCTTGACTTAAACTTTCTGACTGCTTGACTGAAACTTTCTGACTGCTTGACTTAAACTTTCTGACTGCTTTGAATCCAAATCACCGGGTATTTATATCTTTTTGGATGTTCCAGAACCATCTGGTAAGAAATCATGTTCCATTTGTTCTAGTAAATACATGTCTGAATTTTCTGGAACAAACCATTTCGCAAACAAAGCCATCTCCGGTGATCTAGAGAATTCCTTACTTATCTATCGAGAATTTTGTTGGCATTTAGGCTTTTCAGATCAGAGTATACATTTAAATCAGTAACTTATATAAATTAAACATTTTAATTTAATAAATTACACATTTTAAACAACATATTATTATTATAACCCCACTTTATATTCGTAATTATTCTTAAACGTCACTTCAGAGTATGTATATCTGGTTGCCTAGTCACATGGCTCACTTAAATATATCTACAACATCATAATTACTAAAAAAATACTTTTTATATGCTAATTTCTTAAAAATGCCCTCACATAAATATATTTTTATTAAATTCTCTAGTATATAACTTCTTAAAATAACCAAAAACTTGTTATATCTAAAATTATCTAGTATATAACTTATAAATTATTTTCTTTAAACGCCAATCATATCAATATATATATATATATATATATATATATATATATATATATATATATATATATATATATATATATATATATATATATATATATATATATATATATATATTGTGACGATTAGGGTTTATAGAAAATAATTTATAAGTTATATACTACATAATATTAAGTATTTGATTATTTTAAGAAGTTAAATACTAGAGAATTTTATAAAAATATATTTATGTGAGGGCATTTTAAGAAATTAGCATATAATAATTGTAAAAAGTTGTATTTTAGTAATTTTAATGTTGTAAATAGATTTAAGTGAGCCATGTGCCTAGGCAACCAACTATACAGTGAGTGATAGACAGATATTTATACTCTGAAGTGACGTTTAAGAATATTTACGAATATAAAGTGGGGTTATAATAATATATTGTTTGAAATGTGTATTTTATTAAATTAGAGTGTTAGTTACTAATTTAATTATATATTCTGATCTGAAAAGCCTAAATGTAAACAAAATTATCAATAAAAAATGAACGAATTCTACAGAATGCAGAATTTGACCATTGTTTACGGTCGAACATTCTCGAAATAATGATTATGGCGGTGGATCGAACAGATATTTTTTCGAGAACATCTATATCGAAGAAATAGAACAAATTGGAACATGATCTCTTACCAGATGGTTCTGGAATATCAAAAAGGATATAAATACCCGTGATTTGGATTCAAGATGGCAGTTTTTAGTCAGAAGTCAGGCCAGTTTATTATGAAAATTTTTAATCAGAAGTCAGGCCAGTTTATTATGAAAATTTTTAATCAGAAGTCAGCCCAGTTTATTATAGAAGTTTTTAGTCAGAAGTCAAGCAGTTTATTATGAAAGTTAGTAGATTAGTTAGTGAAGTCAATTGTTCACAGTTTTAGTAAGTCAGTCAAGCAGTTTAATAAGAAATATGAAAGTTAGTTGGAGATAGTCCAATTGTTTAATATAGTGAGTTAAATGAAGATTAAAAATTATGCATATATTTAATGCACATTTATAATTATACACAAATAATTATTGAAGATTATAAAAGTATATTAGAAGAATATTGGATGGACATTGGAAGGAATTAAAATTATATTATGATTGGAGATTAGTATAAATCAACTTATAATAATTGGATGTTGGTATATTGAAAAGAAGAATAAATATAAATGGTGTTTGCTGGTTTGCTTGGTGGTGTATAAATGCTGGTGAAGAAAACTATATCTTAAATTGGTAGAAGCTGATAATTGGAAAAAGTAATTTCACAAAAACAAGGATAACCGAAGTACGAAGACATTCAGTGGTGATTAGAATCTATATAGTGGAAAACAGTTCATTTAGGCATTCAGTGAAAGAAAGGTACAAAATTTTGTTAATATAATTTAGTTAGTGTCATAACAATTTCAATTTTGAAGATAGTTTTGTTTAAATTTTAGATTGTCTATAGAATTTAATTAGTTTTATAAGAATATCAATTTAAAGATAGTTTATTTTAAATTTACATTGGCTAGGTTAGATATATATATATATATATATATATATATATATATATATATGTGTGTTTCATAATAGTTATAATAAAGATAATTTAAAAAAGTACTTACAAGCTAATTCTTTGAGAACCGCGATAAAAACCCTATATATTATATTATTAAAAATACTCATTGCTCATCATTCAAACAAAAAACACATCATCACAATTTGGCACCCAACGCGGTGGCTCTCTATTTAAAAGAATTAGTTTGGGAAGATAAGTGCTCTCATATAATTAAATTAATTATCAGTAGAAAGAAAAAGTATAGATTTTAATTTTAATTATATTTGAACAAGTAAAGTCTCAAAATGTCTCAAGGAAAGAAAGGTACAAGAAGCAAAAAGAATGAAGAAGATGTGGAAGTAGAAACACAACCTATACAAGAGGAGAGTTTAGTTCAAGTTCCACAAGATACTGCAGAAATGAATCCAGAAAGAGAGGAAAATGTCAATATGGCAGCTTTGATGTCATTAATGATGCAGATGAACAAGACAATAGAAGAGAATTCAAAAGAAATCAAAGAAGACATAAAAAAATTGGAAGAGAATTCAAAAGAAGTCAAAGAAGACATGAAAAAAATGGAACAGAAATTGGAAGAGAATTATAGAAAATTAGAAAAGAAAATAGAAGATAATAATAATAAAATTGTAAAACAAATGGAAAAACAAATGGATAAAAAACTTGAAGCTGCAGAAAAAAAAGTTGCAAATGAAATAAAAAGTATACGGAATGACTACAAGAAAAGGATAGACAATGAGAGGACAGAAGTAAAGAGGATTATTCAAGATAATAAAAATGATATAGAACAGAAAATAGAGTTGCAAAAATGTAACTTAGAAGTAAAAATTAACGAAGACAGGAGAAACACAGAAGAAAAATTAGACGATATACAACAAAATATCCAAATAAATTGTAATCAAATAAGAAATGTGGAACAGAGAATAGATGATATTTCACAAATGAGAGACATAGGAAGACCTTACTTAAATTTAACAAATGAGACTGGGATTAAATTCTCTGGTAATATAAAAAATTTGCATCCTAGAGTATACATAAATAGTTTAAAACATAAATTAAGATTTGTGAATAATATTAATGATATTAAAGATTATATTAGAATGACATTAAATGACAATGCAGCAACTTGGTTTGCTAGTATTGAGAATGATTTAGATAATTTTCAAACATTTGAAAATAAATTTTTAAATTATTATTGGGGTGAACTAGAGCAAGCCAAGTTTAGAGAAATTCTATATTTTGGAAAGTATAATCAAAATTTAAAATCAAATATGGTAGATTATGCATTGAAATTGATAACAGTTGCAAAATATTTAGAACCACCACTTAGAGAGGATGAAACAGTCTTAAATGTATCTAGACATTTTGATGCTGATGTTGTGCAAACCGTAACTGTACAAAATATTCAAACAATAGATAGTTTTATTAATTTTATTCAAAGAATACAAAGAGGCAATATGACAAGTAATAATAACAACAGAAAAAACAATAATAACTTTCAATATAATAAAAATGATAATCAACAATATAGACAATCATATAATAGATATGGTGATAGTTTACAAAATTTTAATAATACTAACAGTAATCCAAATAGACAGAACTTTAATAATAATACTAGTTATAATAGACAAAATTTTAATAATAATACTAATTATAATAGACAACATTTTAATAACAGTACTAATAATAATAGACAAGATTTTAACAATAGAAGAAATACAGAGCGACCTAGCTGTGACAGACAGGTAAATTGTGTTCGAAGGAATAGAAGCTGCGAAGACAGGGAACGAAATAGTACAAGGCAAGAAAATGTGAGTAGAAGTCATAGTAGGGAAAGACATAGGACATCAGATCCAAGTGGTCAGATACAATCTGACAATTCTAATAATCAAAAGTTTGTGCAGTAAACTTTCTGAATTACAAGTTAGGCCATTGCTATTATGAAAAACCTTCTGAATTTATTTCTCTAGATGAAGATAAAATTATTGAATCTATTAATTTAATTTATATAAATGCTTTGGCCAAAAATAAAATGATTAAGATTATGATAGATACTGGTTCAGAAAGTACTTTAGTCTCGGAGAATTTTATTTTTAATACATTAAAACTATCAGATATAATAAAGATTCCAAAAATTAAAATTATTGGTGCAAATAATAAGAAGTTGGGTGAAATTGATAAACTAGCCAATTTTAAAATTAATATTCTTAATAAAGAAATTAATATGCAAGGATTTATTGTCAAGGATTTATGTGTTGATATATTAATGGGAAATGATGAATTGGAGAAGAAGAAAGTAAAGATAGATTTTGAAGAAAGAATGGTAACTTTGGAAGGGCAAATAATTAAATTTATGCAGAAAGATGAGGTAGAAGAAGGAATAAGAGTTGATAGGATATTATTAAAAAAAAATAATGATGTTTATGAAGAAGAAATGTATTTTGATGATAGGGAAATGTCCCAAAAGAATGTAAAGAATAATTATTGTAGTGAATATTTAAGGAATGGAAATTTCAATGAAGAATAATTTTATTTGTAAAGAAGAAGATATGATGAAAGTTTTAAATTGCCCTGAAGAATATAAATCAATAGTCATTTCCATATTGCAGCAACACAAGGGACTTGTCAATAAAGAAAATAGAATTGCACAAAATTATATCCATAGTATAAAAGTTAAAGAAGAAAAAGATTTTAAAACAAAATCATACCCAATACCATATAAATACAGAGAAGAAGTAAACAAAACAATTAATAATATGTTAGAAGATGGGATCATTGAGAAGGCAGATACACGTTTTATCAACCCTATAGTAGTAGTGCGTAAAAGATCAGGTGAAATCAGGTTAGGTTTGGATGCAAGGAATATTAACAAGATTACTGAAAAGCAATTTGAAGCACCAATGAGTATAGATGGAATATTAGGAAGAATTACAGGAATGTCATTTTTCACTAAAATCGATTTACAGCATAGTTTTTGGTTAATACCTCTAGAAAGAAAAAGTAGACAGTATACAGGATTTCAGATAGATGGAGTAGTATATCAATTCAAAGTAGTACCATTTGGACTTCAATCATCTTGCAGTGCTCTATGTAGATGTCTTCATGATATTTTAGATCAATATGAACATTTTGTAATTCACTACATTGATGATATATTAATTTTTTCTAAAACGGCTGAAGATCATGAGAAACACCTAAAAATTATAATAAATAGATTAGACAAAGTTGGACTAAAAATAAATCAAGAAAAATGTACATTTTTTCAAAAAGAAGTCATATATCTAGGTTATAAACTTAATACTAAGGGAATCGAAATGGATCCAGAACGGACACAAGTCATTCAGGAATATAAAACACCACACAATTTAAGAACTTTAAGAGGATTTATTGGAATAATTAATTATTATAAAAGGATGATACCAGATCTAAGTATAAAAGAAATTCCATTACTTGAACTACTGAGAAAAGGTGTAAAATGGAGATGGGATCAGAGAAGAGAACTAGCATTCCAAGAAATTAAAAACATTTTTCTGTCAAATTTAAAAATATATTATCCTGACTACACACAGCCATTCATATTAAGAACAGATGCATCAATAGAGAGATTATCAGGGGTATTATTACAAATACATGATGGGGTCGAATACCCAATACAATTCATTTCAAGAATCACAAAGCCACATGAAAAGGGTTACTCAGTTTCAGAATTAGAACTAGCAAGTATAATACACTGTGTCACAAAATTAAGATTTTATTTGTTGGGTAATGAATTTACAATAGAAACAGATCACCAAGCTTTAACGTCAATATTAAATAACAAATATGGAAACAGTAGAATACATCGGTGGAGTCTAATACTTAGTGAATACTGCTTTGAAATCAAATACATTTCTGGAAAATCCAATATAGTGGCAGATGCTTTATCAAGGTTAGAAAATACACCACAAAAAGGGCAGCGAACAATAAAAATTGGATTAAATCAATTAGTAGAAAGTACTGGATTATATTCTAAAGAAGAAATTATAAGAGATCAGATCAATTTGAGTGAAAAACAAAAAGTCCTTAGGAAAGATGGGGTATATTATAAAATAATAAATGGCATAGAAGTATATGTAATAACTAGAACTTTAGCAAAGAAAATATTGAAAAATTTACATAACAATTATATGCATATTGGTTCAAGAAAGCTATGGATGCTATTTAGGGACAATTATTTTGCAAAGAATGACAAAAGTATAGCAAAAGAAATTACTAACCAATGTCCAATATGTCAACTAAACAAAGAAAAGAATTTCAAAAAAAAAACTGACTGATAGATCCATTTCATAGATAGATGGTAGATTTCTTTGTTGTGAATAAATTTGACATCATACTTGTTGAATTTTGTACATATGGAAATTGTTTGGTACCCTAAAAATCATAATTTGGGGTTAGATACAGAATTGATTGTGTAAATGTCTTTATAAAAAGTGTAAAACTTACCAATTTATATTGATGAAAGTTATTTTGAATGGAAATAATTCCTAGATTTTGTCTATAAATAAACAGAACACAATATCCATTATATTTTAATTAAGGTTATATTTTATTCTCTCCATTTGACATGACAGTTTGACCATAGAATAGCCGAACTGTGATCCGTTGTTCTCTGCTTTGACATAGACAGCGAACAGGGATGTATTTAACACATTTTAAATAAAAAAAAAATTGATTTATTAAATTTAATAAGGTATGAGAAAATTAATATTTAAAGAAATAATAAGTAAATTATTTATTTTAAATATTTTGTGTGTCTGAGAAATGTTTTCTAATGTTGGCCCCTAAAAAAATATTGGAGAAAATTTAAAGAAAAGCTTAAAAATAAGACACTAACAATTTAAATGAACAAATCTGTAATTTTACATTGAACATATAATAATTGACAGTCAAGTACGACAATATTCGCATATATAGTTGTTTTCTGCACCTGCACACTCAACGTGAGCCCAGAGGGAACACATAATGCATTTAACCCAACGCTCTCCTTCACAGTCATCTGAAAACTTAACGCAATAAAACAAACACTCAGCGTCCTCTTCAACTGCGACGGAAGATACACTTGGTAGAACTTCTAATTTAGAAGAACCTAAGGATATTGTGTTGTCCGAGTTTTCTCTGGAGCTAGATTCTCCCTTGAACTTAAGACTTTTCTTAGCTTTCTCTTTTCTTTGCAACGGGAAACATTTTGAACCACGACCTTTACCACCTGTCGGTTGTTTACAGGCATTAACTACTTTCTTCTTTCTAATTGTTGCAGCCTCTTCCAATTGCGATTTGTAAGGAGAAGAAGTTATATGTGCTGAACTGGTTGCTTTACGTCCTCTAGTAGAAGTCGTTTTCTTAATTTTTAGTATAGGGTTGATACGAAATGGGCTTGTATGAAAAGAATTTTGCTGTGTTCCATGTTCATTCTGAGGTTGGCTCTGGTTAGAATTTTGTTTCTCTCAGGATGACAGATTAGCTTGACAGGATCCAGATGACTTTGGGGGAACAACTAAATCAGATGCTCTTGATGTTGATGGTACAGCCAGGTCAACTTCAACACCATTCAATTCAGTTTCACTGGGATTTAATTCTCTCTGGTCATCTAGTTCCCAAGAAATGGTAGAATGGGGAGCAAGCCGATGATTCTTACGTACCTTCACAATGTATTTAGATTCTGTGAATATGTTTCGGTTAATAGGAAAAATTCCAGTAACCCTAAAGCCATTAATAGCTATCTCAGCCTTCTGACATTTAATGTAGGTTCTCCCAAAAAGCTTTATTACATCATAAGCACTAACAGTATGTCGTAACCATTGTCGAATTTCTTCGCTGTACATGGGTTTTAGAGGTCAAACGAATGTCCTGTCAACTTGTTGTATTTTGTGTGATGAATGGGGTGGAAGTAATACAATTGAAACATAGTTTTGTCTGACCAAATCAATTAAGTCAATATTTTGGGTGTGACTGAAAAGTCCGTCTAAGATCAGAAGGACCGGATTCTCTTTCGAAGGTTTTACAAATGCTATAAAGTGTTGGAACCACACATTGTAAACAGATTTGTTTGTATTCATCCTGAGGGCTGTGCCGCAAATATGGTTCCCGGTGGAGCCCCTTTTTTCAGTTGATCACTCAAATTCTTGCGTGGAAAAATAACTAAAAGGGGAACGAAGATTCCAGTTGCATTCATACAGGCAACGATTGCAATGAGAGATTCACGTTCAGCAGATGTCAGTACAACAACTTGCCTTTTTCCAAACAAACCAATTAGTTTAGCCACTTTTGACTGTACGATAGATACACCACTTTCATCTACATTAAAAATTTTATCAGGGGTAACTTTGTCATAAACCTCTTCTAGAAGATTAAAAATCTATCGGTATTTTTTTTACTGAATCTTAAATCTCTTACAAGGACGTGCCAGTTGGTTTTAGTTCTGATAACTTCTTTTAATGGCGTTTTAAAAAAAGAATGGCCCATTGGTGCCAATTTTTTGAGGCCATTAGAGCCATTTCATGTTTGAAAGGATGCTAAACTTGATTACTTTCAGCTAATTGTACAACTATTCTTCGTAAATGTGTTCGTGTAAGGCCAAAGCATGATGCTTTCATGGCTAAAAAATAATTAACTAGTTCATTCTCAAGTGGTTTGCAAAAAACTGGTGGCCTGCCAACTTTTGTAAGAGATACATCTAAGGGATTTTCATATTTTTTTGGCTAATCGTTGCAGAGTTGATCTTGGTACATTATACGTCTTACTGACTTTTCTTAAGCCCACTGCCTTTTTTCGGAGAGCGCCAATCGCTCTTGACATGTCCAAAGGAGACCATGATCTCACAGGTCTTTGTTTTTAAAAGGGGTCAAAAAAGGGGCCTACATTAGGAAATTTTGGGGGGGATCGGCTTAAGCAACGCTTAACTAAAATTTAAATATCAATTTTATTTTAAAAATAAACTAAAGCCAAATGTTAGACCATGAATCAGTAGCTTGTAATGTCTTCTTTAAAATGATATAATGGTTAAAGTACTTACCAATATAATATTATATTCCGACAACACAAACTAAAAGCGCGCCAAAACTTTCCAATCCAAGATTTAGCTTATTCACTGACTACAACTCAAACGAGTTACGACAGCGACTAAAATGATCGGCCGTGCTTTGGTCTCATAAGGAATTTCACGTTTAACCGTGTTGCCGCTTTGCAACTCTACCGTACATATGTACAACCTAGGCACCCAAGTTAGGAATAGGTTCCTCTATGTAAATATGTAAATTTCAAAATAAGATCTCAAACTTCTTCATAAAAAAAGAAAAATATCTGTAATGCAGATTTTCCAAGAACATGATCTTAAAGTAACTGTTTTTGAATATTCTCTTGTGATTTTGGAGATAGATTGCAGACTGAAAAAGATTTCGCCATTCCGATTTATAACTAGTTTATTACTTTGGTTTTTGACCATTAGCATGAACATTAACCGCCTATATTAAATTTGAACTATAATTTTTTCTTGGAAACTGATTAACAATTACAAATTAACTAAAGCTAAATACATAGAAAATAATTTTCTTATCTTTTTTGTTTTTGCAAAAAAAAAGAGAAAAAACTTTAGTTAAAGAAAACATAGCAAGTTAAAAACCTAATCACTTATATATCTTTAGATTTATATAAATATAAATGTATACTATTCTAGGCACAACCACTACCTCCACGAGTATGCCTCTAGATAAAAATGGCATGTTAGCCATAACATGCGGCTCTACCTTCCCTGTAGTGAATATGTTGCACAATCATCCTGCAGCTGATATCCTATTGGAGAAACTGCTGATGGTAAGTATACACTTGGCATGTTTGTGTGTCGCCGTCGAGGGGCGAACTTGCCTACCACTAGTCTTTTTTAGTTTACTATCAATTAAAACTCGTCTAGCTTAGATTAGACATTTACGCTTCCGACAGTTCCATCCATATGTTATGTGAATTAAAATTAGACAGGTCAGAAATAGGCTACTTTTATCAAAAGTATCACGGAAACTACTTTTCTGTGCTGAAGATTTATCTGTAGGTGCTTTAAGCCAAAGTGATTGCTCACTTTGGGGTAGAGATAAAGTACATGATTAGGAGGTACCTATAAATATTTATTTTTAAACTCAGAAGACTCACTTATTTCTAAGTCCTTCTATAGGCGATCACTGTCATCTCCAGTCCTCCTATAGTCTTCAAGTGAATACGAAATTTCACAATTTTAGACCTACATGGAATAGTAGAACTTAATCATAAAAAAGCATTTTCCTGTTTTTATTAATATTCTTGCTTGCAATAAATATAACTAATAGCAAGCCACGCTGTATACTCAAAGATCTTATACATTCCGTTGTTGATCCTATTGTAATTATAAGCAAAAATGCCTCTTATACTTGCTTAATATAGTGGACTACTTAATCTTTTTTGTTATTTTGCAATGATTTATTTACACTGATTTAATTAATTAAATACAATTTTTGGCTAACGTTCTGTCAAGATAAATTTAATAGGAAGTAGACGATTTATTTTATATATTTTTTTATATAGCGGTTTTTTTCCAATTAATATTTTAAAGTCAAAGTTAACCGCTCTTTTTTATGGGAGTAGTTATGATGAATTGTTGGTTTGAAATGGATACAAAAGTAAGGGATAAAAATCAATCAAATGAATTCTAAGCAAGTTATGTTTGACATTAGATATTTATTTTTCATATTATATTATTTAAAACAATTACCTTTGAATATTTGTTAGGGATGATCATTCAAGACATTTTTTCCAACGTGTCTACTTATTTCGTACCTCCAGCTTATTCTGGATCTTGCAGTTTTCTTTTACCTTGTGGTCCTTAATGTGTCTATATTGTGAATATATTTACATCCTATATAGTTGGTAACTCATGTGTCAGGTCTTCTATATTAAAAGCATAAAAGACCATCTCTGAAAGAACAGAGATGGTGTCATCCAAGGACTAAAGCGAGTAAATAGTACGAACAAACAGGTTTCAGAACTCTAAAATTTTAAACAAATACTGTATTATTTTAAAAAGTTCTAACATCAGTTTGTTAGTTTTTGGTAACATTTAATTTAACATATCTTTAAAATATGTTAACACTATGAACTTTTGAAAGTACAAACATAATGAACACGAGAAATGAACAGATGAAGAAGACAGCATCAGATTAGCTGAATGAGGGATATTTATTGCATTAGGTAACCACTTTCTAAGAAAAAAAATGTTTGATGATTATAGAGCTTATAACTTTGTTGTATTGATAAAGGTTCAGTGTTACATTGCTTAACGTAGTAAAAGAGATGGTTATTTTAACGAAAATATTAGCATACCTACCTTATGGCGTCATCATGGCTAAACTACCAAAAAAGTTTAGCATCATGTTATATATTATATTAACCAAAATAGAGTCTAAAACTTGTCATAAACTAAAAACAGATTTAAAAATGTTACAATTTTAATAAACCCACGCAAGGACTATCACCTTGTCGGATATAGATCCATACCCTACCACGGCATCTTAGGAAAAATATTATATTTTACCATATTTTTATCTACAACTTGTCAATTTTAGTGCTTTTAGTAGTCGAGTGTCCCTTTTGTTATAATCTGTTTGTACACCTTTCAGCTCTTGTTATGCTGCGTCCTATTATTTCTTTTATTAATTCCAACTTTTACACATATTTTACACAATTTTTGTCATACTTGTCAATCCTTTGGCGTATTCTTTAAACATCTTTAAACCATAATATATACTGTTTAATCTATTTAATGTCCTGCCAGAAATATTCTCTCTTCGTTTTCCTATCTGTTTCTTCTTTTTGATTACTCAGAGATATCTCTAGAGTGGAGAGAATATTTTGGAGAACTGTTCAATAAACAAACTTAATGTTACGAAATAGAAGTGCTAAGATTAGTCGGAGAGGTTAATGTGGACATATATGCACCAACAGAAGAAGAAATAAAAGATGTAATAAAAAAATGAAAAATAACAAGGCCCCAGGAGCGATACAATAACCGTAGAAATGTTAAAATATGGAAAACATAGTTACAGAATAAAAGTTAATATTAGATATATGGAATACAGAAATAATGTCGTAATGATGGAAAATAGCAGCGGTATGCCCTGTATATAAGAAGGCAGATAATTTAGACAGCAATAATCACCGCGGAATATAACATGACTACTAAACGTTGGATATAAAATATTTAGCAAAATATTAGAAGGAAGGCTAAACAATATAATGAAGTAAACAGGGAATTCTGAAGGAGGATTCAAAAAAGGTAGGTCAACTATATATAGACCAAATATTTACAATAAGGCAAAACGCTGGAAAAATTCTACGAACATAATACCAAACTGCATCATCTTATTGTAGATTTAAAATAAGCGTATGATTCAATAATTAGAAAGGATTTATATAACGCGTTGCAAGAGTAAAATGTGCCAAAAAAACTAATCCGATTAGTAAAACTATGCCTACCCAACACCAAATCAAAAGTAAAACTTCAAAATCAACTGTCCAATGAATTGAATATCAACGAAGGTCGAACACAAATAAATTACTGTTTAAATGGGAATAAGCCACAATTAAAGGTAAAAGTAAGTTTATTGACGTTTTAATTTCCACTTCGGAAGTCGATCTCAAAATACAAACATAAGTAAATTAAACAAATTTTTCTTTTTTGTTACTTGGTGAAAAATTCTTCTAATAATTTAATTTAATCTGACTCATTTATATTGACAATTTAGACATACAATACCTATACATTTTAAAGTAGACGACTTTAAAATAATACTGCCAATATTGTTGAGTTGCTTTCCTGGGATGACTTTACTTGTAAGATGATTCATTCGATTACATGAAATCTACTTTAATTTGAGAATATCCGTCAGAAAAAATCATAGCATATAATTCGTCTGAATGTTAAAACGTGTCGGAGTTCCATCATTAAGTAGGTTGAGCTGTAACTCAGACATTAATTTTTCCAGTAATTTACCTCTACTATTTGTACGTACTGACTCCCATATGTTATTGTGACCATTAAAATCACCGACTATAATACAAGATGGTATTTGTTCGATAAGACTATTTATTTCATCAAAAGTAAATACTGCACTCGATGGCCAATAAATATTACAGATGTAGAGAGTTGAAGGAACTACAAGTTTTATTACTACTGTTTCAAGTGTGGTGTTTACAGGAAATAGGCTTGCTACAGAAGATTTTTTGACCAAAGGGGCAACCCCACCAGAAGAACAATTACAATTGCTTATTCTGTCATTTCTAAAACAATTAAACTGCTGAGGATTGTAATTTTTGTTTGGACTAAGGTTAGTTTCTTGGATACATATTATATATGGGCAATGGTCAGAGATGAGTTTCTGTAAAAAGGCAAGTCGATGGAAGTTTTGAGTCGATTTGAGCTGTGGGTGTACAGAAGAATTCTGAAAATATCATGGACAGAACACGTCACAAACAAAGAGGTTCTGAGAAGGATGAACAAAGAAATGGAAATTTTAAATTCAATAAAAACAAAAAAATTGGAATATCTCGGACATATTACACGTGGAGAGAAGTACACCTTGCTCCAACTGATCATGCAGGGAAAGATCCAAGGAAAGAGAAGCATAGGGAGGCGTAGAATGTTATGGATGCGCAACCTGAGAGAGTGGTACGGATGTACATCAAATGAACTTTTCAGAGCAGCCGTCTCAAAAGTTCGAATAGCTATGATGATTGCCGACCTCCGCCGCGGAGATGGCACTTGAAGAAAAAGAAGATGGAAGAGTCCATCGATATTCCAGTGGAGTAGTGTTGGGAATTTAATTATTTAGAAAACAAAAAAAAGAAAAGAAATGAATTGTTTAAGCACTGAATTGAGACGTATCACTATTGGATTCTAAATTGCTGTTATTACTAATTTTTCTTTTTAGTGTGGTAATGCTTCGCTTAGCAGATCTTCCTTTTAAATGGGGGTAAATGTGTTTAGCATATGAATAAGTGCTAGGATATCTGTAGTAAAGTCCTGAATTATATTAATGGGATTTTGTACACCACTAACATTACTTAAGAGTAAACAAAATTGATCAAAATTGAGGATAAATGATTGTGATTGATTTTCAATAAAGTGTTTTACTGGTTCGAAAAGAGTTCGACTGAATGGTATGGTTTCTGTGCAATCTTTACTGGTTTTAGTT
Organism: Diabrotica undecimpunctata; assembly: GCF_040954645.1. Taxonomy (NCBI): domain Eukaryota; kingdom Metazoa; phylum Arthropoda; class Insecta; order Coleoptera; family Chrysomelidae; genus Diabrotica; species Diabrotica undecimpunctata. The sequence goes on from NC_092807.1 coordinate 82,886,844, forward strand.
TTCTTCATTTTAGGTGCTGTTGTCGAAAAATGGTTTTCTTTTAGATCCGTGTGATTTTTGTTTGATTGATTCAGTTTTATCTGTAGAAGATGAAGTTGGAGTTGGCATAATGACATTGCTAAGTTCAGTTTGGGATAAATTATTATTATTGGTTTCCATAGAACATTCTTCAACATGAACTTGTGAGTTTTCATTGCAGCGATGGGCAGTATGTCCGGTTTTTTTGCAGTTGTAACATACCATACTATCTTGAGACAGAAAGATTCGATATGTTGTTTCGTCATGATTTATAGTAAACGAATTAGGTAGTTCTATACTATGAGGACTTACATAGACCTGTCTTCTTAAACTGAGAATATGACTATACTCAGGTGATGTAGCTCTGATTTTTAAAAATTTAAATGGAGATACCATGTTCAGTCCGATATTTTGTAGGTAGTTGAATAAGAAACTATGCGGTATGGTGGGACACACATTTGAAAGAACAATCCGTTCTGCAGGGGTGATTAATTTTCTAGCCTGTACAGTTACATTTTGAATTTTTATATGACCGTGGTTTGTCATGAAGTCATCAGCAACTTTTTTATTTGCTAGATACATACAAATTTGGTTATTTGATAATCTGGATGAAAATATTATATTCCTGGGTTGAATTATCTTGCCCAATGAAATTAAATAGCCCTGCAATTTATTATTATCCAAGGCACTGAAGACAATCGTTTATTCTTTTGATGGGAACTGCATATTTGTTACTGCTCATGAGTACGTTGAGCTATTAGGGTTTATTTCAGACATTAGTAGTGAGGTAGGTGACATGCTGCTGTTAGTAGCCGTATTTAATTTTCCTCCAACGTATTAAAATTATAAAAGGATTTAATACGTCCGTGGCCAGCTTTACAGCTTGCCGGTGAAACTGGATTTACATGTGATTTATGCTGGGTCAAATGTCTCCTTAAAATGTCCCATGGACTTTTTCATACATTTTCACAGAATTTTTAAAATAATCGTTTTTGGAAATGATTTTCAGAGTGAAAATCAAAACGTCAAACATTAGGAAAAATTTTTCCTTACAATCAATTGTGGCTCAATTCCATATAAATATAATATTTATTCAAGACATATCACAGGAAAATAGTTATAGAACTTTTTTATTTTAAATATTTGAAAACCTAAATATTTGATCACAAACATTAAACTACTTCTTTTATTTTTTTAGAATCACTTTACATATATAAAGATTTTACACATAATTTAGTATCCAATTTAAGAAAATTATGGCGATGTTAATTTTTAGTGGCATTTATAGCCCGACTCTTGGGTTTTAATATTAAGAATTAATTTTTTTTATTTGAATAGAATGTAGGAGAACTAAAACCATAAAAGTAGCACCCCAGTGAGACGGTTTTATTTACAAAATTTTCGTAATTAAGTTTTTAATATACAGGTGATAAGAAAATTAAAGAGATATCAAAACTGCCTGAATAAAAGTCTATAAATTATAAAAATTTCGTTTCGAAAATTCAGTCAAAGAAAATTCCCTTAAACTTGAAAATATTTTTTAATCAGAAATGCATAAACTTCATCAAATTTAATTACAGTTTCACGTCATCCGCGTCATAGCCCGTGAGGTCACATGATACCAACACGAAATATTTAGGCGGTAGGTGTGTTCTTTTTTAGAATCACTTTGCCGAGTATACCGGCATTACAGCCACTAGATATATTTTATTATATACGCATAGAAATAATATTTAAAGATTTCTATTAATGTTAACTTAAAGAAATACACAATGATATGTTTCATTTATTTTGTATAAATGCATTATAAAGCGTTTTTATGAAGAACATTATTTGTTCGGAACACACTGTAACTGTAATCGAACGAAGGTGATATTTTGGCATAAATTGGTAACTTTTATTTGACAGTTGCGGTGTTGACTAATGTTAATAAGTATTAAAACATGTGTTTAAGTATTCCATTTTACATTTTTATACGACGCATACAAGCGGCTCAATTTTTTTTTAAACAAGATTATTTTTTAACTCTTGTTTTGTTTCTATTTATTTACATTAAATATTAATTTGTGTTGTATAATCCACTGTTGAAATATTTATGTGACCTTTTTGATTTAAAATGGATTCAGGATTTTTTAGACTTTGGCAACTATGTCAACTTCGATGTCTGTCAATGATAATGACGTGCAACGGTAGGTAAATTAGATGGACTGTATTTAATTTTTATAATGCACACATTTATTTTATACTATTATGTATATGAAACTATTTTTTTCTAGGGAAACCCAAGTCACATGATTTCTGTCTTTAAATTAGAGAAAAAAATAGGAGTATTACTGCGACATTTCTGGGGAAAACTTAAAATATTGCTTAAAGTACCATATATGAATATTCTAGAAGCCTGTTTTTAGATGTATAAAAATAAATCCAACTTGCAGGAAAACAAGACTCTTTATACAACAAATTATATTAGAATTTCAACAGTTCGTTTCATCCGCAAGCATGGATAAATTTTGCAAATTTAGCACAAGGTGATGTCATGCACGAGATGTATCTTTATATCATATCTTGTATCTTTATATCATGATATGTATATATATATATATATATATATATATATATATAATGTCTATATATATATATATATATATATATATATATATATATATATATATATATATATATATATATATATATATATACGTACATCATCTATCTTGAATGAAAAAAATGAAAAAAAATATATATTAAACGAATCACAGGAATTTACTTTTGTAATTCGTTGTAATAATCTACGAATTATACAAACTAAAAATCATCAACGGACAATACAAATCTAAAGAAGTCCACAAGCCTACTTAGATATAAGAAACGAAAAAGTGCCAAGCAGTAATAGAATACATAACAGTAAAGCAAGAGAGCAATATAAGGAGCAATAATTAATCTTCTTCTTTCGGTGCCTATCCGTTTCGTATATTGGCAATTACCACGGTACTCGTACCTCGTCAACCGCTGTTCAAAACAGTCTAGTATACATATTAGCGACCGGTTTATATTATAATTAACAATGACTTCGACTTCAAAAAACTATTGCAGTGTTCCTCAATGTTCATCCTATTATAATAAAATTCACAAAAAAATTCCATACATAAGTTTTTTCTGGACGAGAATATGAGAAAAATTTGGCAATGCATTTTGCGAATTGGCAGACCTATAACCAAGTATATGACTGTGCAGTTTACATTTTACTGAGAACGATTACTTTCCAAATAAGTGTTGATTAAAATATTATTTATATGTTAATACATTTATATCTAATTTACTTTATAGTAACACCTAAAACTAAATTGAAAAGACTGAAAAATGCTGTTTCATCATCTAAATTGCCCCAAAGGTCTCATGAAGTTATTAGTAGAAAACGTAAGACGTAATTTACAAAATGTAACGTGGCCAGCTCCAAAAACTGCCTCACCCTCAACTAAAGATCTTGTAACATTTTTTTAATTAATATATTAAAATAATTTTAATTCCTTTTACCCCCGTGATGATACGCTCATGTTCAGTTTACCGTCTTTAAAATTTTATTGAATTCCCGGAATTTCCCTGCGTCCGAAAGGTTTTTAATCCTTTTCGTCTTAATCCGGAGTATGAAAAGAAACTAATACTTTTAGGTGAAGGCGGGTCTTTTATGATAGATTTGTAAATATTCCGAACGCTCGTATAGTAATTTTTCTGTAAAGACCCAATCTCGGGATTTCATATTTTATCACGTGCCAAATTACCTCGAACTCGAAAACAAGTTACTTTTGGTGTGACAGTCCCTGCGTAAGGACCAGATCTTACTGTATCTCTATTATCGTACCGTTCTCTGTGCATTTTCTTTATAAGTGTGTATACACTTGTTTAATTAAGTTTTTTTTGATCTTATATTATATTAGATTAAATATAGTCATAAAGCACCTTTAATGTTAATTAAATTCAGTGTTTAATACAAGTATAGTATTAACTTCAGTGACTTAATGCAGCAGTCATCAGGAATTACCGTAAGTTAGCATAATCTTAGTTCTCCACTTATCTGGGCGAGTAATATGGTGTGGTATCATATCATCTTCCATTATCTGGACGTCGCTAAAATTCATACATGTCTTCAAATGTAGTTGAGAGTAACTACTGAATTTTACCTTCAATTTAAAGAACAGTCAATATTTTGTTACGAACCAAATAATCGACTTAACCAAGTGCGGTTTGGTTAAATTTTTATGTTTTCACTTTAGTAACCTTTTTGTATTTTTGTAAATTTAGATTTTATTAAGTTCTGTTATATTTGGTGTTTGTTATAATCTTTATTCATTTTTTTTGCTGTAATATCTCGAGATACGCCAAAACTTTATTTGCGCATGATTGTATTGTAACGAAATAGCCCATCTCCGATACGTCATAATTCTTAGAAGGACGAATCTAGAAAACGTAAGAATCGGCTTGTCAATAGCGCCCGTCTTTCGGACGGGAGACAATTAGAGGTGGGACAACGCCAGAATGTTCTCGAAAAGTAAGTTTATTATATATATGTAACGTTGTTAGGAGTGAGGTCAGTGGTTAAGATACTACCGAACTGTAAAGTTATAAATAAATATGTTTACATAAATTCGAACCGCTCGTTTTATTTAAAAACGCTACATTGGTGTCACGGTGTGAGGATAATTGATTTATTTAAAAATAAATTCAGCAGTGACTTGTGAAAAAGACTTTTGTACATTTTAAAAAAGTACGCGTGCCTGACCAAAGATGCTGCTAGTACAACTCTCAGTAAAACAGTTGCGTGAGCAGCTAGAAGAACGCGATGAAGATTGCAGCGGGTCCAAGAAGATCCTCCAAGAACGACTGAAGAATGTTCTTAACAAAAATGGAGATGACCCAGAGACATTCCATTTTCAGTCAGCAGAAGAAGCAGTTTTAATGAAGATCGAAGAGAGTTTCAGAAAAAATGATAAGAAATTTGAAAACGTCTCTCAAATGATAGAAGAATCTTCTAAAAGAGATGATAATAAATTAGAGAATGTTCCCAAAAGATTCGATGAAACATTCGAAAATGTATTTAGAAGATTCGACGAGACTTCACAAATAATTAAAGAAATATGTATTCAAAACAATGAGAAATTTGAAGAAGTCTCAAGAACATTCGATAAAGTAGAAGAGAAGATCAAACAATTAGAGACCATGATAAGTAACACAAAAGTGCTACCACCAGTTAATACGGTAGCCTTAGATCCGGTAGTGAAAAAAGAATCACCGAGAGACGAAATGACACATCATATGAGATTCAAATTGCCACCATTTGATGGAAAGTCCTCTTGGTCCATATACCTCAGACAATTTGAAGCTATTGCGACAGCCAATCATTGGACAGAACAAGAAAAAGCTGTTTCCTTGACTGCTGCTTTACGAGGTGATGCTGCGGATATCCTAAGATCAATTCCTAAGGGTCAAGAAAAATGTTACCAGACCTTGTTCACTCGACTAGATAAACGTTACGGAGATGCCCATCTACAACCAGTCTACAAAGTACAAATAAGAAGTAGAATCCAACGAGCAAGTGAGAGTTTGCAAGAATTTGAAGCAAATATTGCTCGTATAGCGCTGTTGGCCTATCCAGAGGCACCAGACAACGTTTTGGAAGAAATCGCTGTAGATGCCTTCGTCAATGGGTTAAGAGACATTGAACTACAGAAAGCTTTACGACTAGCAAGACCGAAAGTTTTAGATGAAGCGCTCGCTATTGCCTTGGAACATGAAACAGCTAGTCAAGTTTCACGGAGCTATCGAGTACGAACCTCTGAAGAGAGCGACGAACAAAACGAGAAACGTCTGGAGGAAATCGTACGGAAAGTAGTTCGCAACATGATGCCGAAGAGACACGAAACCAGATGTTCGAATGATGGCGACGTAGGTCACATTCGCCGTAAATTGCAAGAAAATAATACAACAGTCAGAAAGCTAGAACAAATGGAACACAGGGCTGGAAAGAGTCATTCAAATGATGATGCTCAGTCAAGACGGGCATACAGTGCAAATCGTAATCATTGTCTTGAATTAGAAGAACGACTTTGCCCCGTGAGACGAACCGCCGTCATTAATGATCAATGGCAGCCTCAACAGCTACAAGACGCTCAAGCAGATGATCCATGTATAAAAAGAGTATTGGATTGGATGCGTCGAAGTGGAAGACCTTCTTGGCAAGACATTAGTGCATGTAGTCCAGAAGTCAAGTGTTACTGGAGCCAATGGAATTGCCTAGTGCTGAAAGATGATCTTCTGTATAGAACCTTTGAGAACGATGATGGTACAGAAACTAAGCTTCAGTTGATTGTACCTAAAAGTAAAGTGTCAGAAGTTTTACGTCAGTTGCATGACGGTTCATCAGGTGGACACTTTGGTATTACGAAGACTCTGCAAAAGGTTCGAGAACGGTTCTATTGGGTGAACTGTAAAGATGATGTAAGAAGATGGTGCCGGAAATGTGAACTGTGTGCAACCAGTAATGGTCCAGTTGGTAAAAAGAGGGCACCCATGAAACAGTACAATGTTGGTAGTCCTATGGAAAGAGTAGCAATCGACATTGCAGGTCCACTTCCAGAGACGAATGATGGAAATAAATATGATTCTCGATGCAATAGTGAAAGCTATGAAGTAGGTGATCTTGTTTGGATTTATAATCCACAACGTCGTCGAGGCTTGTCTCCCAAACTGCAAAGACAATGGGAAGGTCCGTATGAAATTAAAAAGAAAATAAATGACGTAATATACCGAATTAAGAAGTTGCCGAAAGGTAAACCAAAAGTAGTTCACATAAATCGTCTTGCACCATATGCTGGTTCAAATGAAACAGAAGAAGCACGTACCCTTCAACATAAGATCAAAGATGACCGGCGACCAAGCTTTAATGAATTTATGTCAAATTACGCAGAGAGAAAGAGTGCTAGATTCGGCGTGACCACAGAAGTTCAGCAGGATCTTTTTAGTGTTCCGCATAACGTCTCTCTAGCCCACTGTGTTGCCCAAGATCTTGAGATGACTAAAGGAATCTGATCCGTATTTTATAAGAAATTCGGTCGTTTGGACGAGTTAAAAAACCAGCAGCCTAAAGTTGGAAGAGTACTGAGATTAGAAGATGGTTCTCGATCTTTGCTGTATATGGTGACCAGGAAGTCGTATACAGACAGGGCAAGCTACGAGGATATATGGCGTGCTTTAACTAATTTGAAGAAAATTGTGTGCAATTACGACATCAAGAATTTGGCCTTACCCAAAATAGGCCATGCACTAGACAATCTGGACTGGAAGATTGTCAGAAGCATGCTTGAAGTGATCTTCCGAGAAACCGGCGTACGAATTACTGTGTGTTGCATTAACCCGATAAGATCGTATCCTTCAAAGTCAGTAGACTGTTATTTCTTTCTAAAGGGTTCATGCAGAGCTGGAGAGTCCTGTAGATTCCGCCATCCTGTGCCTACATATAGAGTTGCTGATCGGGACAATCAGATTTAAGAGGGGAGCAGTGTAACGAAATAGCCCATCTCCGATACGTCATAATTCTTAGAAGGACGAATCTAGAAAACGTAAGAATCGGCTTGTCAATAGCGCCCGTCTTTCGGACGGGAGACAATTAGAGGTGGGACAACGCCAGAATGTTCTCGAAAAGTAACTTTATTATATATATGTAACGTTGTTAGGAGTGAGGTCAGTGGTTAAGATACTACCGAACTGTAAAGTTATAAATAAATATGTTTACATAAATTCGAACCGCTAGTTTTATTTAAAAACGCTACAGTATTTTAGATCTTTGTAAAGGTATTTTCTAATTATATTTCTGCTTATTTTTATATGTATACCACCATTTCATAGTTGTTGGTGTATTTTTATTACTTGTGTTGCATTCAGCAGCGTCATAATTTTGTTGTTGAATATATTGTTATTGTTTTATGTATGTATTTTATTTGTCGACTCCTAACAAAGTTCCCTGATATAACCATAACTCTGAATATTTACTTATTATATTAAATTTTTATTATACTTTCGACCAGAAGAAAGATCAGGCTGATTAAGTTTCGTAGGTAAGTAAATGTAATACCTTACATATTTATTTTTTGTTTATGTAGTGACCAAATTTCTTCAATAACTAACTGTTGATATATTTCTTCGGTTTGATCTCTGAACCTATATATCTTTCCTTATCCGTTATGATATAACCATAACTCTGAATATTTACTTATTATATTAAGTTTTTATTATACTTTCGACCAGAAGAAAGATCAGGCTGATTAAGTTTCGTAGGTAAGTAAGTGTAATACCTTACATATTTATTTTTTGTTTATGTAGTGACCAAATTTATTCAATAACTAACTGTTGATATATTTCTTGAGTTTGATCTCTGAACCTAAATATCTTTCCTTATCTCTTTTTTTTTCTAAGGTTTCTTAATTTTCTCCTTAAACCCCAAAAAATTAAGTGGCGCCCTGTTCCCTATCTTATCTTTGGTAATTTGGCCCATCTATCTTTTTGTTTATTTCTGTATCTTTTCCAATATCTCTTACCGTATCTTTACTTATTTCGTCCGTTGGACCCATTTCTGGTTCCAAAAGCTAATTTCGAACCCACGACTCGCTCTCCACCAACCATCTAGCTGCCGTCCGCAGTGTCTCCATTGGTGACCTTTCTAGCATCATCCAAAAAAGGTTTCCGAGGTTACAATCTCTGCCGACCTTGCAACCATAAATATAATTGAGATAATGTAAATTTTACTTTCCGTGTTTCAGACATACTGTAAAAAAACAAACATTTAATTTTATTTTTATTTAGGTTTGGGAGTCAATTACCGCATGTATAAACTCTAATCACAAACAAATAAACTTTGAAGAACGTTCTCCAACTTTTACTTTGGCAAAACCCACGTGTGAATAATTTATATTAAACGTTTTATAGCTTCGAGATTAAATGATAAAATGATTTGTTTTCCCGAAGTTATCGTCCATCTTTGAAATCTTAAGCGCCCCCTGTCGAAATTGGCCATCGCGAATAGGGCGAAACTTGTCACAGTATCACCTGAGCAAAAGTGTTTAAACATTAAAGACAGACTAATTATGGTTCCTATTAAGTAATATTAGAAGGTAGAGTTATTTCGAATTTTCTGTCGTGGTAAATATTTTCAAGATTTAGAATCTAGTTAATACCTTATCTAAGTGTGTATTAAGAATTCTACAGTTTTATTGAGGTGGTTGGTGTCACACATTAATAAAGTTTCTAACTTTGTAAATTACAGAAAGCTTCTGACATATATTTTAGAGTTTAACAAATTGAGTTTAATAATAAAATGTTTAAGTTTCATGAGCGCTTTCGATGTATATATTCGTGTGTGTGTTCCTACCAATTTACATATTCTTTCTCTTTATTTGCAGTGAAATCATGCTTGTGAAAATTATAATGTTATACCTATAAAAAGCAGTAGACTTTTCAAGAAATAATGTAATTTATACCTAAATATAAATTTAAATGCATAAGATAGGAAAATAAACAAAGCATTTGACTTTTATGTTTCCTTACCGGAATTTATTAATATTGTGTGAAGAGCATTCAAAGAGTTGCCGCTAGAATATACCGTGGGAGGAGCCAATTAATAATTCCATTTGAATGTCATATGGGAGTAGCTATAGTAGGAGGTTTTGGAAAATTTAATAACTGCCCGATATTTATGAAGTCATATCGTTGATACTTCTAGGTTGTTAGATTAGTTCTTTAAGCCTGTTTAATTGATGTAATTATAAAATCCTCATTAAATTGAAATCGTTTCTGATTGCGGAACACCTACGTCTTGCGAAGTTTTTATGTGGTATCTTGGCCTTACTTGTTTTGTCGAACACATTCTTAACCCTTTTTCTTTTTATCTCCTGATCTCTAATAAATATCTTATTTGGACATTTGTTTTTTTTCTATAGAGCAAGATTGCGTCATATCCAATTTTGTCTTTTCCGCCAGTTTCAAATACTTTTAAAGATCATTTTTAATGTTTTTTATTTTATTGTTTTTTCATGGTCGGACTGTACATATATACAAGGTGGTCCAGAATTATGTACATTAATTTCTAGAGCTCATAGTACGTCCAAAAATAATGGTACTTCTTTATGTACACTTTTTTATAAAACTGAATAATAAGGGAGATACAACCCTTTAAAGGGGTGAATTGAAATTCTTATTTTTTCAAATATCTTCCAAACGGTTTTGAATACGGAGTTCATATATTGGGAATGATTATAAGACATTAGGATAATTAATTTCATGTCACCACCTACCACATCCTATATTAATACAGGGTAGTTTTGGAGGGTAAGTGGGGGTTATTGCGTCACATGTTTTTTAATTTTTACATATTTTAAAAAAATATTTTAAAAATTGTTTCCTTAGACTTTTACGCAAAAAAGGTGCTCTTGTAATATTTCGATAGATATCACCGTTTTCGATTTATTTAAACTCGAAGGTATACATGTATTTTATTGTAATCGTTACATTTCTTAATATTCATCAAGTATGCTTTGGAATTGACACTTGTGTTAGCAATAATATTACAAATTAATGGAAAACTTAATTAATACTTAACATTTAATTAATGGCGAAAATAATATTTCACAACAACTGTTCAAAATGTCCTCCATTTTGTTGAATACATAATCTAATTCTTTTATTTAGCGAACGCATTAATCCATTTAATGTTACTGCATCGTTTTGAAAATTGGTAAATACTTATTCAATTTTGTCTCTTAACTCATTTACTGTATTAATTGGAGTGTTATACACTTTTGATTTCAAATAACTCCATACTGTAAAGTCCATTGGATTTAGATCACAACTACGAGCAGGCCAATGAATCGGTGCATCCGCACCCCGGCCTATCCACCTATCAGGGAAATGTTCATGTAACCACCTTCTACAAATTCTTGTGTAATGTGGTGTAGTTCATCATCATGCATTTAAAAACATGTTTCTTCGTATTTGTAATGGAATATCTTCCAAAATATCATGTAAAATATTGTCTAGAAAATTGTAATATATGTTACCATTTAAATTTCCGGGAAAGATGTGGTATCCTATGAAACTATTTTCTAAAGTAGCTGCCCAAACGTTTATCTTGAAAGTGTGTTGGAAGTGAGTTTCCATTGTAGCCCTTGGATTTTCTTCAGCCCAGAAGTGCATACTTCTAGAATTTAACATACCTTGTCTTGTAAATGTGGCCTCGTCTGTAAAGAGAATGTTGCTTAAAAAATTTGGTGCAGTTTGAACTTTATTTTGCAATACTTCACAAAAATCAACTCTAAGTGGCATATCGTCAGGTAACAATTCCTGCACCTGTCGATAGTGGTAAGGATGTAATTGCTATTCATGCAGAACTCTTAAAACACTTTGATGGGAAATATTCGTTCTTAATCCTAACCTGCGTGTACTTATTGTGGGGTCATTTATTACAGCATCCAATATTTGCTGTTTAACGCGAACATTTCTTGCTTCTCTACGACGACCAGCATCTGTATTTCTTCTTTGAAGACAACCGGTTTCTCTCAGTCGTCGTTCAGTACTTACAAAAGTCCTGGCATTGGGAATATTTCTGTTCGGATACTTTTCTCTGTAGCGTCTTACAGCGGCAGCAGCATTTCCCGAATATTCCCCTAATACCAAAAGTATGTCTGTCATCTCAGAATTTGAATAGTGTGCCATATTGCGGGAAACAAATTTAAAAATATAGAAAAAGACGTGTTAAACACATTTCACTGTCGACTACAATAAAAGTGTAGATAAAATAATTTAATTGTTATTAAACGTCACTGACAATTCATAGACTACTTGAGATTAAAGTGTTGTTGCTAACACAAGTGTCAATTCCAAAGCATACTTGATGAATATTAAGAAATGTAAGGATTACAATAAAATACATGTATACCTTCGAGTTTAAATAAATCGAAAACGGTGATATCTATTGAAATATTACAAGAGCACCTTTTTTGCGTAGAAAAGTCTAAGGAAACAATTTTTAAAATATGTAAAAATTAAAAAACATGTAACGCAATAACCCCCACTTACCCTCCAAAACTACCCTGTATTAATATAGGATGTGGTAGGTGGTGACATGAAATTAATTATCCTAATGTCTTATAAACACTCTCAAAATATGAACTCCGTATTCAAAACCGTTTGGAAGATATTTGAAAAAATAAGAATTTCAATTCACCCCTTTAAAGGGTTGTATCTCCCTTATTATTCAGTTTTATAAAAAAGTGTACATAAAGAAGTACCCTTATTTTTGGACGTACTATGAGCTCTAGAAATTAATGTACATAATTCTGGACCACCTTGTATATATATATATATATATATATATATATATATATATATATATATATATATATATATATATATATTGTGATGATGCATTATTTGTGAATGATGTTTTAATGAGCAATTAGTGTTTTTTAATAATATATATATATATATATATATATATATATATATATATTGGGTTTTTATCGCGGTTCTCAAAGAATTAGTTTGTAAGGACTTTTTTTTTAAATTATCTTTATTATATCTATTATGAAGCACACATATATATTTAACATAGCCAATGTAAATTTAAAATAAACTATCTTTAAATTTAAAAAATTTAAAAAAGCGGGTAGCGGGTAAGTACTCCTCCACAATCCCAGTGGAGGATAGACTTACTTCAGGGATGCGACCCTGCCCTACGCGAGCCTTGATTGTCTCTCAACTCCTATGGAGAGAAATCATGTCCTAAACCCATTCCTACCCAATACCTACTATCCTACCAATTTCCCAAACCAACTCACCAACCCGCCTGGCAAGCGTGGTGTTTAAATGCCAAAACCCCTCAGCATGAATAGACATTCAAGAAAAGGGCCCTCAGTCCCCGGCAGCTCGCTAGTTCCCAACCAAGGTAGCGGTAGGATTCACGGACAGCGGGTAGGGTCCAAAGAATCTCCGGGATGTAAGAGGCTACCAAGAACGACGAACGCTGCACATAATTACGTATAATGTAAGAACCTTATCCAAAGATGAAAAAATGACGGAACTGGAGGAAGAACTCAGACATGTGAAATGGGATATTATAGGAATTAGCGAAGTCAAAAGAAGAGGTGAAGATCAGGTCAAACTAAAATCAGGCAACATATTCCACTATAATGGGGAAACAGAATCGACAACTGGAGGAGTAGGTTTATTAGTACACAAAAAATTACAGAAAATGATACAGAGCATTGGCTGCATTTCCCCAAGAGTTATGTATATAAATCTAAGACTAAATAAGAGATACAATCTGAAAATAATCCAGGTATACGCCCCCACCAGCGATTACGAAGATGAGATTGTTGAAGCCTTCTATGAGGAAATCGAAAGAGCAAAAAAGCAGGAACCGGCCCATTACAATCTGATAATGGGAGATTTTAACGGGAAACTCGGAAGGAAAAAGGACGAACAAGAAGTAGCAATCGGAGATTTTGGAATCGGAGTAAGAAACGAAAGAGGCGAAATACTTACCAAATTTCTACTGCAACACAAACTGTATGCAATGAACACCTTTTTTTAAGAAGAAACAGAGTAGAAAATGGACGTGGGTTAGTCCAGATGGAAGAACTAAGAGCGAATATGATTATATAATAACAGACAAAAAGCAAATTATTCAAGATGTCACTGTACTTAATAAACTATCAGTAGGAAGCGACCACAGACCAGTAAGAGCTAGAATAACGATAAACCTACAAAAAGAAAGAGCAAAGATGATAAACAGTGGCAAACGCATAGTTTGGAATTCACCAAATCAGCCAGAAGCGTACATAAAAAATATAGCAGAAACTTTACAGGGTAATAATCCCAAACCTCTAAGTATCGACGATCATAATAAATTAATTACAGACTCGGTTAGAAACGCACAACTCAAATTTTGCAAGAAAAATTACACCAAAAGTGAAAAGATTAGCAAAGACACAAAAGCTCTCATGGAAATACGACGAAACCTAAGCGAGAAAGAAAAGGGAAACAAAGAAGAATATAGAAAACTAAATAAAAGAATTTCAGCGGATATTAGAAGAGATATAAGAAGATATAATACTAATGTAATTACTCAAACAGTAGAAAAGAACAAAGGTTTAAAGATAATGAAAAGAGAACTCACACAAAGTAAAAAAGAAATATACAAGCTAGAAGATAAAGACGGAAAGGCAACAACAGATAAACAAAACATTCTGAAAATAACTAGAGAGTTTTATAAAGACTTCTATACCAGCCAAAGATCACGAGAAAATTTACCGACACTAGTAAAGACTCTCATAAATCAGGGATCTGAAATACTTTTACCCATTACTGTGTCAGAAGTAAGATCAGCTTTAAAGGAAATGAAGAACCATCGATCGCCTGGTGACGATGGACTCGTTATTGAGGCAATAAAAGCAGGAGGAGAAATTCTATTTAAATCAGTAAGCGAACTGTTTAATAAATGCTTACATGCGGGTACGATTCCTAAAGACTGGAACAATGCAGTGATAGTCTTGTTACACAAAAAAGGTGATATTACTAAATTAGAAAATTATAGACCCATCAGCCTCTTGACACATATGTATAAACTCTTTATGAAAATCTTAACAAAGAGACTAACACCTAAACTTGATTTCTATCAGCCCAAAGAACAGGCAGGCTTTAGGAGAGGATATGGCACAAATGACCATTTGCACACCATAAAGATCTTAATTGAAAAATGCATCGAGTACAACATACCACTGGTTCTTGCATTTGTCGATTACGAGAAGGCTTTTGATACTGTAGAGTTTGAAACCGTACTGGAAGCCCTAAATCAAAGCCGAATAGATTACAGGTACACGTCACTAATCAAAAACATCTACGAGAACGCTACATCAAGTATACGACTACACGAAGACACAGAAAAATTCAGCTTAGGTCGAGGAGTAAGACAAGGAGACAATATTTCACCAAAATTGTTCACGGCAGCTCTAGAGTCAATATTTAAGAACACCCAATGGCAAGATATGGGCATCAATATAGATGGAGAAAGATTAAATCATCTGAGGTTTGCAGATGATGTCGTATTAATCGCAGATAACTTACAGGATACGGTTTCTATGCTACATTCGCTTAAAAGTCTGTCTGAAAGAGCAGGATTAAAGATAAACTTTGAGAAAACTAAACTTATGACAAATCTCGTAATGAGTGGAAATATAACTATCGACAATAATACCATACAACAAACAGACACTTACAAATATCTGGGACACGAGATCAAAATAAACAGAGACAATCAAACAAATGAAATACAGAGGCGAATAGGCCTGACATGGGCAGCATTTGGCAAACTAAGCCATATTCTAAAAAGTTCAATTCCCATGTGTCTCAAGCGAAAAGTTTATAACCAATGTGTTTTGCCTGTACAAACTTATGGAGCAGAGACTTTAACACTCACGCAGAAATCTGCGAATAAACTAAGAGTTACACAACGAGCCATGGAACGTGCAATGCTGAATGTGAGCCTCCGAGACCACATAACAAACCGACAAATCAGGCTAAGATCAGGAGTTCAAGACGTCATCGAAAGAACCACGAGACTTAAGTGGAACTGGGCAGGACACTTAGCCAGAACACAAGATGGACGATGGACAAGACGAATTATGGAATGGAGGCCCAGAAATTATAAAAGAAGCCGAGGACGACCACCGACTAGATGGACCGACGACATAAAAAGAGTAGCGGGAAACTGGCTACAAGCGGCCCAGTGTAGAGAACACTGGAAAGAACTGAGGGAGGCCTATGTCCAGCAGTGGACGGGATTGGCTGATTGATGATGATGATCTTTAAATTGAAATTCTTATGAAACTAATTAAATTATATAGACAATGTAAATTTTAAACAAACTATCTTTAAAATTGAAATTCTTATGACACTAATTAAATTATATTAACAAAATTTTGTACCTTTCTGTCACTGAATGCCTCAATGAAACTGTTCTCTACTATATAGATTTTAATCACCACTTAATGTCTTCGTTCTCAGCCTCGGTTTTCCTTGTTTTTGTGAAATTCCTTTTTCCAATTATCAGCTTCCACCAATTTAAAATATTTTTCTTCTTAATGGCATTTATATTTATTCTTCTTTTTAATATACCAATATCCAATCACGAAATATATTATATAATTTTAATTTTCAATTAACACTTTCTTCCATTATCCAATCACCATTTATACATAACATAATTTTTAATCTTCAATAATATTCTTCTAATATACTTTCCAATACTATCAAATTTTAATACTAAATCACTGATTATTGCATACTTTATACTTTCTTCTAATCACTAACTGTAACTAACTGTGTCTGTCTTCTTAATAACTAATTGTCTGACTGCTTACTGACTGACTGACCCCGACTCACTGAACATTTTAAGTCCAAATCACCGAGTATTTATACCTTTTCAATGTTCCAAGCCACAATGGTGACCAGTAAAGTGGATATCGGCGCAACCCAACTGATATTAAACCAACAACCGCTGCAGAGAGTTCAGAGATTCAAATACCTTAGATGTTGGATTACCCAAAATCTAGATCCATCCTTCGAAATTCGATGTAGAATTGAACAGGCAAGAAACTCATTTCAAAAGTTCAAGCCTCTATTATCCAATAACTCATTAAATTTGGAAATCCGTGAAAAGTTTACAAGATGTTACGTGTGGTCTGTACTTTTGTATGGATGTGAAACTTGGACTTTAAACGCCGATATCATGAATAAAATCGAGGCGTTTGAGATTTGGTTGTATCGAAGGATACTAAAAATTCCATGGACTAGCAGAACCAGAAACGAAGAAGTTCTTCGAAGAATGGGACATCAACGAACTCTATTAAATATTATTAAGAGGCGTAAACTAGAATATCTTGGACATATAATCAGAGGACCAAGATATGAGTTCCTTCGGCTAATTCTCAACGGTAAAATCGAAGGAAAGAAATGGATAGGACGGAAGAAACTCTCTTGGTTGAGGAATTGGCGGCAGTGGACAGGTTTGACAGCGGACCAATTGCTACACGTAGCGCAAGACCGAGATCTGTATAAAAATATTATAAGCATGGTAGTCGCCGACGTTCCGTAGGGATATGGCACTCTAAGAAGAAGAAGAAGGCTCATAATGCAAGGTAAAATCAAGGGTAAAAGATCCATAGGAAGACAAAGAATTTCCGTCCTATCCATTTCTTTCCTTCGATTTTACCGTTGAGAATTAGCCGAATGAACTCATATCTTGGTCCTCTGATTATATGTCCAAGATATTCTAGTCTACGCCTCTTAATAATATTTAATAGAGTTCGTTGATGTCCCATTCTCGCGAAGAACTTCTTCGTTTCTGGTTCTGCTAGTCCATGGAATTTTTAGTATCCTTCGATACAACCACATCTCAAACGCCTCGATTTTATTTATGATATTGGCGTTTAAAGTCCAAGTTTTACATCCATACAAAAGTACAGACCACACGTAACATCTTGTAAACTTTTCACGGATTTCCAAATTTAATGAGTTATTGGATAATAGAGGCTTGAATTTTTGAAATGAGTTTCTTGCCTGTTCAATTCTACATCGAATTTCGAAGGATGGATCCAGATTTTGGGTAATCCAACATCCAAGATATTTGAATCTCTGAACTCTCTGCAGCGGTTGTTGGTTTAATATCAGTTGGGTTGCGCCGATATCCACTTTACTGATCACCATGTATTCAGTTTTATCGATATTTATCGACAGTCCCCAATTTGTGCATTCCATGTCAACTGTATTGATTAGCTCCTGCAGATCGTCGATGCTTTCAGCTAGAATCACAGTATCGTCGGCGTACCGTATATTGTTAATTATTTCTCCTCCTATGATAATTTCTTTTTGATCTTTTAAAGCTTCCCTAAATAGATTCTCAGAATACACGTTAAAGAGGGTGGGAGACAGTACACAGCCCTGTCTTACGCCTTGTTCAATACTGATTGGCTTTGATTCTCTGTTGTTGGTATTAATAATGGCTGTTTGGTTCCAGTAAAGTTTGGCAATAAGTTTGATGTCTTTCTCATCTAGTTGGATGCTCTGTAAGGCGGTAATTAGTCTGGTATGCTTAACGCGATGAAATGCCTTTTTAAAATCAATGAAGCACATATATACGGGTTTTCTTACCTCCCAACATCGTTGAAGGAGTGGTTGCATAGAAAATAGTGCTTCTCTAGTTCCAAGGCATCTCCGGAACCCGAACTGCTCTTGACTAATTATTTCTTCGCACTTGTTGTTAATTCGGTTTAGAAGAATACGCAACAGTATTTTAACGGCATGGATCATTAAACTAATAAGTCTACAATCGCTACATTTCTTAACGTTTGGTTTCTTAGGTAGAGGAATAAAGATCGATTTTAACCAGTCCGATGGAATTTCACTGGTATCATATATTTGATTGAAAAGTACAGTGAGTTCTTTTATATTGTCATTTGAGAGCAATTTTAGCCATTCGCTGTAAATTTGATCTGGTCCACTGGCTTTGTTGTTTTTGGCTTGGTGTATGGCTTTTCCACTTCAGCTTTTAAGATTGATGGTCCTGTATTTGCACTTAAGTTAGGTAGTGATCCTCGATCATCCTTAAATAATGCTTTAATGTAGTTTTCCCATTCCTTCATTACTTCGTCTTCTAGGGATGGTGCATGACCTTCATTATTCGTTAATTTTATGGGTGTATTTCTTTTGTGTACTGTAACTTCTTTTATTTTCTTATGTGCGTTAAATTCGTCATGTTTTCGTTGCAATTCTTCTAGTTCCTCACATTTTGCTCGCATCCATAACTCTTTGGCTTCCCTGATTTTTCTTCGAATCAGATTATGCTTTCGTTTATACTCTGAGTTATTTCTATTTTTAAGCTGTCTTCTTTCGTCCATTATTTCGATTATTTCATCTTTTATCCACGCTTGCTTTTATAATGGGAGACAGTTCCACTTTGCATTGTTCTATCGATGTTACCAGTCTTTATGTTATCCCATCTTTCTTCGACTGTTGGTACATTGTATACTTGTGTGATGTTGTCTCGAATTTTTTCGTTCATTGTCTGCTCAAAGTGATGTTTAAATTCTTCTTTTTTTAGTTTTTGTCTATCGTATTTCTTTGTAATGGAATTCTTTTTGATTGTCTTTAATTTTAGGTTGATTCTAGATGCCAGTAAATTGTGATTGGTGGCTGCGTCGGCACTTGGATATGTCTTAGTACATTTACATGAGTTTCGAAATCTATGGTTATTCATGATATAATCTATTTGGTTACGCATTATACTACCATGGCCATCTCTCGGTGATATCCATGTATAGAGACGTCTTTTTGGTTGTTTAAAACATGTGTTGGTGATAACAAAGTTTTCCTCTTGGCAGAACTCCACCAATCTATCACCTCTTTTGTTTCTTTCCCCAAGACCGAATCCTCCAGTAATTCCGGGAGTTATGTCTTCTACTACTTTAGCGTTGAAGTCTCCCATTATTACACAGATTTCGTATTTTTTTGTGTTATTTAGAGCTTGCTTTAATACATGGTAAAATTCATTAATTTCGTTGTCTGTACTGTTACTTGTAGGAGCGTATACTTGTATTAAGTTTAGCTTGTATGAGCCTTAATATCTCATATTTCGAAGTTCTGGTAATGTGGCCTAAATATTTTAGCTTTCTTGTTTTAATGTGCTTTATGAAGAAATGATGTGCTTTATGAAGAAAGAAATAAAAGAAATATAAAGGGCAAATAGATGAAATTCATAAAAGCAAAATAAGGATTGCAATATTTTAAGACTATACAAACTAGAGAGAAGTAGGCATACATCTTTTGAAAAGGTTGAGCCTTTGTTAAAAAGTTTTGTTGCCAACCATGTCTCTCCTTAAACTCAAAAATTATTGAATCCACTCTTTGGGACATTTAAACACTTTTGACAATCCTGCAGATTTCTCGTCCAGACTAGTTACATCTCATCTATGATTCTATAATTTTGTGGTCCAGAGTGGTTACGAGTATCGATTAAGAAGATTGGCGAACTTTCAATAAATTGAAGATTATGTCCAAACCAACAGCCACGGGACTATCATATCACAGTCAAATACTCGTCAAATATTTGACGGATGGATCACCCTTAGTCTATTTCAGCATCCAAGACGTTTAAAACTAAAAGTTAAAAAAGATTAAGATGCCTATAAGAAAAACGCTGTACAAAATAGCATTATTTTAGGAAGAATAAGTGAAGCCTCGTCCAGAGTACATAGGTACAGCAACATATTTTATCGAGGAAAGAAGATGGGGATTTCGCACAATTCTACCCACAGGTAGAGAATAACGAGACAAAATTCGTACAGTACCTTTACACATCGCATTACGATTTCCTTAATTTGCTGTCTTTGATTAAAGACGACATAACAAAGATGGACACTAACTATAAAAAAAAGTAGGTCCATCCGAAAAGCTTGCTGTAAATTTGAGGTAAGAAAATAAAATTATGTTCATGATTAAAAATTTTTATTGTAAAAAAATGTGTACATAGTTATCAAAGATAAGTTTTCTGATAGACAAGCTTTTAAGTAGGAACTTGTAGTTAAGTTAGAGCTTGTTGAATAATACTGGAATACTGTCTTGTAAATAGGTGGTTTGTAAAGTTGGCTGGTATCAGTTCGTTGTGAATAGATTGGCTTAGAATGTTGGCTAACGTTTGCAATAGACAAAGGGTGAGCAAATTGGTTACATTGTTATTGCTTGAACATAAACTCTTTCAGTTCACTATTAACAACTCTCTGTTTAGCCTACAGTTTATTTTCTGCAAAAAATATTTGTAGCCTTTATTTTGTAAAAGAAAGAAAGTAAAAGGTCAATGTCATAATTTTCATTCTTCTCTTCTTTTAAAAGTGTTACATCATAACTACACTATAGATAAATTCACATTCAGATGGCAGCGTTCCAGAGATAGGCCTGTACTTTCTGTATGCCAGAAATAACTACATTGTTGTCAGTTTTTAATCGTACCTACAATCGTACGTTATGGGCCGGCTCCTATAAAAGAATTATAATTTCGGAAATATTTATGAATGTGAAACGGAAAAATACTACATTTTTTTAATTATATAATTTTTCTGTGGGTATTTTAAAAATAGAAAGTTATATTTCGGAAATCTGGTCTTTTCGGAATTATATCTTCTGTTCAAAATTGTTTACAATTCGTGGAAATGAAATAATTATTTGTATAATCCGTTTTTGATCTTAATGTCCTTTTAATGACACACTTTCTCTACCTGCATTTACAGTTACAGACATTAAAAAATAATTTAGAATTAAAAAAATATACCTATTTATAAATTCAAAATTATTGTCTAATGCCAGCAATTATAAATTCAGGTAAATACTTGAGAGTCATTAAAAGAATTTTCAGTTGATATCAGACGTTTGTGTCGTGTCAGTGTCAAAATGGCCGCGAGTGTAATAAAATTCAAAAACGGTAATTTGTTAAATAGTGAATGCAAAAAAATAGTGTTAAATGTTTTTAACTATTTATCAAACAGTAATAATGATAAAAGTGTATCAACAATAGTGCGGGAAGTTTCTGCTATGACTGGAGTCTCTGAGCGAACGATATTCCGATATAGAAGTGAAAGTAAAAATGGTCCACTTGTAACTCCTATAAGAAAAAAAAGAACCGGTTATTTGAATAGTCGTGAGAATAGATATGATGAAGCAACTCGGTCTAAAATAAGACAAGTAGTGCACGGTTTTTTTATGGACAATATTCCTCCAACCCTTGACGTAGTACTAGAAAAAATTAAGCAAATGGAGCATCTTCCGAATTTTTCCAAGAGTACGTTGAGAAGACTATTGCACGACATGGGTTTTATATATGGCAAACAAGGTAGAAATTCAATATTAATAGAAAAACAAGAAATAGTCGCTTGGAGGCGTCACTATCTGCGGGAAATAAAGAAACTGAGGAACGAAGGAGCCAATATCATTTATATGGACGAATCATGGGTTAATACTGGAATAACCAATGGGCAAGTATGGCAAGATACAACAATAAAAAATAGCCGACAGGCTTTCGTAAATGGACTTACCACAGGTTTAAAAACTCCGACCGGAAAAGGACCAAGATTTGTTTTAGTCCATGCAGGAAACAAAGACGGATTTGTTGAAGGTGCTGACATCACTTTTCTTGCCAAAAAAGGTGCTGAAGATTACCATGAAGAGATGGACGGAGATCTATTTGAAAAATGGTTTGAAGAGATGTTAATACCGAATCTCCCAAAAAATAAAAGGAATGTCATTATCTTGGACAATGCATCTTATCACTCTAGGAAATTAAATTTTCCCAAACAATATTGGGTGAAACGTCAAATTAAGGAGTGGCTCTATGAAAAGGACATTTATTTTGAAGAAGATTACTTAAAAAATGAACTTCTGGAAACTGCTAATGTATTTAAAAATATTTATGACAAATACAAAATTGATTGTATTGGTGAAAAATACAGGAATCACAGTGACGAACAATGCCGCGTAGATGTACATATCTTAAGACTTCCGCCTTATCACTGTGAACTGAACCCAATAGAAATGGTGTGGAGTGAAGTGAAATGGTACGTGTCCTCTAAGAATTCAAGTTTCAAACAAAACGACGTTAAAACATTGATTTATGAAGGTTATGATAAAGTACAGAACAATGGACATTGGAAAAATTACGTCAACCATGTTATAAAATTGGAGAATAATTTTTGGACAGTAGACAACATTCAAGATGACATTGAACCTATTAGAATTTCATTAAACGATGACTCTGAAGATGAACTAGATTATGAAAATGAAGATGATTGAAAATTGTTTTTCGGGGGTATTCTTTTCTCAGTAAAGGTAATAAAATATTTAGTTGATCTGGTTGAAATGTAGCACACTTAAATAACTCATTAATCGACATAATTTCAAGTAGTTATATTAGACGTCATTATGCAAAAAATAAATTTATGAACATTTAATAAATTAGTGCACAATTGAGGCCCCTAGAACACAAGGGGTGTAAGTGCCAAAAACAAAGTTTTGAAAAATCTTTGTTCAAAGTTCGATATAAATTTAAAAACCTAGGTAGCACTTTTTCAGTTTTCAGCATGTTTTCAATGACATGTAATTTTTGATGGTGTTATTGTTGTTAATGTAGAAAGTTTGAAGCCAAAAGTACGTGCCTGTTGTTAGATATCAGTTGCTAAGTGATAAGCAACTGCACTTACACCCTTTTGTTCTAGGGGCCTCAATTAGGGGTTTTTTGCAATTATCTCAGTCATTTGTTTATGTATTTTAATTTACAAACTAAAAAATTAAAAAACTGTTTAAGATCTGCAACATTTATTTGAAACATTTTTCCCTAAAATGCACGAGGAACAAAATAGGCAAAAAAATGATTTTTTCCAAACTTCATCTTTCTTTAAAAAATAAACAAAGCAAAATTGGCTGTAATTCTTCAAGGAATTATCATCAGTTATCCCTTATCTACCGTTTAGAACATTAAAAAACCTGTAGAATATTTCTCATATTTTTTTCCCTATTAACTGCGGTATTATGTATAAAAGAATTTTAGGAATTATTACCATTTACTTCGTTCACGAAATTTCTATTAACAACTTTAGCTTACCTAAACATATCTTAGTTTACCGTGAGTTTGGCCCTGCTTATTTTACAAAAGTAGCAAAACTTACAATGGCAGTAGAATTGGCAACGCTGTTATCCTATATCCGTACACTGCCATCTCAACGTGACTTTTAGTATAGCACTTGCAACAGTTTTACGTCCTCTTTGTTTGCGGTTGAATGTTTGCTGCATTGGGATTACAATAAAAGAGTGGGGTATTCCGTTGCAGATTTTGAAAGGATGCTCCTCGCCTGCATGGGCTTGTATCATAAAAATAGTTTCATTTATAATGTAAAACTATTTTTTAATGGTCTTTTTCATTGCTATTGAGTTAATTTGGATAAATTATATTATATTAATCATTATCATTCTCTTTGCCTTTTATCCCTATGTGGAATTGGCTTTCCTAATTACATTTCATCATAAGTTTCTATTTTAATTCACATCAATATCAATTCTTCATCATATGACGTCATGTCCCTTCATCGACATATCCTGCCTAAGCATCTCCCATATGTGTTTTTTGGTCTTTTTCTTCTACTCCTAACAGGAACCTGCAGATCAGCAAATTTTTATACAAGATAATTAAAATTTTATTGTTGAATATGACTTGACCTATATTTATACTCTCTCATCTTGGCAACTGTTGGTGCCACCCCTAGACTATTAATATACTCATTCCTAATTTCATCAATTTTTGTCACTCTACTGATCCGTTTAAGCATTCTCATTTCCGCCGCATGCATTCATTGATCGTTTTTCTTTTTAACTGCCCAACAGTCAGTTCTGTATATTATAGCTGATTCTATGGCTGTTTTATAGTATTTTTCTTTCAGCTTCATTGAAGTTTTTCTGTCATACAACATACCAGTTGTTTCCTTGCACTTCATCTATTAAACCCTAATTCTACTGCATGCATCTTCATTACTTTATTTCTCCATTACTCTCTAACACCGATCCTAGGTATTTAAAACTATTACTTTCACAAGTATTTCACTAGCGAAAGATATCATTTTATTTGTACAACTCCGTCTTTAAATAAATATTACAAATACTCTACAAATACAAAGTTTTAACCTTTTTTCTCAAAAGCTTATCTCCAATGTTCCAATTTTTGATCTTTATTATAAATTGCATTCAAACTTATTTTTTTTAAAGCCCTTCTCTCTATTCGAATTGCCGAATATAGGCCTCTCCTAATTCACGCCATTCATTTCTGTTGTTTGTAAGCCACATTGATGTTTCTACATTGATCCTGCAGTATTTTTAATATCGTCGCTCCAGTGCATTTGCGGTTTTCCCCGTGGTCTTTTGGCTTCATATGGCCGCCAATTCCCGATTTCTTTATTCCATCGGCCATCCTTAAGACGCTCGTTATCAGCCCATTTCCATTTTAGTTTAGCTGCCTGTTAGACAGCATCTTTTACTTTTGTTCTATTGCGAATGTCTTCATTGGTTTTATGGTCTTTGAGTGAGATACCCAGCATCTTTCGTTCCATAGCTCTCTATTTTTTTCTGATCTTCTCCATGACTATTTTAGTGAATGTCCAGGTTTGGGCTCCATATGTAAGTACAGGTAGAATACAGGAATTAAACACATTAATATGTTCTGCCGAACTTATAATATACTAAAAATACAAATATTAGTAAATATAAATATATATTAAAAGTTATCTTAGCTTATGTTTTAGTATTTTCTTAATTTTTTACCATGTTTTTAATTTTCTCTGGGAATCAGACTACCATGCATACGATAAATCGTAGAGTAGTTTTTCTAGTAACTAATACAAACATTAGTATAATTATTACTAAAGTTTGTATTTTGAGAACAATTTCCAAAGTGGAAATTGAAACGTCAATAAACTTACTTTAACCTTTAATTGTGGTTTATTTTCATTTAAATATTAATTACTTTAAAATGCCACAAGAGAATAGCTTCAGAACAATACAATTATTCTATTTTGAAATATATAAAATCAGGCGATTTAATGCTGCAAAACCAAATCAAAATAATTAACCCATCCAATTAACCAGTCCTTCGGCTAGTTAGATGGACGTATGGGCCACTCGAACAATAAATTCTGTTTCAGACAAAATTCCCAAAACAACTAGCAGAATTTTAATTACTTTTATAATTTTAACAATTCTCGAAATTTCAGTAGCCATCAAAACTTCAATAAAACCCAAAACTACGGCTTCCAGAGACCAACTTTCAGCTCAAATATTAAACACCAAAACAATAAATTTAATAACCCACAAAGACCTTAATTCACATCCAATCTAAATAACTCGCAAGTATGCCCTTCTGTAATCCATCAAAATTTTAACTTTTCAAACGATAGGCACAGAGCTCATTTCGTTAAATATGAACCTGACTATATTAATGATTATATTACAGCTCCAAATGAAAGCTACAAGTACAATGATTTCTCTAATAATATTCATTTACCTTCTGATTATTACAATTTATTTAAACAATCAACCGATTTAATTGATAGGACAGGACTATCAGGATTTTCTCTCAGTCCCAAACCAGAACTACCCACCAGATAATGCTAGGTTAATGAACAAATCTTTGTCTTAAATACAGAATCAGATCCAAACTCGAAATTTGGATGAGATGAACCCCTCTCTAAACTTTTCTTTCAAAATAGAATTTTCTCTGAGCCCTCTTTGCTGTGAACCCTAAGAGCCTGTATTATATAAAAAACGAATAAAATACGTTTAAATTACTCATCAATACCTGTTCGGGTATCTCTATCTTGAAATAAAATGCGGCAAAAAATTTTAAACAACTTTTTCCCAAAAAATTTATTATACAGGATATTACAGACCATAAGATTCTTGTCACTGAATTAACTTTGATCCCGTTTCAAGTGGGAAACCCCCATAAGGTGCTCATCTATAATTTTGATAGTGATTTTGATAGAATCTTGGACCTCGATTTTTTAAAACATTACCAATGTATGATAGACCCCAAGAGCAAACAATTAATCACAAACTTTAAAACATTACCTCTCTACAAAGTAGAAAATAATGCGCGTAACAATGAACCCTCTGATCTTGAAATAGATGCCAGATCCAAGCAAATATATTTAAGTTAGTATGTCATATGTCAAATACAGAGGCAATTTTGTACAAAAAACAAAAATTTTAAGTCCATATCCCCATCACATTAGTATACGTCAATAAAAACAGGAATTTCTGACATCCGTACTAAACGCAAACGCAGTCCCCAAAATTATCGATTTTTCCGATAGTGTAATTAAACCCTATTCGAGCTAACCTATCCTAAATTTCAAAAAATTTGTCGTAACAAAATTACTGCATCAAAACAAATCTTATGCAAATTTGTTATATCAACATTTTATATTCTTTATAAAAACAAACTTCAAACAAGTTTGTCGCATTGTTACTAGTAAGTTTGATTTAAAATTCCTGCAAGTGTGTACAGTTGACATGGCAAACTTAGAGAAAACCTTCTTTTGTGATATATTAAACTTGCTGCAAGTCTGAATCCAATTTATATTGTTATCTGGGATGCTTTGAGACGTTTCTTGATATCAGTGAGACCCACCTATTGGCAGCAATGAATATCCTAAGACCTGCAATTTCACCTCCCTCTTTTTTTAACTAGGCTGCATAGCAGCTACATTTATTGACACTAAAAAATCTGGTTAGCTCTTGAAATATTAGTTACTGTTGTTCATATAAGCTTAGCAAATTAAAGCATACATTTAAAAAAATATAAGTTTTCTACAAATTTAATTTTGGGATAGTCACTTTATTGTTATGTAAAGGACTAAATCTTAACCCCGAAAGTTTATTGTACTACTAGCTTTCGATATAGATTTCATTTTCGATTCTTTATTCAAGGTTAATTGCAAACTACAAAGATTTTTTATTCCTTGTGTGTTTTAAAATATGTACATATTAATTTTTAAGGATTAACTTGTATGATTTCTCTATATATTTCTTCATTTTTGTATATTTTGGTCGCCTACAATTCAGTATAAATTGTTAATATACCAATATATACTACAATTTTTGTACAATATTTGCTGGTCTTATATTCGATTTATTGCAATGTTTAAAATTTAGACAGTGTTAACTCTCGTTTCGTAAATTCGTTTATGAAATTTAGTAAACATGCTTCTTCAATTATTAGAACATATAGTATACGCCACTGACAAGTCGCATATTTCCTAATAGGCTCTCCTACAACTCCCCCTCGATTCTTTAATATAATAAGAGTAGCATCAGGCGGCAAGTTATGGTACAGAAGCAAGAAAAACACCGACGAAGAAGGGTACACATAAAATGTTCGGTGCTGTCTCGTAGCTCCTGGTGCACCGCCGGCCGTGCTCTCCCTTGCTTCAGAGGGGACATACAACTGTCACCGGCTTAGCCCGACTTGCTGACAGCCCCTCACTATTCACGTATTCACCAAGCCACCGAATCGCCATAGGCCAGTTGAACAGTGATTATTTTTTTATTCTTATTAGGGCACTATTGTACAATAAAATTTTAAAATATTGTATGTACAATTGTACAACTAAAACAACATTGTGTTATAAAATCCTAAAAAAAAACATGCTAGTGATATTATTCCAATAGAGTAAGGATATTTATGTGGTGTATACTTACACAGTCAAATGATCCCTATTCCGTTAATGTTTTCGTTATCGATGGTCACTTAGACTTGTTGAGCCTATTCTATACTCCAGAAGAAATGCCACCTTCGATTATTGGTTTAATAGTGTACCATTGGTGCGCACTTTATTATTAAATTATACTCTCACATTCTTGGGGACTATGAGCAAAAAACAAATCGACATTCCCCCTAGAATTTTCTAAAATAATAGGAAGACACATAGGTTTAAATTATATTTTGGTTAAGTAGAGATATGACAAGTATCTGTTATATACTAAAAAATGTGTTACGTATTACTATTAAGTCTTCAGCACAACGATAAAATTAATAAAAGTAACGAGTACATCAGAGGTAATTATTGTTGATTAGATTCACTGGTTTTAAAGTTCGAGTTTAAAGTTAGTGCTGAACATATTAGATAAAATGCATAAACCTGTGAGATAAATAATCGATGGTGACCAACGGTGATTTTTTTATTTTTGCAGTTCTGTAAAAACCATGTAACACAAATCCAGTTATATCCATATACCACGCAGAAGACAGGCAAAATAATATCACAGAGAAAATTCTTGTATATACTTTCTTCCCATCTAGCTGAAAGCTAGATAGGAAAGAAGTATTTGATAGCATTCTCGAACATTGCTATAAAATATTTCCAAAAACAATGAGAATAAAGGAGAGGTTAGATATTATAAATCCAGAATCTGATCCATAGCCAATAAATATTAGAGAACGATGCCACTACTGTGACCCAAAAAAATACCGTTCAGCGCGTTTTTCATGTGAAAATATTTTTTATTTAGTAATTATATTTTTACACTTAGATTATTAAATTGTGCTTTTCACAAGTATAAATATTATTGTAAATTAACCAAATATAGATAACTTGTACGTGTTTTCCTAATAGCATACAGCAAAAACTCAACACATATTTTATATTATAGTATATGGACTCAGAGTCCGTCAGAAACTTCTTGTCCTTCTTTCTTATCTTTTCGCTTTTCAGAGGTCGCTGTTTCTTACTCTTTTTCGCCATATATTTCTGTCCATCGTATCTTCTTTATTTAAATATATTTAAACATTTCTCTCTCATGTCCTCTGATCCACAGTCCTTACATCTTCTTTGCCGTCTTACCAGACTATTAAAGTCTTTGTTTTTGAACATTTTTTAAAACTGTAGTTACTCCTGCTCTTTCTCTAGGCGTATACCTTAGATGATCCCAGCGTGTTAATAATCTCTTAGGTTCGACTTGGGTGTTGCATTCTGCACATACGATGACCGCTATATGTTAATTAATACCATCAGAAAAGGAGGAATATATCTATGTTCAATCTAGAACTCGCTGGTATCTTTCTTTTGCTGTGTTTATGTATATTACCATAAACATATAAAAGCAAGAGGACTGTAACTAAACTATATTAAAGCAAGTATACTGAATAAATAAAATAAAACAAAAATAAAATAAATTATATAAAAATATGAATAAATAAAAGTAACTGTAACAACGTCGGTTAAGAAAATATGCTCAAATACAAAAACAGCCAAAACATCTAAACTCCAACCTAATACAATTAAACTACTCCAAGAAAGACGAGACAGAGCAGATCGAACTTCGGACAGCTTCAAAAGTTTAAACAAAAACGTGAAGAAAGAAATTAGGAACGATCATACAAACTATACTAACAATCTAATAAAAGATGTAATACAAGATAACTGCAATACGAAAGTACTGAAAGCAAAAAACTCAAGCGGCATAACAAAAATCATAGAAATAAAAAATGAGAAAAACGTCACCGTCCGAGACAGAAAGGAAATAAGCGAGGCCATTGAAAAATTCTACACTAAATTATACTCGGTAAATGTACAACCACAACAAAGGCGTACTGAACTAACAATAATTAACACCGGCTCAGAAGAAATACCGGACATAACCGACTTTGAAATAATAATTTTTTATTTCATAGTCGGGAAATCAACTAAAAACGAATAAATGTCTGGGAAAGGATAAAATTGCAGTTGAAATGTTGAAAATTGGTGGCAGAAAAATGGAACAGGTATTTAATATTTTATTTAATAAAGTAATTAATGAAGGAAAGATTCCTCAAGAATGGTACAACTCCGAAGTCATTTTACTATTCAAGAAAGGAGACAGAGCAAACATCGAGAATTACCGACCAATATCCTTGCTATCACATCTCTATACATTACTAACTAAAACCATAACCAACCGCCTTACACAAAAGCTCGATTTCTATCAACCTATCGAGCAGGCTGGATTCAGACAACATTTTAGTACCATAGAACACGTACACACCGTAAAAACACTGATAGAAAAATGCACCGAGGATAATGTTCCAATTCATATGATGTTCGTCGATTTCCATAAAGCATTCGATTCCATCAAATTATGGGCAGTGCTTGAATCTCCAGAAAATGCATGTATAGATTCAAGATACACTAACATAATTAAAAACATATATGAAAACGCCACCATGCAGATAAAGCTGAACAAAAGCACAAAAATTAATCACATAAGACTACAACGGGGAGTAAGACAAGGAGACACCCTCTCTCCCAAACTATTTACCCTTGCTCTAGAAGACATTTTTAAGAAACTAGAATGGAACAACAAGTGTATCAACGTCGACCGATTATATTTAAACCAGTTGAGATTCGCAGATGACCTAGTTTAATAGCCGATATTATCCAAGAACGAAATGATATGTTACAACAATTAAATGTAGTTTCAGGAGCGGTAGGTTTAAAAATTAACTACAGTAAAACAAAAATACTGAGCCGAGACTAGACAAAGATAACAATACAAAATTATATCATAGAAAATGTTGAATATTATGTATATCTAGGTCATGTCATCAAACTAGGAAAACCAAATCAAGATGCTGAAATTAAAAGAAGAACACAACTGGCATGGGGCACTTTTGGCAAACTAGCATATATCTTGAAAAACACCTCAATTCCTGCAAACTTAAAGAAAAAGGTGTATAACACATGCCTACTACCAGCTTGTACCTACGGCTTGGAGACAGTTGCTCTTACCAAAAAATCTGCTAAGAAATTAGGAACAACGCAAAGAGCAATGGAACGAATCGTGCTTGGAATATCACTGAGATACAAGATTAGAAACACCGAGATAAGACGTAGAACGAAGATTAGGGATATTGTGGAAGAAATTACAAAAATGAAATTTGGGCAGGTCTGGGCAGGTCACGTAGCCTGATTTAATGACAACAGGTGGACACGGAGAATTCTAGAATGAAGACAAAGGACGACAACAAGAAGCATGGGAAGACCTCGAAAAAGATGGATAGATGACATAAGAGCAGTGGAAGGCAAACAGTGTATTAGATTGGCTCAAGACAAAGAAAGATGAAAGCAATTGGGAGAGACCTACATTCAGGAGTGGATGGAAAATGGTTGACAAAGAAGGTACCAAATAAATAAATAATACAGTAAAACCTCCCTTAACCGAAACCTTTTTAACCGAAACATCGTTTAACCGAAACGGCTGACAGTTTCAATAATTTCGTCAATCAAAAGTAAATGTTTGTCGCAAAACGTAAACAATTTCGTTAATTTCACTCACCAATTGATGTCTATGTGTGTTGGGAAATCACAAAAACCAAGAGCTCTAAAAGATATTTTCGAAAAGGCATTTTAAGGTATAGAAGCCAAAAAAGTTCATTTATGTCGACCACTTTATTTTTAGAATGGTTTGAAAATGAATTCGTCTCAAGTGTAAAGTCCTTTTTAAAATCAAAAAACCTTCCCATCAAAGCATTGTTGCTTGTTGACAATGCGCCCTCACCCTCAAAATCTACAAAATGGTGACAACTGTCAAATTTTTGCCACCGAATATCACAAGCTTAATCCAGCCGTTAGACCAGGGAGTCATAGAGACATTCAAGAGACATTATAGAGAAGCATTCTTAAGACATATGTTATTACAGGAGACGAATTAATCCAAAAGTGTTCCCGAAATTCTCAAATCTTTAACAATAAAACAGTTTTATTGGTGAGCTGAGTCGTGGGCCAAGATCAAATCTTCAACTTTGGAAAAATGCTGGAACACACTTTTTGATAAGGTTTTGATTGACGATCCTGAAGAAAAAAATGGTAAGAAAACGACAGAAGAAATTAAACCTTTCATTAAAAATTTGCCGGGACATGACGAAATTAACTAAGAAGAGATACGTGACTGGTTAGCAGCTGATCACTCAGAACATGAATTCATCGACCAGAACATCATTGATATGGCTCTTTATCAAGACAACCTGAGCATATCAGATGACGAAGATGACGACCCAAGAGGTAACAGGCAGCACAAGACCGTCGACGAGATTTTTAATGCTTTAGAGGAAAGAATTTTATACAGTAGGCCTAATTAGTTAGGGACACGACTAGATTCTTAATTTTTGTTGTCATTACATAAAGTTTTGTCCTTTTCAGATTGCTTTTCGTTTCGTCGAACGATCGAATGAGGCAAACTCATGATGTTCTGCAAATTAACGATGGAGGGAGAGAAAAACATCGTTGTCAAACGAAAACACAAAAAAATAGCAGATTTCTTTAAAAAAGCATGTTAAACTTGTTCATTTTCCTTAATTTTATTACTTTATTTTGGATTTACTTATTAGAAAACATTACGAAATCAACTCATAGTATTTTTTAATACCAATATTTTGATCAAGAATATTATAAAAAACAATGTTATTTTTAACCGAAATTATTGTTATTCGAAACGGCCTCCCCCCCAATTATTTCGGTTAACGGAGGTCCAATGGGATCCTCAACTAAAAATAACATGCCGTACCGAACAAACAAGAAAAGGTTTTATTAAATTTAAACCGCTACTTTATATGTAACCGCAATCTTTTCTTCACTATCCGCTACAGGATAATTAAATGCTACGTATGATCCATATTTCTATACGGCATAAAAACATGGACGTTAAAAATATTATTCATTAACAAGTTGAAGGCCTAAGTTCTTGTTAAGAATATTCCGCATACCATGGACATATAGAGTAAGAAACGAGAAAGTCTTAAGAAGGGCAACTGCTAGGAGAGGATTGCTCAACTTGATCAAAGTACGAAAAATTGCATATCTGGGTCACATCCTGATAGGAATTAAATGCGCAATCACTCAACTAATTATCCAAGGAAATAATATTGAGGTAGAAATATTGAGTAGGATGCAAACAAATGTGGTGGCTACGGAATATAATGAACTGGACACGTATCAATAACACTGGCGCACGGCAGGTGCAGTATAGATTCAGTATAGGTGCACGGCACTATATGAAGATGTTTTTCTCCTATTGATGTCTGCCGAGAGACCGCCGACAAAAATTTTAATAAAATATGACCTCTAGTCGTGGAAGGTTAATTTTAACCAATGTTTTAAAATATTATAAAAAAATGTTTAAAGTACATGCACCTTTTGCAGTAGTTTATTAAAATGTGATGGCAATAGAAGGGGGTTTTAAAAAACCAGGCGGCCATCCACTTTAAAGTACTTAGTCATATTCCGTTATTTCTATGTTACCCTCATCAAGTACAGTATAAGACAATTTTATTGTTATATTATATTTTCAAACATTTAGAAAATAACAAAAAATCATCGTAAATATCATCGTATTATAGTATTTTCTCAGGTCATCTTAAAAAGTAAGAATCGTATGACCAAACAACAAACATACTTCGCTAAAATTTCAAACTTGACGATACTGACATCAGATATGACATTTATCTTATTTAAGACCTCTTAGTTAGGAGTCTTTTTATTTTTAGGGATCGACTGATGTATCGATATGAACTGAGCTCTTAACAGAACTGATGGAACGTGCATACTTCCTTAAACAAAAGAATAAATAATTTTACTTTATTTCTTGATATACATTTCTTGATATACTTTGTATAATATTAAAGAAAAAATCAATAGTTGCGCTAGAGTTACTTCAAAAAATATGCATAATGAACACTATTATTCACTCGACGACTGGTCTATGTTCCAGTACTACTCACTATTCACAATATCGCGAAGATGCTGAGGGAAGACGGCGCTGCGATTGTGCAGTGAGCGTGAACCGCCTCACAATCCTCCAACCTTTTACAATTTATGAATATCTCTTCCTTTTAACTGAAGCAGAGCGACTACCGGCCGGTCTACAATCTCAAACTTTTCTATTTACCACAGATTTCTTACCATTTATACAGAGTAATCTTCACAATAAAAAATGCAACCTGATACGCTTCTTTTTGCTGTCTTAGTTTTTTGATTTAAGTTGTCGAAGATAACTTAAGTAGTGTACCCGACCAGAATTAAATGAAAATAATTTGAATAGAATTAATTTGATCAATATGAAAAAATAGTTTTGTTTTTGACAAGTAAAAGACTAGTCAATCTTCGCTTGTCCACGGCTGGATATAGATCTCTCTCATAATGTTCCATCTATTTCGATCTTGCGCCCCTTGCATCCAATTACTATGGCAACATTTGGAAAACAAGGTATAAATTATTAATTAGTCTGTGGACCTTAAG
Source organism: Diabrotica undecimpunctata (assembly GCF_040954645.1). Lineage (NCBI taxonomy): Eukaryota > Metazoa > Arthropoda > Insecta > Coleoptera > Chrysomelidae > Diabrotica > Diabrotica undecimpunctata. Next base: position 82,921,820 of record NC_092807.1, read on the forward strand.
TTTAGCTCTTTAGTCGTCTAGTAGTTTAGAAAGTTTGAGTCCTGTTGATATCTAACGACCGCAAAAATATATACTGACAAGAAGAAATGGACCCTGCTTATCTAAAGAAAACTGCGTTTTGAATGTAATTAGGTCTTAAACAGTTATGCCTTTTGTTCTATTTAATGCTCCCTTTACATTTGACAGGGTAATGATGATTTTGGAGTTAGTTGGTAGTTTTTGAAATGTTTTTTTTTGCGGTTTCCTATATTCTAGGACCTTGTAGTTAAGCGAAATATAAAAAAACCCTAATATACGAGAATTCCGTTGAGTTGTAACTTCAGTAAGAATATTTGTAATGATTTTGAGCTGATTTTTCTATAATTTTCGCAATAATTTAGCCCATATGATTGCATGTTAATTCCATATAAATTTTGCCGTATACGGACTTAATCATGCATACTTTGATTGAATCCAGGCTTTTTTCAGATCACCAGTAGTTCCAAGGTAAACAAGTCATTGCCCCACCTGGGGCTTTTACGCTACTTTGATGAGAGTTGGTTTAAAATCCAACCTCCGAGAGAAGTCAATTAAATCAACTTTCCCCGGTTTAATTGAATCTTAAACTTCCCGCTGTCTGCTCCTCTGTTTTTCTCTATGTTGCCTCGTCAATAATGAGTAACTGACTCCACAAACGGCATCCTTACCCACCGAGAGCTGATCAGCTCTGAGTCAACAGTTTAGTCAACCTCTTGTCGGCACATCTTTACTTTCGTTATTCGCTGTATGATTGGATTTTTTCGTGATCTCGTCTGAGCTACCTTATATCTATTTTCCTTCTATTTACTAGGAGAAAAATCATTCTTTTGTAATCATTCTAGTCCAAAGTTTTTTTGGACTATTTCTCGTCTTGTCTTTTTTCTCTCCAATGGTGGCATTAAAACTATGACTACTTAGCTCTGTTAGAATTTTACGTCCTTAGTCGTCTAGAGAAAAGTTTACTGTCTTAAAAAGGATATAATGATATCGGTGCGTAATGAATAAGTTTTATTTTATAATTTTTGGATTCTTAAACTCATATATACTATTTTGTCTAATATTTCTTATATATTTTATCTTCTACGTATTAAGAAATATTACACCTCTTTAAATAGAAATATTAGCATAGCTTACACCAAGAATGTACAAACAAAGAAAAAAAGGTATACAAGATGGAAAGTATTTATAAATACGTATTTTTCACCCATTGGTTGTTATCAGTACGGTACAGCCAAGGTAGAGTAGTAAAAAATTAACTTGAAAAATAGGAATCAGTACCAAGTCATTGACCCTACGATCTTAGTATAATAAATAATACACCCACGGAGAGGGCTACACCTACCTGAGAAAAGGAACGCCAACAACGTTTAAAACGTTCAAAACAAAATGAAAATACTATCTCGAATAAATAGTATATACTATGGTGAAAATTATCACTTTAGTTCTCAACAAGAATAAAAATAAAAGCACTAAAATGAATGTAAAAGGTAGAAGAAAACCAAATATACATGTTTCTGACTCGTTGGTCGTCATTTTATTGTATTAGCATGAATATTTCTATTTTACTTCAAACGTTTTTGTTGTTGTTTTTACATTATATCTTCTAAATATGCCTATCTTCTAGAGATGTTGTCGACCACATTGACCAATCTTATTATATTCACAGCAGATCGAAATAGATCAGTTGACGTTAGACTAGTCCACTTCCTAAGATTGGCCAGCCAGGATATACGTCTACGTCCAGGGCCTCTCTTACCCTCAATCTTGCCTTGTAGAATCAACTCTTGCCTTGTAGAAGTCGGTATTTATCATTACGAATGATGTGGCCGAAGTAAGCCAATTTTCTGTTTTTTATGGTGTTAATAATTTCTTTGTCTTTTCTTAGCCTCCGGAAAATAGTTATTTTACTTGTGTGGTGTATATATGAGACCCTCAACATACGTCGGTAGCACCACATTTTAAATGCCTCAAATCGTTTTATGGCATCTTCTGTAAGGCTCCAGCTTTCTACTCCATAGAGAAGGACACTTAAAACGTAACATCTAAAAATTCTTATGCGTGTATTGATACTTAAAGATAAGTTGCAGATAATCTTCCTAAGGCTATTGAAAGAGCTTCTGGCTTTTTCATTACGAGTTTTTATTTCGTAGGTGTGATTCCAAGTATCCTTAATATTACAGCCCAAATAGCATATTTTTTTCACTCTTTCTAACGGTGTATCGCCTATTGTTATTTGGGCGTTTATGTTGGTGTTCTTACTAATGATCATTGTTTTTGTCTTCTTGCAATTAAGTTTTAGGTCGTATTTGTTACATGCTTCTACAACGTTATCAATCATTCTTTGATAACGTAGAATATATGTTAAATAATGCCGGTGGCAATATGTAATCCTGTCTTACTCCTTTTTCGACTGTGAAAATCTCGGACAGTTAATTTTCTAATCGTACTGTTGCTTTTTCTTGGAGATATAAGGTTGAGATTTGTCTTATATCTTTACCATCGAGTCCTGATGTTTTTAGAATATTGATTAGTTACCCATGTGGGACTATATCAAATGTCTTCTCGAAACCAATGAAACATGTATACAGATCGCAGTTGACATCTCTGGCTCTTTATATTAGAACGTCCAAACTAAAAAGTGCTTCCTTCGTTCCGAGTCCTGCTCTGAATCCAAATTGAACTTCACTCAGGTGTTCTTCTAATTTGGTGTATATGCGCGATTGAATGACAGTAAGGAGTACTTTAAGTGAATGGCTCATCAAACTAATTAATTTATGTTATTCACATTTTCTAGGGATTGGTTTTTTAGGAAGTGGAATAAATATTGATACTAGCCAGTCTTTTGTTAAGTAACCAGTGTCGTAGATGTTGGTGAATAGTTTCGTAAGAGCTGTAATTTGGTGTGCCTCTAATAGCTTTAAAATTTCTCCATGCACCTCATCAGGTCATGGTGATTTTTCATCGTTAATCCGCTTAATGGCCATAGTTACTTCTTCGTTTGTTATTTCTGGGTTGTAGAGATTGTTTATTTCAGTCGGACTTCGTGCTGTATCTTCAAATAATTCTTGCATATATTCTTTCCATCTTCGTAATTTATCTATAATGGTAGTCAAAATCTGGCCTTTAATGTCTACAACTAATATATAGTGCAACAAATTAGCTTCATTGCTTTTGTAGTGATCCATTCCTAAGTTCCAAAATCCGTTTCTACTCTAACTTGGCTGCATCGTACCGATGGCGACCAACAAGCCATAAATACGGATAAATGGTCACTGTTTGCCCTTTATTTTCTTATTGTTGTTGCGAGCTATGCCATTATCGTTACCTTCATTTGTACTTTTAATTCGGATTAATAGTTTCATGGTGTTGTAAACCTCTTAGTATTTCTACCTCGTGATCTTTGTAAATTGGTATGTTCCTTGTTCCTGGGTAGCTTAATATAATGTAATTTTTTTTTTTCATATTTATAATTGATGTATTATGTCAAAATTTATATTAATGAATTATCGAGTTAGACGTTTAACCTGGATCAGGGGCATGATTTTCTCGGTGTCGCTCATAATTGGGAAACAGGACGTTGCCAACTAACGACTATATCCATAAAGGTTAGCAATACTAGAATAAAGTTATTGTAGGCTATTGATCATGTTCAAAAAATAAGGCTAAAAGTAACTACAACGTTAAAGGAGTTTTATTATTTCATATAGTCAATGGACCGCTATCATTTCAAGGAGTGCGTTTTTAAGAAAGAGCTGCATTTATTTGAATTATATGGAGTTTTCATATCTATAATTCTACAGAAAAGTTGTTCAAAATGAAATTTCGTATTGAACTGTCATCTGTTAAAGTAAAAAATAATTTTTTTTGGCAAAAGTATATTCAAAAACGAAGCAAAAAAACGGGATTTTTTTTTACTTATATTTTTTTCTACGGGGATATACGCAAGTGTAGACGTTGCTTTACAGAAAAAACTCTTATCTCTCCTCTTTAAAATGATGTTTGGTAACAGTATTTAGGATTTACAGTAGGTATCCTAGATACGATTTTTCACACACTATTGTTTGGTCATTTTCTAAAGTCTTCTTTTTTAAAAATTTTCTATTTTTTCGAAAACATTGTTATATAACTTTTTTACTCCGTTTTATGCAATTGTCGTGGTACTTTTAATTAAAAAAAATTACCTTGAAAGTGGTCTGTAGTAAAAAGTTTTAGAAATAATTTTAAGCTGATAAGGTTGTTCTAAGTTTTCTATTTTTGACGATTTTTGCGAAGTGTTACGGCTATTTTTGAAATTTCTCATCATATCTTTATTTTTTTGCTATTCTAGGACTAACGATAATCAAGATATTGTTCGTCAAATTGTGATGCTTGCAATGATTTGTATATATCTAGATGTACAAGGAAAGAATTCTCATGTCACAGTCGTCAGAGACGAAAATGCCACTGAACCTCTAAAAATCATACGAAAAGCTGAATTTTGCTGAGAGTGTCAATTTTGAGACTCCAAAAAAGATGCAAACAAGTTTGCCACTACTACTCCTGGGCTTACCCCTAAAACCGCCCCCATATGGGGGAGGGGAAACGAAAAAAATCGATTTAATAAGAGTACGCAGTAAAAAAATGTTTTTAACAAGAAATATAGCTAAGATAATATTTAACAAAAATGTGCACTTTTTCTGTAGAATGAACCGTTTTTTTAGTAATGACGCTTGAAGCGACCGGTGATTTTAGATGTGTTACGTGTACGAAATCAATTTTTTAAATTTATATCAACTAGAACTATATGGTAAAAATTCGATAACCTTTTATCAAAGTGTCCTATCGACAAAAATTATAATGGGTTTTAAATATGAGGAGTGCAAATATACAGACTCGTATCTTGGTGACTGTAAATCCTACAGACTTCTACTAAATGTCATTTTGAAGAGGAAGAATAAAAGTTTTTTCAAAACAAAGCAATGTATATACCTACGAGTGGAAAAAAGTTACGGTACATAAAAGAAAAATTGCGTATGTTCCTGTTTTTTTGATGAAATTTTGATAGAAACTTAAATTTTCTGTTTAACGTTGTAGTTCCTTTCTAAAGTACATAATCAATAGCCTGTTAGTAACAATAGAATAAATTTATCTGAATTTGCTAAATAGTATTATATAGGTGTTTCATTTAGTCAAACAAGACAGAACAAATTTTGAATCTTTTTTGTTTAGTTTTATGAAACAAACTATGGTCTATTGTGACCATTTTTTTAAATTTCCAAAACAGCTAAAAGATACTTGCAATTTTATATTAACATTTTAGATGTAAGTTTCATTGAAATTAAAAAGACAGTTTGTAATATTTTATTTAATAATTGAATTTATCCATTGAATTTTTTATAATAAAAATTTATCAAAATCAGTAACTTAAATAATCAAATAAATATAATTTAAATTTGTATTTATACAGCATTGTATCATAGATATTATTTATTCTCTTGGCATAGGCAGTTATTTTTTATGACGTATCTCTCTTAAAGAATATACAAGAAAGAAGATAAACAATAATTATTTTCTTAACGCGTATATTGGTCTCTCTGGATGACGAACACTTCCATTGGTATGTTAACTCATAAAGTTGACAAACCTGTTAAGATTGATCATCAGAGAAACGACAACTTCATGGCCGCCCCCGCTGGCCAAATATACATCTGCTTCTGATACCGATGCCTAACAGATCAACAGCGGCGGGCTTAGATTTTTTTATATAGTTATATTTCCTGTTGGACAAATGATTAAAAAAAGAATCTTTTTGTATTTTGCACTATATTTATTTCATATATTCGCTTATCCGGAAGAAAAGTGTCACAACTCAAAAAACAACTTTTTCAGGAGAGATAAAAATGAATTCTTTAGATCTTAATTTAACGGTCAGTTTTAAACGGTAACTGCTAAAATTCATAAATTAAAAACGGAGAATATGGATAAGTGAATGATTCTTATTATGTAAGGATCATTTTTTTAAATTTACAGAAGTGTTAACTTGAGGAATAAAATTTTAACTTTACAATAATCGCGAACTTATACTAAAATGTATTAACAGGTAGATAGTAATCTACAAAGATTCATAAAATGGTAAAAAGTACTTGGGGATACAATTTTTTTTCTGATATCCCTACCTCATTTTTGTAAACATTTTTCAATTTTGGGCTTAACTTATTTTTTATGATTCATTATCAACACATTATCAAAATGTTCTCTCTGATAAGAGGTTTCATTAAAACATAATTCCAACAAATATAATGCCACATTAAACATTGAATATTTTTAGTTTTAATGTTGCAGACCCTTAGATCTATCTTCATATGATTCTTTGCTTAAATTTTTTCATTCTTGTAGCATTTCAAATGACTGTGTACGTTAAAACATCGAAAAAGTATTGTCAATCCTTTTGCATCGCCGGAATTGATAATAAACACATTTTAAAGTTTGTTTGTATATAACAGATGTGTATTTCTTCGGTATTCTTTGATCGAGAGCTACTTAGGTCGATGAGAAAAGTATGCAGGGAGGCGAATGATTTTTAAGGATCATGAAATCACTGTCAGTGAGGTCACTGTCAAAAGCAGTTTCGTCATGAATTTTCATTTTTTGCCTTATTTCATGGGAAAATGTGTGGTATTGGGGCAGTTAATTGTGTAGTAAGTGAAGTTAAGGAGGTTTGAGAGAGATCTTATTGAGAGCAGATACGGCATGTTTAGCTTGGAGAAACCGAAAAATTTGTTGTGAAAAAGTGAATTATACTCAATATAATGTGTCAGTTTTGATAAAAGTAGTCACTGCTTTATTTTTATGCCGTCTCTCATCTGAGAGATTTGTAAAACGGCGTTTCCAACAACTTGGTTGTTGAAGAAGGATACCCATGTGGTTCCATTGTGTTTGATTTTTTAAGAAGCCGAATTTTCAAAGTTTGCGTCCCAGTGAACAGCTTCCATCCTCCTTTTTGTTTGTCCACACCCATTCCAGGCTATTTCGCAGTGTTATATATATATATATATATATATATATATATATATATATATATATATATATATATATATGTATATATATATATATATATATATATATATTTATATATATATATATATATATATATATATATATTAGATATTATTGACTGACACGTTATGTAAAATAAAGTTTTATTTTGAGGTTGCAGTCATTTATATGGCAGGAAAGTTAAACTCTTTGTTCTTTATCAAGCTTTCGCAAAATTTATTTGCTTCTTCAGGATATGCTAAAATATGATATCAGTAAATACAATGAAATAAGAATTAAATAGCATTGTATAAAACTAGTATAAAAACTTACAACATGAGGTTAATCCATTAAATTTTCAAATTTACAAAACACTAAAACTTATCAAAATTATTAAAATATTGTACTTACTATATAATTTTGATAAGTTTTAATGTTTTGTAAATTTGAAAATTTAATGGATTAACCTTATGTTGTAAGTTTTTATACTAGTTTTATACAATGCTATTTAATTCTTATTTCATTGTATTTGCTGATATCATATTTTAGCATATCCTGAAGAAGCAAATAAATTTTGCGAAAGCTTGATAAAGAACAAAGAGTTTTACTTTCCTGCCCTATTAATGACTGCAACCTCAAAATAAAACTTTATTTTATATATATATATATATATATATATATATATATATATATATATATATATATATATATATATATATATAAATATATATATATATATATACATATATATATAAATATATATATATATATACATATATATATATATATATATCTATATATATATATATATATATATATATATATATATATATATATATATCTATATATATATATATATATATATATATTGTCATACTTCTTCTTTTCCAACCAAAGAAAAAAATAAATAAAAAAATCCATCGGAATAAAATTTTAAGATATCATTATAAACAAAATGTATATAGTAATTTAAGATAAGATTTAGTGTAGATAAGAATAGAATATTGTTTGGCAAACGACCTTTTTCCGTTTCAAACAAAATTATCAAAAACCTTTGTTTAGAATTAGAAGACATTTTACCTGTAAGTTAATCTTTTCATTGTTTGTATAATCGAGTATTAAATGACCATATTCTAATCTTTTGAAATATGTATAAATTGTGTATTGACAAAACCAATTTTAAAGTAAGCTATTTAGTTTTTCTCTGAAACCGAAATTAGGCTTTTCCAAAATTATGGTAAACACAATTTGAGCTTTTGATTGGACGGTCGTTTTTAAATGGGAATTTGTGAGCCGATCATGAGAAGGGAGAAGGCAGTTATAATTTGGTCATCGAAGGAAACAGTCGTTTGTCTCAGGATAGAGTGTGGTTCGTGAGTTTGGATACCGGCATTGTGAAAAGAAGTGAATAGTTTGCAGAAGGAGATAACAAGTAGATTAAAAGAGGTCCTTGTATCTACCGTGGGCATTTTGTGAAGTATATGTTAAAGTATTTTTACGGCATCAAGTTGACAAAAGGAGGTCCTTGTGTCATAAATAAGTAGCTGAGTTTGGAGAAGTGAATCAGGTGTTTTTGTGTAGTCTGCAGGTGGTTTGCAGAGACGTTAGGAAGGAGCCGAGGTGCCAAAGAGGAGAGATCACATCGTTGAGGAGACTGGACTTTTCTGGGTATGTTCCAACATACAACTCAATAAGAAAATAAGCTGTAAGTGTTTTGTACAATTGAATTTTATATCTGTGAAGGATCGGTTTGACATCATGGTCATTAGCATTCAAATTTAAGAACTAAGGTTTTGTTAGGCTAATCAAAAGTTTAAAGTTTTGTTGTTTCTTGTTTCAAGTAAAGAAAAATTTAAGTAAAATTGGTTTTCACTTAATATAAATGTATGTAGATTTAAAATCTTATTATTATAAAAATTTGATTTATTTTCTTGTATGCTGATTGATAAGATAACGACAGAATTTGATAATTGTTTTATTCGTTCATATAAAATAAAGGAACGTAAATTTTTGTAATATAATATTTTTTTTTATTCTTATCTTTCTTCTCTATCCCGATAAAAGACAACTAGAAAATCTTTGAATCCATCGAACACAGGTAATATAAGGAGTTTATTTTACTTTTGATAACAAATAAGTTATATTTTTTTATTGGCTCAATAAACTAAGATTAAAGTCAAAATAAACAATCATAACAAATGGCCCCCAACGTATAAGGCGTAGAAAGTATTTCTAGTTAAAATTTAAACGGATAGAGAAAGAAAGCAGATTGATTGCAAATTTATTTGCCGATGGTTAAGGTTTATAATATTGGCTTTTATGACATTACATTTCAAATTTCTCTAGGTACAAATTTTTACATGATATAATTTATGATTAATTGATTTTTACAGCTGACAAAAGTTTTAAAATTTTATTGCATTTATTTGAATTTATTGCATTTGGGATAAGAGGAAAAGTTTTCGTCTTTGCAACATTACTCAAATTTCATATTTGGCGGGGATATTATTGCACAAATTTCAAAGCTTCATATTTGGTGGGGATAAATAATCTAACGAACATGTCGACCATAAGGAGTCAAAGCAAAACGCAAGAAAGGAAAGAGGATAAGATAGAAGAGGAAACAATTATTGATGAAGGATCGGATAATGAAGAAAATGCTACAATAATGGAGGAAAGAAAAGAAACAGAGTTGTTAGAAAAATTATTAGCAATGATACAAATACAGACACAAACAGTGAATGAAACATCAAAGAAAATGGATAAAATGGATAGAAATCAACAAGAAACATCACTAAAAATAGATGAAACAAAACAAACAATGGAAGAAAACCAACGGGAAACAAGGCAAGCAATAGAACTAAATAACAGAAATATAGAGCAGCGTCTGGAAAACTATGAATAGGAAATTAAAGGATGTGTTGAGGGGATAAAGAAAGAACTGATACAACAGATAGAAGAAATAACCCTAAAGAATGCAAAACAAGAGACAGAGATTAAAGATATCCAAAATACAATGAAGGAGATACGAAATTGCCAGAAAAAGAAACTAGAGAAATTAGAAACAAAATTTGAATACGTTTTACAAGAAGACATGCGAGAAATAGAAAGAAAAATGGAGGAAATCAAAAAGGAACAAAATTCCGGGGAGAGAAGGGAAATGTTTATCCAGGGAACAAGCGAGGTAAAATTACAGTTTGGCGGGGATGTAAGAAAACTTCACCACGTACCGTTCATGAATAATCTAAAGAAGATACAATACATGGGAAACTTTGAGACAGCTATGGAAATGATCAGAAATCATCTCAAAGATGAGGCGTGTCTATGGTTCGACAGCAAAGTGGAGGAATTTGAAAATTGGCAAGAATTTGAAAATAAATTTCTGAGTTTTTTCTGGGGTAAGACAGAGCAATTACAGATAAACAAGGAGTTGCAAAATGGGAAATACCATGAGAGGATGGGTATATCAGAAAAAACATACGCATTGCAAATGTACAATAACGCAAAACATCTGCAATACAATTATTCATCCGAGCAATTAGTAGAGTTGATTGCAAGACACTTTGATGACACAATTGAAGATCAAATCAATCTACAAAACTACAAAGACATCGATGGTTTATGCCAATTCCTACAAATAAGGGCATCACGGATACAGAAAAAAAGAGCATGAAGGTCACAAGAAAATTACAGACACCGAGAAACTCAGAAATACAGAGAGAGAGGACAAAATTTTAGGAGGGATTACACTAGACGAGAATTTATTCCCAGGAGGGAAAACGAAAATATGGAAAACAGAAGAGGAAATGATGATTTTAGAAATCGGCTATGGAATGAGGACAGATATCGAGAAAATCACAACAGAAATAACACACGCGCATATCCCGAAAACAGAAATTACAATAGACGAAATGAACAGGAATATCGTGTAAACCGGAACGGATATGACAGACCAAAAGAAAACAGAAGAGAGGTAAATCATACACAAATAGAAAAAAATGAGGATGAAAGACACAACGATGAAAGAAGAAATACGGAAGAACAACACTCGGTTTTTTCACGAAAGCACCCACTAAAACCAAAAAACCAGGTAGTAATTTTTTGTCACCCGAAGGAATTTATTAAATTAGCAGGAAATAATGAGGAAAGAAGAGGAGTTAATTTAAAATTTGTAGATGGTTTCATCAAAAATTGACCAATCAAAATTTTGATAGACACCGGTTCAGAAATAACATTGGTAAACAGAAAATTAATAGAAGAAGTGAGTTTGACAAATTTAATCTACAAAATACCAAGGGTAAATTTGGTGGGTGCAAATAAACGGACATTGGCAACGATAAATGAGGGAATACGAGTGAGGGTACGATTGGATGAGAAAATGTATGCATTACAATGTGTAATAATGCCAAACATGTCGCATGACATGATTGTAGGAGTGGACGAACTGGCAGAAAAACATGTAGTCATAGATTTCAAAAATAATACGATGAAACTAACAGAAGAAAAAAAAGGAGAACAGGAAAATAAACATGGGAAAAAGAAAATTGATAATTCGGAAAAAGAACAAACAGTGGAAATGAATTTGGCAACGAAGCAAGTACAAAGAAGAAAAGGAAGAAAACTTAAGAAAAGGATAAAGGAAGTCAATACCGGAGATTCCTCAAAAGAAGGGATGAGCCCCGAAGAAGAAGAAGAAATGGTGTCAACAAAGGAAAATGAAAAGGATATGATTTAAACAGTGGTATTTAAGGAAGAGATTGATGAAAAAGAGGAGGAAAAATGTGCGATAAATATGTGTCAAGAATCTGAGGAAAAAGAAAGAAAATTGATATGTGGAGAAGAAAAAGAAAATGAGATGAGTCCGATGTTAAAAGAACACGAAACTTTAATAAATGAGGAAAACAGAGTGGCAAAAAAGTACGAACATTCTTTTGAGGTTAAAAACTTGGGAAACTTTCAATCGAAGACTTACCCGATCCCATATAAATATCGACAACAGGTGAAAGAAGAAATTAATAAAATGTTGAAAGACTATTCTTTATTGTTTTTGCATAGAGAAAAATCACTAAATAATTCAGTAATTTTTATCATATGCAAAGGCGGGGATTTGTCATACTTCTTCTTTCCCAACCATAGAAAAAAATAAATAAAAAAATCCATCGGAAAAAAATTTTAAGATATCATTATAAACAAAATGTATATAGTAATTTAAGATAAGATTTAGTGTAGATAAGAATAGAAATTTGTTTGGCAAACGACCTTTTTCCGTTTCAAACAAAATTATCAAAAAACCTTTGTTTAGAATTAGAAGACATTTTACCTGTAAGTTAATCTTTTCATTGTTTGTATAATCGAGTATTCAATGACAATATTCTAATCTTTTGAAATATGTATAAATTGTGTATTGACAAAACCAATTTTAAAGTAAGCTATTTAGTTTTTCTCTGAAATCGAAATTAGGCTTTTCCAAAATCATGGTAAACACAATTTGAGCTTTTGATTGGACGGTCGTTTTTAAATGGGAATTTGTGAGCCGATCATGAGAAGGGAGAAAGCAGTTATAATTTGGTCATCGAAGGAAACAGTCGTTTGTCTCAAGATAGAGTGTGGTTCGTGAGTTTGGATACGGGCATTGTGAAAAGAAGTGAATAGTTTGCAGAAGGAGATAACAAGTAGATTAAAAGAGGTCCTTGTATCTACCGTGGGCATTTTGTGAAGTATATGTTAAAGTATTTTTACGGCATCAAGTTGACAAAAGGAGGTCCTTGTGTCATAAATAAGTAGCTGAGTTTGGAGAAGTGAATCAGGTGTTTTTGTGTAGTCTGCAGGAGGTTTTCAGAGACGTTAGGAAGGAGCCGAGGTGCCAAAGAGGAGAGATCACATCGTTGAGGAGACTGGACTTTTCTGGGTATGTTCCAACATACAACTCAATAAGAAAATAAGCTGTAAGTGTTTTGTACAATTGAATTTTATATCTGTGAAGGATCGGTTTGACATCATGGTCATTAGCATTCAAATTTAAGAACTGAGGTTTTGTTAGGCTAATCAAAAGTTTAAAGTTTTGTTGTTTCTTGTTTCAAGTAAAGAAAAATTTAAGTAAAATTGGTTTTTACTTAATATAAATGTATGTAGATTTAAAATCTTATTATTATAAAAATTTGATTTATATTCTTGTATGCTGATTGATAAGATAACGACAGAATTTGATAATTGTTTTATTCGTTCATATAAAATAAAGAAACGTAACTTTTTGGTAAATTTTTTTTCTTTATTTTTATCTTTCTTCTCTATCCCGCTAAAAGACAACTAGAAAATATTTGAATCCATCGAACACAGGTAATATAAGGAGTTTATTTTACTTTTGATGACAAATAAGTTATATTTTTTTTATTGGCTCAATAAACTAAGATTAAAGTCAAAATAAACAATCATAACAATATATATATATATATATATATATATATATATATATATATATATATATATATATATATATATATATATATATATATATATATATATATATATATATTTATATATATATATATATATACATATATATATATATATATATATATATATATATATATATATATATATATATATATATATATATATATATATGTGAAGGTAGAACAGCTCGAGAAAGAGAGAAAGGCTAACAATGTTATTGTCCAGGGTCTACCGATGGATACAAATAACCCAAATGTAGTCAACGAGATTATGGCAAATTTCGTGGAAAAAGAATTAGGCATTAAAGTAGAAATAGAAGATGCTTATAAAATAGGCGACAAAACATGTCTTGTAAAACTAAAAAACAGAAATGAAAAAATTAAAATCATGAAGAACAAAAACAAACTAAGGGCATCAAAGCCAGAAATATACATCAATAACGATCTAACGCAAGAAGAGATGAAGATCCAACAAGAAATACGGAAAATTGCAAAATTTCAACAAGAAAAAGGTATGAACACCAGAGTAGGTTATCAAAAATTAAATATTGACGGGGCTATATGGAAATGGAACAAAGAGAAGAATGAACTGGAAAAGGCAAACCAAGACACGCCAAAAAACCGATAAAACAACAAATATCGTACACACAACAAAAAACGGAAACGAAAATGACAAAGGAAAAGGACATGAATAGATTAGATAAGATAAAACAGACGAGCAGGAAAAAATATAATAGAAAAATGAAAAAACGCGATGAACTAAAAATAAGTACGTGGAACATCAGAACAATGCTTGAACCAGGAAAAATGCAGGAGATTGTCTCAGAACTAGAAAGATACCAAATTGATATTGCAGTGATTCAAGAAATTAGATGGGCAGGTCAAGGAGAAATAAATAAAAAAAACTACACACTACAGTATTCGGGACATGGAAAACAAGGTCAATATGGAGTTGCTTTCATAATTATGGGAAAAATAAAAAATAACATTATGCAATTTAAACCAATAAATGAACGTATGGCTTACCTGAGAATTAACGCCAAACCATTTAATATATCAATCATAAACGTATATGCTCCAACTGAAAGTGCTGCTGCGGAGGAAAAAGACAAAATGTATGAGGAACTTGAACGAGAAATGGAGAATTTACCTAGAGAAGACACAATACTGGTAATGGGAGATTTTAACGCCCAAGTAGGTAAGGAAGACTACATTAACCAAGTAGCAGGTAAACACACATTACACGAAAAAACAAATGACAATGGTCAAAGATTATGTAACCTAGCAGCTAGTACCAATATGATTATCATTAGTACAAATTTCGAACATCCTAAATACCATAAAGTAACATGGATTTCCCCAGACCAAAAAACATGGTCCCAAATAGACCATATTCTGATTACAAGAAGGAAACAAACATCGGTTACGGACGTGAGAACTTACAGAGGTGCGCATGCAGACACAGATCATTTTATGGTGACTGCAAAGGTAAAACAAAAAGTCAAAAGAACTCTAAAAAACACGACAATGAAAGACAAATGGTACGTAAAAAAACTGAATGCTCCAGACATAAGGATTAAGTATGCTGATGACATGAACAAAAAACTAAAGGAACAGTGTAAATATACAAAGGATATAGAAACAGAATGGAGAAATTTAAAAAAATGTATAAATGAAACAGCGGATGTACACATAGGAATAAAAAGAAACAAAAAAAAACAAGAATGGTATAATGAAGAATGCCATAACATGCTAAAAAAGAAGATAGAAATTAGACAAATGTGGATAAGAACAAATAGACAGGATTATAGGGAAGAATACAATAGAATAAGGAATGAATGTAAGAAAAAAATAAGGAAAATTAAACGTGCCTGGTTAGATGATAAGATAAAAGAAATAGAAAAAGAAAGTAAGAACAGAAACACAAAAGCATTTTATAAGAAAATTAGCGAACAAAACAAAACTTTTAAAGGAAAGATAAAAGGCATAAAAGATAAAAATGGAAAAGTATCAGAAAATGATGAAGAGTATAAAGAAATTTGGACTCACTATTTTAAAGAATTATTAACAGAGCAAGAAGATCAAGACCTAAATGAAAACGTAGAAGAAGAGACAATGATGTTAGGAAACCAGCTAGAAAGACCAACAAAAGAGGAAGTTGAGGAAATTATAAATAGCAGCCGTAATGGTAAATCTTCAGGATCAGACGGGATCAATATGGAACTTATAAAATATGGTGGTGAAGAATTAAAAGAAAAACTGTACAATTTAATAAAAGACATATGGGACGAAGAAAAAATGCCGGAAGAATGGAACAAAGGACAAATTATCACGATTCATAAAAAAGGAGACCAACAAATGTGTAATAACTACAGAGGACTGACGCTATTAAACACAGCATATAAAATTATGTCGACCTTAATACATCGAAGACTGACCAACGCTATGACGAATATCATAGGACACTATCAATGCGGATTTATTAAGGGAAAGTCTACAACAGATGCCATACATACAGTTAAACAAATTATGGAAAAAGCTCATGGATATAAAATAGAAATTGAACTGCTTTTTATAGATTTTCAGCAAGCATTTGATACAATAAAAAGATCAAAATTAATGGTAGCTCTGAAAGAAATGGGAATACAAAACAAATTAAGACGATTAATAAAAATGACAATGAGTAGAACTGTAGTGAGTATAAAAACTCAAGTAGGAGACACAGAAGAATTTGTCATAAATAAAGGGGTTAGACAAGGAGATTCGTTATCAGCAACCCTGTTTAATCTTGCCCTGGAATACATCGTCAGGAAAATAAACAAAGGTACCCTTAGAACTAGAGAAGGACAAATAATAGCATACGCTGACGATATTGTGCTAATAACAAAAAATAGAAAAACAATGGAAAAAATGTTAAATGAAATGGTAACAGAAGGAAAAGTAATGGGATTAAAAATAAACCAAGAAAAAACAAAAATAATGAGATTTGATAAAAACTTCGAAAACAAAAAGGTTAGACTAGGCGAATACATTTTTGAAGAAGTCGAAAAATTTAAGTACTTGGGAATATTAATAACAAACAATGGAGAAAGAGAAACAGAAATCAAAGAAAGGATTATTACAGCAAATAAGACCTTCCATGCAAATAAGAAATTACTAAAAAATAAACTATTGAGTAAGAAATCGAAAATGAAGGTATACAAAACAATAATTCGACCGACGATGATGTATGCAGCCGAAACCCTCAGCATGACAAAAAAACAAGAGGAAAACCTTAGAATACAAGAAAGAAAAATACTAAGAGCAATACTGGGACCAAAAAAAAATAAATGAAAATGAATTTAGACAAAGAACGAACCTTGAGCTACTGGAAGAAATTAAGGAAGATATAGTGTGTAAAATAAAACAACAAAGAGCAAAATGGCTAGGACACGTATGGAGATCAGGATCAACTACGACGATATTCTCAATATTGGAATGGACACCAGCTGGCAAAAGAAGACGTGGAAGACCAAGATCTACATGGTTACAAGAAGTTGTAAATGATCTCAACAAGGCGGGCATACGACAGTGGAAAGGAAAAACCAGAGATAGGACACAATGGAGAAAAATAACTGAGAAAATTAAATAAGGAACATGAGGACTGATCTACCTCAAAACATAGATCTAGAGAGCGTAAGCGGCGTAACCCCTAAAGGGGTGTTTAGCCACATATATATATATATATATATATATATATATATATGTATTTATATATCCTATATATACATATATAAAATTCGGACATCAAAGTAAAACTTCTGTGTAAGTGGTATATTTAGTGTTTACTAAAGTTTACAAAAACAAAGGTCACAGTTGCCATTGTCTAGTCAGATTATTTCTGCTTCTTTCTGATGTTCTTGATGGAGAACTGATTTTAGACCGCTGTGTGCTTGCTGCGCTCGTTGGGATCGGTCCTGTAGGCATACGATTGGGCGCAGTCTTTTTCTTTAATTTAATTTCAACGTTTTTTAATCTAGAATTGGTTTTCATGCAACTTAGTATATTTTGTACATACTTTGAAAAATAATTATTGCAGTAGGTTTTTTTATTTTGTGGAGATAGTTTGGTTATCGCAGCATTATCTGCATAGTATAGTACTTTTTAATACTTTTACATAAAAACGTTAAATACATTATTTGGTCCATTACTTAATTTGAAAAATAGGTCCGTTATTTTTATAGTTTCAACATTTTGAAAATTATTTTAAACTGAAAACCAATATAAATAATAAATTCAATCTGAAAAAAAAATTAATAATAATTTCTTTCATAAAATAGTGATTAGATCTGAATACGAATAAATCGTAAGTAACGCCTCTGAGCTTGGTGGACTCGTTTTAATGCCTCTATGTAAACTGGAGGAGAACGTTATTCCTTACTTTAATTTACTTCGGATGGCGAAGTGGTATTATTTTAAAAAGTCCAATTCACACGTCACCAGAAAAGATTCAGAGATCATAATTAGCTCGTATCTATAATACTTTACATCTAATTCAAAATTAACGCACTATATAAACAGAATAATTCAGCGGACAACTCATTCTGCATCAACTACTATTCTACTTTTCCACTCGACTTACACGAACTGAGTATAAAACAAATATTATTAAAACATTCACAGTTCGACTATATTTCTTATGTTCAAATATATTAATATTAAGCTCGGTAAATAGTTCAAGTATCTAGTGGATAGATAAACGCATTTCTTTTTACAAAAACGCAAAAACTTTTGTTGATTAATACTAAATGCACTGGAACTGACCCAATTTTACTTCTAGACTAGCACAAAAGTCATTGCTCACTGGAAGCCATTATTTATACAAAAGCCAATGGTATTATAATAGTCACCTTTCCTTCGTATTGCACACATATATTGGATGTATCTGTTATATGGTTATTTAAGGCAAAATATAAGGTTACTTAAAATGTTGTACGCTCTCACATCTTAGTAAGACCATTACAATTTATAATGTTGAACTTGCGGGTCAGCCTTTTGAGAGCTCTTTTACAACTTAAAACATAGTATCAGGCTTCAAAAAACTGCAATATATCCGTTTAATAGAAATGCATTCTCGAATGAAGATTTTGATGTAGCCAACGTCACAGATATACCTATTGTAGAACAAAACAAAGAAGCCTCAAACACACATATTGAACGGCAACTATCAACTTGTTACTATACTTTCAGAATTTCTTAAGCTAGAACTGTTAGTGCAGCTTTCATCTCTTTATTATTTTCTGTTGAAACTTTTCGATATTTCCAAAGGCACCAGCTAAAAGTGGAAAATCGCGCCGGTAAAAAGCGAGGAAGGTCAAAATTTTTTACTAAAACTCCCGAAAAATAGACTTTTAAGTAACATAAAATAGGCAAGGAAAAGGAAATTGGGCTTAGAAACAAGGTTTTTCACGAAACTGAAACATCTAGCGAAAGTGATTCATTTACAGTTTATACTTCCCATTCCGATAACTTATCTGGTGATGAATGTGCATTTGATGATCTGTGTTTCGAAGACCTCTCTGTAGTTGACTACATTATTGTTAAATTCTGATTAAAAAAAATTTTAAACAAATTGCGAAAAAGGGCAAGGTGATTTAAACGTGTCATTTATGAGAAAGAAGGAATCAACATTATATTTTTCTTTAATTAAGGATATTTTAGGGAACAGCAATTCAGCGTTTTATAAGCAGGCTATAAATTAGCGTCATAGACGACGAACTGACGAAGACTACTCTTGAAAATATTTGTAAACACAATTGAAAGCTTGAGTATAAAGAATACTTAACTAATAGCCCCTTTTTATTATATAGTTTATAAAATAATTTATTATTAATAATTACCAGTAGCAAAAGAAAATTTATGGTGCTTAAAGTGTAAAAGATTGGTTCCATTACCCTACTCTTCATTTTTAATTCTGACTGCAAAGAAGCCTTTAATGAATTAAAAAATATTCTATTATCAGACCCATTTCTTATATATCCAAATTTTGAAGAACCATATTTAGTTACTACTGATGCTAGTGCATTCGCAATTGGAGCTGTTCTATCGCAAGGCCCTTTAATAAAAGATTAACCAATTGATATACCACCAGAACAATATGCAGTGCCAAACAAAATACTCTACTATAGAGAGATAATTATTAGCTATATATGGGCAGTCAAACACTTTAGACGATATATTTTTAGCCGTAAATTCACTCTTATTACCGATCATCGACCACTTACATGGCTTTTCTCGATAAAAGATCCTGGAAGCCGCTTAGTGCGTTGGCGCCGAAAACTCGAAGAATACAATTATAAAATAAAAGACTGCTCAGGAACAATGACAGAAATTCAGATGCCCTCTCAAGAATAAAGATTAACCATTTCAAGGATTGTGCAAACTTCCAATCAAAAATATCGCTACATGCATCGAATAGAGACGAAACGGACATAGAAGAAAACGAGGAAGACGATAATAAAGAAAATATAGCTAGTATATCCGTAGAACTTGATAAGTTTATCGAATTGTATAGAACCAAATCGACAGTAGATTATTCTAAAATTGAAACGTCAAATACGGAATTACTAGATAAATTAACTTCACGAGAAAATAATGAACGATATATTTGAGGAAAATGAAAAATATAATAACCGAAAAATTAACATTGTATCAAGTAAAACTGTAAAAAACAAAAAATAATTTATTATACCATTACCTTTTGATCCTGAACCAGTAATATTACATCTGTTGCTACTTTTCGCAAATAAAGACCAAGTCGACGAATCAAAAACTTATTGTGTCGAAAATAATCTCGAACTACCTATTTTAGAGATATTTTCTTATATTTTGCTGACAAAAAATTAAAATTAAGAATCTGTCAAAATATAATTAAAACAGCCAGCGGAGACGAAATTCCCCAAATTTTAGATCATTACCATTGTGGCAAAAACAATGTACACCGAGGAATAAACGACACTGTCAGAAGAATAAAGAAGAAATACAATTGAAAGAATCTAACAAAAAATGTCGAAAAATTTATAAAAGCATGTGAAATTTTCCAAAAGGTTAGGATTTGCAGAAAAACTTAAGTGGACCATTAGTCATAACAGAAACTCCAAAGACACCATTCGAAAGAATTAATATAGATATTTTCGAATACCCCACTAGAAACTATGCTTTACCTATTCGTGACGAATTAACCAAATTCACACAAGCCTATCCTTTAGATGACAAAAAGGCAGTAACAGTAGCACACTACTACTGTTTTTCCAACATTATGGAACACCATTAAGAATTCGTTATGATTGCGGTTGAGAATTCAAGAATGCTATACTCAAAGACCTATGCGAACTATATGACATAAAACTAACATTTTCTAGTGCTAACCATCCACTAATCTAATCTAATGTATAAACGATTAAATGGATCTGTAGAAAGATTTCATGCTACACTCTCAGAAATAATTCGAGCAAATCAAGCCGAAAACCCCAAAGATCATCCCTTTTCCATACTCCCGTATGCAGCAATATGGTTTAACAAGGTGGTTTTACATCATACAAACTTATATTTGGACATACTGCAGAACGATCACCATAAACTCTATACAATCAAAAAATACTGATGACAAAATATATTAGAGACCTAAATAGTCATATGGAATACTTTTACAAAGTAGCCAGAGCAAAGACGGAAAAAACAGGCGAAAATAAGATTTGGCGAAAATATTTTAGCACAACAACCTGATTTTAAAATCGGTGACAAAGTTTGTGTAAAATAATCCCAAATTAGATCCAAATCAGAAAATGTTTTAATGGACATCTCGAATTTCAAGAACTCTTTACAAATTCAGCAATTATCCTAAACTCCAGAACTAAACAAACTTCCAAAGTAAATTTAGACAGACTAAAACCTTATTTTAAATAATTTTCCTTTACAGATTTTATGAACTCTTTTCAATCGCCCAGTACCAAATCCATCTCACTAATATTAATAACACAATTGGAATATTTTTTCATGAAAAAGGAACTATAAGAATATCTAACGATAAATGGAACTTACTTGTTTACAAGGAATTGTTACCCATCAAATCTACAATATCCAATAATGACAAAATCTTAGAAATCCCATTGGACAAATTTATTAACGCTGATACAAGTGATACACCAAGAAAACTTGCATTTCAAGCCTAAGTACAGACACATGTCAGTCTGCTAAAACAACTTTTAAATTCCGTTAACTTAAAAGAGAAAGAAATACTCCCCTACACAGTACCTTATATTAAAAGCACAAAACGTGGTTTAAATCAATGGTACTGGAACAATATGGATATTTATTAGTGGAAATTTAGACGCTTCCGACGCGAATACTTTAATAAATGTATAAATAGGGTAAACACTAGTGAAACTCAAATTGAAAAACTTTTAAAAAATCAAATATCTGTTACCACTTCAGTAATAAAACTTTTAATTCTACGATCCAAAAATTGCAAATAGACGAAAAAACTTTTAATAAAGACCTAAAAAAATCGAAATTATACTTATGGACATTAGTGACGACATCTCTTTTTACCAAGCATAATTACAAACACTAGATTTATGTGAGTCTTTGGTAGAAAGTTGCGTATTTTTAGAAAATTATTTAAATGATATCTTAAATGCTATCATAGTGTATCGCCTGCAAATTTTACATAGTTCTATTATTTTTCTCAAGACTTAATGGACTCATTAAAAGAACTCTCACAGTCATTGCAAAATAATGTATTGCCTCTACCCACCTACATGTCAAATATACCTCAGTATATTGATGCAATAAAACTTCAAGCTTATCAGCTTGATTCAAAAATCGTTTTCGTCCTCGAAATCCCATTAGTTGATACCGAAATCTATACCCTATATTAATTATATTCAATACCAATATTAGATAATCAAACTGGTTTTTAATATATACTTTCAACTGTTCATAAATATATAGAGCGAAATAATAAATGAACACAGATTAGACAAAACCAAAGAATGTGTGCAGCCATTTTGAAACTTCACAGCGTTCTGCCAAAAACTTGCCAAACGTCGATGCTCTTGGCAAAATGTTACAATGTGAAAGAAATTGACCGAAATTTATGGTTACTAACTATTTGCGATCCATTACCAATAAAAATCAAGTGTGCGAGAAAAGACGTCACTACACAAATAATTAAAACAAATTCAATTTTAAGATTAATTCCCAAATATACCGCATTCATCGGCAGTACCAGAGTTTACGCCAGATACCAAATCGAGAAATATCCAAATATCACCTATAGAAGTCACCCAGTTAACGTAGGCTACAGGTACTGTGACCATTTCGAGACAAAGAGTTACATATCAAAATTAAAACCAATAAAACTCAATAGGATTACGTAAATGATTTAAACTTTGCCCAACCCAAACTAGACCAATATTCAGAAGAACTGAAACATATCATGAAACAACCATTCATCGAGGTCTCAAGACCCAAGAGACCTAATGTACAAGAATCTAAAGAGGAAGCAGAGATGTTAATTACACTTTAAAATTCAAAGCAGAAGCATTGACTTTTTATTAATTAGGGGAGCTGTTATATGAGAAAATATTAACCTTGAACTATTCGCCGATTTTACATTTTATGACGCAATTCCCATAGAAACCACTGACTTGCAGAAGACCCTTGGACCGACCGTTAGCCAACAGCCCTGGGAACAGCAACTCTGCGTTTTATAGGCAGGTTATAAATTAGCGTCCTAGACGACGAAGACCACTCTTAGCTGTTACTTAAACAAGTCAGTTTTGTAGTCATTTTAAATTAATTTAATATTGTATTATTTCAATTGTAACAAATACAGTTATTTTTTTAAAAGTTAAACAGCTATTTAGTGATATAACATCAGTGATATAACAAGTGATGGATTCGACGGTTACTTGAAGGAAATTCATTTACGATAATAATAAAACACAGAAAAATTTGTTTTCAAACATGATAATTCCACAGCCTCCTAAATTATACTCTTTTATTAAAATGCATAAACCTGATCACCCAATAAGACCTATAGTTTTTTTTATATAGCTGCTCGGTCATATAAACTTTCAAAAAAACTGCTAGAGATTATCTTAGAACACACTAAATTTTCACCTAAATTTACCGAAAAAAATGCAATAGAACTAGTTAATAAAATACAACATTTTTAATTACCTAACAACTCCAGATTAATTTCATTTGATGTAAAAATCTTTTTCGCAGTATTCCTCCTGCAGGAACTTTTGATTTTGTAAAAAGCCTTTTAGACCATAATATTACAAATACAATCATTACATCTGAAATTTTACATCTTGTTGAAATTTGCATAAATCAGGACTACTTTGTATTTAATAATCAAATATATAAAAATAACAGTGCAGAACTTATAATGGGTAATCCTCTAAGCTCATTGCTATTAGATATTTTTATGGATCATCTCGAGACAAAGATTTCAAAACATCCTGTATTCAAACAATTGTTATATTGGTGGAGATACATAGACGATGTTTTACATGAAGTAACAGACAACTTGGTCAATTTTTATTGTATAATAATTCACTCCATAGTCATATTGAATTTACAATAGAAACAGAACAAAATCAATCCATTAATTTTTTAAATTTAAAAATCATATACACAATTCATCATCTCATCCTTCACAACATAAACTGGCAGCCTATCATAGCATGTTACGTCGATTAGTAGAAATTCCGATGTCAAAATACAATTTTTGAGACATAATTAAATATCATTTAGCAAATAGCAGTAAACAATGGGTACAACGAACAAACAATCAATAAAATTATAAAGGCGAATAGGAAAATATATTAAAAACAAACAAGAGCCAAAATAAAAAGCACTTACACAGTGGTGTATACAAACTTAAATGTGGTCAAAATGGTAGAACTTTTAACAAACGTATAGGAGAACATTAAAGGGCTTTCAATAATAGGAAAACAGATTCTACATACGCATTTCACCTTCTAGATAATAATCATTCTTTTAATGACGAATTTCAAATTCTTTACATTAAAAATAAAGGCCTTAAGCTATATTTATTAGAATCTATGGAAATAAACAAATTAAAAAACACAGACATAATTCTGAATGATCAACTTGAGACAAACAGTTCTCCCCTCCTCAACTTATTTCGTTAAACACTATAAATCGTAAACACATCAAAAAATAGATCACTTGAAAGTTTTCAGTGCTTTAGTTTTATAGAAACTTTTTTATTTCCTGGGTTTGTCTGTCTATTGTAAATAAAAATACAGCAGTATTGCTTAAACGTTTCGGCAATTTGACATTTTTAATAATTTTAATAAGCACTTTCTTTATAAACATTACATTATACAATTATATTTCATGTTTACACTTTTTAAAAGTTTAACATGGATTTCCAACCAGTTTTTTTTAATTAAGAATCATTTTCAACTATGTCATTTAATTTTATATTGTAAAAACTAATATTAAGGCTTCTTGTTCTAGTTTTTCTTTATTATTTTCCTTTTTCATGACCCATCTGCTGATCTTCCATACAAAAACCACGTGTCGTATTCACCACACCAATAGTTGGTTAAGGGATGTAGAAAGCCTACAAGCATCATGATGATTCTACTTGCTGCTACAAATTTAATTAAACTATTAATGTGATGGAACGTGATCGAGTTTCGTATTTTCCTGGTTTATATGAGCGGGGCTTTGTTGTAAGTCTCTCTGGTTTAGTTGCTTTTGGTAAATTTTTATAAACCGAGTTACCGTAGGCAGAGTCCTGATTGCCTAGAGAAAGCAAATGAAATTAAAGAATTGACCAATTAGCGGCACAGCGCAGAAGAAAATTTAGACGATTACACTTAAATTATTATAAAATTATTTAATTACATATTTAAAAAAAGTATGGTAATTTGTTTTTTTTTTTCATTTTTAAAATTTCTTATTTTGTCCAATCCTTTTTATTTAGTTTAATTATAAATTAGTACTTGTTTTAAATTTGTTTATATTTTAAAAACATTCCTTATAAAGTTTAAATCTCTGTAATTACTTTGATTTGTTATATGTCAACAAGAAGCTGCTGCTGTGCACCTGTAAAAATACCTGTAGAATATTCTTTAACAAACAACTAAATAAAAAACTTAATTTCTCAAACGCTTACCGCCCTCTTGGTCTGTTTGAACGACTCTTAAATTTTAATACCGTCAGAGTCCGTATTCAATTTGTCAAACAAGGGACATTAAAACTAACAGGAATATCTCGACACGAAAATAATGACCGCAACAATGGGAAAGAAGACGGCTTTGTAAATTAAAATGAAAAATATTACATGTTGAAACAGGGACAAAGCACAATAAAAGATAATAATTTAGATAAGAATATGAAAAGTTTCTGACCAGTAAAATTAAGATAGAGAGATATAGTCAGCCTACAAATACTGGAACTATAGGAACGGATCTCTGAAACAGCTTGACAAAAACATAAAATCAACTTGGGATCTTGAACTGAATATTATTTGATTTTTCCTTTGAATTATCATACTCCCGATCAGATCGTATTAGATATCTATTGATTTTTCTGCATTTTGTATTCTTCTTTTTCAATATTTACTTCGTCTTTTTCTGCCTCTCAATAAACTATGATTTTTGTCATAACAGTGGTTATCTAAAAATCTTAAAATAATAGTTAAAATTACATTGTGTTAACTTCATTTTTCATTTAACTATATGGTTTTGTTTATTCTACAGTATCCATTTTTTAATTGTATCCTCTTTTGATGATGTTTTGTCGAATATACCATCTTACATCAAAATAATATATACCGTAACACAGAATAACACCAGTATTGTTTTTTTCCAAAACAGAAATGTTAACCTATTTTTATGTAGTTAAAATATATGTGTATGTCTTGGTTTAGAAAATGGAGAAAATTCGCGTCTTTTAATATTTTAATTTTTTTACAATAGGGTTTTACTCAGTAGTTTTTAAAGAATTGCGAACGAAAATTTCAAATTTAATTAGAACTTACCTGCATTGATTATTCAAAATTTGATTGCTGATGCAACTAATTTATTCAAAATTTCAAATGAAAATACGTTTAATTCAACGTTTCAATGACCACTTTGGAAATGGTTTATTCAGTGGTAAAAGATTTGCACCTATTAGATATTTATTTTGTAAAACTTATCGATGGAATCTCACAAACAGTCTTTGCTATTTGCTATTTCTTAAAAAACATGAAGGGGCGTTTCTTAAGTAAAAATGCCCAACCAATTTTAACAGTGCATTGATAATTTATTTACACTTGTGTTCTCCAGTCATAAAGTCAAAAAAGGTAAGGAAATTCAAATTCAGACTATGGAATATTTTGTTACAAATTCAACTGGCCTCAAGCAAACAGTAGCAGAACAAAGAAGAATGTCACTCGAGATTATACAAAAAGCAATACAAATTTTGGCGTATTCTATTGCGACTTTTTCAGATTCATTACGGTTTTCTAATCCCAGATTACATTCTATAGCTTATTCCTTTCTAAAAGGTCTAATAGTTTTAAGACTAAACCTTCCATGTAGCTCTTTGACGGTAACTTTTCTTTGATTAATATAAAGAACCGCACATTTGCCAGGCTATCGAACTGACATAAAATTTGCTCTGCAGTTTCTTCCTTTAGGTAACAGAATCTGCAAAGATTGTTGTCTACCAAACCCATATTTTTCAGCTTCTATTTAGCTTACAGTATCCTGTTACCAGATCTGCTACTGTTTTGACTGTTTTCTTGTCTTTGGTTATTACAGCAGACCTTAATAGGTCTGCTGAATTTTCGCGAGCGTTCTATAATTAACTGTTTCATGTCTCTTTTTCCTGTCGAATTCCTCGACCATTCGAAAGATTTGTGTGCTACCCACTTTCTTGTAGCTATTATTGTTACTGCCTTTGCAACGCCACAGAAGGGTTCCAGTCCAATAAATAGCATTATTCAGCCTTATTGGCAATTTTATCTGCTGTTTCATTGCTCTAATGAACCTCGTGCTTTGGTACCTATTCTACCATAATCTTGCAACAGTCTCCTAGTTTATTTAGGGCACCCACACAATCCTATACTAGCTTAGAATTAACCTTTACAGAATTTGGTGCTTTAAGATGGTGATTAAACATTGGTAGGTAGATTGGATTGCCGTTATTTCGGCTTGAAAAATTGTGACATCTTTAGATAGACTTACCGGGAAATGTATCCCTTGATGATTCTCTACTGTACCGGCTCCTACATCCTCTGATGTTTTTGAGCCATTAGTGTACCACGTACCTTTTACTTATATGGGAACGTATTTTTTCCAGTCTTCCCTATCTGATATATTCATTTCGAATTTGTTGTCAAAGCTATATTTCGTAGCTGTTGCATCGATAAGTTGCCTTATTACGATATCTGGTTTTAGCTTCTCCTCGATTATATTTCTATTGTCAGCAATACGCGTCTGTCTTATATCTTGATGACTATATATTAACTTGTGCATCACAAAGTTGGCTTGGTCCTGTATAAAAATATGAAGTAGTGGAACATTTAGCATGACGTCCAACGCCACTGAACGAGTTGTTTTTATGGCCCTCCTGATACACAGCCATGCTAATATTTGTGTGTTAATTAGCAGCCTTATTGCTCCCACTTGTTGCGTCTTTGTCCACCACGTCACTGATCCATAGGTTATCATTGGCACAATAATTTTTGTGTATAACCATACGGACATTTTAGTATGCCCATAGTAGCTTTCTGTACGGTTTTCAGTAACTGAGTATCCTCTAAGCCTATGATTAAACTATACCCCTAAGTATTTTGTGTCTTAAGTATTGACTGTCAGGCTATGTTGTTTACACCAGTTATCAACTATACTAAGGGTTGCTTGCATTCTCCAAAATACAACCTGGGCGAATTTGCCCCTGTCGATGATTGCAATATCGTTAGCGTATCCTAGACATCTCTTGTCGATAGCTTTTTAAAAAGGTTGTCTACCAAGGTTGCCCAACGTAGAGATAACAGAACTCTTTCTTGTGGACAGCCTTCACCTGCTCTTGTTTTGATGGTTGCTTTACCCAAAGTGAATATTACTATCTCTTTGCTCAATATTAATTTTTAGGCAAGCCTGTTTAGATTATGCATTTTTAATGGTAATGTACATATGTATACACAATTTTTGTTATTAAGTGAGGAAAACCCGAATATTTTTTAAAAATAGCATACATACAGTGTGCAAAAAATTAATGTATGGTATTCTTATGTATGTATGATATTCTCGGAAATGCGATTGGTAGGTCTTTATTTATGAAAGAAAACTTGGCAATAGACAGATTTGCACAAGCAGTATAATTGCATCATGTTTTTCAAAATATTGGACTATAGTTCTTAATCAGAATTGATTATGGATTAGATCAAAATAAACAGTATTTGAGCAATAAATTTTAAAAGATAAAAATATTTACTAAAAGACTTCCTCTTGGATACAAAGTGGGCTTACGTTTTCCATTTTTTATGATATTTACGAGAATAAAGATCTGAACGATGCAAATATTTCAAATTGGCACCTTTATATGTAGCTTAAATTGTGTTAATATAAATAAATAAAACTCCAGCCAAAACATTAAAACATACAACTAACGAAAAGATAAAGGTTATTCATTTTTTAAGTGGAGGCCCAGCAATACATTTATTAGTGGCAAACAAAACTAGGTTAGTGTTAGGTATCTAACATACCAATTAGGTTAAAACAAAGTTCTTTTTTTAATCTTTACTACCTTTAAAATCTGTAATAATTATGTATATTCGAATTAGAGGTTTTTTTATGCTGTTTTTTATCTGCCCCTATCTTTGGTACACATACTGGATTGGCGAAGTTTGTGTTAATTATGTTTTCCTGTGTGTCAGTTTATCGTTTTTCATTGGTCTACTAAAGTTTTTTAGTTGGTCGAGCTATATTAAGGTTTTAAACCTTAACCTATTTGTTCTCCTTCTTCTTAGGGTGGCGTCTCTCTACGGAGGTTGGCAATCAGAATGGCTATTTTTACTTTTGAACTTGCTGCTTTAAACAAATTTATTGATCTGCAATAATAACAATCACGTAGATTCTTCAATCAAGAATTCTGCCTTGGGCCAACAGATCTTCTTTCTGGATCCTTTCTCTGTATTATAAGTCTCAAAATTTCATATTTTGGTCCCGTTATCACGTGGCTCAGGTAATCTAGTTTTCTGGTTTGTATAATGATGATTAGTTCTGTTACCAACTCTCTGCAGTACTTTGGTATTTGTAATTTAATCAGTTCATGATATTTTTAATGCCTTTTGCTACAACCAGAGTTTAAAAGTCTCGATTCTTTTTAAATTACATTTTTGTAAATATCCAAATCTCAGCTAGATATAACAATATTGAAAATATATAACATCTAATGGTACGTAGTCTGATTTACAAATCAAAATTTCTGCATGATTGAAGTGGCTTCATTCTTATAAATGCTGATCTGGCAGTCTCTATTGGTCTTTTTATTTCTGCAGTATAATCATTAGTTTCATTGATCAAAGTTCTTAGGTACTCATATTTTTCTACTTGTTATGTCACGTTACCATTAATTGCCGATAGGTGATGTATATTTTGTGGTCTTTTTGAAAATAGCATATATTTTGTTTATTTAACGTTAATAGTATGTAATTCCCATCTCAGCACTATTCCTACTTAAGCTTTTGATTAGATGTTGTAGAGCTTCTATATCCGTTGCAATGATTACAGTGTCATCTGCATATCGTAGGTTGTTAATTAATTTTCCATTAAAGGTAACTCCCGCTTTGATGTTAATGTGTGTTTTTTAAACACACATTAACACACACTAATATAAGTTAAACAAAAGTGGCCACAAAACGGATCCCTTTCTAACTCCTCTACAGATATTCAGTTTTTCTGACTCTCGCTTATCAATTTCAACTATGGCACTTTGGTTGCAATATAATGTTTTTATTATCTGTATGATTTAACTGTCAATGAGCTTATTCATTAGTATTAATATTAATTTTGCATGTCTTACTTTGACAAATAGTTCTTTTTGAGTACCCATTCCATTTCGGAATCCAAACTGCGTCTCACTTATATCCTTCTCTAACTTTTCAAAGGTTTGTTTTGTGTATTACTTTAAGCAGTACATTTAAAGTATGAATCATGAGGCTTAGTGTTCAATAGTCAGAGCATTATTTTGCTGATTGTATTTTAGGGACGGTTACAAACGTTGACTTGCAGCCACTCTTGCGGTATTATTCCCGTATCGTACACCGTGTTGAATAAATCTGCTAATACTTTCAAGTTATCCTCTTTCAGTAGTTTTAACAGTTTTTCAGGTATTTCATTTAATCCAGTCTTTAGAATTTTTGACAGCATATTTTATTTTATCTATTTATCATTTCACCTCTTTCATCTTGGAAAAGTTCTCTAACGTACTCCTACCATCTTCTTAATTTTTGGGTAAATCTATTAGCACTAATACTTTCTTGGGGGACAGAGTTGCTCGCGTCCGTGGTCTATCGCAACGTACGATCACACGTGTCCCCTGGGTAACGCTAAATGAGCAGCAGCGATTCGTCGTTACGCGCGCTGATCCATGAGTGTACGAATCCCTACTGGAAACGGCCCTTCTCAGGGCAACGACGCAGACCTCAAAGTCATCTTCTGGAACGCTGGAGGTCTAAGCAACAGACAAATTTTTAGAACTCAAACGAAGCGTTCTCGAAAAGAACGTTGATATATATGTCATTGTAGAGGCAGTTAGAGGCGTTACCGACACACCTCATCTCTACTCTACAGTTAACTATTCAACCCATGTGCTGCAGAGGAGTCGACAAGTAGCGTCAGGAATTATCATCGGAATCAAAACCCCTCTAGTATGCAAGGCTAACATAATCCACGAAATGCAGGATAGAGACAAACTGGAAATGTTCAAGGTCGAAGTCTGGAAAAACTCGAAACATGTCACCCTTTTCTTACTCTACAATCCGCCAGATAATATACCTGCATTGGAATTGGTAGAGCAACAAATGCAGCCAAGTACCATCATAATTGGAGATTTCAATAGTCCATCCACGAGATGGGGCTACTCTAGAACCACCAACGTTGGGAAATACCTCGAGGACTTCCTGGATACCAACTATCTCGATGTAGTGAACACCCCACCTACGTTCTTATCGTTTACAGGAAGTCAAACAAGGCCCGATCTTGTCGTAACGCACCCTCACATTACAGGGAAGATCAGTGTAACTCTCCTGGACGACGCAGCAGGCTGTGGTCACCGCGCTCTGCTAGTGACATGCAAACTGGTAAAGGACAAAAAAAGCCCAAATCGCGCCCCGCGCTGAAATTTTAAAAAGACGGATTGGAAAAAGTACAGGGAATGCACAAATGAAGTCCTAACTCAACTAATACTACAAGAACCAGAAGAAGCAACAAAGAAAGTAAGTGAGGCCATACTTAAATGTGCAAAAAAGTGCATACCGCGAGGTCAAATTAAAATGTATAAGACTTTCTGGTTCCCAACGCTATCCAAATTGAAAGCTGCCAGAAATAAAGCCGGAGGAAAAGCTGAAAAATCCAGGCAAATGAACGACTGTATAGAGCTTCGAAAGAGGCAAGCGGTGCTAACTCAAGCCATTAAGTCAGGTAAAAGAGAAGCTTTCAAATCCTTTCTTGCTAAGCTCGATTTCTAAAAAGATGGCGTCAAATCGCACAGGTTCGTTACTACGCTAAACAATGATGAAAACAAGCAACAGCAAATGCCAATGAGCGGCATGGCTAGAGAACTCACTACACATGCCGATATAGCAAACGAACTCTGTAAGCACTACACTAAAGTGAGTAATATTAAAATAAATAAGAGGGAGAGAGCAAGCCTTATCTCCCTCCCCGGCGGATGAGCAAAAGTATAAACGACATGTGTTCAGGAGATTTCTCGATGTTGTAGCTGGAAGCGGCTCTCTCTGACACAAAAAACGAAAAAGGTAGCAGGGATTGACGAGTTGTACCCGGAAATGCTTAAATATCTGGGAGCCGCAGCCAAAGGCACCATTCTGAATTTGATTAACCTATCATGGAATTCAAGAGTCCCAGGTCAGTGGAGGAAGAGCGAGGTCATACCCACCTTAAAGAAAGGAAAAGACTCGAGCCTGACTGATACCGGCCAATATCCCTCACAAGCTCCTTATGCAAAGTATCCGAAAAAATGGTTTTGGGCAGACTAACAGAGGCTGGGCAGAGCCTTAACCCATCTTGAACTGATTGACGACGCTCAAGCTGGCTTCAGGAAACACAGGAACACCATGGACCATGTAGTCGATTTTGCCCAAAAAGTCAAGGATGCTTTCCACCGTAAGATGTCAACAGTAGCAGTGCTAGTAGACCTCAAAGCTGCATACGACACAGTATGGAGTGGTTTGCTGTTACACAAGATAGCGAAGTCCGGAGTTGACGGCAAACTATTCAATTGGGTAAAATCCTTTCTCGGGGAAAGGTATCAGAGAGTCAAATTTCACAACCACTGTTCCAAATTCAGACTGCAAAGACAAGTTCTGCAACAAGGAGCTGTCATCAGCTGTCAATTGTTCAACTAAATGATAAACGATGTGCTCGAAATGATTAGAAAGACACCTGGTGTGGAAGTCCTCCTGTATGCTGATGACCTCCTAATATGGGCATCAAGTAGCAGTCTGAGAGCGCTCGAGGAAGTAATGAGCCAGGCTCTGAAAAATGTAGAAAAATGGGCGGATAAAAACTGCCTAACAGTCAGTACAACCAAAACCGTATATCAAGTACTTAGCCTTTCAACAAAACAGACTGCTGTCAAGCTGACGTATAAAGGAGTTGATCTGGAAAGACAGGACGTAACAAAATACTTGGGGGTGTACATAGATAAGAAAATGACGTGGAAACCTTAAATCGACGACATTGCAGAGAAAGCCACAAAAAGATGTCGACTGCTCAAACGTCTCACAGCAACAAAGTGGGGCGCCACGCAAGATGTCCTGGTAGCAACATACAAAACCTATGTCCGGCCGATATTAGAATATGGGAGTGAAGCTACAATAACTGCGAGTACAAACACCACCTCCAAGCTTGAAGTCGACCAGAACACTGCCCTTCGCGTCATCACCGGTGCTCCAAAATCAACACCGATTACATCAATGGAAGCCCAGACTGGTATTAAACCAATACAATGCCAAAGAGAGCAATACGCGTTAACCTTCTGGGAAAGGCAAAGACGAATACTTCCACAAAAATGGGACGAATATAGACAAGCAGCCTCACGTCTTAAAACACAAACCACTCCGCTTTCAGTAGCAAACCAAATCATGGAAAAATACCACATTGTCCTGTCGGAAGCCACCCCCTTCCCAGCGCAAACCACACTGGCCCGCTGTCTACCAAACGCAGAATTACTGCTTGAAAACCATAACGACCCGAAGCACTTTGGCACCGACTGTGCCAAAACAATATCTGGCCGCGTCCAACTATCGAACTTGATGGAAAAAGGGTGGCTGATTACTCTACAATGGATCCCTATTCATGTCGGTATTGAAGGAAATGAAGCGGTGGATGAACTTGCAAAAGAAGGCACTACTCTTCCACAGCCCCCTAGCTTTCAATCGTACACATCAGCAAAGTCCACCATTAGAAGAGGAATCAAAGCGAAGATAAAAGAGCAGCAAATACAAGCCGGTGCTGGAAAATCTTGGGCCCACCTAATAGAGTCACCAATCCCTCGCAACTTGCCGAGACCCATTAGTGTAGCCGTGTTCAGAACAACTACGGGGCATGACTACCTGGCCTCCCATCTACATCGCATCGGCGTCCGCGAAAATGACAACTGTCCACTATGTGATCAGCCCCAGATGGATGCTGCTCACCTTCCAGAGTGCCCAGCCCTGAAAACAGACCCACCCGAGGAGGATGAAGATCGCCTACGAGAAACGGCTCGTCTACACTGGTCAGCGCGCCACCAAATGGCTAACATGCCAAGGGTGGGCGTTGGCTAGTAAGTAAGTATGTAAGTACTAATACTTTCTTGTCTTTTATGTGTCTATCTTTTTCTATTTATTTCGGCCACTTTTTTTATTTTTTTGTGCATATTTCTTATATCATATTTTGTTTCTGGTTCTTCTACGTCTTTATATTGTTTTATCAAACATTATTTTCTTAGCACTTTTGATTTTTACTGATGATATGAATCCGTTTTGGATTAGTTTGTAAAATTTTAATAACAATTTTACACCATTTTACAAAAAAAAAGTTTTTACTTCAATGTGAGCTTGTTACACTGTGGTATACAGCCACTGGGAATTTTGCTTTTAAATTATAACTCAAAAGTTAATATTTTAATATAAAGTGGAAATTAAATTTAATTAGATACGATAAATATACCAAATAGACGATTTACATGAAAACCAAATATAATAGAGTACCTAACAGAGTGTACCAATTTATAACCCAAACCTTATTTACTAAAATAAAAGTTATTATGTCACAAAGAAAATATTCGTGTACAATGGAGACCTGCTAACAGCTTAATAAAATCTATCTAAAAAAAAGAGAATAAATAAGAATAACAAGATTGGAGTCAAAGGCCCAGGTCTAACCTACGGCAATTACCGATAATCACTCACAGTCAAAATGAAATCATATATATATATCATCCATGACTAATTTTTATTTTTTGTCACGTGTAAAAAAATATAATGGTATATGTTTATCTAAACGTATGATTCTTTGGAACGATTCAGTAGATTTGGATACACAACACATGGCTTAATATATAAATCCACCTCTAATTCGGTGCAGGTTTCTTACGGTAGTTAATACAGCAGCGTAAGTTTTTGTTGTAATTGGCGAGCGGGCAATTAACGTGTCTCGACTTTTGGGTAATTTTGGTGGCATTTTAGGTCACCTGCCATACTACCAGTGGCGGCTAAAATATTAAAAACTCGATTATTGGCGATTATTTGGAGAATAAATGAAGTTAGAAATCGAAAACCTTAAAAATAAAATATGTTTTATTATAATTACGGTTTATTTAAAAAAGAGGATAGTATACCTTAAGAGGATAATATACCATAAACTTTTATATTAAAAAAATTAAGACTATAATCTGCGATACAAAATCAGTTTAGTGGAACAAGTTTTTAATATCACTGAAATTCATCAAAATGCGTTGGTTACAAGCTTTTGCCATTTTCTGTAGAAATGTAAAGGAATATGACAAATAGGACTGCTTGTTAAAAAAATAATATTTAGTTTTGAATGAGCACCTATACCTATATTTATTTATATAAACCTACATTATTGACAAAGATAAAAAAAATGATTTTTATTTTTGTCGTTGAAGGCAAGTTTAAATAAAGTTCCCTATATTCTGGTTTAAGAATATAAGCACACATATCACCTAAGTTGTTTTTTTCTTTATTTACTGGCAAAAGATTCTTATACAACACTAGAAGACTTTTAATTGGAATGGCAATTGTTGGCAAAATATGATTTCTAAATCCTCTTTCTTTTTTAGCCAAGAGATGAGTAGCCCAACGCCGCAATACATTGTAGCTTTCTTAATATAATAGAGGTGTAGAATCATCACTGGTAATTTTGTACCAAATCGCTTCACTTATTTTAGTTTTGCTTTTAAGTAAAGCTGAATCGACTATAGTTAAGTATTTAAAATCGGTCTTCTCAAGGAAACACACAATAAATGGCTAGGAGGGTCTTGGATTGGTTTTAACTTTAATCCAAACTTTTGAATGATATACTGATGCTGTTTTATTCTTACGCTTAATAAAGGCGAAATCACTATTGCAGGGTAAGAAGCTGTGTCCGCTGATTAAAAACATTTGATCTACAGATGTAAAATATCTCATAGTGACCAGGTACTGGTATAATGTAATACTACGCCAGATTTAATTTTGTCCTATACATCGGTCTAACTAAACAATACAGTGTTCTGTCTGTTTTTCCTATAAGTTTAAAGTTAGTGGTAATATACTTCAGAAGGCAGCATGCTGTTTCAGCCAAACATCTTTGTGTTAAAATTTTATGCCATAGGTACGTAAAACCCTGGTTTGTACCCATATTATGTATTGCTTGATTATAACATGAATATTGACGTTAGTAGAATGTATTACAATGATTTAACGTCGCACAAAACGGTACCTGCTATAGATTTGTACATAGAACAATATTATTGGGATTATTTTAAGCTAATTCTATATCCTCATTTAAGGTAGTATATTCTTGTTCTGCTTTTGCGTGATGTAGCTTGCTTTAGATTTGAAGTTTCTGCATTTCGGCCTCAGATTTGGCATATACAAGCTTAACATAAAACCTATCGTATCTCTCGCAAGTGCCCGATCTGTGTGTGCCAAATCTCAAGTTAAATTCAAAGTTAAACATGTATCGGTATAGATTTTCACTGCACTAAAAATTGTGAAATTTTGCATTAAAAAGTAGAAACATGTTGTTTATGGATAGGTCTGGATACAAAATAAGCTTTTGAGTGTTATTTCTGAAATAGTGACTCACTTCTTTAGGAAAAGATTTAATGTGCTCTCTTACAGCTACTTTTACTGCGTCGGACGTTGCATGTCTTCTATTTTTATGTTTTCCCTTTTTCATCAGATAGTGTTTCATTAAACTTAATTTTTTCGTGTAATTTTTGGAGACGTTTGTGCGTAACTTTTATTATTAAACACAGTTTTTTGACATACACGTATATTTGTGCCTGCAACAGGCAACTTATAAGTAAACACACAGTTTCGTCGCGATTCACCTTCAGGAATATATCGTCTTTTCACATTTACCTATTTCATGTATTGGCGTACCAACATTGTTTTTCTATCGTAACTAACACTGAAGAAGATTTTAATGTTTTTGTTCCAAGTTAATTTTGTTGCACCAAAAATTTAATGTGATATAAGGTAGATTGCTCAAATAAATTAATTTTAATCAAATGAAAGGCAGATATCGAGCATAGTTTATTAATTAAATATTGCCCAAGTACTTTCGCTTCTAGAGCATCTTCAGGGGCATTTCGTCAAATTTTGGCCTATCAAACAATCTATTGAGAATGTCATTAACATAAAATTATACATTAACACTACACGATACAAGGAAAAACAGTTTAAAATTTTAAAAAACGGCGAAGCTACATATTGGTTGACATCAGGAGAGAAAGATTCTCTTTTTATTCTTGTTATATATGTATTATGTTATTGTATTGTAATCTGTTCGTGAAATAGTGCCATTAAGTATCGTTCAAAATCGTTTTTGTGTATTGTAGAAGTCGGTTTTCATTCTCTTTGTAAACTGCTCTAAATGTTCTATTTTGTGGTCTTCTTACCAGCTTCTTTGTTTCATTTCTTATTTTTCTATAGGCTTCCCTGGATTCTGGATTATTAGATGTTTTATACTTGGGGAAGACCTCACGTATTTCTTTACATTTATCTTTTATTCATTTTTTTAAACTGTGTTGTTTTTTGTTGTGTTTCGCTTGTTGTCTATGATTATACGTTTTTCTAAAGCTTGGATTTCTGCCTCATCAATCTTCTTTTAAATTATTTTCTAGCTCTCATTTATATCTTCGATGTAATTTTTTAAAATTTTAGTTGTAACTTCTCCGACAGCTACCTTTAATACATTTATCTAGTAGAGTCATTCTATATAAAGGCTTATGGTAAACAATGTATTGCTAATTCTCAGCTCGTTAAAAATACAGAGCTTAGTCGTAAGTTTTAGTTCTCTATTTGCGTAAATAAACTCTTTATTGAATCTTTGTTTTGCTCCTGGAAATAATATAAGGATTAAGGCTTGTAAATCAAATACAGAAAACATTTTGGGAAATAATTTGGTTTTGCATAATATGAATTGTAATACTTTAACATGGTTTTTTTGGTGTCATACCATTTATACGGATGTAAATTATTTTTAAAAAACTTTTATGACTAGTCGGTACTAATTAGGGTACGTTTTGACGTGCTCTGTTTGTCTATTTTAATATCTTTATATTATATTTATATATTGCACGACTATCAGGTGAAAATTAAATTACAATTTGGAAAGTTAATTTGGTCTCTGGATTTTGGATGGGCAGTGGTAGAAGGAAGAAACGAAGTACTAAGGTAAGTTAGCTTTAGTACTCTGCGCACTATCCTGTTTGCTTATAGTGCTCGGTATTTGTTTGCTTGTCGCAGACACAAAATAAATTAAATTTATTTATAAGAGTAAAGTCTGTATTTTTGATTAATATTTGTGCTTGATAAATTGTAAAATTGGTTACTAGTACTGTATGAGTTTCAGAGGACAGTCTGGGTTAAGGGGTGCAAGCTAATATAGACTTTTAGATAATAAAACAAAAATATCCTTTAACTTTTATAAAATTAAACTATTTAATTTGCTTTTACATTATCTTTTTTTAATTAAATAGGATCAGTTAGATGTATCCGCTAAAGCTATCCATTAAAGTCTGTGCTTTCATAACGACTGGAATTTTAACTTAACCTAACTAATTGTAGTTACACTTATATCTGATAAAGAGTTTGTTATGTATAAAGAATATCTTATGTTCTCGTGCTTAAATTCTAATAACGTCATTAACGGTTTCCACATCTCAGCCCTTGGGTAGATTTTCATTGTGGATATACCACGGTGCGTTAATTATGACTTATAATCGACTATGCATTATATTCTTCTGGATGTGACTATCCGTTACGAATGTTGGCGATCATCATGGTAATCTTAATCTTATCTGCAGCAGCACGGAAAAGCTGCACAGATGTTGCCTTAAACCAGATTCTGGGGTTCTTTAACCAAGATTTTCTTCTTCTTCCTAGACCTCGTTTTTCAAATATTTTTCCTTGTAGGATGGCTTGAAGGAGAGCATGGCTTGTTAAACTATGCATATAGCAATAGATATTCATATTACCTACACTGGTATACCTGCATAATTAAATATAGTAAGTCCGAACTTGTCTTTTATCTACCAAGTCTACTGTTTTTAGAATAAAATGTTAAAGACATTGTGTATAATGACAGGCAGCGATTATCGAATAATCATCTTAAAATTTTTAATCTTATCGAAATATTTAAGATATTTCGGATGAAACCGATAATATTTTAGATACCACTATGACGAACATAAAACAAGCTTTCTAGTAAGTTATTAATTACATAATAAATAAATAATAAGGTTGTATTTAATAAAAATTTGCAAGATAGAACACGTATATTTAAAAAATATATAAATCAAAAAGAAGCTCAGCAAATTTGAAAAACATTGCAAAATTCAAGAATACATTAAAATAGTCTGCAAAGTATCAAAATTGTTAAAAAATTCCTTGTAGTAAGATTACTCAGGATTTGATGTTTGATTATAAGAATTGATAATCACCATTCTACAGAATAACTTGCTTAATAAATGAATCTTATGGACAGAATATGACGCGGATTTAGAAGACATTATTATATATTTCCTTGTTTCACCACTTCACTATTTGTTGTCCCCAGGTAGTTGTTTGTTAAGGGTTTATAAACTGAATATTTATAAAAACATATCGACTAAGATTTGGTAAAGAAATTTATTTCACTTTACATGATTTTATCTAGAAAAGATGCCAATAAATAAGACGTAGGTGGATAATCTAAGAGATACTTTACAATTTTTTTCAGAGACTTATTGGCATTTGAACAAGAGGTTATCCGCTGGCCAATGGTATATACAGAAAGCAATCCTCTAGAAACAAAAACAAAATGCAACTAATCTCAGAGCAGGCTACAATCGATCCACAAAGGATTGTCGAACAAAAGATAATGATGATAAATAATAATAATAATACTATACTCGTATGGTAATTATGGTAATATATGGTAGGCGATGGTAAGAGCAACTCAACTCAACTTTGGTAAAAGAAAAATTACTCCCCATAAAGGCACAAAATCCGAGCAGTCCAGTAGAGAGAGAAACATAATACTCCAGTCGTCCGAGACGAAAATGCCACTTAAACTCTGAAAATTATACGAACAAACTGGATTTTGCTAATCACATTAATTTTGGAACCTCAAAAAAGATACAAAAAAGTTAGGACTTGCCTATTTTACACCCGCAGGGGGATAAAAATGCAAAAAAATCAATTTACCAAGAATCTGTACATCGTATAAAAAAATGTGCTGGAATAATTGTAAACAAAAATATTTTTTGTGTAAGGATTTTTTGTGTAGAATGAACCGTTTTCTTAAAAAGAACGCTTGAAGCGACCTTCGATTTTGCATGGCAGTTACGCTCGCGAAATCAATGTTCATAAACATTTGTACCAGCTCGACAATAAAAATCCGATATCTATTGATTCAAGTAACCTATCGACAAAAATCAAGATGAGTTTTAAAGGTAAAGAGTTCAGCTTTTGTATGCAGTTTTTCTATTTGCCGCAAATAAACTTAGATTTTATACAGGTGTTACATAATTAAACGTGGCGCGATTATTGCCATTTTTTATGATTCTCGCGAGATCAATACAATATATCCCTTTTACTGACTGGTCACTATAAAGTTTTGATTACTAGAGCCTAACCTTTAAAACCTACAGCATGAAATTTTAGTTTTGAGTTTTGGCAACAAATATGAAGCATTGAAATATGCTTAAAAGACGCTGGATTGAAACTTTCACACAAGAACGAAACTTCTGTAATAAACTATACCCAAAACCGTCTTTTTAAATACATTTCCCTTGACGTGTAATCGTTTATAATTGAAAACATTAAATTCTGCGTTTTTTATTCATATTTTAGATGCCTCATATTTGTTGCCACAACTCAAAATTGAAATTTCATATCACAGGTTTTAAAGATTGATCTCTAAAAATTAAAATTTTACAACAGGTTAATGTAAGTGATCAATTTTATTGATCTCACGAGAACCGTACAAAATGGTAATAATCGCGCCACGTTAATATATTTAACACCTTTATAAAACCTGAGTTAATTTTTGGTAAAATACAAAAACTGCATACGAAAGCTGCACACTTTGACTTTAAAACGCATCTTGATTTTTGTTGATATGGCATTTGGATCAAAAGATATCGAATTTTTACCGTCGAGCTGATACAAATTTTATTGCCGATATTTCCAAATCGAAATCGAACATTTCCCTCATTATCAATACCTTCCTGATAGAATGCTTGAAAACGATTGCTGTAAGCTATTCTGGGAATTCACTGTGTTTACAGACCAACAAGTGGCACCTAAAAGATCGAATGTCATACTATGTAATAAACCATGCAAACAACACTTATAGATGTGGCAATACCTAACAGTAATTATCTGCATGTTAGATACAACGATAAGATCGTCAAGAACAGAAATATGGAAATACAAATTAGAAGACAATGGAAACAGCTGGGTCTTAATGAACAGCTGCGTCTTAACAAATATCTCAATAGGAGCATGTAGAAGGTAATAGAACTGTCAACATCCTGTTGCACAAGAAATTTTTTTGGAGATATTCCGACGTACTCATAGAGCTCGATAACACGGAAAGAGGTCAATCATTTTGATACGAAGGTATCTTAGTAGATCAGTCTCTTTTGAGAGAGTGCAAGCCGTATGACTAAGATCGGGAAATATATACTACATAATATTATAATAATGAATAATAATATTGTTGAGATCAATTTAAAACTAAACGTTTTTACAGCTCGATAGTCGGTGTTTTATTATTTTCAGAAAGGTGACATATTGCGTAACAGGTAAAATTAGAAAAAAAAAAAGAAAAACTTAGTTTATCTCGTACTAGTTGCTTACTATAGTAAAATAGCATGTATTTTCGAAATATGAATTAAAACGTATGCTTAATTTAGATTTTAAAAAGTTTTTATGACTTATCAAAAAGACATGTCATATGCCCCCTTTTTTTAGCTATGATGTGTGTGTCTAGTCGACACACATGGGAAACACAAATTACAAGTATGTATCTTGTTTAAATTAATCCTTAAGATGTATTAGTTTTATTGTATTATA
Source organism: Diabrotica undecimpunctata (assembly GCF_040954645.1). Classification (NCBI taxonomy): domain Eukaryota; kingdom Metazoa; phylum Arthropoda; class Insecta; order Coleoptera; family Chrysomelidae; genus Diabrotica; species Diabrotica undecimpunctata. The sequence goes on from NC_092807.1 coordinate 82,964,408, forward strand.
CATTTTAAACATAAATGCAAGATTTTCTGACAAACTGTTTTAGCTGCGCGTTGACAAATTTAATATATAGCTATTACTAATAGCTTTTCATGTCTGGACTGGAGACAGAAAGTGGGCACATGCACTTAATTCGCACTCCTACAACTTTCTGGCGAATGCTTGTGAGAAGTCGACCGAATTAATATATTGTACGTATCTGCTTGAGTAAACGTTTTCATATTTTCTGGAAACTACGGATATATTTCATGTGTACATTAATTGCCCATTACGTGTCCCAAAACCCGAGCCTAAGACACACATCATGTAAGTTTAATTTTAAGTTGCGACTTAGTAAAAACTAAATTGTGGTTTTAACTTTGCAGATATATTGAACTATATTTACAAATATATGCATGGTTAACCGTGGTAATGTTACACATGACTATCATTAATTGTATCATTTAAATTTACTGAAAACTTGTATTTTCAAAAACTTTTTTATTACACACATACTACTTTACTAAAACACATACTAATAACTAATATTTTGAAAAGATAAGATAATTTTACATTTACACCAAAGACGGTTAAAGGTTGAGTAGCCTGAGGAGGACAGAATATTTTTTTATAATTTAGCTGTTAAGAACAAGTCTGTTTTCTAAATTTTTAAAATTTTTGATAGACTCTAAAAAACTCTGTGTAAGTTGGTGTAAGATTTATTTTACTCTATTCTGTGTAGAGCAAGGTCTCCAAAAAAGAGGAAAAATATCAGTATATAAACTATTGAATCCTATTTAACTGTAGATATACAAAATCAGTACGAGCTCAGAGATATACAAGGAGGATACGGAATTATTCACCCAGCACACCCACCACTTGGTCACGCTCACATGTACACGACCAGAAGATGGCAGCCGCACACCACACACAAAATATACATATTAAGACTATTTATAATTACATAACTGACTAATGATAGACGTAAGAGAATAATAGAAACAATGATCAGGCATACTGACTAATAGAAACAATCGACCAATGAACATTAGTTCGTTGTAGAATTGAATTCAATGTAGGATTTAGTAGAAATCTTTAGGATTCACATTATCTGAGATACGATTTTTTAAAGTTTGCCACTCACACAATTTTTGAGCTTTTTCCCCATTTTTTTGCAAACATTGTTCTACAACTTTTTTCTCCGCAGTAATTTTAAGCAAGATACGGTTGTTCGAAGTTTTTTACTTCTAACGATCTAGTGTTGAATGTTATTTACCTTATGTGATCTTTCACATAAGGTAAATAACATTCAGCAATGTAATATATCGTTGCCTCACTTTTCTTTTTATTAATTTTTTTTTGTTTCATTGAAGTTTTGAAAACGTGCTGTAGCTACCTGGTTTCGATACAGATTTGACGATAACTTTTATCTTCTCAGCATCCAATCACAATCATTTAATCAGAAAAAACATTCTTTATATAATCTATAGAGTTCTGATTTAATTTTTGCATGCTAAAGATGGCTTCTCTCGTACCAATTCTATTCCAGACACTGCCTTTTACAGATTTCTTGACTAAGTTTTCAAGTTCACAAGAGCAGTTTTAAAATATGCCTCATATTAACTGATGATCGTTACAGAATTTCACACGTACAGTTTTAAGATGGGCAATTAAAGTAAAGCGTAAAATAAATATTGCTTATCGTGGTAATCAACAATATTATAATGCAAATTTTAAAAATAAAAAAAGAAAACGTTACGTTTTTAGTTAGTTTATAAATTAAATTAATGTAAGTAACAAATATTTACCATTGTTTATCATTTTTCTACTTTATTTCTCTAATAAATTATCTAGTGACTGTCCCACGTACCAGTACGTTTCCTAAGATATTTTTTATTATAAAAATAGTTGAAGCAATGCGGAAATCAAAAGTTCAGCAACTTCACTAAGATATAAACTATTTTTGTAATTTTTTTCATTACTATTACCGGGTAGAGTTATTAATTTTTAACTAATTGGGATCATAACTTCCAAATATGAGATACACAAAGCCCCTCAATATACAAGAAGTACTTTGTGTCGTCCCCCTAGGAAGATTCAAAATTAGTTCGGACGATTGTTTTAATTTTCACATTCATTTCAAATAAAAGCATTTGAAGTTAATCCCAGTTCAGCTGGTAAAACCTAGAAACTTGTTATTGTTCTTAAATTGTTTTATTGTGGGGTCTCAACTCTACTCAATTATCTCAATTATATAATATCTATCTTTATTAAAATTTAAAATAAGAGGATATTTTTCCCAGACACCGACTAAACAAAATAAATCAGGTGTTTACCCAATACGGTGAATAAAATAATAGCAAATTTAAAATATATTCAAAAGACTAAAGCATCTGATCCCAGTGGTTTACCTATTGAGTTGACTAAGAAGTTCCATATAAGAGTTATTGAAAAACGAAAGAAACTATGTAATAAGTGCTTACAAAGAGCACACTTTCCAAATAGTCTGGCAGCAGGGTACTTTCTGTATGTATGGAAGGGTAGATAGTTGAAAACTATTCTATCTTATGTAGAGTTTTTTGCTGAATACGGATACGTAGGTCCCCCATCTTAAATGGTTATACCAACTTTTATAAATAATTTGTTTATAAATAAATTTTTAAATTTGCATGTTTTAATTTAAAACTAGGTCCATTAAAAAGTACGGCTAAAAATACATTAAAAATGTTTTATATGTTGTATTTAAAAAGTTTATAATTTAAAAATTTAGTCTATCTTTTAGTCCTTATAACTTTTTACATGGTTAATTTTTCTCTAAAAGCTGTACAAAAATAAAAATTTTAAACCTATTTCGATAATTTACTTTAAAAAAAAAATGGAAGAAACTTTTTATATATAACATATAAAGTATTTTTATTATAGTTGTAAAATAAAATATTGAAATTTAAAAATGCCTAAAAAAATTGTTTATAAAAATTGGTACCACTTTTTGTGAGATGGAGGAGCTACATACTCGTACTCAGCAAAAATTCAGCATTAGATAGAATAGTTTTAACTATCTATCCTTCCATTCAAAGAAAAATCTGCTCCCAGGCTGAAAGGTATGGAAACTAACCCGCATCAACTTTATACACAAAAAGTTTAACAAAATGTATTTATTAGTGTTTTACACTCTGTAATGAGAGTATTTAAATAAATCCAAAAAATCTAAAATAAAACCTAGGACACAAAAGGATTAATTGGTTATTATATCAGTAAAATCCTACAAAGATAAATTTTGCTAAAATAAAGTATCGGAGAAGACCACTAGATAGAAAAACATTTGAGATTCAGTGACCATAGAAAAACCTATGATAGAAAACAGGTAAAACAGTTATGGAAAACAATGAAATACAAGGATGCCTCGACGGTTAACATAAATGCAGTAAAAGAATTTACGAACAAATAAAAATCAACGTGAATTAGGAAAGAAGATTTCTGAAGATTTTAGTTAATGAAAGCATTGTATAACATCAGTATTGTTGTATTTTTCCTTTTTTATTTAACCTATTGACTTCCAGCAACACTGCTCCCACGTTTTGACAAACTTTGTTTATGTGCTGGCATCGCGGTCCCCGCTCATTTCATATGATTCATTTTATGAGTCTAATATTCAGCTGGCATAAGATTAACATCTTACTGTGTCAGTCAAAAAGGATTAATACTGACAATGCTATAACTTTGCATTAAAAATATATCACATGATGGGAGTAATAGTCTATGAATATTCAGTGTATAGTCTAAATTTTGCCATCAATAAATGTATTCCAACAGAAGATAAAGATAATTACAACTGTATGTTCCGAAGGTTAAGAAAATAACTTTGCGTGGTTTGGAGTTAGAAATAAACAAGACAAAATACATAATGACTGGAATAGAATGAAATCTTTATTCTCAAATAAAGGTAACTTCAAAAACGTAACTCAGTATAAATATCTAGGGATTTATTTTTTATTATACACTGAAGCGAAAATGCAGGGCAGGGATATAAGTTAGCAGAAAACAAATTAAAATGCTTATACAGACAATAGAATATCGTCCTCGAATAATGAAGATAACTTACAGCGAATGCTAGAAATATTTAATTGTGGTATGGTATTGAACAGTGGTGGAGACTCTATTATCATTTAAGGCCAAACCTGTGGTGGTCACTAGGCTGACCACTACGAATTTGGTTAAGCGATTAAAAATAGTAATCGATTAAATAATTGCACCAATTTCGAGACTAGGGAACAAATATTCTAAGAAAACGAGCAAAATAAATTCCTTATGTATCAGAATATCTTATAGATCAAGTAATAATGATATGCGATGGGATGAGTATGCTTATATAAATCATGTGCAAGAACAATATTACTCGCAACACAAAAGAAAGCTGATACAGCAAAAATTGAAGAATATATAGAATATCGAAAAGGAAAACCTTGAGATAAATAGCTAGAAACTAGCATGATACATGAGTCTATACTGAGAGGCAAGCCGGAATACCAAGGAAATAAAAATCAGCAGGCATCAGAAAACAAATATTTTAATAGATAGCAAGATAATGTGCAGTCAGCGCCACAAATGTAATTCCAACATTAAGGTCAAACAGCAACAAGTCCAAGGGCTAATATAAGAAGAAGATATATTATATTTTACACCAGTTTATGTAGCTTTGATAGACAGAAATAAAAACTGTTTATGTTATAGTAACTGACCATAAAAAAAATACGTAATTAAATAAGACCTTCCATTAATCGTGCAAATGGTTAGTCAGTCCCACACAAGAAATTCATATTAAATGTACATAATTATGCATAACCTAACTTATATACATTTCAACCTTCTTGGTTACGTTTGTAACATATACAGAGTATCCAGAAACTATCCCAACAAACGAAAATCCGAGATTCCTCACATAATTTTTAGACGATTTAACCCAATTCACCTAGTCCGAAAATGCTTCCTAAGAGAGCTAGAGCTCTTTAAAGATGGCGCCTTGTAAATAGTTTTTTTAATACCTCCAGAACGCTTCTATTTAGAAAAATAAAAACTGTTACGATTATTTAGTCTCCAGAGTTGAATCGATTCCATTAATTGCCAATTTCTAGTACCGGTCATAGGCGTCCGTTTTAGGTAGGTCAACGGTTATTTTAACGCATAACTTTTTTGTTGGAAACTTTTAAGCATTTACAATACTAGATTATGAGATTTTAAGGTATTCTAGTACTAAAAGGTACTCTTATTTTAAGTCAGTAGAATATATCGTTTTCTAGAAAAATCGATTTGAAAATTTTTCGTTTTTCGTCACGAAAGTTAAATTAATATTTTTTGCACTAGTAGGCTTTGAACTATCAACAGAGCTATAACCCACGTTTTTCATTGTCAAATTCTTGTCAGTTCGTGAAGTTTCTCTTTTAATTTTTACTTTGTAGCATTCAAACACAATAATTTCAATTCAACCAAAATGGTTTTTAGTAATGAGAAATACGCTGACACACATTTAGTTTATTGCGAAATGAGGTGAAACGCTGGAGCAGTAAAGTAGATACGCTGAAAAATTTTCCGATTAAAAGAAACAAGTTTGGTGTTCCGAAAAAATAATGAAACAGAGCAACATAACGATGTAATAGTACATCAAGATGTTACTTTAATATAAGTTGAAAAAAATTAAGAAATATGCGTTCGAAGACTATCTGTCATGTATCCCACAATTTCAAAATCTTCCGCAAGAAATATCTTACACAACGAAAACTTATATCCTTTAATTTTACACCATGGTGACTAGATCTACTACCGAGCTACATATTTATGTGATTCCATGGCCTATCTTAATTCATTTTTTTTTTCGATGATTTTATATAATGTATTGATTCAATATTTTCAGTAATTAAAAAGTAGCTTTTGGAATACACTTGAACTTTAAATATTCAAAGTCGGTTACTTAGGTGAATTTCCTTAGATCTGGTATTTTGTTTTGAGAATGTAAGATAGCATTTGACCATTCATGTTCTAAATTCAAAAAAAAAATTATTACTTTAAAACAAACTATGCAGAAATCATATCAGTTTTCCTGTTTGACTTGAAGACGATGGTTTGGTTATTACGAAGAAACAAGCCTTCGTCAGATTGCAAGAACTTTGTGTGTCTGTAGAGATTACGAAAATATCCGTAAAGTAGCGTTATGTTGTGTTATGCAAGGAAAGATAGATGGCAGAAGAAGCATGGGAAGAAGACGAATTTCGTGGCTTAAGTAGTTAGCACATATTAGTACATAAATAAATATAAAAATTAAAAATTTTAATTTTAATTTAAAAAACAAAACAAATTTTGCCTATAGCTTTACATAAAAAATGATACTTATGGCATCTGATGTTGTCTTCAAGTAGCTGGACAGAATTGCAGAATGTAGTGGTTAGTTGCTGATGTAGCTAAATCTAGAAATTTTCTAGAAGAATTAAATGACATGGCAGGGAAGAGTTGTCAACTGACAAATATACTGTCTACTGAAGTGAGGCATAAATATGTATATATTCCATGTCTGTAACATAGAACTTTGGAGTTAAATACAGGAACTATAACTGAAATAAATAAACATTAAAAATAAAAACTTAAATAAGATATAAAGTTGATTGAAGATTTGAATCAAAAATTGAGCGGCAACTATTTTTAGTATAAAAATAGTAAAATAAAAATAAAGTTAATACATAAATTAAATCAAAAGAAAATCAAATAAAATACTTATTTAAAGAAAAATAACAAACATGTAACGTTTATAACGCTACAGTCTTTTATAGTACAAATGACATAAGATTCATTAGCTCCGGTAGCTTTGCTTTTCTTTTCTGGTTTTGCCTTGTTTGAGTATAAAAGCTACTCTCATAGCCTCATAAACTTCCTTTAGTCCTAAGCTATCTTCTATCATACATAATTTTTTTTAGACTATAGGTTAATTAAGGAGATAAATAAAACAATACTTTACAGTAGTGTTAAAAATATACATACATGTAATAATATATATTATACTATTACAGGAATTAATATGAAACTCAACAGTCTCGGGTTGAACCGCATCGATTATCATTGCGCCGAGTTTTCGACAACCTCTTCGATGTCTTCTTCAGGGGCTCTCCCAAATCCCCAGACACTACTACACTGATCACTAATCAATTTATTACTTATGTATTAGTCTGGGGGCTCGGGAGACTGAGACCTCGAAAGTCTGATGTTAAAAGCTGCTTAGCACAATGATAATCAACCCGGAAGACTCTTTTAGTTTAGAGATAGCTGCCTTTAAAGGCTCTTTGCAGAGGTTATTTGCGTCTGCGAAGAATTCGGGTTTACCACAGTGTGTCGACAGGGATGACACTGTAAGGCTTTGACATTTGAGAAACAGAAACATGACATGACAGAAACCATCCCTGCTCCTGTGGTAAGAGAAACGGCAAGAGGAACCCTCCCTAAAAAATCATAAAGTAACCAAGCGCGAAGTCCCTAGGATGGTACCCAGATTCCGATATGGCAACGGCCAGCTCGGTGATAAAAAAACAGAGTCGTCTAAGTAAAGATATCAAAATTTCTCAAACAATTACTGTTTACGGCCGTAAGGCATCTATGGGCGAAATCCCCTCCCCCGCAAACTCCGACACGCAGGTGCTGGAGCAAGAAGCAGAAGAAGACAAAATCCCGTCGTCCACCCCTAGATCGCTATTTCTAATCTAATAACCTAATTCATTTAAGAGCGTAGGCGCAAAATTTCGGGCCAATGCTTTTTAAATGCATTCTTTTTTTCGAATCCTGAGAAAACTAATACATATTTTTGAAAAATTTAAACGCAGAATGAAAGAATACATTATTACCGAGGGCCGAAAGTCCCTGGAAACTTCTATAATGTTTATTTTAATAAGCTACAGCGGTGAAAAAAAAAGAGAAAATTTAGTGTGATTTTTAATTTCAAATATCTCATTCAAAAAAACTTTGTTTATTCTAAAGGACTTTCGGCCCTCGGTAATAATATAATATTTTATTCTGCGTTTAAATTTTTTATAAATATTTGTTAGTTTTCTCAGGATTCGAAAAAAATGAATGCATTTAAAAAGCATTGGCCCGAAATTTTGCGCCTACGCTCTTAACCGATAATACCGATCAAACCGTTATTAATATTATAACCGACAACGCTATGGAAAATAAAGATGAGGACACAGAGGACACGAGAAGGAAGCGAAATCACTCTGATTCGGAATCCGAGAAGGAGGAAGCAAAAATAATTAAAGAAATGGAGAAGGAGAACAACGAAGAAATGAAAAAAGCAGAAATGCTCCAGGCCATTGATAAATTAAGCAAAGCAATTATACTACAACAAGAACATTACAACAAGAATATGGAGGAAATAAAACTTGAGTTGAAAGGGCTGCAACGGATCATCCAAGAAAAAGATCAAGATAATAAAAGGCTAACAGATAAAATTCTGGCATTAATTGAGAACAACAAGAAGGAAACAAAACCAGAAAAAGGAAAAAACACCAAGATTCCGGTGAAAAACAACGGAATCAAAGTCAAAATCCAAAAAAGATACTAAGGAAACCGAGAAGGAAAGGACGAAGACAACTAAAAAGGAAAAAACAGAGGAAAAGACAAACGCGACCGAAAAGAAAAAAACTGAAATAATACCAATAATAAAAAATCAAGAAACAACACAAGACATGGAGACTGTCAATGTCGAATGGCAAATATACTCAGTGAAAAAAGGCTCAAATAAACCTCGCACAGAGGAAGTGGTCCAAATCAGTGTTGCCGAAACTGAAATCATACAAAAATGCAAAGAAAAGGAAATGGACAAAACAATAAAGCAACGCCAAGCAAAAAGGCAAGAAAAGGAATCTCAGCCGAGCACTAGCAAAGCTGCAGAAAAAACCACCGAAGAAACGAAACAGACAGAAACAACAACAAAAGGATCACCAAAACCACCGGCGATCACACTGAAAACGGTGAGCGAACACCAAAAATTTTGCAAAAAGCTGCAGACAAAAAGATTGTCTCAGTTAACAAATTTGGAAAATCAGTGCGTTCAATCGTCATTCAGACAAAAACGAGAGAGGATTACCTAGAAATGGTAAGATTACTGGAAAATCACACCCCTAGTGTGGACTTCATAGCATACCCTATAGACCAGGAAAAACTCAAAAAAGTAATAATCAGAAGACTGTCTGCAAACACAGACACAAAAACCATCTTGGATGAACTTGCCAACAAAGGGGTTGAAGCTACCAAAGTAATTAACATGATTTCTAGAAGGGAGGATAAAAAACCACTTTCTCTGTTCATGGTTGCCATCAAGGAGAAAGAAGACAACAAAATCAAAAACATATCTGATCTCTGCTACATGAGAATATATGTAGAGGATGAGATAAAAAATAGAAAGGAGACTATCCAATGCTACAATTGCCAGGGATACTACAACTGCTCCAAAGCCTGCCACTGCGGCGCTAAATGTGTCAAGTGTAGAGAAAGCCACATCAGTAGCGAATGTGGTAAGAACAGAGAGGCTGAGAAACTGCGGAGAGGCACATACAGCGAACTACAGAGGTTGCTCAAAAACACCTAAAATGAAAACTACCCCTAAACAACAACCAAAGGGCAGATCAATCAGCAGCAACACCACCAACAAAGGTGTAAGCTACGCGCAGGCCACCAAAAAACCTGCAAACGAAAATCTCGCAGCCACAAACGAAGCAGCAGCATTAACGGCGAGTTTTAACTCCGATTTTAATTCAAAAATGAACCAATTCTCCACCATGCTGGAGAAAATTACACAGGTGATGGCAGTAATTAGTAGCATTGGACAAATATGTCAGCACACCAATCGGAGGATCTTCGTATCTAGTCTTGGAGCTCAGGTAGACTATACCAAAAAAATCAATCTTCTGGACGAATTTTCCAACAGACTGGAACTCGATATCATAGCACTAGAGGAAACCAAACTATTGGAGGGGAAGAAAACTAAATTTCTAGGTTATGATATCTATAGAACAGAACGTCAAGCAAACTCAGGGGGTACGGCCATCATGATCAGAAAAGAAATCAAACATCAAGCTATCCCAAGACCTGATGGCTTGGTCACAATGAAAGCCACGATAGTCCGGCTAATCACAGGAAACGAAATATTAAAAATCGTCTCAGCATATGTAAGGCCAAATGAAACAATTTTCGACAAAGACCTGAGACTCATTCTAGATTTAGAAGAACCCACAATCATTATAAGCGACCTAAATGCGAGATCTCCGAACAGGTACGATCGTGTGACCAACAGAAACGAAAGACTGCTCTGCGGCTATCTCGAAACAAGAGGCAACACATACGTAGTTGGCTCAACGGACCCTACATGCTACAATAGGTTATCTCCACCCACTGATCTCGATATTGCAATCCTTCACAACGTGGGTCAACAATATAAAATAAAGTCATTAAACGAAGGCGACTCAACATAAAATTTAATCGTCCTGACCCTGGAAGCAATAGATATCAACTATTTGCAGTCCAACAAAAAGAAAAAAACCAGCTGGCCAAACTTCAAAAGAATCATGAGCAAAAACATCGGTGAAATACCCACTATAAACAACATTACAGAACTAGAAGATAGCGTAGCAAAACTAGAATAAAACCATAATTAATTCCATCGATACCAGCTCAAAAGAAGAGAAAATAACCACAGCTCGATTATCTGGCATTCTTTCTAGGTGGCCAAGCCAGTTTAGTCTTAGTGACTTTACAAATCTAAAAATATCTGCGCTCTGTATTAGTTCATCCAGTTCGTGGTTCATTTTAATTCTCCACGAACAATCGCTGCATTGGGGTGGTCCAAATAACTTCCTTAGTATTTGGCGCTCAAATATTCTCAGTTAATTGTTCACAGCCGCTGTTAACAAACCTATGTTCGCAGTGATCTTCCCACTATATCTAATAAGGATATGGTACTCAAAGAATCATATTCTAATTAAATAGTTCACAATACATTAATTTTTACTATCTTAATATACATTTTTTTCATTGCCACAAATCAATTGTTTGACCTCTAGCAATTCTAGATATGTTTAATTACTATTTAAATGGGAATAAGCCACAATTAAAGGTTAAAGTAGGTTTATTGACGTTTCAATTTCCACTTCGGAAATCGTTCTCAAAATACAAACATTAGTAAATGTTTATTAGATATGTTTGTTTTTATCAGTGAAGTTTTGAATTCATTTGCCAATATCCATCCATCCAATGGCGCTACAGCCCAAATATTTGCCACATTTGCCAATATGGGATGAATAATTTCTAATATATTGTTTAGTAATATCTTCTTACCATAATTAATTGTAATATCTATATTCTTTAAGATTTATTTTATTTTATTTATAATATAAAATGTTTCTAAAATTTTAATAGAATTAAATGAAAATAATAACAAATAATGTCGCATCAGTTGGTGTTTTTTATTGAAAATAAATTAGATTTAATAAGCAATCAAAAACATTACACAAAGTTGTATTTATTGATATATTCTGAAATATTTTACATGAGATTATAGTGAAAATTACATAAGTATTATCCATAATATTTTATAAATAAAAAATCTTTAAGCGCCTTTACTAATATCTACAGCATCCTACAGTGCAAAATTTATTAGCTAAAAAGGCATCTTTCGATATCGGTCTAAGCGGGGTATATTTAAATCGACGAGCTTCATAAATATCTCTCGGTCATGCGTGCCAACTTTACAAAGTAGTTGCTACACCTGCAGAGATCGGGAAATCTCAAAGACATGTTTTGGTACTAGAAAATTTTGGAAGTAAAAAAAAGTCGCAAACGGTAATTTTTAAAGTTTGAAGTAGGTAGTTTTTAGTTTTTTTATTTAATAATAGAAATGCAAAGGTTAGAGATAATATTGTTATGTTCTTCTGTGTGTTCACTGATTTTATTTAACGTACTTAACTACAAAAAACTTAGTAAATAAAAAATATCACATTAATAACTGTAAATGCAGTAATAATTATATTTATTATATAGTATTTATAATATAGTTATAATTATATTATAAACGCCTACAATCATTTGTATATGGGTATCGCTTACAAAAACACTTGTCAAATTACTGTCTATTTAAAGGACGCCGAACACTTTATAGTTATATGTAACAAAATCATATATTTTAGAGATAGCGCTTCTTTCAGGCTGTTCGTCCTGAACAGTACCTAAGTGGACCAGGTCGGTAGATTCTGCCATTCATGAGGGAATAATCTCAGGCCAGGTGTACTTTTCATGTACAAAGAGGTACAGATAGTTGTTGATGATCCTGTTATATCTTTGTACATTTGATTGGAAGTTGCGACCCTGGTCAGAATGAAACAAAAGTAGAACCCTATGTCGGCAAACTCTCAATTCTCAAGCAGAGCTTCACCAACTCTGACTTCTTCTTGGTTGGACAGTGTAACTACTTCTGGTTATTTTAAAAATAAAGTCTCTGCAACCATCAAATACTTGTGTCCTGATGTTTTTGCTGGAAATGGTCATAGAATGTCAACAACAACTCGTTTCCATAGATTCCCAGTGATGTATTTTTGAAGTTTACCCTTAAGTCGTGCTTTGGGCCTCTTCTTGGATGCACACAGGTCACATCGTTTGCAGTATTCTTCCACATCCTGCCGAAAATTAACCCAATAATACCTTTCACAGACTCTGGCCAGAATCCTATTAATCCCAAAATGCCCTCCGGGTGGCTATTATGGAGTTCTGCAAGCAGGTCCTTAACACATGACCTTGGAAAACAACTTGGGGCACTGTTTTTATTTCATCTAGACTCTCCAATTTAAGAGTGATGATGTCATCTTGCAGACACAAGGAGTCCCATTGAAGCCAATAGCCCTGTCAAATGCTTTCCCTAATTAGCAATGTCCTTCCCGTGTAACCTAACTCCGTTGTCCAACCCCTCACAGAATATTTTTAAATCTAAATATTTCTTCTATTCAGCCTGAAGGTTTTCTTTGGATAAAGCTTCTTTGTCATTTCCGTCCTCTATGGTTTCCAACTGTAGAATCTGGTTTTCTCGTTCTTCTTGTCACTCCTCGTAGAATCGGCTATTTCTCCCTTTGCATGGTCTTCTCGAGAAACCGTCGGCATTTTCATGACATCTTTCCGCTCGATGGCGAATTTCAATAATATAGGTCTGTAGTTTTTCCAGTCATCAAGCTATCTGGCCTTCAGGTGTCTGAAAATTAAGGAGCCGTTACAAAGCGAAATTGTCGATTCTTATCAAGAATCTTCTGCCATAGAGAAACGACTGGTAGTGTTATACTGCTTTGACTGCCGCCAATAACTCCTTTCTGGTGACACAATAGTTTCTTTCTACTTTTTCCAGAGTTTTAGTAAAATATCCTATTACGTGTTCCATATACTCCTGCACATTTTGAGAATACCTTGCTCGTTCGGATATGCCAGGATTGAAGCCGTTGTTAATTTATGCCTATACCACCACACTATAGCTAAGTGTGGTGAAGGCAAGCTGACAGTCTGGTGTCCAGTTTAAAGATAGCTTCTTCTTAGTCAGATTATGAAGGGGTTTGGCAACATTTCCACAATGTTTCTCGAAGCGACGATAATCACCGCAAAGGCCAAGGAAGCTTCGGATATAGTGTTTGTTTCTCGATGTGGGCTATTCTTTTGCTGCTTTTATTTTTACTGGGACTGCCGCAACTTATTAGGGTGGGATTATATGTACAAGTAACTAACTTTTTATTGGAAGAGCTCGCACTTCTTCACATTTACTTTAAGGTGAGCAATACGGGTAACGTGTAGCTGTCTTTCTTAGTGACGCTATTCATTATTCTATAGGCGAAACACAACTTTGTGGAATCTTTCTTAGTTACTTACACCACTGGAGATGACCAGGGATTACTCGACTTTTCAACGATATTCTCCTTTAGCATATCTTCTAAGCTTCTTTTTGTTTTGCAAATGGGAGACATCTTATGGGTGCCTGCAATATGGGGTTGGAGTTGTCAGTGTTCATGAGATGTTGGACTAAGACGGTGCGGCGAGCTATTTTGCCTTTCAAAAAATGTCATTTTCATTTTTAATAAACTCTTCTGCTTTTTAGTATTAATCTTCTCATAGATGGCCATATGACTTCTTTAGATTTTTCAACAGTTTAGTAGAGAGTTGGTGTGTACTGCTGGATGTTGGTACTTTTTGTTCTTTTCTGTTCACTCTTACAACTCGCTTGCATATTCCAAGTAGTTGGCCCTTTTTAAAGGGGATTTTGTTGTCGTTTAAGTTGGTCACCCTTAGTGCAATGGTCTTCTTAACCCCATCTGCCAAACATATGGCCACAATAACACCCTCATGGTCCTGCTCTTCTAGTTACAGGAACATGACTCGCAAGCCACCAGATGCAATAATTTGTGCGACCACGATCTTTTCGCTGTTAGGAGGCCATTTTACTGGTTTTTTACGTATTTAGATCCTGGGGCAACGTATTTAGATAGCCTTTTTCCACTTCGGCAACCCCTCTTACTTAATGGACTTTGTGTTGATTACTAGATATATTTTTACCGCTTCATACTCTAATGCTGCAACAATAGCGTCCTTTAATATTTGGGAGTGTCCTCTTTCTAGTTTTAATGTCTGCTGGAGATCTACATCACGTAGGACATTACGAAAACATTGTACGGTAAATTGGTGTAAGAACTCTTCCCGGGCTTCGGATTACGCGAGTGAGTCGTGCCAACTTTTTTACTCCCGCTGTGTATTCTTGCGCAGATTCGTTGTAACCTTGATTACGAACTTTTAGTTGACTCAGGTATACTTGCTTTAAATATTGGCTGCCGTATCTTAGTTCTAGAGCCAATACTATAGTGTATCGTTTTAGATTTTTTGGTAGCTTTCGATAGCCTTACCTTGAAATACTAATATGAGCGCTGTTGCCTTCTGTTCATATGTCCATACATGATTTTGTGCCGCTACATAGAAGGCTAAGAAGGTAAAATGATAATTGTAAAGGTCACTTTTACGCTCGAAGCTCAAAAAATATTAATGGCCGAAAACTGTTTAGAGTTTATGGAAAGAAAGAAGCTTATTGTGTGAGAGAGGCAGGAGACCGGCTTCGTTCTCATCCCTACTTTGTGTTGTTTACTGAATGTGTTGAACCGAATTTATCGGTTGATGCCAGGTGAGATAACGGATCTAGTGGTCATTGATCAGTTAACGACCAGGCTTAAAATGATCAAGTTACTAATATGTCCATTAAAACATATCGGTTAGCGATAAAATGGTAAAAACTAAGAGTTGCGTTGTTTAATGATACATCATAAAAAAATTTTATCCAAAAAATAGAAAAAAAAATATTTTCTCAGACCTTCCGAATACAAATACAAAATTTCAGAGAAGTTTTGTTGCAGAGTGGCTACAGACTTCCTTAAAGCAGAAGACATCACACTTCTGGAGCGGCCTACTTGCTCACTAGACCTTAATCATATAGAGGAATAGTGGAATATGCTTGAAATACAATGAAAGACTGGTGGAAAATGCAATCGAAAACTGGAAATACTATAACTGTAACTAACAAACAAAAACACCAGAGTTACAGACAGAAATGAAATAAAACAACTCGTAACTGAATTCTACAGCGAACTATACAAAGCCCCTGACACACTTGAAAAAGTAATCAGTTACCAAGTAGGTGTACCAGAAGTCCTTCCGGAAGAAGTAGAATTGACAATTGCAAAAATGAAGAGCAGTAAAGCAGCTAAAATAGGTGGTATAACAGTGGAACTGCTTAAATATGCTGGCAATAAAACCCGAAAAATTTTAGACGGCCTATTTACAAACTGCTTAAGATTGAGATGCATTCCAGATGACTGGAATACAACAAACATAATTCTCATTCATAAAAAAGGTAGCAAAGGGAATATCAAAAACTACAGACCTACAAGTCTACTACCAATCGTATACAAGATATTCACAAAGATTATCAACAACAGATTAACAAACGCTGTAGATGCTGTACAACCGAGAGGACAAGCTAGCTTAAGAAGTGGATCTATGGATACCACAGATCATATTCATAGACTTCAAGAACTAATGAGTAGAATCAAAGAAAATGAAATACCGCTAGCATTAACCTTCATAGATTTCGAGAAGGCTTTCGATTATATATATACCAAGGCAGTAATAAAAGCTTTGACCAACCAAGTCATTGAAAAACCCTACATAAAAACTTTAGCAAATATATACAGACAAGTAAAAGCTAAGTTAAAAATTTATGAAAACAAAAGAGGTTAGTCTTTGTATGTGGGTATATTTTATTTTATAAAAACCCTTAAAATGGCAACATTAAAAGCACGAACGTTTTCGGAACAACTGTTCCATCATCAGGTTAAAATACAGGTTACCATGCCTGAGCCACCAAAATATTTGGGTAAAAACCCTTTAAAATGTAATGTGTTACCAAAGATTGTACATGATGTTAATAATATTATATGATGTTTAATATTTTAATTAAATTTTACTTCAGGTAACATACACCCATGCTTAAGTGAGTTCCAGTGTCCGGAGAGTAAACCTCTTCAAACGGACTTCAGCTGGTAACTAAAGTTATATACCTAGGACAATTAATATACAAATCTGGCTCCTTACTTCCAGAAATCAACAGAAGAATGAATCTAGCTTAAACATCTTTTGGTAGAAATGCCGTTATATTCAAATCGAAGATGCCAATCCATCTAAAGAAAAAATCATTCGATCAGTATATACTACCAATCATGACATACGGCTGCGAAACTTGGACACTAAAGAAAGAGTTAACATCGAAACTCAAAGTCACTCAAAGGTCAATGGAGTAATGAATGCTAGGTACATATAACAAAAAGAGATCGAAAAAGAATAGAATGGAGCAGACAGAAAACCAAGGTTATTGATGTAATCCACAGAAGTAAATCTTTAAAATGGCAGTGGGCGGGACATTTATCATGAAGAACTGAGAATAGGTGGTCCACTAGAATTACACTATGGTATACAAGAGACGTCAAGAGACCAAGAAGACGTCCAAATTTAAGATGATACTATGACATAAGGAAACAATATATATATATATATATATATATATATATATATATATATATATATATATATATATATTTCCAATTTCCAATCATTCCTCAAAGCAATTTAATATCAACCCAACAACAACTTCCTTATCTTAGAAATAAGAAATTTAATGACCTTTGCTGTGCTACAATAATATGTTCTGGTACATGGTAAACAATATGTTCAGGTAATAAGTGATTGATTTTATCCACCTCCTCTTCCTAAGTGCCTTCTCTGTTGAGGTTGGCGATCAATATGGCAAATTTCTCTCTGTTCTGGGCTTGATAAATTAATTCATTTCCTCTTGTGTGGGTCCAATCTCTAATGTTTGGTAGTCAAGATTTTTTCTTTCGTCTTGTGCCCCTTTTACCTTTCTCGAATTCCCTATGGCGCATTATGTGTCCTAGATATGACGTCTTTCTAATTTTGATAGTATTGACAAGAAGGGCGTGTGTTCATTGCTCTCAGTACTTCTTTATTCGTAGTTCTGCTGGTCCAGCTTATTCTTAGCATTCGGCAGTACATCCACATTTCGAATTAATTTAATTTGTTGACGTCATACTGTTTTAATATCCAGGTCTCAGCCATATAGTAATAGAGACCACACATAACAATTTAGTGTTCTCAATTTTCTCAATTCGTGTTCTCATTTTACCAACAATCATTTAAATTTTAATCTAAACAACAGGTATTGTTAAATTACCAATAAAAGGAATAGGAGAGGTAGCATGATCTCAAAAAAATTAACAGATTTAGAAGGACATAGGATATAGTCAACGTAAATTTTGTATAAGTTAATATTCGCTTCTATCTTTCGGCGAAGATTTCTAATTACAAAATAATCACAGGAAATTAATTCTTTTGTTTTTAGTACATTGAAATTTCTTAGCCATTTTAGTATATTCTTTTATTTCGATCCATTTATTACGTCGTATTTACTCAAAAGCTATACCTATAACATTTCCTTAATTAAGTCAAAAGAACGCTGACATCAAGAAGTGAAATATGATTTATGCTTCAGTAAAAATGTCTTCATTAGTTATGTCGACATCATTAAACTTAAGACAAAAAAGTGTATTTATTCTCTGCACTGGTAATTGCGAACGCAGACATGTGCAATGACATGCTGTTAAACACAATGCCGATACCGTATACCGATGACGCGGACTGTGGCTGGAACGGGTTGCGTAGGTGTTTGGCAGCATCCTCACTAAAACAAGAGTGACAAATCAACCAGCCATTTTGAATGAATAGAAACTACTTTTTTAATGTATTTGGGTTACAAAATAATGTTAGCTTTCTTACCAACAATTACTTGATTTGTTTTGCTAACATATAAAAAAAATATTCAAGAAGTCAATATTGTAGAAATTAAATGAGTAAATATGATTTGAGTTGAGTTGAGTAATGTTTAAAATTACATTTTATTGTTTTATTTACAAGATAATCTATAAGAACTGTTCAAATAAAACAATTTGTTTAAGAAAGATATACAAAAACCAAAGTTAGTGTGCTTATGGGTACAGACTAGCGTTTCCCAAACTTATTTTTCTGTGGTCCGGTTATTTTTGTGCTTATACTTCGTGACCCACTAATTTTTTTTGCATACCTCAGTGTACAAGAAAACATATTTAAATATTTGTTATAGTTTTATATATTTTAATAAGGAATCATTAGCATAAAAAAACATTTAATAAAATAAAAATCAAATACTTTATTCATGAGAAGTATGCAGTTGTTTCTGGTTAACTAAAAACTTCACGTTTGGAGGAAAAGATGTCAATTTTATCCTCAGGTCCAGTTCGACTTCGAAATGATTTCTATATTTAATTTTTTAGAAAAACCAGTGTTGAAAACCCTGCCTCACACGTATAGGTCCTAACAAAAGGAATTAGAAACTTTATTGCTTTTCCTGCTAAAACTGGGTACTCCTGGCGGCATGACGGCCAAAAATCTATCAGTGGTATTTTATCAAATATGTATTTGAGTGCTCTATTACACGATAGTTCAATTACTGACTAATTATCTAAATCTAGAATTCCTGTCTCGGATTCTACGTCCATTGTAAATGAATTCCTTATCCATGCTTTGTTGCTGAAGATTGGGAGAAAATATTCCTTCAGATTTGCCTCCAGTCATAGCAGGTAAAAGCCGCTGAATTTTGATCCGACAATGAATTCACGTTATTTTTTTTTTGTAGTTCTCTTAGCTTTGTAATTGTCTGCTTCCGCGCGACGTGTTCACAAATTAAGTTTTTTTGTTCCAGATTCCACCTTCTCTTATACTTTAAATACAGTTACATTGCTACCTTGTAGTATCATATTTAAATTGTTTAAGAAGTCGAAAATATCACAAAGATAGGCTACCCTAATTAACCAATTAACGTCATGAAAACTGTCTTTAAATTGAAATATTGCATCTCTAGCCGTTGTTGATGGATGTTGTTCTAAGAATATTGAAATTTCTTCCTTCAATTCAATAAGTCTTTTTAAAACATTCCCTTTTAATGGTAAACACACTTCGCAGTGTAAAAAAATATGTTCACGTTCACTCCTTATTTCTTTGCACAAAGCGGAGAATACTCTTGAGTTCAGTGGGTGAGGTTTTATGAAGTTTATAAATTTTACACACTCTTGCATAGATTTGGTTAAAAGCAGTTGTATTTTTTTTTGACAGCTAATGCCTCTCTGTGGATGCTACAATGCACTTAAACACATTCTGGTGCTACGGCTTTGATCCTCGGAAAAACTCCAGTATGAGCGCCTGTCATTGACCGTGCTCCATCGCTACTTACTTTCACACTCCATACATTTATTTCATTCAATTCCATTGTCATTACTGTAGCTGTCAATCAGATTAAGTATTTTCAGACAAAACACATTAGATTAGCATTATCTGATATGTTTGTACTTTCATCAACTTGCAAGGAAAAATAGTTACACTCCTTTAAGTAACATAATAGTTTCTTCAATATTATTTGCCATCTTCACAATTTTACGCTTTAATGTGTTATTTGATAGAGCCAGCGAATTTACTTGCTTTTCCTGCTTTTTATCACATATCTGAGATGCTACTATTTTCATTGCTGCAACTATTAATTTGTCGGCAATTGTGTATACCGGTTTCAGCAAATAATTTTGGTATTTCATGAGCATCCAGCACAAGGTTTTCAAATTAAGCGTTCTGAGAAAAATTCAAAGGCATAGTCTTGTTGTAGTTATTAATTTTCTCCTTTTACTTATAAAAAAAGCTATTGGCTTACCACTGTATTCCTGATTCTTCAATTCCAAGTGCCGCTTCAATTTTATAGGTTTCATGGACTCATTCGAAAGTGCAACATAACAAATAACACATAATGGTTTGTCATAAGTACCCTTTATACAACCGAACTGTTAGTAAACTTCAAAATTTAGCGGCCGTTTGTAATTACCACTTGTACTTGCCTCTGGATGGACATTACTCGACAGCCTATTATTATTGTCGCTCTTAGAACTTGTACCCGGCTGCAGATCACTCGACGGTCTATTAGTCTATAAGTCTTATTATTATATTATTAGGTCTATAAGTCTTAGAACTTGTAATTATTTTATAACAAATTTATCCATCGTCAAATTCAACGTAATCAATAAGCACGAAAAATACGCGCTCTCAGGCCTGACAACTAAGCTTGACATTGAATGAAATAAAAGAAGCAGCGGGTGGAAATTTGTAATTTTGTGGATGTGGTACTGGGAGGGTAAAATAAAAGCAGTGGCATCAGTCAGAGCGCGACCTGAAAAAGCAAGATGTGAAACGAACAGGCGATCCGGCATTTTGCTTACATGGCATTGTACCGGGTCGCGACCCACCATTTGGGAAACGCTGTTATAGACTATTTAAGTGAGTATACTTCTTATAAGAATATACCAGTGTCCATATTGGAATACACAATAATTCTTAATTCTTTTTTAATACTTTTTTTACAGGGGATTTCAATGTACACCTTTTTAGAAAAAAAAAAGACAAGGAGCTAACACGTAAACAAGGCTGCAAGGTAATATAATTTGCTTTGGATCATAGGATGCGATCATATATGACATCTATATTTAAGAAAGTAGATAGAAAACGATGCGAAAACTACAGAGGAATAAGCGTAATATTATCCATAGGAAGATTATATGGGAAGATACTGCGAGAAAAGATAGAGCAAGCGATAAAAGGCAAAATCGGGGAGGATCAGGCAGGCTTCACGGCAGGAAGATCATGCATAGACCACATAACCACACTGAAACAACTGTAGGTAAAGAAAAAATCAAAAAATAGAAATACACATTTGGTATTTGTGGACCTGAGAAAGGCGTATGACTCTGTACCAAGGTCAGACCTATGGGAGGCAATGTACAAATTAGAAATACAGATGGAACTCAAAGAAGCTACAAAAGCTCTGTATAAAGAAAATAAAGTGTCCATTAAAATGAAAACAAGAATCATACGAGACTGCACCACAACATAAGGGCTCCTGCAGGGTTGTTCCACATCTTCAACCATATTCAAAATATACTTAGAAAAAGCGTTGACTACATGGAAAAGAAAGTGTGAAGGCATGGGAGTACCGGTACGGAACGAATACCTATATACGTTAAGCTTTGCAGACGATCAAGTAGTGATTGCACAAGACCAAGACGACCTCAGCTACACGATGAAGAAACTACAAGAAGAATATACCAAGGCTGGCCTAGATATTAATCTCGCGAAAACAGAGTACCTATACACTAGTGAAGTTTTAAACACGATGTATTTAAAATTTAAACATTACATGTTTAAATTTTAAATACATCGTGTTTAAAACCTGTTGGCAGAAATAAGGTAAAAGTCATTTTTAAAACTTATACTTGCGCAAATTCTCTAATTGAACATGAGCTTATTAAGGATAATAAACTTGTAGCGTATATTCATCATTTTCAAAAGAAGGGAATTATTGGGGAAGTTGAAACGTTTTTAGATGAAAAGTATATTTTAGAAAATATTGTTTCAGATAAAAATGTTGTCGAAGTAAAAAGGTTAAAACGGAAAATAATTGATTCGAATAATGAAACAATTAATGTTTCTCGTCAGATGGTAATTTTGACATTTAAAGGAAATAGCGTTCCTAAGACTGTTAATTTAGACTTGGTTAGGTTGAATGTTGAATAATATATATATCCGGTTGTTCAGTGTTTTAATTACTTTCGGTTCGGTCATACTGCTCGGCAATGTAAATCAACATCAAATCGCTGTAAAAAATGTAGTCAAACTCTTGATAATAATGAAACATGCACTAACTCCCTATTGTGTGTACATTGCAACTCCACTGAACATAACTCACACTCCAAACAGTGTCCTGTATTTAAACACCAATACAAAATCAAATCAATCATGGCTTTAGAAAACACTACCTTTAAAGAGGCAGAAACCATAGCTAACAATCCATCATACTCCAAGGCAACTACACATAATAGATTCGATATCCTCAATACTATACAAAATTTCCCGGCCTTAACCCCTTACGTCCTTGAAAATACAAATCAAAATCAATCCTATGTACCTACTTTAAAAGAAAACAAGAAACAAGCGTAGAGCTATCTCTCCTACTGCGTTCAAAAACCCACCAACTTTCCCAAGATTGACCAATGCTACAAACACCTCATCCTAACCTATAATCCCTAATCCCTACAGGTACGAGTTTATGGCTTATAAAGAAAAAATAGAATGTAAATAATCAATAAAATTCCAGCCTTGAGAGAAAATATTATCAAGAAAATTAATCCTAAAATATTTGTACCTAACAAAAAAATACAATACATTCGTACGCCTGACAAACTGAAGCTGTCTGGATATGATATACATATTATCAAAGAATACAAATATCTTGGTATTCTTCTTGATTCCAAACTTTTATGGTCAAAACATGTTGAATATATAAAAAGTAGGTGTGAAAATCCTTAAATGTGTCACTAATCGTAGATGGTGTGCTGACCCTGAAGTTGCACTGATGTTTTATAGAGTCTACGTGCAATCTATTGTAGAGAGACTATGGTTGCATTCTGTATGGTGCCCCAGTAACACACACTTATTAACTGTAGACCGCATTCAGTTTAAATGTCTAAGAATATGCTTGGGCACCATGATGTCTACTCCTTGCCCTGTTCTACTTGCTGAAAGTAATGAAATTTCTCTTCAAAATCGTCGAGAAATTATAACAATTAAATATATTCTAAAGCTAAGATTATCTAATAATAATCTACTTAGCCAACTGTATGAGTTATCTATTGAAAACCTCTCAAATACGAGGATAGATTGATATTAAACTAGCCTTTGATGGATGGCGCTACTTGATACCGAATTGGTTTCGGTGTTGACATTTGCCATTCATAGCATGACGTCTGTCAAAATTTTAAGTTTTAAAAATAATTAGTTTGGTTTTTACAGTCGTCAAAAGCAACCAAATTTTGTATTTTTGGAGAAATGGAAAAAGTCGAGAATCGTTCGGTGATTAAGTTCCTCCACAAAACCACACCGACCTGGACGAAGTTTATGGTGAGGTTGCTCATTCGTCAGCAACAGTAAAATTTTGGAAAGCTGAATTTGTTCGTGGATGTACGAGTGTTTTTGATAACGAGAGTCCCGGGAGGCCAAATGAAGTCACCACGCCGGAAATGATCAAGAAAGGCCATGACATGATTATGACAGATCGTCGAATTAAGCTCCGTGACTTAATAGAGGTCCTAACCATTTTCTACGCATACGTACACAATATCATTCACCATCATTTGCACATGAAAAAGCTATCCGCGCGATGGGTGCCGCGTTTGCTGATAATCGATCAAATGCAGAAACGTGTGACCACTTCGGAGTCGCTTTTGGCGATGATACGGCACGATCCGAAGAATTTTTTTTGCCGATTTATAACCGTTGATAAAACCTGGGTGCATTTTTACACACCGGAAATCAAAGAATAGTCGAAACAGTGGCGCAAACGCGGCGAAGGGCCGCCAAAGAAGTAGGTCTGATCTTGTAAAAAATGTTTTAATGCTCATGAATGTTTTCCTTGCTTGTTCGATTCTTGATAGGATTTCTTTTTTTGGATTACACTGACTATTGATATTTGTTCCCAAATATTTTATGGAATTTACCTGTTCTATTATTTGACCCTTGGCATACACCTGTACGTTTATTGGTGTCTTTGAAAATACCAAAGTTTTAGTTTTGGAAACGTTTAGATGTAAACCAAACATTTCGCTGTGGTGAACTACCGCATTTATTATATTTTGTAGTTCTTGTGCGTTGCTTGCTATTAAGACGGTATCATCAGCATATCTGATGTTATCTATTCTGATTCCGTTAATCTTAATTCCGCCTTGGACCTCGTCTAATGCTTCTCTGAATATAGACTCCGAATACAAATTAAAGAGTAGCGGTGATAAGACGCAACCCTGTCTCACTCCTCGTCGGATTTGTATGTGTTCGGATGTTGTGTGCTCTATTTCAATTGTTGCCGTTTGGTGCCAGTATAGTTCTGAGATAATTCGCAAGTCTTGTTCGTCAACTCCAGTTGTTCTCAGAATTTCGATCATCTTCTGATGGTTAACGCAGTCAAATGCTTTTCGATAGTCAATAAAACATGCATATACATCTACATTCATGTCTCTGCATCGTTGCGTTAACACATTTAAAGCAAAAAGAGCCTCTCGTGTTCCCAATCCGTTTCGAAATCCGAATTGAGTGTCGCTCATCTGGAACTCGCACTTCTTGTAAATTCGTGTATGGATAATTCTGAGAAAAGTTTTAAGGACATGAGACATCAAGCTTAATATTCGATAATCATCGCATTGTGAGGAATTCGATTTTTTTGGTAATGCTACGAATGTTGATTTTAGCCAGTCTGTTGGTATTTTACCTGTGTCATATATCTTATTGAATAGTGCTGTTATTAAATCTAGGCTTTTACTTTCGTTATCTGCAATTAGTTTAAGTATTTCGACATTCATATTGTCTGGACCGGTGGCTTTTCCATCTTTAAATAAATAAGCTGCGTACGTTCCAGGTGGCAATGCGTACTATTCGGTCGTATATTTGTATTCTCTGTGCACTTTCTTGGGTAGTTGACGGGGGGATTCTTCGCACCCTCTCCCCATTTAAGGGGTGCCTCGGACTGAGGGCCATTTTCTTTTTCTCGTCTGCCATTTAGATTTGTGGAAAATATAATGGGGTGGTTTTCCCGTTGCCTTTCCCATCGCAGTACCACAACCATTTAAACTGCTCCAGTCATGCTTGTGGTGTCACCCCTTATTTTCCCTCTTATATGAATATGAATCTCTGAACATTTTAAGTAGCGAAGGAGTACGAAAATGTTTTTCTATAGAAAATGCGAAAAATCATATACTTGCAGAGGTATAAATTGGTTAAGCACTATTTTGAAAGTAATGATGAAATTAATTTTAAGTAAGCCAGTGAAAATATGGAAATGTTTCTTTTTCGTGAAAAGAAGAAGGCCGCAACGAGTAGATAAATCTGAAAATGGGTCAATATTTGATTGGCCGAAACGTTTGTTTATTTTCATGGATTTAATGACATACAGACCTTTTAAGACCATATAGCTTTTGGGTTATGTGTGTTTTATTTTATGCCCTAGTCGCTAACCAATTACTCAGCTCATATATTTTAAGTTGTTAATTCATGTTATTTTAGTCGATTTATAGTTTTAACTGATTTGCGAATTATTTTTCCTTATATCTTTATATTGAACGTAGTAATAAGTTCCTTTATTTATTTATTTTTTTTTATTTAATTTAACGTGCTTGTGACAGCTTCGGCCAGTAGCACGAGGCACCGTGGATACAATTATATAATAAGGTACAATTACATATTATAATATACTACAGTTATATCTTATTTAGTAAGTTTTCTAGCTTCAGGAACTGTATAGCTGTGATGACTTGGCTCTGTTTCGATAATATATCTGTGATGTCGTCGTTCATGCCCAGTTCTTGGCGTCGTTTATTAGAATGAGGGCAGTCCACAAGGATGTGTAGAACGCTTAGTGGAGATTGGCAATAGTAACAGATTGGCTTAGGTGTAGAATTCATTAGGTGACCATGTGTAAATCTGGTGTGACCGATACGCAATCTTCTAGTAACAACCATCTTGTTATATCAGGAATAACGAACCGCTCAATCGTCTGATCTATTTGGTGTAAAAATGTACTGGATTGGTTCCAATAATTCTGCCAGTAATTTCGTACGAGTTTCTTTATACTAGTTTTTAGGTCACTAGCGATTTGTATATTACGTAGTGTACAATTGGATATAGCAGCTTCTTTGGCAAAGCGATCGGCGTTGTCGTTACCCGTAATCCCGATGTGGGAGGGAATCCATATAATAGTGATATGAATGTCGTGGATGATAAGATTTTGGTAAGTGTTATGGATTTTTTCTACAAGAGGGTGATTAGTAAATAGATTATTGATGGACTGGATAGAGGCAAGGGAGTCTGTACAGATGGCAATATGTTGATTGGGTACTGTGTAGAGTTTGAAGGCTTGGTAAATAGCATACAGTTCACTAGTGTGAACGCTGCATGTGGCAAGTATTTGACATGAACTAACGACTGTTTCCGTAGTAATAACCGCACGACCCCGTTTCGCTCTTTGATGGGTCAGTGTAGAGGACTAGATCGAATTTCTTAAAATTAAGAATTTCTAGTAAATATTTCCTAATCAAATCCTGGTTTGTTTCTGCCTTACTAAACTTTGTAAGTGACACATTAAATTTCGGTAAAGTTTTGGTCCAAGGAGAATTCTGCCGGATCGGGAGACGGTTAGTTAGGGATAAATTTATATGTGGTATTAAAGTTGGAAGTAGGAGGGCGATAGTGTGTATGCGTGGGGCAGGAGCGTGAGTACTAGTATAGTTGGGTAATGTCAGCAGTATGTGTACTGAATTAGAAAGGTTAGCTGAAGTAGAGGCAGCATAAGAAAGGAGGAGATATTGGCGCCTAAGCCAAAGAGGGGGTTCGTTGGTTTCGCGGTAGAGGCTCTCAGCTGGATTGCCGGATGGCAGTATTATGTACTGAATTAAGGGTTTGTAAGGATGATTTGGATGCTGACATATATATATATATATATATATATATATATATATATATATATATATATATATATATATATATATATATATCTATATATATTGATATGATTGGTGTTTATAGAAAATAATTTATAAGTTACACTACTAGATACTATTAGATATAAAAAGTATTTGGTTATTTTAATAAGTTATATACTAGAGAATTTTATAAAAATATATTTATGTGAGGGCATTTTTAAGAAATTAGCATATAATAATTGTAAAAAGTTGTATTTTAATAATTATAATATTGTAGATATATTTAAGTGAGCCATGTGCATAGGCAACCAACTATACAATGAAATGACGTTTAAATAATGGTTGCGAATATAAAGTGTGGTTATAATAATATGTTGTTTAAAATGTGTAGTTTATTAAATTAGAGTGTTAGTTACTAATTTAAGTGTATATTCTGATCTGAAAAGCCTAAATGTCAACAAAATTCTCGATAGAAAAGTAAGGAATTCTCTAGATCACCGGAGATGGCTTTTTTTGCGAAATGGACTGTTCCAGAAAATTCAGACATGTAGGAGATAAAACAAATCGAACATGATTTCGTACCAGATGGTTCTGGAAGATTGAAAAGGTATAAATACTCGGTGATTTGGATTCAAGATGTCCAGTTTTAGTATGAAAGTTAGTTAGAGTCAGTCAATCAGTTACATTTCAGTAAGTTCAAGATAGTCAGAAGGTCCAATTGTTCAATATAGTGTGTTAAATGAAGATTAAGAAACACTATAAAGAAAATATTATTGAAGATTAAAAATTATGTTATGCATAAATGGTGATTGGATAATGCAAGAAGTATTAATTGAAAATTAAATTTATATAATATATTTAGTGACTGGATATTGGTATACTGAAAAGAAGAATAAATATAAATATATAATATATTTGGTGATTGGATATTGGTATATTGAAAAGAAGAATAAATATAAATGCTGTTTGCTGGTTTGCTTGGTGGTTTATAAATGATGGTGAAGAAAAATATATTAAATTGGTGGAAGCTGATAATTGGAAAAAGTAATTTCACAAAAACAAGGATAACCGAAGCTGAGAAGAAGACATTGAGTAGTGATTATAATCTATATAGTGGAAAACAGTTCATTTAGGCATTCAGTGACAGAAAGGTACAAAATTTTGTTAATATTATTTAGTTAGTGTCATAACAATTTCAAGTTTGTAGATAGTTTGTTTAAATTTTACATTGTCTATAGAATTTAATTAGTTTCATAAGAATTTCAATTTAAAGATAGTTTATTTTAAATTTACATTGGCTAGTTTAGATATATATGTGTGTTTCATAATAGATATAATGAAGATAATTTAAAAAAGTACTTACAAACTAATTCTTTGAGAACCGCGATAAAAACCCTATATATATATATATATATATATATATATTAGTAAAAAACACTCATTGCTCATCATTCACAAACAATACATCATAACAATATATATATATATATATATATATATATATATATATATATATATATATATATATATATATATATATATATATATATATATATAAATGTGCACTCGTAAGTGAAAGGGATATTTTCGGTCAAATTTGGAGATAAAAAAGGAAAGGGTTGTGCTACTTTATCTTTTTATTGAATACGTTTCGCCCACTGTTCAATGGGCATCATCAGTTCGTCTAAACGAGTGGTATTAGCGATACATCTAATATAAAAAACAATTAAGTAAACGATCTTACCTTTAAAAGATCTGTAGCATTAAGATATTAGTATGGTGAAGACACATCAAATAATAATCTACTAAATAAATCAGCAAAAAAATTTAGTAAATTAATATTTGATGTGTCTTCACCATACTAATATCTTAATGCTACAGATCTTTTAAAGGTAAGATCGTTTACTTAATTGTTTTTTATATTAGATGTATCGCTAATACCATTCTTTTTGACGAACTGATGATGCCCATTGAACAGTGGGCGAAACGTATTTAATAAAAAGATAAAGCAGCACAACTCTTTTCTTTTTTTATCTCCAAATTTGACCGAAAATATCCCTTTCACTTACGAGTGCAACATTTTTTTATATTAAATTAAACGGTCATATTCCTTAAAGATGTCTATATATATATATATATATATATATAAAGCTGCCGTAATCGAGTTTAGAGCGAATAAGAGACCTATATACTTTTAATAGTGTACATTCGCTAGCGCCCCATTGGTAGTGGGAATGTATTTTGATAATATTTAAACTTTCAGGCACTCTGCTCTAGTTTCCTGAATATGTTGTGTCCAAGAAAGTCGGGAGTCGAATATTAGTCCTAGAATTTTGCGGTGATCGACGACTGGGAGAGGGTGGTTATTCACTAAGATTTTAGGGGCAGTGGAGAGTGTTTTTCTGGTGAATTTAATGAGTTGTGATTTTGTGGATGAGAGGGAAAGGCCGATGGCAGTCAATCTATTTTGTAATAAGTCCACCGATGTTTGGAGAAGTTTGCAAGTAGTAATGGTCGCAACACCATGGCAATAAATTACAAGTCATCAGCATATGTAGTAAATTTGACTGGGAAAGAAAGACTGTGGCAGATATGGTTAATCGATAAAATAAACAATGTAGGACTTAATACAGAGCCCTGAGGGACTCCGTCTTGTTGAATGTGGGGTAATGATAGGCAACCATTTACAGAGACTCTGAAAAATCTAGAGCTAAGAAAGTGCTTGACGAATTTAAAAATATTTCCATTGAGGCCGTATAATAATAGTTCATCGAGAATAAATTGTCTAGATATTTTATCGAAATTAGCTTCAATATTAAAAATGCATCACTTCTTGACTGTTATTAATAGCTTCGGCGATGTGGGTATGAAGGAGGACCAGGTTATCGTTTGTGAAACGATGTCAGTGAAAACCAGATTGTTCTTTAGGTAGAATTTGGTGTTTTTCAATAAACCATAAAAGACGCCTGTTTATCATCTTCTCCATTAATTTGCACATGGTGCAAGTGAGAGAAATCGGTCTATAGGACTAAGGAAAAATTGGTGTTTGGTTATGTTTTAGGACAGATATAATTACGGATGTGTTCCATTGAGTAGGAAATATTTGAGAAGACCAGATAGAATTATATATGTCTAACAGAAAAGTGAGGCAGCTGTTGGGTAGGTTTTTAAGAAAAATATAAGGGATATCATCAGGGCCGGCGGAAGTATTTTTGCATAAAGATAAAGCATATGTAAGTTCAGAAAGTGAGAAAGGAGAAATAATATTGTCGATATCTTGTAAGTGCTGTAAAGTGAGGTTGTAGGAGAGCAGTTCTTATATAGAGGATGAAATAAGGGAGTTTGTTGTGAAATTGTTCCTCAAATGTATTAGCCAGGGTATTGCAAATAATTTGGCTGTTGCTAGAAGAAGTGATGTTAGAGATTAAATGGGTAATTTTGGTGTTAGTTTTTGTCCCTGAACTTGTCGATTTTTATCCACATTTGAGAGGGATTTGTGTTATCATTTAAAGACGATACATAGTTATGCCAGTATATTTTCTTGCTCTGCTTGACAACGTATTTGGCTTTGGCTTTCAGCTTTTTATACTTAATTAG
The DNA here is from genome assembly GCF_040954645.1 of Diabrotica undecimpunctata. NCBI lineage: Eukaryota > Metazoa > Arthropoda > Insecta > Coleoptera > Chrysomelidae > Diabrotica > Diabrotica undecimpunctata. Next base: position 82,995,247 of record NC_092807.1, read on the forward strand.
ATTTTCAGGACTTTTATGTTTGCGGTATTGTTTTGAGAGTTCCACCAAGGTACAACTTTATGTCGGGAGCTAATTATCGTTTTGTCAATATGAGTTAATGCTGCTTTAATTATGGCATCTGAGAATTGTTTTATGTAATCATCAATATTATTAGAGTTAGGTAATTCGCAGATAAGGGATTCAGATTTTTTGGAGAACTCTGGCCAATTAGCCTTGTTGAAGCGCCAATAACTTCTTACTGAAACTTGGTCATAGGTGTTGTCACATATAATTATAGGGATATAGTTGCTGTCGTGAAGGTCGTCCGCTGTTTGCCATGATAAGTTGGGGGCCGATTTGGGATCACATATGCTTAGACCGATGGCAGAAAAAGCACCCGAAGCAATGTTAAAGTGGGTGTATGGTCCCGTATTGAGGACACATGAGCTAGTGCAATCAAGACTATTTTCAAGAACTTTACCACGTCCAAATGTACGCGAGGAGTCCCACATAGTGTTGTGGGCGTTGAAGTCTCTTACAATTATATAGGGTTGGGGGGCTGGTATACTACATCAAGGAGTTCTTCTTTCTTTAGAATTTAGTCAGGAGGGATGTATATAGAGCATATGGTAAGTTTGCTAGGGCAGCAAGTAGTGATGGCGACAGCTTCGAGATTGGTAGTCAGGGGAAGAAGAGTGGAGTAATGGTCTTTAGAAGCAAATATATATGCATCTCCACTAGCTCTGGAGTAGACAGGTCTGATGTAATGATACTCTTTAAAATCTGTGAGTGTATGGAGATTAGTTGACGTGAAGTTAGTTTCCTGTAAGCAAATGAAGGTGGGGTGGTGGAGAGATATCAGTAGCTACAGCCGTTCTAAGCGCGGATAATATCCGTCGCAATTCCATTGAATTATAGTGAATATGAAAGTTATAAATTAAGGCAGGTCGGTTTTGTCTAAGGAGGGGTCACTGTCGTTAGAGCTAACAGATGCAAGACTAACTGTGTCAAAAACATCATTTAGATTCATCGTAGCCTTTTAATTTTTTTATGTATGCGCGTTATACGATTTTTAAGTGATCTATCAGAGATATTATGGTAGATTTGTTTGAGGTTATAAAGAAGGGCGTTAATGTTCGAAGAAAATTGGTATGCATCAGCTAAGGGGTCATGGCAGCCGAAAGAATTTTCCAAGAAAGCAATTAGTTGTAGCGAGTTAATTGAAAAGGATGATGGGTTTGCTGCTATAAGATTTTCTATGATTGAGCGGGTAGACGGGCTCATAGTGGCTGATGGTTTTGTATCTTTGGTTTTCGATTTTTTTTTAGGGGCTGATTTGGGGGTACGAAAGGAGTCGTCATGGATGGAATGTGGATCGATTGGACTGTGAGTAGTGGGATCTGAAATGGCAATTACAGGGGGAGAGTCAGTTGGATGGGCTCTTTTGTGGAGGGCGATAGTAGAAGGTGTAGGTTGAGGTTGATCTAAAGGTAAGGGTGTGATGTTAGATAAATTGTCGGAGTAAGAATTTAGGGCAGAAGTGTGAGAGGTGCCGGAAGATGCGGTGGGGCTATTATTGGTGGATTCATTAGGTACGTGGGCGAAACGGGGGTGGGTAGTGGTATCCGGCGGGTTTTTGGCAGGTTTCAGCCGTATGTCCGGTTTTTGGCAAAGAAAAAATTCTAGTTTGTCTGATGTAACGAAGATTCGGAAGGAAGTGTTTTCAAAATGTATTAATACGGAGGTTTGTATTTCGAAATTTTCTTTGTCTGGTATTACGTAGATGGACCGTCGAAAACTTAATATATGGGAATAATCTTTGGGTGAGCCAGTACGAATCTGAGATACAGGTGAGGCTAGTTGCAGACCAAGTTCGTTTTTTAATGCCTGCTCGATAAGTTGATTTGGAATCGAGGGGAATACATTAGATATTAACAATATTTCAGTTGTAGAAATGAGTCTGCGGATGGGGACGATTTCATTTTTAACGGAAACGGTGGGATTGTTTTTGAGAAGAATATCGACGTCAAAAATAGAAGCAAGAAAGATGCAAATGCGTTGGTTAAATATATCGAGTTAGAATATATGGAAAAGCTATGAGAATATTAACGTGTGTATTAAAAACGGCGAAGGTAGGCGTGGCTAACGATGATACCAATATGGCGGTGGGATCATGGCCGGACTCAATAATATTAAAAGTACTATAAGAACATTACTAGTTATTCAGAAGATTTAATCATAATCTAAAAAGTGCAATACATTTTTAATAAACTATGATTTATTTATCCCGCGGTAAACACTAAAAACACGATATGTTATACATAAAGATAAATTAATGCAGTCAAATACTATTAATTTATTCTCTGAAGTACGGGCCATAACTTTGTTTACATATTTGTATACTAACCTGTAGAACGTTATTCCTGAAGATTTTTTATTAACATTGCTTCTGTTACTGCAACTACGTTGAGAAAAAGAAACCATTATTACGCACTATCACAATATATTATTACAGTTTCTATAAAAGTATTATAAAACTAAAAATATTCGAAAAACAACAAACGTAAACAAACATATACGATCTGTCAAAAGTGTCAAAACAATCTTAACGATATGGCCGAAGTGAGGTCGTTTTTAGTCACGTGATGCTCTCTCTATAGATTCTAACTCAATGGTTGGATATGTGGAAAGCGTGGGTAATACGAGTTACGATAGTTACGATTTCACCGATCGCCTTAATGTAATCGAAGAGAGTTGTATCCGGAAGAGCATTTAATACTATCGCTTGCTTTATGCTAGGATATGATGTGGTAACCGGTGTAGGTTTTGTTTTATTTGATGTGGTAACAGCTGCGTAGCTTGGAGCGGTGGGTTGAAGAAGCATTTTTAAATATTCTGGTTGCCAAAATATTTAATAAAAATTAGGCGCAATGTCTGGCCTATTAGTGTCTTTGTATTAATTATAATGTTTCATACAAAAGTACATACCAAGTTGTTTTACAAAAAACTATTCACTTCCATTAATTACTGGATAACAACTCACAACTAACTGACAAGTTTTTTATTAGAAATACTATTAGAAGAAGTCAAAGTGTTGACTCGTTGGCTTTTCGAATAGGAATCTTCTTTAATTTATTTCATGAATGAATTGCCAAGAAAATAGAACGCTTATTAGATGAAATATACATATGAAAGAACGAAGGAGACTTTTGAAGAATATAAGAGAGTTTACAACGAATCAGTTATAGGAAAACACAGCAATAGAAACAGTTCTCAAAAGAAATGGAACAAATATTTTAGAGCGTGGTTCTGGAATACAGAAACAGGCACGACAAGAAGTTATTTGGAGATAAATGAAATAATAAATCTAAGAAAAATAATAATAAAAAAAAATAACCATAAAAGACACTATTAGACAGAACAAAGATTAAAGAGATTAGAAATCTATACAGATCAAACAAAATTAATGAGTAGGTGTAAGAAAGAAAAAGAACATGTAACAATCATATCCGTCGAATGAGAGAAAATAGGGTAGTAAAATATTCCGGGATAAGTCGCTAAGTCGAAGAAGAAGTACATGCCGCCCTCAAAAGAGATTAAACAATAAATGTGCCGCTGGTTATAATCGAAAAACTTCGTGTAAAACAGGTTACTTTATTGAACTGATATATTAATACAATAAATTAAGGTATACGTGAACGGTGGGCGTCAGTCCTGTATTCGCTATCACCGATCTTGTTTCATCGAAGTCTCATTGTTGAATGTCCCTTTGAGCTGCGGTCGTGAACTTGCTAGCTGTAACTCGTTGTGCGACTTGTTTATGTGACTGGTTTTGCCCTAAAAATGCCCTACACGACAAGGTTGCCGATTAAAATAATAAAATTTAATAAAAATTAAAAATAAGAATATATTGGGCGTGAACACTAGGAGTAAACATCGAAGACATTCAGACAATGTGTCTATAAAAAAAGTAGATAAAAAATTCGACACATATAAAACCAGTCCAACCTTCTTCTTTGAGTCCCTCTCTTATCGGAGATTGGATATCATTAGGGCGATTCTAATTTTATTTACTGCTGTTTTGATTAATTCGTTAGTGGTACAGCGAAACCACTCTCTTAAGCCAACCAGTCTAACCAATATTACCCAAAATAATCACAATTTCACTTGTAACACTTCTACACAGTTTATACATATATAGATTTTCAAGAGGCATATGCATATATTATAAAATTGTCTGGAAATACTGTAGGGTGGACTGGGAACTCTTTTACAATTTTACAATGACATTAGAGCAAACGTGAAATAAAATCATGATCAAATTGTAAAAAATGTGTGTTTCATTAGAAAACATTTGCAGTATAAGTCAGAGAATAAAAAATTAGTAAAATTTCTGGTAAGGTTTTACATTCCTACCATTTTATATTGGTTGTTGTTTTGGTAAAATTTTACATAACTACCATAAAAAAATTATAGTTTGCCTTTCGGAAAATTCCTTGTATTTCCTAGTAATAATATATATTAATAATACCTATTTCCTAGTATTGTGCCACCTGTTTCTTACAACAGGAGCATATTTTTTCAGAATTTGAATAAAGGGTACAGTAAAAGGAGATTTTAACCCCAAAGTAGGGTTGACTAATGAAACCATTCAATGAAACCATTCAAGAGCACCATCTTGTGATCAAAATCCATTTTATCAGCAATATCCACGTAGATTGTACACATGGCGCAGCCCAAATGAGAAACAAGAAATCAAACAGATTACATCCTAATAAGATTCAGATGGAAATTATAGACCACTAACTGCAAAACATACGCAGGCGTAGACTGTGGCCATCATCTCCTAGTGTTAAACTTTTGTTTTAAACAGATTTTGTTTTAAAGTGTTTAAAAAATACCCCTAAGAAGAATCAAATTGCTTAACCCTACAAAAATCAATTAATTCTAGCAAATCCTAGAAAACCTTTCTTTAGATCAAGTAGACAGTGATTGTACTGACACCAATTTACACAAACCGCAAGTCAAGAATTACTGACTACACTTGGACTGTGATTCAAAGCAGAAAAGAGCCTAAAACTAGATTTGGAACGATTGATGTATACAGAACATTGTAAAAAGAAATAAAAGGTCAATGCCGCAAAGACCAGGCAGATTTCCCAAATATACAGAGAAATAAAAGAAAATGGTTGTCGGAATAGATTTATCGAGTGATTTATTTCAAAAGGTTAAACTCCTTAATAGAGAATTTAAACTTCAGAAATGGTCTGTAATAGATAAAGACGGTAATCTAAAGACCGATATAGACGAAATATTGAAAACGTGGCGAAATTCCTGTTACGATTTATATAGAAACATTGAGGATCCAGCGGTAAACCTATGGCAATCCGACTACCCCAGAGAACCTACTGTCTTGCTCTAGAAATCAAAAGATGTAATTAAGTCGCTAAAGAGAAATAAATTCACAGGCATTGACACAGTACAAGGGGAAATGCTGCAGTCATTAGGTGACAAAGGATTGAATATCATTCATTCTATTTGTGTCGTTGTTTGAAATTCCAAAAAATCCTTATCTGACTGATCTACCTCTATTTATATTCCGCTACACAAAAACAGAATCCACAACCAGATGTGAGAACTACAGTAAATTGTCAATATTAACATATGCCAGTAAGATATTGTTGCATATAATCAAAAATAGGTTAAAAACATTCCTACATCATCAAATACTTTAAGAACAAGCAAAATTTGTAAATGGAAAAGGTACACTTGAGCAAATCCTGCACCTAAGACAACTCATTGAAAAGTGGACACAGTTTCAAGTATCTATGATACCATGCTGATAATAGAGATGGGTACACCTATACTTCTGATGACACTTCTATACCAGTCCAATATGATATCAGTACGACTAGATCAGAAATTCTCAAGTCAATTCAGAACAGAGAGAGGAAAGACAAGGATGCGTATACTCATTCAATCTTTTTGGTGAACATGTCTTGAGGACAGCTTTAAAAGGATAGTCTGATGGAGTAACGGTGGCTGATAGAAAAGTCTCCAATTCAGGATTTATAGAAGATATTATCCTTACAGCAGCAAATGAACAAGAAACGATAGACCTACTGGAAAGAGCTGAATGAGAAAGCAATAAAGTTGGTTCCAAATTAATATAGACAAGAAAAAGATATTGTTGACAAATTCAAGACTATTCAGCTGAACAACCACTTACAGGATAGTAGAGAGTTTTAACTATCTCGGATCTAGTATAACTGATAATGGTAACTGCAAAGCAACAACTCGAAGACGCAAAATGCGCATATGGCAAGAAAATGCGAGGAGGCGCCTAAGTTAAGTTTGGAAACAGATCTATCTCTCAAAAAATCAAAATAAGACTTGTGACTGTACATGTATTCTAAATATTTTTATATGGGGCAGAAACTTGGACTCTTCGTACACATAAACGCCAAGAAATCGATGCCTTTGAGATATGGTGCTGGAGAAGAATGCGTCGTATTTTTTAGACGGCCCGTCGCACAAAAGTTTTCATTCTTATCCAACTTAAAATTAAAAAAAGTCTACAACATCAACAGCACAACAACATCATCAACAGCACAACATAATTTAGAGAGATAATTGTTTTTGGAAACAATTACTGTGGAAACACTTTATAACTGTTTAAAGCTTTCAATGTTTTTTATCCTAATAGTATACTAGAAGCATGTATTTTAAATAACACAATTAAAACAACAAAAACAACAATAAAACGTGGTGTCAAATTAACCACAATTATGGAAAATAAAACAAACTAAGTTTTCCGATAATGTTACTTTATTGAACTTTAAACATAATACATGTGGCACAAAACAGATAAACCTCTCGTTTGTTGGTCGCCAACCTTCGGTAGAAAACGGTACATAAAGAAGAATATTAAATTTTAGAAAACTTCACCTGGTTTTGATTTCATAAAAACAGGTATTTTAATTTTTGTTTTAATTTTAATTTAGTTGAAATCAGTCTAAACAACCGCTATTAAGGGGGAAGGGAGTCTTGTAAAACGGTGCGTTACAGGAGCGGAAGGGGGATTCGAACAACGCGTTACGTAACATTGTTTTTTTACTTAAATAAAAAAAACTATGGAGAAATCTCCCCAGTTGGCAATTGGTTTCGTGCATCTTTAAGGGGAATCCCTCCAATATCTTGTACAATATTGTTATTATAATATACAGAAACACGTTGCTGTGGTCAGTGTTGTTAAATTGAATTCATTCTACAATATAATCAAAATAAAATGTGAAAATTGAAAATTAAGCTGTTTCAGTGGAACATAGAAAGCCTAAAGAGAGTTTGCAGGATCCAGCAGACCCTAATCTGGCATGGTATAGCACTCACGTCTGTAAATCGTAATAGTTCTGGCAAGTGATTAAATGTGCGTACGAATGCTGCTGCTGCCGCTCGAGACGCATATTATAACTGTTTTTCTGTCTAGTCAGTTAGACAAAGGATCATGTAAGTTTTCACGACTTCTAATAAGGTTTTTGAAATAATTTAAGCAGGTGCCTTACGATTTCTTTTGACTATCACTACAATGCGACATTAAGAACAGAATATGTGATACTCAGGAGCAGATATTGGATCTGATCACAACCCTTTAATCGCCGATGCAAGAGTCAGACTAAAACGAATAGAGAATAAACATCAGCTAAAGAATTTTACTATTTCAGACGTTAACAAAAGTAAAATATAAAGAAAATGATAAAATAGTAAACAATTACGTGAAAGAAATGGGAACAACCAAAAATGTTAAGAGAATTTATTTCGTGAGCATATGACCAAGATAATAGAAGAATATAGTGTAACTAATAGATTTAATGCATGACGGAATAATTACTAGACCTAATGGAACAAAGAACAAAATACAAGGACTAGTCAGACAGAAGAAAACAAGGAGAAATAAAACAAATAATACGAGCGGTTATGAAAAGTGGATGGAGGATAGATGTTCAGAAATGAAAACATTAGAAAAGAAGTATGACATGTTCAATTTGCAGCACAACAATGTTCGTGAAGTTGCTGGTCTGTATAATAAGAAAAACACTAATACTGTAGTAGCTAATGCAGGAAAAGATATCATTGATGAACGAGAAATATTTGAAACATAGAGTAACTATATAACTGAATTGTTTTAAGGTGACAGGCCAAACATACAAAGTAAAGTAAATCAAAAAGGACCTGAAATTTCAAGTCGAAGGTTTAAAGAATCGAAGGATTAAATTGAAGAAATCTGAATTTCTTCATGCAATAAAATCAGTCAAAACCAAGAAAGCAACTGGACCAGACAACATTCTAGCTGAACTCTTAAAAATGATACAAGACGACTACATCAGTGCTCTGGTGCTCTTATGGATGTATATTATACTACTGGTAAAATACCTGAGGATTGACTGAAGTTTGTTTTTAGCAATTTCGAAGAAATAGAGGCAAAAAGATACGACGAATGCAGATTAGCTACACTGACGGTCTGATGAGCCACACATTGAAAACATTTTTTCTTCGCATTTTTCATTACAAATGGGAGCTAGATGTAACTCAGATTGGATTTAGGAATGCGCTGCGTGCTCGTGAGGCTTTCTTGGCTTAAATGTACTTTTCCAAAAATACCATGACCAACGTAAAATATTTATGTGGCTTTCATCGATTACGAAAAGGCATTTAATATAATAAGCCTGGAACACTTTTGAACATATTAAGAACCAAAGGCATTGATGGTAATAAAGTAAGCCCGGAACACTTTTGAACACATTAAGAATCAAACCCATTGATGATAGAGATCTACATATCATAGAAAACGTATATTGAAAGTAGTCGTACAAGCCGATGGTACATTAACCAACGAATTTTACATTCAAAGAGGCGACAGATAGAATGTATTCTATCCCGCTGTTATACTATTCTATTCGGGTATAATACTACTACTATATCTATTCGGGTACAATTTTCAAAACAGGCTTCTCAAAATAAAGATTTTGGGCGTAAAAATCAGTGGTGAACTGAATAATAATCTTAGATACGCTGATGAAAATTTATGATTTCAATCGCCAACCTTACGACAATGCTTCCCTACAAATAGTTATACAAAACATTGAGACAGTTACTCACTTTAAATATCTGGTATGCTCCAATACAGATCAACTAGACCCAAGTCAAGAGATCAAATGCAGAATGGAAGCATCTATTTTGTTTCAAAAGTTTCGAAAAATGAGATTATTCTTCTGTGACCACAGCTTAAACTCAAAATTACGTCAAATATTAATAAAATGATATATTTTGTTAGTGTTGTTAGATACCATCGCGACCTGGACTCTGAAGGCTGATACGATTAATCGCCTAGAGGCATTTGAGATGTGATTGTAGAGAAGAATGCCCCGAACACCCTGGACCTGGAATGAAAGAAATATTTCATGCCTACTGCATGGTCTTCGAGAAGACGGGTACAGAATCCTTCAGCTTATCATAAACAGTCAAATTAAGGTCAGCGAGAAAATTGAAAGGAAAATGTCATGGCTCAAGAACATTTGCGATCAGATAGGAAAATGGAGTACCGAAAAACTATTTCGATTAGGTAAAGACCGTGAACAATTCGCCAATGTAATTGCCAATGTTAGTTATACCTAATATGGCACCGAAAGAAGATACAATGTTTTACTTCAGTTACGTTTCCGTTTCTAATTGTATTGCCAATTGTAGAAATAGATATGTTAATTTATGAGTTTATTATTCAAAAAAGTTAAAATAGAAGATTGCATGCGAAGAACAATAAAGGGATGCAGCAAAAAATAAATGTAACGCGGAACCAAGTAGGGAAAACCTAAAATATTGTAATATTAGTAGTAAAAGTTAGTTATGACGAGTTCGAAATCTCTTGTTTTATTTAATATTACCGAAAATGCGATTAAAACAATACTCATGGGCACAGAAGAACGTGACGGCGCGTTACATGGAGGGAGGGGGGCCAAAAATCTTGAAAAACATTGCATTACGTAATACTTGAACGCCGCCTAATCAGAAAATGTATTCGTCATTTTTCTTAATTTTTATAAATAGTTTTTAACAAAAAATTTCACATTGGTCCATTTTCTTCCTGTGAATACTACTTGCTCCTCTAATAACTTGGTACATTGCTCTATTCCTGGCAGGAAACCCCTCTTTATAAGTGATTTGAACTCCTTTAGGATTATTTCCTTTTCTTCGGTGGTCCATGGCCTGCGCTTGAAGCTAACACATTTCTTTTTTGGATTGTTTCTGTACACTGCTCCAGATCCCCCATCTACAAATAAATAAAATAGTACTATTAAACTGTGAATAGTTGAAAAAGAATTATAAGACTTCGTCTTCAGTTAAATACTGCGCGCTGGTGTCTGTTTTCACAGAGTTTATGAAATTTGAATATGCGTACACTATCGGAAACCAGTTCTGTACACTGAGACGAGAGTGTAGAGTACCAGGAAATGTCTCATGCAGCAATAAAATTATTGTGATGTGCCTTTAAAACCGCTTATCGCCATATTATCAACTTAAAAACCCCACAGGCTGGTTAGGGGGTCAACTTTGATGACCGAAAGAGTACACCACCTAGAAATGCTTCAGGTAGTAATTTAATTGCTATGCAGCACCGTTAAATTGTATACGTTACTAAAATCACTTTGATTAAAAAAAGAATTCTAATGTTGCATCAATGAAGCAGAACCATTTTTATGCAAAATGATCATGGAAAATATCGATAAAAGATTGCGCGTAACTAGCAAATCTGAAGATGCCATTTGTTGCGATTCCATTTGATGCCATTTGTAATATGCGATTTGAAAAATAATTTGATGATTCAATAGAAAAGGAAAATCTAAAGAATTGTGTTTTATAATAAATTCAAATTCTGCATGAATTTTTGAAAGTATATTGTTCACTGAATCTGCTCATTAAAGAATTTAGACTTTTAGTAACGATAAGTTTTAGTAATCAACGCATTGAAAAGTCACCCAAATTGTCAGTTCTAAATATTGTTCGATTTTATAATTAAAAAAATAGTTACATGTCGGTCATTACCTGTTATTTCAGACAAAGCAATATTTCCATTCTGTTCATCTTCCCCAGCGTCACTATTATTTACTTCTATGCAATCAGCCTCTTTGTCTTCTATGCCATCCATATCTTAAAAAAAATTATATAATACAAGAAGGTACCTATTAAGTGCGTTCTAAAATTTCAACTAAGAACTTACGAATACCTGTAAGATTTATATCCTTCAGTGCCTTTCCTGCAAATTTATGAGCTTCACCTTGGTCCACCGCTAGGAGTAAGCGACTTACTTTTGTAAGCTCGACTGCGTTTTCTTGCAGACGGTAAAATTCCCTATGAACGCGAACATCATGACCCAGGTGGCGAGCTAGCCAATCGTTTTCATTTTCATTTAGATTGAATATTTGGCACACAGTTGCTACATATTTCCTTAGTTTAGTGCTGGTCACTAAATCCGGTGCATTAAGGTCTGCTTCTTCACACCACTTTTTGAGACAATCATGTCCCCTCGTGTGACTTCCTGTTGTTTTTGAAATGGCAAAAACATATGAATTTTCACTAAGGACTCCATATTGTACACGTTGGGATATGATCAAATCAATTGTTTTTTTATTTTACTGGTAAGTAGAATAGGCACTATTCTCCCACGTTTGACAATGATTTTTACCATGATTAACGAAGATGCGATTTTTTTTTCTAGGAAGTCAATGAATTTTTCAGTTCCTCTGTTCCCAAATTTTTCCAGTTGGGTCTTGATGACTATTGGCTAAGAGTCATTTTTGCTGCTTCCCCAGAACGCCTTTTGTTGAATATTATGATTCTAGCTTATGTAAGGGAGACAAGACTCCTCGTCTTAGGCATTGTCCTCTTTCAATCGATGCATACTTTTTTATGGCATATCCTATTTTGAGAGCTAGAGATGTGATTTGATATTATTGCCTTTTTGTTGGATCACTAGTAACTATACGAATTTCCTATAAAAAAATATGTTTAGTGATTATATAGATTAAATTAAATTTATTCTTAATTAGATCAGAACAATTCTAAAAACATAAGTCTATAGAGTGTTTAACAGACTTACCTTGATTGCATTAACAATCAAGTCGAACTTCTGCGGAACAAAGACTTCATTTAAATTTTGAAAACTTTCTTCTTTCCTTTTCATTTCTAGCGCTAATCTCCCCAGCTGTCTCATAGACTGCCTTATAAGTTCCGATTGCGTGCAGCTATATTTTTCATACAGGAATGCTCCATAAAGCATGATTGTGTCGCCCTCTTTACATCTACTGGAAATTGCATCATTTCAAAAATGGTTCACGATGTCTAAGAATCGAGGTGTGAAATTATGTTCTTAAATACCATTTAATAGTGCTGCACTTTCTACTATAGGACCTTTTCCAGAAGCTCTTTCAGAATCTTTGTCGTTCTTCGACTTTGAAGGACATGTATATCTTAAGTGATACCAGAGCTCTCTCTTGAGAAGAAACCCTAATCATTCAGGACAGGGACCATAATCCGAGTATGATATAAATGCTTTTTCCTTGGTAGTATGTCTCCTAGTTAAAATAAGTTCCCCTTCTTTCAAAGATAGGACGTCGCAATTATGGTAAAAGTCTCCATATCTTAATAAGTTGGCGAATTTTTTGGGTTTAGCTAAGATTCTAGCAACCTCCGTTTCATTTTCATGATGTTTTTCAACATGTCTAGAAAAGTTGTTACATATTATTTTAGTATGAGTGTCCTTTATCTCGAATTCGTTTTTTCATTATTTTCTCTCTCTTTTCTCGTCTTAGCTACTGACACTGAGCATAATTCTACATCGTCTTTTTTATTTTGAGCGACTATATGCTTTGTTAACGGTGTGTCTTCTTTATTATGGTCATCCGTAATAGGACTTGTCTCATTTTCTTTAGAAACTTCCAAACTAAAATTACTCCCATCTGAACTAGGGGAATACGCACTACCTGAATCTTCAAAAGGGTCAGGCGAATAGTCCGTACCGTCTTCCTCCTCAGGTACCAGATCCCTATTGTTCTTATTAGTACGGTTCCTTATGCTATAATGGTATGTCGACGGATAGTTCAAAGACGAGTTCAAGTTCATAACAGTCGAGTGACACGTGACACGTGCTAGTTGTTTCTGACATGTTTCGTCAGTGCCGTTTTTATCTGCAAAAATATTTTGTACTAAAATTTTGAATTGGCTATCAATTAAATAATACATTTTCGTTTCAAGAACACTAGTTTTTAAAAGTATAATAGTATAAGTTTGTCTTTATAAAAACCCTTTACGGCAAATTCCTACTCGGCAGGAGGTCTTTCCTACTGTCAAATTTTACGCCACCTGTTTCTTATAACATGAGCCTATTGTTTCATTTAATTTTTTTCGAATAGAAGATTCAGTGAACGAGCAAGAGGTGAAAGAATTTTCTAATATACAAAATTATATTCAAATTTTTTTTTCAATTGATTTAAAAAAAACAGTGCTTCGTCACTGCTAATTTTAACTTATATACCTACTACTTGCAGTATTAAAATCAGCGCTATTTTATACTAATATTAATAAGTTTTAAATCATATTTTGTGTTAGAACTAGTGAGTACTAGTACAAGGAATACGCATAAATAGTGTAGTGGTAGTTATCTGTAATGTAGTTATCATTACAACACTCTGAATGGCAAAGGAAGACTACGAGAAGGCATTTGACTCATGCAAATATGGAAAATTAATAATGTCTTTAATAAATTTGATGATCTATATTCAAAAATAGTTAATTATATAATATTCAAAGGAATATTGTCGAACCCAGTGATTACCGGTATTAAGGAATCTCCCGCATACTGACCAACGCCTTCGGGCGGATGAGTTGAGTGGTTAAGTGGCACCTTTTTTTCCTAGGATTGAGAAATCAGCCGCAAGTGTGGATAGATCAAGAATATGGTCAACGGCATGAGGATTCAGAAGGTAAGAGGAAACAACTACAATAAAGACTCGTAATTGAGGCGTCTTTAGTATGATAAAAATGGTTATGAGACATGAGTCTAAAGAAACAAATACAGTCCAGGGTTAACAGAGACCAAGAACCGGTGTGAGAGGAAGACAACACCTAGAACACATGGCCATCATGAACCCAGCAACAATCTTATACATAACCTACTTAAAAATCGTGTCTTTGAATGTAAGTAAAAGGAAGACAGAATGGAAAAATTTAAGTATTTGATTTCGAGATTTTCTTGGAGATTACAGCGGACGAAATCGAAACGTAGAGAAATTCGTCTTAAATTTAAGAAAGCCAGGTGTATGTTTTTATAGAATAAAAGCTGTTCTTTGCAATCTAGACTTTGATATATTGGTTAGACTTCGAGTACTTAACCGTTATGTATTCTAAATGTCTGCTATCCAATAATTTTGCTAATGGTAAAACTGTTGGACAAAAATTCCAAAATTGCAAACTTTAATTAAAAAAACAATCAAGTATAAAAATGAAAAGTAAAATGTTAATGACAGTTTGCAAATACATATGTTCAAGATATTTAAAGTCAAAATTTTCATGGATGCGATTAACTTGAAATTTAAGTTATTGTAAAACAAAAATATTTTACAAAGTAATATTATTAAAAATCCTGATAACAAACTAATTTTCATTAAATTTAGCCAAATATTTATTTTCAGCAACATTTTATTTTGTATAGCCATTTATGAACTTTAACCTTTATGACTGACTTCACATTTATCTACAGCAATCAGTAGCCTGCTGACTTTAGTTAATTCTACTGCACTCTCATGTAATCAGTAAAATTCCCTAGGTAGTCTTATGTATTGTCCTAAATGTTTTGTCAGCCAATCATATTCATTCTCTGACATGTTGAACAACTGACAAACCGTCGCTACATACTTCCTTAGCTTTGTTCCACTGATCAGTGACGCGTTTTCAAGTTCTACCCCCTCACATGTCTTATTCAAGCAGTCACGACCTCTGAAGTGTCTCAATGATGGATTTGATCTTGCAAACATGTATTTGTTTTGCGAAGAAACCAACCGGTGTCGAATCAGCAAATCGATATACTCCTTTATTATGGGCATCAAAATTGCTGGAACTTTTCTTCCTTTTTTTCTTCTACTTCAACGACAGTTAGAGTATCGGCCAACTTGCGCTCAATTGGTGTCAATTATTCCTTTATATCATCTGTACTTTGATCTTCTTAACTTGGTCTATTGATATAATCGCTCATCTGGATCCGTGCCTCTTCTCCGGAGCGTCGTTTGTTAAAAACAATGATACAATGAAACAGTGATTTCTCTCCTCACTTTAAATTTCATCTTTAGCTGTCAAAATATAAGTATCTATATATTTGTTAAGCTTGAGCAAATCATTAGTTATTGGCAGCAATTGTGCTGCATTCATCTTTCTCTTGTTTAGTGTAGCAACCACACCTGACGATAAACGAACATTCCATTCTAATTTCATACGCTGCGTAAGGAGGACGAGGATTTATTTCGCTTCACATTTCCAGGTCGTAAAGCACTGCCTCTCTCTAATGATATACATTTCTGTAAACTATACTCAATTTTGAGCGCCAAACTCGGAATTTTAAATTCTGGCCTCGCTGTTTCGTCATCAACTGTAGTGATGCTGACCTCTTTTGTAGCTTGAACGATTATGTCAAATTTCTCAGGAACAAGAAAGTCAGTTAATGATTGACCTGGATTAAAGCTATTCACTATAGATTAACAAAAATCCTTCGTAAATCCGAAACCGTGAATATTATGTATCAAGGCATTACTTTCAGATATAACATGGTTCGGTTCTGAATATTTTTCGCAGTTCAGTTTTTTTGTGCAAACATATTTGATATGGTGCCATAGATGTTTTTTCAGATAGAAGCCTAAACAATTAGGGCACGGCCCATATTCAGAATGTTTAACGAATTTTGCTTCATTTTTAGTTGGCCGTCGCATGAGTATAATTCTCCAGTTTTGGTAGCTAATACATTGCAAATATGATAGAAATCACCCACGCGGATAAGCTCGAGGAATCCGGCACGACGCTCTTTTGAGTTCTTTGGATATGCTAAGCATTTTGCTACTTTGTTAGTCTCTGAATGTAAAGTTTCAAAGTGTCTACCCATATGGATCACTGATTTATCACAAATAAATCAGACGTGAGTCTTATCTCTAATCCTTTTCCCGTCTTTATTTGATGCTGTAACTACCTTTATACATGTATCTTTGGCCGTAGTTTCTTTTCTATATAGCAGTATAGATTTATCACTCGCTTCCGTACTTTTCACAGTTTCTTCGCTTATTCTTTTTTTGTCTTTCCCAACTACGTTTTCATTCTGCTGTTCAGAATGCACATCATGTAAGCTATCCAAAAATGTATCCATAACTCACTTTTCATCAGGTATTCCGTTATTCGTTTTTATACATTTTTATTTCCTACCTATTTCTATTTCACCATACTTTTTGCTTTTAATATAGTTCGCCGTATTGGAATTATCCAATCCATTTATATCCTCATTTTCCTTTTCATTTATTTCTTTCAAATTACGTACTTTAGAATGTGTACCTTGTACACTTTCGAAGAATGTATCCATAATAAACTTTTTATCAGGTGCCTTGCTATATTTTGCTGTATCTGCTTGCTCGCTGCTTGTTTTATCCACTTAGATTTAATTTTTCCACCATAATTTTCTTCAAATGTGTTGTTTTCATTTGGTTTGTTGTTGTTTTTACGTTTTCGAAATCTCTCGTTTTCAGATACTGCGAGTTTGACGAAGATGGAATATATTCACTCCCTGAGGTCTTATCTTGATCATCACTTATCATAATGTCCTCTTTTTTCGCCCAAAGAGAAACCTTCTTAGCTTGCCAAAAGGAGAGTGGAAACGTGATTGAAAATAACAAAAAAAAGAAATATATATATACATAGTTCTTATATAGTTCTTTTATTTATATATATATATATATATATATATATATATATATATATATATATATATATATATATATATATATATATATATATATATATATATATATATATGTTCGGATAGGTTTCCGCGGTCAGATAAATGAAAATTACTGAGTTCTCGGGAAGAACCGCGTTGAGAATTTAAAACTCGACGTTTCGGCACCCATTTTGGAGCCATTATCAAGAGGGATACGGTTCGGTTCGAGTTCGGGGTCTCAATCTGCCTACTCCCCTCACTCGAGACGTACCAGTATCGTGTTCTATATTGCAAGAACTGTCTCTCGGCACTGAGGTCTCAATCTGCCTACTCCCCAGTGTCGAGTGACAACCGGTCTTACCCTGTGTGGCTGCTTTTATACTCGCTGTATGCGCGGGAACGGTATGCGCTGACGTGGTCTGAACTGACGTGGCCTGAGCGGTGTGGGCGGGAGGTCGCTGAAGAAGGGGTCGCCATGTTGCCGGCAATCGTTTCGCGTCATCGCGCGTGTTCAAGCTGTGAGACCGTTTTTCGATTTCGATAGCTTCACGAATGATTCTCGCTTTTAATGAGCGGATGGGAGCGATGGTTTTTGCTTTTTCGAAATCTATTTTGTGGCCTGTCTGAATATGATGTTGGGCTAGGGCTGAAGTGGTATCGGAATGTTTGACTGATAGAGAATGTTCGTAAATACGGTTATGGATTCGTCGGTTTGTCTGTCCTACGTATGTACGTGGGCAACTGGAACAAGGTATCTCGTAGACACCATGGTCTTCATTGGGGATTTGGTCTTTTACGGATCTAACGAGATTGGACAATTTGGAGTGAGTGGTGAAGATGGTTTTGATATTAAGAGGGATAAGAGTTCTACTGATCTTGTCAGTGACACCTTTAATAAAAGGTAGAAAGATTTTGGGTTGATCCGGCGGCAAGGTTTCTTTTTTGGATGGAATGGGGTTTAGAAGTTTTTGAATGCTTCTATTGATTTGGGTTTTGTGGTAGCCGTTTTGTAGGAGTGTTTGTCTTATTGAATTGATTTCGGATGACCTGTGATTGTTGTCGCTAAGTCTTATGGAACGGGAAATAAGAGTGTTGATGACTGAATTAAGTTGGGCGGGGTGATGATGTGACTGGGCATTGAGATAGCGGTTTGTATGAGTGGGTTTCCGGTACACGGAATAGGAAAAACTGTGAGGTGGATTTTTCTGAATAAGAACATCAAGGAATGGCAAAGACGCTTCAGACTCAACTTCCATCGTGAATTGAATGCTGGGATGTATTCCATTCAGGTGGGAGAGGAAGAGATCCAATGTGTCTTCACCATGGGGCCAAATGACAAAGGTGTCATCAACGTACCGTAACCAGCAGGTGGGTTTGAGATTTGACGAGGACAAGGCTACTGTTTCGAAATGTTCCATGTATATATCTGCTATTACGGGAGAGAGGGGCGATCCCATTGGGGCACCTTTGATTTGACGATAGAAATGATTTTGGAACGTGAAATATGTATTAGACATGCAGTGTTTTATAAGAGATAATGTGTCTTGGGGAATTTGATGTTTAGAGTCCAAGATGGAAATGGTTTCATCGATGGGAATGTTGGTGAATAAAGAAACAATGTCAAAACTGACTAGTATGTCTGAGGGCGAAATAGAAAAGTTTTTCAGAAGATCAATGAAATGAATTGTTTCTTTATTCACCAACATTCCCATCGATGAAACCATTTCCATCTTGGACTCTAAACATCAAATTCCCCAAGACACATTATCTCTTATAAAACACTGCATGTCTAATACATATTTCACGTTCCAAAATCATTTCTATCGTCAAATCAAAGGTGCCCCAATGGGATCGCCCCTCTCTCCCGTAATAGCAGATATATACATGGAACATTTCGAAACAGTAGCCTTGTCCTCGTCAAATCTCAAACCCACCTGCTGGTTACGGTACGTTGATGACACCTTTGTCATTTGGCCCCATGGTGAAGACACATTGGATCTCTTCCTCTCCCACCTGAATGGAATACATCCCAGCATTCAATTCACGATGGAAGTTGAGTCTGAAGCGTCTTTGCCATTCCTTGATGTTCTTATTCAGAAAAATCCACCTCACAGTTTTTCCTATTCCGTGTACCGGAAACCCACTCATACAAACCGCTATCTCAATGCCCAGTCACATCATCACCCCGCCCAACTTAATTCAGTCATCAACACTCTTATTTCCCGTTCCATAAGACTTAGCGACAACAATCACAGGTCATCCGAAATCAATTCAATAAGACAAACACTCCTACAAAACGGCTACCACAAAACCCAAATCAATAGAAGCATTCAAAAACTTCTAAACCCCATTCCATCCAAAAAAGAAACCTTGCCGCCGGATCAACCCAAAATCTTTCTACCTTTTATTAAAGGTGTCACTGACAAGATCAGTAGAACTCTTATCCCTCTTAATATCAAAACCATCTTCACCACTCACTCCAAATTGTCCAATCTCGTTAGATCCGTAAAAGACCAAATCCCCAATGAAGACCATGGTGTCTACGAGATACCTTGTTCCAGTTGCCCACGTACATACGTAGGACAGACAAACCGACGAATCCATAACCGTATTTACGAACATTCTCTATCAGTCAAACATTCCGATACCACTTCAGCCCTAGCCCAACATCATATTCAGACAGGCCACAAAATAGATTTCGAAAAAGCAAAAACCATCGCTCCCATCCGCTCATTAAAAGCGAGAATCATTCGTGAAGCTATCGAAATCGAAAAACGGCCTCACAGCTTGAACACGCGCGATGACGCGAAACGATTGCCGGCAACATGGCGACCCCTTCTTCAGCGACCTCCCGCCCACACCGCTCAGGCCACGTCAGTTCAGACCACGTCAGCGCATACCGTTCCCGCGCATACAGCGAGTATAAAAGCAGCCACACAGGGTAAGACCGGTTGTCACTCGACACTGGGGAGTAGGCAGATTGAGACCTCAGTGCCGAGAGACAGTTCTTGCAATATAGAACACGATACTGGTACGTCTCGAGTGAGGGGAGTAGGCAGATTGAGACCCCGAACTCGAACCGAACCGTATCCCTCTTGATAATGGCTCCAAAATGGGTGCCGAAACGTCGAGTTTTAAATTCTCAACGCGGTTCTTCCCGAGAACTCAGTAATATTCATATATATATATATATATATATATATATATATATATATATATATATATATATATATATATATAATTGGTAATTCGGCATAATTAAAATTATCCAGATATCTTAATTAAACAATTTAATATTTTTTTATTTGTCTTAAATTCTATTTAAATATATATATATATATATATATATATATATATATATATATTTCAATAGAATTTTAGACAAATAAAAAAATATTAAATTGTTTAATTAAGATATCTGGATAATTTTAATTACGCCAAATTACCAATCATATTTTTTGAATTAGAAGTACCTTTGGCTTTGGCTACAATTCAAAATTAACAGGAATAGAAGTAAAAGAATAAAATTCTTTGTTCAATACAATTACACGTATAAACAAATCACTTAATCAATGTTCCTGTGATACTTCTAAGTGAATGATCTTAAAAATTTAAACTGTGTAGCCCAAGTTAAATTAGCTTTTAAAAACAAATACTACTTGAAAAAAAAAATAAAAAAATTAATACAAATAATTTAATTTTATTGTTACGTTTCATACTTTATGACTTTGCAATATTGTTTTCGATACTCAGTTAAAATTCAATTGTTTTAACTCTTGCTTGTGTTCTTGAGTGTTCTTTTTTCACTACTCACTAGTTAAAACTCCTTTCTTTGTCCTTTTATACGGAATCTAGGCCAAACGTCCTAACAATCATTTCTATTACTTTTGGCTGCCAAATTATCCGTGTCTATGGATTCAACAGATAAATAGGAATTCTATGAAAACCTAAATAAATAATGCGACGAAATACAAAAAAAACATTCTGTTATTACTGGGAGAAACAAACGCACAACTGGGGAAAGAAGGATAGTTGAAAGATATAGTCTGAAACGGGAAAAAGTCTTTATACGAAAAAACAAATGACAATGGCAACGACTACAGAATTTGTCAACTCACAGCAACACTAAATATGACTTTCCTATCGACAAAATCTGAGCTTCCAAGAAAACACATGGCAATCTAGAGACACCCAACAGACAGTGAAAATCAAATCGATTCGTTCTAACAACCAAAGAGTTAGTACAAATACAAAAAAACACTGGACATGAGATCTTACGGAGTGGCAAATGCAGACACGGACCACTTTCCAGTAATAATAAAAATGAGCACGCTCAGATAAAAAAACATAAAGCTAAAATAAACTCTTATAAATGGAAGCTAAAAAGAAGAATGAAAATATATACAACCTTATACAACCCAGAAACATAAAAGAAAGATGGCAAGAATTAAAAAGCAAAATAAATGAAACAACAAATGACATAATAGGAAAAAACAAACATCAAAAATAAATAAAGACTGGTACGATTAAGACTGCGTAAAAGAGAGAACACTAGAAAACTCTATCATAATAACATGGATTATCCACAACCCTTTAAAACAAAACAGGGAAGAAAATAACAGAGAGCAAAGCCAACGCAATAAATGAAAACAAGAAAAATAACTGCCTTAATGAAAAGCTACAGGATATTGAAGAGGACAGAAAAAATCATAAAATAAAACAATTTTGCAAAAAGTCAGACCAACAAAAAATATGCTTAGCATTAAAACAAGAGGTCTAAAAAACCAAAAAGAAGACATTTGGAGATAAACAAATCAGCCAAATAGGGGAAGAATATTACGGAAAAATTATACTCGCTGCGGCGGAAACACTGGAGTAAGAAGTAAAACAAATAATACAAGATAACGACGAAGCAGAAATTCCCACAGATAAAGAATTACAAAAAGAAAAATAAAAATCTCCGAAATGAAAAAGCAGCAGGAGAAGATGAAATAGAAGTGGAATTAATAAAATATTGGGGAAGAGAATTACTTAACAAAAAAAACAAGCTAATACAACAAAAATATGAACATACTACCAGATAGTTGGAACAAAGGTGTTATAGTGCCTATTTATAAAAAAGAACATCAGGAGGAGTGCGACAATTACAGACAATAACCTTATTAAATTTTACATATAAAATTATAGCAAACATACTAAAGATTTAAATTATGCGCTGAACGAATATTAGGATATCAGAACGGGTTCAGACCGGGGAGATCAGCATCATCAATTTCATCTATACAGTGGAGCAAATAATTAAAAATTCGAGAGAATGCAACAGAGAAATGCACGTAATATTCATAGATTTCAAAATTGATAGTACAATTAATCGGACGAAAATGATGGAAGAGCGAGAGCATCTTGGAATCCCAGAAAAATTAAGACCTATGCTAACAATGAGTCTAAAGAACACCACAGTAAAGATAAGTTTCAACGGAACAACTTCTAAGGAGATCAAAGTAAACAAAGGCTTGAACCAAGGCGACTCTATCTCATCAACACTGTTTAACCTAATATAAGAAGCAATAATAAGAAGGACATATACAAAAACATTATTACAGATCAACTTCAAGTAATAGCGAGTGCAGATGATATAGTCATCCTAGCAAAGACAAAGATGGCACTTATGAGAGCAGTTAAAAAATTAGATAAGAAAGCAAAAGTAATAGGGCTAGAGAAAAACCAACACAAAACAAAATACATGACGATAGGAAAAGAAGGCACAACAACTCAGAAACGTCTTATAGCATAAAACCATAAATTTGAAATTGTTCGACCTTTAGCTACTTGAGAGTAACAACAAGGAAAATCTGAAAAGAGGGAACAAAGGAAAGAAAACAAATGGAATTAATAAAAATCTGCTGAAAAGCAAGAGTCTCAGTAAGAGAACAGAGATGAACCTGTATAAGACTTTAATAAGACCTGTCAAGTAAAATACTCAAAAAGTTAAATACTCGAAAGTTCAGTGCAAAGAGAGGAAGAAATGAAATGGAAATAGAAGAAAGGCAAACAGCTAGCTATAAATTCTTCTTTTCATTGCGCCATCTCCTTTCGAAGATTGGCGATCCAAATGGCAATTGTAGTTTTGGAAACTGCTGCGCGAAAGATCTCTGCGGATGAGCGGTCGAACCATCTCCTCAGGTCTTTCGGCCACGAGTTCTGGCGTCTTCCTACTGATCTTTTGCCCTGTACTTTTCCTTCCAGTATAACTTGAAGTAATTCATATCTTTCGCCTCTCAGCACATGACCCAAGTATTGCATTTTCCTCTAGTAGCTATAAATGCATAAAAGAATAATCCACCTCACTAAAGAATAGGATTTTGAACGTAATGGCGTTACCTATAATCCCTATCGATTGTAATGCTTAATGAATCAATGAATAAATGAATGGTTAATGACATGATAAAAAAGATGTTTTGTATATATCCACTGAGTTTACACATACAAGGACTGAATCTAGAACGAAAAGAGAATGGGATCGTCCAAACCATTACCAATATTCAAATATAATAAGTATTGTATATGGCCGTTATCGATCGACATTATCAAAGGTTTTAATATTAATTATATTGCAGAAAAACTTTGAGATGGTATAAGAAACTAGGGATCCACCTTCTTATTAATTAATCGCTTAATGCCTTTTTTTTGTACAATACATATTCTGGGACCAAACCGTCTCTTTCCGGTTTTCCGGTTAGAAGTAATTCGTAAATCAATTCATAACAATAACAGCAAAGAACGACGGAATACTGCACACGAACATTTACGTACAAAAATTGTTAGTAAATCAGAGAAAGACGAAACGTAAAGGAAAAGATTCAGAGTATATTATTCTGTCCTAAAAATAATGCATGAGTGTGTGGATTATCCAAAAAAAACAGCTACTTATCTGCTTAAGTGATTGTTTCAAATACCTATTTTTTTTTTAATATTCTTTAATGTTTACTAATAGCGTATAGCTAACTTTCAATTGTAATGTTGACATAAAATTAAAATAAAAACTAAGATTAAAATTTTCTTTATATCATTATATAATCTTTAGTATCTTTAAATATCTTTAAATTTTTGAAAGCCTCAGTTAATATGAATTCATTTTACTATAGAATATAACCTGTTCTGACCTATCTGGAATTTCCGTCTTATTTTAATATTCTTAAAATATTTATATCCTAAAATGTACCTAATATAAATTCTTTATACTAAACAGATAATATGTTTTGAGCAGTCCTTTTTTCCCGTCTAATTTGAATAATACTAAATTGTTTCTCCAAATTTTCAGGTACTAAAATAAATCCTTTTGACAATAGAGTACCGCAAACTATCTCGACCCTTCTTTACTATTAGGTAATTAATGCAATAAGTAATATATATATTTCAATTTGAATACTTCTTACCTGGAAACCATTCTGTGAAATTGTATTATTGTATAATTCTATTGTATTTACTAAAACTCAACTTGATTTCAGTTATTTTTAATTCATAATAGACCTTCCAGGGATATTAGCAAATAAAAAGCATTTTTCGTGACACTGAGGTATACAGGTATCTAACAACTGTTTTTTATAAATTTGGTGATGACAATATGCAAAAGATTGAACTTTATTTTTTAACTTATAAACAATATATAAACATTGTAAGATTTTGTAATAACTATTAAATAAATCTTCTTGAAATTTTTATATCTACATACTTGTAATATTGTGCCTAATCTCATGTACAACTAAAGTTTTTTATCCGTTTTTAGAAAAGGTATTAATAATTTTAAGAAAATCAGTTTTGAAGTTATTTTTGCAATAATTTAGCAAAAAATAAACTCTCATTTTAAAGCATTATATGCTTTTTCAGAAAAAATGTGTCACTTTTTCATATAATTTATCGGTTTTACGTTTAGTAATTAAATTCAAATAGCGATCTTACATTGTTTATAAGTAAAAAATGACTGATGATGATGATGAAAATTAATATTTTGCATATTTTGTTTATTACATATTGATATCACCAAATTTATCAAAAGCAGTTGTTAGATACCTGTATCAAAGAGTGTCTTGGAAAAATCTTTACTTCCCTGGTCTATAAAATGGACTTACGATTTGAAATCGCTTAGCTATGTGCTCACGACACGGATCCGAATCAATTTTTGAAAACAGTTAAAATTTATAAATTTTGTAAGATATCGCTTTAGTTTATATTCGATTTAAGCACCAATATTTAAAGATTTAAAAAATATATATTGGTTAACACAGAGTAACATTTCATCCGTAACAGTTTGATAAATTAGTTATCTACATGGGTCGACATTTTTAAATTACATCAAGAGACGACTGAAGTAGCAAAATGCTAAAGAACTCAAAAGAGAGTCGTCCTGAATTTTTAGGCTAATCTGCTTGGGTGACGGTCAACTCAAAATTCAGCATCATTTTTAAAATTCTGATTATAGGTCGTGCCCTAATTGTTTAGACTTTAGTGTAAAAAGTAATTATGAAAGCATATCAAATATGTTTACAAAGGAAAACCGAAAAATATTTACAACCGATCCACGATATATCTGAAAGTAATGCCCCGATACACATAGTCATGGTTTTGTATTTACGAAAGATTTTTATCAATCTAACTTTATTTCATACTAAATCTGTGAAGTAGCAAAAAATATTTAATTAATATTGAAAAATGGATAATTATAGAAAGTGTCACTAGGAGGCTTTATTGTTCGTGAGAGATTTGACGTTATCGTTCGGACAAGAAAGGAGAATATCATGACTACAACTGATGACCTAATATCAAGGTCATAGTTTAAAGTCGAAACTTAGTTAATTTTTAAAAAATGTATATCAATAGAGAGTGAGTGCTTTGCAATCTATAAATGTTCCCCTTTCGGAAACTATAAATTATAATGGATTGTGAAGTGAGGTTCCTACACTGTACCTACATGAGAATGAAAAGCGCAACATATCTGAAACTAATATCAACAGACCAGTGTGAAAAGTTTAAAATACAGATGAAATGGAAGAATCATTGAGAGTGTTCAGCAAACCTATTTTATACTAAATAACAGTAGTTGTGGAGTTTCTTTATTAATTTGGTAGCAGTTTTTATGTGGCTGTCAAATTCGATAACATGTTGATTAATGATTTATTTAGCATAAAATCGCTGCACCATTTTACGTTGGATAAACGCTACCATTGACCTCAGTTGAGTGCAAATTTCATAGTATCATTAAAAACAGACGAACTGTCACAGATACATATAAAATATGAAATTAATCGCTTAGTTGGATTTGTACTTTGAAAAAGGTCTCCGAAATGGTCGAAATATAATTTTAAAGAGTAATTTCTACATATATCTGACTTGATTTAGCAGCTAGGAGTTCTATCAACATTCAGGGCACGATACTGGGTTTGTACATAATATTGAATTATTGAAGATAATAATCTATTTAAAAAAAAATGGATTATTAATAACAACTTATATGCAGTTCTAACAACTGCTTTTGATAAATTAGTTGGTAAAAATATGTAATAAACAAAATATGCAAAATATTAAACGTCATTTTTTACTTATAAACAATGTAAGATCACTGATTGATTTTAAATACTAAAGGTGAAGACCGGAAAATTGTATGGAAAAGTGTCACAATTTTTGTGAAAAAGCGCAGAAAATCCTTTACAATTAAAGTTTGTAAAGTCATTTTTGTTAATTTGTTGCTTAATTATTGCAAAAACAGTTTCAAAAGACGTTTTTTTGAAAATAATTAATAAGGTTTTTAAAAATTCCCAAAAAACTTTAAAATGTCAAGAAGTTTTACTCAATAGTTATTGCAAAATTAAAATTGTTTTTCCGAGATAGCTTTTATCTACAATGTTATTGTGCGTAAAGTATTAGGTGTACATAAATTTTGAAAGCACAAATTGAAGAAAAAGGTTTACTTTTTCAAATTAAATCATTTATTAAATAAAAAATTATTGTTAAATGTTTTAAAATTGGTTTACAAAAGTACTGTTATTTTAAGCTTATGCAAACTTAAAATAACTCAGACGCAACAACATATAGGAAGTTAGTTACTCGAAATGTCGGCATTTTTACACGAATTTAAAACAATTCAATGTCTAACGGCGCTTCGAATCCGAGTTAGCATTTTGTTTATTTCTCGATTTTATTATTTCAAAAACTGAATTCATAAAGTCAAAATAAAAGTCGCAATATATCTGGTTCTACTCAACAAAAATTGATGTTTCAGTTCAAGTTAATTTATGAATTAACTATTTAGTCGAGGAATTTGTTTAAACGATTTAAAATAAATATTTATTTTGCAAAATTTTGCTTTCTTATTATTAGTAATAGAAAAGGTTATGAAAAGATAGGTAACTTAAATATTTATGTATTATAAATAAATAATACAAAGATAAATAATATCTTTTAAAAATAAATTTTATAATATTTTTTATTTGAAAATCAAATTAATCCGTGTTAATTTGTTTTGAATTATGCTTATTATTTTACAATAATTACTTTTCTTGACTAAAAAACATTACAAATATATTTTAAACAAATTAATTGTTATAGACTTTGTATAATTGTAAATAAAAATAGTAAAGTTAAGTATGTAACTTATAATATGTTAATTAAGATAAAGTAATTGTAAAAATAATAAGCGTAATTCAAAAAAAATTAACAACTATCGATTTGATTTTCAAATAAAAATTTATTTTTGTAAAATTTATTTTTTCAAGATACTGTAGAACTTACCTGCTATTGCGATTTGCTGTTCTGTTACAGAAGTACCATGAGTAGTCTCATATTTCGGAAGAAATAATAGGTTTGTTTCATTAGAAATATTCACTAAAGATAGTATCCTTTTACGTCTTGTCGACATCGCCATCGTGTATAAGAAAATTTTTGCACTAAATTGTGGCACCTACCATACACTTATACACTTTATTTTCAAATGCAAACTAAAACTATTTTTATTTTAACTAAAATTAGGCAACAGCGCAAAGTCATCTCAGAGGGCGCTACTCTACGACCACGCCCATGGTGCCACAATTACGTGTGTAAATGCAATCTGGCTCATCATGAATTCTGGCAACATACACAGAATTAACATGGTACACTTTTCATTTAAGCTCTATTCGGTCCAATGTAGCAAAAAAAGTAGCTATTCAAAGCAAATGATGACAAAAAGTATTTACACTTTTATTAGATAGTAAAGACTACTAGAAAAAAGAAGATATTAAAGTATAAAATTCAGTGGCGGCTGGTGTGGTAAAATTTTGGGTAGACCAAGCCAGCAAATTACATATAACTATGTGTAATCAGTAGCGGATCCAGAGGGAGGGGTCACGGAATCATGACCCCCACCCCTAAATATATTTGAAAACCCACTCATCCTATTGGTGGTAAAACTAAAAGTGACCTTGCATCAGAGAAAAGTTATCACCCTCAAGATCCATGACCTCCCCAAAAATAAATTCTGTAGCCGCCAGTGTGTGTAATACATTTTTTTTATGTGAGAGTGGGAATCTTTTTTTTTTTCGAATTTTACGATTTTTTTTTAAATTTATTTGGGCAACCGTACACTTGTTGGCAATTGTGTTGTTTGTTTAAAAGTGTGTTACAATTATAGATTATGTTTATTATATATATTTTTTTATCATAATTTAAAAGAAAATTTATATTACAATTCGATAATTACGCTATAAGTGACAATAATGGTCGGCGTTGGCCCGATCGTCTGGTGCCTAAACAGCAAGCATAAACACGACAATATAAATCGTTGTCCAGCAAGCTGCAACTTCAAACGCTTTTTGTACAGTACAGGGATCTTATGTGAGCTAGGTCGGCCAGTTCCGATCGGGCCTATTAATGATATTTAAAATGCCTGAATACGATTCGATGCTTTCTGTGGTAATATAATAACATAGTTGTTTTAACGGACGCTAATGTATTGAGTAGTTTTGTACATTTAAAAGTTATTTACATGCAATAACATAATTTTTGAATATATGTTTTTCAATTTTACACACACACACACACACACACACACACACACACACACACACACACACACACACACACACACACACACACACACACACACACACACACACACACACACACACACACACACACACACACACACACACACAAATATGGAGTGGCAATTGGTAGAAGCCTATGATAAACTCGAAAGTTAAATCAGATATTTTAAAATGTTGTTAAATTTATGGCAGAAGAATCTACAAATACAACCGAAACAAGAAAAAAAAACAAGCCATTCAAATGAAAAAAAAAACAAATATTTAAGAATAATAAGAAAAGTTGAAGAAAAAAAAAATAAAGTTGTAACAATTATTAGTGTTATAAGCTGCAGTACAAGTTTCACAATACCGGAAAGAAACTATTCTATGCCCAATTTATAAGAAATGCCATATTACAGAATGTAAGAGTTGCGTAGTCCATTCTTTCACCATTTTTGCTAAGGATTTTAAAGAACCGCATCCATTGACATGCAATTTGAAATGTGCATAGGAAACATGTTAATCATGTTACCCTAGCGGTGAGTGCCACCCCTTCTCGGGAATGAAGATATGTAACTCTAAATAACCTCCTAAAACAATAGAGAATTCAATTTATAGCAAAAAAAGTCAATATTTTTCAAGTTATTTTCGTTTAAAATTGTTGTTTTCGTGCATAAAAAATATATGGTTTTGGGTGGTGTTTTAAAAATTACTCGCAAACAGTACATTTTAACCAAAACGCCATTCGAAATAAAAAGAAACCACCTTTCAAATCAATAAATCAAATTATGTTATTTTTTTAATTTTTATCGCGGTTACATCCTGATGAAGGGATTTATTGAATTAACCTGCAGTTGAACCATTTATCATCAAATAACGAAAAAAAGAAGAGCATTTAAAAAAAATGTTCAGAATATTCTAAAATTACTGGATGGTATCTTTAAAATGAGCTAAGGACAAGTGATTCGGATGGAAGACACCCGAATTATTAACAAAAAAACACGATTATATCATTTAAAAGGAAAAAAAGAAGAAATTAAGTTTTTGGCTTTTCCACAAAAATTAAAATTATTCTTATTCAACGTAGAATTATTTGTATTTTATATGAACAACGTGTCCTAAAATTTTTATTCCATGTTGTGAGGCCACTCCCGTAGGAAAAATGTTTATAATTCGGTTTATTTGCGGATTCCTGTTCGAAAATGTCCCATTTGAACGAATCTCAAGGTTGCCGGGCGAAATTTTAGGGAAAAAATTGTTGAAACAATTTTGTTAAATTCTAAAAATTACTTTTTTTTGTTCTGAAAAACATTTTTTTTTTATTACTGTTAACAAAAATAGTCTTTAGATGTGAAAGTTTTCGAGTTATAAGCGATTTAAAATCTGAAAAATGCGTAGATACTCATTTTCGATGCTTGAAAACTCAGTCAAAGTATTTATCGAGTTTTTTATTTTAAATTATAGGGTCTCGGCAACTATGGGCCATTGACACTGGTACAACAAGTTTATTACAATATGTTTATGTTTACATACATATACAATCTGTTTATATACAATGATACATTAACGACATCTTAATATAATTATACTAAGTAGTAAAGGTGACAGTCTTTTAGGAAACGAATTATGGCACTGTACATGTTTGTAGAACCAAGTAGATCACTTAAATTATTTAGAAAGTTGTAGTTGTCTCTTTGAGGTTTATAGTGGACGCATTATAGTAATATGTGCTGGACTGTTAAGGATGGTTTTCAGACGACATCAGATATCCATGAGTAAGACAAGTGTGACCTATTCTGAGCCTTCTGATAATAATATTGTCTTTTTTGCTCATTTGAGGCATTGTGATGGAGATAACAGTTGGTTGAATTGTGCGTAGTTTTGTATTTTGCACATTCCAGTGTGTTTGCCAAGTGCTTAGTACGTTGTTCTTGATACTGGCCTTTAGGTCTTGGTGAAGTTGTATGTTTTGCATATTTTCTAAGGAGCAGACCAGTTTTGCTGCATGATCAGAGTTCTCATTTCCATTGATACCAACATGGGATGGTATGCAGATGACAGTTACTGAAACACCATTTTTTGACTGCTGTTGGCAGATACTGTGGATGCACTGTACAATGGAATGCATGGAGTGTATATTTCTGATTGAGTCAATGGCGAAGAGAGAATCGGTGCATATTGCTAATGATTTCTCATTAGCAATGGGCGAGTCTAATGCCTTGAGTATTCCATACAGTTCGTCTGTGTGTATACTGCATTTGGGAGAAAGCCGATATGATGCTACTGGTGTATTTGAGGTACTGATAGCAGAAGCGACGGCCTGTTCTTCTTTGCAGGCATCTGTGTAGAGAATTTTGTCATAACGCTGTGTCTGTATAAGTTCCTCAAATGCTTATACCAAGAGAGTTCTGGGCGTTTCTTCTTTTTTGTATCGGTTCAAGCTGGTAAGGACAGTAGGTAGCTCTTTGGTCCACGAGGGAATTCTGGACGTAGTAAACGGAGTTGTGAGTCTTAGATCTGTGTCTTTTAGCAAAGTTTTTAAAATTTGTGAGAGAGAATGTGCTCGAGGGTGACTATTATTTGGGTGGGGAGTATTAATTAGTTTAATTACAGAGTTTTTTGGATTAGTAGAAATTCTAGAGAAGTAAGACAGAAGTAAACGTTGCCGTCTTTTAAAAAGTGGAGGTTCTGAAGACTCGATATAAAGACTTTCAGAAGGACTTGATTTAAATTCGCCAAGGCTAATGCGTAAAGAAGTGAATTGTATTCAGACTTTTAAGGTGAGTATCGGAAGCAGATATGTAGAGAATGCTTCCGTAATACAACCTAGAGCGGATCAATGTTCTATAAATTCTTAAGAGGACTTTCTCTTCTGCCCCCCATTGATGATGAGCTAGAGTTTTTAAGATGTTAATTCTATTTAGGCAGTTTGTTTTTGTATTCTATATCTCTCCATATGTCCAATATGTAAAAAAAAGATGTGAGAAAGGCATTAATCTTCTTAAATGTGTCACTTGCAGAAAATGGGGTGCTGATCCCAAAGTTGCATTGATGTTTTACAGGACCTACGTGCGATCAATTTTGGATTACGGATGTGTGTTATACGGATCAGCAAGCAAAACACATTTACTAAAAATAGATCGTATTCAGTTTAAAAGTTTGAGATTAACTTTGGGTGCTATGAAATCAACACCATGCCCCCTGTTACTTGCTGAAAGTAATGAAATGCCATTAGAATATCGTAGAAATTTATTAGCAACAAAATATGTATTAAAATTAAGGGCTAGAACAAGTGGCCTACTAAGTATGCTGTATGAGTTATCCATTCAAAATCTAGTAAACAATTATTGGAGAATAAAACATTCACCACCATTAGCAGATGCCTTTCTGGAAACCAATGATTTACCGGTTACACTTTCAACAAATTATATTAAACCATCTTATAAATTAGAATTTAATACAATCTTAAAAAAATTAAATATTATATTTCCGAAATATTCAGATTCACATCAAATAAATAACAAGCTGTTGAACTCCATATTGAGTGAATATACTAATGAAACTATAATTTACACAGATGGTTCTAAACTGAACGATGGGAAAGTAGGGTCTGCAGTGTATATTCCTTCCAAAAACAAATCACTTAAAATAAAGCTTCCTCCACATTGCTCTATTTACACTGCAGAAGCGGTAGCTATTAGGAAAGCTCTGGATTGGCTAGAGCACGCAAATTTGCAAGATGCTGTGATCATCTCAGACTCTAAGTCAATTCTTAGTGGACTTAATAATACTGAGTTAAACCATAAAACATGTGAGCTGATATGTGACATTAAACAAACAATGAGAAACAAAGATATAACATTTATTTGGGCAAAAAGTCACTCCGGGATAAAAGGTAATGAAATAGTAGACGAGCTCGCTAAGGATTCTACTCATTCAGGTATACAAGAACATATTTACACAGTATCAGACCTAATCAATTTTTATACTAAAAAAATAAATTTTAACTGGCAAGACAGATGGAAAATATTGGCGAATACTTCAAATAATCATTATTACAAGATCCATCCTACGTTACCATCCCTAACAGAATTACCACACATATTCCATTATAATATATCTAAACGATCAGCAGCAACTATCACAAGATTAAAAACTGGTCACGGTGCTGTTCCTGCTCACCTGGCTAGATTAAACATTATAGAATCAGGAAAGTGTTTATGCGATAATATTTCCCAGTGTGATGTTAATCACATCCTGTTTGGATGTATTAAAAATAAAGCACTCTCATCTACGTTTTATGAAAACCTAGTTAAAAGTAATGTGCAACTTCCAGTAAACATAACCCACCTACTGTCATTGAATCAGAAATCTATATACGAACTCATATGTAATCACTTATATGCATCCGGATATATAATATAAATTTAGTACAATCAAGTTTTTAATTGATAAACATAACATAAATCATTTAAAAATCTGTGGCAAAAGGACTGGTTTCCATGCCAAACACACTATCATCATCATCATCATCATATCTCTCCATGTAAGTCTTTTATCGATTATTGCTCCTAATAATTTGTGTTTATGAACCACTTGAAGAGGAGAGCCATTTAGGTGAAGTAGAGGAGGGTGAGTGTGATGTCTTCTAGAGAAGCTATATTATAACTGTAAGCAGGAACTGAAATAAAAGCAAAACTACTTATAGCAAATATATTTATAATATTAACAACTAACAAAACTCACCTATGTCCATATATAGAAAATATAATTACATAAATTTCTTCACTTCCCTTTTAAAACCCGCTATACAAAAATCATGAACCCCTTTCCTATCAACGAATCTAGTTTAATTAATTAATAACTATTTACCTAACTTTTTATAGCTGATACAAAACCTGTAATAAGTACTAACCTTGGTATATGCATATACAAAGTTGTAAATTACAAGAAAAACCTTAACCCTGAGAAACTTGTTGTTAATGTCTGTCACAACACTACAGCTGTCCTGGTTAGATCCCCTTAAGACTCTGACGGTCCTTGAGACTCCGAAAAAAAACGAATGACGAAAAACGCTGTGGTTCTGGAGACAATCGGTTCCTGGTTATCAATGGGTTGAAGTAGGTGTTTGGTTAAATTACTTCTAATATTAAACGTTATCCTAATCGGGTGAAATCTACAAAAAATAACATTTGGAGAAACATCAAGGCACCCAAAGATGACTGTCAACACATACTCTTACATCGAATTACGACAATAAACAAACATTTTATTTTATCAGCTGACTGTCATCCTGTCTATTTATTGCGTCTGCGCATTTAAAGAATATCTAGTAAATTAGGCATGAAAGTTTTTATACCGAGTAGGTATACAAAAAAACAGAAAAAACTAATTAGGTGTCCGATAAATTTATGATCTAGGCTCAAGGCCACATGATACATATGAGAAAACTCGGATTTTACACTTTTAATATTTCAAAAGACAATGAAAATATCAATAAAATGATAGGCCTATAAAACTAAATGATTTAATTGCCCACCTGGGTTTTAAATAATTATTTCAGTAGATTTGGAAGCCGGGTTTTAAATATTCATTTCTGCAGATTTGGAAGCCGGTTTTTTCCAATCAAGATTTTTATCATTTGTTCCAATTTCTCCCTTGATGTTCGGGGAAAACATTAAATCCAATCCCAGATTTTCTACCCGATTTTAAGACAAAAAAAAAATGCCGGTTAAGGCTTGGAGAGATACACCTCTCTGTGTGAGTTGTTGGCCAAAACTGCCTTTAGCCGAGCACCTCTTGATCACTTTAGTTTGCGCATCGTCTCGTCTATTGCCCATAAACGTTTCATAAACGGGATTCTGAGGGGTTTTAGGATTTTAATAATAAATTATATTAATTAATTATATGTTAGCAGTTGTGACTGCTACATCCTCCCTCAACTCCAGAAAAAAAAGGAAAACTTTCCACTTACCAGAAGTTTCCTTTTTTTTTATTGTCTAGGACAATCTAGCCTTAAAGACAAACCAGACGATGAATATGATGAAGCCGAGACGTTGTGGTGTCAACCACAAGGATTTTGAGCTTATCAGCCACACTGTTTACTCAGGAGATGGGATAAAAGTAATGACACTGACAGACGTACAGTAGACAGACAGCATGTGATCTATTAATAATGCGTAATTTACCAAAAAAAAATTAAAATAATTTAATTTATTTAGACAAAGTATTAAGAAAAGTAAAAAAAAAACATATAACCCAATCACTTAGGTACTTTCTAAATATAATTCAATAACCTTATAGCAATATCAATCTCAATACCAATATATTCAATATAATTCAATTCAACCTTATATAGAGTAAATTAACCTTCAACAATACTTAAATTCTATATTTCCAAGTATTAGTAAAACTATAAATAAACTACACTACTGAGGTGTGTTAACAACCTCTAAAAGATACGACCAAGAACCATTCACAACATAAACTCAAACAAAGTCCTATCAAGTTTACCCAACGTTGGCACTAGAGCGAACAGATTCTATTAATCACTCAAGAGTTTAATGAGGGCTTAATTTATTAGGACTAGTTGAAACTATATTACTACAAACCTAAACATCTATATGATATGGTTCTGGATATCAGCAACATATTCGAAAATTCAAGGTAAAAGATAATTCAATACATCTACTTGCTTTAGCAGCGGTAGGGAAAACACACAATCGGTAAAGGCATTAGCAAGCCTAGATACTAGCAAGCCCACTATACTCATGGTATAGGGTATGTACAAAACTCACTTCTACCAGCTATACACTTGGTAGAAGGAAAGATAAAAGAGATCCTAACTGTAATACCCAAACTGTACTATTGACGTGGTCCAATTCTTTACTCACGACAAGAACAGTAAAGGACAGATTTTTAGGACTCCATAATCAAGATAAAGATAAGATATATATATATATATATATATATATATATATATATATATATATATATATATATATATTCATAAGATATAGATAAGAAATAAACTTATCCAGGTAAAGGTAAAGATAACTAACTTAAGGTAAAGGTATGAGATAAACCAATTAAGGTAAAGGTACGAGATAAACTCAATTAAGGTAAAGATAAAGATACACTCAAGGTAAAGATAAACTCACATCTACCAACCACCAGAAGATAACAACATAGGAGATAACAAACCAAGTTAAACAGACTTACTTACTGCTGAATATCAGAACGATCCAATTATAAATGACACATTCTAATTTCAACCTAAGAGACATTCATGAAACAACTAATATGTATTGATATATTTCTGAGCCAAGTGAGGGCACACATCCAGGGTGATCAATCCTGAACCCACGCTAAAACACCGACACAGTAAGTGAATATGAATGCATAAGCTTTATGGCCATGGTCCACAAAACCATACGACACTATTAAAGAAAATATTTGGAATGTTTTCCGCATTGTCCCTGTAAATATATATTCAGCTCAGAACTCAAGATGGGGAAATTTCCATATATCCATCCTGTACTCCTATGATATGCAGTTGGACTTTTAAAAGAAAACAAACAACAAAATTAAAAAGTCCATAAACTAAGATAATAACCAACATTAAGATAAGATAAAAAAAAATAGAAGGCAAAATAGCACATCTTATTGTTTTGCCAGGTAAACAAAATAGATAAACCGATCTTAAACAACCAAACTGGTACAGCATTGATAAGGGACCAGTTAATCTTCATTTGAAGATGAAGAATCCAAATTATCTGACAAGTTATGTGGACCTACTGTCTTGTCCTCCAGTAAGTCTTTGATATGAAACCTTCCTAGTTTCCTGCCAGTGGAAGTTTCCTGCAACTCATAAATTAAAGGAGAAATGACCTTAATAACTGTGCAAGGTATGTACTTCTGACATAACTTGGCCGATTGAAAGTTCACTTTATCAGATTTGACAAAGTTTCTTTTCAACACAGAATCTCCAATTCTGAAGGATAACTCTCGCTTTCTCAAGTCATAATGGCATTTATTTCTAGCAAAAGATGCTTTCAAACGTTTGCGAACATCCACATAAATATCAGGAAGATGCTGAATATCTTCTAAACGGTGTAATTTATCTGATATAGTGGGAAAGTTATTGGCATTTTCTGAAATTGTACCAAAATAATCACCAGAAAGAGGAACATGACGACCAAACATCAAACAAGATGGAGGACATTTGGTTATTTCGTGAGAAGAAGTCCTGATAGCCTGTACTATAGAGTGGATATGAGTATCCCAAGCTCTTTGATCAGGAAAGGAATATGACCTTAAAGCAGTCACGATTGATTTATTAACTCTTTCGGTATGATTGACTTGTGGATAATAGTTCGCATTGTACCAGATCTTTTGGACATTATATTTAGACATGAGGTCGCGAAAAGCCTTAGCTGTGAACTGTGGTCCATTATCGCAAGACACGATCTGTGGAATACCATAAATTAAGAAAACCTCTATCTCAAGATACTTGATAATGGATGAAGTAGTTGCCTTAGACATAGTATGAACCAAAGGAAATTTTGTAAAATAATCAACAACTACTAAGGCATACTGAGAACCTTTATAAGACCTAGGATAAGGACCAATGAGATCTAAAGATATAAGTTGAAATGGAAAATCAATCCGTCGATAACTACCCATTAAACCTGGTTGGGGAAGATTTGTCGGTTTGCATGTAGCACAGATTTTGCATTTAGCGATATAGCTACGTAGAGTTTGACGCATCTCCATCTACCATTTGATAGAGTACACCTCCAGATGCAGTGTTAGAACAATCTGTCATCAGATAAAAAGGCTTAGTAAAATCTGGGGCTACCATAACAGGAGAATTTGTGAGAGCCTCCTTGATTTTAATGAAAGCTTCATTAGCCTCAGGAGTCTACACAATATTTTGTCCCTTTTTCCGATTTTGAAGTAAATCTGTGATAGGAGACAACAAGGTCGAATAAGACTTAACAAACTTCTTATAATAACCAACCATTCCTAACAATCGACGGACCTGAGTGGTATTTTTAGGCACAGGAAAATCCCGAATTGCTGACATCTTATCAGGATCAGTACGAAGACTTTGAGAATCTACAACATATCCTAAAAACTTAATAGAGTCACCACAAAAGCTGGTGGGGTATGAAATGGAGAGTTCAGACTTAGTTTTATTTTGAAAGTATTTGGCTAGCGTTTCGGTTATTTGGTTATCATTTGTAATAACATTATCTCCATCTGTTATTGCGGATATTTTGCGATATCTTTTTAAACCTCTCATTTGTTTAATTTTTGTCCACACTTGGGCGGGAGGGGTATCTGAAGTTATGGTGTTAACGAATTTTTTCCAGGATTCTTTTTTGCTTTTCTTCAGAATTCGTTTGGATTTTGCACGCATTTTCTTAAAATGAATAAGATCTTCGATGCTACAAGTTTTGCGATATCTATTAAGGGCCTTTTTGTATTCTTTTATTGCGAGTTTACAGGAGTCGTTCAACCATGGGACGGCCTTTCTTGAGGAATTTATCGTGCATTTACCTATATATTGGTTGGTTGCAGTTAGAATGCAATTTGTAAATTGCTCTACTCCATCTTCGATGTTTTCCTTGAAAATAATTTGGTTTGAAAGGTCTTCAAGAGTATCACTGAATAACCTCCAATTTGACTGTGCAATTTTCCATTTATTTATGATTTCCGCATTTTCGAGTATATGACTTTAGATTAAAATGGGGTAGTGATTGCTATCATATAAGCTATCTAGTGTTTGCCACTGAAGCAGAGAAGCGGTTTCAGGATCGCAAAACTTAGGTCTATGCAACAAGAAGTTCCAGACTGGATGTGGAAATATGTGGAGCTCCCTGTATTCAAGAGTTTAATGTTAGAGTTGTTTATGATATCTTCGATATGTTTACCTCTCCCAAAGGTGCGCTGGGAACACCATGTTGTGCTGTGAGCGTTTAAGTCCCCAACTAAGATGAAAGGGTTTGGCAGTTGATTTATGAGGTCGCTTAGTTCTGAACTAAATAAGTTGTAGTTTGGAGGGATGTATCTAGAACAAATAACTATCTTGTTGGGACACCATGCGGTTATCGCAATCGCTTCTTGGCTTGTGTGTAAGTCAAACTCTTGATGGAAGATATCGTTGGAAACAAAAATAGATGAGCCGCCACTTGCTCGTAGGTGTGTAGGTCTTAGGAAGTTGTAGCTAGTGTAATTTTTTAGGTAGGAGTTGTGATCTTTGGTGAAATTGGTTTCATGAAGACAGATAAACTTGGGCGAGTAGTCCGATATGAGTTTTTGTAAATATTCTAGTCTGGGGTAAAAGCCATCGCTGTTCCATTCAATTAGACTTAACATGGTTTTAGTATTAATAGGAGCTGAATTGAGAGGATTGGGATGGTTGTGAGCTG
The DNA here is from genome assembly GCF_040954645.1 of Diabrotica undecimpunctata. NCBI lineage: Eukaryota > Metazoa > Arthropoda > Insecta > Coleoptera > Chrysomelidae > Diabrotica > Diabrotica undecimpunctata. Next base: position 83,034,738 of record NC_092807.1, read on the forward strand.
TCAGAATTGTAGTTATCTTCATTAGAATCGGCGGAAAGATTTGGACTGGGCGTACTTTCGGGTTCTTCTGGATCAGTGCCTAAGGCCTTTATCAGTTTTTTGGTTAGACGGGTTAGCCTCTTTTTGATAGACCTCTCCTGACAAGTTGGGTATAATGCTTGAATGTTAGAAATTAGCCCTGAAACATTTTCTTTAAACTTAAGAGCTTCAGCGTAGGGGTTACTACAGCCTAAAGTGTTTTCGACAAAGCCTATCAAGTTTTCTAGAGGAATAACAAGTGATTCTGAGGTTTGCTTAAAGTCTTCTTTGATAGCGTCTTTTGTTAAATCGGAAAGGTAACGTTCTGACGGTGAACTTGTTCTGGGTTTCTTTTTTGGTTTCTTAATGTCTCTACTAGGTGGAGGCATGATGTTGTCCTTGGACGGATTTGCGACCGAGATGTTATCGGGAATATCAGTCTGCTCACTTGAACTCTCGATTTCAGAGTGGCCACGTTTATGTGTGGGCGTTTTAGTCATTATGGAATTATTTGGTTCTGAAGCAGATATATGTGGTGATGTTGCGGGTTGTATAGAAGACTGTGGTGGTAAGGGATCTATTATCTGGGTTGATATTAACGGCTGAGGCTGGGATGTTATATAATTGGGTGGAGGATTGGGACAATTTGAAGCAATATGCCCTGACTTCTTGCATATGTAGCATTCCATTTTGTCTGTGGACAAAAATGTTCTGGTTTCATTAACTTCGAATGGCATAACTAATGAAGTTTGCAACAACAACATATGAAAAACATATACTTGCCTTCTAAAGCTTATATTGTGCTAATATTCATCGCCGGGGATACCTGCTCTTAAAAATGAGACGGGGGAGGCCAGTTGGAGCCCAAGTTCTTTTATAGCATTTTCTGCAATGTCGTGTGGTATACATGGAGATATATTGGATATTATTATTCTTTTTGTGGGGGAGACTGGTCTGCGAACATTTATCACAGAGCTTCCTACGGTCAAAATCGGATGAGATTTTCGAAGTTTGTCGACGAGTTCTGAATTAGTTAAATATATACAAATTCTGTTATTCAGATATTCTGGATGCAAATAGGATATGTTTGGGACCAATAGCGTCACTTACTGCCTTGACGTTATCAAACAATTTTAGATTTTTATCGGCATGCAGTACTTTGACTTGATTCCTCTTTGGAAAAGTTGATCTAGGAGTTGATTTGGTTGCAGTTGCATATGAGGAAGTTGAAGTAGAATTATACTGAATATTTTGTGACATCTTGAAAAGTTGTGAACTGTGGGGATCTGATGTAAGAACTGTATTTGTTATTGGTACCCTTGTAGTCAAAGGTAGACGAAAAATTTAATTATTTGTTAAATTTAGTTAGGTTTTATGTATTTTCTTCCAAAAATACATATTAGGTAGGCCTACGCCACTGGTAGCTGACCCAGTTATTGAAGAAATTATTAATTTGCTAATTAACTAATCGATCCAAAAAAAACATGCAATTAGGCCTATCGATATATACGGTAAAGTCTGGTTTTACTAGTATTAAAAGTAGTTGTTTGGTTTCACAAAAAGCACTAAAACTCGGAGCAAAACACTGATACGATGTTACCTCGTTCAAGTACACACTCGGAATCTATATATCGAGTTTAAAATGCGTAGATTTGAAAAAAACCTAGTTTGTCAGTATTTTTCTGCTCCGAAATAAAATAATTGAAATCGGAGATATTTATACGCTCCGAAAAAATTGACAGGAAAACGTAAACGGTTCTCTTACTACAACCTACATAGTATAGGAAATTTTAAGTACTACAAGACCTGGTTAGTTAAAAATGTTTAAGTTTTTGTTTTTTAAAGCAAGCGATTCAAAGGTTTAAAAAACGAGTTTCTTACACTTATTTTAAACTTGGAACGTCAATATCTCAATTAGTTTTTACCGTATAAAAATGTAGAACATTTTTAACAAAAAAAATATGGAAAATATTTAATAAATTTTAAAAATTAATTCAATACTTAATTGAAGTTCTACTCAAATCTAGGCATTATAAACTGGTTAAAATTTTAGGACACGTTGCTGATACATAAATAAAGTTAATTTTAAATGGAATAACATTAATTTTCATTTTTGTGTAAAAGCCAATAACGTAATTTCTTTTTCTTTTTTTTTAATGATAATCGTCTTTTTCTTTTTGTTAATAACTCGGGGATTTTTCATTCAAATCGCTCATGGCCTCTTATTTTAAAATCTCATTAAGTACTTTTAAAGACACTCTGAGTTTTTTTTTTAAACCTCTTCTTTTTACGTTATTTGATAATAAAAATTTAGATTACAGGTTAATTCAAAAAAACCACCACCTTCATCAAGCTGTAACTTGGGTTAGAAAGCCGCCATAAAAATTTTAAAAAACCTTTGATTTATTATTTTGAAAGGTTTCTTTTTGATTTTATGGCATTTGGTTATGTACTGTATGCGAGTAATTAAAAAAAAAACTACTCAAAAACATGCATTTTTTAGGTAGTAAGTTAACATATTCAAGCGTGAATAACTTACCGAGAAAAGATTTTCACTCCTAAGTAGAGTTGGCACTCACCCCTGAGTTAAGAGTGCACATCGGCACTATATAACTTTTTTTCTTTGACATGTTTCCTATAAGCATTTCAAATTTCATGTCAATCAGTGCATTTCTTTAAAATTCTAAAATTGTACAATATTCTACAGTGAAAGAATGGACTAAGAGGCGTATAGCTCTACAAGACACAGTATACAAAAAAATTACGCAATTAATGGCAAATTGAATTATACTTAGGACAAACAGCTATATAGCGGAATGCCAAATAAGTTTTGGAGCAGGCAGGTCAGTAATAGATCAGATTTACATAGAACAGACTATTTCCCTACTTTTAAGCAGGAATATAATACAAAAATCAAATCTAAGCATATCGAATTGTTAGAATATTTTGGATTACTGAAATAGGATATACCATCATCATCGTGCAACTAGTCGCATCCACTTCTGGACGTAAGCCTTCCTCAGTCTCTTACAATATTATCTACAGTGGGCCGCTGGTAACCATTTTCCGGTATTACATATTTCCCATATTTACAAAATAGTAAAATTAAGTAAAAATAACTTAGTCATTACCTTAGTTATAGCATACTATCATGATATTATAGGCATTATATCTTACTCTCTATAAAAAAATATTACATATTAATTAGCTGAACAAAAGGGTACAACAGTTACCTTTGATCACTAATGCATTGACATGCAAACTGTTAGGCTGTATTTACAAACAAAAATTATTACGGGATATCAGAAAAATTTAATTTTGCACTGCACTGTACTAGATATGTAAGCAATAAAAGTTAACATGTATATTTCTTTATAGGCGAGCGGTTTACCCCTATAAGCAGAGCATCAACCGACTAAAATTCTTTTTGCATTTCTAATGCACCAAACCTTTTTTATTCGATTCTATATATTTTTCCAAGATGAAATGTATTTTTTTTTAATTTTTACAAGTGGGCTGACAATTGTTATTAACAAATAACTTATACAAAAAAGCAATTTCTCCGAATTGTTTTGGAATCAATTTTTTTGAGTGTATCTCATCAAAATAAACACTTCTTCTCTCTTGATAATTTTTCGAAAAATGCTTCCTTTTCGAGTTATTTGCATTTTTTTGTTGAAAAAATGCCTTAATGAGTGATTTTTGGGATTTTTTTTCTAAAAAACTACTAAATGAATTGCAATTCTACAAATAGGTTAATAATCTTTAAACCGTCGAGTACAAGTTAGAATATTTTACAAGGATAATTTTTCTCTATCTTGCTAAAAACGTAAACCCAAATATTTCGAATATGCCTTTCGAGAGTATCCCGCTAAGCGTGTACAGTGGTTGAGGTGCTGTAGAGCAAAGTGGCAAATAAATGAATGGATTCAAGCAAAAAACAATATTATTTCATCTTTTGATCCATTAACCCATGGTTGGACAATGGAAAATAATTGTTTCGATTTTAATTATTTTGAAGGAGAAACTAGTTTAGATATGTTACAAAGTATTTCTGCTCATGTACCAAAAAATGTTCTACGAAAAATTGTAATTGTATTTCCTATAATTTAGAATGCTGCGCAGTATGTGCATGTACACCAGAGAATTGTAAACATGTTAAAGACGATTGTATTGAAGACAATGAAATCAGCTTATTAGATGGAAATCCTGTTGCTGTTGACGAAAATTTTCAAATTATTGACAATGAAAACGATGTATAATTAATATTATATTTTAATTTTATTATATTTTTCAATGAAAATTAATTATATATTGCTTAATGTATTTCACTGTAATAAAACATTCAATAATATAGTCTAGTAGTATATTAAAAGAAAAATTACATTATTATAGCATTGTAAAAAATTAATTTTAATTGTTTTAATTATAATAATTATGTATATATAAAAATAATTAGAAATATCTTTTTTTTTTAATAAATTGTACGTAATATTTGTATTGAATTAATTTTTTAAATTTAAACAAATATTTCTACGCGCCGCACGCCTGTACCGCCGCAACCGCTGTACACACTTAGCGATAGACTGTTCGAAAGGCATATTCGAAATATTTGGGTTTACGTTTTTAGCAAGATAGAAAAAAATTATCCTTGTAAAAATATTCTAACTTGTACTCGACGGTTTAAAGATTATTAAGCTATTTGTAGAATTGCAATTCATTTAGTAGTTTTTTAGAGAAAAAATCCCAAAAATCACTCATTAAGGCATTTTTTCAACAAAAAATGCAAATAACTCGAAAAGGAAGCATTTTTCGAAAAATTATCAAGAGAGAAAAAGTGTTTATTTTGATGAGATACACCTAAAAAAATTGATTCCGAAGCAATTCGGCGAAATCGCTTTTTTGTATAAGTTATTTGTTAATAACAATTGCCGGCCCACTTGTAAAAAGTAAAAAAAAATACATTCCATCTTGGAAAAATATATAGAATCGAATAAAAAAGGTTTGGTGCATTAGAAATGCAAAAAGAATTTTAGTCGGTATATTCTGTTTCTAAGCGTCTTTTGAGGGGTAAACCGCTCGCCTATTAGTTGACCAGAAAGAAGACATTTAGCGATATTGACTCCAACATTCGGACAAGTTTTAAAATTAATTTCAACCCTCATAATATTGCTCTAGACTTCACTGACTAATTTTCAACTGAATTAAAACTTACCACTTTATTTTATCTTTGCTTAACTGTTATACTCATGTACTAGTAGTAATGCACCACACTATCGTTTTTCCCATATTTCTTAGGAGTTACTTGCCCAATTGCATCGTACTATCACGGCCGCTCCCTGAGAAGTAAAATCATTACTCAAAAATCATTATCTCTACCAGCATTAACAGAAATATTCTTGATTAATTCTTGCATAAATATCTAGGCAGAACCAATATCAAACAAAAGAGGAATTTGTTTATTATAAACAGACTTCAAAATGTTTAGATTATCAATCTCAAAGACGAAAAAAGATTAAGAATCTTTTTTGGTTTTCATGATATACTGGGTAAAACGAAAATACTACACTGTAATGGGTCAAATTACTTCAGATCCATGATTTATGAGAGTGCTTTCTCATGTCATAAAAGTTTCTTGTGGTTAATTTATTAGCGCATAGCATACAAAAAGAACACATATAAAAGAACAATGCGAATAAGAATCAGTGGCGGATCCAAGGGGGGGGGGGTCAAGGGGGTCATGACCACCCCCAAAACAAAATTAAATATCAATCAAATAATCCTAAAAAAATATAATTTAAATCCCATCAACCCTATAAGCAGGAAGTCAAGAGTTAAAGTGATTCAAACTCATTTAATCTAGGGGTAAGTGTAAAATTATACAGTAGCCTTTTTAAATTGCTCTTTAAAAAAATCAACAATTTTAAATACAGTTATACCTCGACTAAGACCTCCACGAATTCGGAGTTACGCGATTTTCAAATTTTGCTAATTTGTCATTTATGTGCCAGAGGCTGGTATAGTTTCTCGTCAAACCTGTCGTCAAAACCAATCTGTTAACTCTTGCGAAGAATATTTCCGAAGATCTATTTATTTACCCCTTTTAGACAATATTTTAACTGATTTATAAGAACGACTTTCACTGAAAGTTATGAATCTATTTAATCTTCAATTTGTTTTACCTAAAACTGATAACACACCAGAAGATAAAGTTGCATTAAAAAAATTGTTGACACCAGGATATTATTGAACCAACTACTTACTGCATATTCCACAGTAGAACAAGAGTTTTCACTGTGGATTCAAAAGTGGAAAAGAGTCGTGCAAAATAATGGAAAACTTCCTGATTGTATTTTAGAAGTTTTACGAGTAGAAAACTGCGATATTCATATGTATCCAAATATCAGAATATTTCTGTAAATAATAATTACACTGCCAGTCAGTGCAACAACAGCAGAGCGTTCTACGCTTAAGCATCTAAAGACTTGGCTTAGAAATGAAACTTCTGCGGAAAGGTTAACTGGTTTAGCACTGATCAATGGGCATCCTGAAATTTCTCTAGATGTTGATGCAATCATAGAGCGATTTGCTAAATCGGATAGACGAAAAGAATATTTTTATAAAATTATATAATACTTACTTATGTTATTCTTTTAGTATTTTTAATCACTAAACTTTTACTTACCACTCGTTGCCGGCTGTTACTGACAATTCGTGAGAAAAATTTCAATACCGATTAAGAAAATATTTCACTCACTTATAGTCTAATATGCCTAATTATAGAAATAACTATATCCTAATTATATTATGTTTTTTGTTGAATACTACTACTACTTGTCTGTTTATAACGTTCTCCGCCGTTTTCCGACTTCCAATCGCCACTTAGTCCGGTTGTTCCATAGGTCTTCTTCTATGGCCCTCTCTCTCAGTTCTTTATTTATTGTCTACTTTGCCAACTTTTTCTCGGTCTACCTCGTTTTCTCTTTCCTTTTGGTTGATATTTTAATATTTCTTTTGGTATTCGTTGTTCATCCATTCTTTGTACGTTTCCGAACCAGATAAGTTGTTTTGTTGTTAGGTCATCTGTGATTGTTTGTTTGATTCCCATTATTTTTTTAATGTGTTCGTTGGTAATCCTTTCTCTTCTAGATCTTCCTGCAGCTCTTCTCCAAAAATCCATTTCCGTCGCTTTCAGTTGAATTTCATTTTTTGTTGAATAAATTAATTGAAATAAAATTCTGTTTATAATTATTCTTAAAGTTTCTTCTTCATTACGGAAAAATGGCTATAACTACAGCAAATTGCTCTCTATCTTGAGCTGGTCTTGGTGTCGAATGTATGTCCATGCCTGTCCAGTCTCTTACATTCTTCGGCCAGGAGCATGTTTTTCTTCTTGGACCTCTTTTTCCTTCTACTTTCTCTTCCATTATAAATCTTAGAAAGTTATATTTTTCTTCTTTGTAAATATGTCCTAGATAACTCGTTTTTCTGTTGTTTACAATATTTAGGAGTTCTCAATTAGTCCTCATTCCTCGTTATTGGTCACGTGTTCTGTCCACGAAATCTTCAGCATTCTTCGAAAAACATATATTTCAAAGGCTTCTATACGCCTTATACTTGTAATTCAGAGAGTCCATGTTTCCACTCCGTATAGCAATAAGGAATAAATGAATGTTTGTACAAATTGATATCGGATATCCAACGATAAGATAGAGTTTATTAGAAATGTTAAATACATTCATTAATGTTTACACTTACATTAAGTTATTGCATTTAAATTACTTAACTTTGGTTTATACTTATTTATTCTTGGTTTGTTCTTGATTTTGTAGCTATAGGATAGGTGGGTTTAAATTAATTGTCTTTGAAACACCATGTTCAAATTGACAGTCCTCGATTTTTCATTAATAACTTTCCTTTGGTTTAATACTCTTGTACACTTGATTTTACTGTCATAGAGTATGTGGGTTTAAATTATTTTTTTTGTTTCAGTTTAAGACCCCTTAATGTTGTACCCTTTTTTGCACCCAGGTATTTGGGTTTTAATAACTTCTCATTGGTTTAATATATCGCCTAAAATAATTATTGGTAAAATGGTTCCCTTAAATGAGGTACAAATCATATCAATCGTAAAGGTGCAAAAATCTAAATCCTATATCAAAATCGCCCTTAAGACCCATGACCCCCCTTGACAAAAATTTTTGGATCCGCCACTGATAAGAATAAAAAATAATAATTATTAAAACACGAAGGCGTAAAAAACCTAAAATGAAGTATTAATAACGTACATCGATCGTTTTACATCGACATAATGTAAAACATTTTGGGTTGCACTTAGAAACTTATTAAAAACATCACAATACCGCCTTAGGGAGCATTCTTCTACAATATGGCAAATAGTCTGTCGATAGGTACCAGTCACACTCAGGAGTAAGGGATTTTCTCTATTTATGTAAGTATCTAAGAAATGCTGGCGGTTTCTAATCGGTATTTCGTGCGTTTTCTGTAGTGAGTCGCCGTATCAGTGTCTTTTTCAGGCATTGGTAAGGCTGAAATGTTTCTGATGTGAGAAGGTAACCTTTAAAGCTGTAGAATTTGCTTCAATCTTGTCATGGTGAATAAGTAGTTGATGGTTACAATCTGAATGAAAATAAACAGCAATCTTAGTGACACTAAGCATAGGTGACACATAGCATTTCATAGGTACCTCATAGATTATTTTCGTTTCTATTATTTCGCGGTTTTAGTTTTATTTCCTTTCTTTGTAGATGTTTTTTAAAGCCCAAGGTTCCATCAAGGGTTTCCTTAAGACATTTTTGTGTTAAGTTGTTAATTAGTAGTCTGTTTCTAAAGCAAACTAAAAGCGTTTTGTTGGCTTGGGCATTATATAGATGGAAACAGAACACTTCTGTTTTTGTTGTGTTGTAGTCTTTGGTTGATATAGAGGTATTTATAAAACTCTAGTTATTTTCAGAAGGTCCTGTTTATCTGTTGTTGCCTTTCCGTCTTTGTCTCTCAGCTTGAATATTTATTTTTTTAAATATACAAAGAAACTAAATTCCTATAGTTGACTGTATACCATGTGTCACAAAAATTTTTATTTAAAAAATTTTCCTTATAAAAGTATATTAATAAAAAACCCTATCGGGCTACATCACAGAACGTTTACGGAATAACAATTCCATTTAAATTAACTTTGAATTCCATCTTTGATATTTAAAAACTACAAAATCGACACAAGGACTCAATATACCACCACAAATAGTGATGTCTTACATATTATACGGGCGACTTAGTTTGATCCAATGTAATTATAAAACAGTCTTACAATGATATACATTAAGCCAAATAATGTGGTCTAAATATACCTAAATAAAGAAAATATAAAATAGATGGATATGAGATTTTTAATCACTGTTATATTAAGCTAGAAGTAATGTTCCAGCCAACAATGAGAAAAACCAACCAACAATGAAGAAGAATGGACCAACCGAAAAAGGTGGAGATCGAATTGCGAGATGCAGCACAGACTGTAGGACCACTGACTGTAGATATATAGATAGACATATATATATATACATATATATATATATATATATATATATATATATATATATATATATATATATAGATATATATATATATATATATATATATATATATATAGATATATATATATATATATATATATATATATATATATATATATATATATATATATATATATATATATATATATATATATATAATCTAAAGTTTTATTTTGAGGTTTGAGTTTGAGTTTAATATTTTGTGTATTTCAAAATTTTAAAATTTAATGGATTAACCTTATGTTGTAGGTTCTTCTGCTAGTTTTATAGAATGTTTTTTAATTCTAATTTTATTGTATTTACTGATAAATAATTATCACCATATTTTAGCATATCCTGAAGAAGCGAATAAATTTTGCGAAAGCTAGATAAAAGAACAAAGAGTTTTACTTATCCTGCCCTATTAATGACTGCAATCTCAAAATAAAACTTTAGTTTAAATAACGTGTCAGTTAATAATACCTAACTACTGTATATATATATATATATATATATATATATATATATATATATATATATATATATATATATATATATATAGATATATATATATATATATATATATATATATATATCTATATATATATATATATATATATATATATATATATATATATATATATATATATATATATGTATATATATATATATATATATATATATATATATATATATATATATATATATATATCTATATATATATATATATATATATATATCTATATATATATATATATATATCTACGGCATTAAGTGAACTCCGCCCATGTTAAAATTCAGGTTCAATTGAGCTCCGTGGTCAAGTGGATACCGATATACGGAGCTCACTTGACAATTCCGTAATATTGGTTCAGTCGATTCATCAGCATGTAGAGTTTAATAATTTATAAAAATTTTTTGGAGCCCGTAAATACCCCTGTATCATAAATGTATATCGCTTAGTTCACGTGTATATATTATAGGGGTCGTTCATATCTTCTTCATTGTATATTTGAACCATACGTTTATCGGTTTAACTAAGCTCTGAGAGTTTGGCAACTGTGCGATTATACCGTATATTTTCAACATATACCCTGAACGGTTTATATGGGCTCCTTATTTTTATCTACTGTTTGTAGACAGTGGAATGTCATACGCATAACACTGTGTAACAGAGGATATCATATTACCTGGTATAACTACGTACTAAAATGTAACTGGTTCTTTAAAAAACAGGTATGAAGATACAAAAGGATTTGGGCTTATTATTGAATGGAATGTTCGCTTGCATAGAAAATTTTATTTTTTCTGTATTTTTAAAGATGTTGTTTTTTCATTTAATATAATTTTATTAGTTCAATGCCGAACTTGATGTTTTTTTTTTAATTACAGAAATTTCGTAATATATTTTGTTTACGTGAGTGTCTTTGTACATTTTATGCAAGCATCTGATTAATAAAAACTACTTTTATTTTATTTAATCTTCTGCGGTATATTGTATAAAGCTTTTTTAATATTTTAGTTCTGGTCTTATTTGTGTACTACATGTGATATCTCGATAGAAGGTTATCTCAAAATAAATATGGTTAAGTGCTACAATAGATATTTTTGTGTTAAAATGGGTAGTAGTGTGCACAAAAAGAAAGAATGGTTAATTTGTCTAAAAGGTATATTCGGCAGCAGAAGCATATAGTACAAGCGTCTATGTTTTAAGGGCGGAAGGATGTGCGCCTCGTTTTTAGCTGACAAGCTTGCGAAGAATATTATTTCTGGTCCTCAATTTACCTTTTAGTTTTAAACAATAATTTATGACTGACCCGGTGTGATACAAACTATTTTCAAGGAATTTATAGGAAGTCTACAGTTCAATGATTTTATGACAAGATTGGATGTTCAGTTTTGTGAAAACGTCTATGTTGAGGAAATTGAAGGAGCACCCACGAGTTTTTCAGGGGTTTTGGCTGAAAATTTATTCATAGTTTATTTTTATTGTGCAATAATAGGTGTCTCGTCTATATAATAAAAGTCCTAGTATCTACCGGTATGGATCGTTTGTTTGTGTAAATGTTATACAGTGTAGGTGCCTTTATGCTACCCCAAGCGAGACCGTTCTTCATCTGCTACTCTTACCAGTGAGTGATACAAAAAATATTCTCTTATGTTGACATACGCAGACAATGTAAGTGAGCTTGTTATCTAAGGGTATATCATATAGTTTTTGGAGAAATATTCTGTAATTTAAGGTGTCGTAAGCGGCATTTAGATTGAAAAATACCACCCCTGATACCGGATATTTTTCGTAGCCGTCTTTTTTTTTGCCAGGTTTAAGCAAGGTAACAACTTTGTCTTGTCTCTAAATTTTGGCTATCTCCATAATTTGAATACAGTTGTTCATCATGCGGATAAGCCATTGTAGAGTGTTTTTGGTCCAGGTTTCGTAATAAGCTTTGTGCTCAGATCCTCAATGTCGGTAGTTGTATTATTTTTCATTAAATATGTAGATGGTGTATCCAAGCTCAACATCGTTAAAAGGTTCTCTCGGCTGACCGGTTTTGTCCTTTCTTACTTTAAGTTATTCTTTGCTTCTTTTGCGACAGAAATAGCATGTCTATATCTATGATGTGGTTTTCAGCGATCAGCTATATACCAAATACCCTAGGTTAGACCCTATATGTGTTTCCTGCACTAGAGATAAGTTACATTCGTGTTTAGCTCATATGTCTGATAAGTTTAAGTAAAGTAAAGTTTCTTGATCTCTAGATATACCCTTAACAGTTATAGACATATGTTATTAGAATAGCTGGTTCTAAAAAGGACCAATTAATCATTACCCGGGGTATGCCCGATTGCGGTGATCTTATTAGTACTTCAATCTTCCTTAACGCGCGTTCTTTGAATCCCATAAGTAATGCCTAATCTTTTACTTTTTATTAAAAATTTAAATTTTACATGCCGTGTATTACTTTTTGACGATATTTCGAATCAGATTTGTATAGTAATAATTTAAGGTACTAAAGATCCTCTTTGTGAAAAATAAATAAGTTTGTGATATCGGTCGCAACTCATATCTAGATAATAACAAAATAAACAGTTAAAATAAGTGTAAACAATTTCAACTACATATATCGGTGTCACTGTTCAGGTGATGGGTTTATCACAGATACGACTGTGATTCGAACGACCTGTGTTCTTTTTTTAATTGGGCACTTGTCCAAAGCTATGACAAATACTCTGTCCTCTACTATTCTACATTAATATGACTGATTCATTATTTTGTCTAAACACTCTGTCCTCTGCTATTCTACATTAATATGACTGATTTATTTTATCTTTCTTGCAGCAATTTTAATGTTTATCCTGTGTATCTTCTTCTTCTTCTTCTTCTATTTATATAGACATGACTGTCATTTTTCAATGTGCCTCCAGTAAGTTGCCGTTCCATCGTTTTCGTGATCTTCCTACTGATCGTCTTCCTACGGGTTGACCGTCTCTTGCCGTCTTTACTACTCTATTTGTTGTCATTCGGCTTATATGATCGTTCCATTCTACTCTTCTATTTCTTAACCAGTTCTTGATCTTCTCCATCTTGCATCTACGTCGTATATCTGTACTTCTAGCTCTGTCCCATAGTGTCTTACCATCAATTTTTCTAAGTGTTTTCATCTCTGCTGTTTCTAATATCCTTTTTGTCCTCTCTGTGTCAGGTCTTGTTTCTGCCGCGTATGTCATTGGTCTGATGACTGTTTTGTAAATTCTGCCTTTCGTTTCTTTCCCGATAGTTTTATTGCTTCATATTGTTTCATTTAGTCAGCCTGCGGCTCTGTTTGCTCTATTCACTGGATCTTCCACTTCAGGTTCGAGCTTTCCGTAGCTAGATAATGTGATGGCTAGATATTTAAACTCCATCACTTGTTCTATTATCTGACCTTTCAGCTCCAATTAACATCTTAGTAAATTTGCTGTTGTAACCATGAATTTTGTCTCTTTTGGGGAAATTAACATGTTAAATTTTCTGGCAGTTATATGAAATTGGTGCAGCACACGTTGTAAATCATCTTCATTTTGAAAGAGTAGTATTGCGTCGTTTGCAGAGCAATTTTAATTTGTTTTTCTTCCATTTGGTATCTTTTTTTAATTCTTACTTTTTTATTATTTCATCCATAATCAGGTTGAACAATAGAGGACTCAGGAAATATCCCTGCCTTATCCCATTGTCAGCTTTATTAGGGTCGGTTGGTTCTTCTTCTACTTTTACTTTTATTGTGTTATTTTGGTATATATTTTCGGTCGTTTTGATTTTTCCTAGAGTTATCTCTTTTGCGTACAATAAGTGAATAACGTTTTTTAATTTGTGTTTCTTCTGCATATCATTATTTCTTCTGTGTATTAAAAGTTAAATTTTGCTTATTATTAAGATTCCCTTAACGTGTTTATTAATTGTCTTGTTTCTGCAGTACGAATATATGTGTATCATGATAGATTGTAATGCATATTTCATTTGCGTTTGCCAATTACTTTTTCACTTCCTCAGCGATAGGTCTTTTTTTCCTCATCAATAACCTTATCTTATCCTCGCTCGATACAGCTATTCTAAGATATCTATATTTCACTATATGCTCTATCATTTGGTTTTTATCTCAAATTTGCACCTATGACGAAATTTATAATACATATCTAATATCTGGTGCTTTCATATGAAACTGGAATAAAACACTTGGTAGATAATATTTATTTGTTTTGAGTACACTTTTTTTAGAACATAGTACATAAAGGAATAAATATTTGTCTGTTTAGTGTTTTCCAAGTCTGTACATATACTAAACATAAACAGGCTTAAATATTAGATTATACATTTATTAAGAATATTCAATATCGAAATTGAAGATTTTGTATCACAAAATATGAATAGGTTTTTACATTTTGTTTGACGTTTTAATCTTCTAATCGGAGTTAATTTTTCGAAAAACTATAAAATTGTGAGAACAAATTGCTATATAAAAGTACGAGGCAATATTCTCATGCTGTGAGCTTTGCTGCTCTGTTACTTGTATAACGCTTAAGCTATTTTTATTTTTTTGTCAATATTTTTGAGGTGTTTCCTTAAATGACCATGTTTAAGGTTAGTACGTTTGGTTAAATGAAATTGACATTAATTTAATAGTTTCCATTTTATTAGTACTGATGGTATATAACTAGCATCTGTTGGTACTATATATCAATTTTAACATGTGGAAGTGAGAGCACTCTCTTGTTAGTATTTTCAGTGTAAATTATGTGGCAGCCGTAGCTCAGTGGCTGCGTTACTGGCTTAACAAGCTGGAGGGCCCGGGTTCGAATCCTGGCACCGACAAAATTTTCAATTTCTAATTTAACTGCGCTGCCACCGTGCTTCGGAGGGTACGTAAAGCCGTCGGTCCCGGCTACGAAAGTAGTCGTTAAGTCATGTTAGGGGCGCTTGCGCGACCTGAAAACCCTAACACTAGGCCAGAAGGTTACACGAACTTACTTACTAGTGTAAATTATGACGAAACCAGAAATAACCCATAATATTCCCCCCGTGTGATCTTAGTATTTCCATTGATTGAATAATATAGGGTCTCCAATATTTCAGTCAACGGTATGTCAGAGTTGTTTTTATTAATTTTTATTTATATTTGCAACATGAAGAAGAAAGTTCAGTATAGGCAGTTAAACAGCTAACCTGTCAATTTAAAAGTATGAGCAAGTACCAACTTGCTGAAAAGCATACCCATACACAAAAGGGATGATAAAATGTACTGCACAAACTATAGCGGTATAAGCTATATATTAATTATTAGGATATACAGATTTTTTTCTAATAAACCTATAACGATTGAGTGAATAGGTGAACTATCAAATAGGAGACTATTAGTGTGGAATTGATCAATTATTGACAATTAAGCAGTTAATGAGAAATGTTGAGAATACAAAAAAAACATTAAACTAGTTATTTATAGATTTTGAACAAACACATGATATAATAATAAGAATAAAACTATGGAATACTATGGCATAACTAGGCTTACCTAAGAAATTAATTAATTTAACAAGGAGTAACGTACAAGTAATGTAATATTTCAAGGAAAATTATCGACTTATTTTCAAATGTACATTGATCTCAAACAGGAAACATGTACAATCATTATACAATATAGTAAATACTTATTTAGATAAACGTAAAATATTTCACTGAACGTTAACGATAAAAATGTTACAAATAAAGGTTAAAACATTCTTTTCAATTCGCGGTAAAAGATTTAATAGAGTTCAGCACACAAGATAAATTCGTAACCAAATTCATATACCAGTAAACGGTACTCAATACAGCAGCAAAGTAATTTTAACAACAAATATAAATCATAGCATCAGCTCTGGAAAATGGTGTTTTCTTTGACAGACAGCAACCACAAATGTGAAATTAGGAAAGATTAGTATGAAATTAGAAAAACTGAATGAACCATTGATCAAATATTCAGAATTATATACATAATAAAAAATGTTAGGAATAAAAAAAACATTACACTAGTTATGTAATTGTATGGCAGAACTAGGCATACCTAAGGAAATTAACTGTCAACTTACTTTCAAATGTACAGTGACCTCAAACAGGAAGATGCCGTATCTCCAATCGTGTTTACCATCGTGTTGGAGAGCATCACCCGCAAAGTAAATACAGAAAATCTCAGTTTAATAAGCAAGTGCAGTCACACTATTATCCTAATACGCTGATCAGCTTAAGTCACTAACTTCCTAATGTCCTAATCAGCTTAAGATGGAATACTGGTAGTTCTGTTATGACATTGTGAAGACACACTCAACTTCTAATACGGTGATTGGCTTGAGTCACTAATTACCTTATATGGTCACGGGTTGTTCGGTGATGACACATAAACACAGCGGAACGAGAGATAATAATTTGGTGTGATTTAATTATGACCATTGTGAACGAGTTTGATTTAATTTAATAAAATAGCTATATTTACGTAAATACGTGTTTTAACTATTTTAATAGACGATACTATTTTAATAGACGATATCAGAAGTGTGTTAAAGAACCTACGGTAGAATTTAGTGAACTGTTTTTAATGTTAAGTGATTGAAAGTGTCCAAAATGCCGAAAAGGAAAAAGTCCAAGCGAAATAGTAGTTCCAGTAGTGAAACCACAACAATTTCGTCTACCGATTCTTCGCCGAGAAGGTAGTCAAGGTATACAAAAACGAACACGTAGAATGAAGTAAGTGTACTTAAAGATTTTTACTAGTCGATATGGAAGAGAAATTTTAATAAATCATACACGTAAAATGTATTAAAGACACTTATCACCTTTTTACTGAATATGGTTTGCAGTAGTAGAAATATATTGTTGTCCGGCATAATAATATATGTGGGCTTACTTTGTTTTACATGCAACAGAACTTTAAGTTTATGGAAGTAAGTAGCGATATATTGTTTTATTTGAAAACGAAAAGTTGATTAGGTGTAACTTATTTGTTTATTACACAAATTATCTGCTGAATGGTAAGTCGTATCATTTATTTGGTTTTACCTGTATGTAGAGCGGAAAAAGCTGAGAATTTTGGTATACTTAACTCAATATTTTAAAATTTGTCATTTACCTGGTTTTCGCAGTATACCGACGATATTTCAAGCGATTTCTAAGCTTAAAAGTACCTCTAAAACATGGTACGCTAGTTTTATTGAAAATGAAGTTGCATGGTCTCAATTTTCTTGGGCACAATGGAGATCAGTGTTAGAAAATACTTTTCAAAGTACACGAAATACTTATGATCTTTTTATGGACGTAGCCCATCATAAACCAACAGAGGGTTCTTCATTATATGAATTTTATTTTGAACATTTAGCAAAAATTAATAAACTTAAAGTAAATTTTTCCAAGTCAGATGAGATTTCTTTAATAATTGGTGCTATTAGAGACGAACATATTAAATCTGCTATTGAAGTTGCTCAAATCAAAGATGTCAATTTATTGGCAGTTTATTTAAGAAATAAGCTTTATCACAAAAGTCCAGAAAAATTGCCTGATTTAACAAATCCAATTGTTTTTCCAAATCAAAATTTGTACATAATAACAAATTTGTTAATAACAAATTTAACAAGAATAAACCTTGTATGTGCTGTGGAATTCAGGGTCATTTAAAAAAAGATTGTCACCACAGAAACCAAATATGCAGGTTTTTTTTTTAAAATTAAAGGTCATATTGAACAATACTGTTTTAAAAAGAACAAAGAATGTCAAGAGATAAAAGTAAATAAAACGAACAAAAATTTAGAAAAAAATAAATCTGTTAAACAAATACAGTTTGATTCTTCCGAAAATAAATTTAATAAAATTATTTTCTTAAATGAACACCCATACTGCATTCATTGATTTTGGCAGCGATTGTTCGCTAATTTCAAAAGAATTGGCAGATAAGTTTAAATTAGAAACAAAATCGTTAACTAAAGATGTAAAACTTTCTGGATTTTTGGGAAATTCTTTATCAGTTGAATATTATGTATTTGCTAAAATAAAAATCGATTTTGTAGAATTAAATATTATGTTATATGTCATGGATAAAGATTGGGTTAATGACCTTCTAATAGGAAGAAATTTTACAGAAGATGTAAATATTATGTACTATAGGATAGATAATAGTTTAACATTTAAATATAAGAGAGACTTAGATAAAGAAATAAGTACCGGAAATATATCTAAACACGAGAAAATTATGTTGGAAAATATTTTGCTAAATCACGAGGACTGTTTTTATACAAATTTGAAAGCTCTAAAAAAAATCGCATTCTGTTGTTATGAGAATCGATATTACAAGTTCAGATGTAGTTAAGTTTCGTCCCTACAGAACACCTGCAGCTGACAAAGAAATTTTACAAAAAACAGTACAAGAATTATTGGATGCAAATATTATTCGAAAGAGTAATTCATCGTTCGCAAGCCTTTCTTTTCTTATTGATAAAAAAAAGATGTAAATTGGACATGGACATAAGAAGAAACAAAAATTGTTAAAGAAATAAAGAAAGTTATAGTCTCAGAACCAATTTTAACAATATTTAATCCGAAACATGACATAATAGTTTACACGGATGCAAGTAGAGAAGGATTTGGAGGCATAATAACTCAAATTGTTGATGGTCGTGAAAAGTCAATTGCCTATTTTAGCAAGCAAACCAAAAAAGAAGAAAAGAAATATCATTCTTTTGAATTAGAGCTTTTGGCTATTGTCAAAACCCTAGAAAGGTATAGATAATATTTAGCAGGAAGATCTTTTACTGTAATAACAGACTGCAATTCCGTTAAAAATGCATTAGTAAAACAAACAATAATCCCAAGAACAGCAAGATGGGTTTTGTGTTTACAAAATTTTTGTTTTGAAATAAAACATAAATCAGGAGTACAACTACAACATGTAGATGCCTTAAGTAGGAACTTTGAAAGAACTGAAGCAGGGGAAAGTCTTGAAATTAAAGTGATGCTCATCAAAGAAGACGACTATCTAAGAGAAGCACAGGATACAGATACGGAAATAAATAAAAAAAGATTATTCTTTTGTCAGGAGATCAGGAAAATCATAAGGATACTTTCAAGAAATATGATTTAAGAGGAAACAAAGTTTATAAAATAGCGGAATATGGTAGAAGATGGTATGTGCCTAAAGATTGTCGTTGGCAAATTGTCAAAATGAATCATGACGATATTGGACATTTTGCGTTGGATAAAACAATTAAAAGAATAAAAGAACGGTATTGGTTCCCACGAATGCGAAGATTTATTAAGAAATACATTTCGGCTTGTCTTGCCTGTTTATACCATAAATAACCGGGAGAAAAAAAGCCTGGCTATCTACATTCCATTCCAAAATATGCTAGACCGTTTCATACACTCCATGCCGATCATTTAGGGCCATTTGTGTTAACGAAATCTCAAAATAAATACGTCTTGGTTTTGATTGATGCCTTTTCTAAATTTGTGTTTGTTGAAGCTGTCCCAGATACATCAAGTAAACATGTTATTCGTGCTTTAGAAGAAATTTTTAAAATATTTGGTAACACCAAACGAATGATATCAGATGCAGGATCAGCTTTTGTTTCAAAAGAATTTTTGAATTATAAGGCAGAGAGAGGAATTAGAGTGTTTACAACTGCAGTAGGAATGGCAAGAGGCAACGGCCAAGGAGAAAGGGCAAATAAAACATTACTGGATACCATGGCCACAATGGGTGCAAAGTTTGAGTCCGATATGTGGGATAAGAATTTAAAAAACATTCAACAAGGAATAAACGAGACAAAACACCGAATAACTAAATCTTCTCCCAGTGAAGTGTTTTTCGGGTACAAATTAAGAGTTGATGGAGACAAATACATAGATGATAATGATATGGACATTATTGATGTAATGTTATTGAGAAAGGATGTAGCTAAACGATTAGAAGAAAACAGAATCAAACAGAATAACGAATTTAATAAAAAAATGGTCTCCAGTGAAATATGCTGTTGGTGACCTGGTATTGACAAAAGTTACAAGTTTTCCAGCAAACAATGAAAGTAAGAAGCTTTTAGAAAAGTATAGAGGGCCATTCAGGATTGTTGAGGTTCTACCAAATGATAGATATCGTGTAACAGAAGATGTACATTCATCAAGAAAAAGGCGTCCTTATGAAGGAGTTGTTGGTGGAGAAAACATCAAGAGATTTAAGATTCAAAGATCTTAAAATTATTCAGGTTAGTTACATGATAGTGTAGTCATTTTGTAGAATGACATAAAGATATTCTATTGTTTAAAAGGAATTTGTTTGAATAGCTGGAACTAAAAAAAAAAAAATATTTTAATTGTCATTCTGAAAAATGACAACAAAGTGTTTCAATGATCTGAATGGATTTTCAGTTCGTCATTCCGCAAAATGACAAATAAATGTTTTAATGTTCTGAATGGATTTTCAGTTCGTCATTCTGCAAAATGACAAATAAATGTTCTAATGTTCTGAATGGATTTTCAGTTCGTCATTCTGAAAAATGACAAATAAATGTTTTAATGTTCTGAATGGATTTTCAGTTCGTCATTCTGCAAAATGACAAATAAATGTTTTAATGTTCTGAATGGATTTTCAGTTCGTCATTCTGCAAAATGACAAATAAATGTTCTAATGTTCTGAATGGATTTTCAGTTCGTCATTCTGAAAAATGACAAATAAATGTTCTAATGTTCTGAATGGATTTTCAGTTCGTCATTCTGAAAAATGACAAATAAATGTTATAGTGTTCTGAATGGATTTTCAGTTCGTCATTCTGAAAAATGACCAATAAATGTTTTAATGTTCTGAATGGATTTTCAGTTCGTCATTCTGAAAAATGACAAATAAATGTTCTAATGTTCTGAATGGATTTTCAGTTCGTCATTCTGAAAAATGACAAATAAATGTTTTAATGTTCTGAATGGATATTCAGTTCACCATTCTGCAGAATGACCCCCAAATATTTTAATGTCTTGAATGAGTTTGTTTGAATAGCCGTAGCTATTCGAAACAAATTTATTCACATTGTCATTCTGAAAAATGACAGCCATATGTTTTAATGTTTAAAAATGAGCTTGTATGGATAGTTGTAGCTATCTGAAACGAATTGATTTAGACTATGTCATTCTGCAGAATGATGGAGCCTTTCTATAAATTAGCATTCTTAATAATAAAGAACATATTATTTTTTTTAATAGGTGTTGTACGATCGAGGACGATCGTGACGTCAGGATGGTCGAATGCAGTCACACTATTATCCTAATACGCTGATCAGCTTAAGTCACTAACTTCCTAATGTCCTAATCAGCTTAAGATGGAATACTGGTAGTTCTGTTATGACATTGTGAAGACACACTCAACTTCTAATACGGTGATTGGCTTGAGTCACTAATTACCTTATATGGTCACGGGTTGTTCGGTGATGACACATAAACACAGCGGAACGAGAGATAATAATTTGGTGTGATTTAATTATGACCATTGTGAACGAGTTTGATTTAATTTAATAAAATAGCTATATTTACGTAAATACGTGTTTTAACTATTTTAATAGACGATACTATTTTAATAGACGATACAAGGTCCTTACATTATACAGACTTTCGACGATGAGTTAAATATAGTAGCAAGTATAATTATTAGTAAGAAAAAAACATTAAGACATTTAATAGGAACAAGCGCAAAGAAGGGTCCTCCAAATCAACGATGACAAAAAAATATATGGCTATCATAAGAAGAGCACTACGAAACAGGATAGGACATAATATTTCAATAGACTAGTACAACTTTGAAATGGTTCATCGGTCTAAATATTTGGGATTTAAGAGCACTTTTAATGAAAACACTACAAAAGAGAATAATAACAGAATACAAGCTGGTAATTGCTACGTTTTAAGCAAAAAAATTAAATCCAAAAATACATCCCGCAGTACCAAAAATAAGAATCTACGTATGTAAGTGAAACACGGACAATGAAAAAACAAAATAAGAGCCGATTGAGCGTCGCAGAAAGAAGAATTCTTAGAGAAATATATGAATCTTATGAATCACCAATCAATACAGAGTTCAAAACAATAACTTTGGCGTTGAGATTTAGTTTCCTGTACGACGTTGCAATCTTTATACCTGTTTGACCTTAGCATTAGTTCCCGGTCGTAAAACACTTCTGGAGGTTTTCCTAGCAATCCTGATCTAATTAATACCTGAGTTTTACTTACATTGTTTTATATATCCTCATTTTAGTAGTTCGTGTTAGACTTTTGGATTTAAAATTGTTATGAGGGTTATACATATATTAGTTTGCTACCTGAATTTTCCCTTTGATCTCTTATGTGAAAACATTATCTGCTATATCTAAAACGCTCCTATCTTTCAAAATTATAGGGATCTATTGTTAAGTTATATGCCCTACTACATCGTCTCTTTTGTCTGTTAATGAACATTTATTTGGTTTTCTCGTTACTGACTACTATATCGTTTTTTTTTGCGGCTAATAGCATTATTATATAGTATTCTAATATTTAATCTATGGATTAAATCCGGATAGCGGATAGATATTCTTTACTTTCTCGGAGAAATTATATTCTAACTCACAAAAATCCTATTAAATTGCCAAAATCGCCCTTGCATATTCTATTTACTTATGAGGGGCAGCAGCAATATCAGTACCATAATAACGCATATAGTCATGGACTGGCTAATCGTTGGATAATAGGAAGCATGAATGTAGCAGTTTTAATAGTTTGGTGACTGCTTGTTGAAATCGGGGAGTAGAGATATCTACCTGGGATACCTGGGAATTACACTGTCTAGCTACGGAGACCTGGACAAAGAAATGAGAGATCAAGTACTAAAAGCAAATAGACTGGCAGGATGCCTTAATAACACTATATGGCTAAACAGACACATTA
Organism: Diabrotica undecimpunctata; assembly: GCF_040954645.1. NCBI lineage: Eukaryota > Metazoa > Arthropoda > Insecta > Coleoptera > Chrysomelidae > Diabrotica > Diabrotica undecimpunctata. The sequence continues at coordinate 83,057,784 of NC_092807.1, forward strand.
ACACTGAGATGATATCAATTTATAAAGCCAGTGTAAGACAAATAATGACATATGCTTCAGAAACAAGACCCGGCACAGCCACAATGCAAAGAATAATGGAAACAGCAGAGATGAGAGTACTGAGAACAATATTATAGGAAATACGCTGAGAAATCAAAAGAGAAGTGAAGGCATTAAAAGAAAATGTAACGTAAAGTATATAAATGAATTTACACAAAATAGAAAAAAAGAATGGAATAATCACATAAGCAGAATGGAGGAGACCCGTGACGTCAAAATTGGAAGAGATAAGTCACGAATCGGCAGAAGAAGTATCGGACGATCGCGCAAAAAATGAAGTGATAACCTTCCATAGAGGTAATATTCCACCAATGAACAAGTAAAATTGCTTATAAAGAGAAATAATAACAAGAAAAAAAAGTAACATCTCTCAGATAAATAAGCGGAACAACAGAAACTGAGTATAAACGTGAAATTCCAGAATTAACATTAAATAAATTACCGCAAATCGTACGAACTGAAATAAGTGTTATTTTCTGCTCATATATATAATAAGAACTATATTTAAACCAAGTGACAGAAAAAAAATTATATATACATTTACTTCTAAATGATTAAGGTCTATAAAATTATTATTAAAGTTAAAGCTTATACAAGCGACAAAGTTTTTAAAACAATTAGACCGAACATAACATCATAACTGTAAAACATAGTATATACGGAAACAATAAAGAAATAGATATGTTTAGTGGTTATGAAACCGCTTGTCGTCTGCCATGAATTTTATTACAGAATCAAGTTACCAATACCATAAGACACCAAAATATTTTGTCTGAGTAATGACTTACTACGATAAAAAGAAATAGAATACTTTTATAAGACACAACGTTATAACGTTGTGTAAACGCATGTTAATAACAATTGGTAATAAAGACATAAAGATACCCACTAGAAAGTTTAAAATTTCAAAACGACAGTAAAATAAAGTTCAAGTATATTATTTTTATTATTTGTTCAATACTGATGCCATCAATTTTTATTTTACATCTAGTTGGTTCTTTGCTGACTACTATTGTTTTAGTTTTCTGAGATGAAATTGTCATAATAAATTCATAATGCCAGGTATTTTATTTCCATTACCTATGTGGTTATTCCATTCTTATTTTCTATTTTGTATCCATTCATTTATACACTATATGTTACATTTTCTTTTCGATTTCTCAGAGTATTTCCTGTAATTCTTCTCAGTACTCTCATCTCTGCCGCGTCCATTATTCTTTGCGTTGTGGCTGTGTCGGGTCTTGTTTCTGCTAATGCCATCAATTTCTATTTTACATCTGTGGTCCTTTGCTGACTACTATTGTTTTAGTTTTCTGAGATGAGATTGTCATATTAAATTCTTTTGCTCTTATGTTAAATTTGTGGACCAATATTTGCAGACTATCTTCATCTTGGGCTATTAATATTGCGTCCTCTGCGTAACGGAGTATTTTAATTTCTTTGTTTCCCATTCTGTATCCTCTTCGTTTGTTAACGCTTTTGATGATTTGATCCATGATCAAATTGAAGAGCATGGGGCTCAATCTCAACGAATCCCCTTGTCTTATTCTGCTGCCTATTTCTATAGGTTCTGTAAGTTGTCCCTCTATTCTGACTTCAATTTTGTTTTTTTGGTCGATGTTTTCGATAGTTTTTATAATATTTAGGAGAGCTTCTCTATTATACAGAAGATGGATTACATCTTTCAGTCTTACTCTGTCAAACGCTTTCTTTAAGTCAATCAGACACAGAAATGCTAGTCTATTATACTTCAGTGATTTCTCAGTAATTTGCTTTATAACGAATTTTGCATCTGTACACGATCTACCACTTAAAAAACCCGGTTGTACATCTGCTAAACTTATATTGTGATTAATTAGCACTTGTAAAATTTTAGATGTAAGTTTGAGCGTAGTATTTAACAAGTTTATACTTCTGTAGTTTTTTGTCTGTTTTTATCTCCTTTTTTATATAGTAGAGTTAGTTCGCTCCTTCTCCATTCTTCCGGCATTTTATTGTGTTTTATAATTTTATTAATTAATATTGTTAATTGTTCTGTCATTGCTGCTCCACAATATTTCAGTATTCGTTTGGTATCTCGTCTTGACCTGCTGCTTTTCTGTTCCTCAGGTTTTCAAGTATTTTCCGAACTTCCTGTACATTTATATTAAGTTCTTTATATGTTGGAATTTCTGATGTTTCCGGTTCTAGCGTCGTTTGTTCTTCTCCTGTATATAGCTTTTTTAGGTAGTCAATCCACGTATCATTTTCTATGTATTTTAGTTCTATTAGTTACTTTACCTCCGTTCTTTGACGTCTGATGAAGCGCTATATTTCCTTTTGCAGACGAGAAAAATTATGTTCTATTTCTTTCGAAAAACGTTCCCAGTGACCATTTTTTATTTTTCTTATAAGTGCATGTGTTTCGTTTCTAATTGTCTTGTAATTATGTTATGCCTCTTGTGTTTTGGTTGACATGTATTTCAGGTAAGCTTTTTTGTTTTCTTTACATGTTTCCTTCACTTTACTTATATTTCTTTTACCGAGAACTTTCTTGGCCGAGGCTAAGATATTAGACTCGGCTCATCGTTCAGCTTTCTTCGACTCCATCACTTTCTGTGATATATGTATTTCTGTTTTTCTCGGTTCTTCTTTTCTGGAATAGGTATCTTGTCGAGTCATCCTGTAAGCTTTCGACTTTTATCTTTGTGGTGTATTACGGTGTTTTGTTATCACATATATGTGTTTTCATTCGGCACAATACCAATTTGTGATCGCTTCCTATTTCTGCTGATGTTAGTGCTCTCTATTCGACAGAATATGGTCTATAATAGATCTTTGTCCTCTACTGTTTTCAAAAATGTATTTGTATTGTTCTTTGTGAGGGAAAAATGTATTATTATTACGTATCTGGTTTTTGCTGCAGAGGTCCGTTAGAAAGTTTCCGTTTTCATTTCTGATATTTTCGTTATATCGCTGTTTTATCGCTGGAACTAAATCACTGCCAACACGGGCGTTAAAATCACCCATAATGATTATATATTTATCATTTGGGGTCTCGTTTATTACAGTCTGAAGGTGTTCCTAGAAGTTTTCCCTTGTGGTGGTATCTTTGTTGTTCTCTGGAAGTGAATTGCTATTACATTCAGAGGTTTAACATTCAGTATAATTTTTACACTTACTATTTTTATACTTGGTGTAAAAAATTTTTGTGTACTAACAGAGCGACTCCTTCTTTGGCTCTGGTTTCTTTGGCAACACCACTGTAAATCATGAGATGGTCATCTATAATAATTTGACCCTTTTCCTTTTTCTTTGTATCTTTTAACGCACACATGTCTATATTTTTTTTTCTACAAGCTCTTTTGTAATTTTCTGCTCTCTTGTAGAGACTTTACGTTCAAAGCACCGATGCGAAGTGTATTTCTCGTTTACCACAAATTCGTTGTCCTCTTTCTCCCGTTAGTCGTCGTAATGAAATCATTCCTGTCCCGAGGCATAATTCTGTTTCTATGAGCTGTATGGTTTTAAAGTCTATCAGTAGGGTGCTAAACTGGCTGTAGACCCCCTCCTCCTTTATTTGGGCTTGGAACCGGCAACAGTTCTGTCGAGCTACTCGATCTACCCAAAAAAACTGCAGGCGGATTTGAGATATGTTACTTAAGGATGTACTTAATCTCTATTAATTCTTTGATCTGTTTTTTATTCTCTTTCAGATCTGTTTTATATTAGGTAAATTCTTATTTCATTCCTTAGGTAAATTCTTATTTCAAACCCTCCGGCGCACTTTCAGGTCTACATATTATATAAGTATTTTAGTTTTTTTTTTCATTTTACTTTTACCTCTTTTTGTACTTACTTTACTGTTACTTAAGGATGTACTTAATCTCTATTAATTCTTTGATCTGTTTTTTATTCTCTTTCAGATCTGTTTTATATTAGGTAAATTCTTATTTCATTCCTTAGGTAAATTCTTATTTCAAACCCTCCGGCGCACTTTCAGGTCTACATATTATATAAGTTTTTTATTTTTTTTTTTTCATTTTACTTTTACCTCTTTTTGTACTTACTTTACTTTCCGTGTCCGGAACACCAACAGCTTTAAATTTTGTATTTCCAATGGTTGGCTACATAAATGGCCCTGTCATTCGCTAAAAATAAATCTTCTTCTGTGTAGGTCTCTCTCATCTCTGTGCATGCTAGTAGATTTTTTGTGGTAACAAACTTTATAATCTTACCGAAGGGGCTTCTAATTTCAGAAACTGTTACACGATTACTCTATTTGATATACGTACATTTATGTACTAAATGTTTTAGTGCCAATGCATTTTAATAAAAAATACTAATTAATAAAACCGGAAATTTTCGCTTTTCCAAGTTTATAATACACACTTTCTTATGTTTGAAAATATATAAAAGTAATATAAATTACCGCCTTGCTTATTAAAACTAAAAAGTAAAATAAAGGTATATGGCGGTTAACAATTTATATTTAACTACATAAATTAGCCAAATAGTCCTTAAATTCCTCCATGATTAAATTGATGGATATTTAAATAAATTTCAAGTTCCAGAATGTATCTGCTGTAAAATTTGAAAATCTACTACTAAAACAATTATTGGCAACATCGCAGGAGTTTAGAAGTATATGCAATATCGTAAATACGGATCCCAAAAATGGTTTATCCTTTTGTGGAGTCCACTTAATCCTACGTGTTGGTCGGAGTCTACATAAAGCGCTACTTAGATAATAAAATACACGGTGTATATTCTACTGGAGTTAGTATAATACCGTTTTAGAACGGAGCTTACATTAACCGCTAGATGTATATATATATATATATATATATATATATATGTATATATATATATATATATATCTATATATATATATATATATATATATATATATATATATATATATATATATATATATATATATATATATATATCTATATATATATATATATATATATATATATATATATATATATATACATCTAGCGGTTAATGTAAGCTCCGTTCTAAAACGGTATTATACTAACTCCAGTAGAATATACACCGTGTATATTATTATCTAAGTAGCGCTTTATGTAGACTCCGACCAACATGTAGCATTAAGTGGACTCCACAATAGGATAAACCATTTTTGGGATCCGTATTTACCATGTTGCGTACATTTCTAAACTCCTGAGATGTTGCCAATAATTGTATTAGTAGTAGATTTTCAAATTTTACAGCAGGTACATTTTAACACTTGAAATTTATTTAAATATCCATCAATTTAGTCATGAAGGAATTTCAGGATTATTTGGCTAATGTAGTTAAATATAAATTGTTAACCGACACATAACTTTATTTTACTTTTTAGTTTTAATAAACAAGGCGTTAATTTATATTACTGATTTTATATATTTTTAAACATAAGAAAGTGTCTATTATAAACTTGGAAAAGTTAAGTTTCTATTTTTATTAATTAGTATTTTTTATTAAAAGGCATTGTCACTAAAACATTTAGTTCATAAATGTACGTAGATCGGATAGAGTAATCGTGTAACAGTTTATGAAATTAGAGGCCCCTTCGGTAGGATTATAATGTTTGTTACCCTATTAATTAAAGAAAACTCAAAGAACAGGGAGATCTTTATAATTTTTGGATTACTGCAGTTTATGACATGCAATATTTGTTTCATAGCGTAGTTGAATTTAAACTACAATAATTTATAAATCAATCTTTAATAACATACTTTTTTACTGTCTAATTTCAATAGATATGTCGATTTTTAATTAAAATATTTAATGCATTAAAGTCGCGTAGAGATTTTCACTAAACATTTAATTTTAAAACTATTATAATAAAAGTCCAAGAAAAGTATAAAGTCTAGGGAATTCAATATCCCACTATGGATTTGTTTTATAGACTATCGTAAAGCGTTCCACAGAGTCAAATGGATACACTTATGACTGATACTAAAAGAATTAGGTGTACAACAACACCTAATTTTGCTTATAACTGAACTGTACGAACACACTACTAGACCATTTAAACTAACATTAAAAGAAGATTGAAAATCAAAATGAAATATAAGTATCTGGGAAAAATTTCTCAAACGATATTAATATTAAAAGGGACTTTAAAGAGCATCTGACAAAGCATGCTAAACCTTAAGGCGACTAAACCACACAAAATGGTTATTTGAGAAAAATTATAGCTCGTTCCAGAAAGAATTGTAATATAACATTAATGTAGATTAAGAAGAAACGCTGAAGAAAAAAACAGTAGCGGTTAGCCTAAATAAAGAAAGGCAAAAAGAAGATGTAATTTGATGTTTTGAAAAATCTGATCCGAAAACTGTATGAAAAACATTTCATAGTATAGACATCGAGCACGGCGATGCCTCTGCTGTCTGGCGGCCATACTTTTACTACCATTTGACTATTTGTGTACGATTTTGTGTATGGTTAAGTGGCACACCACAAAAAGTGTTTTTATTTTCTCTTTTGTTCAACAATTAAAATGTATTGCTATACTTCTAGATGTTCCAATACAATAAAGGATAATAAACATAAAGCACAGGTTACAAAGGTAAAAATCTAAAGGTAAAAGAAATGATTTGATAAATCAAATTCAAATATTATTTGAACATGATTTGATAAAAATCTAAATTTCTACATAATTATATTAACAAGAAATTAATAAAACTTTTGATCGTTATTAGTAATTTCGTTATTTTAGAATATTATGAAAAATGTTGTTGATTATTACAATATCAGATGATAGGAATACAAAAATAAAAAAACAACTTACCTTTTTAAAACAACAATCAATCACTTCATTTTATCACGAATAATTTAAAAATTGCAATGTAATTGAACCCATTTTGTGAGCTATAGTTACATTGATACTTATGTGGCAATTAGCTGTAAAGTCATTAGTCTTTCTCGCCGTATCGTATTTTCCTCATATTTTTTGTAGGCAAGCGGTTTAGTTTGTGTAATATAATATCCCCAATTCGTCTCATAATATTTAGTTTTCAAAACAGGTGTTATACGCTAATTCGGTCACATTTTTTAAATAACTTTGCAGTACATTTGAAAATAAGTCGACAGTTTTCCTTGAAGTCTTTACTTGTTAAATTAATTAGTTTATTAGGTAAGCCTAGTTCTGCCATGATATTTCATAGTTTTATTCTTATGATTATATCAGTGCTTGTTTAAAATCTATAAATTACTAGTTTATTGTTTTTTTTTGTATTCCCAACATTTCTCATTAACTGCCTAATAGTGAATAATTGATCAACGATTTATTAGTTTTCCTAATTCCACACTAATAGTCTCCTATTTGATAGTTCACCTATTCACTCAATCGTTCCAGGTGAATCAGAAAACATACTGTATATCCTAATAATTAATAGATATATAGCTTATATATAGCTTATATCGCTATAGTTTGTGCAGTACATTTTATTACCCCTTTTGTGTATGGTATGCTTTTCAGCAAGTTGGTACTTGCTCTTACTTCTAAATTGACAGATCAGCTGTTTAACTGCCTGTACTGAACTTTCTTCTTCATTTTGCAAATATATATAAAAATTAATAAAACTCTGACATACCGTTGATTAAAATATTGGATACCCTATACTATTCAATCAACGGAAATACTAAGATCACACGGGGAGAATATTATGGGTTATATCTGGTTTCGTCACAATTTACACTGAAATTACTAACAAGAGAGTGCTCTTACTTCCACGTTCAAATTGATATATAGAACCAACAGATGCTAGTCATATACCATCAGTACTAATAAAATGGAAACTATCAAATTAATGTCAATTTCATTTAATCAAACGTACTAACCTTAAAAATGGTCATTTAAGGAAACCCGCCCCAAAAATATTGACAATAAATTAAAAATAGTTTAAGCGTTATAAAAGTAACAGAGCAGCAAAGCTCACAGCATGAGAATAGTGCCTTGTACTTTTACATAGCAATTTGTTCTCACAATTTTATAGTTTTTCGAAAAATGAACTCCGATTAAAAGATTAAAATGTCAAATAAAATGTAAAAACCTATTCATATTTTTAAATATAAAATCTTCAATTTAGAAATTGAACATTCTTAATAAATGTATAATCTAATATTTAAGCCTGTTTATGTTTTACAGACTTGGAAAACACTGAACAGACAAATATTTATTCTTTTATATACTAGGTTCTAAAAAAAGTGTACTCAAAACGAATAAATATTATCTACCAAGTGTTTTATTCCAGTTTCATATGAAAGCACTAGATCTTAGATATTATAAATTTCGTCATAGCTGCTAATTTGAAATGAAAACCAAATGATAGAGCATATAGTGAAATATAAATATCTTAGCCCTCTATTGCCCGACTTTTTTTGTAAACTTAAGAGAAAATGTTTTAATTTGTATATGTGCTCAAATATCCATCCATTTACAACTAGTATTTTTTTTAGATTTTTTAAATTTTGTTTGGGGAGAGTTTTGGGAGTATTGCCCTCAGGCAACTGTGGGCAGAAAAAACTAACGAATTAAGTTATATACTTATTTATTATGCCAATCAAAAAAACAAATATTTGTAGTTGTAAAAGATAAAGCAACTTTACATTTATCGCAAATTACTTTAGAAGTATTACAGCATCCTGGTTTTTTGCATCTTCCCTTTTTTTGAAAATACGGGCCAGTCGAAGGTTTGGTCAAGCCTAACTTCCTTCGGTGGTACAATAGCAGTAGGCCCTCTCTTCCGTTTTTTTACAATTTCGTTCTCAATTTCACTGAGCCTGGGACGTCCTTTGTTTTTGATCTGGTCACGACGATACAACAACCAGCTGTTAACAACAGCTAAATCCAGAAGGTGAAAAAATATTTTTAGATACCACTTTTTAGATTTTATGTCTGTTCGGTAAAGAGCAATTAGTGAATCCATAAGATCGACACCTCTCATAAATTTATTATAAAATTGCACTGAATTTGGACAGCATACAATAATTCTTGATTTTTGTTTCTTATCCCACCTCTTGACTAACGAAGTAGGCTCAGAACCAACAAATGTACTAAGCAAATGAACCGGTTTATTATCGTACCACTTTAACGCTGGTAGTCTTATGCCATCTACTGTAGCGGGCTTTTCTTCTACAGTACCTCCACCCTGTTTCTTCATATTCTTGTCATCAGAAAAATGGCAATTAGGCAGTCTGTTTGGACGAACAGTTCCCAAACATTGCAGTCCACGTTTTTCCATTTCAATCTGCAACTGAATGCTATTAAACCAGTTGTCAAAATATACTTTATAGTATTTGTTTGGTTTGACTATCTCACACAATCTTATTGCTACATTACTGCTGGTGTCTACATTAGGTAAATGAAGAGAATGTTCAACAGTTCCTGTATATAATTCCCAGTTATAAACAATACCATTGCTATCACGCAAAACAAATGCCTTGTATCCCCATTTTTTGGGTTTATTCTTCATATATTGTTTTAAAGAATGTGCCCCTTTGAATGGTATCATTTGTTCATCAATACACAATTTTTCACTCATTGGAATACTCTGAAAATTTTGAAATGGACCGTTGATGAATGGTCTAATTTTGTATAACTTATCATTATTGTTGAGCATATTTTCGTTATTATTGAAATGAATTTTAGTTTCTATTTCTTCCCAGCGATTCCTAGATATAGTGTCAACTATTTGAGCTGGTCTAAATTTGCTTCGTACAAATCGTCTTCATTTTCCATTTTATTTGATCCTGGATCGATTGATATCTGAGTACCTATGGAAAATTCATTATCACTCTCTTATTATCACTGTCAAAGTCAGAGTCTTTGGATTCCTCGGATATTTACTGCTTTTCCCGTAGAACGTTTTTGTATCCATCCTAAAAAAATAATTTAAAATAATATGGTCCAGTGTGGATTCAAAGGAACATACCTGTTTTTTATCACAGTTCTGAAACAACACAATAAAATAAACAAATTTCAACGGTAATCAATATATAAATGCTGATATAATGCCTCGGTATATATTTTTATATAAATTGTACAAAATTTATAACAATAAATCACTATCGAAAATACAAACTAATAAGGCAGCCATGTCCATTTGACATACTGTTAAACATTTCCATATAGGTTTCGTCATAGGTTCATAGAGTGTATTAAAATGTATAACCAAATGTTGCCTGAAATTAACAGAGGGCATCTTAGAGTCGGAAATTGTTTTAAAAAAGTTTTCTGCATCAAAAACTCTTTTGTTGCCTTGAGTACACACGGGGCTATAGAGGGTTAAAATAGCTGTATCGCGCGAGGATAAGGTTATTGATGAGGAAAAAAAGACATATCACTGAGGAAGTGAGATAGTAATTGGCAAACGCAAAGAGCACTTTAATAACATTAAATGAAATATGCATTACAATCTATCATGATACACATATCTTGATACACATGAAACAAGACAATTAATAAACACGTTAAGAGAATCTTAAGAAATAATAACCAAAATTTAACTTTTAATACACAGAAGAAATACTGATATACAGAAGATACAGAAATTAAAAAACGTTATCCACTTATTGTACGCAAGAGAGATACCTCTAGGAAAAATCAAAACGATCGAGAATATATACCAAAACAACACAATCAAAGTAAAAGTAGAAGAAGAACTAACCGACCCTATTGAAGCTGACAATGGGATGAGACAGGAATATTCCCTGAGTCCCCTATTATTCAACCTGATTATGGATGAAATAATAAAAAAGTAAGAACTAAAAAAGGATACCAAATGGAAGAAAAACAAATAATATATAATATAATAATAATCTGCTGTGCAGACGACGCAATACTACTCTTTCAAAGTGAAGATGATTTACAACGTACGCTGCTCCAATTTCATATAACCGCCAGAAAATTTAACATGTTAATTTCCCCAAAAGAGACAAAATGCATGGTTACAACCGCAAATTTAGTAAGATGTTAATTGGAGCTAAAAGGTCAGATAATAGAGCAAGGGTTGGAGCTTAAATATCTAGGCATCACATGATCTAGCTAGGGAAAGCTCGAAACTGAAGTGAAAGATCCAGTGAATAGAGCAAACAGAGCCACAGGCTGCCTAAATGAAACATTATGAAGAAATAAAAATATCAGAAAAGAAACGAAAGGCAGAATTTACAAAACAGTCATCAGACCAATAATGACATACGCGGCAAAAACAAGACCTGATACAGAGATCACAAAAAGGATGTAAAACAGCAGAGATGAAAACACTTAGAAAAATTGATGGTAAGACACTATGGGACAGAGCTAGAAGTACAGATATACGACGTAGATTCAAGGTGAAGAACATCAAGAACTGGTTAAGAAATAGAAGAGTAGAACGGAACGATCATATAAGCCGAATGACAACAAATAAAACAATAACGACGGCAAGAGACGGTTAACCCATAGGAAGACGATCAGTAGGAAGACCACGAAAACGATGGAAAGGCAACTTACTGGAGGCACATTGAAAAACAGACAGAGTTATGTCTATATAAAAAGAAAAAGTAGAAGAAGAAGAAGATACACAGGATAAACATTAAAATAGTTGCAAGAAAGATAAAATAAATCAGTCATATTAATGTAGAATAGCAGAGGACAGAGTGTTTAGAGAAAATAATGAATGTCATAATAATGTAGAATAGCAGAGGACAGAGTATTTGTCATAGCTTTGGACAAGTGTCCAATTGAAAAAAGAACACAGGTCGTTCAAAAAAGACGGAACTCTAGAAAGAAAACAGAATAGATTTAAAAAAATAAAAGCATAAACATGTCTTTTTCTACTTTTTTAATATTGAAGATACGTAAATAGAACATTGAATTAAAATGTAAACTTTGATATCTGTGATAAACCCATCACCTGAACAGTGGCGCCGATGTATGTAGTTGAAATTATTTACACTTATTTTAAGTGTATATTTTTTTATTATCTATATATGAGTTGCGACCGATATTACAAACTTATTTATTTTCCACAAAGAGGCTCTTTAGAACCTAAAATTATTACTATACAAATCTGATTCGACATATCGTCAAAAAGTAATACACGGCATGTAAAATTTAAATTTTTAATAAAAAGATTACACATTACTTATGGGGTTTAAAGAACGAGCCTTTAGGCAGATTGGAGTACTAATAAGACCACCGCAATCGGTCATACCCCGGGTAATGATTAATTAATTAATCGGCTAATTCTTCAGTCACCCCTTTAATATGATTTTGTCAAATTGGTCCTTTTTAGGACCAACTATTCTAATAACATATGTCTATAACTGTTAAGGGTATATCTAAAAATCAAGAAACTTTACTTTACTTAAATTTATCAGACATATGAGTTAACACGAATCTGACTAATTTCTAGTACAGGAACCACATATAGGGACTAACCTAGGGTATTTGGTATACAGCTGATCGCTCAAAACCACATTATAGATATAGACATACTATTTCTGTCGGAAAGTAAGAAAGGACAAAACTAGTCAGCTGAGAGAACGATGTGGAGCTTGGATCCACCATCTACATATTTAATGAAAAATAACACAACTACCGACCTTGAGGATCTGAGCACAAAGCTTATTACGAAATCTGGACCAAAAACACTACAATGACTTATCCAGATGATGAACAACTGTATTCAAATTAGGAGATACCCAAAGTATAGAGACAAGCCAAAGTTGTTACCTTGCTTAAGCCTGGCAAACACTCCAACGACCACAAAAACTATCGGCTAATATGTTTATTTTGTCAGCTATTCAAAATACTTTTGCACAATATCGTTAATATGATATCACCGATATTAGAAGAAAAACTTAAATTAAAAGACAAAAGTGGCTGTAGACAGGGAAGATCACGTACATCACAAATACTAAATCAAAGACGGGTACGAAAAATATCGGGTATCAGGGGTGGTATTTTTCAATCTAAATGCCGCTTACGACACCTTAAATTACAGAATATTTCTCCAAAAACTATATGATATCCCCTTAGATAACAAACTCACTTATATTGTCTGCGTATGCCTACACAATAGAATATTTTTTGTATCACTCAATGATAAGAATAGCAGATGAAGAACGGTCTCGCTTGGAGTAGCATAAAGGCACCTAAACTGTATAACATTTACACAAACGAACGATCCATACCGGTAGATACTAGAACTTCTATTATATAGACGATACACCTATTATTACACAAGAAAAATAAACTATGAATCAATTTTCAGCCAAAATCCCTGAAAAACTCGTGTGTGCTCCTTTAATCTCCCTAACATAGACGCTTTCACAAAACTGAACATCCAATAATGTCATGAAATTGTTGAACGTAGACTTCCTATAAATTCCTTGAAAATAATTTGTATCGCACGGGGTCAGTCACAGATCATTGTTTAAAACTAAAAGGTAAATTGAGGACCAGAAATAATATTTTTCGCATGCTTGTCAGCTAAAAATGAGGTGCACGTCCTTCCGCCCTTAAAACATAGACGCTTGCACTCTATGCATCTGCTGCCGAATACACCTTGTTAGACAAATTCTTTCTTTTTGTGCACACTACTACCCATTTTAACACAAAAATATCTATTGTAGCTCTTAACCATACTTATTTTGAGATAACCTTTTATCGAGATATCATATATAGTACACAAATAAGACCAGAACTAAAATAATAAAAAAGCTTTATACAAGATATCGCAGAAGATTGGATGAAATAAAAGTAGTTTTTATTAATCGGATGCTTACATAAAACGTACAAAGACATACTCACGTAAACAAAATATATTACGAAATTTCTGTAATTAAAAAAAAACATCGAGTTCGGCATTTAACTAATAAAATTATATTAAATTAAAAAACAACATTTTTAAAAATGCAGAAAAAATAAAATTTACTATGCAAGCGAACATTCCATTAAATAATAAGCCCAAATCCTTTTGTATCTATATACCTGTTTTTAAAGAACCAGTTACCTCTTAGTACGTAGTTATACCAGGTAATAAGATATCCTTTGTTACTCAGTGTAATGCGTATGACATTACACTGTCTACGAACAGTAGATAAAAATAAGGAGCCCATATGAACCGCTCGGGATATATGTTGAAAATATACGGTATAATCGCACAGTTGCCAAACTCTCAGAGCTCACTTAAACCGATAAACCTATGGTTCAATTATACATTGAAGAAGATCTCAACGACCCCTATAATATATACACGTGAACTAAACGATATACATTTATGATACAGGGGTATTTACGGGCTCCAAAAAATTTTTATAAATTATTAAACTCTACATGTTGATGAATCGACAGAACCAATATTATGGAATGGTCAAGTGAGCTCCGTATATCGGTACCCACTTGACCACGGAGCTCGATTGAACCTGAATTTTAACATGGGCGGAGTCCACTTTATGCCGTAGATATATATATATATATATATATATATATATATATATATATATATATATATATATATATATATATATATATCTATATATATATATATATATATATATATCTATATATATATATATATATATATATATATATATATATATATATATATATGTATATATATATATATATATATATATATATATATATATATATATATATATATACTGTTATGCTATGTAAAATTGAAAATAATATTGGTTTGCTTTTAATATATTTCAAAGTACAAAATATAATAATTCAAATAATTCAACTTCTTCTTCTTCTTCTTCTTTTGGCATCATAACCCTGGATGGGTCTTTGCCTGTCTGGCTATGTCCTTCCATTCAGATCTCTCTTGTGCCCTTCTTCTCCATTGTCTTATGTTCATTGTTTTCAGGTCGTCTTCCACGTCATCCAACCATCTCGTTCTGGGCCTTCCTTTTTTTCGCCTTCCTATGGGTTTCCATTGTAACATTTTCTTAGTTGTTTTTGCATAGCTTTGTCTCTGCACATGTCCCAGCCATGACAGTCTTTGACTTTTCACAAATGTTACAATGTCATAACCTTTATTTAACTCATTAACCCCGTCGTTTCTCCTGATTCTCCATGTGCCATCTTCCTCTTGTACCGGGCCATATACTTTCCTCAGTATTTTTCTCTCGAATGTCCTGAGTTGGGCTTCATCTTTTTTCGTCATTACCCAAGTTTCACATCCATAGGTTACTACGGGTCTAATCAGTGTTCTGTAGATAGTTATTTTGGTTCTTTTGTCTAATAATTTCGATGTCATCAATCTTTTATTAGCATAGTATGTACGATTCCCGCTGGAAATACGTGCATTAATTTCGCTACTTACGGAGTTCTTCTGATTGATTTCTGTGCCGAGATATGTAAAGGCATCCACTCGTTCGATAGTATAGTTGTCTATTGTGATATTATTTTCATTGTCAGTTATTCTTTTGACTGTCATATACTTCGTTTTTGCTTCGTTTATTTTAAGACCTCTTTTTCTTGCTTCAGGATCAATTTGTTTAAACACTTCCATTAGTCGTGGCTTATTCCTACTAATAATGGCTACATCGTCTGCATATGCAGTAATTTGTACTGATTTGGTGTTTATATGGCCGGTTATATTGGTTTTTCTGATGACTGCCTCAAGAACTAGGTTGAAAAGCATGGTTGATAGGGCATCTCCCTGTCTTACTCCCATGTTGATGTTAAATAGGGGAGTCAGTTCTCCATCTACTCTGACTGCGGCCAAATAATTCAACTAATCAACTATAAAAGATATTTCGAAGAAATGAAAGCCCATTATCCTGGATTACCTGTAGTAAACAAAATTTAAAGCGATGCAAAACAAAGCGAATGCGAGTAGGTTTTCCAAATAGACTTGTACGTCGATATACAGTGAATAAGACAATAGAATAGAAATGTTTGGAAAATATAGTTCTCCGTTAGTTCTTAAGAATTTGTAGAAACCGATAAGCATGTTAATAGTTTTTAGGAAATTTATAATTGTAGGTAAAATTGTTGTTTGTTATCTAAATGGTAGATGGGACTATAAGAATAGAAATATTTTAATATTTTATTCTTATAGTTGTAAGTATTAAAATATTCACTTTGTTTACATATAATAATTAATTATTCTAATAAATTTACAGTTTTCTCCTGCAGAAGTCACAAAATCGTGACGAAAGATTGAGACTGAACAAATAGAGTTTTATTTCCTGACCGATTGCTGATACTATAAATCAATATATATATATATATATATATATATATATATATATATATATATATATATATATATATATATATGTATATATGTATATATATATATGTAATATACATATGTAAATATATATATATATATATATATATATATATATATATATATATATATATATTGTTATGATATGTAAAATCGAGAAAAATATTGGTTTGTTTAAAAATATTTCAAAGTTCAAAAAACATTAAAATAATTCAGATAAGTAGGATAATATCCAACAAACATTTCGGAGAAGGAAAGTTATTAAAGTCTTGAATTACCTGTACTAAACAAAATGTAAAGCTTTGCATAAATTATTTCTTTGTTATACTTGAGTGACCCGCATAATTTTAAGTGAAAACAAAAAGACAATTAAACGGGGTTTTCCAAAATACATTAATGCAGTGATTAGGGACAAATAGAAGAGATTTTAGATAGAGGTTTTTGTTAGTTTTTAAGAATTATAGAAAATATTATTTGTAAATAAGTTTTAGGAAATTTTATAATTATAGGTAAAAATTTGTTTGTTATTGAAATGAAAAAATGGGGGAATTGTGACGAGTTTTGATTGGCGGAGATTGAAAAAGGTGGGATAAGCATGTAGGAAAAAGTTTAGCGAGATTGAGGAGAGAGAAAAGAGTCAGTTGGTTTTCCAAATCTGTAAGAGGAACAAGGATTGTTCTCTGGCGGTTCCTGAGAAGTAGCAAGCAGTAGTGTTGAATGTTAGTGAGTTTTTGTGGAGTTAGTGTATCTGACAGAAGCTGGAGCAGCAAAATATTGTAAGTCATATTTTCCTACTTATATTCCAAGAGTCACTGTTCAGGCCAACGAGAGATTCAGTTTATCGTAAAGAGAAGATATTCCAAGAGTCATTTTTCACTCGGGCCAACGAGAGATTCAGTTTATCGAGAGGAGAAAGGCTATCATAATTTGAATGATTTGTGCTTTTGAAGGAGATCATTAAGGACGATATACTTGCAACAATCTGTTGTACGATTGCTGATTACATAGGGAGCGGTTGAGAGGAGATAATATAGTCTACAAGGAACAAGGATTTGGACCACTCATCATCAGAGAGAGATATTTTGTTTCTGCAGTTTTTTTTCTTTTATTGATAACACAATTTTTACACGTAATTTGGAAAGGATATAAATATTTTGATTAGGAGAGTTAGAATAATTTGGGATTTTGAGATTTCAATTAATATTGTTTGTACCATTAATTTTGATTGTTCACGTACGGAGAACAAAATTTTGAGAATCCTTATATGAGATTTGTTTATTGAAAACTTTTGAGTGTGAATTATTTCATTATTTTTATTTCAATATATAGTGTTAGATCATATGTGTTTTTTATTATTCCGGTATTCTCTGGACCTTACCTTTCACATGTAATGGCATAGATATTGAAGCACGAATTTAACCCTGAGATAAAAGAATTAAAATTGTGATAGAGTAATAATCATATCATTTAAATAATTTTAATTAATCAAAAAAATTAATTAGCTAATTATTGCTTGGCGCACCAAGACTTTAAATATTACAATAACTGGCTTCCAAAACGTGGGGCTTGAAAATATCGCAGCTTTACATTTGAAGGAAGGAAAAGAGATCTGGAATAAGTACAGGTGATCCAGAGATAAAAACATATAACATTGAGGGAATTTGAATTTGAAAGTATTTTGACAATTTTTCCAGGGAATATAAATTTGATTTATTGATTGATCGTAGTTAGTGGATATTTACTGCTATTGAATTATTTGATTTTATTTTCTTTACCAATCGTACATTTGATATTTATTTTGAATTATTTGAATTTTACTGATTGCATATTTGATATTTGTCGTGAAAATTTAATACATTTGGGGAAAAGAGTCATCAATCTTTTATTAGCATAGTATGTACGATTCCCACTGGAAATACGTGCATTAATTTCGCTACTTACGGAGTTCTTCTGATTGATTTCTGTGCCGAGATATGTAAAGGCATCCACTCGTTCGATAGTATAGTTGTCTATTGTGATATTATTTTCATTGTCAGTTATTCTTTTGACTGTCATATACTTCGTTTTTGCTTCGTTTATTTTAAGACCTCTTTTTCTTGCTTCAGGATCAATTTGTTTAAACACTTCCATTAGTCGTGGCTTATTCCTACTAATAATGGCTACATCGTCTGCATATGCAGTAATTTGTACTGATTTGGTGTTTATATGGCCGGTTATATTGGTTTTTCTGATGACTGCCTCAAGAACTAGGTTGAAAAGCATGGTTGATAGGGCATCTCCCTGTCTTACTCCCATGTTGATGTTAAATAGGGGAGTCAGTCCTCCATCTACTCTGACTGCGGCCAAATAATTCAACTAATCAACTATAAAAGATATTTCGAAGAAATGAAAGCCCATTATCCTGGATTACCTGTAGTAAACAAAATTTAAAGCGATGCAAAACAAAGCGAATGCGAGTAGGTTTTCCAAATAGACTTGTACGTCGATATACAGTGAATAAGACAATAGAATAGAAATGTTTGGAAAATATAGTTCTCCGTTAGTTCTTAAGAATTTGTAGAAACCGATAAGCATGTTAATAGTTTTTAGGAAATTTATAATTGTAGGTAAAATTGTTGTTTGTTATCTAAATGGTAGATGGGACTATAAGAATAGAAATATTTTAACATTTTATTCTTATAGTTGTAAGTATTAAAATATTCACTTTGTTTACATATAATAATTAATTATTCTAATAAATTTACAGTTTTCTCCTGCAGAAGTCACAAAATCGTGACGAAAGATTGAGACTGAACAAATAGAGTTTTATTTCCTGACCGATTGCTGATACTATAAATCAATATATATATATATATATATATATATATATATATATATATATATATATATATATATATATGTATATATGTATATATATATATGTAATATACATATGTAAATATATATATATATATATATATATATATATATATATATATATATATATATATTGTTATGATATGTAAAATCGAGAAAAATATTGGTTTGTTTAAAAATATTTCAAAGTTCAAAAAACATTAAAATAATTCAGATAAGTAGGATAATATCCAACAAACATTTCGGAGAAGGAAAGTTATTAAAGTCTTGAATTACCTGTACTAAACAAAATGTAAAGCTTTGCATAAATTATTTCTTTGTTATACTTGAGTGACCCGCATAATTTTAAGTGAAAACAAAAAGACAATTGAACGGGGTTTTCCAAAATACATTAATGCAGTGATTAGGGACAAATAGAAGAGATTTTAGATAGAGGTTTTTGTTAGTTTTTAAGAATTATAGAAAATATTATTTGTAAATAAGTTTTAGGAAATTTTATAATTATAGGTAAAAATTTGTTTGTTATTGAAATGAAAAAATGGGGGAATTGTGACGAGTTTTGATTGGCGGAGATTGAAAAAGGTGGGATAAGCATGTAGGAAAAAGTTTAGCGAGATTGAGGAGAGAGAAAAGAGTCAGTTGGTTTTTCAAATCTGTAAGAGGAACAAGGATTGTTCTCTGGCGGTTCCTGAGAAGTAGCAAGCAGTAGTGTTGAATGTTAGTGAGTTTTTGTGGAGTTAGTGTATCTGACAGAAGCTGGAGCAGCAAAATATTGTAAGTCATATTTTCCTACTTATATTCCAAGAGTCACTGTTCAGGCCAACGAGAGATTCAGTTTATCGTAAAGAGAAGATATTCCAAGAGTCATTTTTCACTCGGGCCAACGAGAGATTCAGTTTATCGAGAGGAGAAAGGCTATCATAATTTGAATGATTTGTGCTTTTGAAGGAGATCATTAAGGACGATATACTTGCAACAATCTGTTGTACGATTGCTGATTACATAGGGAGCGGTTGAGAGGAGATAATATAGTCTACAAGGAACAAGGATTTGGACCACTCATCATCAGAGAGAGATATTTTGTTTCTGCAGTTTTTTTTCTTTTATTGATAACACAATTTTTACACGTAATTTGGAAAGGATATAAATATTTTGATTAGGAGAGTTAGAATAATTTGGGATTTTGAGATTTCAATTAATATTGTTTGTACCATTAATTTTGATTGTTCACGTACGGAGAACAAAATTTTGAGAATCCTTATATGAGATTTGTTTATTGAAAACTTTTGAGTGTGAATTATTTCATTATTTTTATTTCAATATATAGTGTTAGATCATATGTGTTTTTTATTATTCCGGTATTCTCTGGACCTTACCTTTCACATGTAATGGCATAGATATTGAAGCACGAATTTAACCCTGAGATAAAAGAATTAAAATTGTGATAGAGTAATAATCATATCATTTAAATAATTTTAATTAATCAAAAAAATTAATTAGCTAATTATTGCTTGGCGCACCAAGACTTTAAATATTACAATAACTGGCTTCCAAAACGTGGGGCTTGAAAATATCGCAGCTTTACATTTGAAGGAAGGGAAAGAGATCTGGAATAAGTACAGGTGATCCAGAGATAAAAACATATAACATTGAGGGAATTTGAATTTGAAAGTATTTTGACAATTTTTCCAGGGAATATAAATTTGATTTATTGATTGATCGTAGTTAGTGGATATTTACTGCTATTGAATTATTTGATTTTATTTTCTTTACCAATCGTACATTTGATATTTATTTTGAATTATTTGAATTTTACTGATTGCATATTTGATATTTGTCGTGAAAATTTAATACATTTGGGGAGAAATATTGTCGTGTTCTGAAACATATAGTGTTGTAAAATTTCACATTTGGCGGGGACAAAAACATTAACAAAAAGAAACAACATGTCGACCACAAGGAGTCAAAGCAAAATGCAAGAAAGGAAGGAGGATAACAGAGAAGAGGAAACAATTGTTGAAGAAGGATCGGATAATGAAGGAAATGTTACAATAGTTGAGGAGAAAAAAGAATTATCAGGAATAGAGAAAATATTACAACTAATGCAAATACAGACACAAACAATAGAGAAAAACCAAAATGAAACATCAAAGAAAATGGATAAAATGGATAGAAATCAACAAGAAAACCAACGGGAAACAAAACAAACAATGAGAAATATAGAGCAGCGTCTAGAAAACTATGAACAGGAAATTAAAGGATGTGTTGAGGGGATAAAGAAAGAACTGATACAACAAATAGAAGAGATTAATGAAATTAAAAATAATATGAAAGAACAAGAAATGAGAATTAAAGATAATTTGGAGGGATTAGAAATAAAATTTGAAAATGCGCTACAAGAAGACAGGAAGGAAGTAGAAAGAAGATTAAAGCAAAATGAAAAACAAATGGCAGAAATTGAACTAAGAGGGGTAGAGAGAAAAGAAGTTATCATCCATGGAACAAGCGAGGCGAAAATACAATTTGGCGGGGATATTCGGAAAACACACCCAGTACCGTTTGTCAAAAATTTGAAAACCAAATTACAACATATTAGATATTTTGACGATTGCAAAGAAACAATTAGAAACCATTTGAAAGAAGGAGCAGCGTTATGGTATGAAAGCAAGGAAGATGAGTTTGAAAATTGGACAGATTTTAAAAATAAATTTCTCAACTATTTCTGGGGGAAAAATAAACAGAGAGAAATCAACCAAGAGCTACAGAATGGAAAATATCACGAAAAAATGGGAATATCTGAAGAAAGATATGCTTTGCAGATATATAACAATTCAAAATATCTAGAATACAAATATTCTACCGAACAGCTGGTAGAAATGATCAGCAGACATTTTGAGGAAACGTTGGAAGATCACGTGATTTTGAGAAACTATCAAGATATTGATAGTTTGTGCCAATTCCTTTAATTAAAAGAAGCGAAAAGAAAAGAAGTGAGAAATAGAAGACAACATGACCAATATAATGGACCGGAAAGAAGGTATTCATCAAATTATGACCAGAGAAACCGACATCCCAGATCAACAAACGAATATAGGCCGAGAAATTACAATAATTACAATAGACAACAAAATTACGATAACCGGAATGATACACAAAATAGAACAAATGAAAATCACAACAGGAATAGAGATGCACAAAATCCTCCGAATAGGAATACGAACGAACAAAGGGACGATAGAAATAATCAGAGATTCCAACGACAAAACAGAAGAGAGATGAATCATGTGGCAATAGAAAAGGAGGAAGAAGAAGTATTCAATGAATCCAGACAGGATTTTCAATAAGGCATCCACTAAACAAAAGTAAAAAACTCTCCGGTATATTTTGTCACCCGAGAGAGTTTATACAGTTGGCGGGAAACGAAAAACAAAATTCTAATTCCAATCTAATATTTTTAGATGCATTTATAAAACATAAAGCGATTAAAATTCTGATTGATTCTGGATCGGAAATTTCGTTAATCAATAAAAAACTAGTAAAAGAATTAAATATGGACAGATTTGTGTATAAGATTCCGAGGGTTGCTTTAGTGGGTGCAAATAATAAAAAATTGACGACAGTAAACGAAGGTTTAGGAGTACGGATCAGAGTGGGAGACAAATTCTATATTATGCAATGTGTGGTGATCGAAGATCTAAATCATGATATGATAGCGGGAATTGATGAATTGAGTGAAAAACATATCACCATCAATTTTTCGGAAAATCAACTGGAAATCAGAGCAGAACCAGACAACATAGAAGAAGAAAAGGAGACAGATAGGAGAAAATTTTCTGAAAGGATAAATGGACAAGAAAAACATAAAGAAATCAATATGACGGTAGAGGATAAATCGAAAGCTCAAGAAAAAAATCAATCCGAAGAGGAAAAGAGAATAAAAAAAAAGAAGAAGAGTTCGAAAAGAAAGCAGGAAAAAAAGGAAGTTATAAGCAGAAAAATGGAAGGAGCCGAAACATGGTGCTCGGAATACCAGATAGAAATTAAAGATACAGAAAAAATAGAAGAAGAAATAACGGAAGAGGACAGAGAAGAAATGGCAATTATGGACGAGAATCCAGAATTTTGTGAAGAAGTAATACGGACAGTGAACACATGTGAACAAACTGAGGATGAAAGAAAAATAATATGTGGAGAAAACATGGAGAAGGAAATAGAGAAGATTTTAGAAAATTATGGAGATCTTATTAATGAAGAAAGCCGAGTGGCTAAAAATTATGAACATTCTTTTAAAGTTAAAAACTTAGAAAATTTTAAATCGAAAACATATCCAATCCCGTATAAATACCGGCAAAGCGTCGGACAGGAAATTGAAAATATGATCAAAGACAAGGTGATCGAAAGATGTGACTCTCCATATATCAACCCGATAGTATGCGTAAAAAAATCAAGTGGTGATTTGCGATTATGTTTAGATGCAAGAAACATTAATTCGCACACAATCGCGCAATACGAAGCGCCTTTGAACATAGAAGCCATTTTTGGACGAATCACAGGATCACACATTTTCTCCAAAATCGATTTGAAACACAGTTTTTGGTTAATACCTTTGGCAGAAAAGTGTCGAAATTATACCGCTTTTTCTATCGACGGAGTGGTGTACCGATTTAGGGTAGTACCATTTGGACTACAAAGTGCATGCGCTGCTTTGGTTCGCGCATTACACACAATTTTAAATAGGCATGGAGAATTTGTTGTACATTACATAGATGATTTATTAATTTTCTCACCGGATATAACAAGCCATCTACGACATATTCATACTGTTCTTGAAGAACTTGATCAAGCCGGATTAAAATTAAATATTCAAACGTGTCAGTTTTTCCAAAAAGAGGTATTGTATTTAGGATTCAAATTAGACACAAAAGGGATTTGTCTTGCAGAAGATAGAATTGAAGTCATAAACAACTACCCTAGGCCAACCAATTTAAAAACTTTGCGGGGATTTTTAGGAATGGTAAACTATTTCAAAAAGTTAATACCAGACCTCAGTACAAAAGAAATACCGCTAATAGCATTACTTAAGAAAAATGTCAGATGGAAATGGGGAACGGAACAAGAAATCGCTTTCAAAAATTTAAAAGGAGCGTTTTCCACAGCTGTAAGAGTGCACCACCCAAGATATGAGCAACCTTTCATTCTCAGGACCGATGCTTCCATAAAAAAATTTGCAGGGGTGTTATCACAGATACAAGACGATATAGAGGTGCCAATATGTTTTGTTTCCCGTGTAACCAAAACGTATGAGAGAAAATACAGCGTTACTGAATTAGAGTTTGCCAGTGTGTTATTTTGTGTAAACAAATTACGTTTTTACCTACTTGGGGCTAGATTCACCATTGAAACGGACCACGCAGCGTTGATACACATAATGAAAAATAGGTTGGTAAATAATAGAATTCATAGGGGCATTCTTTTACTCCAAGAATATGATTTTGAATTTAAATATATCAAAGGAACGGACAATATTTTGGCTGATGCGTTGACGAGAGATGAACAATTCCGCAAAGAGGATCACAAAACTCTCCACGTAGGCATGAACATAATGAGAGAAGAAGCAGGCTTATTTTCGTTGGCCAAAATCAGGGAAAATCAGGAAGAATTGAATGAAAGAGAAAAGCAAAGGGCTGAACAAGAAAATAACCTATATTTTAAGAGGGTCGATGGTAAAGAACTCTATGTAATCACGGAGCAAATGGCAAAAGAAGTTTTTTTAAAGTTACACTGTGACAACGGACATATTGGAAGTAGAAAGGTGTGGCTTATGTTCAGGGAGAACTACATTTGTCGACAGGACTATACAATAGCCAAAGAGGTGACTCGAAATTGTGTGACATGCCAAAAGTGTAAAAGTAGGAACTTTAAAAATGAAAACGTCACAAAAAACGTCGTAGCTCGGAAGAAACTGGATATTGTTGCTATTGATATGTTGAGCGATTTGATACCAACAACTCAAAGGAATAAACACATATTAGTTATGGTGGATCTTTTCTCAAAATATGTTAAATTGTACGCATGCAGAACCACAAAAGGAATTGAAATACTTAGGAAGATAGACAATTTTATAGAAACGGTGGGAAGACCAGACAATATTTTATTGGACAATGCGACATATTTTAGGAACGAACGTTTTAAAAGGGAATTAAGAGAGAGGGGCATCGATACAAAATTTATAAGCATCCGTCATCCACAGAGCAACCCATCGGAGCGTTTTATACAAGAAGTCACAAAATTTCTACGAATTGCCGCGGAAGAACATCATCGACATTGGGACAGAAAAGTGTTTGAGATCGAGACCTATTTGAATTGTGCTCCAAATACGGTTACCAAAGAGACGCCTTTATATATAATGAAAGGAACAATGCCTATAAGACCGTAGGAAGACACCGCCCCCGGACAATACGAAGAAGTGATCGAGTTGGTTCAAAGAAGATTGAGACGAAGTGGAGAGAAATATCTCCAAAGACAAGAGAGAACCCGAAGAAGAAGGCCGATCAAATTCCAGAAAGGAGATAAAGTCTTAGTGAAGGCACTGAGGGTGTCGAATTTACAAAATGGTATTTGTGCTAAATTGATGCCGATATTTGAAGGTCCATATAGGGTCAATACGGAAAATGGGGTAAATAGTTATGAATTAGCGCACATAGAGACAGGAAATATACGGGGTATTTTTAACATTCACGACATCTATCAATATCATGAATAGATTTTAATAACATAGTGAAATAATTTGATCCTAGAAAACTTTTGTCATTTTTTAAATTTAACAAAGAGTTTTCGGCAGATCAAATGGCGGGGATTTGTTATGATATGTAAAATCGAGAAAAATATTGGTTTGTTTAAAAATATTTCAAAGTTCAAAAAACATTAAAATAATTCAGATAAGTAGGATAATATCCAACAAACATTTCGGAGAAGGAAAGTTATTAAAGTCTTGAATTACCTGTACTAAACAAAATGTAAAGCTTTGCATAAATTATTTCTTTGTTATACTTGAGTGACCCGCATAATTTTAAGTGAAAACAAAAAGACAATTGAACGGGGTTTTCCAAAATACATTAATGCAGTGATTAGGGACAAATAGAAGAGATTTTAGATAGAGGTTTTTGTTAGTTTTTAAGAATTATAGAAAATATTATTTGTAAATAAGTTTTAGGAAATTTTATAATTATAGGTAAAAATTTGTTTGTTATCGAAATGAAAAAATGGGGGAATTGTGACGAGTTTTGATTGGCGGAGATTGAAAAAGGTGGGATAAGCATGTAGGAAAAAGTTTAGCGAGATTGAGGAGAGAGAAAAGAGTCAGTTGGTTTTCCAAATCTGTAAGAGGAACAAGGATTGTTCTCTGGCGGTTCCTGAGAAGTAGCAAGCAGTAGTGTTGAATGTTAGTGAGTTTTTGTGGAGTTAGTGTATCTGACAGAAGCTGGAGCAGCAAAATATTGTAAGTCATATTTTCCTACTTATATTCCAAGAGTCACTGTTCAGGCCAACGAGAGATTCAGTTTATCGTAAAGAGAAGATATTCCAAGAGTCATTTTTCACTCGGGCCAACGAGAGATTCAGTTTATCGAGAGGAGAAAGGCTATCATAATTTGAATGATTTGTGCTTTTGAAGGAGATCATTAAGGACGATATACTTGCAACAATCTGTTGTACGATTGCTGATTACATAGGGAGCGGTTGAGAGGAGATAATATAGTCTACAAGGAACAAGGATTTGGACCACTCATCATCAGAGAGAGATATTTTGTTTCTGCAGTTTTTTTTCTTTTATTGATAACACAATTTTTACACGTAATTTGGAAAGGATATAAATATTTTGATTAGGAGAGTTAGAATAATTTGGGATTTTGAGATTTCAATTAATATTGTTTGTACCATTAATTTTGATTGTTCACGTACGGAGAACAAAATTTTGAGAATCCTTATATGAGATTTGTTTATTGAAAACTTTTGAGTGTGAATTATTTCATTATTTTTATTTCAATATATAGTGTTAGATCATATGTGTTTTTTATTATTCCGGTATTCTCTGGACCTTACCTTTCACATGTAATGGCATAGATATTGAAGCACGAATTTAACCCTGAGATAAAAGAATTAAAATTGTGATAGAGTAATAATCATATCATTTAAATAATTTTAATTAATCAAAAAAATTGATTAGCTAATTATTGCTTGGCGCACCAAGACTTTAAATATTACAATAATATATATATATATATATATATATATATATATATAGAAAAGAAATTTAATCTTTGCAGATTAGTTAAATAGTAAACTCTTAAATATTGCAGATTTCCCCAATATTTAAGAGTTTACTATATATATATATATATATATATATATATATATATATATATATATATATATATATATATATATATATATATATATAGGGTAGATCCTTGTACTTTGGAACGGTTTTTCAATAAAAGCAGGTTTCAGTAGTTTTTAAATTTTAATTCGAACTGAGATTCTTTTTGAAATAGAATATCTTTAAGTAAACAAATAAAAAAATAAATTATTAATTCCAGTGGCAAATATGCTTATGAATACAGAAAATTCACCATATCCTAAAGGTCTCAAAGTACACACCGAGGTTAGTACTTTGGAACATAAGTATGTATACTTTGAAATGCTTATTTATTGGACGTTAAATGCAGATACATCGATAGAAAATGTCATCTCAGCATTTCTTTTGACAGTGCTACTACTGATGGGGCTCCTACTTTCATCACCATATCTTCGCCAGGCAAGTCATAGACAGTGTCATTTTCGAAAAAAAATTTTGTGGCAAAGTTACTTCTTTTTAGATATCTAACTTTAAACCCATCATCATTTACTCCAAGACATTAGCAACAAAATATCGTTTTGTCTTTTTTGTTGCAATTTGTGCTAAAATAATATCTCTGACGCCAAACTCAAGAAAATATTTATCTTCCTCTTCTGCATTGGCAAAATTCACGTCATCTAGTGAGTCGTCGCACGTTATTTCGCTTTCTTTTATTACATCTTCATCAGAACTACTATCAAGAACCATTTTGGTTGCTTTTTGTTTTTTTGAAACAAAATTATTCGTGGTTTTAAGGAGCGCCATCATTTCAATCTCGTTTTTCTCTGGGGTATCTGTAACTATTCTACAGCGCCCTAGTTTCTTACCTCCTTTCTTCGTAAATTTCCTCGCAGCTGCCTTGGGAAATGGTCGAATTTGTTCGGGGCTTTTATGTTGATTTAATTCATTGGATACTAAGGAAGAACTAGGATCATTAAACATACTAGTTGTTCCTGAAGGCATTCCTAGACCCTCTACAGAAACATTCGAGGAACTATTAGTTTCGGAGGTATGTTGATTATTTCTTGACTCTTCTGCAACTTCGTGCAGAAATTCGTGCTCCTCGAAAATTTTTCTGTTAAATGGAAACATGACAGAAACGGTAAAACCAGACTGGATATTTTTCTGTGTAAATGCCTGTGGATATGCATTCCCAACACACTTAGTAATATCATAGATTGTCATCGTTTTTGCAGGATTTGCAATTAGCCAGTCGGAACAAGCTGTATTATAATATTCCTTTGGAGGCCCGAAAACCGACCTATCTAACGGTTGTAGCTTGTGGCTGGTGTGGGGTGGAAAGGTAAGCATGACGACTCACGATGATTTTGCTAAATTTAAAGCTTCCACTGAAATGTGGCTCTCATGATTGTCGACAATCAGTAGTGATTTGTTTTCAGTACTTGAATTTGTATGTTTTATATAGTGGTTTAAATAGTCAACAAAAATCGTAGAGCTTCTTGTATTTCTATGTGTTCCTTAAAAAAAAACGCGGAAATACCAATAAAGGAAGTACACAATTACCAATAGCATTGATACATCAAATAAGAGTCACATTTACACCTCTTTTAGCCGATGTGATGCTGCCGACTTGTTTAACTCCATTCGTTGCAATAACACGAACCGGGGTATGCACCGTGGTTAGTCCGGTTTCGTCTAAATTATAAATTCTATCCGGACTAAATGTGTATCTTACCATAAGTTACTCCAGTTTATCAAAAAATAAATTAACATTTGTTTTATTAAATGCTGTCGATCTGGCTAGACTTGTTGTTTGTGGTTTACGTAATGATGCAGACGGATGTCTTCGCAGATAGAACCTGTAAAAAAAATTATTTACCCTTATGACCTAAAAAATGCAAAACTTTTTTTATCTGTACCACTCCTTTCCTGCTTTTTGGTTTGTGTCACAGGAAGAGGGACAATCAATATTATTTACACGTGCGTAATTATATGCTAACTTTCTTAATTCGATAGTTGAGAGGCCGTAATGCATCTTGGCACAAATGGTAACATACTTTAGTAGCTCTTCCTCTTGCTGTTTCGTAAAGACTAACTTAACGTCTGGTGATGCACTATATACAAAATGTTCTTGTCCAGATTCTCTATGTTTCTTAAAAAATATGACAATATGACAAAACATCAAAAATAAAATAAAGATTTACTTTTACATATTCACACCATATTACACCTGCATACAAAACATGTTGCATACCATCAAGACAGGTTTAATATACTACTTCCATTAATATAACATGAAGAACACCTAATTACTTTTTAATCATATTATTTTTGTTTTTTTTTTCTGTTCTCTATGGATCAGTTAAAACACACCATTAAAAGATGTCACAAACAAAATTTTTACTGTCATAACAAAATTTTAAAATGTATTTTGTTCATTATTTTATATGTTATATTTTATATGTGTGTTATTTATTTATATAAATAATCTCAACGACTAGTAAGTTGCACTGACAATTTGTGATATATTGTAAATATTTACACATTCTTCTAATTACAGTGTCTTGAAGAAGGAATTATACAATTTCGAAAGCTAGACCAAAAGTCAAAAGAGTGTTTCTGTAACATCCCGGCCAAACCTTCTGACTGCAGCCCTGATAAACTGTGTTGTTTGTATATATATATATATATATATATATATATATATATATATATTATATGTATATATATATGTTAGATCACTAATCACGTATTTGACTTTTTAAAAAAGAACTTTATTTGTTACAAATTAAATATTAAATAATAGTACAAAATTAAATTAATTTAAAATGACTACAATAACTGGACTGGTCGAAGTTGCAGCTAAGAGTGATTCCGACACCTGAGAATGGTAATTTATAGGTTTGGTATGAAGTGCTGAATTGCTGTTCCCATGAATGTTGGCCAACGGTTCGTACAAAGTTCTAATGCGTTCTCAGCGGTTTCTATGGGAATGGGATGATGAAATCTGAAGACTTTTACAGAGTAATTGGTGTTTCTGCTTCGCTTTCCTGTTGGACATTGGGTCTTCTTCTGAAGGAGGTTAAGCTTTGAAGTTTCTGTCTAATGGAATTTCTGCGTGGTAGTGGAGTTGGAGGCTGATCCTGGGACAAGGAGATTGCAATTTTTGGGAATATTTTGGTTCAGTATTTGCAGAAAAGGTATAAGATAACTAGGATAATAATCAGGGATAAGGTTGATATAGTGAATAAGGGTAGATGTTCCTCAATGAATGATTGGCTCATAATATGGTCCAGTTCTTCTGAATATTGGTCCAATTTGTGTTGTGCAATATTTAAGTCATCTACGTTGATTTTACTGAGTTTTAGTGGTTTCAATTTTGATAGGTGACTCTTTGTCTCAAAATGGTCACAGCATCTGTAGGGTACGTTAACTGGGTGACTTCTATACGTGATATTTGTATATTTCTCAATTTGGTCTCTAGCATGAATTCTGGTACTGCCAATGAATGCAATACATTCGGGAATTAATCTTAAGATTGAATTTGTTTTTATTATTTGTGTAGTGACGTCTTTCCTTGTACATTTGATTGTTACTGGTAATGGATCGGAAATGGTTAGTAACCATAAATTTCGGTCAATTTCTTGTACATTGTAACCTTGTGCCAAAAGCATGGACATCTGGCAAGTTTTTGGTAAGTTGCTGAGAGGTTTCAAAAGCTGGGCTTCACATATAGCATCTGTGTCTATGGGATACGGAAGAATGTCTGTACACATTCTTTGGTTTTAACTGATTTGTTTGCATTTTTCGGTGTCCATGGGTAAAACATATGAAATTGAATCATCATCTCGCGCTATGTATTTATGAACAGATGAAAGTAAATGATGAAAACCAGTTTGATATCTAATATTTTTTTTTTTTTTTTTTTTTTTTTTTTTTTTTTTTTTTTTTTTTTTTTTTTTTTTCTGAAAAATGGCTTTGGCAGAGCCAATTAGCCAGACTTGTTTGTATTTATTGTTAAAATCGACTGAATTTCAATTAGTATTGATTGCAGATTCATAGTCAAATGTTAGTACTACATATAGCTAATATTTTTATGGATAGGTACATACATTTTGTTTTGATATATTTTTATTTTTATTTTGTTTTTTTTATTCTTTTATTATTTTCTTGTTTTTTTTTGTTTTTTGTTTTGTTGCTGTTTTGATTTTTTTTTTGTTTTTTGCTTTTTTTTTTGTTCTTTTTTTTTGGATTTATTTTTTGTTTTTTGTTCTATTTCTATTTTCTTAATTCTTTTATTTTTTTTTTTTAATTTGTGGTATACTTTTTTTTTGTTTTTTTTTTGTTTTTTTTTTCAAACCATATTAACAGATTACGCCTATATACTATTTACAACTTATATTTACATATTTTAACATGTTTGTAAATGCAATGAAGAATTTCCATATTATTTGAAAATATTAAAAGATTAAGGTTTGTTGGAAAACAACACTTAGAATTTATTAATTCCTTATAAAGTTCGTTTATATTAATAATTTGTAAATCACATTCTAATATAATATGTGTTAGATCGCCTATTTTACCACAAGTACAATTGGGAGTATTTGATAAGCCGATTCCATGCATGTAAGATGGCGTAAGAGCATGATTTGCTCTCAGCCGATTAATGGTCTTTATAAAATGTCGATTAGATTCTGTGTAGAACCGTCTTATGGAGGGTATCCTAGTATTACAATGATAAAAGTTTAAGCCAGTCTTACATTCTCTGTAATGTAAATGCCAATTATTTTTAAGTTTTTGTCTACTAACGGTGTCAATATCTGTCGCTGGAATTAAATTTGTGTTTACTTTTTCTCCAAGCATGTATGCTGATTTAGCCAAATTGTCAACGATCTCATTGCCTTTTATTCCCGAATGGCCCTTGATCCATGTAATTGTTACATTTAATCCTAATTGTATAGTTCCATAAAGAATTTTAAGAATTTCCAGTTCAATGTGGTTTATTTGTTTAACTGTTTGAATGTTGTTAAATCTGTCGACCACGCTTTTACTGTCAGTAAATATAACATAGTTGCTAGTCGGATTCAGTACTACATACTGAAGAGCAAACATTATTGCCATCATTTCTGCTGTGTATATTGAGCATTCACTGGGTAAGCTATACTGGTGATGGTAATTTTTATTTTCGTGGAACATTGCACAGCCCGTTCCATTTGCATCTTTTGACCCATCAGTAAAAATGTACTGATAATTTGTCCATTTTTCTTTAATAATTATATCAAACATATTTGGGAGTAAATGTGAGTTTAAGTAACATATCCTAACCTTTCTAGAAAATAGTGTTTTTGCCATTTCACCGTAGTAGGGCGGAATTTGGCTTTTATAGAGAATATCGTTATATTTTGCCGTACTTAGATAGCTTTCTACCAAAGGTATAGATTTTTTAGTTCTCCAGTACCTATGGGTGAGGTCTAAAACTGATAGCTCATTAAGATCTTGAAGGTATTTACAATTTTTGGACATAATTCGGACTGTGAATTTGTCGCTAAGAAATTGGCGGCGTAAATGCAATGGAGGTTCCACCGCTTCATTTTCCATTATTTGGACTGGAGTGGATTTTAAATAACCTAGGCATAATCTCAGGCATTTATTTTTTTGAATTTCAAGTTTGTTTAGATGTGTATTGGACGCTGATCCAAATAAATGACAGTTATAATCGAAAATCGGCCTGATCATGTTACGGTAAAACATCAAAGCAATATTTGGGTCTGCTCCCCAATTTGTTTTACAGAAAGCTCTTAAAATGTTTATTGAGTTTTCTGATTTTTTGACAATTTGATGAATGTGATCTTTCCATAACAATTTCCTGTCTAAATAGGTACCAAGATACTTAATACAGTTTTTTATAGGGAAATTAAACTTTCCCACATTAAGATTGCCTTGTGGAACTCTATGTTTTTGTGAAAAGTAACACACCTCAGTTTTTGTGTCAGAAATTGATAAACCTATTTCTTCATAGTACTGATTTACGATTTCTAATGTGACTTTCAAATTATCCTCACAGGTACTTAACAATTTTCCTGCTGTGTATAAAACAACATCATCAGCATATTGAAGAATTTTTGTATGGTTCGGTATACTAACTTCAAGATCTATGTTGTACAGGATGTATAAAATCGGGCTTAAAATACTCCCCTGTGGCAATCCAATATTAGTGAGTCGAGAGTATGAAAATTCCTCATTATTAATTTTTAAAAAAGTTAGTCTGTTAGAATACAAAAGCAGCAGAAACGTCAAGGAACGCAGCTGCTGTAGACTTATTTGATGTAAAATTAAGCTGAATTGAAGTAACTAGAGCTGTAGTTGCGTCTTGAGTGGACCTAGACTTGCGAAAACCATATTGGGAACTTGGAAGTATACCATCGTGTTCTAGCCAATGTTCAAATCTATTTTTAATTATTCTTTCAAATGTTTTTAAAACACATGAAGATAAGGAGATAGGTCGGTAAGAACTTGGATCACGTTCTGGTCTGCCAGGTTTTTTAATCGGAATTACCAGGTACTCTTTCCAACTATTTGGTACTGGTGTCTTATTTTTCCAAATATTGTTGAAAATGTTTACTAGTGAAATTTTATATTCTATAGGTAAGTTGTATAACAGCGAATATGACACATTGTCAATACCTGGAGAAGTATTATTTCTTTGTTCAAGGGCTCGATGCAATTCCCATAAATGAAAATTTTCGTCAAAATTGTGGTTTTGTCGGGGTACTGTTTGGATATGTTCTTGTACAGTGTCGTCATTTGGAACCCATGCCGGTGCAATTTTTCTATGGAATTCCTGCAACCATGTATCTTCGGGATCAATAGGTACTTTGTTGGCTTGTTTGCGGTTTTTAAAACAATTAACTTTTTTCCAGACATCTTTTATTGGTGTTCTTGAGTTAAGGCTTTCGCAAAAATCAATCCAATTTTTCTTTTTCTTCTGTTTGAAGATTTTCTTTGCAATAGCATCTAGTCGTTTATACTCCATTAGGTTTTGGAGCGTTGGATTCTGTTTATAATTTATAAACGCATGTTTTCTATTTTCAGCTGCTAACTGACAATGATTGTTCCACCATGGTTTCGGAATATGACCTTTGTTTTTTTCTTTAATGGAAGAATGTTTTGGGATAGCTACGTTGGCTGCTTGGTTTATATTTGTCAACAATTCTTCGTAGATTAATGGTATTTTCATTGTTTCCAAAGTACTGGTATAGATCATTAAATTGGCTCTGCTAAGGTTCCATATTCTATGTTTTCTACTGGATGTGGCTTCTGCTGCGGAGAAACTTTGTGATGAAAAAATAATTGGCACATGATTAGATCCATAAGGTTCTTGTAGAGTATTCCAACGAAAATGAGAGGCGATATCTCGGGAACAAATGGTTAAGTCTACAGCAGAAGGTTTATTGGAAATAGCAAGAGTGGGGGATCCGTCGTTTAAATATTCTAAATTACAGTATTCTATAGCATCTATAAGATCTTTACCTAATCTATCATCAACTTCGCAGCCCCATGCCAAATTGTGTGCGTTAAAATCGCCTCCAATTATAAATGGTTTTGGTATATTTTCTAAAAAATTGATCCATTGTTGAATTAAAACTTTATTCCTGGGTTCATTATATAGAAAAATTATATGTAAAGGTTTCTTGAAATGTGAAATTTTTATTGAAATACACTTATATGTAAACGAATACGTATTTTGAAAATTTATTTCTTCATATATGATGTTGGATTTCAAAAGGATTGCACAACCGCCATATCCATCAGGGCGATCAGCTCGAACACAATTAAATTCTTTAAAATTATAATATTTTCCCGGTTTGAACCAGGTTTCAGATAATAGAGCTATAGTGATGTCGTTCTGATGAAGTAAATATTCTAAATTTTCTTTATTGGCAACTGCTGAACGACAGTTCCACTGTAATATGTTTATTTTATTTAAGTCTGCGAATTTGATGCTAGATTTTGGTTAAAATGGTTACTAATTATCTGAATTACATCAGCTTTTGAAATATTAAAATTATTATTTTGTTTAATTGAATTAATAATTGTAAGAACCGAATCTAAAATGACATTTATTACAGAAGAATTTAACTCTTCTGGCCGTGAATCTGCAATGTTTAAGTTTTTTTGGTAAAATTGAGTTTTAACTATTCCCTCAGGATGTTTTGGAATGGAAACTGTAGATACTATTTCTTTTCTAGCTATATCAGTTGGGTCTGAATTATTTGGTTTCTGCCTTTTATTCGGCCTACTGGTATTTGTGTGAGGATTAAATATGAATTTAGCAAAATTATTTCCTTGGGAGGAAGTACAAGGATGTGAATTTTGTGGAAAATTTGTATCATTGTTGGCTGTATTGGTCCTAAGAACACTAGCATATGAATTCTTAGGCACTTGTTTACTTGCATCGTAAAAATTAACGTTTGTTAAACCCATCGTCTCTTTTATTAACTTTTGTCGTGTAAATTCTGGGCATGCGCTTAAGTTTGTGGTCAAATGATTCCCCTTACAACTGAAACATACTTGTGTGAACTCAACTTTTGTACAATTCTTTGAATTATGGGTTTCTTGGCATCTGTTACATCTTGGCTGACTCCTACATTGATTTCCCAAGTGGCCGTATCTAAGACAGTTAAAACATAACAAAACTTTCTGTTTATATATTTTAACTTCTTTAATAACCTTATTGATTACTATATATTTAGGTAAAGTTTGCGATTTAAAGGTCACAATACAAGATTTAGTAGGGACATATTCGACAATTTTTTCCTCATTAACAATTTTTTCTACTTTACGCGTAATTCTTTTAACGTTTGCAATTTCAAATATGCAATGACTATCATACTGTTTAATTCTATTTTTAATATACTCTTCCGATAAATCTGTGTCTATATCCCTAATAACTCCTTGTCTGTGTAAAATAAATTTTGGAATATACAGATCTAAATTATTTAAACGAAATATTTCTAGAGTTTTGTTTTTAATGAGGTTATTGGCAGTTTTATAATCTTTGCATTTGACTCTAATTCTATTTCGGCCAATGGCGTCTATACTTGAAATCATATTGTCTGCTTCAGGAAAGTTAGACAAAATAATTTCACCAATCTTTAAAGGATTTAGTTTACCTTTAAACTCAGTAGAGTTATTCTCGATATATACATGATATGGGCCTAGATCATTACTATTGAATAAAAATGCTTGCCTTACCTGTTTTATTACTTTTTGTTGTGTCTCATTCAGATTGGTTGTATTTGCATTATTCATCAAATTAATTGGAATTGGAGTACTTACAGAAATATCCATTTCGGCATCACTTTGACTATCGAATATATTTCCAGATATAGCTGGTTTTGTGGGTTTTTTGGGGTCAGGGGGTCTCCCCCCGCTATTGACACTCATATGGTTGGTGGTTCAACAAACGATATTGCTGTTAGAATGCAACAAATTTCACAATTTAAAGCACAATATTAATTGTATTTCTAATTGTACGTCTAATTTCTATGAATACTACTACGGAACTGTATTTAATACTATTTAAATCTCTAAAAAATTATAAGGAACTTTAAAAAGCGTGTTTCAACTTTGACAGTTTTTTGACAGATGTATCTAATATTGGTATTGAATATAATTGATACAAGGTGAATATTTCGGGATCAACTAACGGAATTTCGAGAACGAAAACAATTTTTGAATCAAGCTGATAAGCTTGCAGTTTTATTATGTCAATATACTGAGCTATATTTGACATAATAAGTGGGTAGAGGCAATACGTTATTTTGTAATGACTGTGAGATTTCTTTTAATGCGTCCATTAAGTCTATGGGCGAAATAATAGAACTATGTAGAATTTGCAGGCGAGAGAATGTGATAGAATTTAGTATATCATTTAAATAATTTTCTAAAAATACGTAGCTTTCCATTAAGGACTCACATAAATCTAGTATTTGTAATTGTGCTTGGTAAAAGGAGATGTCATTATTAATGTCCAGAAGTGTAGTCTCGATAGTTTTTAAGTCTTTGTTAAAAGTTTCTTCGTCTATTTGCAATTTTTGAATTGTAGTGTTGAAAGTTCTTATAACTGAAGTGGTAACAGATATTTGATTTTTTAGGAGATTTTCAATTTGAGTTTCATCGGAATTTATCTTATTTATACATTTATTAAAGTATTCGCCATCAGAGGCGTCTAAATTTCCAGTAATAGATTTCAAGATTGTTCCAATACCATTTACTAAACCGCGTTTTAGGCGTTTATTATAAGGTACTGTGTCAGAGGTTATTTCTTTATATTTTAAATTAACGGAGTTTGAGATTTGTTTTAGCAGACTAACATGTGTCTGTACTTCGGCTTAAAAGGCAAGTTTTCTCGGTGTATCCACGTTAATAAATTTTTCTAACAGGTTTTCCAAAATTCTGTCATTATTGGATATTGTAGTTTTGATAGGTAATAATTCTTTGTAAACAAGTAAAGTCCATTTGTCATTAGATATTCGTATAGTTCCTTTTTCATGAAAAAATATTCCAATTGTGTTATTAATTGGAGTGAGGAGAATTTGGGATTGGACGATAGGAAGGAGTCCATAGAATCTGTAAAGGAAAATTATTCAAAATAAGGTTTCAGTCTGTCAAAATTTACTTTAGAGGTTTGGTTAGTTTTGGGGTTAAGGATAATTGCGGAATTTGTAAAAACTTCTTGAATTTCGAAAGGTCCATTAAAAAGATTATCCGATTTTGATTTAATTTGGGATTCTTTTACGTAAACTTTGTCACCAATTTTAAAATCAGGTCTTCGTTCTGAAATATTCTCGTTAAATCTTACTTTCGCCTTTTCTTTCTGTCTTTCTGTTTTGGCTCTGGCTACTTTATAAAAATATTCCATGCGATTATTCAGGTCTCGAATATATTTACTCATTAGTGTTTTTTGATTGTATAGAGTTTCTGGTGGTCGGCCTGCAGTGTGCCCAAATATAAGTTCATATGGTGTGAAACCGTGGGTCTTATTCATTGTGTTGTTATAGCATATTATTGCATAAGGAAGTATAGTGAAGGGATGATCGTTTGGGTTCTCGGCTTGATTTGCTCTAATCATTTCTGAGAGTGTGGCATGAAACCTTTCTATAGATCCATTAGATTGTGGATGGTTAACGCTAGAAAATGTTAGTTTAATGTCGTATAATTCGCATAGATCTTTGATTATAGCATTCTCGAATTCTCGACCGCAGTCACAATGAATTCCTAGTGGTGTTCCATAGTGTTGAAAAAAGAGTAGGAGTGTCTTGACTACTGTTACTGCCTTTTTGTCTTCCAAAGGATAGGCTTGCGTGAATTTTGTCAATTCGTCACGAATAGTTAAAGCGTAGTTCCTAGTAGGGTATTCAAATATATCCATATTTATTCTTTCGAATGGTGTTTTTGGAGTTTCTGTTATGACTAGTGGTCCACTTAAGTTTTTCCTGTAAATCTTAACTTTTTGGCATATTTCACATGCTTTTACAAATTTCTCTACATCTTTTGTTAAATTCTTCCAATTGTATTTCTGCTTTATTCTTCTGACGGTTTCGTTTATTCCTCGATGTAAGTTGTTTTTACCGCAATGGTAATGATCTAAAATTTGAGGGATTTCGTCTTCGCTGGCTGTTTTAATTATATTTTGACAGATTCTTAATTTTAATTCTTTGTCAGCAAAAATATAAGAAAATATCTCTAGGATAGGTAGTTCGAGATTATTTTCGACGCAATATATTTTTGATTCATCGAATTGATCTTTATTTGCAAAAAGTACAAGAAACAAGTGTGATATTACTCGTTCGGGATCAAACGGTAATGGTATAATAAAATATTTTCGATCTTTTACAGTTTTGCTGTGTACAATATTAATTCTTCGGTTACTATATTCCATGTTTTCTTCGAATATGTCATTCATTATGTTCTCGTGGAGTTCTTCAAGTTTATTTTGCCAAAAAAATGTAACAATTTTTTTGTTGGATTTGTCTAATAAGTCCGTATTCGATGTTTCAATTTTAGAATAATCGATTATTGACTTTGTTCTATACAGTTCGATAAACTTGTCAAGTTCTTCGGACATTTTTTCTATATTTTCTTCATCGTCGTCTTCGTTTTCTTGAGTTTCCGCATCATCTTCATTCGATGCATGTAATGAGATTTTTGATTGAAAGTTTGCACAATCCTTGAAATGGTTAATCTTTATCCTTGAGAGGGCATCTGCATTTCTGTTTATTTTTCCTGCGCGATGTTCTATTTTATAATTGTATTCTTCGAGTTTTAGGCGCCAACGCGCTAATCGGCTTCCGGGATCTTTTATCGAGGAAAGGCATGTAAGGGGTCGATGATCGGTAATCAGGGTGAATTTTCGGCCAAATAAATATGGTCTAAAAGGTTTGACTACCCATACGATAGCTAATAGTTCTCTCTCTATCGTCGAATATTTTGTTTCGGCACCGCATAATGTTCTGGAGGCATAAGCTATTGGTAAATCTTTTCCAATAGGGCCTTGTGATAGAACAGCTCCAATCGCGAATGCACTAGCGTCAGTTGTTAGTAAAAATGGTTCCTCAAAATTGGGATATATAAGTATTGGATCTGAAGTTAAAATATTTTTGAGTTCGTTAAAGGCTTCTTTGCAATCAGAATTAAAAATAAAAGGTACGTCTTTCTGAAGTAGTTTCGTAAGTGGTTTAGAAATTTTGGCAAAATTTGGAATTAATCTTCTATAGTA
The DNA here is from genome assembly GCF_040954645.1 of Diabrotica undecimpunctata. Classification (NCBI taxonomy): domain Eukaryota; kingdom Metazoa; phylum Arthropoda; class Insecta; order Coleoptera; family Chrysomelidae; genus Diabrotica; species Diabrotica undecimpunctata. The sequence goes on from NC_092807.1 coordinate 83,098,072, forward strand.
ACCGGCTAAGCCTAAGAATGACTTTATTTCTTTGGTGTTCGTTGGTTCTGGGAAGTTTTTGATGCAAGATATTTTAGCTGGATTTGTTTTTACACCATTTTCTGTTACAAGGTGGCCCAAATATGCTACTTCTTTTCTTAAAAATTCGCACTTGTCTGGCTGTATTTTTAAATTTGCTTTTCGTAACCTTTTAAAAACTTCTGTTAGTCGTGACATGTGATCATGAATAGTGGGTGAGTAGATAATTATGTCATCCATATACACTAAGCATCTTTCGTTTTGTATTCCTAAGAGGATGTTGTCCATTACTCTCTGGAAAGTAGATGGAGCATTCATTAGTCCGAATGGCATGCGAACAAATTCGTAATGTCCATTTTCGACGGAAAAGGCCGTTTTCTGGATGTCTTGTGGCTCGATTTCAATCTGGTGAAATCCAGACGCTAAATCTAGTGTTGTGAAGTATTGGCATCTTCCTAGTTGGTCCAATAGTTCTGATATTTGTGGTAGAGGATAACGGTCTTGTACTGTGAGTTCGTGGAGTTTTCGATAATCAATAACAACTCGCCATTTTTGTTTTCCTGACTTATCTAATTTCTTCGGTACGACCCAGACTGGACTCGACCAGGGCGAGACACTTTTCTGGATTATTCCTTCTTCTAACATTTTATTAATTTGCGTCTTTACCTTTTCCTTATGTATTTGAGGATATCTATAGGATTTAGTGAAGATAGGTTTAGCGTTGTTTGTTTCGATTTTGTGCTTGATTTCGTTTGTGAAGGTCAGTTTGTCGCCTTCGACATAAAATATATCTGCGTATTCAGTACATATATCTAGAATTAGTTCTTGTTCTTCGCAATTTAGATGATCAATTCTTAGTTGTTCTTTAATTATTCGTGTTCTATCTACTACGGGTTCTTCAAAATCATTTCCGTTGTAGGATAGGATTGTCTCCGAATTTTCGAAAGGTTCGATTGAAATGTCTGAAAATTCGATTGTCTTCGGCATAGCATTAGCATTTAGTGCGGAAGTTAAGAATTCTCCATTTTCATCTACATGGACTAATGAATGAGGTAATCTAACTTTTTCTATTTCTTGAGCGGATAATATGGCATCTGTATTTGATAAGTTGCATTTTAGTCTGCATATTTGTTCGGTCCGGCTGTCAATGGTAATTCTGTTTTTTCCTTTTATTCGTTTTCTCTCTGGTCTTTCAAGATTTTTGTCTTGATCTCGGTTTTTTACGATAGTATATTTTTCATTTATAGGGTTTTGATATTTTAAATTTGATTTCTGTTTAGAATCTGATTTAATTTTTATTTTAGGTTCGTTTTGTCTTATTTCTGTGGGGTGTGTCGGTGTTTTGTCTTTAGGAGGTGTGTTTGTCTCGTGTCCTACTTTGTGAAGGGTGACAGTTTTAAAATTTGTATGCAACTGTCGGGATTTAAGATCTATTACGCATTCATAATGATCTAGAAAGTCTAGGCCTATTATGCCATCGAAATCAATGTCTAGATTGAAAATAAAGACTTTGTGAGGATTATCGGCAGTGAAGGGAATCAGGACAAATTCTGTTATTAACAATTTTTGATCGGCTATACCTTGAATAGTAACGTTTTCAGGAAATCTATTATGATAATTGCGTGCTGTGTTTTCTTTGAAAACAGTGATTCCAGCACCTGTGTCGATTAAAAGTTTAAAAGTGTTGGTAGCATCGTTAATGTAATATAAATTTTTGGAACTCATTGTATGAAATGGGGTTATATGAATGTCTGTTCGGGAAAATTGAGATTCGGGTGAAAGTTGTCCAAGTTGAGTGCTCGGATTTGTTCTTGGATATTCGTAATATCCGTTGAGGGGTTCGTATGATTGGGAGGATGATTTCGATTCTGAAGTGAAAGAAAATCCTGATAATTTTGTGTGTTATTGGTTTCGTAAATGTTATCAGTTTGTGGATTATTTTCTGTATAATAATCTGTTTCATAATTTTCATAATTATCGGTATTATAATAATTATCTGTATAGTATTCGTCTGTATAATAGTTAGTCGTCATTTCATCAGGGTATTCGTTTAAAACATGTGCTCTTTGGAAGTTTGGGTTTCTTTGAATAACAGATGGACGATTTTGATTTTGAGATGAAAAGGAAGGTCTCTGTTGGTTGAAATGTGGATTGTTGGAGGAATATTGATTCCTATTAGGGTTCTGATTGTTTTGATAGTTGTTAGGTCCATTATTATATTGGTTTTGGTAACCGTGTGGCCTAGAAAAAGTTTGGTTTGGCTATACGAAACGTGAAGAGCGGCATTCACTATTTAGATGACCAATGCGGCCACAATTTGTACATTTTGTAAACTGAGATGATGGTCTTCTCATTGGTTGAGAGGGTTTAGGAATAGTTGATCTAGAATTAGATTTTTGTTCTTCAAAATATGACAATTGAAGTTCGCGTCTAATACGATTGCTTGCTTCAATGAGATCTTTTGGATTACTAGCCCTAATAATTTGTCCTAGACGAGGTTCTAAACCGGTTAAAAGTGTGTTTAGGGCCATGGTATCGATTAAGTCACATTGGGCAGTTTTTTGATCTGGGGATAAATTTGCTACTTGGATCGAGGCGTGCATTTTTGCATTCAGAACTTGTAAACGGTTAAAGAAAGTTAGAGGAGATTCGTTAGATAGTTGTCTTAGTCTTTGTAAGTCTTGTATTAAGGAGGTCAGGTCTCTACTGTCTCCGAAATGTAGATGTAGTAATTGTTTTATTTCTGTATAAGAAATTGGTTTTCTAGAATTAATAAGCTGTGCAGCTTTACCTTTGAGTTTATTTTTTACGTGAATCGTTAATAGAACGCGCTGATCGCCTGTGGCCATTTTAAAAGCACAGTCGCACGCATCTAAAAATGTAGAAAGAGAAATCGGATCGCCTTCAAATTCTGGGATAATAGAAAATATTTCCGAAAGCTTGTATGGTTCGATTTCTTGTTGAGTCTGGGAACGTGTCTCAGGCATTTTTCGAGATATTTTTAAACGAAAATGAAAAATAGAAGTATGGAGAAATATAAAATGTATCAGTATATAAGGGAGAGAAAAAAATGTGGTGGTATATAAAGGGCAAAAATGTATCAATATAAAAATATCAAATAATATATCAACAAAAATGTATCAAATATACTAAATAAAAATATAGCAAGTAAAAAAAATATGTCAATAAAATATCAGTATAAAATAGTATGTAAGGAAATATCAATAATTTCAAATATTAGATAATCAACTTGTATTTTTTTTATGTATCTTGATTAATTGACTTGCAGTATAGTCAATTTCGTAAATTATTATAACAAAATTATTAACGAGATGATTCAAAATCCACTTACATAAAGAAGAACATCGGAAGACGCCTTATTCTCGCTCAGCTACCGGGGGCTTCACTAGGTGTTCCTTCCGTAGATCACAGGAGTGAGGACTTCCGTAGATTCTTTGTTCCGTTAAGGGATGAGAATCCGCCGCTGCCAGTGAGTATACACGTGTTCTAGCAACGTTAACCGGATCCTACTGACTTTGCGCCAATTGTTAGATCACTAATCACGTATTTGACTTTTTAAAAAAGAACTTTATTTGTTACAAATTAAATATTAAATAATAGTACAAAATTAAATTAATTTAAAATGACTACAATAACTGGACTGGTCGAAGTTGCAGCTAAGAGTGATTCCGGCATCTGAGAATGGTAATTTATAGGTTTGGTATGAAGTGCTGAATTGCTGTTCCCATGAATGTTGGCTAACGGTTCGTACAAAGTTCTAATGCGTGCTCAGCGGTTTCTATGGGAATGGGATGATGAAATCTGAAGTCGGCGAACTTAAGCTAGTTCAAGGTTAATATTTTCTCATATAACATATATATATATATATATATATATATATATATATATATATATATATATATATATATATATATATTATATATATATATATATATATGTATAATGTGTATTATATATATATTATACCTCACAGAACCAATAGAATATATACTTCGCCCGTCACTATGTTATATTTATATTCTTTAATTGTTTTTCCCTTAGGTTGAAGTTATATATTGGCTTATAGTATTCCAAGGAAAATTTTTATACCAGATAAATTATTTTGAGATTAAATGCGTCTTAAACGTCCGATTATAAATAGTACACATTCTGTAGTCGGTTGTTTGCAGCTTATTGTGATTTACATAATTACTTATTAAGCTAATTTCACAATGTCATGAATACGGTCAAAAATAACCTTTTAATTAGCTTAATTTTGCAGTCGTGCCAGACGCAGGACTACAAATCTTGATGGAAACACCAAAAACTAATAATTCACTTTTATAATAAGTAATGTGTGTTTGTTTTAAGCAAATGTTCCTGGTTGGATTAGATTATATATAAAACTTCTCAAAAGATATCATTGTGTTCACATGTCGAGTCAAAAAAGAAATTGATGTAATGCAAACTGAATGTTTAGGTTATAAATAAAACTGTAGACGTTGATAAATACATAAAGTAATAAATTTTTAATATATTGCCTGTATTAGTCCATTTCAAACAGGTAAAAGAAATAGGAATATGACTTACTCAAAATGAATTCATTCTACCACCGACGACCAGTTTCTCATACCTACTATAATTTGCTATGCATCTTCAGGTGAACGGTACTTGGTAAATTAAATGTTGAAAATATAATAACCCGTATTAGAGTGCTGTCTGGTACAAAATATATAGCAATTATGCCAATATTATATGTGTGCGATTTATTAAATAAGAATTTAAATTAATTAAATAAAAAATTCAGTGAAAATCGATCTGGTGAAAATTGAAATTAAATAAATATTACTTTCATGCTGATAGAAGGATTATTATTAAATGTTTAAGAAAACGTAGTTTAAAAATCCGATATGGTAAACTAGTGACAGGTGATCATCGGTTTTACTGCAACTATATAACGAGTAAAGGGGTAGCTCTTGAGGGGAAATTAATATTAAAAACTAGAATAGGAATGTAAGTATTATGTAAATTGTTTGTTGAAAATTAAATGTGCTGTTATAATATTAATATTTATTGAAAAGGTATATTTTGAAATATGTGTTATTTATTGAAATTATTTATCTAGAACAGACAGTACTGTAGCAAGGCAGAATAAAATAGATGTTAGTTTTTTGTTGTCTAATAAATTTTGAGAAGTAAAAATTAACATAGTTAAAGTAGTTGGAGGTTACAGCATGACATTTCTTCTTCTCTTTTTTTAGTATTGTAAATATGGTCAACCAACTATATGATAACATAAATAACATTGATATAGTAGCTAAATATTTACATATATATATAGTAATCTAATTTATGAATAATATTAGCCAAGTTATAAGCCAAAATTTGGTAATAAAATAATAAGAAAAATAAATATTAAATACAATATTGGAAAACAATTGTCAGTATGTATGAACTATTTGTAATGGTTTATGTAAAATTTAATTATTTTATTGTGGAAAGAGAGAGCCTTGTTGATATCTAAATTCTTTAAAAGGTTCCAGAAAATAACTATATTATTTAAAGCAATAAGGTTGGTATTCTAAAATAGAAGAAAATTGAGAACCAGATGTGGATTTACCTTCACATAGTCGTTGAACCATTTAAGAGGATTAGCAGTAAAATTTTTGTCTTATTTAAGTTTGTAAATTACCATGACAAGAAATACCATACCCACTAACAAGATCATTGGTAAGTCTGTTTACATTATTTCTGCAATACTTTAACATTTTTTAATACTAGTCATTTTTGGTTAGCAATGTTGTACCTCTATTCAACAAAACAATTTTTTTTTAATTTTAACTTAAATAAACTGAGTTAGGAATATTTTAGTCTTAATGATGTGTTTGTTAATATGGTGAATTTCGGACCACGTATACTTATTGTAAAATCAAATTCTGTATAGTAATTACTGTATAGTAATGTTTTAAAACCAGGTAGAATATATTATCAGTATTAATAAATTAAGGTACCATACAAGCCAAATACTGATAAATAATTTAGTTTTTAGAAAAATGGCTATTAAGATATTTGGTATTTGTAGTGAAAACGTTTTGGAGAATTTATTATTGAAGAGCTTATTTCCAAATTGTCTTAAATCCATGAAATGGTGAAATTCACAAATTACAGTCTTTGGGAAGGGGTCTAATGTAACGAAGTATACATGCTATGAGCCACTAAAATATATGGGTGAAAACCCTTTCAATATTATTAATTAATAGATATGTTACATTATATATTGTTATAAATTAGGATGTTTAAGTTACCGTTGGAATTGTAACATGGCAACGTATGGCACTACATAGGTTACATGGTCCTGAGACAAACTGTCTTCGAGGACCTGTTGATAACAACTAATGGAGGTCAAATGGGAGGTCTAATGTCTTACAAATTATACTGTCAATCTTTTTACAGACGTACAAAAATCTTAAGGCTTTGGAAGTGACAAAATTAAAATAACATAACCTGGATTTAAGACACTTTGGGAATAACAAGGTATTTAATAGGATTGTTATCGGGTAAATTTTAATTTGTAAATCCAAATATTGGATATTATTGAAATTTGATTATTTGTTTCCAGTTTACAATAGGTGATGTTAGACAAAACAGCTTTTAAAAGGTATTCAATCATGGTCATTGTCACTTGAATTAGAGTTTTTAACAGCATTGCTTGTCTCAGCTGATAAAATTTTCTGCCAAAATGGCATGACAGGATGCTGTTCGAAAATAGCTAACTTACTTAGAATTAATTTAACATCTTTTAACTTCTCTTCCTTAATTAAATGGACTAAAGCCTCTCTGTTTGGATTAAGAGATGGTCATTTCTTCCCTCTTTTTAACAGTGTATGAAAACATATGGAAAGATTCGAGTAGTTGGACTTTGCAACCCACTCTGTTATCTTTATGGATTTCATTTCTATTATATTAAAGTCCCTTTTTTGATTTTATGTGCCTCCCAACCGATATTTTTCAGTTGTAAGTAAACCAGTCCTCGCCGAGAGCAAACACATATTCAGACTTTTCAAATAAAATGTGGTAGTCAGTTGGTAACAAAGCTTCTTCAGTTTTCTTAATGTTTTTTCGACTATTCCGAAAACATGATCTACTGGTAAATAACTGTGACCTCGTATGGTATAAGTAATATTAATTGTTATGTCATACATTTGAGCTACTGTACTGCGCATTGAGAGATTAATGTAGTTTGTGTTTTGAGCACTGCATCCATCACAAAATCGATTAATTTTCTTTATGGCTGGATTTGAGGAACAAAAACAATTAAGTGGTGATACAAACCTGTGAACTACCCTTTATACCAACAGTTTTAACCTATTTAGATTTTAAACCATAATGGTGTACAATATCCAGATAGTACTGCCACAGCTGACGGGAATAAAATGTTTCACATAAACCAGTATAATATTTTTGCACGCTTTTTATGCACCAAAAGTTCAGCTACTAATATCTTTCGTACTTTGTCATTCTTTTCACACTTGAGACGTTGTTTACGTTTTTCACAATAGCTACATATATCTGTATGGAGTGTACCAATTCCAAAATTGAATTCAGTGGTAAATATTTTACTAGGCTTCTGCGTTTTCCTTATTTACCTCCAGAAATATCTTCCACATTCCTCTTACCGAAAGTTGTGAAGGTAAATATTTCCGGTTAGGTGTCTAAAACAAAGAGAAAATGAATGTTAATCGCTGTAATATATTTATGAAAAGTAATCAGTAACTATTGAACTAGTAAAAACTTACTTTCTCCCGTCCATAATGTTTTGAACTTCACTTGAAGCTCAAGATATATTGACGTATCAAATCCTTTATGTTGTTAGTACGAATATTAGTGCATTATCCTCCACTTTCTTGTGTGAAAGAACCATGTCGAAAGTAACACGCAGTAAGGCGCTAAACACATTTTGTCGATTAGATATTCTGAGAATGCTACAGTGCTACAGAAACTGTCAGAGCACACGTTTATATGTCAACCGCGTTTTTTCTAAACAAAGTAGGATATTGAAAATTCTCTGTTTTTTTCACTTAATGTTCCTCTAGCACGTTTTGTTTTTGGTACTTGTATGACACTGGTAATAAATGAGTCTCGTTCTACTTTACTTTCATGACCGTAGAATATTGTATGAAAACGCTTACAGTTTCTAGAAGTAGGTAATCAAATTAGCTTGACAACGTCCACCATTATGTCTACAAGCTATTTACGTCTTTATCTATATTTTTTCGTCCACTGGGCAGGTGTTCGTGATCTTTTTCTCGCGGTACGACCCGTGTGAGACACTACCTCTTTTTCAAAACTAGACATTATATCGTTATTCATACAAATAAGCATAAAAAACAATGCACATTCTGTAACACAGATGCTTGACCCTTACTGTATGCATCAACTAAACGCAAACGAGTAAACAGCCATGACAAGTCACGTGACTTCTATGCGTTCATTGATTGGCCAGGCAGATTTAAGACACTTTGAAAATAAAATCAGTCAGGAAATAAGACGTTTTGGAAGTAAATACAATTTTTTAATGCATTTTAAAATGGTAAATAAGTCGTTTTGGTACATAAAACGTTATTCTAGACCTAAAGAAAGCTATAATGTTTTCAATAAAATAAGAACCGCAAAAATCGAAATTTTGGATTTAAGACACTTTGGAAAAAAGCTTTTCAATTTTCTGATGAAACATATTAAGTACTATTACAGGTCCCTCACTAATAGACCGTATTTCATTCAGTTTATTTATGAAAGATATTAAGTCGCCGACTTAATATGTTTCACAAATAAACGTTCATCTATCAATTTGACAGAATACATGCAACCTCCAACCTAACTTTTGTTTGTTTGCCCTCTGTCGTTGCTAAAGCATTATTGTGGCTTTAAATTCGTATTTTAGTAACAAAAATGAGTGATAGTGAAAGTGTTGAACGGAAGAAGAGGAAAGGTAAGCTACACACTGATAAGTATAAAGTCAATAGAAATAAAAATGCAATACTTTCTGGAGCAGAGCATGTTAATTAAAAAGGCAATATAGTACGTGCAAGAAAAACCGATAAACCATGCAGGTAAATAGTTGTAACTAATATACATATGCAAGTTATATTAAATTGGGTTATATTTTAGCTGCAAGATGAAATGCTGGAATAAAATTACAGAAGAACAGCGTCAGGACGTTTTGAAGAAAATATATACCTTCAAGACCAAAAACGAAAAAGATATTTACCTACAGAGTCTAATCGAGGCCATACATATAAAAATCGAAGACCAAGAAAATTATAGAACAAGGGAAAAAGATCATTTAAAGAGAGAACCAGCCGTTGAAAAATTATACATGTATAGTAACACTGTGCAAACAAAGCAAAAATCATTAAATAATACGTTTTCTCTTGGAATTGATAAATATGGGCCGATTTAAAAAAAAATTCTATAGATTGCCTTTAGGAGGTCATTTATTCCTCCCAAATGATAGCGACTTTGGTCTAGTTAAGCGTGTATTACATCGAACAGATCGCTATAACACTGTCTAAGAAGTCATGGAAATAATACTACGTCCTGGAAAGAAACGTACGTTTTTAGTAAAGCTAGTTGATACTACAGACATTCCTGGTTTTTAAAAATGGTGGCCCACTCACTACAAAAAAATTACCAACTCTATTGAATGTATTGCTAACAAAGCACAAACGAAAGAACTTTTTAAAATTTCAGAATACAACAAATTTGTATTTTACTGAAAAACAAAAGGTACTCTTGCTGTTAGTAATTTTATTGGTAGCGCTATATGGAGTCTTCTTCTTCTTCTCATTGCGCCGTCTCCTTTCGAAGGTTGGCGATCCAAATGGCAATTGTAGTTTTGGAAACTGCTACGCAAAAGATCTCTGCAGATGAGCGGTCGAACCATCTCCTTAGGTCTTTCAGCCACGAGTTCTGGCGTTTTCCTACTGATCTTTTGCTCTGTACTTTTCCTTTCAGTATAACTTGAAGTAATTCATATCTTTCGTCTCTCAACACATGACCCAAGTATTGCATTTTCCTCTCTTTGATTATTCTTAGTAATTCTTTTTGTTTACACATGCGACGAAGCACCTCAACATTAGTAACTCTTTGTACCCATGGAATCCTCAACATTCGTATGTATATATACATCTTAAAGGCATCTATTCTTTTTTCTATTTCAGAGTCCATTGTCTAACTTTCACAGCCATACAGTAAGACAGAAAAAACGTAACATCTAATCATTCGGATTCTAAGCTGTAGATTAAGGTCTGATCTTGTAAAAAATGTTTTCATGCTCATGAATGTTTTCCTTGCTTGTTGGATTCTTGATAGGATTTCTTTTTTTTTTTGATTACACTGACTATTGATATTTGTTCCCAAATATTTTATGGAATTTATCTGTTCTATTATTTGACCCTTGGCATACACCTGTACGTTTATTGTTGTCTTTGAAAATACTAAAGTTTTAGTTTTGGAAATGTTTAGATGTAAACCGAACATTTCGCTGTGGTGAACTACCGCATTTATTATATTTTGTAGTTCTTGGGCGTTGCTTGCTATTAAGACGGTATCATCAGCATATCTGATGTTGTCTATGCTGATTCCGTTAATCTTAATTCCGCCTTGGACCTCGTCTAATGCTTCTCTGAATATAGACTCTGAACACAAATTAAAGAATAGCGGTGATAAGACGCAACACTGTCTCACTCCTCGTCGGATTTGTATGTCTTTGGATGTTGTGTGCTCTATTTCAATTGTTGCCGTTTGGTGCCAGTATAGTTCTGAGATAATTCGCAAGTCTTGTTCGTCAACTCCAGTTGTTCTCAGAATTTCGATCATCTTTTGATGGTTAACGCAGTCAAATGCTTTTCGATAGTTAATAAAACATGCATATACATCTACATTCATGTCTCTGCATCGTTGCGTTAACACATTTAAAGCAAAAAAAAAGAAAAAAGAGCCTCTCGTGTTCCCAATCCATTTCGAAATCCGAATTGAGTGTCACTATATGGAGTAGGTTTACTTTAAAAAAGCCAGGGCAGTATGATGTTCAACTATCTACTATTCGAGCTTATCAATTGAAGTATCCCATTTTGAAAGAGAAGATAGGTGATTTAAAGAAGACACTTCAGTACTTACCAGAAGAGCACAAGCAATTTTATAATACTTTACAAGACTGGCCAATTCGGAAATAGGGAATAGTTGCTTACATCATCACATGTAATTTATGTTGATAAAAGCACATATAATGTTTTTTGGCAATAGTTTCTTGATAGTTTAAACTATATAATTAGATTTAAACCCTATTGTCAGTATTTTATATATTTAAAATAATTTATGACATCTAATCTCCTGGAAACGGTTTTTTGTTTCTCCTATAAAATTTAAGTTTTATGACTTACTATGGTACATAAATACCTGGTTCAAATATAAACATATTTCACAATATAATTAACAGGGTTGTGTCCCTGTGTGCTATTTATAGTCAATAGACAAAATTTAAATAAAATTTTCTTTAAACATGAAATAATGACGGTTTGCAGATATTAATTTTGGTCAGTTTAACCGACATATATTTAAAAAATACATTTAATATTTTTTCTGGTCCTAGGTCCTAGTACAGTCTTAACAATTTTAATTAATTTAAAGGCTGCATATACGAAATTAATGCCATTATAGGTAATGCCAAGTATATATACCGGTAAGTTAAAATATACCGGTTACGGCATTTATTTCTTTTTTTTTTATTTAATTTAACGTGCTTTTCACAGCTTCGGCCATTAGCACGAGGCACCGTGGATACAATTATATATAAGGTACAATTACATATTATAATATGCTATAGTTATATATTATTTAGTAAGTTTTCTAGCTTCAGGAACTGGATAGCTGTGATGAATTGGTTCTGGATCAATAATATATCTGTGATGTCGCCCTTCATGTCCACTTCTTGGCGTCGTTTATTGTAATGAGGGCAGTCCGCAAGGATGTGTAGAACGCTTAGTGGAGATTGGCAATACTGACAGATTGGCTTAGGTGTAAAATTCATTAGGTGACCATGTGTAAATCTGGTGTGACCGATACGCAATCTTCTAGCAACAACCATCTCATTTCTAGTTATACCAGGGATAACGAACCGCTCAATCGTCTGATCTATTTGGTCTAAAAATTTAGTGGATTGTTTCCAATGATTCTGCCAGTAATTTCGTACGAGTTTCTTTATACTAGTTTTTAGGTCACTGGCAATTTGTATATTATGTGGTGTACAATTGGATACAGCAGCTTCTTTGGCAAAGCGATCGGCGTTGTCGTTACCCATAATACCGATGTGGGAGGGAATCCATATGATAGTGATATGGATGTCGTGGATGATAAGATTTTGGTAAGTGTCATGGATTTTTTCTACAAGAGGGTGATTAGTAAATAGATTATTGATGGACTGGATAGAGGCAAGGGAGTCTGTACAGATGGCAATATGTTGATTGGGTGCTGTACAGAGTTTGAAGGCTTGGTAAATAGCATACAGTTCACCAGTGTGAACGCTGCATGTGGCAGGTATTTGACATGAACCAACGACTGTTTCCGTAGTGGTAACCGCACAACCAACCCCCGTTTTGCTCTTTGATGCATCAGTGTAGAGTACCCAATCGAATTTATTAAAATTAAGAATTTCTAGTAAGGATTTCCTAATCAAATCCTGGTTGGTTTCTGCCTGACTAAACTTTGTAAGTGACACATTAAATTTCGGTAAAGTTTTGGTCCAAGGAGAATTCTGCGGGATAGGGAGAGGGTTAGTTAGAGAGGGATAAATTTATATGTGGTATTAAAGTTGGAAGTAGGAGGGCGATAGTGTGTATGCGTGGAGCAGGAGGGTGAGTACTAGTATAGTTGGGTAATGTCAACAGTGTGTGTACTGGATTAGAAAGGTTAGCTGAAGTAGAGGCAGCATAAGAAAGGAGGAGATATTGGCACCTAAGCCAAAGAGGGGGTTCGTTGGCTTCGCGGTAGAGGCTCTTAGTTGGACTGCTACAAAAAACTCCTAAACAGAGGCGGATAGCAGTATTATGCACTGAATTAGGGGTTTGTAAGGATGTTTTGGATGCTGACATATATATAAAGCTGCCGTAATCGAGTTTAGAGCGAATAAGAGACCTATATACTTTTAATAGTGTACATTCGCTAGCGACCCATTGCTAGTGAAAAAGTGTTTTGATAATATTTAAACGTTTTAGGCACTCTGCTCTAGTTTCCTGAATATGTTGTTTCCAAGAAAGTCGGGACTCGAATATTAGTCCTAGAATTTTGCGGTGATCGACGATTGGGAGAAGGTGGTTATTCACTAGGATTTTAGGGGCAGTGGAGAGTGCTTTTCTGGTGAATTTAATGAGTTGTGATTTTGTAGATGAGAGGGACAGGCCAATGGCAGTCAATCTATTTTGTAATAAGTCCACTAATGTTTGGAGAAGTTTGCAAGAAGTAGTGGTCGCAACACCATGGCAATAAATTACAAGATCATCAGCATATGTAGTAAATTTGACTGGGGAGGGAAGACTGTGGCATATATGGTTAATTGATAAATTAAACAATGTGGGGCTTAATACAGAGCCCTGAGGGACTTCGTCTTGTTGGATGTGGGGTGATGATAGGCAACCATTTACAGAGACTCTGAAGGATATAGAGCTAAGAAAGTGCTTGATAAATTTAAAAATATTACCATTAAGGCCGTATAATAATAGTTTATCGAGAATAATCTGTCTAGGTATTTTATCGAAGGCAGCTTCAATATCAAAAATGCAGGCAATTGCAAGGAGCAATGAAGGAGGACGAGGTTATCGCTTGTGCAACGTTGTCGGCGAAAAAAAGATTGTTCTTTAGATAAAATTTGGTGTTTGTCAATAAACCATAAAAGACGTCTGTTTATCATCTTTTTCATTAATTTGCACATAGTGCAAGTGAAAGAAATCGGTCTATGGGACTGAGGAAAGATTGGTGGTTGGCCATGTTTTAGGATAGGTATAATTACGGATGTGTTCCATTGAGTAGGAAATATTTGAGAAGACCAGATAGAGTTATATATGTCTAACACGAAAGTGAGAAAGCGGTTGGGTAGGTTTTTGATTGAATGAATGATTGCTAAGTTTTTGGTACCCTGCATTGGAACCTCTAAAGCTTTAAGTATAGCGTAGAGTTCTGCTGTGAATACACTGGTCATCTTGGGTAGTCTATACATTGCTAGTCTGTTATTTGTGAAGGTAACAGCACATCCGACACTTTCTTTATCACATATGCGTCTTTAGATGCATATGTGAATATAATGTTATCAAACTTGCCTCTATTAATTATGTCGTTAAAAGTTTGTTTCATGAGTATCGTGGAGGTTTCTATTTTCTTATATCTGCACAAATTTACGTTAAAGTCAGGTAATATTTTTAGCCAAGGTGGAGTATTGGGCTGAATAATGGGGATGGTAAGATTTAGGTCAATATTTTCTAAGAGTGGCAATAGAAACTGTAGTGATGAATTGGCAGTAGCTCTACTGTGTGCTCCTGTTAATTGAAAATTTTTAATAAGTTGGAAAGATATATTATTTGGGTTTGCAGAAACCTTAGCAAAATAGGAGTTTAGTAGACGTTGTCTTCTAATATTTAGAGGGGGTTTACACGATTCGACATATATGCTTTCTGTAGGGCTAGATCTGAACGCTCCAAGGCATATTCTCAATGAAATGTTTTGAATTTTATCTAGTGATTTTAAATAACTTTTAGGGGCAGATATTTATAATATTGATCCGTAGTCTAACTTAGATCTTATTAGGGCTCTGTATAAACTTAATAGGACTTCTTCTTTGGCTCCCCATTGTCGATTGGCTAGTGATTTTAAGAGATTTATATTTTTTGAAGCACTGGCTTTAGTTTTTTCTATATGTCTCTTCCATGTTAATTTTTTGTCGAAAATTACCCCTAAAAATTTGTGATTTTCAACTAATTGTAGTGGATGCTCTTTTAATTTTATGAGTGGAAGAGTTTGTTTATATTTTTTGCTAAAGTTAATCACTTTAGACTTTGTAGGCGAGAAGCTGAAACCAATTTTGTTAGACCAGTGAGAGATGTTATCAATAGTATTTTGCAAAAGAGTGCTAGTGGAGCTTGTTACTTTACCCGAACAGTAAATAACTAGATCATCCGCATAGATATTATGTTTGACAGGAGGTTGTACTAAGGAACTAAGGTCGTTAAGAAGCAGTAAAAATAAGGTTGTGCTGAGGACTGATCCTTGAGGTACTCCTGTCTCCAGGATATATGAGGGAGACATTTTACCATTAGCAGAGACTTTGAAACTTCTGTTAGTTAAAAAATTCTCAACAAATAGATATATGTTTCCAGATAAATTAGACTCTTTAAGTTTTTCTAGAATTGCCGGCCTTGATGCTGTGTCAAAAGCACTTTTTATATCGAGTGAGACAGTTATAAGGTTGTTTTTATTAGAGAACGCTTCTATGATATCAGATTGAAGAGTGATAAGATTATCCATCGTGCAACGATTTGGACGAAATCCTAATTAAGCGTTATTGATAATATTATGTTTTTCAAGATACCAAAGTAAGCGTTTGTTGACAATTTTTTTCAGGAGTTTGCAAAGTGTGCACGTTAATGAGATGGGTCTAAATGACATAGTTGTATTGGCAGAACTCTCATTTTTCTTGAGTGGAATTGTTATGGCTTGTCGCCAAAGTGTTGGAAATTGGTTACCTAGCCATATGTTGTTGTAGAATTCTAGTTACTTTATTAGGGTATCTTCATATAGATGTTTTAGGAATATCGATGGAATGTCATCCGGCCCTGCAGCACTGTCCTTTAGGGAGTTAACAGCTTCGACTAATTCATCGATTTTTAGTGGGAGATTGACAGGATGATCATTGGAATTTGGATTCTTATGTACAACACATTTATTTTTTATGTTTGTTGGTCCAGTACAGTTGTTATCAAGTTTAGTTTTATTTAAATAGTATTTGGCAAGTGTGTTTACAATCTGCTGGTCATCAGTTATGACATTGTTATCTTCTATAACGGCTGGAATTTTGTATGTTGTATATCTACCTTTCATCTGTTTTATTTTAATCCATATTTGACTAGAAGGTGTGTCGGAAGTTATGCTACTGATGTATTTGTTCCATGAGTTTTTTTTGCTTTCTTTAACAATTCGCTTAGATTTGGCTCTTAGTTTTCTAAGATTTATTAGGTCTGCTTAGTTTCTAGTTTTACGATATCGGTTTAATGCTTTTTAACAATCTTTTACAGCTAGTTTATATGAATCATTCCACCACGGAACATATTTTTTGGAGGGATCAAAGTGGTATGTACCGATGCATTTTTCAGCGGAAGTTATAATACAATTAATCAACATGTTAAGATTTTCATCAGCAGAATTCATAAAGGAGATTTTATTTGTTTGTTCCTTGACAATTAAGGTAAATAGATCCCAGTCTCAGACTTTGCAAATTACGATTTTATTTGAACATCAAGCAGTAACGGCAAAGAGTTGTTGTTAAGTGGAATTCTTGGTGGAATATATCTGTAGAAATAAATATAGAGCTCCCACCACTAGCTCGTGCGTGTGATGTTCGTATAAAGTGGTAGCCAACGTAATTTTGAAGGTATGGATTATGGTTTTTAGAGAAATTGGTTTCTTGCAAACAAATGAAATCGAGTAAAGTATCAGCAACAAGCAGTTGTTCTAGATGGGGGTAAAACACATCACAATTCCACTGGATTAAATTGAATGACAAGAATATTAGAAGGGGGGATTTTTTAGTGCTGCGACCTTTGGGATCGATCGGAAAGGCACTCATCGTCAGTTAGTTCGCTTGACAACTTTCTACAACTGGTATCTGAGTAATATGTATCCTCACACTTTATTTAATAACCTCAGGTACTTTGTTTTCGCCACGGTTTTCGTGACGACCTCATTGATCGACTAGTGAAACACTATTAGTTACTTACACATGAATTTTTTTATAAATAGTGTTCCTACTTATCTATAATTGCTAAAATATCGAAAAACATTTTCTTACATACCTGAATTTTATCACCGTTTATCGTAAATGAATATTCATATCACCAGCGGCACATTGAAGTTGCAAATATTGCTTGTTTTCTAGGTAGTCTTTTAACACAGTTATTTACAAACTGTACTTAATGATCATGATTCCCAAGAGCACAAAATTGTGAAAAACTCTTGGTTCTAATTTCTAAAAATAACTTTTGAATCCATTATTTGGAACAGTTTTTGTACACTCTGGTTTCATTTAACTTTCTCGGATTTGTTGACTTCGTTGATTTGTGAATGCAACTCCTAAATTTTTGCTTTTTATTCAAGTTTCATTTAGAATTGTTGGTATAGATTCTTTTCTTTTGGTTTATCCAAATAGCTACTTCTTACAACAAAACTATTTGTATACCTACCTGAGCACCACATAATAACAATGGAAACAGGAATTAACAATTCGTAGCAAAATGATGATATTGTGGTCGTCTATTACAAAGAAAAAAGTAAATAGCAATGGGTATTCTAAAAACTCATATCTTACCTCCAGAACTGAAAGGTTCATATTCAGACAAATCAACCGAGAAAGGCTCTCTTTGACTACTATACTCTACATCACTACCATTCGGATCGAGATATTTGCTACAATGAGGCCGTAAGTTTCTTAAATAGGATTAAATCATTGCCATGTTGAATAAGTCTTTCATGGGATAATACATATAATGTATTTTCATATAAAGGATATTCTGTGACATTAAAATATTTTGCAACAATATCCAAGTTTTCCATCTCGCCAGAAAATAAATTTTGTTCCATATCTATAATAATATATAATATACTTATTTTGACTTACAAAAGTATGGATGTGATTATTACGTACCACGTTCAGCATCTCGATATTAAAACACTTTTATAGTCTTCTTGTTCTTCTTCGCGCTACTAGGATTACTTCTGTTTGTCTGCCTCTTATTCTGTTTCAGTCGTTGTTGACTGTACATTATCTTTCCACCTTTTTGGCGGCCTTCCAACGGGTCTTCTGCTATACGGCTTGTTGTTTTTACAGATGTTCGCTAATCTATCTGGTCCCATTCGGTTTACATGTTCGTTCCAGTTTTTTTTTTCTTATTTTTATCCACCTGTTAATATTTTGAATTTTGCATTGTTCGCGTATACTTCTGTTGGTTTGTCTGTCTGTTAATGATATGCCCGCTTGATTGATCTTAATACTTTCATTTCGATATTGTTGATTTGTTGCTTCGTCTTTCTTGTATCGGTCCTTGTCTCCGCTGCATATGTTAGGATTGGTCTTACTGTTGTCTTGTATACTTTCATTTTGCTTTCCATGGTCAGATATATGTTTCTCCATATGATTTCTCGGAGGCAACCATTTAATCTTGCCGCTTTTGATGCTTGCCTTGTGGTCTCTGTTCTTATATCCCTCTCACTAGTGATCTCTACTCCTAGGAAATTGAATACTTGTTCTACAATTTTGCCGTCTATTTCTAGTTTGGATCTACGCGGCTCTTTACTGATCACATTAATTAGTTTTTTTCTACTGATATTCTCATATTAAATTTGTTTGCTGTGATATTGAAGGTTTGAAGCTGCCTTTGTAGATTATCTTCGTTATCAGCGATTAGTACTGCATCATCGGCATAGCATAGTATCGTGATATTATGCGCTCCCATGTGGTATCCGTGTCGTTTTATTTCTTCGTGAATTATTTGATTAATCACCATATTGAATAACAATGGGCTGAGCGAGTCTCCTTGGCGGATTCCTCCTTTTAGTTCTATGCATTTTGTTTCCCCTGTTGGCATTATAACTCTGGTCTTGTTGTTCTTGTTAATTTCATTAATTGTCCTTATTATCTGATGGTCTATTTGTTCAGCTTGTAATAAATTTAAGATGTCAACTTGTATAGTCAAAAATATTAACTTAAAGTCCTAGCGGAGATCTAAGAGAATCATTAATATTTATTAACGATAAGTGTCTACCGTGTGAACTGTGATTCGATTAACTGTAAATGTTAAAACTACCTAATTTCTAAAGACATGGATTATTATCTACAAATTTTCCCCAGAGATATATAAAACTGATAAACATTTTAATCTTTTAATAGATTTCTGGAAGCTAATTTACCCAAACTTTAAGAATTACCGATATCAATATAAAATAATAAAGTAAAATCGACAAACAACATGAAGTAAAATTATAATGGGACCGAACAAGCAGCAACTCAAATAACATATTGGATTCCCCGGTAAACTATCATATAACAAGATTGACTTACGGGATACACCGTATGTTTGATTACTTTATAAATTAAACATATGTGCAACAAAACTATAACTCCTTTAAAAACCTTATTAATCTTCAAATTTATAGAAACTAAATATTTGACATAGGGAGCAAGTTTTACTGCCTTTTTCACTCTAAAATGACACATATATGTCCAAGTACAACTTTTTTCGACGGAGTATTAGCGAATCTATTGAGAATTAAACTATGCCGTTAATATTGACGTGTGTGCAATTTTTTACTGAATTCCCCTGTGTTAAAATCTGAAAATAGATCTAACTTGAGTTACAATCTTGTTTGATGGAGGTGTTGATGTATGTTTGTATATATTAACTTTTGACATACCTATATTTTATGATTTAGAAAACTCAGTGAAATTATTGAACCCTTTAGAGAAAACTTCGACTGCATTTAATAAACTACTATGAGTGCTTTTCTCTAGTCTGAGGGAGGTACATAGTACCTCCAAAATAATGTGCGTAATGTCTGAATAAATATAATGAGATACCAGACGTGTCATCTACGCTTAATTTATGACAACATTAACAGTTTTTTCCTGTACAGTATAAAACAATAACTCATCATAACTGCTACAAATCTTTACCTTGATTTCAACTCGTTAAGATGTATGATATGACTTAGGTGTGACAGCTCCCTTGCCATAACATTCCCGAGACACAGAAACATCTGACTTTCGCAAAACAAATAAGATCCAACACGATTTCGTTGTAGCATGGGCAGAACATTCATTAGTCTGGGAATTATATATTTTCGGGTCGGAATTCCGCGACTAACGATGTAATCTTACAGTTACAAGGCGTTTATATTTCCCAGACAAAATGCAGCCAATTTGTAGAAATTAAAACGCCTAAGCCGTCTGGATCTAACAGCTGGTTATTTTGCGTGGGTTTCAATACTACTATTACGTTTTACGTACTAAAACAAATATAAAATAGAACTCAATTAAGGATTTTCCAGGTGCAGTTATTTTAACTATAATGTTTGTCAAAGACGTTGAATCATTATAAAATTTATTAAAATCGACTCCCCAAAAGTACATAAATTGATTCTTTGCCAACAGAGTATTGTTATACAATTATTACTTACATATATATATATATATATATATATATATATAAATATATATATATATATATATATATATATATATATATAAATATATATATATATATATATATATATATATAAGAGTAAGAAAAAAGAAGTACTTGTGACTCGTTTGGAAAAAATATATAAATGTTTTGGATGGGTTGGAGTCAATACAAGGGGCTATTGGTTAACTATTTATTATCTCGAGCTTTCAATTGTGTTTACAATTATTATCAAGAGCTGCTAAAAAAGACAAAATATCTTACAAAGTTGAACTAGAAAGAAAAAAATTTTTTTTAACTCACCAAATAAAATTAGTTTGATAAATAAAATTGCTGCTAATTCATATGAAAAAGAATTATTACAAAAATGTAATAATCTAATAAATGCTTCTCTGAAATTTTAGTATAATTTTGAAAACATTTTCTTAACACAAAAACAATTGAATTTATAAATAAGTTAAAATACAATTACAAATAAGCCTCAATGTCATAAATGCCAACTTAAAATTTTTATTTTTGACAATTATATTGCCAAAAATAAAATTTTGTTTAAAAATTCTTTTTTGTTTAGTAACAAAAAAGAAGAAGATTTATCCACCATTGATAGATGTCTGAAAAAATGTAACAGATATATTATGGAAAATTAAATTAAAATGTGACATTTTACAAGTTTTATACATAAATTATAAAGAAATATAATTATAAATTTTGCTTAGATTTTGAATTTCTGATCTTTTGTTTAAATTATTATCACTTTTGCTAATACAAACCATTTCCAAAAAAGTCCTTTTGAATTTATTACTTTCACTACATAAAATTTTAATGTTACCAAAATCCATAATATGGTCTTTATCGATTACATGCTCTGCCAAAGCACAAGATGGTTTTTTAATTCTGCAATCACTTTTGTGAGAAATAATGCGATTTTAAAGATTTCTTCCGGTCTCACCAACATATTCAGCCTCACACTAAGTACAACTAATGCTGTATACTAAATTCGTTTTTTCAAATTTGTCTATAGGATATTTAGTTTTAGAATATAAAGATGAAATAGGTTTGATGTTCTTTGTTGCTATTTTTATATTGTCAATAACCTTTAGTGTTTGTATTAATTTAGGTGTTAATGATGGTATAAAAGGTAGTGAATGATAATAGAAAAACATTGTATCTAACAATCAGAACACCTGTAATATACAGCATTATTTGTACTCAGTGTGAAGCTGAATATGTTGGTGAGACCGGAAGAAATCTTTCAAATCGAATTATTTCTCACAAAAGTGATTGCAGAATTAAAAAACCATCTTGTGCTTTGGCAGAGCATGTAATTGATAAAGACCATATCATGGATTTTGATAACATTAAAATTTTATGTTTATATTTTATCTTCTTCTTTTTTGTTACTAAACAAAAAAGAATTTTTAAACAAAATTTTATTTTTGGCAATATAATTGTCAAAAATAAAAATTTTAAGTTGGCATTTATGACATTGAGGCTTACTTATAATCGGTCGCTATTTTAACTTATTTATAAATTCAATTGTTTTTTTGTTAAGAAAATGTTTTCAAAATTATACTAAAATTTCAGAGAAGCATTTATTAGATTAGGACATTTTTGTAATAATTCTTTTTGAGATGTATTAGCAGCAATTTTATTTACCAAACTAATTTTATTTGGTGAGTTAAAAAAAATTTTTTCCTTTTTAGTTCAACTTTGTAAGATATTTTGTCTTTTTTAGCAGATAATAATTGTAAACACAATTGAAAGCTCGAGATAATAAATAGTTAACCAATAGCCCCTTTTATTAACTCCAACCCATCCAAAACATTTATATATATATATATATATATATATATATATATATATATATATATATATATATATATATATATATATATATATATATACATATATACACTACTGTCCAAAATTAACGCGCCACCTTAAATGTACCAATTTATTGAAGCTATTTTTCTTCTAATTATATTTTAATGATTTTTTCTCATATAGGTATATTTCTAGTAAATCAGCATATTAATGAATTCTAAAAAATATTAACGTTTTACCCATATACGAGGTGTAAAATTAATTTTTTTTTTCATCGTATTTTTCGACACGCTGTAGAATTTATTAGAATGAAACGCTACATCTTATTATTTTAAGATAGTTTTATCCTTTCTTAAGATTATCGTAAAAAATTATTTCAATGTCTCTATTATCAAAGATTATACAGAACTTTAAATGTAACAAGTTGTTATGAACATTTAAAGTAAATAAAACAATAAAACATAAACTTTATAGACATTTAATACAACTAAAGGCTAAGAAAACATAACCTAAACAATCTTTAACAATTCTTTCTCCCAAAACACTTTATAACTAGTATTTCCACCTCTACATCTAATTACTTCTTTACAGCGACGAGGCATACTTAAAATCAAGGCGCGTATTTTCTCTTGATCAATTGCATCCCAAACTTATCTCACCCTCACTTCTGTGTTGTTAAGAGAAACAGGTATTGGATCAATAATATCCTACAAATTCTCTATAAGATTTAGATCAGGGCTGCAGGGTGGCCAGTTCTTCCTTTGTATTCTAACATCGACCAAATAATCGCGGAGCACAGGTGCAACATGTGGTCGAGCATTATCATGCTTTAAAAAATTATTTCCTATGTTAGGAGCAAAAGACACTACATTGTTAGACAAAATGGCTCTAATGTACCTTTCATTTGTTAAGGAACCTCTTCGTAAAGCAACAAGTTCCGTTTGCACTGTAAGAGATAATCCTCCCCAATCCATTACAGATCCCTATGGAATAAAGTGATAGGTCGTATGTTACACTATGCGTAGCGTTCTTTTGGCCATCCAATAACTGTCACAGGTCTATCTGAGCTGTATAAATAATACTTCAATTCATCAGTGAACAGCACGTGCTCTGAGTCATCAACATTCCAGTCAAAGTACTCTCTGGCAAATTCTAATCTACTTCTATGATGATTTGTGTTTAAAACTGGTGCTCTGTGAAACCTAAATAAAGTTTAGGGGGTGGTATATGGAGAAGGAGATGATAAATTAGAGAAGAACTAGCAAAGAATTTATAATAAAAAGAATGGCTTAGCTCAAAAGAACACAGAGACACAAAACCACAAGCACGAATTCGGGCTAGCCTCACTACACTAGAATTTGGCTTTGAGATAAGGGGAAAAGAGATCTTTTTATCCAAAAGAATACAATATAATAATGCACCGGAAAATCTGGAACTATAAAAGGGGTAAGATAAGAGAATATACGGAGATGCCTAGGAAAATACTGAAATGGGCGCCAGCTAATTTCTGAAGGAAATTAACGAAAAAAATAAATGAAGTTATGAACAACAAGGAATAAAGTACTATTGATTTAATACCCTGTAGTAATGTTTAAAAACCGAAAAGACACTATTGACCTTGTTCTGCTATATTATAACTGTAAGCAGGAACTGAAATAAAAGCAAAAACTATTTGTAACAAATATATTTATAATATTAATAACTAACAAAACTCACCTATATCTATATATAGAAAATATAATTACAGTAGTGGGGCTACGGTATGCGAGGACCAAAAAGCGACGACAAAATGAAGGACCCCACTACTGGGCCAAACAAAAAGGTGTATTAGTAAATATATAATCTAAGTCCATGGGAGAAGCGAAATCTTAACACTAAGGTTAGTTACGAAAGTTAAATCCTAGATAGGTAAGGTAGGGAATATAAATACTAAAAAAAAACCGTGACGGTTATACAAAAGAAACTAACTTACCTAACAAATATACGACTAATATGTGTCGAAGCAGCTAAACACCAGATCTATGTGTAAGTGTTATGCTTACACATAGATGCTGGGAGATATCTAAAGTGATCAAGTGTGATGAGTATGGCCAACAGACTCGGAAAGATATATATATATATATATATATATATATATATATAATTTTTAAAAACCCCGATACATAAATTTCTTTCCTTCCCTTTTAAAACCCGCTATACAAAAATCATGAACCCCTTCCCTATCAATAAATCTAGTTTAATTAATTAATAACTATTTACCTAACTTTTTATAGCTGATACAAAAACTGTAATAAGTACTAACCTTGGTATATGCATATACAAAGTTGTAAATTACAATAAAAACCTTAACCCTGAGAAACTTGTTGTTAATGTCTGTCACAACACTACAGCTGTCCTGGTTGGGTCCCCTTAAGACTCTGACGGTCCTTGAGGCTCCGAAAAAAACGAATGACGAAGAACGCTGTGGTTCTGGAGACAATCGGTTCCTGGTTACCAATGGGTTAAAGTAGGTGTTTGATTAAATTACTTCTAATATTAAACGTTATCCTAATCGGGTGAAATCTACAAAAAATAACATTTGGAGAAACATCAAGGCACCCAAAGATGACTGTCAACACATACCCTTACATCGAATTACCACAATAAACAAACATTTTATTTTATCAGCTGACTGTCATCCTGTCTATTTATTGCGTCTGCGCATTTAAAGAATATCTAGTAAATTAGGCATGAAAGTTTTTATACCGAGTAGTTATACAAAAAAACAGAAAAAACTAATTAGGTGTCCGATAAATTTATGATCTAGGCTTAAGGCCACATGATACATATGAGAAAACTCGGATTTTACGCTTTTAATATTTCAAAAGACAATGAAAATATCAATAAAATGATAGGCCTATAAAACTAAATGATTTAATTGCTCACCTGGGTTTTAAATAATTATTTCAGTAGATTTGGAAGCCGGGTTTTAAATATTCATTTCTGCAGATTTGGAAGCCGGTTTTTTTCAATTAAGATTTTTATCATTTGTTCCAATTTCTCCCTTGATGTTCGGGAAAAACATTAAATCCAATCCCAGATTTTCTACCCGACTTTAAGACAAAAAAAAATGCCGGTTAAGGCTTGGAGAAATACACCTCTCTGTGTGAGTTGTTGGCCAAAACTGCCTTTAGCCGAGCATCTCTTGATCACTTTAGTTTGCGCATTGTCTCGTCTATTGCCCATAAACGTTTCATAAACGGGATTCTGAGGGGTTTTAGGATTTTAATAATAAATTATATTAATTAATTATATGTTAGCAGTTGTGACTGCTACATCCTCCCTCAACTCCAGAAAAAAAAGGAAAACTTTCCACTTACCAGAAGTTTCCTTTTTTTTATTGTCTAGGACAATCTAGCCTTAAAGACAAACCAGACGATGAATATGATGAAGCCGAAACGTTGTGGTGTCAACCACAAGGATTTTGAGCTTATCAGCCACACTGTTTACTCAGGAGATGGGATAAAAGTAATGACACTGACAGACGTACAGTAGACAGACAGCATGTGATCTATTTAATAATGCGTAATTTACCAAAAAAAAATTAAAATAATTTAATTTATTTAGACAAAGTATTAAGAAAAGTAAAAAAAAACATATAACCCAATCACTTAGGTACTTTCTAAATATAATTCAATAACCTTATAGCAATATCAATCTCAATACCAATAAATTCAATATAATTCAATTCAACCTTATATAGAGTAAATTAACCTTCAACAATACTTAAATTCTATATTTCCAAGTATTAGTAAAACTATAAATAAACTACACTACTGAGGTGTGTTAACAACCTCTAAAAGATACGACCAAGAACCATTCACAACACAAACTCAAACAAAGTCCTATCAAGTTTACCCAACGTTGGCACTAGAGCGAACAGATTCTATTAATCACTCAAGAGTTCAATGAGGGCTTAATTTATTAGGACTAGTTGAAACTATATTACTACAAACCCAAACATCTATATGATATGGTTCTGGATATCAGCAACATAATCGAAAATTCAAGGTAAAAGATAATTCAATACATCTACTTGCTTTAGCAGCGGTAGGGAAAACACACAATCGGTAAAGGCACTAGCAAGCCTAGATACTAGCAAGCCCACTATACTCATGGTATAGGGTATGTACAAAACTCACTTCTACCAGCTATACACTTGGTAGAAGGAAAGATAAAAGAGATCCTAACTGTAATACCCAAACTGTACTATTGACGTGGTCCAATTCTTTACTCACGACAAGAACAGTAAAGGACAGATTTTTAGGACTCCATAATCAAGATAAAGATAAGATATATATATATATATATATATATATATATATATATATATATATATATATATATATATATATATATATTCATAAGATATAGATAAGAAATAAACTTATCCAGGTAAAGGTAAAGATAACTAACTTAAGGTAAAGGTATGAGATAAACCAATTAAGGTAAAGGTACGAGATAAACTCAATTAAGGTAAAGATAAAGATACACTCAAGGTAAAGATAAACTCACATCTACCAATCCGTACGAATGGTAGGTAGACAGGTACAAACTCAAGATACTTAGACATGTTAAACTCAAATTCTTGAGAAGATAACAACATAGGAGATAACAAACCAAGTTAAACAGACTTACTTACTGCTGAATATCAGAACGATCCAATTCTAAATGACACATTCTAATTTCAACCTAAGAGACATTCAAGAAACAACTAATATGTATTGATATATTTCTGAGCCAAGTGAGGGCACACATCCAGGGTGATCAATCCTGAACCCACGCTAAAACACCGACACAGTAAGTGAATATGAATGCATAAGCTTTATGGCTATGGTCCACAAAACCATACAACACTATTAAAGAAAATATTTGGAATGTTTTCCGCATTATCCGTGTAAATATCTATTTAACTCAGAACTCAAGATGGGGAAATTCCCATATATCCATCCTGTACTCCTATGATATGCAGTTAGACTTTTAAGAGAAAACAAACAACAAAATTAAAAAGTCCATAAACTAAGATAATAACCAACATTAAGATAAGATAAAAAAAAAATAGAAGGCAAAATAGCACATCTTCTTGTTTTGCCAGGTAAACAAAATAGATAAACCGATCTTAAACAACCAAACTGGTACAGCATTGATAAGGGACCAGTTAATCTTCATTTGAAGATGAAGAATCCAAATTATCTGACAAGTTATGTGGACCTACTCTCTTGTCCTCCAGTAAGTCTTTGACATGAAACCTTCCTAGTTTCCTGCCAGTGGAAGTTTCCTGCAACTCATAAATTAAAGGAGAAATGACCTTAATAACTGTGCAAGGTATGTACTTCTGACATAACTTGGCCGATTGAAAGTTCACTTTATCAGATTTGACAAAGTTTCTTTTCAACACAGAATCTCCAATTCTGAAGGATAACTCTCGCTTTCTCAAGTCATAATGGCATTTATTTCTAGCATAAGATGCTTTCAAACGTTTGCGAACATCCACATAAATATCAGGAAGATGCTGAATATCTTCTAAACGGTGTAATTTATCTGATATAGTGGGAAAGTTATTGGCATTTTCTGAAATTGTACCAAAATAATCACCAGAAAGAGGAACATGACGACCAAACATCAAATAAGATGGAGGACATTTGGTTATTTCGTGGGAAGAAGTCCTGATAGCCTGTACTATAGAGTGGATATGAGTATCCCAAGCTCTTTGATCAGGAAAGGAATATGACCTTAAAGCAGTCACGATTGATTTATTAACTCTTTCGGTATGATTGACTTGTGGATGATAGTTCGCATTGTACCAGATCTTTTGGACATTATATTTAGACATGAGGTCGCGAAAAGCCTTAGCTGTGAACTGTGGTCCATTATCGCAAGACACGATCTGTGGAACACCATAAAATAAGAAAACCTCATTCTCAAGATACTTGATAATGGATGAAGTAGTTGCCTTAGACATAGTATGAATCAAAGGAAATTTTGTAAAATAATCAACAACTACTAAGGCATACTGAGAACCTTTATAAGACCTAGGATAAGGACCAATGAGATCTAAAGATATAAGTTGAAATGGAAAATCAATCCGTCGATAACTACCCATTAAACCTGGTTGAGGAAGATTTGTCGGTTTGCATGTAGCACAGATTTTGCATTTAGCGATATAGCTACGTACAGTTTGACGCATCTTCGGCCAGTAATAGAGTTCCGATATACGACGGAAAGTTTTGTAAAAACCAAAATGAGCTGCAGTAGGATGGTCATGAAAAGTGGCCAAAACCTCTGCTCTATTAGGAGTTGGAACGACTATCTTCCAATCCGACATTCCAGTAAGGGCATCCATGGAACTTAAGACATGTTTATACAAAACACCATGTTTAACTTTAAAATCAGGAAATTTACCTGGTACATTCTGTACATCATACAACATTTTTCAATACCAGTCATCTGGTTGCAAGGAAGATAAATCTAACAAATTAATATCGAACGTTCTAGAGAGTGCATCAGCGACTACTACACCTGCAGCTTTACGATGATTAATCTTATAATCATATTGTGCCAATCTTAAAATCCACCTAGCCAAACGAGGAGATGGGTTCTTCATATTCTGTAACCACACCAAACTACTATGGTCAGTTATGACCGTGAAAGAACGACCCTCAAGAAAATATCTGATATGTTCAATACCAGTAATTATAGCTAGCAACTCTTTTTCAGTTGTAGTATAATTTTTCTGTGCTTTATTTAATTTCTTGCTTGTATAAGCTATAGGGTGTTCTTCTCCATCTACCATTTGATAGAGTACACCTCCAGATGCAGTGTTAGAACAATCAGATAAAAAGGCTTAGTAAAATCTGGGGCTACCATAACAGGAGAATTTGTGAGAGCCTCCTTGATTTTAATGAAAGCTTCATTAGCCTCAGGAGTCCACACAATATTTTGTTCCTTTTTCCGATTTTGAAGTAAATCTGTGATAGGAGACAACAAGGTCGAATAAGACTTAACAAACTTCTTATAATAACCAACCATTCCTAACAATCGACGGACCTGAGTGGTATTTTTAGGCACAGGAAAATCCCGAATCGCTGACATCTTATCAGGATCAGTACGAAGACCCTGAGAATCTACAACATATCCTAAAAACTTAATAGAGTCACGACAAAAGCTGCTTTTATCCAAATTAATAGTCAAATTTGCGTCTTTTAAACGCTGAAACAACTGCTGCAATACAGAGATATGAGTTTCGAAATCAGGAGTAATGACAAGAATGTCATCAAGATAGTATTGACAAAATGGGTCTAAAGCAGGACCTATTACCAAATCCATTAATCGACTCATAGTCTGAGGAGCAGACACAAGACCAAAAGGCATTGTAGTGAACTGATACAATCCTTTGCCATTTACTGCAAAGGCAGTAAGCTTTTTACTCTCCTCGCTGAGAGGAATCTGTAAAAACGCCTTCTTTAAGTCGATAGATGAAATAAATTTTGCATTCTGTAATTTACTTAGGATGATATCTATACGAGGTATTGGATAAGCATCTCTGTTCATAGTTATACCGTTAAGTTTACGTCCGTCAAAACAGACACGAAAAGTCCCATCTTTCTTTTTTGTCAGCCACAGAGGGCTACAAAAAGAAGAAGTACTGGGCTCAATAATACCTAACTTAAGCATTTCATCTACCTCCTTTACTAGACTTTCATGCCAGGCTTGAGGCAAAGGATATTGATATTGCCTGAAGGGCTTAGACGAACCAACATCAATGTGATGTTCGATGAGATGAGTTCGACCTAACTGATTTTTCGATGAGATAGAAGAGAATGATGTGATGACACTATTTAACTGCTCTAATTCCTGAGCATTAAGTCGACTCATATCTTTAACAGCATTGACACAAGAGATATTAAAAGAAGACACAGATAAGGAAAATTCAGTCAAATTTAATTCACTATTAAAAGTTTTCAGAAAATCCATACCTAGGATGACTGAATTCTTAACTGAAGGAATAACAAAGAATGTAATCATTCTTTTACAAAAACTAACAGAAATCTCAGTAGTGAATTGACCTAAAATTGGTTGAACTTGACCATCAGCTGTAGTCACTTGCAAACTTTGATCTATTCCTATATTTACACTTGAATTCTGGAGAAATTCCAGACCTAGAGAACCTAAAATAGAGATATTAGAACCTGTGTCCAGTAAAGCTAAACAAGAATGTCCTAAGATAGATATTTCAAGATATGGACGATTATCCTTGTTTTTTCGAACTAACAATGAGTTTATATCTAAATCAACAAACGAAGACAAGAGATTACTTGAAGAAACTACAGAAGAATCACGGTGTTCATGCTCAACTAACATTGTCCTCTCTTCGGTTGGTATTTGCCGTTCTGTGGTCTTTTGTCTTTCGGTAGAGCGTGAGATGTTTGGCTTGTGGAAGCTTGGGCATCCAGACTCGAGAAACTGGTTCCTTGGTTTTGAGGAGTTTGGACAGTGTTTGTATTCCCTGTATTTTGACGAGGAGTAGGAGCCAGGGCCAACCCACCCCTTCTGTCGTTTCCCGAACAGAATTCACACTCAAATTTACGGACACCTTGACGTCCACAACCATAACAGAACCGAATTCTAGGCTCAGGACATTCGTAATACCCATGTCCTGGCTGACAACAATTCCAACAGGTAAGCTTCGAATTAAAAGAAGAGACATTACCAGACCGAGAATAGTTAGGCCTACCAGAATAGGATGAGTCATTATTTCTGAAATTTCTACTATTACTAGACCGTGAATAATTGGGTCTATCAGAATAAGATGAGTCATTATTTCTGAAATTCTGATGAATAGGGACTCTAGACACGTTGTCAGAAGACCATGACAAAACTTCCTCTAATTTCTTACACTTTTCCGTTAAGTCAGAAATTGAAGAAATATCTGTAAGTGCCAGACTAGAATGATACGATGGCCACAATTTTTTTCTAATGATCCTTATGATATGTGACTCAGACAAAGGAGTCTCCAACCGTTTACACAAACTAACAATCTCATTTACAAATATAGTTACCTTCTCCTGCGGAGCTTGTTTTCGAGACTTAATTTCATCAAGAAGATTGTCCTCATAGTTATATGGAAGAAAATCTGACCTAAGTTTGGCAACTAACTCTTGCCATGAAGCAAAACTACCTCGGTTATTGAGAAACCAAGTGAAGGCTGAATCCTTAAATAAATCGGCAGCAGAAGAGTAACACTCTTCCTCGCTGTTACCACGCGCTATACGCAGACATTCTACCTTCTCTAAGAAACTAACAACATTTTCAGTATCTTGACCTGAAAAATGGACACCCCATTTATGAATAGGAGCAGACTTAACAAAGGGAAATGAATTTACTGAAACACTAGCATTATGAGGAGTAGAATGTGCCTGTGGAATCACTTTACAATCAAGTTCACCTTCCAGAATCAGAACCCTGAAATTAAGAGACCTCTTCACTTCCTCCTCTTCCTCTGTTGTAGCTTCTAACAGATGGACTCTAGCTGCAACATGACCTAAGCGAGAAGTATAGCGAGCATAGGCAGTATCACTAGGAGAACCAACAAAAGAACTAATTTTGACCACCAGATCTGCAAGAGCAACCTCTATTTCCGCAATCTCGTCCTTAAAATTAAGATGGGAAGCAGACAGAATAGCATAACTCCGATTTGCTGCAGCTTGCTTTAATGCACCACGCAACACTACCCTTTTCCTTTCCACTGTTGTCAAAGGTGGATTGTTTAAGTGACGGACTTTCAACTCGTACTCTAATTCTGGACCTAACAGATGCTCTACCTTGAAAGCAGACATTTTATACAACTGGGAAATATACCAGAAAATATATGAGGGAAACTATGATAAAATAGGTAAAGTCTAATTTACTCTATGTTTCCAGGTTATTATTATAATTGAATTATTTTACCAGTAATGTTTGCTTGTTTATCCAGTCGTGAACTCAGATGCAAGGTACGGCTACAATCCCTGAGAAACCTAGAAATTTCAAAAAATTTTACTTCCAGACAGTGGTGAATTACTTTGGTGCTACTCCGGACTTTTATAGTGTTAAGATAGTTAAATTTAAAATATTTAAATAATTTTCCCTTTTTAATATATACTTATGTTATTTATTATTAATCCAATATGGATATTTAGTTAATAAAAAAAAATAAAGCAATTTATTCAGTCTACCCACAATATAGCAAAACAAGGGTACTACGGGTATATTTAATAGATAATGTAGATAAACTAAATATTGAAATACAAAAACCAATGTTGCAGTTAGGAAACCAAGAGTTAAAGAACACGGCTGAAAATTAAAATACAACACCAAAGGTACACAACCAGAAATTAAAGTGGGAGAAAAACAACCAAAGATATAAAGCCAAAAGTACGTGCAAAAAAAAGAAGCCCCACGTTTGGGTCTAGCCAATTGAAACCGTATACGTTGCCCCACGCAACATATATCGCATACCGTAGCCCCACGTTGGGCGCCAATTGAAACCTAAATAAAGTTTAGGGGGTGGTATATGGAGAAGGAGATGATAAATTAGAGAAGAACTAGCAAAGAAGTTATAATAAAAAGAATGGCTTAGCTCAAAAGAACACAGAGACACAAAACCTCAAGCACGAATTCGGGCTAGCCTCACTACACTAGAATTTGGCTTTGAGATAAGGGGAAAAGAGATCTTTTTATCCAAAAGAATACAATATAATATTGCACCGGAAAATCTGGAACTATAAAAGGGGTAAGATAAGAGAATATACGGAGATGCCTAGGAAAATACTGAAATGGGCGCCAGCTAATTTCTGAAGGAAATTAACGAAAAAAATAAATGAAGTTATGAACAACAAGGAATAAAGTACTATTGATTTAATACCCTGTAGTAATGTTTAAAAACCGAAAAGACACTATTGACCTTGTTCTGCTATATTATAACTGTAAGCAGGAACTGAAATAAAAGCAAAAACTACTTGTAACAAATATATTTATAATATTAACAACTAACAAAACTCACCTATATCTATATATAGAAAATATAATTACAGTAGTGGGGCTACGGTATGCGAGGACCAAAAAACCACGACAAAATGAAGGACCCCACTACTGGGCCAAACAAAAAGGTGTATTAGTAAATATATAATCTAAGTCCATGGGAGAAGCGAAATCTTAACACTAAGGTTAGTTACGAAAGTTAAATCCTTGATAGGTAAGGTAGGGAATATAAATACTAAAAAAAAACGTGACGGTTATACAAAAGAAACTACCTTACCTAACAAATATACGACTAATATGTGTCGAAGCAGCTAAACACCAGATCTATGTGTAAGTGTTATGCTTACACATAGATGCTGGGAGATATCTAAAGTGATCAAGTGTGATGAGTATGGCCAACAGACTCGGAAAGATATATATATATATATATATATATATATATATATATATATATATATATATATATATATATATAATTTTTAAAAACCCTGATACATAA
This sequence comes from Diabrotica undecimpunctata, assembly GCF_040954645.1. Classification (NCBI taxonomy): domain Eukaryota; kingdom Metazoa; phylum Arthropoda; class Insecta; order Coleoptera; family Chrysomelidae; genus Diabrotica; species Diabrotica undecimpunctata. The sequence goes on from NC_092807.1 coordinate 83,131,966, forward strand.
ATTACCGATATATACCGATATTAAGTTTATTATTTCTCAAATCAATAATGTCACTGCTTTTCTTGATAATCACCTTCCTGACAATTTGTTGGACACTTTTGAGTCATCTTTACATAAGAAATTTAATTTTGTATATCATAAATCCATGACACACCTTGGTAAGAAACTTAATAACTTAGACGCCCCCCAATTTTAAAAAATTCCATTTAATCCCAAGTGGATTAAAAATTTATCCAATACTGAGCTTCCTTAGGACATTCTCAAGTTGTTATCTTTGGGCCCTAAATTTGGCTTACAGCCATCTTTCAGAGATAACTCTGTTAGTAGAATCTTAGCAGATGTTGAAAATATGTTGTCACATGCTGACAATACTGACCTTCTATCTCTTAGGTCCCTTTCCCACAATATTCTGTTCAATTTCTCTAATCGCCCTAGACAACCCATATTGGAGTTAGATAAGATTTACAGGGAGACGGTATCGTTTTTAAAAACCCACCCTAATCTTCTCGTTCTTACTAGTGATAAAGGGAATGCCACTGTCCTCATGGACAGAGATCATTATCTCAGTCTGAGTCAATCGTTGTTAGATGATGATAGATACTATCAACCTCTCTCTACCAATCCTTGCTCTAAAGTCACTAATAAAATAAATAAATTCATTACTCATTTAAAAAATTTAATGATCATAGATCAACCACTTGCAAAATTTTTACATAATTATGATGGATATGCTCCCAGATTTTATTGTCTACCGAAAATACATAAGCCCACATTGAGCATGAGGCCGATTGTTTCCTCCATTAATTCACCTTATATTATTATTTCAAAATTTTTAACTGATATACTATCAAAATCTTATAATTATAATAACAACTTTAATATTGTTGATTCTTTCACTTTAGTGAATTTATTAAAAACTTTGAACTTCCACAGGGTTACATTTTAGTGAGTTTTGATGTGGTATCTCTTTTCACTAATTTACCTTTTTCTAGTGTCACGACTTTCTTAAGAAATCATTGGAATTCTATCGAACCTAACTGTCCTGTTCCCTGGGATGTATTTGCAGAACTGTTGCAATTAGTATTTGACACTAATTTTTTGGTCTTTGATGACAAATATTATCTTCAGATTTTTGGGACACCTATGGGTTCCTGAATCTCTCCCATCTTAGTTAATTTTGTACTGGATGATTTAGTATCTGACCGTTTGGGTCTTTTAGATTTCCAAATCCCTTTTATTAAGCGGTATGTTGATGACTTATTATTAGCCTTACCCCCAGACAAGATTCATGCCACCTTGTCTTTGTTCAACGAGTTTGATCCTCACTTACAGTTCACTGCTGAACTTGAGGACCCTACCACTAATAGTATTCCCTTCTTAGACATGCGTGTCATTAGAATGGGAAATAACACCTTAACCACAAGTTGGTATAGGAAACCAATGGCCTCTAATAGGTTTCTCAACTACCATTCTTGTCATCCCTACAAATATAAATTAAACCTAGTTAAAGCTTTGAGCTGTAGGCTAAATAGACTGACACATCCGGTTAATCGAAGGGAATCCCTCCAATTACTCAAAAATATTCTAATTGAGAATTCATATCCTTCATCCCTCATTAATAAATATCTTTATGCACAGAGTTATGGTTCCTCTTTAAATGACATGCTCAATGGTGACCAACTTAAAATAATATCAAATAATTCAATTAATAATACTGTTCTGCCTAATACTGTACTTGGGACTCCAACCACCCATTACTCATCTCTACCTTATTTTCCTCAAGTTACTGAAAAACTTATTAAACTGTACAAACAGAAAAATGTACCGGTTAAAATTGCAGTTAAAAATGCTAAGACTGTCAAGAATTTGTTTTCTAAAACTAAAACACCCTTGTCCCTTCTGGAACAAGTAAATGTATGTTTCCCAAGTTTTTAACCTCAAAAGAATGTTGGTGCTTTTTTTCCACTCTGATTTCCTCATTTATTAAAGTTTCGTGTTCTTTTAACATCAGACTCACCTCATTTTCTTTTTCTTCTCCACATATCAATTTTCTTTCTTTTTCCTCAGATTCTTGGCACATATTTATCGCACATTTTTCCTCCTCTTTTTTATCAATCTCTTCCTTAAATGCCACTGTTTCAATCATATCCTTTTCATTTTCCTTTGTTGACACTATTTCTTTTTCTTCTTCGGGGCTTATCCCTTCTTTTGAGGAATCTCCGGTAGTGACTTCCTTTATCCTTTTCTTAAGTTTTCTTCCTTTTCTTCTTTGTCCTCGCTTCGTTGCCAAATTCATTTCCACTGTTTGTTCTTTTTCCGAATTATCAATTTTCTTTTTCCCATGTTCATTTTCCTGACTGTCCTGTTCTTCTTCTTTTTCCTCTGTGATTTTCATCGTGTTATTTTTGAAATCTATCACCACATGTTTTTCTGCCAATTCATCCACTCCTACGATCATATTATGCGACATGTTTGGCACCACAACACATTGTAGTGCATACATTTTCTTATCCAATCGTACTTTCACTCGTATTCCCTCATTTATCGTTGCCATTGTCCGTTTATTTGCACCCACCAAATTTACCCGTGGTATTTTGTAGATCAAATTCGTTAAATTAACTTCCTCTATTAGTTTTCTGTTGATCAGTGTCATTTCCGATCCAGTATCAATCATAATTTTAATCGGTGTCTCGTTGATAAAACCATCTACAAATTTCAGATTTGCTCCACTTATTTTGTCCTTATTTTCTGCCAATTTAATAAATTCCTTCGGGTGACAAAAACTTCCTGTTTGTTTCTTTGTCTTTAGTGAGCGCCTTCGTGAAAGGACTCTTGCTGTTCTTGTTCGCTTCTACTTCTGTCGCTTTGTCTCTCATCCTCATATTCCTCTATGTGTGTGTTGTTGACCGCTCTTCTATTTTCTCTTGGTCTCTCGGACCCGTATCGGTTTCCGCGATTTTCCGGTTCATTCGTTCTATTATTATTTCGGTTTTCCTGATATGTGCGAGTGTTGTTTCTATTCTGGTTCTCTCGATATCTGTTTTCGTTCCATTGCCGATTTCTTTGTTCATAATTTACTCTTCCGTTGTCTCTACTTTCGTTTTCCCTCCTCGGGACAAATTCTCTTCTTGTGTACTCTCTCCTAAAGTTTTGCCCTCTATCTCTATAGTCTTGATTTTCTCGTTGTCTATAATTTTCTTGCGTTCTCCTCATTTTTCTTTCTCTTAATTTTGCTTCTCGTATTTATAAGAATTGACATAAACTGTCAATATCTTTGTAGTTTTATAGAGTTATGTGATCTTCTAAGGTATCTTCAAAATGTCTGGCTATTAGTTCCACTAGCTGTTCGGACGAATAGTTGTAATGTAAGTGTCTTGCATTGTTGTATAGTTGTAGGGCATATGTTTTTCTGATATACCTATACTATCCTGGTATCTCCCATTTTGTAATTCCTTGTTTATCTCTATCTATTGTATTTTCCCCCAGAAATAATTCAGAAATTTTTGTTCAAATGTTTGCCAATTTTGCAGTTCTTCTTCTTTGCTATCAAACCATAAACTTGCCTCATCTTTAAGATGGTTCCTTATCGTTTCCTTTGCTGTTTCGAAATTACCGATATGTCGTACTTTCTTTTTTAAATTGTTAATGAAAATTACTGGGTGTAAATTTTTTACGTCCCCGCCAAACTGTATTTTTATGTCACCCGGACTTTGGATGAGTACTTCTCTCCTGTCTCCCATCTCTCGTTGTTTTCTGATATCCTCAATTTGTTTTTCTATTTCTTTCTTGTCTTCTTGTAAAGCCATTTCAAATTTTGTTTCTAACTGTTCTTATTCCTTTTTCTGTACAGTCTTAATATATTTCATTTTAGTTTCTATTTCTTCTCTCTGCATCTCTAGTTTCCTCTCTGTTTCTTCTCTGACTTTTTCTAAACAGACTTTTACCTCATTTTCATATTTGTCCAAACGCTTTTCCATTTTTCTATCATTTTCTTCTAATTTTTGTTCATAGTTTTCCAAACGCTGCTCTATATTTCTGTTATTTAGTTCTATTGTTTGTTTTGTTTCTTGTTGATTTCTATCCATTTTTAGTGATGTTTCTTGTTGGTTTCTATCAATTTTCTTTAATGTTTCAATTTGGTTTTTCTCTATTGTTTGTGTCTGTATTTGCATCATTGCTAATAATTTTTCCAGCATCACTGTCTCTTTTCTTTCCTCCATTATTGTGGCATTTCCTTCATTATCCGATTCTTCATCAATAATTGTTTCCTCTTCTATCTTATCCTCTTTCCTTTCTTGCGTTTTACTTTGACTCCTTGTGGTCGACATGTTCGTTAGATTATTTATCCCCGCCAAATATGAAGCTTTGAAATTTGTGCAATAATATCCCCGCCAAATATGAAATTCGAGTAATGTTGCAAAGACGAAAACTTTTCCTCTTATCCCAAATGCAATAAATTCAAATAAATGCAATAAAATTTTAAAACTTTTGTCAGTTGTAAAAATCAATCAAATATGATAAATTATATCATGTAAAAATTTGTACCTAGAGAAATTTGAAATGTAATGTCATAAAAGCAAATATTATAAACTTTAACCATCGGCAAATAAATTTTCAATCAATCTGCTTTCTTTCTCTATCCGTTTAAATTTTAACTAGAAATACTTTCTACGCCTTACACGTTGGGGGCAATTTGTTATGATTGTTTATTTTGAGTTCAAACTTAGTTTATTGAGCCAATAAAAAAGAATTATAACTTATCTGTTATCAAAAGTAAAATAATCCTTATATTACCTGTGTTCGATGGATTCAAAAGATTTTCTAGTTGTCTTTTATCGGGAGGGAGAAGAAAAGGATAAGAATACAAATATATTATATTACAAAGATTTACGTTTCTTTATTTTATATGAACGAATAAAACAATTATTAAATTCTGTCGTTATTTTATCAATCAGCATACAAGAAAATAAATCAAATTATTATGATAATAAGATTATAAAGCTACATACATTTATATTACGTGAAAAACCAATTTTACTTAAAATTTTCTTTACTTGAAGAAAAAAAACCACAAAACTTTAAACTTTTGATTAGCCTAACAAAACCTCAGTTCTTAAATTTGAATGCTAATGACCATGATGTCGAAACGATCCTTCACAGATATAAAATTCAATTGTACAAACACTTACAGCTTATTTTCTTCTTGAGTTGTATGTTGGAAAATACCCAGAAAAGTCCAGTCTCCTCAACGATGTGATCTCTCCTCTTTGGCACCTCGGCTCTTTCTTAACGTCTCTGCAAACCTCCTGCAGACTACACAAAAAAACACCTGATTCACTTCTCCAAACTCAGCTATTTATTTATGACACCAGGACCTCCTTTTGTCAACTTGATGCCGTAAGAATACTTTCACATATACCTTATAAAATGCCCACGGTAGATACAAGGACCTCCTTTAATCTACTTGTTATCTCCTTCTTCAAACTAATCACTTCTTTTCGTTACGCTGGTATCCAAACTCACGAACCACACCCTATCTTGAGACAAACGACTGTTTCCTTTCGATGACCAAAATATGACTAACTTCTCCTCTCCCATGATCGACTCACAAATTCCCATTTAAAAAAGACCGTCCAATCAAAAGCTCAAATTGTGTTTACCATGATTTTGGAAAAGCCTAATTTCGGTTTCAGAGAAAAACTAAATAGCTTACTTTAAAATTGGTTTTTTTCAATACATCATTTATACATATTTCAAAAGATTAGAATATGGTCATTTAATACTCGACTATACAAACAATGAAAAGATTAACTCACAGGTAAAATGTCTTTTAATTCTAAACAAAGGTTTTTTGATAATTTTGTTTGAAACGGAAAAAGGTCGTTTGCCAAATAAATTTCTATTCTTATCTACACTAAATCTTATCTTAAATTACTATATACAATTTGTTTCTATTGATATCTTGAAATTTTATTTCGATGGATTTTTTTATTTATTTTTCTTTGGTTGGGAAAGAAGAAACATAACAATATATATATATATATATATATATATATATATATATATATATATATATATATATATATATATATAGATCAGAAAAGAAATTTAATCTTTACAGATAAGTTAAATAGTAAACTCTTAAATATTGGGGAAATCTGCAAGAAAAACTCTAATGAGTATCAATTGTTTCGCCGAACGTTTTCGCCAAAGAGAATTAATTTGGCTTCTTCTGGGCTGAAAGAGAATAAATTATAATTAGCTACCATATATTATCTATAAAAAAACATTATTGATCTTACCGTAACTTAGAATTGTAGAGTTAGAATGTTAACAAACTTAGCTACCACTAACATAGTGGTGTTTTGACGTGACAACGTCTTAAATTAGGTTGTGGCTCGGAGTCACTCATGAAAAAGTGTAACGCCCGCTCACGTCTGTTACGATGACTCTCCCACTCAAACATGATCGGTCCGCTGCGCGCGCAGCACTAGAGAATTAGGCGCGTTGAATCGGTGCGTGCTTGTGTCTCTGTCTTTCTCGAGCGTTCTTGGCGTTGGAAAACCGAGAAAGCGTCATAATACAAGTTCACACGTGTGGTTAAAGTATCGTCAGCTGTGTCTGTAGTGAAAATGTGGAGTGCTTAGATTCGTCATTTACAACAACTACAACAATAAAGGTAAATAATTGTACACTAATATTTCATTATCGTAAACTATGATTGATTGATTAATTGTTAGATTGACACAAAAGTTAAGAAACTGAGTTTATAGGTTATGTCATACTATTGACAAATGTTGATAGTGTTAAGTAAATTATTAGTTTAAATCACTCTGCAATCAATCGTAATTCAGTCGATTGAGAAGAAACAGCGCGTATTGCTAGTCAGGATGTGTTCCATACATACATATTGTAGCGAGATTAAATAAAACGAGCGGTTCGAATTTATATACATATATTTATTTATAAGTTTACAGTTCGGTACTCTCTTATCAACTAAGCTCACTCCTAACAACGTTACATATATATAATAAAGTTACTTTTCGAGAACATTCTGGCGTTGTCCCACCTCTAATTGTCTCCCGTCCGAAAGACGGGCGCTATTGACAAGCCGATTCTTACGTTTTCTAGATTCGTCCTTCTAAGAATTATGACGTATCGGAGATGGGCTATTTCGTTACACTGCTCCCCTCTTAAATCTGATTGTCCCGATCAGCAACTCTATATGTAGGCACAGGATGGCGGAATCTACAGGACTCTCCAGCTCTGCATGAACCCTTTAGAAAGAAATAACAGTCTACTGACTTTGAAGGATACGATCTCATCGGGTTAATGCAACACACAGTAATTCGTACGCCGGTTTCTCGGAAGATCACTTCAAGCATGCTTCTGACAATCTTCCAGTCCAGATTATCTAGTGCATGGCCTATTTTGGGTAAGGCCAAATTCTTGATGTCGTAATTGCACACAATTTTCTTCAAATTAGTTAGAGCACGCCATATATCCTCGTAGCTTGCCCTGTCTGTATACGACTTCCTGGTCACCATATACAGCAAAGATCGAGAACCATCTTCTAATCTCAGTACTCTTCCAACTTTAGGTTGCTGGTTTTTTAACTCATCCAAACGACCGAATTTCTTATAAAATACGGATGAGATTCCGTTAGTCATCTCAAGATCTTGGGCAACACAGTGGGCTAGAGAGACGTTATGCGGAACACTAAAAAGATCCTGCTGAACTTCTGTGGTCACGCCGAATCTAGCACTCTTTCTCTCTGCGTAATTTGACATAAATTCATTAAAGCTTGGTCGCCGGTCATCTTTGATCTCATGTTGAAGGGTTCGTGCTTCTTCTGTTTCATTTGAGCCAGCATATGGTGCAAGACGATTTATGTGAACTACTTTTGGTTTACCTTTCGGCAACTTCTTAATTCGGAATATTACGTCATTTATTTTCTTTTTAATTTCATATGGACCTTCCCATTGCCTTTGCAGTTTGGGAGACAAGCCTAGACGACGTTGTGGATTATAAAGCCAAACAAGATCACCTACTTCATGGCTTTCACTCTTACATCGAGAATCATATTGATCTTTCATTCTGTCACTGGCTATCTGGATGTGTTGTCGGGCAAGTTCATGAATGTTGTTCATTCTTAACTTCAGGCGGTCGACATAATCTTCGCTTGCAACATGTTCTTCGGAAGGTCTGCAGCCAAACTCTAGGTCGCAGGGCAAACGAACTTCACGACCTAACATCAGGCAGGTTGGAGTCTGGCCTGTAGTTTCATTCACGGCCGAGCGGTAGGCCATTAGGAATAAATGAATATGCTGGTCCCAATCTCTTTGATGTTCTGATACAACCTTGGATAGGTGTTTACCCATTGTTCGGTTCATTCTCTCCACCATTCCGTCTGATTGAGGATGCAGGGGTGTCGTTCTGGTCTTATTGACACCAATCAATTTACAAACGTTTTGGAAAAGGGTTGACTCGAAGTTTCGCCCTTGGTCGGAGTGGATCTCCAAGGGAACACCAAATCGGCTAAAGAATTCTTTAACAAGTACCTCTGCAACGGTAGCAGCTTCTTGATTTGGTATCGCATAAGCCTCAGTCCATTTCGTAAAATAATCCATGGCTACCAGGATATATTTATTTCCATCATTTGTCTCTGGAAGTGAAACTGCAATGTCGATTGCTACTTTTTCCATAGGACTACCAACATTGTACTGTCTCATGGGTGCCCTCTTTTTACCTGCTGGACCATTACTGGTTGCACACAGTTCACATTTCCGGCACCATCTTCTTACATCATCTTTACAGTTCACCCAATAGAACCGTTCTCGAACCTTTTGCAGAGTCTTCGTGATACCAAAGTGTCCACCTGATGCACCGTCATGCAACTGACGCAATACTTCTGAAACTTTACTTTTAGGTACAATTAACTGAAGCTTAGTTTCTGTACCATCATCGTTCTCAAAGGTTCTATACAGAAGATCATCTTTCAGCACTAGGCAATTCCATTGGCTCCAGTAACACTTGACTTCTGGACTACATGCACTAATGTCTTGCCAAGAAGGTCTCTCACTTCGACGCATCCAATCCAATACTCTTTTTATACATGGATCATCTGCTTGAGCGTCTTGTAGCTGTTGAGGTTGCCATTGCTCATTAATGACGGTGGTTCGTCTCACGGGGCAAATTCGTTCTTCTAATTTAAGACAGTGATTACAATTTGCACTGCACGGCCGTCTCGAAAGGGCATCAGCATTTGAATGAACTCTGCCAGCCCTGTGTTCGATCTCGTAATCATATTCTTGTAATCGTTCTAACCATCTTGCCATCTGACCCTCTGGATTACGAAATTGTAGGAGCCATTTTAGAGCAGCGTGATCCGTGCGAAGAAGAAACTTTCTGCCATACAAGTATTTATGGAAATGCTCACAAGCCTTCACTACGCCTAGCAATTCTCTTCTGGTAACGCAATAGTTTCTTTCTGGTTTTGACAAGACTTTGCTAAAGTAAGCGATGACTTTCTCCTGCCCATCTTGGATTTGGGAAAGAACAGCTCCTATTGCACTGTTGCTTGCATCGGTGTCCAACACAAATTTCCTGCCTGTCTAGGGTAGCTTAAAATCGGTGCGCTGATCAGAGCCATTTGTAAGTGTTCAAAAGCTCTTTGACACTCTTCGCTCCATGTATATTCTTTGCCTTCTTCTGTCAACTTTGTTAATGGCTTGGAGATATTGGCAAATCCTTTGACAAAACGGCGGTAATATGTACATAGGCCAAGAAAACTTCTAATTTCGTGTTTATCTCTTGGTACTGGCCAATCCTTAATTGCTGCAAGTTTTTCAGGATCAGCTGTTACACCATTACTTGCTACAATATGTCCCAAGTACTTCACTTCTCGTCGAAACAAGTGACATTTCTTCGGACTCAACTTCAGATTCGCTGCCCGCAATCGTTGAAAGACTTCTGTTAGATTATTGGCATGTTCATCGAAGGATCTTCCAACTACAATTACATCATCCAAATAAACCAGGCATGTTTTCCATGTTAGACCTCTTAAAACTGCATCCATTAATCTTTCAAATGTGGCCGGGGCATTACATAAACCAAAGGGCATAACTGTGAACTGCCAAAGCCCTGATCCTATCGAGAATGCGGTTTTTTCACGATCAGCTGGCTCCATGTCTACTTGCCAATATCCACTTTTCAGATCGAGTGTGGAGAACCAACGAGAACCAGAAAGTGTATCCAAAGTATCGTCTATTCTGGGCAAAGGATAACTATCTTTTTTAGTTACTGCATTGAGCTGTCGGTAGTCAATACAAAAACGTGTTGAACCATCTTTCTTCTTTACTAGGACTACAGGTGATGTCCATGGACTGTTTGATGGTTCAATTACCCCTTGTTTGTTCATATCTTTGATGATGTCTTCGGCTTCATCTCTTTTCGAAAATGGAAGTCGTCTAGGTTGTTGTCTGATTGGCTGAGCGTCTCCGGTATTAATTTTATGCTTTACTATGCTTGTTTTGCCATTATCCTTCTTATCCATGGCAAAAACATCTTGAAATTCTATCAGCATAGACTTCACTCTTTTAGTTCGTTCATCATCAAGATCTTGGCACGTTTTAATCATCGTCTCAACAAGCTCCTTTGGATACTTAGATTTCGACGGTTTCTCATTAGTATTCATGGAACAAATCGAAGCCACGGGAACACACTGTCCGATCAAAGTTCTTTTACTTAACTTAATGGCAGTTCCCTTTAAATTCATAACTCTTACAGGAACGACATCTCGAATTCTCACCAAAGCTTTTGCCGTTAGGAACTCGGCATTATTCACATCTTCGACCATCCTTAAACTTCCCTCTCGGCAGTAACCATCAGGTCTGGTCATCAAAATTTTCTCACTATTACCGGGTATTGTTACGTCACAAGTAGTTATTAAGCTGATAACATCTTCTTTGTCGTCATGAAACGGCAACTCTTCACCACTGATCTCGAGAACTCCATCTTTGACATTCAATACAGCCCCAACTTTCCTTAGTAAATCCATCCCCAATATGAACTCATCGGAGATCTCTGCAATTAATACTGTATGTTTTACTGTGGTCTGGCCAATGGATACTGACATATTAGCCTCGCCATATGTATTAATTATCTCACCAGTTGCTGTTCTAAGCTTGACTGTTGCAGGCAATAATTTAAGATGGCCTCGTACTACTTCTGGCCGTGCAATAGTTCTCGTTGCACCTGTATCTACCAAAAACGATCTACATTTATTATTGATACGACCCTCTATGTACAAGCTATGAATTCCACCTGAGGACGTAATGTTCACAGTTACTATGGGGGCTGTGTTTCTCGAGGTCGGCAGTTGCCCCTTGTTGTCGACCCGTTCTAGTTTTCCGACTGCTGTATCATTTTCTTGCAATTACGGCGAATATGACCTACGTCACCGCAATTCCAACATCTGGGCTCGCGTCTCTTCGGCATCGTGTTACGAACTACTTTTCGTACCATTTCTTCCAGACGTTCATCGTTTGGTTCGTCGCCTTCTTCGATGGTTCTTACTCGATGGCTCCGTGAAGTTTGACTAGCTGTTTCATGTTCCAAGGCAATAGCGAGCGCTTCATCCAGAACTTTTGGTCTTGCTAGTCGTAAAGCTTTCTGTAATTCACTTTCTTTTAACCCATTGACGAAGGTATCTACAGCAATTTTTTCCAAAATGTTGTCTGGTACTTCCGGATAAGCCAACCGCACTATACGAGCAACATCTGCTTCAAACTCTTGTAAATTTTCACTTGCTCGTTGAATTCTACTTCTTAGTTGCGCCTTGTAGACTTGTTGTAGATGGGCATCTCCGTAACGTTTGTCTAGTCGAGTGAACAAGGTCTGGTAACATTTTTCTTGACCCTTAGGAATCGATCTTAGGATATCTGCAGCATCACCTCGTAAAGCAGCAGTCAAGGAAACAGCTTTTTCTTGTTCTGTCCAATGATTGGCTGTCGCAATAGCTTCAAATTGTCTAAGGTATATGGACCAAGAAGACTTTCCATCAAATGGTGGCAATTTGAATCTCATATTATGTGTCGTTTCGTCTCTAGGTAATTCTTCTTTCACTACCGGATCTAAGGCTACTGCATTAACTGGTGGTAGCACTTTTGTATTGGTTATCATGCTCTCTAATTGTTTGATCTTCTCTTCTACTTTATCAAATGTTCTTGAGACTTCTTCAAATTTCTCATTGTTTTGATTACATACTTCTTTAATTATTTGAGAAGTCTCGTCGAATCTTCTAGCAACATTTTCGAATTTCTCTTCATTTTGTTTAGCTGCTTCTTTAATAATTTGAGACGTTTCATCGAATCTTTTGGAAACGTTCTCGAATTTATCATCATTTTTTTTAGAAGATTCTTCTATCATTTGAGACGTTTCATCGAATCTTTTGGAAACATTCTCGAATTTATCATCATTTTTTTTAGAAGATTCTTCTATCATTTGAGACGTTTCATTGAATCTTTCATCATTTTTTTTAGAAGATTCTTCTATCATTTGCGACGTTTCATCGAATCTTTTGGAAACATTCTCGAATTTTCCATCAATTATTTTAGTTAAAACGGCTTCGTCTGCTGACTGGAACTGGAATGTCTCTGGGTCTTCTCCATTCTTGTTGAGAACAGTCTTTAGTCGTTCTTGGAGTGTCTTCTTGGACCCACTGCAGTCTTCATCGCGTTCTTCTAGTTGCTCACGCAACTGTTTTACTGAAAGTTCTACTAGCAGCATCTTTGGTCAGGCACACACGTACTTTTTAAATGTTCTTTTATATAAAGATCACTACGCGGATGTTCCCGACGAATAATACTTTTCAAAAGTTCAAAAGTCTTTTTCAAAAATCACTGCTGAATTTATTTGCAAACCCCACACCTGACACCAACTGTAGCGAGATTAAATAAAACGAGCGGTTCGAATTTATATACATATATTTATTTATAAGTTTACAGTTCGGTACTCTCTTATCAACTAAGCTCACTCCTAACAACGTTACATATATATAATAAAGTTACTTTTCGAGAACATTCTGGCGTTGTCCCACCTCTAATTGTCTCCCGTCCGAAAGACGGGCGCTATTGACAAGCCGATTCTTACGTTTTCTAGATTCGTCCTTCTAAGAATTATGACGTATCGGAGATGGGCTATTTCGTTACAATATGTAATTCCATAAGAGAAATCATGACGCAGTCGACACATACAATGTTTTAGTAAACAAAATATATTTCTATAGTTAAAATTTGTGCAATTCTTATTTTCATTCAATTCCTTGTTCCTATTGTGCAATTTAATAATATTCATATCAATAAATATTCTACCGAGAAAAAGACGTTGTCACGTAAAATCTTCGCCCGTAAAACCGACTTTACAGGCAACCGATTTTTTTTGTTACTATTTTTAGTAACTACTATAGTATATACTACTATAAAAAAAGTTTTTTTTAACGTTGGAAATGTATGGTAGCTTTAATCTTAAAACGCAAAGGTTTACCCAAGGTTAATCGAAAAACCCAATGTAACTACATTTAAAAGGAGGTAATTCTTTGAATTGTCGGCAATAACTAAATTTTAGATTGTTAGAAAGTTCCAATGTGCGGTTTTGTTTTACCAAATAAGTGGCATTCAGCCACTTATTGAAGATGTCGTAAGTTTTGTTGAATTCATATTCAGAAGTTTTAAAGTTTTTCCTTGTACAATAAAAAACAATATCATCTACGAATTTTATTGTTCGTACGTTTTAATGTTTATTACTTGCATCCATTGTATATAATAAAAACAAAACTAGACTTAAAATACTGCCTTATGGTAGTCCAAGGTTCATAGTTTTAGGTGTAGTGGAAGTATTTTTAAATGTATTTTTATGTTTGTGTACAGCAAAAATGTGTTTAATGTCAGTTATAAAGTTTGTTAATTGTGCATGAAATCCAATTGAAATAAATTTATTCGTTAAAACATCTAGGTTAACGTTATTAAATGCCGTTAATATTGTCGAAATCTGCCATAGTCATGAGGTTACAAGTAAATCCAGCTAGAGTATACAGTGATGAGTGCCTTAAGAACCGGCAAAACAACGCAAAAGATAGAAAACATAATACGTTGTGAAATGAAAAGAGATGAAAGTAGTAGAGGTGGGAAATTATCGATAGAAACCTCTATATTATATTAAATTACATTAGGGCTATCGATAGTTTCCCACATTTAGACGTTAGCTTATGAGCTAGTTGACTTCAGTCATAATATTACAAGTAGGTATGACGTCGAACATTTACATTTTTTAAATTTCGCATAAAGTAAAAACTGATTGAAAGCAATAAAGCAAATGTAAGTAAACAGTTTAATTAGTAGTAATTTGATAATTAATTCTGTGTTGACGTATACAGAATAACAAGCTATGATAATTTTGTATTGAGAGTAGTGTATGCGACGTCTCAAATCATAGTTTATTATTGATCAATATTTTAATTTTGGATAAAAAATACTTCTACTTAAACTGTTTTACTTACATTACGTGATACGTATTACTGACTGAAGTCAACTAGCTCATAAGCTAACGTCTAAAGGTGGGAAATTTTCGATAATTCTAATGTAATGTAAAGTAAATTATAGGTTAATATCGATAATTTCTCACCTCTACTACTTTCATCTCTTTTTATTTCACAACGTATTATGTTTTCTATCTTTTGCGTTATTTTGCCGGTTCTTAAGGCACTCATCCCTGTATATTACAATTATTGTTAATGCTTCCAATTTTGACCTAGATTTTCTGAAACTATATTGTTTCAGGTAGAATATGCTCTTTCTCTAAATATTTCTTAAGACGATTTTTAATAAGCCTCTCGAAGGTTTTCAATAAACATAAAACTAATAATATGGGCCTATAAGAGGTTGTAATGGAATCCAGTTTGTTGTCTTTTTCATTGGTATGATAATATTCTCCTCCCAACTTTCAGGGATTGTTTTTTGTCCTGTCCATATTGCATTATATATACTTAAGAGTGATTTTTCTGATTCATTGGAAAGTTATGAAGCATAGATTATGAACTATTATCTATACCAGAAAAGCTATTGTTGGTATATTTGGTAGATCGTTCTAGTTGCGTCATCAGAAATCTATCGCTTAGATAGGTCGTACTTCTTGGTACAGACGAAATTAGAACATATTCATTCCGGTTGGTTGGTACCTATGGAGGTGAAATTTTGATATGAAACTCTTCTATCCAGTTCGAATTTGGATCTATTGGTAATCTATTTTGGGCTTTTCAATTTTTGTATGAGTTGACCTTTTTACAAATTTGTGAAATTGGTGTATGGTGATTTAAACTCTCACAGTACTCAATCCATTTTTGCCTTTTTGTAACAGTAAATTTGGGAACATAAATATCTAAATTGTTATTAATAAATACTTAGCGTTTTTGTTGCTGATAAGGTAATTAGCGTTTTTTTGGATCCTTCATTTTATTTCGAATTCTAATGCGACCTATTGAATCAATACTTAAAATCCTATTTTCCAGTTCTGGATTACTTGTTCAAATTATATCCCCAACTCTTAAACCATTTAGTCTACCTGAAAAATTCTTTTGATTATTTTCCACATAAACATGATAAGGTCCCTGATCATTTGAAAGTTTTGATCTGTCACCCAAATTTTGTCTAGAGTTTTATGTAAAATATAAAAATGCAATAATATACAGTATGTTATTTCAAAATACCAATGTAGTTGTTAATTTACGGTATAACTGAAAGCGGCATGTCTGTCAAAATATTTTCCTTAAGATTGTCATAACTTTTATTCCCCACAAACCAATTTTCATAATTATCGTGAAGTATTGTCCAATATGTAGATAGTGTACTCGTCGTGAAACACCCTGTATAATGTAACATCGTCTATATATAACCTTATTTTAAGGGTTAAATTGACTGTGACGATAATAATATTAATAGTACGAAGAAAAAGAGTAAGTAACGGACTATCCTTGAAGATTTTCGTGTATTCTATTGTTTTTTACTTACTTAAATAACCCAATTTTTGTAGAACTTTTATTGTTACATTGCGCCAAACTGTATTAAATCCTCTGATAATATCAAAAAATTCTGCTACGTTACTTTGATTATTATCCTACGCCGCATATCTCGCTGATTCGGGGTCTGTACTTTGGAGGAAAATCGCAGTTTCGACGCTGGTGAAGAATATGTTTCTTAGGAGTTTATTTGACTTTGATGTTTTTGAGTTGTAGAACTGTTGTTTTGGTTCCATATTTGATTCCATTTTAATAAATATTATGTGAGAAGTAAATCCGACCATGCACACATAAAGGTAGGTATAATATATGGGCCTATCCTGCTAAAATAGATACGTGGCCCTTTACTAAAAGTGGTTATTTTGCTTATATAGCTGGATTTGTTTATTTACAATGATAACAAATAGTTGCAATCTAGTTGACCTTATTTAACTGGATGTTTGTACACTTACAGTTTATAAAAAATATATCACAAGTTCACAATTTATGATTTAAATTAAACTCATGGGGGGGGGGAGGGTTAAGTATGCACAATATATTTGTTTAAATGATTATATCTCATAAACTATTCGCGATATTTAATTTTATTAAAATTAAAATTGTTCCTTTTGAGAAAATTAACAAACTGGAGTTTGGTAAAATTTAATATGATTGTTATAACCGGATTTATAATAGATTTCGTAAAAAACAATTGATAGGAATTTGATGGAGCCTTTCCAAGTATAACTCAGCTTTTATACGTCCGATTAACATCCAAAACCCCTCATTTTAAAGGTGATTGTTTTAGCTTTAAAATAAAGTATACAAAATTAATTTATCTTTATTAATAACAAAGTTGTTACTATTAAAATTTAAAAATTTCACTAAAAATTTCCGAATTATTTTGTTTATAAGAGAATTTAAACAAAGTTAAGCTGTAAACATTGAAAATCTGGCTAGTGGAAGTTATAGAACAACTCAAAGCAATTAGTTTAAGATTTAGTAAATGCTTCTATGTTAATTTTTGACCAAGACTTAATACTTTTAATCAGGCACTCTAAGGCGGACGGTCAGTGTGCAGCGAATGCAGGCGCGTAAACCGAACGCGTAAATCAATTTTCAATATTTCAGCAAAAAATTAAGATAGAAAAATTTACCTAAGCCTAAAATGTTCGTTTTGAATCGTTTTACAACTTCTTTTCACCAAACTGTCAAAGTTTATGGCTCAATTTTGTATTTAAAACTTTTATAAACAAATTAATTCACCATTTTATACAGAAAATTTTATTCATGAACTGCTTACCGTGCGCCTCAGAGGTCGCTATTAAAAGTTCCAGATCTTGGTCAAAAATTAACATAGAAACATTTACTCTATCTTTAACTATTTGTTTTGAGTTGTTCTGTAACTTCTATTAGCCAAATTTTCTAAGTTTATAGCTTAATTTTTCTTAAGTCTATTATAATCAAATTGGTTCGCATTTTTTTATGAAATTTTTAACGTTTAATAGTTACTTTAACTTTTATAGTAGTTAGTTAGTATATTTAATAGTTAGTTTAACTTTTTTATTAATAAAAATATAGGGGTTCTGCAAAGTTTATTTTTAAGCTGAAACAATTACCTTTAAAATGAGTTATCCTTAAAGTTAACCTCTGGATCAAAGTTAACCAAATCCCATTTTGTTCTTTTTTTTTAAAGAAACAATTTTTAATTTGGTAGAATTAAATATCTCTAATCGTTTAGGATATACAATTATTGAAACAATTAAATTAATAATAATAAATTATCTGACGGGTTTTCAGCCTAGTAGCCTCCAAAAATTGATTCTACGCACCAAAAAACATAGAAAAAGCAAGGTACCTACTTGGAGCATAAAAGTGCGTAATCATACTCCCCATGACTCGAAGAGTAAAAAGAAATCAGAGAATATTTTAGTAGGTACCATGATATGTAATAAGTAATAGTCCGAATATAACACTATTAATAAAATACCAAAAGTTTTATTGTGTGAATTATATTTTATCAATTATTTTATAAATATTCATTATTAATTGAAACCGTATTTCGAAGGAATTTCATTAAAGGCACGTAAAAGTTCCGAAAAAAGTTAATCAAAACAGTAGTTGTAACTTAATTGCTTGGCCTGATGCAAGAAAGAAGTTTAATTTTAGTCTATATAATTAAAGGATGCCTTTGATTGGAGCAACATCAGAAGCGTACAAATGGAAGGGTGTAAATAGTAAATCGTATGATTATGTCACTGCTTATATATATATATATATATATA
Source organism: Diabrotica undecimpunctata (assembly GCF_040954645.1). Lineage (NCBI taxonomy): Eukaryota > Metazoa > Arthropoda > Insecta > Coleoptera > Chrysomelidae > Diabrotica > Diabrotica undecimpunctata. The sequence continues at coordinate 83,150,302 of NC_092807.1, forward strand.
TATATATATATATATATATATATATATATATATATATATATATATATAAAATTAAATATATAGTTTTGATACTTTGATATTTTTTGATGACTGTTTACTATGGACCCGATATGTTTTTATTGTTCAAAGAGGGAATACAATATTCAGATTCTTGTTCACCTTCTTGGTCAGGCTAGATCATTTCTGCTTGGATTTACTTTAGTCAAGTAATGCTTCAATTATTACGGTTCTAAAACTATTTTATTATGGAATGTCTAGTGTATTTATTATTGGTAAAGGTTTATTTCGATTTTTACCTTGATATTTTAAGAAATATTTCAAACTTGAAAGTTGAAACGACAAAGATAATGTATTTTAGCTGGAATTGTAGTTTGTTATTATTAAATATAGTAGATAATATTTAAATTCAAGCTTTTTTGTCTTTCTTTATCTATATCATGATTTTAAATTGTTTGTCCGAACTATACTATATTTTATCTGATAAAGTTATTTTTTCACAATTTTAATATATGTATTTTAGAGGTTTAATGTTACAATTTTGCATATTTTGATTTAATACTTTATGTGTATGTAATTACTTAATGCTTGAAAGTCATGCAAAATTTAGTTGACTATTTGAGATACTAGGTATAACAAACAATATATAGTATAAGTCATGCTGCATAAAACAGCTTCATTGTGTGTGGGTGTCTCTTTACTGGCGCCTATCCAGTAACAAGTCCTGTTATGATTTCAAGCTAATTCCTGATTATTCTTTAATCCGTTTAGCGCATGGCTCTCCAATAAACATTTTGTCATGTTTTTAACCGATTGCACTTTCCTAGTGATAGTTATATTGTGTACTGATCCAGGCCTGTTTGCGCAGTACTTTATCACTCTTAGTAGATTTCTGTTTTCTATACACTTTGAAACGTGCTTGATTATGAATTACTTTGTCAGTCGTAGTTATGTTGTGTTTTGAATAACGTTTTCATCCAGTCGTGGACAGTGTTTTTTGGTGGTTTTAGTTGCCGTGTAATTCCCGGTGGCAGACATTATTGGGCTCTGTCGGTCCATTCAGTTGTTTTTGGTATATAAAAGAAAATTCTTTACTTAACAAAACTAACAATATCATTGTTTGACCATTTTTTTAAAATACATATACAGAAAATCTAAAAGCCAACAACAGTAACTAATATACAAATCCCACGCATTAAATAAAAAATGCGTTGAACAATAGTATATCATATCAATAAAAAACTGCGGTTGGGCCTGAGAATTTCTAGTTTTAGAAGCAAGAAACTACAATATGAATTATGAATAAATACATTAAAATAATGTATACTACTTTAATCCGTAGTTCGATTAATATATATTACATTACTTATTACAATTACAAGAAACTAGCAGTTTTCTCGGCTTACGCAATATAACCGATGATTTGTCAAAAAATTAATGGTATAACTACTGATCCTGAGAAAGGTATATTATTTTCAGAATGACCAATATGAGAAAATTTAAGAAAAATAAATTTGAAGTTTTCTACATAAGAAAATTATAAGAACCATGCTTAAAGTGACTTTTTAAAAGACTGGTCTACAAACCACTATGTGTTGCCTTAATCAGAAAGGATGATATACTTAAAGACAGTAGTCTTTCTCTTTCCAAGGTTTGAGCAGAGCTGCAAACACCTGTTGCTCTTGTTACCAAAAAATAGACCAAGAATTTTAAATCGGAATTGATTTTATAGTTGGTGGATGTTTTATAGTGTTTAAAGAAATATATAACTTGGCTTTTGGAACTCATGATTGGATTGAGTAGCTTACGTAGCTCACTATTACTGCCGTTCCCACCGGTAAAAAATTAGGTTTGAATAATGTTTTATATTTTAAAGCAGTAAACTAGAAATACGATTAGTTAGTTTATATTTGGTAGCAGAAATACACAAATGGGCAACAAAGAACAATTCAAAGGAATATTTGTTAAATACTCATCCCATCAAAACACCGATGAAAACGGGAAATTTTTAATTAATTTTTCCAGTATGCATAAAAAACACGAAATCAGCTCGAGATTCTTTGTACATCTAATTAATATGGATTTTGAAGGATAGAGCAGTTGCTAATCAAGTTAATCAAGTTTTCATTGACTTCATAGCTACAACATCTTAGTTAGTGAAAAACTCAAAGGTAAATTAAAACTAAACGAGGAAGGGAATAAAGAGATAAGAGCCCCAACTATTAAACAGTTCAAATAAGAAATTTAAGCGCAAAAAAATAAGTTACGAGGGATCTCCAGCTTTTCTTTCGAACTGTTTAAATTGGGCGGTGAATACCTATTAGTGCAGATTCGTGCAATCATAATTAAGATTAGTTGATATATGAGCAACAAAAATTACTCTGTTGATGACGCCAATTGTAACAGGTAACCGACAAGTAATTTAGGTACTTAAGGTATGTACAAACAAAATTGGGTTGAGGTTAATTGTTATTAACAAAAAACATCAAAAAATGTAGTGAATAAATTGTATTGATCTCATGAGAATCACAAAAAATGGCAAAAATCGCACAACGTTTATTTATTTAAGAACTTTATTGCGACAAAATTCAAAAAGTACATACGAAAGCTGCACTTTTCACCTTTACAACGCATTTTGATTTTTATCGATAGGACGCTCTCATCAAATGATATTGAATTTCTACCATTGAGTTGATACAAATTTTATTTAAAATTGATTTCGCGCGTGTAACTGACATTCAAAATCGCTGGTCGCTTCAAACGTTGTTTCTGAGAAAACAAATACAGCTACATTTTTATATTAAAAATTTATTTCTACAGCATACAGATACAGCGTTCTTGGTAAATCGATTTGTTTTTCTTTTCCCCCCTCGATATGGCTTTAGGGGTGAAGCCGGGCGTAGGAGTCGTAAACTTGTTGAATATTATTTGAAGTAGCAAATTTGACATTTTTACCAAAAATTCAGCTTGTTTGTATCATTTTTAGCGGTTCGGTGACATTTTCGTCTCAAACGACTACCGTATATTTTTTTCTGTTATAAATGTTATTGCAAAAATAGGGTTTTTTAACCTTAAAATCAATAGATCATGCTGTAAATTTATTAGTTTCTGCATAATAAAATTATTATAATAATTATCCAGCAGGATAAACATTTCAGATTTCACAAAAACTATTGGATGAATCGGCCTGAAATTTTTGTAATATGTAGGTACTATAATAGCCTACTTCTCACGAGCCATTAAAGCTGTAGAATAATTAATGTAAATGTAATAATTACAAATATATTAATTATTGTGCAATGTATTGTTAATTAGATAAAATATTTTAGTACACTTTATTGCCAGTTTACAAAGCCACAAAGAACTCTAAATACTATGTAACGCACCATTTTAAAAGGTCTAATAATGAAATTAAATAAAATCATTTTTAAACTCTGAAAAAAAAATGCCTATTTCTGTTAACAGCTAAAATAATTAAAAATAATACATTTTTAGATGTGTTTCGTTAATAATAAAACAAACCTTTACCAAATTTCTCCACAAGCAAAACTGTTTGCTATTTGAATATTAAAGTTAAAGTTTTTGGCAAAGGAGAACGACAATAGATCAGCTCATCACTTTAAAACAAATTTTCAGCAAATTTTGGGAAAAGACACTAAACAAAGAGAAGACAATAATTTTTATAATTACATAATAAAAACATAATTATTAAATCTTCTTAAGAAGCCCCTTCAAATATATCCGACTAGTGAAAGAACCGCTGTGCTTAACAACAGCAACGGTGCATATACACAACGAACTTATTGAAATCTTTGAAATAAACTTTAAAACAAAGCTTAAAAGCCAAAATATTATAGTTATATATTACTCATTCGCAAGTTATAATATCCAAACTACGTTCGGAAGTCTTATTCGAACTTCAGATAGAACTGTTCAGATAGCGAAAAATACTAACAAGTCACAATATTTTAGTAAAAAAGATAAGACAAAAATAAAGAAACAGGAATAAATTAGAAAAGGGTATAAACTGTTCTTTACTGTTGTTTGAAAAAAAAAAATAGCACACCATACGGAAAAATAAAAAATAACCAGCGTATTAAAAGAAAAAAACAAAATAGATACAAAATAAAAGGAATTTATTAATAAAAAATGAAAGAAAATAAAATTATATTAAAAACCGGTTAGAGAACAAGATTTACCAAAGTAAGAATTAAAATAAAGAAAATACTAATGAGAAAGGAAATGAGAGGAGAGAGGTTCACTGAACCCTGTGAACCAACGTAGTTGACGAAGACAACAAATAAAATAAACACGATTACAAGAGAAACCCCGCATTAGGCAGATACAAAGTAAGATATGACAAAGAACAATTTTACAAGAAAACAAGAAAAGCATGATACCTTTTACCAGACAAATAATTAAAATAACTGACTTCAACTTGCGGAAACAAATATTCCAAATTCCAAAAGAAAACAATTGATACAGAATTAATACAGACGTAAATATTATTAATTAATGCATAAAAGACAAAATTGCAAAAAAATGGAAATGTACGTGCCCCGATGAGTTAAGTTTCAAAATTCTATAGTTGCTGGAAGAACTAAGCACCGTGTGATCTTTTTAAAAGATATAAGACTGGGACATTACCAACTCATATGTTAAGGTAGTGTTTTATTCTAATACCTATAAAATATTGTCCTAAGACATGCAGCTATTACAAACCACAAGTCTAATAGGTAACATTTAAATAATTATCTACAGTAAAATACAGCAAATACGAAAGATATGAAATGAAATGAAAGATATGCATAATAATTAGTTTGGATTCAGAAACGGCTTGGATACCAAAGAATTCCTGTTTATTATTCTATTAGAGAATTAGAAATGCCAAAATCTAAATCAAAATATTACACATAAATAAATAAAGGCACTGTATACACAGTGAGAACAGTAAAATTGGCCGAGAAAGACTTATGAGAGACAAATATTTAAAAATCTGTACTGCCATCAAAAAGTAAGAATAAGAGCTAAACGTGAATTATCGGATGAATAAAATAATAGAAGTAACAGAGTTAAAGTTGTAACCAAAAACAACATTACGATACCTTAGTTCTGGTTAAGTACAGTGAAGACGGTCACAATAAAATTAAAATACTGAGACAGAACTGCGATAATTTTTAGTAAGTAAAATTATAAATGGAAGAAGAAGAAGAAGAAGAAGAAGAAGAAGAAGAAGAAGAAGAAGAAGAAGAAGAAAACCATAAATAAATATTTCGTTGGTAAGAGATGAGAGACTATATAGAAATAAACTATTAGACAATCAAGTAATATAGAAGTTGATATTTATTATTAAATAATCTGACAAAATGGAACTGCAAATGAGTAGTCGTTTAAAATAAAGTATTTATTCCCTTACGACCTGTAGGTGTTTATCGTACGCCCATGGGGGCGAGGGTGGGTGTGTAGGCGAGTCTTAACTACCGGCCCGGTTAGAGCCTGCCTCGCCTCCGGCTGAAAACCACCAGCTCCCTGTACTTAACTGTTTTTATTCTTGTTTTTAACTTATACCTTCAACATATATATAACGATAGGTACTTTGAGTTGGTTCTTTGATGCGTTGCTTACGGCGATCATTGTGAAGCTACCTCAAAAATTATGATGCACGGCAACAACAAGAACACGACGATCAATTCTCGGTACGAAATATTAAGTGGAATTAAGATTGGGATCGCAGGCCTCTGATCTCATGCGAGAAGCTACAGCAAAGACGGCAGGTACATATTTACACAAAATATACTTGTAGCAATAATTGGAGTGAGCAAAATTTCAAAAATATTTAAACATTTAAAGAAAACAGCACGATTTGTAAATTTAAAGAAATTGTTAGAAAAACTACTACATTGATTTGTTTATCAGTTTCTAAATCGGAAGCTGTTATTACACAATACAATAAAAAAACAGAACTTGCAAATATTTATATTTAATTCCGAAATTATCTTAATCATCTTTTACATACTGAAAACTTGTTGCAATTTATTACACATTTTAAATTCTAAGATTTTAAAACGCTCTTCATAGCATTTACGGGAATAATTTAGAGACGAGTTTATTTTCTTAGTAATACTACTTACCTAATTTAACTCAATTAAATTAAAAGTCTGCAAACGTCTTGATCTGATAAGTATATGATTTATTTGTACTAAGTATAGATATAAGATAATAAGTAGCATATTTAATAAATCTATTCTACTCTATGAATTGGATCGTTGCCCGAATCAAAACGTTTAACTAACTTAAACGTACATCGAAACTATGAGACTTAGGAACCTAAGCTAATATCTCGCTAAAATTTTAAATAAAATTTATTGTATTTTTAAAGTCACATGTTTAAAAACATGCAGGTTATCCGAGAATGACGTTTACAGCAAAGTAATATTTAAATTATAACTAGTAAATAGTTTGGTAGTCCAATAAACAATAAACAACAGCAAAAACCTGTGCTGATTATAGAATCATCAGTTTGTTAAGCCATTTATTTAACAATTTTTCTAAAGGTAATACATAGCCATATCTATACTAACTGCGAAGAATATTTAAGTGACACGCTTTGTTTGGGATGAACGTACTTTCTTGAAGATGTTGTGATATATCTGTAGACATGTACTGTTGTTTTATTGACTTCCAAAAGGGATTTGATCGTGTTAAGCACTCATATTGATCTAAGTTCTGTTCTAAGAGACATTGGCTTGGATGACAGAGACGTTCGCATAATTGCAAATTTGTATTGGAATCAAACAACATCAGTTTTAATAGACGGTTTGGAATCACCGGCTCTTAATATTAAAACCCTGGAACCTCATACTTGGGTGTGAGATATCCATCGAGACACTTAACTGAATGTAGCATGCGCGAATCGCATTTCAATGTTAATACCGCTTCATGTAAATTCAGTCTGTAGTCTGCCAAGGACAAGTTTGTAGTTGCTGTCTCATTTGAGCGACATTTCCGATCACGAGAATTTATTGAATAAGCGCTAGGGTATGTAAAACCCATGTGTGAGGTTTCCGATATTTTATTAATTTTTCTTATAATTATTTTTTAGTGAAATGGCTTCATGTGGCTGGAAAGAAAACTGGGAAAAACGTCGTCCGTTGACCCAAGCTGAACTGGAAAGGGAAGATGAACATTTATTTGCTAATGAAAACAACGAGGACGATGGTGAAAATATCTTTGGTACCGATTCTGAATCTGAGGAGGATTATGTCGAAGAACAAAACTCCAATACCGACACTGATGGAAGTGAACAAAGTGATAGTGAAACAGATCATGAACCAGTGAGAAATGTTGCAAGTTTACTTGGAAAAAACGGGCATCGTTGGTCTACAGAACAGCCCTCAAGACGTGGTCGTACAACAGCCGCAAATCTTGTTATACGTTTACCGGGCGGCAAAGGAAATGCCAGGATACTTCAGTCTCCTGAAGAAGCCTGGAACTTACTATTTAATAAAGAAATGTTAGATATTATCGTTCTTTTTACAAATGAAGAAATCATTCGCAAACGTGAAAGTATCACAGCGCAAAGTTACACCAAATTGACAAATAAAATAGAAGTTAAAGCCTTCATTGGGTTATTGTTCATATCTGGTGCATTACGTATTTCTAACTCTAGTGTTGATGAACTTTGGTCCCTACAATTTGGAAATGGAATATTTCGTGCTACGATGTCGCAGCAGAGGTTTGCATTTCTAGCTGTATGCCTAAGGTTTGATGATAAAAATACAAGAGCAACAAGAAAAGCAGCGGATAAATTTGCACCCATACGCGAATTATGGGAAATCTTTATAAGCAACTGTACATCATACTACACCCCTTTTCATCATTGCACTATCGATGAACAGCTCGTAGGATTCAGGGGGAAATGCCCATTTAAAATCTATATGAGTAGTAAGCCCGACAAATATGGAATAAAGATAATGATGATGAATGAATCTAAAACATTTTATATGGTTAACGCTATTCCATATATTGGAAAAGTCCAAACACAGGATAAGGAGTCAGTACCAGCTTTTTACGTTCGGAAATTGTCGGAACCAATACATTGAACCAACAGAAATGTAACAGTAGATAATTGGTTTACTTCAATACCTCTTGCTGATCAAATGATGAGACAATTCAAACTAACTATCTTGGGTACACTAAGAAAAAATAAACGAGAAATTCCACCGTCTTTTCTCAGTAAAAAAGAAGTAGGTACATCAATATTTGCATTCGACGAAAATAAAACTATCATCTCATACACTCCAAAGCCCAAAAAAGTTGTTCTCTTGCTGTCAAGATTACATCCTGATAATTCATTAAATGCTGATACAGGAAAACCAAACCTTATATACACCTATAATGAATCAAAAGGAGGTACAGATACGTTCGACCAATTATGCCATTCTTATACTACATCACGAAATGCAATGGTGCTATTTTCTCTCGCAAATACCCATTGGAAAGAAACTGCATCTAATAATAGAAAATCTTTTCTGAAGTCTTTGGGAATGGCTTTAATTGAACCACTAATGCGAGAGAGACTTCAAATACCTTCTTTACCGAAATCACTCAGGCAATCAATTTGTGGCATTCTCCAAGTTGAAGACCTTCCAACACAACATCCCACAAGTTTAGTAAAGCAAACTAGGTGTTATCTCTGCAAAGGAAAAGATAAAAAAACGAAGCATGCATGCTCGGCTTGCCATAAAGCATACTGCATGGAGCATAGAGCGAAACTTTGTTGTGAATGCAGTCACCAAAATGAGTGAAATTGAAATACCTGGCTAAGAATGACTATGATTTCTTTAATCAAAAGGTGTTAGATTTTAGAAAGACCATTTTGTTGTTATATTAAGGTAAAATATTTTGAATTAGGTTTCTGGTTGTTTAGAAAATGTTTGTTAAATATTTTTAAACATTTTTAATATTTTTTTCTTTTGTATTACTACAATTAAGAGAGAGAAAATAAAATGATTGATTTAATGATTCATGTGTATTCAATAGTGACTAGATAGTCCCTGGAAATCATAAAATATTTACTTTTTTATTTATTTCTTCACAAAAAATCAATGGGTATCTGATACCCATATGTGAGGTGTATGTCAAAAAAAAATAGGTGTGATATTCCAGGGTTAAAAGAAAAGTACGACAGGGATGCCTATTGTCGCCCCTGCTTTTCAACGTTTACTCTGAAAGAGTTTAGAAATGCACTTTCTTAAAACAAGAAGGAATAATTGTGAACGGTAAAGTTATAAATAACTTGCGATATGCGGACGATACATTACTCCAACATATACTCTAGAAGATAAGCAAACATTACTTGACAGCTCTGGATCTAAACATACGGAAAACCAAAATACTCGATCAAATACTACTTGATCAAATTGTTTACTTTGGATGTCAGTTAAACTGTAGGATAGAAGGCCAGAGCCGCTTTTAGAAGGATGTTAAAGTTATTATGTAACAGAGACTTAAAATGAACGCTGCCATGTGTTCTCGGTCTTACTTTATGGTGTGGAGTCTTGAACTGTGAATAAAAGTTATCTAAATCGCCTTGAGGGTTTCAAAATGTAGTGCTACAGTAGAATTTTTAAAATTTCTTGGATGGACAAGATTTGAAACTCCACAATACCAGAATATCTCAGCGACACTACTAAGATTATAAAAACCATCAAGAAGAAAAAGTTGGAGTAAATCGGATATGTAATGAGAGGTTCCAAATATAGATTGCTATAAAATATTATGTAAGGGAAATAGCAGGCGAACGCAGTGCAGGACGGAGAAGGACTTCATGGTTGATGAACTTGCGAGATTGGTATGGTATTAATACAAGAATGCTATTTAGGGTGATAGTGAATAAACTTAAGATAACTATGATAGTAACCAACGTTCTGAAAGGACATGGTACATAAATAAGAAGAGGAATAAACAATTTCGAGCCTATTGTCAGTATGAGGGGATCGACTTTGTGACTAACTTAAGAATGAAACACTATGGACGATGACAGTCTAGAAGGATAAAAAACATTAATCATTCATTTTTTTTGCAAGAACAAAAACAGAACTTGTGTGAAAGTCATTGGAATTCCAGGCAGAATTATATTTTCATCTTGCAAGGTGCCACTCAAAATGATGGGTTCGACAATGCTTTTCTTCTCATAAATTTTTTTATGACTTATCGCGGGTTACTGCACGTAGTGGGTTCAAATTCCGAAGTGAAATAACTTGCAGTTGTAGATGGTGCGGTGAAATGCTTGGCGAATCGAATAAGCTCAAGAACTCTGTTAGATAATTTACAACTTCGCCAATTTTATCGATCGATTTGTATGACAGCAACTTGCCTAGCAGCAACTATTGTATCTTAAAATTTAATTCGGTAAAGTTTACATTTTTTGATACTAATGACTCTTTCTACCAACCACCCATCATTAAACTTTTCAATCGTCGATATCTAAAAATTGTTTTGAGTTTTTAAAAAGTGATCAGATAATATATGCCCATTATTATATTATCTAATAACTTTTTAAAAACTACGTTTCACTTGCCTTGAAGGTCTTGTCATTTTAAAACAGTTTTTACTTCATCTGTCAATAGTTGGTTGTTGCCACTCAGGGTGTTATGTCCGTTTTTCGAACTGGGAAATTGTACGTTTCCTTAAAAAATTTAATACTCTATCATCGACCTCGTGTCTTAATAATTATAACGTTTGTTACTCTATTTACATAATTTAAGGGTCATATGATTATGTGGCTAGTTCCAATTACTTTATAGACGTAAGTATTTACCACATTTTTAATTTAACAGTCAAAATTGTATCCTTTTGTTTTCAGTTTTTAGTGGTTATACTTATTTGTAGGTTTTTCACTGATGATTATCTGATAGAGTCGAAAACGTTCTGAAAATTTATAAATCCATTTTGGATAATGTTAAAATGTTATTAACAATTTTATATCATTTTACAAACGAAGTTTTTACTTCATCGTAAGTTTTTTTAAACTATGGTATACAGCCAACAACTAGGAATTTCCCTTATAAATACAAACAATGTTACTAATTGTTTTTAATAATTGTAATTGTTAATATAAAAAATTACTTGGATTTCTTATTAGGAAGAAAAAGAGTGAACTTTGATGTCTAATAAGTTTTTGGTACGAGCTTTCTCAATGACAACTGATAAATATCAGATTAAATTAGAAACTGTGTTTGTTTTTTAGAAGGGAAAATGGACATGATATATATTAATTTAACTTAAGCCATTAATAGCGTCATATTTAAAAATTATAGAGATAAACGTAAAAAAAATTTTTAATAAATTGCAAAATTTCTTCAACAAACTTCTTTTATTTCCTGATTTCTTTTAATATTTTCTCTACTTCCCATATTTGCAAGACTTTCTCTATTAGGAAACTTTTTGTTTTTTATTTCTTGTTAGATAATCTAAACAGTTAATTTTTGATCCGTTGAGTATTGCTTGCCCTATTTATTCTTCACATTATTTTCCTACTTTATAATTGTACCAGTCCAAGACATTTTTGTCTCTAAAAGTTTACTTGCCAAGGGCTTTTATTTTTTCATAAGTTAATAAGTTTCACAGTTGATAACTTAAAAAATCACAAAGTCATACCATATATATATATATATATATATATATATATATATATATATATATATATATATATATATATATATATATATATATATATATATATATATAATATGTAACATATATATATATACATATATATTTTTATATATAATATATTATTGTGATATTTAAAGTCTTGGTGCGCCAAGCAATAATTAGCTAATTAATTTTTTTTTTATTAATTAAAATTATTTAAATGATATGATTATGACTCTATCACAATTTTTAATTCTTTTATCTCAGGGTTAAATTCGTGCTTCAATATCTATGCTATTACATGTGAAAGGTAAGGTCCAGAGAATACCGGAATAATAAAAAACACATATGATCTAACACTATATATTGAAATAAAAATAATGAATTAATTCACACTCAAAAGTTTTCAATAAACAAATCTCATATAAGGATTCTCAAAATTTTGTTCTCCGTACGTGAACAATCAAAATTAATGATACAAACAATATTCATTGAAAACTCAAAATCCCAAACTATTCTAACTCTCCTAATCAAAATATTTATATCCTTTCTAAATTATGTGTAAAAATTGTGTTATCAATAAAAGAAAAAACTGCAGAAAACAAAAATATCTCTCTCTGATGATGAGTGGTCCAAATCCTTGTTCCTTGTTGACTGTATTATCTCCTCTCAACCGCTCCCTATGTAATCAGCAATCTTACAACAGATTGTTGCAAGTATATCGTCCTTAATGATCTCCTTCAAAAGCACAAATCATTCAAATTATGATAGCCTTTCTCCTCTCGATAAACTGAATCTCTCGTTGGCCCGAGTGATAAAATGACTCTTGGAATATCTTCTCTTTACGATAAACTGAATCTCTCGTTGGCCTGAACAGTGACTCTTGGAATATAAGTAGAAAAATATGACTTACAATATTTGGCTGCTATAGCTTCTGTCAGATACACTAACTCCACAAAAACTCACTAACATTCAACACTACTGCTTGCTACTTCTTCGGAATCGCCAGAGAACAAAAAATGTTCTTCTCAAAGACTTGGAAACCAACTGCCTATATTTTCTCTCTCCTCAATCTAGCTAAACTTTCCTTATCCCACCTTTTTCAATCTCCGCCAATCAAAACTCGTCACAATTCCCCATTTTTTCATTTCGATAACAAACAAATTTTTACCTATAATTATAAAATTTCCTAAAACTTATTTACAAATATTATTTTCTATAATTCTTAAAACTAACAAAAACCTCTTTCTAAAATATCTTCTATTGTCTTTAATCACTGCACTAATGTATTTGTAAAAACCCGTTTCAATTTGTCTTTTGTTTCACTTAAACTTATGCGGGTCAACTAAAGTATTACAAAGAAATAATTTATGTAAAGCTTACTTTTTGTTTAGTACAGATAATCCAAGAATTTAATAACTTTCCTTCTTAGAAATGTTTGTTGGTTATACTTTCTGAATTATTTTAATTTTTTGTTGAACTTTGAAATATTTTAAACAAACCAATATTTTCTTGATTTTGCATATCATAACAAATCCCCGCCATTTGATCTGCCGAAAACTCTTTGTTAAATTTTAAAATGACAAAAGTTTTCCAGGATCAAATCATTTCACTATGTTATTAAAATCTATTCATGATATTGATAGATGTCGTGAATGTTAAAAATACCCCGTATATTTCCGGTCTCTATGTGCGCTAATTCATAACTATTCACCCCATTTTCCGTATTGACCCTATATGGACCTTCAAATATCGGCATCAATTTAGCACAAACACCATTTTGTAAATTCGACACCCTCAGTGCCTTCACTAAGACTTTATCTCCTTTCTGGAATTTGATCGGCCTTCTTCTTCGGGTTCTCTCTTGTCTTTGGAGATATTTCTCTCCACTTCGTCTCAATCTTCTTTGAACCAACTCGATCACTTCTTCGTATTGTCTGGGGGCGGTGTCTTCCCACGGTCTTGTAGGCATTGTTCCTTTCATTATATATAAAGGCGTCTCTTTGGTAACCGTATTTGGAGCACAATTCAAATAGGTCTCGATCTCAAACACTTTTCTGTCCCAATGTCGATGATGTTCTTCCGCGGCAATTCGTAGAAATTTTGTGACTTCTTGTATAAAACGCTCCGATGGGTTGCTCTGTGGATGACGGATGCTTATAAATTTTGTATCGATGCCCCTCTCTCTTAATTCCCTTTTAAAACGTTCGTTCCTAAAATATGTCGCATTGTCCAATAAAATATTGTCTGGTCTTCCCACCGTTTCTACAAAATTGTCTATTTTCCTAAGTATTTCAATTCCTTTTGTGGTTCTGCATGCGTACAATTTAACATATTTTGAGAAAAGATCCACCATAACTAATATGTGTTTATTCCGTTGAGTTGTTGGTATCAAATCGCTCAACATATCAATAGCAACAATATCCAGTTTCCTCCGAGCTACGACGTTTTTTGTGACGTTTTCATTTTTAAAGTTCCTACTTTTACACTTTTGGCATGTCACACAATTTCGAGTCACCTCTTTGGCTATTGTATAGTCCTGTCGACAAATGTAGTTCTCCCTGAACATAAGCCACACCTTTCTACTTCCAATATGTCCGTTGTCACAGTGTAACTTTAAAAAAACTTCTTTTGCCATTTGCTCCGTGATTACATAGAGTTCTTTACCATCGACCCTCTTAAAATATAGGTTATTTTCTTGTTCAGCCCTTTGCTTTTCTCTTTCATTCAATTCTTCCTGATTTTCCCTGATTTTGGCCAAAGAAAATAAGCCTGCTTCTTCTCTCATTATGTTCATGCCTACGTGGAGAGTTTTGTGATCCTCTTTGCGGAATTGTTCATCTCTCGTCAATGCATCAGCCAAAATATTGTCCGTTCCTTTGATATATTTAAATTCAAAATCATATTCTTGGAGTAAAAGAATGCCCCTATGAATTCTATTATTTACCAACCTATTTTTCATTATGTGTACCAACGCTGCATGGTCCGTTTCAATGGTGAATCTTGCCCCAAGTAGGTAAAAACGTAATTTGTTTACACAAAATAACACACTGGCAAACTCTAATTCAGTAACGCTGTATTTTCTCTCATACGTTTTGGTTACACGGGAAACAAAACATATTGGCACCTCTATATCGTCTTGTATCTGTGATAACACCCCTGCAAATTTTTTTATGGAAGCATCGGTCCTGAGAATGAAAGGTTGCTCATATCTTGGGTGGTGCACTCTTACAGCTGTGGAAAAAGCTCCTTTTAAATTTTTGAAAGCGATTTCTTGTTCCGTTCCCCATTTCCATCTGACATTTTTCTTAAGTAATGCTATTAGCGGTATTTCTTTTGTACTGAGGTCTGGTATCAGCTTTTTGAAATAGTTTACCATTCCTAAAAATCCCCGTAAAGTTTTTAAATTGGTTGGCCTAGGGTAGTTGTTTATGACTTCGACTCTATCTTCTGCAAGACTAATCCCTTTTGTGTCTAATTTGAATCCTAAATACAATACCTCTTTTTGGAAAAACTGACACTTTTGAATATTTAATTTTAATCCGGCTTGATCAAGTTCTTCGAGAACAGTATGAATATGTCGTAGATGGCTTGTTATATCCGGTGAGAAAATTAATAAATCATCTATGTAATGTACAACAAATTCTCCATGCCTATTTAAAATTGTGTGTAATGCGCGAACCAAAGCAGCGCATGCACTTTGTAGTCCAAATGGTACTACCCTAAATCGGTACACCACTCCGTCGATAGAAAAAGCGGTATAATTTCGACACTTTTCTGCCAAAGGTATTAACCAAAAACTGTGTTTCAAATCGATTTTGGAGAAAATGTGTGATCCTGTGATTCGTCCAAAAATAGCTTCTATGTTCAAAGGCGCTTCGTATTGCGCGATTGTGTGCGAATTAATGTTTCTTGCATCTAAACATAATCGCAAATCACCATTTGATTTTTTTACGCATACTATCGGGTTGATATATGGAGAGTCACATCTTTCGATCACCTTGTCTTTGATCATATTTTCAATTTCCTGTCCGACGCTTTGCCTGTATTTATACGGGATTGGATATGTTTTCGATTTAAAATTTTCTAAGTTTTTAACTTTAAAAGAATGTTCATAATTTTTAGCCACTCGGCTTTCTTCATTAATAAGATCTCCATAATTTTCTAAAATCTTCTCTATTTCCTTCTCCATGTTTTCTCCACATATTATTTTTCTTTCATCCTCAGTTTGTTCACATGTGTTCACTGTCCGTATTACTTCTTCACAAAATTCTGGATTCTCGTCCATAATTGCCATTTCTTCTCTGTCCTCTTCCGTTATTTCTTCTTCTATTTTTTCTTTATCTTTAATTTCTATCTGGTATTCCGAGCACCATGTTTCGGTTCCTTCCATTTTTCTGCTTATAACTTCCTTCTTTTCCTGCTTTCTTTTCGAACTCTTCTTCTTTTTTTTTTATTCTCTTTTCCTCTTCGGATTGATTTTTTTCTTGAGCTTTCGATTTATCCTCTACCGTCATATTGATTTCTTTATGTTTTTCTCTCAATTCATCAATTCCCGCTATCATATCATGATTTAGATCTTCGATTACCACACATTGCATAATATAGAATTTGTCTCCCACTCTGATCCGTACTCCTAAACCTTCGTTTACTGTCGTCAATTTTTTATTATTTGCACCCACTAAAGCAACCCTCGGAATCTTATACACAAATCTGTCCATATTTAATTCTTTTACTAGTTTTTTATTGATTAACGAAATTTCCGATCCAGAATCAATCAGAATTTTAATCGCTTTATGTTTTATAAATGCATCTAAAAAAATTAGACTGGAATTAGAATTTTGTTTTTCGTTTCCCGCCAACTGTATAAACTCTCTCGGGTGACAAAATATACCGGAGAGTTTTTTACTTTTGTTTAGTGGATGCCTTATTGAAAATCCTGTCTGGATTCATTGAATACTTCTTCTTCCTCCTTTTCTATTGCCACATGATTCATCTCTCTTCTGTTTTGTCGTTGGAATCTCTGATTATTTCTATCGTCCCTTTGTTCGTTCGTATTCCTATTCGGAGGATTTTGTGCATCTCTATTCCTGTTGTGATTTTCATTTGTTCTATTTTGTGTATCATTCCGGTTATCGTAATTTTGTTGTCTATTGTAATTATTGTAATTTCTCGGCCTATATTCGTTTGTTGATCTGGGATGTCGGTTTCTCTGGTCATAATTTGATGAATACCTTCTTTCCGCTCCATTATATTGGTCATGTTGTCTTCTATTTCTCATTTCTTTTCTTTTCGCTTCTTTTAATTGAAGGAATTGGCACAAACTATCAATATCTTGATAATTTCTCAAAATCACGTGATCTTCCAACGTTTCCTCAAAATGTCTGCTGATCATTTCTACCAGCTGTTCGGTAGAATATTTGTATTCTAGATATTTTGAATTGTTATGTATCTGCAAAGCATATCTTTCTTCAGATATTCCCATTTTTTCGTGATATTTTCCATTCTGTAGCTCTTGGTTGATTTCTCTCTGTTTATTTTTCCCCCAGAAATAGTTGAGAAATTTATTTTCAAAATCTGTCCAATTTTCAAACTCATCTTCCTTGCTTTCATACCATAACGCTGCTCCTTCTTTCAAATGGTTTCTAATTGTTTCTTTGCAATCGTCAAAATATCTAATATGTTGTAATTTGGTTTTCAAATTTTTAACAAACGGTACTGGGTGTGTTTTCCGAATATCCCCGCCAAACTGTATTTTTATGTCACCCGGACTTTGGATGAGTACTTCTCTCCTGTCTCCCATCTCTCGTTGTTTTCTGATATCCTCAATTTGTTTTTCTATTTCTTTCTTGTCTTCTTTCATTACATTTTCAAGTTTGCTTTCTAATTCCTCCAAATTATCTTTAATTCTCATTTCTTGTTCTTTCATATCATTTTTAATTTCATTAATCTCTTCTATTTGGTGTATCAGTTCTTTCTTTATCCCCTCAACACATCCTCTAATTTCCTGTTCATAGTTTTCCAGACGCTGCTCTATATTGCTCATTGTTTGTTTTGTTTCCCGTTGGTTTTCTTCCATTTTTAGTGATGTTTCTTGTTGATTTCTATCCATTGTTTGTTTTGTTTCATCCATTTTTTGTGATGTTTCTTGTTGATTTCTATCCATTTTATCCATTTTCTTTGATGTTTCATTCATTGTTTGTGTCTGTATTTGCATCATTGCTAATAATTTTTCCAGCATTCCTGTTTCTTTTCTTTCCTCCATTATTGTGGCATTTCCTTCATTATCCGATCCTTCATCAATAATTGTTTCCTCTTCTATCTTATCCTCTTTCCTTTCTTGCGTTTTACTTTGACTCCTTGTGGTCGACATGTTGTTTCTTTTCGTTACTGTTTTTGTCCCCGCCAAATGTGAAATTTTACAACACTCTATATGTTTCAGAACACGACAATATTTCTCCCCAAATGTATTAAATTTTCACGACAAATATCAAATATGCAATCAGTAAAATTCAAATAATTCAAAATAAATATCAAATGTATGATTGGTAAAGAAAATAAAATTAAATAATTCAATAGCAGTAAATATCCACTAACTATGATCAATCAATAAATCAAATTTATATTCCCTGGAAAAATTGTCAAAATACTTTCAAATTCAAATTCCCTCAATGTTATATGTTTTTATCTCTGGATTACCTGTACTTATTCCAGATCTCTTTCCCTTCCTTCAAATGTAAAGCTGCGATATTTTCAAGCCCCACGTTTTGGAAGCCAGTTATTGTGATATTTAAAGTCTTGGTGCGCCAAGCAATAATTAGCTAATTAATTTTTTTTTTATTAATTAAAATTATTTAAATGATATGATTATGACTCTATCACAATTTTTAATTCTTTTGTCTCAGGGTTAAATTCGTGCTTCAATATCTATGCTATTACATGTGAAAGGTAAGGTCCAGAGAATACCGGAATAATAAAAAACACATATGATCTAACACTATATATTGAAATAAAAATAATGAATTAATTCACACTCAAAAGTTTTCAATAAACAAATCTCATATAAGGATTCTCAAAATTTTGTTCTCCGTACGTGAACAATCAAAATTAATGATACAAACAATATTCATTGAAAACTCAAAATCCCAAACTATTCTAACTCTCCTAATCAAAATATTTATATCCTTTCTAAATTATGTGTAAAAATTGTGTTATCAATAAAAGAAAAAACTGCAGAAAACAAAAATATCTCTCTCTGATGATGAGTGGTCCAAATCCTTGTTCCTTGTTGACTGTATTATCTCCTCTCAACCGCTCCCTATGTAATCAGCAATCTTACAACAGATTGTTGCAAGTATATCGTCCTTAATGATCTCCTTCAAAAGCACAAATCATTCAAATTATGATAGCCTTTCTCCTCTCGATAAACTGAATCTCTCGTTGGCCCGAGTGATAAAATGACTCTTGGAATATCTTCTCTTTACGATAAACTGAATCTCTCGTTGGCCTGAACAGTGACTCTTGGAATATAAGTAGAAAAATATGACTTACAATATTTGGCTGCTATAGCTTCTGTCAGATACACTAACTCCACAAAAACTCACTAACATTCAACACTACTGCTTGCTACTTCTTCGGAATCGCCAGAGAACAAAAAATGTTCTTCTCAAAGACTTGGAAACCAACTGCCTATATTTTCTCTCTCCTCAATCTAGCTAAACTTTCCTTATCCCACCTTTTTCAATCTCCGCCAATCAAAACTCGTCACAATTCCCCATTTTTTCATTTCGATAACAAACAAATTTTTACCTATAATTATAAAATTTCCTAAAACTTATTTACAAATATTATTTTCTATAATTCTTAAAACTAACAAAAACCTCTTTCTAAAATATCTTCTATTGTCTTTAATCACTGCACTAATGTATTTGTAAAAACCCGTTTCAATTTGTCTTTTGTTTCACTTAAACTTATGCGGGTCAACTAAAGTATTACAAAGAAATAATTTATGTAAAGCTTACTTTTTGTTTAGTACAGATAATCCAAGAATTTAATAACTTTCCTTCTTAGAAATGTTTGTTGGTTATACTTTCTGAATTATTTTAATTTTTTGTTGAACTTTGAAATATTTTAAACAAACCAATATTTTCTTGATTTTACATATCATAACAATATATATATATATATATTATATATATATATTATATATATATATGTTATATTATATATATATATATATATATATATATATATATATATATATATGTTAATGTTATATATTTTACATGTTATATTTTATATGTGTGTTTTTAATCTTGAGTGTCATAGCTTTACACAAATAATCTCAACGACTAGTAAGTTGCAATGACAATTTGTGATATGTTGTAAATATTTACACATTCTTCTAATTACAGTGTCTTGAAGAAGGAATAAAAGAATTCCGAAAGCTCGACCAAAAGTCAAAAGAGTGTTTCTGTAACATCCCGGCCAAACCTACTGACTGCAGCCCTAATAAACTGTGTTGTTTGTTTATATCGACAGTCAATAATATCCAGTATTTCTTATATATATATATATATATATATATATATATATATATATATATATATATATATATGTATATATATATATATATAATATATATATATATAAATATATGTATATATATATATATATATATATTTATATATATATATATATATATATATATATATATATATATATATATATATATTATATATATATATATAATATATATATATATATATATATATATATATATATATATATATATATATATTTGTTGTAATCATCTTGAAGAGATGTCCGTAAACATTTTTTATTAGTTTCCAGTTGTAATCAAGAGAAAGCAAAACATGTAAGCACTTGTAGGGCTTTTTTGTGACCTTTTTCAAGTTAAGCTTAACATAAAGGCTCTTCTAACAGTCACGAGGTTTTTTTTTTTTCAATCTGATCTAATGCGTGATTTAACACCAATACACATTTTCTACATATTTCAGACCTCTTTAAGCCGAAAATTTCCAATTTTTCGTTTGTGATTAAAAGGTTTCAACCAAAACAATTTTTTTTGATAATAGATATTGAATATTATATGTTTATTCTGAAATTTAAGCAATAGCTGCACGTTTTCCCCAATTTCATAAGTTATTACTAGATAAGTACTTATTTATCTAATAATCAAAATCGTTTCTAAATACTTTTATTCAGCTACAATATGATTTATATTTGATTCCATATTCGGTACAAAAACCACCAATTTTATTTTTTAAATGTACGTTTTCAGAGCAAGGTTTTTATTTAGGCTCGGATATCTCGAGGGAAGAAATCTAAAGTGATTATAGCGCACGTGATCCACTAAAAGCTTAATTGTAGGTGGAGAATCAGACCGAAAATTGTAGAGAATAAAAATGCCCTAAATGCTAGGTTGGCGTTAATATTATAAGAAAATAAATGATTGCTCCTTTCTGCTTTCGACGTAGGGATGATATATTTAATATTGAGGGTTTTTTAATGTTGGATGTTTACAATTATTTTAGTTAAAACGTATTTAAAATATAATATTTATATTTAAAATATTTTGTATTAGTAATACCATATATAATTTAAAATATTATCTTGCCTATCAAATCGAAAACCATGCTAAGAAGAAACATATATCTCATATATTATCTGCGCTAGTTTATTGTATTGAAGCAATTATAAATTAATTGTACCTTGTCTTGTCGTGTCAGCACGTTTCTTAAGATTTTTTACATTTTTATCTGACATTTTCATTATCTTTTATTGTATTCGCACTTGCTCTTTGTAACTCATCATCGTTATCATCATTGTCGCTTTTCAACCTTGCGTGGGACCTAAATTCCTTAAAAATTCTCTGGGTATTCCTCTTCCCTGACCAATGGGTCTATCAAGGAGTATTATTCTAGCGTCTAGAGTCATTTTGTTTCATTCGCATAATATGCCTTATCCACCTCAAACGTCCTATCTTAATATGTTTTACGACATCTGGTTCCTGGTATATTCTATAAAGTTTGAAGTTCTATCGTCTTCTACATATGCCATTGTAATTCACCGCTCCATACATTCGCCTTAGTACTTTTATTTCGAAATATACTAACATGTTTTCATGACTGTTTGTATGAGTTCAGGTCTCTGAACGATATGCTACGACTGGGCATATTATTGTTTTGAATAGTTTTACCTTTGTAAATATAATGAATGGGTTACACATGTAAGTCCATTTCAAAGAGGGTTGTAGAAATAAATTTAAAACTTACTCACAATCTATTTTATTAGCTTAGGATTACCGGTTTTGACCACTATAATTTTATGTTCAATCCTTAGGTCACTGGACAGGTTAAATCAAAATGCTAAAACCATTACAAATCGCAAATAAAAAAATCTAATATTACTTATGTATGCTTTGAGGGAATAATAGAACTTACATGCCTGTGCAAAAATTGTTGTTAGAAAGGCGTGCACTGAACGCTCATGTATGCCATAATGTGTTATATTGGTCTTCGACTACATTACACATCGAAATATGTGATATGTATCTTAAGAAGACTGTCAGGAAACAACTAACTGTTGTTATGATTAAGAGAGAGTTAGTTAATGTTATTGTTTGTGTGAGTACAAGTGATGTTGTATTTATGAAGTTATTTTTATTTATTCTAGAGGCATATTTATGAAATATGTGTTACTTAACTGTATTAATTAATTAATTAATTAATTTATTCATTTATTTATTTATTTATTTATTTATTTATTTATTTATTTATTTATTTATTTATTTATTTATTTATTCATTTATTTATTTATTTATTTATTTATTTATTCATTTATTTATTTATTTATTTATTTATTTATTTATTTATTTATTTATTTATTTATTTATTTATTTATTTATTTATTTATTTATTTATTTATTTATTTATTTATTTTTTTATTTATTTATTTATTTATTTATTTATTTATTTATTTATTTATTTATTTATTTATTTATTTATTCATTTATTTATTCATTTATTTATATATTTATTTATTTATTTATTTTGTTTATTTATTTATTTAAATATGTATTTATTTATTGAAAACATTTTTACTAAACGACTGTATTGGCTCATTTATTGGTATGAATATTGCTCACTTAATGGAAATTTTTGGGGTATAGATAATATCAAAGCTGGTTTTCTAAACAAAAGATGAGTAAATTAATCTCCTTATTTTAGTGTATGGTGGATAATATAATATAGAATTATGAGGTTATTAGAAATCAAATCGAAGCAGACATGAACATAAACGTATTTAAGCATAGTAAGCATAGAAGCATGTAGAAAAACCATTGACGTATTAACATAGACCAAGAATACTGGTTGCGTGTACTGATGACAAGATCTGTTGCAGTTGTTCGATCTGTCTCTCTCTAGTGCATTGAAATTCCTCTCTCTCTCTCTCTCTCTCTCTCTCTCTCTCTCTCTCTCTCTCTTTCTCCCCACTAAAAAAAGACTCTGCGATATTTACTTGATGTAAGACAGAGACATAACAAATAACGGAAAAAAAGATGGTATCTTCACTAACCTTTACAGACTTCTATGAAAAAAAGGGTCACACATAAGACACTACATAAAATTAAAGTTTAAACAAATATCACTACATGGATGTTAACGAAATAAGTCTTCTACTCATAATCTGTAATAGGTTATATTAAAGTTAAAAAAAAAAGAATGGGCTACTGGTTTCGCTGTTTACAAACTTTTATAGTATATTCAGACCCTCAAGTAACTAAGGCTAAGATACATAGTGTATATAAACAAATGTGTATATGAAAAAACAAACAAAGAATTATTTGAGTAGTACAGAGGACTTAGTCAATAGTGAGTTAATCATGATGAGTAGATAAAATAAAATAGAATAGAAATATGTACGTGTGATTTAAATTTAAATTAGATATTAAGATTCCACCGACCAGTTTCGCTCTGACTATTATTACGAATTGTGAGTAGAAGACTTGTTACCCTAACATTTATAAATATGAGCTCACACCAGCAACCTTTTTATCGTTTAAATATCACTACAAATAGTAGTTTTTGTGTACTATAGTAGAAGCCACAGTTAAAATGCAGTGTTGGTTTTACGGCGTGCAGCGATGCCGCTCATGTCGGCACAGTGGTAGGTGTGTGGAAGTTTGGCGATAGACTGAGAAATCAGGACTGTACGCACTTCGTTTCAAAAATCTTTACTCAATAATTTAACTGAGTTAGAGACTTGTTAGTTAACTTGAGAAAAAACAAATTAATTCTATAAAAAAAGGTGTGTATACATAAAATATCTAATATCTCCTAAATATTTATATACATATATTTACACCCAAAAATTCAAGTAGTTTACCATATATGATACGATAAATATATGTAAACATAAAATACACAAGATCATACCTGAAATGTACTTTACGTACAGTACTAAAAAACATACGAGCATTAAATCTGAGATATTTCTCGTTAATTATTACTAATTGCAATCCTTATCTAAATCGTGCTCATCCTCTAAATCATCTTCTATGTTAATTAGTACCAGTTCAATATCTTCCTGCAAATTGTTCATCGCGAACATTTTTTCTTTAGATGCGCATTGGTAAGTTTTTCTTATTAACCGTTGTACTATTTTTTTAATCTACGTTGTTTGAAGCCACATACCCTTTCACTTGACTCCACAGAGCCTTAATTGGGTTTAGCTCGCAATATTAAGGCGACAGACTCAAAATCTTAACGCCATATTTTTCCGCAATTGTTTCTATTTTGTACTTGTCGCACTCGTCAAGTACGGGCCGCTGTATCCAGTAATTTACTTTTTAGGTAATCTTCCTTAAAGAAAATGTTCTTTTTGATTAACCAATTCTTGATTTGCCTTTTGTTCTACAATTTTTTTGGTAAGTCAAATTTGTCAAAGTGGTATGACGCGTTATCCAAAACGACAGTGTTTTCTTTGTCTTTCGGCAAGTTTAGAATTAACGTCTTCTCAAACCTTTCTTCATATAGATCCCCGTCCACTTCGTCATGGTAATCAGTGATTTCCTTCTTGGCTAGGAAAGATAATTCGGTCCATGCTACAAAACCAGTTTCGCTTCCAGCATGAAGAAGAACAAACAGGACCTCTTTGGGTTGGAGCTTTCAGTCAAGTAGAGAGCACTTTTGTGAAGACATCTCGTGGATTATTTTATGCTATGGTTATATGGTTGTATAACGCCTAGGGACATTATAAGTTCTATGACAATGTGAAACAGGGACAACTGTGTGTAAAGAAGTGTATCTATTTGGGTTGGTAAATCAAAACTCAGACCATAGATCACTCCATTTATATTTCAAGACTGCCTTGCGTGTAGCAACCAAATCAGAAATACTGGGTAGATATTCTGTGGTATCCACTACATAAATACTTAATTTGGCTAGTTGGTCCACATGTTCATTATGTTTAATTCCACTGTGTGCTTTGGCCCATATAAATATCATATTTTTTTTTATTTTCTTTAAAGTGTTTCACTAATTATTTAATTAATATTATGTGGGGATTGGAGTATGTCGTTGGAAAAAAAGGTTGGTTAATGGCTGTGAGAACTGACATGGAATCTGAAACAATAATAACGGAGGATTCCCCGTTAGAAACAAAAAGTAGGGCTTGATATATGTCAATTGTTTCCGCACTAAAAATATGAAAATTTTTGCTTTTAATTTGAATATTTTTTCTACCTTCCCCATGGGGATGTAAAAGGCACATCCTGTACCGTCTTCTGATTTGGAGGCATCCGTGTAGATAGTACTGTAGTAATTCCAATTGGATAAGATGCTTGTTATAATGTTGTTATTTGCTCTTTCAGTGTTTACATAATTTGGTTTAATAAATTTAACTAAAAAACAAATTTTCAAAATCATTTATATATGTGTGTGATCTAATTTAGATCTTAGTAAATTTGCTGTTGTAACCATGCCTTTTTTGGGGAAACTAACATGTTATATTTTCTATCGGTTATAATAAATTCGTGCAGCATACGTTGTAAATCATCTTCACTTTAAGAAAGTAGTATTGCGACGTCTGCATAGCAGATTATTTTAAATTGCCCCATTGCCAGCTTAATTAGGGTCGGGTAGTTCTTCTTCTACTTTTACTTTTATTGTGTTGTTTTGGTAGATATTTCTGATTATTTTGATTATGCCTAGAGCTATCTCTCTTGCCTACAGTAAGTGGATAACTTCTTTTAATTTGGCCCGGTCAAATGCCTTCTTAATGTCCACGAAACATAGATACGCTGGTTTGTTGTATTCTAAAGATTACTCTTACACTTGCCTCATTATAAATATAGCATCAGTGCATGATCTACCCGACCTAAAATCTTGTTTTTCTTCTACTAGTGTTATAATTTCATTCAGTTTATTTGTTATCCCTTTTTTTGTTAATTTTAGTGTTGTGTTTAATAAATTAATTCCTTTGTAATTTTCGTCCGATTTGTCTTCCTTTTTAAAGAGAGGTATTAGGATGATTGATCTCCATTCTTGAGGAAATCTGTTTTGATCTTTTATTTTTTGGATTAATCTTAATAGTTGTTTGGTTAGATCTGGTCCTCCATACTTTAGGAGTTCGTTCGGTATTCTGTCCTCTCCTGGTGATTTTCTATTTTTTAATTTCCTTAATGCTTTCTTTACCTTTTCTTCCTCAATATTTATTTCTTCGTTTGTCGTCATCTCTGGTGTTGGTGGTTCATTATCGTCACATTTAGCAAATAGGGATCGAAAGTAGTCTACCCATGTTTCCTTCTAAATGTGTTTCGTTTTTATTAGTTCGTTCATCTCTTTTATTTGTCCTCTGATCATTCTCCATATTTCATTTTGTGTTCCGTAGAAGTCGCGTTCCATCTATTTTGAGAAACTCTGCTAGTGTTCCTTTTTTATTTATCTAACTAAAGTATTCGTTTCATTTGTGATTCGTTTATAATGGTTGTATGCCTGTTGTGTTTGTTGTGTTCTGTATTGTAAAAAGGTTTTCTTCTTTTCTTCACATTTTATCTTCACTTCTTCTCTAAACCATTGTGTGTTCTTTTTTTATATGTTAGTGTTCGTTACTTTTCTTTCTCCAAGTGATTCTATTGCTGCGTTTATTATGTTATTTTTGAGTTTTTTCCAGCTTTTCTAGAGTTATTGTTTTCTAATATTTTAGTCCCAGCAATTTTCTCTGATATTCGTTTCCTGTATAAGTATTCCGTGTTTTCCGTATTTAGTCCTTCGACTTTAATTTTTGTTTGCATTGGCGCCGCTCTCTTGGGTGGGAATTGTTCTTGAAATGATATGTTCAATTGAACATACTAACAATATTAATTACCTATATTAATACATATTAATTACATAAATAATTATCAATACGAATATTTATTATTATTTTTTTCGAAAAATTGACAAAAAACTTGGTTACTGTAATTTAAAGGTAAAATTTATATTGCAAAATAATTTATAAAGCATTATGTTAGTGTATATTTATTTGGTTTATATGCAATTAGGTACATGCTGGTTTTGTACATATATCGATTTGATAACGCGTCATTTAATTTTATTAAAACTTTTTTATAACAACTCGAGAAATACCGGATCGATTTAGATAATTTTGGTTTTAAAATATTTATATAAATATCTATAAAAAAGTATTAAATATAATAAAATAAAACAAAAGTTAATTAAATTAAGTAAAATCAAATCGAATAAAATAATATAAATTAAAGCTATGCTTCCACTCCCAGAATTCTGGCAACAATATCACTTTTCGATTTTTTAAAACCATTTTAACTCTTAAGTACTAACATCGTAAATCCAAACAATATTTTTTTTTGTTTAATATTTTAATTCAAAAAGATATTGCGATTACTTACTGAAAGTATTAGTTATTTAAAAAACACAGTAATTAATATAGTTTATCTGTATTTATTAAAATATAAAACATTATAACAAGAATGGATCGATTTTTTGTGTACATTTTTATGCCTGAAAAAAAGTGTAATAAAAATTAAACAAATTAAAGAATATTGATAAAAAGTTTTGTGTATGTGTTTTATTGGTAATAAAAAATTATAATCCGGTTAAGCAGAAAGTAAGAAACATTAAAATATTAAGATTTTTAAAAAATGTTGACATAAAAAAACTGACATTCACTAAGGTTGGTACGGCGGGCGAACTTTCGACACCAAATTGTGTTTGTACCTGGGGTAATCGAAGGGTCAAATTTTATTATAGGAAATTTAGACACCGCGGCGTAAAGCAGGTAGGTAGGTAATTAGCGGCGATGGACATTTGCACCCAAGCAGGACAAGCGGGTTTTCCCAATATTTATTGTCACGGCGGGGGGCGTGGCACTTGTGTACTTATGACAAGAGGACATATCGGAAAAGCCTGCCAAAATTACAAGAACTGCTGTTGCTGAGTGTGATGCCAATTTGCTGACAGTTCCTGACATAGCTAGCATAAGAAAGAACATTTACAACTGTCGTCGTAAACTGTTACCAGGTCCGTTACCAAGAAGCATATCAGAAGTCCATAACGCGGTTAGTAATTATTCTCCTAAAACCTCTCGCAATGAAAGTTTTTTGTTTTTAAATCATCCTGAATTAAATGTAATTGTATTTTCATGCGAGACAAATATTTGTTTGTTGTGTTAATTAAAAACTTTGTATATGGATGGTACATTTTCATACAGTACTAAATATTTTCTACAATTATTTACTATACATGGCTTGGAAAATGGACATTATGTTCCTTTAGCATACTGTTTGTTAAAGGACAAATTGTCAATGACATACAAAAATTTATTTTCTTTATTAAGGTCTAAGATTTTTGAAACATTTCAATTATCATTAGAGCCAACTGAAATATTTGTGGACTTTGAAAAAGCAATTCACTGTGCTTTATTGTATATGTGGCCCAATGCAAAAATTAGTGGATGCCGTTTTCACTTACACCATAACTGGTTTAAAAAAATTCAATCTTTGGGTTTGGTACAAGAATATAAGGATACAAATTCAGAAATTGGAAAATGGTTAAGGCATACGTTTGGTTTAACTTATTTAAATCCAGCAGAAGTTGAAGAATGCTTTCTTTATGATTTAATGTCATATAAACCTATAAACGCAACACTTGATATATATGCAGATTATTTACTGGAAAATTACATTTTCGATAGCGCTCTATTTCCACCACACATATGGTCTAATCAGAATCCGTCTATTGCGAGGACCACAAATGCCTGTGAATCCTTTCATTCGAGATTTAATTCTTCTTTTTATTCAACACATCCTTCTATTTTTATTTTTATTGAAAAGTTAAAAGAATTTCAAGATAGACACTTATGTCAAAATAAATAGTTTACATATACCAGCAAAAATCAAAGATACTACTGTTAAGGCTAAATTGGCATTTTTGGAGAAAATGATGGATAAACTACGATTTCAACAAATACGTAGGTTAGATTTTATAAAAGCTGTATCTTATCATTCCTATAATAGCAAATAAATCATTGTATATAAGTATATTAACGGTAAAATGTACAAAAATTAGGTACTAGTTGTATTATATTTAGATATTATTACAGTTATAAAGAAATAAAATGCACATTACTTTTATTAAAATAAATAAATTAATTAATTATGGTGTTTTATTTATGTCGCAGCTATATTTATTTGGTGTCGAATATACCTGTAAGATAAAAACGGGAATTGGGGCTTTTAGTCGCTACCTGCTTAGTGTCGAAATTTCCTACGCCCGGTTGGTAGAGTGTAGCGTAGGGATGGGAAAACCTACCGGTTTTAACCGAAAACCGGTTTTTTTACATCGCAATAACCGGTTTTATCGGTTGTTTTTTTGTCCCGGTTATAACCGGTTTATTTTTTAAGTAAAAACCGGTTATTAGGATTAGGTTAGGTATTATTTTGGATCCCAATCATAATTATTATTCTCAAGTAATTATTCCAAACAAAACTATAATTCAAATTTTATTTTATTTTATAAATACAGAAGAAAACTGAAAGTGCAAACTCACATCAGGCAGAAACAATTTTTATATAATATTTCGTTGAAAAGGTATTTGTAATGATAATATTTACATAGGAAGTGATCTGGTACATCATCTATTTTTCACACTTGACTCTTGACATTGAAAGTGGGTGAAGTTTCTGATTACCAAAAGTAATGTTCTGCGACGATACACCCATACAGGAAGTATTAAATGAGTTAAAATGTACCTATTATACAAATATACAAACGTGTTAAAAGTAATACATGCTAAATTTTTTTTGATGTTAGTAAAAATAAAAGATGAATTGCATCATCCAATTTATTTTTAAGTAAAATATTTATGTTGATACTATTTTTTTTAATCCCATTTGAAAGAATCAGAATCCCATCTGAAATGGTTGGGGTAACACGAAACAGGGAAACAGGAGAGAATTTCTCTCCTGTTGTCGACGAGAATGTAGCTTCGACTATTTTTTAAATAATTTTAAACTGTTTGTCTTTGTTTAGTATAGTGTTATGTACAATTTTATGTTTAATTTTATGTTTATGACATTCTGCGATTGTTGGATAGCCCAAATTTGACGAAATTCCCCTGAAGATGCTCTAAAAGGCAAAAGTACTTGGGCAAGATTTCATTAATAAAACTGTGCTCGATATCTGCCTTTCATTTTATCAAAGTTAATTTATTTGAGCATTTAACCTTATATCAATTTACATCCAATTTAGGCTCGGAAGTTAGGACGTACCTTACCGAAATCGGAAAACTTTCTCCTTCCTGCTCCTTCCAGAATGAAGAAGCCAAAGTTTAAAATCAAACCCTCTTTGGTCTTCACACGATCTGGAGTTGGCGAACAGTGATTCCAGTTCAAGTTCTCAGGACTGTGGCGCACCCAGGGGGGGGGTTTTGGGGGTTAAAACCCCCCCCCCCCCCAGGCCATATAAAGTAAACAATATATAAAGAATAGTAGGAAAATGTAACTTGTCTTTCACACACAATACAAAAAATCCAAATCGCTAATTGAATAATTAAATTACCACTTTAATATGTAGAACACAACAATTATTGTATAAATACACAATAAATAATAATATTTTTCATTATATTTAGATATAGATACCTAATATTAGTCTCACAAAAAAGTAGACAGAACGAGTCTGTTGCGAGTAGCATACGCCTACAGGACTGTATCTGCGGCGGCCTTGTGGACTATCACGGGTTGTGTTCCTCTGCATGTGTTAGCAGTAGAAAAGAGACATTTCTATGAGAGAAGAAAGCATTTGACAACAGCTATAAAAACAAAGAAGAAAGGGGAATATCAATGGAAAGATGGCAAGAAGAGTGGAACACCAAGGAAGATGTTGCCCAGTGGACCAAGATGCTGATCCCGAGCCTAAGGGACTGGGTAGATTGTCTGTTTTAGGGTGTATCTTCAAAGGTTCAGAAAGACAGATACAGATAAATGTCCATACTGCGAATATTTCGACATTGTTGCGCACACAATGCTGGAGTGTAATAGATGTACAGTGGAGAGAACCAGAATGTATAAAGAAATAGGTATGAACCCTATGACTGTAACAGACATGATCGTGAAGATGACAAGAAATATGGAGGGATGGAATAGTGTTCAGAATTACATCCGAGCAGCCATTAAAAAGAAAGAAGAAGAAGTGAAACACCAACTGGGCCAATGACATAGATAAGATGTAATTACTATTTTAATGGGAATAAATCGCAATTAAAGGTTAAAATAAGTTTATTGACGTTTGAATTTTTTATCTTTGATCTTGCACTGATAACTTGTTTATACTCGAACAATTAATAGAAAAAAGAATAGCGGTTGGTACCGAAGTACATCTAGCCTTCATCGACCTAGAAAAGGCGTATGATACAGTTCCGAAACTTAAGTTGTGACAAGCTTTACAACAACTCGACATTAGTCCATACCTTTTAGGAATAATCACAGAAGTATACAGGGATGACACTACTTACCTAAAAATCGGATATAGACTATCAGAGCCAATAAAAGTAACTAAAGGACTAAAACAAGGATGCAGTATGTGACCCTTACTGTTTAATTTATATACTGAGGCAGCACTCCAAAATTGGAAAAACCACTGCCAGGGAATGGGAATCCCTATAGGAAATGACGTACTATTCTCCCTGAACTTTGCGGATGATCAAGTCGTCCTAGCTCAAGATTCTTATGATCTAGAATTTATGATTAAGCGTCTATACAGAGAATATTTAAAATGGAAATTACAAGTCAGCATGAAGAAAACAGAATATTTAGTTATCAATTCAGATGCAAGGTTTGAAGTGTTGATAGACGAGGACGTGGAAATCAAACAAGTGGAAAAAGTTAAATATTTAGGTGCACTCATTGCTAAGAACGGCTTGGGAGAAACCGAAATTAAACACCGAATTAATCAGGGACGTAAAATTGTAGGATGTCTGAACTCCTAATGGTGGGATCACAACATTTCCAAAAGGAACACAAAAAGAATAGGGCAAACCATGGCACAGTTCCTTGTTATGGCTCTGAAGTATGGACAATTAATGCAGGAATGAAGAGAAGGTTGTTGGCAGTTGAAATGGATTATTTGAAATGTGCTAGAATATCAAGGGCAGGAAAGGAAGACCAACGAATCTATAAGAAATAACATGAATGCTACAGAAACGTTCATTGACAGAATAGAAAGAAGAGGTTCAAAATGGTTTTGACATCTATTGAGAATGCCTGACGAACGTTGGCACCAAGAACTTTACAAATGGAAGCCCCCTGGAAGAAGAAAAAGAGGTAGACCTCGACGCTCACGGAATGAGGGAATTTGAAGAGAGATGGAATCGAGAGATTTGGAGGAGGAGCGTACTTTGGACCGGGCAGATTGGCGGAGGAGAACGGGAATATGGCGATAGCCGTCTCCAAAATGTATTGTATTTACAAGTTGGATTAATGTCAAACGTCAATAAACTTATTTTAACCTTCAATTGTGGCTTATTCCCATCAAATAGTAATTACTTTAAAATGCCACAAGAAAATAGCTTCAGAACAATAGATAAGATCTAGATAAGAGAAGGGAGTGTTCCAAAAATGTCGTCAGCCTTACAGAGGCCATCCCAGTTTCGGAGTAAGGTATGTGCGACAGTCAACTGCGCAAAAGTAAGAGAGGGTGGTTTTAGTTGGTAGGCAGGATAATAGATACCTGAATCTTTGGCACTGCTGTCTTTGGTACTTTAAGATAAATTAAAAACCAAATTTTAGGAGCTTAAAATGGAGGTAGCATAAAAAAATTTCAAACCCCCCCCCCCTGAGACAAATTCTGGGTGCGCCACTGTCTCAGGACAAACGGATTCAAAGATCTTTTCCAAATGAACTCACTCTATATCTGCAGCAGCCTTTCCTGCCGAGATTAAATGATCCGTTTTCATTCTGGGAGCAGAACAAAACCTGTATGCCAGGCTTGGCGTTTATAGCTAAAAAATACATGTCGTTGGTCGGAAGTTCGGTGGCATCAGAGAGACTGGTGTCATCATTGAATGATATTGTGTCAGATGAGAGAAGCCGCTTAACCGATCAACATATATATGAACGAGTTTTTCTCAATAGGCTTCATAAAAAATACTGGCCAACACAATGCTAAATCCATTTCATATAATATAACCTATTTGTAATCTTCTAACCTATACTTTTTTACTTAAAATATGACTTCATTCTACTTATATTATACTTTTATTGTATATTATTGCAATATGTATATATTAATCTTACGCTATATTATATTTAATAATAATCAATAAATATAAATATAATAACAATAAAATAATAAATAAATATAATAGTTATTAGAATAAAATGGTTTCATTAAAAATTGTGTTTTATTTTTATATTGATATTGATGTTCTTTCGATAGTACCTTCTAATTTTGATCATATTGATATCGAGTCGAATGAAGTATCGCAAACTAAAGTGCATTGTAAATGTAACTTTGTAACCTATTGGATTAAAAAAACCGAAATCCGGTTTTTGGAAAAACCGGTTTTTTTTGGCCGGTTATAACCGCCAGGTTAAACCGTAAGCAAAAAAAAAACCGGTATAACCGAAAACCGGTGTTTTGTGAAAAAACCGCCATCCCTAGTGTAGCGCACTCCAAACAATTCTTTTTCGCACACGAAAAAATTTTTATAATTTTGAAAACATTTTTTTAATACAAAAATAATTGAATTTATAAATATATATTTATAAATTCAATTATTTTTGTATTACAAAAAAATGTTTTCAAAATTATAAATATTTTCGGAGAAACATTTATTAGATTAAAACATTTTTATATTAAATATTTTGAAGATGTATTAGCAGTAATTTTTACTTACTAAACAAATTTTTATTTGGTAAGCTAACAAAAATTGTTTTTTCTTTTTAGTTCAACCTTGTAAGATATTTTGTCTTTTTTAGCTTTTGATAATAATTGTAAACACAATTGAAAGCTCGAGATTAAAAAAATAGTTAACCAATAGCCCTTTTATTTACTCCAACCCATCCAAAACAGTTATATATTTGTTCCAAACGAGTCACAAGTACTTCTTTTTTCTATATATATATATATATATATATATATATATATATATATATATACATATATAGTTCGTCCCAAACACTTCTTTCAGTGCGTCATAGTTGATCGAATTCTCTCTAACACATTAAGCATTGTGACAGAAAAAAAAAGTGAGTCTGTGATTATTATACATTGAACTTAGAAATTAAATTGAAAATTATTTATCGTAAAGCTAATTCTACTTACGGGTGTATAATTGGTTGGAGTTTAGGATACGCTAAATAGATATCCAATCGATGATGCGCATAAATATAATTTGACGCAGAAGGTCTCGATCTTGACAGTACTTTCACAACGTCAACTGATAAAATAATTGTCATTCCAGGTTAGTATTATCAGACATTTTACAATGAAAATTTAATTTTGTATTTATTGTCATAAAAACATTTTAAATATGCCGAGATATATCGAGAAAGAACAAAGACTAATATTAAAATTATTAAATTATTTTCAATTAGAAATAGAGGGATTATGATCCTGCAACTGTCAGATTTAACTAAAATGTCATGCAATAATTCTCGACATTCTTAAAATCCTATATGACGTCAAAATTAGTGACGCACTGAAAGAAGGGTTTGGGACAGACTGTATATATATTGTAATGATGTATTATTTGTGAATGATGAGCAATCAGTGTATTTTTAATGATATATATATATATATATATATATATATATATATATATATATATATATATAGGGTTTTTATCGCGGTTCTCAAAGAATTAGTTTGTAAGCACTTTTTTAAATTATCTTTATTATATCTATTATGAAACACACATATATATCTAACATAACCAATGCAAAATGTAAAATAAACTATCTTTAAATTGAAATTCTTATGAAACTAATTAAATTATATAGACAATGTAAAATTTGTGTGTGTGTGTGTGTGTGTGTGTGTGTGTGTGTGTGTGTGTGTGTGTGTGAGAGAGAGAGAGAGATGGCATTAGACAAAAAATCTTTTTGCCACAGAAAATTGTTATAAGGATGTTTAAATTTTTATTTTAGAATCGTTTATAAACTTAATTAGAATATTATATATAGATTTGTCAGAATAAGATAACAGATTGCTGATGTTAACTGGTAGGCTAATATTGAGATCAATTAAATCTAGATATAGGCTTCGAGTCTGTTCCCTATGATTAGGACAATCGAAAAATTAGTGGTTCAAATCTCCGACAGTTTTACCATCACAAGGACAGAAAGGGGTTTCATAGATTCCAATCCTATGCAGATGCTCTGGAAAGAGGCAATGGTTAAGTTTTAACCGGGTTATTAACGAAGAATGTACTTTATTATAGTTAAAATTAAAATGGGGAATATTTTTTGGTAAGCATGGATGAATAGAAAAGTAATGGTTTCTTGAAGTCTTCTGAACCTCTTTATATTTTGACATCCATCTTTCCCTGCCAATACTCCTGATAATAAAAAAAAAGATCTTTAAAGTAGTAAAAATTTGTAATTTCTGATATCTCAGATGTATTTTTTGCCATACCATCCACTAATTCGTTTCCAATTACTCCATTATGTCCTTTAACCCAGAGTAAAGTAACTGTTTTTTTTTGTGAATTTTAGATCATGTATTAATTTTTGGATATCAAGTATAATGGAGTTTTGAAAACTATCCAATGGATGGCTGCGAATAGCTTGTAATACTTCCTGAGAATCTGATACTATTACGATGTTCTCACAATAATTAGTGACACACCAAGTTAGTGCTTTCTGTATAGCAGCAGCCTCGGCTGTAAAAATAGAACAACATTCAGGAATGCGATATTTCTCAACATAATTGCTGTTTGAAACAAAAAAAGCGAAACCAGTACTTTCAACAGTTTTTGAACCATCTGTATAAATTATTGTTAAATCTTCCCCTTATTTGCTTAGTATGGATTTGAATATCATATTAGTTAAAATTGGCAAGTCTGAATAAGAGGGCATTATAATGGTTGGTTTGTCTATCAGAACTTCAAAGTCTTGTATGTAAAAAGGAAATTTTGATAGCTGTAATATATAAGATTGAAATGAATTCGTATCGATAAAAGATTCTGCAAGAGGAGGAGAATTTTTTATTCTCCAATAAGAATTTGTTAAATTTTCTGTCAAAAGTAAACCTATTTTGTGAACCATAGTTGTATTAAACGATCTGTATGTTATTAGACGTTTGTTGGCTAACATTTGCCTACGTATGTGTAAAGGTGGTTCCTGGGCTTCTGCTAGAACTGCTTGGTTTGGTGAAGACATCATAGCTCCTAGACAAATTTTTATTGATTTAAATTGTATTCTGTCAAGAGTTAATAGATTTGTTTTGCATGTTGAACCGTAAAGAACACAACCGTAATCCATAATGGATCGTATGTAGGATCTATAAAGCATTAAAGAGATATTTTGATCTGCACCCCATCTTTTTTTAGAAACGAAACGCAGAAGATTAATTCCACGCTCGCACTTTTGTTTTGCGTACTTTATATGGCTGGACCACAAGAGCTTTTTATCTAGGATCATGCCTAGATACTTATATTCTTCTGCTAAGGGGAAATTATAATCACCTATCTGGCATTTGCCTGTGACTTTTTGTCTACGTCTAGTGAAACATACAATCGAAGATTTTTCTTGTGATATACTAAAACCCATTTGTTTCACCCACTTATCTATGTTACTAAAGCTAAGTTTTAGATTCAACATACAATCTTCATAGGATTTATGGCTGGTATATAAACATATATCGTCTGCATATTGAATTATTTTGCATTTTTCATCCATCAAACCATGCAGATCTGCAGTATAAAGATTAAATAATAAAGGACTTAGAATTGAGCCTTGTGGGAGACCGTTATATAATATTCTTGGACCGTGTAATACATTTCTATGGTCGAGTAAGTATATTTTTCTATTCACATACAAATTTATTATATTTACAGATAATCTTTTATCAATACCACACCCCACCATTTTTGAATATAATATATCCAAATCAACCACGTCATATGCACCCTTTAGATCTAGAAACAAACATAGCATAAATTCGTTTTTTGAAAAACAGAGTTGAATATCCGTAACTAAATGTATGAGAGCAGCTTCCACCAATTTAAAATATATTTCTGCTTAACTGTATTTATATTTATTCTTCTTTTTAATACACCAATCTCCAATCACCAAATATTATATAATTTTAATTTTCAATTGATACTTTCTTCCATTATCCAATTACCATTTTTACATAACATAATTTTTAATCTTCAATAATATTATCTTTATACTGTTTCTTAATCTTCATTGAACTTATTATATTGAACATCTGGACCTTCTGACTATCTTGAACTTACTGAACAATTGACTTCACTAACTAAATGTGTCTATCTTCTAACTAACTTTCTTACTAACTGACTGGCCTCATAGTAACTGTAACTGATAACTGATCCTTGAATCCAAATCACCGGGTATTTATATCTTTTTCCATGTTCCAGAATCATCTGGCGAGAAATCATGTTCGATTTGTTCCATCTCCTACATGTCTGAATTTTCTGGAACCGTCCATTTCGCAAACAAAGCCATCTCCGGTAATCTAGAGAATTCCTTACTTTTCTATCGAGAATTTTATCGACATTTAGGCTTTTCAGATCAGAATATAAACTTAAATCAGTGACTATATATAAACTGAACGTTTTAAACTAACATATTATTATAACCCCACTTTATATTCCTAATTATTATTTAAAATGTCACTTGGAGAGTATGTATATCTCTCTGTCACTTTAAATGTATAGTTGGTTGCCTATGCACATGGTTCACTTAAATATATTTACAATGTTATAATTATTAAAATAAAAAACTTTTTTTACACTTATTATATGCTAATTTCTTAAGAATACCCTCATATAAATAATTTTTATAAAATTCTCTAGTATATAACTTATAAATTATTTTTTTAAACAATATCATTTCAACATATATATATATATATATAATATATATATATATATATATATATATATATATACGTTTAAATATAAAAAGAAAGTCAAAGACAGTAACGGATTACTGGTAAACACAGACGGTTGAAGATAACCGGGGTCGACCCAATACTAAGGAAGCAATAAAAAACGGGGGCTTCTAAGTGAGTGTCTTTTATTAAAAGTCAAGCTTTCGCCACATAATTTTGGGCTCATCAGAACTTGCTGTAATGGAAAAACATTCTTTACAATATCATAATTAGAGATGTTATTTTAATCTTACCTTAATGTCGACACTATCTCTTAGTGTATAATAAAAATGACATGGACATACACATATTTTTGAAAGCAAACCAAACGCATCTCCCAACCAGAGGAAAAGTGGCAAACAAGGCCATTATTAAATATTTAACCTTACTTTATTATAACCATGTGGCCGGCATTTTTGACAAGAAATTGTTAATTAAGTCATGTGTTATTTCAACTGTCACCTATCGAAACAGCACCTGTCTTAATCACTTCTTCTTTTTGTTCGCATAGAACAATAACATTATTCAGTCAGAAATATTAGACTATTTTAATTGTCACACAAAATTAAATTAAAAATTAAATAAATATAGGTCACTCCTCTATATAAACATATCATGTTTAATAAATCTTTGGTTTGTAATTAGTCTTGGGTATAGTGGTCAACATGACGGTGAGATGTATGTATTATATACCTTTTGTCGAAGAAACAAGTGTATAAATGATGATAATAGATATAAAATAAATTCAAAGTTCATCTTGTTCTCACTAAAGGGGAATAACACATCTGTAGTTGTTAGTATATCACAATTATTGTATCATTGTTGTCTTTTTACATTATTGATGTTAGTGGTATAAATATAATATGTCCAAGAAGGGTTAGACATTTACACTTTTTCTTTCTCAAAATTCAAATTTTGACAAAATAGTCTGATTGAAAAATATAGAATTATAAAAGATATATAATGAAAAACATGGTTTGTACATGAAGTTTTAAAATGTTTTAATTAAAATTATTAACAATTGTCTTGTGGGTTACTTTGAATTTAATACATATAAGTCACAGGCAGTAAACTGCCTGTGACAACAGACAACAGACTGCCTGTCACAACAGACAGCAAATAACAACAGTACGTTAATGAAAGTGTGGAGGGGCAGTATTATGAAAATCTAATATAAGAAGGTGGTACTTTTTTATTTTTAGTGAATTTTTGTTGTAAAACATAAGTATAGATGGAACTTAAGTTATCAACACCTTTTTTGTGGTTCAGTGAATTAGAACAATTAATAATATAACAGATCTCTAAGATTTTACGATGAGCTTCTTTTTCAGCTCTATCTAGAATTATAGCCTCATCATATAGGACACGATGGTCATTCTCATTGACATGAATGCTCAAACTAGTTGCTAGGGGTTTATGTTTACAGTTACTTTTGTGAAGAGCTAGGCGCTTATTAAGTCGTTGACTTGTATGGCCTATGTATATTTTGCCACATTCACAAGGTATACCATAGATTACGTTGCAGTTCTTCTCTAGTGGAACTGGATCTTTTAGTCTAGAATAGTACAAATTGAGTTTTTTGTTGTTATAATTGGCTATTTTTATGTTAAATTGACTAAATAGTTTAGTGAGAGATTGTGTTAAACCGTCTATATACGGTAATGATCCATACTTTACCTGCACGGTGCTGTCAGATGCTGACCGATCATGACCAGACATATTGTCGCTTGTAATACGTTTTGTGTGTGAATACAAAAGTTTATTGACCAAATTTTTAGGGTAATAATTGCATAGTAATGTGTCAAACAACAGTTTTAAATTCTTTTCAGTAAACGTTGGATGTGAGATTTTTAATATTCTCTTTTTCATTGCTAGAACGGTTTCTAGCTAGAACTTTCTGTTTCATGGGATGATATGAGTTGAAGGGTATATATCTAACTGAGTTATTAGTTTTTTTGTACCAGTCTAAACAGATGGTGTTATTTTCCGTTCTAACAACTTTTGTATCAAGAGAGGGTACCAAAGAGTTTGACTCCTCCTCAACTGTGAATTGCAAATGAGTATTAAATGAATTAAAAATTGTAAGTGTATTCTGTATCTCATTTTTTGGTACTGATGTTATTAAATCATCTACATATTGGTAGAGAAAAGGAAATTGAAAATGTACTTGTTAATGCACAAAATACAATAATTTATTCATAACGATTTCAGCTAAATAGGTGAGGTTGCTCCTCCCATCGGTAATCCTAATTTTTGTTTGTAAAATTTACTATCAAAAGAAAAATAAGTATGATTATATAAAAAGGCAATAATCTCTATGAACACTGTTTTTGGAATATTGCAATTCGGTTGTATTAGGTCAAAATGTTCTTCCATGATTGAAGTTATTAAGTCAAGAGGTATATTAGTGAATAGTGAGACTACATCAAAAGACACCAACACGAAGTTGTAAGGTATAACTGTGTTGTTAATTTCTTGTGCAAAATCGAAAGTTGCTTTTATTTTAAATTTATTAAACGCATCAAAGGAAGTGGTTAACACCTGGGCTATCATTTTGGCTAATGGTTGAGTAGAAGATTTAATGCAAGATACTATAGGTTTAAGAGGTATATCTGGTATGTGAACTTTAGGTAATCCATAATATTTAGGACAAATGCCGTTATAGGTAGTAATAGATTTAGCTGTTTCAGAAGAGATGTACTCCTTTCCTTTGAGTCGTTTAACCAACTTATTGTACGCATTCTCCATTAAAGTAGTAGGATCTTTATTAATCAGTATATACGTATCGCAATCATTCAGGAGGTCCAATAATTTCTGAATATATGTGTATTTATTGATAAGGGCAGTTACATTGCCTTTGTCAGATTCTGTGACAAGAAGATTAGGATTATTTTTCAGAAAGATTCTAGTTTCTTTTTCAATAGCAAAAGAAGGTGACTTGAGATGTTTATTGTGTTGTATAAAATTTGTAATATGATTAGTAGCTAAACTACTAATAAGGTTCTGATCTTTCTGTGGTGTCCAAGTGATAATGTGCTCTACTTCACTAATTAACTTAAAGATGTCAATGTCTTTAGGTGTTGTAGGTAAACTTAATTTAGGACATAGAGCTAGAAAGCCTAAAATTTGAGGAGGTACCTCAATATTGGAAATGTTTTTTATCCATCTATCATTGAAACTACTGTAGATATCATTGTTTGCTTTTAATAAGTTTTTAACTTTATTAATGTTAGCAATTTTTATTTTATTGAATAATTTAATTAAGGAATTATTTTGTCTAAAAAGAAAATGATCTAATATATGATGTGGAAATAAAAACCTGAGTTTGTCTATGGATTTATCAATATTTAGTTTAAGTTCAGAAATGTACCGGATTGTGTCGTTAATGGTTATATTGTGGAGTCTACTATTTACCTGGTGTGTAATGTTTTCCAACTGTGTGATATTAGTTGTGCCTAGGTGTTGTGGTGTGCTCCATATGTTTTTGGTGTTGTTAGGGATGAATTTTGGTACGACTTTGTTGCGTCTGCACTCCAGGAGGAAAATACGTCGGTTGGTTTGGGCAGCTAGTTTACGGTGTAAGGT
Organism: Diabrotica undecimpunctata; assembly: GCF_040954645.1. Classification (NCBI taxonomy): domain Eukaryota; kingdom Metazoa; phylum Arthropoda; class Insecta; order Coleoptera; family Chrysomelidae; genus Diabrotica; species Diabrotica undecimpunctata. Next base: position 83,192,205 of record NC_092807.1, read on the forward strand.
TGTACTTGTTGTAGTGTGAGCATGGTCTCTGTTCCATATCGTGAGTTGAGAAAGCAAAAGTGTAAATGTCTAACCCTTCTTGGACATATTATGTTTATACCACTAACATCAATAATGTAAAAAGACAACAATGATACAATTGTGATATACTAACAACTACACGGATGCGTTATTCCCCTTTTGTGAGAACAAGATGAACATTGAATTTATTTTATATCTATTATCATCATTTATACACTTGTTTCTTCGACAAAAGGTATATAATACATACATCTCACCGTCATGTTGACCACTATACCCAAGACTAATTACAAACCAAAGATTTATTAAACATGATATGTTTATATAGGGGAGTAACCTATATTTATTTAATTTTTAATTTAATTTTGTGTGACAATTAAAAAAGTCTAATATTTCTGACTGAATAATGTTACTGTTCTATGCGAACAAAAAGAAGAAGTGATTAAGACAGGTGCTGATTCGATAGGTGACAGTTGAAATAACACATGACTTAATTAACAATTTCTTATCAAAAATGCCGGCTACATGGTTATAATAAAGTAACGTTAAATATTTAATAAAGGCCTTGTTTGCCACTTTTCCTCTGGTTGGGAGATGCGTTTGGTTTGTTTTCAAAAATATGTGTATGTCCTTGTCAATTTTATTATACACTAAGAGATAGTGTCGACATTAAGTTAAGATTAAAATAACATCTCTAATTATGATATTGTAAAGAATGTTTTTCCATTACAGCCTGTAATGGAAAGTTCTGATGAAGCCCAAAATTATGGCGAAAGCTTGACTCTTAATAAAAGACACTCACTTAGAAGCACCCGTTTTTTATTGCTTCCTTAGTATTGGGTCGTTCCCAGTTATCTTCAACCCTCTGCGTATATATATATATATATATATATATATATATATATATATATATATATATATATATATATATATATATATATTTAGTGGATTTTCTTGGGCTTAGGTTCATAAAAAAAATTTTGATTTGATACTAAGACATTTTCATATATTTTTTCGACGTTTCGGCAAGAAATCCATGCCTTTTTCAAGAAGTAATATTGACTAAAAAAACAAAAAAAAACAAAAATGTTTTTTTAGTCAATATTACTTCTTGAAAAAGACATGGATTTCCTGCCGAAACGTCGAAAAAATATATGAATATGTCTTAGTATTGTTACGATAATTATCCTGGCCTAAAATAACCGTATTATATTATGACTAATGCTGTTCTGTTTTAGATTATACGAGACCTTTCGAATAGCTGGCATAAACTCCAAGTAATAAAAAAACTGGTTCCATTCGAATCTTCCGGAATTAGGCCTGTCCATTCGAGGTGAAACCAGGTCAATTGAGGTCAAAATCCATGGGATTCTAGAGCAGCTGTTTTCGTATAAATATGAGGGAACTTTTATTTTGAAAACAGTTAGTTAATTCTCAAGACCCGCGCTCGCGAATTTGTTACGTACGGATATAATAAATTATTGTCAGATAAGTTAATATAAATAAAGAAATAAATTAAATCCGTAAGTGTTATAAATATTGAACCTTTTAATAAATTCACAACAAATGGTGTCAGAAGTGGGATCGAACATAAATTAGACTTATAATAATAATACAAGTGAATACGTAAAATAAATTGTGAAAATGGCTACGATTTATGAGCTCACAGTGACGAATTTAAGAAGACATCTCGAAGACAGAGAATTAGCTTCTACCGGAAAAAAGGCTGAGTTAGTCCAACGACTAAAGAACGCTTTGCTAGAAGAAGGTCTAGATCCAGAGACTTATATATTTGAAGATGCTGTCCTCTCGTCGATTTCGAAAGTTTCTGGTGACATCGCAGCATTAGAGAACAAAGTTTCTGGCGATATTTCGAAAGTTTCTGGTGACATCGCATCATTAGAGAACAAAGTTTCCGGTGACATCGCATCATTAGAGAACAAAGTTTCTGGCGATATTTCGAAAGTTTCCGGCGACATCGCCTCATTAGAAAACAAAGTTTCTAACGAGATTTCTTCTCTGGAAAGTAAAGTTTCTGCTAACATCTCTAAAGTCACTTCTGAGATGTCTGCTCTTGACGATAGAGTGTCTTCATTAAAAAACCAAGTTGCTGCCGATATGTCGGCCTTCGAAGAAAAGATTAAAGAGATAGAAAGGAAGATGGACGAAACCGGGACAGCAGAGAGAGGAAACAATCCAATTACAGTGGAGATAAAAGAAGACGAGACGAAATTTAAGTTGGAGACACGGCCGAAATTTGAAGGAAGTGGAGGTTCTATTCATGTTAAAGTCCCAACTTTCGACGGAAAATCATCATGGAACAACTACATGAAACAGTTTGAATCAGCTGCAAGAGCAAATGGATGGTCTGAAAAAGAAAAGGCTGTAAACCTGACTATCGCTCTTCGAGGAGATGCCTTAGATGTGCTGCAGACCATAGCCGTAGAGGAGACCGATGATTTCGAACAACTCAAGAAGAGGCTAAATATGCGATATGGCCACGAACATTTGGAGCATGTATATCAGTCGCAGCTTAAAAATCGTAGACAGAAGAAAGATGAGGCTCTTCAAGAATATGAGGTAGATATTGCCAGATTAGTACGATATGCTTATCCAACAGCTCCCGAAGACATGATGGAAAAACTGGCCGTTCAGACGTTTATTGATGGTCTTCGTGATCATGAAATGCAGAGAACACTACGATTAGCTCGTCACAAGACGCTGGTTGATGTCTTATCCGCCGCCCTCGAATACGAGTCAGCTACGCAGGCCTCTGGCGGGTACAGTAAAGTTAGGACTGTAAAAGAGGAAGGAGATGAAGATAAACTTGACCAGCTCTTTAATTTGATGAAAAGCATGACATGCAAGAAAAAGAAGACCATAAAATCAAGAAACTCACCATCAGGAAAACCAGAACGAGTCAACCTTAGGGGGGCAGCTTCGACCCGGAACTCTTCCAAAGACCATCTTATACTAATAGCTTCTTTGAAATGTCGTGAAGATAGTGTATATGTAGATGGAGACATAAATGGTAAAAAGCATACGTTGTTGGTGGATACCGGAGCGACCAGAACCATTATACGCCCGACAGTTATAAACAGCCGAAAGAAACTGTTACCAACGAGGTTACGACTTCGGACCGCTACAGGTGAAAATGCCAACATTCATGGAGAAATCCAGGTACAATTGGGAATTGGGGCAGAAAAGTTTGTCCATACTGTTATAGTTGCTGACATCGAAGAGGATGTTATATTAGGAATGGACGTAATGAATATGCATGGATTCCAATTGGATTTTAAGAATAAGGTAATCAAAGTTGGCAACGAGGAGGTATTTCTCCATCCACATAATGACAACACTGTGCAAGCAGCCATTACAGAAGATACAGTCGTGCCTGCGAGAAGCGAAACGATCATAGTAGCGCGACTACAGGGAATTGTAGACGAAGGGAGACCTGTTATGATGGAGCCTTGGAACCACGACGATGAGGTTGGCCGTGGAATCATAATTGGAAAGGAATTGGTGACTTCGGCTAAAGAAATTCCTGTGAGACTTATCAATGTCAACGACTACCCAGTGACCATAAAGAAAGAGACAAAAGTAGGAACTTGTGTACCTGTGACATCCATAATCCGTCAGGCGACAACATCTGATAATTCCAACGACAAATTCGATAAAATGGTTGCAGTTGCAGGACAGTCTCTAAATCAGATGGAGAAAAGGAAATTAAGGGAATTTCTGCGGCAGTATCGTGATATTTTCGTACCGAAAGGAGGAAAGACGGGAAGAACTACCGTTGTTAAGCATAAAATTGATACTGGTAATGCTAAGCCAATTCGTCAAACAGCTCGACGATTACCACAGGCGAAGAGAGGGGAAGCTGAAACGATTGTTCAGGAAATGAAGAAAGACGGGGTGATAGAACCTTCTACGAGCCCATGGGTCTCTCCGGTGGTCCTGGTTAAGAAGAAAGACGGAACGACGAGGTTCTGTGTGGATTACCGTTTGCTGAACAACGTTACCAAGAAAGATAGTTAACCTCTGCCTCGGATCGATGACACATTGGACACATTGGCTGGAAGTAAATTGTTTTCTACTTTAGATTTGAAGTCTGGATACTGGCAGGTAGAAATGGACCCAGTCGATAAAGAAAAGACAGCCTTCACCACAGGATCTGGATTGTGGCAATTCAACGTTATGCCATTTGGACTTTGTAATGCTCCTGCGACATTTGAGAGGCTTATGGAAAATGTGTTGAGAGGGTTATCTTGGAAAATATGCCTGGTTTATTTGGATGACATAATCGTCTTGGGGGAGACATTCGAAGATCATTTGAGGAATTTAGAAAACGTTTTTAATCGACTTAAAGCTGCCCAATTGATGCTAAACCCCAAGAAGTGCCAGTTATTTCAAGGTAAAGTCAATTATCTGGGTCATATAGTCAGTAAAGAAGGAGTGGCCGTGGATAAAGGAAAAATCGATTCCATTAAGGAATGGCCAAAACCAACTGACAAACATCAAGTGAGAAGTTTTCTTGGACTATGTACTTACTACCGGAGGTTTATTAAGAAGTTTGCAGATATCGCTAAGCCATTAACGCGACTTACGGAAGAAGCAAGAGATTACCGCTGGGATACAGACTGCCAAAATGCCTTTGAGACCTTGAAAAAGCATTTAATAACAGCACCAATTTTAGGGTATCCACTGCCAGAAGGAGAGTTCATCTTAGATACAGATGCAAGTAATGTGGGAATTGGAGGAGTGCTGTCTCAGATTCAAGGAGGACAGGAACGAGTCCTCGGATATTTTAGTAAAGTTCTTTCAAAACCTGAGCGGAATTATTGCGTCACGAGGAGAGAACTTCTAGCAGTAGTTAAATCAGTAGAGCACTTCTATCAATACCTCTATGGAAGGAAGCTTTTAATCCGAACCGACCATGCCGCCCTTAAGTGGTTGATGCAGTTTAAGAATCCAGAGGGTCAGATAGCCAGGTGGATCGAACGACTCCAAGAATACGATTTTAAGATTGAGCACCGAGCCGGAGTTAGCCACAGAAACGCTGATTCTCTTTCCAGACGGCCATGCCCAGCAGAGTGTCCCCACTGCAACAAAACGGAATCCAAGGAAGCAGCAGTGCTAAGAACGACGATTGTCAACGACGACTGGACGCCTACTAAGATAAGGGAAGAACAAGAGAGAGATCCAGTTATACAGAAAATCCGAAAATGGAAAGAGGAAAACCGTCGACCACCTTGGCAGGAAATATCAAACCTATGCTCAGTAGTTAAGACGTATTGGGCCCAGTGGGACTCATTTATCATCGAAGATGGCTTGCTTAAACGAGTCCTGGAAAATGATGACGGTTCAGAGAAGAGAAGACAGTTGGTGATCCCAAAGAGCAGAATAGCCGAAGTACTTCGTCAGTTACACGACAGTCCATCGGGAGGGCATTTTGGTGTAAGGAAAACCCTTCAGCGAATTCGGGAACGGTTTTATTGGATGAACAGTTCCGACGACGTAAAAGACTGGTGTAAGAAATGTACTATTTGTGCTACGAGTAACGGGCCTCACCGGAAAAGGAGAGCTCCTATGAGACAATATAATGTTGGAAGCCCGTTTGAAAGAATAGCTTTGGACATTGCAGGGCCATTTCCAGAAAGTGAAAATGGGGGCAAGTACATGTTGGTAGTAATGGATTACTTCACTAAGTGGGTCGAGATTTACGCACTTCCAGACCAGAAGGCCGCCACCGTTGCAGATAAGTTGATCCAAGAATATATCAGCCGATTTGGAGTGCCTTTGGAGATACATAGTGACCAAGGCAGGAACTTCGAAAGCGATCTATTCCAAGGAATATGTGATAGACTAGGCATGAAGAAAACAAGAACTACAGCATATCATCCGCAATCTGATGGTATGGTAGAGCGGATGAATAGGACAGTCGGCAAGTATTTGACGAAGATGGTGTCCGATCATCAGCGAGATTGGGACCAATACCTTCCGTTCTTCACAATGGCCTACAGATCTGCTGTTAACGAATCAACAGGTCAGACACCAGCCAGAGTCCTATTCGGACGCGAAATGCGACTACCTTGTGATCTAGAATTTGGGTGTCGACCTGGAGAAGATGTAGCAGGTGAGGATTATGTGATCGAATTACGAATAAAAATGGACGATATACATGAGTTGGTCCGTTCCCACCTTCAGATCGCTAGCGACCGAATGAAGAAACGGTACGATACACAAGCCGAAAAGGGTTGCTTTAAGAAGAACGACAAAGTCTGGCTGTATAATCCCAAGAAGCGAAAAGGTTGTTCTCCCAAATTGCAGCAGTTTTGGGAAGGTCCATACCTCATCATGGAGAAGATCAACGATGTCATCTACCGAATAAGCAAGATTCCGAGGGGAAAGCCGATGATAGTACACCATAACCGGCTGGCGTCTTTCGAAGGTGACCACGACGTAGATGAAGAAGTGGAAGTAAACCAAGTCCAAGACGTGTCTGACCTCACGTTTGAGGAATTCATGGGTGCCTATGGAGGTACCGGTAAAGCAAGACATGGTGTTACCACTGAAGAAAAGCAAGATCTACTCGCGCTCCCCGATGACTACTCGCTGGCCCTTACCATCCCGGCCAGTATCAAAGACGCACCAGGGTTGGCATCCGTCTTTCGAAGGAAGTTTGGTCGAGTTGCAGAACTTCAATGCCAGGTGCCAGCTCCCGGTAAGACCTTGAAACTCCAAGATGCATCACGTTACCTTTTCTACCTGGTAACAAAAGACACTGCCCGTGACCAACCTACCTACCGAGATGTGTGGGAAGCCTTACTTCAATTGAGAGAGCACGTACTAGAGTCCGACGTGCAAAAGTTAGCCATGCCAAAGTTGGAGTGCCGCCAATTAGATTGGAGGGTCATCCGAAATATGGTGGAGGAGATCTTTAAAGACACCGAAGTCCAGGTGTTAGTCTGTTGCAATCCGCATAGTTACTGGTGCGGAGAGAAAACCGTCCCTTGTCATTTTTATACAACTGGAAGTTGTAAAAGAGGGTCCAGTTGCCGATACCAGCATACAGTTCCGGTTCCAGTCCCGACAAGGTTCCAGGAGGAACCATCTTTTAAGAGGGGGGCAATGTTACGATAATTATCCTGGCCTAAAATAACCGTATTATATTATGACTAATGCTGTTCTGTTTTAGATTATACGAGACCTTTCGAATAGCTGGCATAAACTCCAAGTAATAAAAAAACTGGTTCCATTCGAATCTTCCGGAATTAGGCCTGTCCATTCGAGGCGAAACCAGGTCAATTGAGGTCAAAATCCATGGGATTCTAGAGCAGCTGTTTTCGTATAAATATGAGGGAACTTTTATTTTGAAAACAGTTAGTTAATTCTCAAGACCCGCGCTCGCGAATTTGTTACGTACGGATATAATAAATTATTGTCAGATAAGTTAATATAAATAAAGAAATAAATTAAATCCGTAAGTGTTATAAATATTGAACCTTTTAATAAATTCACAACAGTATCAAATCAAAATTTTTTTATGAACCTAAGCCCAAGAAAATCCACTAAAAAAATATATATTAAGGTTCAAGAACTAAACTCAAACTATATATATATATATATATATATATATATATATATATATATATATATATATATATATATATATATATATATATATATATATATATATATATATCTACGGCATAAAGTGGACTCCGCCCATGTTAAAATTCAGGTTCAATAGAGCTCCGTGGTCAAGTGGGTACCGATATACGGAGCTCACTTGACCATTCCATAATATTGGTTCTGTCGATTCATCAACATGTAGAGTTTATTAATTTATGAAAATTTTTTGGAGCCCGTAAATACCCCTGTATCATAAATGTATATCGTTTAGTTCACGTGTATATATTATAGGGGTCGTTGAGATCTTCTTCAATGTATAATTGAACCATAGGTTTATCGGTTTAAGTAAGCTCTGAGAGTTTGGCAACTGTGCGATTATACCGTATATTTTTAACATATATCCCGAGCGGTTCATATGGGCTCCTTATTTTTATCTACTGTTCGTAGACAGTGTAATGTCATACGCATTACACTGAGTAACAAAGGATATCTTATTACCTGGTATAACTACGTACTAAGAGGTAACTGGTTCTTTAAAAACAGGTATATAGATACAAAAGGATTTGGGCTTATTATTTAATGGAATGTTCGCTTGCATAGGAAATTTTATTTTTTCTGCATTTTTGAAAATGTTGTTTTTTTATTTAATATAATTTTATTAGTTAAATGCCGAACTCAATGTTTTTTTTAACTACAGAAATTTCGTAATATATTTTGTTTACGTGAGTATGTCTTTGTACGTTTTATGTAAGCATCCGATTAATAAAAACTACTTTTATTTCATCCAATCTTCTGCGATATCTTGTATAAAGCTTTTTTATTATTTTAGTTCTGGTCTTATTTGTGTACTATATATGATATCTCGATAAAAGGTTATTTCAAAATAAATATGGTTAAGAGCTACAATAGATATTTTTGTTTTAAAATGGGTAGTAGTGTGCACAAAAAGAAAGAATTTGTCTAACAAGGTATATTCGGCAGCAGATGCATATAGTGCAAGCGTCTATGTTTTAAGGGCGGAAGGACGCGCACCTCATTTTTAGCTGACAAGCATGCGAAAAATATTATTTCTGGTTCTCAATTTACCTTTTAGTTTTAAACAATGATCTGTGACTGACTCCGTGCGATACAAATTATTTTCAAGAAATTTATATGAAGTCTACGTTCAACAATTTCATGACATTATTGGATGTTCAGTTTTGTGAAAGCATCTATGTTAGGGAGATTAAAGGAGCACACACGAGTTTTTCAGGGATTTTGGCTGAAAATTGATTCATAGTTTATTTTTATTGTGTAATAATAGGTGTATCGTCTATATAATAGAAGTTCTAGTATCTACCGGTATGGATCGTTCGTTTGTGTAAATGTTATACAGTGTAGGGGCCTTTATGCTACCCCAAGCGAGACCGTTCTTCATCTGCTATTTTTATCATTGAGTGATACAAAAAATATTCTATTGTGTAGGCATACGCAGACAATATAAGTGAGTTTGTTATCTAAAGGGATATCATATAGTTTTTGGAGAAATATTCTGTAATTTAAGGTGTCGTAAGCGGCATTTAAATTGAAAATACCACCCCTGATACCCGACATTTTTCGTACCCGTCTTTGATTTAGTATTTGTGATGTACGTGATCTTCCCTGTCTACAGCCACTTTTGTCTTTTAATTTAAGTTTTTCTTCTAATATCGGTGATATCATATAAACGATATTGTGCAAAAGTATTTTGAATAGCTGACAAAATAAAGATATTAGCCGATAGTTTTGTGGTCGTTGGAGTGTTTGCCAGGCTTAAGTAAGGTAACAACTTTAGCTTGTCTCTATTTTTTGGGTATCTCCTAATTTAAATACAGTTGTTCATCATCTGGATAAGTCATTGTAGTGTTTTTGGTCCAGATTGCGTAATAAGCTTTGTGCTCAGATCCTCAAGGTCGGTAGTTGTGTTATTTTTCATTAAATATGTAGATTGTGGATCCAAGCTCCACATCGTTAAAAGGTTCTCTCAGCTGACTGGTTTTGTCCTTTCTTACTTTCCGACAGAAATAGTATGTCTATATCTATAATGTGGTTTTCAGCGATCAGCTATATACCCTAGGTTAGTCCCTATATGTGTTTCCTGTACTAGAAATTAGTCAGATTCGTGTTAACTCATATGTCTGATAAATTTAAGTAAAGTAAAGTTTCTTGATTTTGAGATATACCCTTAACAGTTATAGACATATGTTATTAGAATAGTTGGTCCTAAAAAGGACCAATTTGACAAAATCATATTAAAGGGGTGACTGAAGAGTTAGCCGATTAATTAATTAATCATTACCCAGGGTATGACCGATTGCGGTGGTCTTATTAGTACTCCGATCTTCCTAAAGGCTCGTTCTTTAAACCCCATAAGTAATGCGTAATCTTTTTATTAAAAATTTAAATTTTACATGTCGTGTATTACTTTTTGACGATATGTCGAATCAGATTTGTATAGTAATAATTTTAGGTTCTAAAGAGCCTCTTTGTGGAAAATAAATAAGTTTGTTGGCGCCACTGTTCAGATGATGGGTTTATCACAGATATCAAAGTTTACATTTTAATTCAATATTCTATTTACGTATCTTCAATATTAAAAAAGTAGGAAAAGACATGTTTATGCTTTTATTTTTTTAAATCTATTCTGTTTTCTTTCTAGAGCTCCGTCTTTTTTGAACGCCCTGTGTTCTTTTTTCAATTGGGCACTTGTCCAAAGCTATGACAAATACTCTGTCCTCTGCTATTCTACATTAATATGACTGATTTATTTTATCTTTCTTGCAGCTATTTTAATGTTTATCCTGTGTATCTTCTTCTTCTTCTTCTTTTTCTTTTTATATAGACATAACTCTGTCTGTTTTTCATTGTGCTTCCAGTAAGTTGCCTTTCCATCGTTTTCGTGGTCTTCCTACTGATCGTCTTCCTATGGGTTAACCGTCTCTTGCCGTCTTTATTGTTTTATTTGTTGTCATTCGGCTTACATGATCGTTCAGTTCTACTCTTCTATTTCTTAACCTTCCAGCTCTGTTCCATAGTGTCTTACCATCAATTTTTCTAACTGTTTTCATCTCTGCTGTTTCACATCCTTTTTGTCCTCTCTGTATCAGGTCTTGTTTCTGCCGCGTATGTCATTATTGGTCTGATGACTGTTTTGTAAATTATGCCTTTCGTTTCTTTTCCGATATTTTTATTTCTTCATAATGTTTCATTTAGGCAGCCTGTGGCTCTGTTTGTTCTATTCACTAGATCTTTCACTTCAGTTTCGAGCTTTCCCTAGCTAGATAATGTGATGCCTAGATATTTAAGCTCCAACCCTTGTTCTATTATCTGACCTTTTAGCTCCAATTAACATCTTAGTAAATTTGCGGTGGTAACCATGCATTTTGTCTCTTTTGGGGAAATAACATGTTAAATTTTCTGGCGGTTGTATGAAATTGGAGCAGCGTACGTTGTAAATCATCTTCACTTTGAAAGAGTAGTATTGCGTCGTCTGCACAGCAGATTAATATTACATATATTATATATTATTTGTTTTTCTTCCGTTTGGTATCCTTTTTTAGTTCTTACTTTTTTATTATTTCATCCATAATCAGGTTGAATAATAGGGGACTCAGGGAATATTCCTGTCTCAACCCATTGTCAGCTTCAATAGGGTCGGTTAGTTCTTCTTCTACTTTTACTTTGATTGTGTTGTTTTGGTATATATTCTTGAGCGTTTTAATTTTTCCTAGAGGTATCTCTCTTGCGTACAATAAGTGGATAACGTTTTTTTAATTTGTGTATCTTCTGTATATTAGTATTTCTTCTGCGTATTAAAAGTTAAATTTTGGTTATTATTTCTTAAGATTCTCTTAACGTGTTTATTAATTGTCTTGTTTCATGTGTATCAAGATATGTGTATCATGATAGATTGTAATGCATATTTCATTTAATGTAATTAAAGTGCTCTTTGCATTTGCCAATTACTATCTCACTTCCTCAGTGATAGGTCTTTTTTTCCTCATCAATAACCTTTTTCTCGCGCGATACAGCTATTTTAACCCTCTATAGCCCCGTGTGTACTCAAGGCAACAAAGGAGTTTTTGATGCAGAAAACTTTTTTAAAACAATTTCCGACTCTAAGATGCCCTCTGTTAATTTCAGGCAACAATTGGTTATACATTTTAATACACTCTATGAACCTATGACGAAACCTATATGAAAATGGTTAATGGACATGACTGCCTTATTAGTTTATATAAAAATATGTACCGAGGCATTATATCAGCATTTATATATTGATTACCGTTGAAATTTGTTTATTTTATTTTGCTGTTTCAGTACTGTGATAAAAAACAGGTATGTTACTTTGAATCCATACTGGACCATATTATTTTAAATTATTTTCTTAGGATGGATACAAAAACGTTCTACGGGAAAAGCAGTAAATATCCGAGGAATCTAAAGACTCTGACTTTGACAGTGATAATAAGAGAGTGATAATGAATTTTCCATAGGTACTCAGATATCAATCGATCCAGGATCAAATAAAATGGAAAATGAAGATGATTTGTACGAAGCAAATTTAGACCAGTTCAAATAGTTGACACTATATCTAGGAATCGCTGGGAAGAAATAGAAACTAAAATTCATTTTAATAATAACGAAAATATGCTCAACAATAATGATAAGTTATACAAAATTAGACCATTCATCAACGGTCCATGTCAAAATTTTCAGAGTATTCCAATGAGTGAATAATTGTGTATTGATGAACAAATGATACCATTCAAAGGGGCACATTCTTTAAAACAATATATGAAGAATAAACCAAAAAAATGGGGATACAAGGCATTTGTTTTGCGTGATAGCAATGGTATTGTTTATAACTGGGAATTATATACAGGAACTGTTGAACATTCTCTTTATTTACCTAATGTAGACACCAGCGGTAATGTAGTAATAAGATTGTGTGAGATAGTCGAACCAAACAAATACTATAAAGTATATTTTGACAACTGGTTTAATAGCATTCAGTTGCAGAATGAAATGGAAAAACGTGGATTGCAATGTTTGGGAACTATTCGTCCAAACAGACTGCCTAATTGCCATTTTTCTGATGACAAGAATATGAAGAAACAGGGTAGAGGTACTGTAGAAGAAAAGCACGCTACAGCAGATGGCATAAGACTAACAGCATTAAAGTGGTACGATAATAAACCGGTTCATTTGCTTAGTACATTTGTTGGTTCTGAGCCTACTTCGTTAGTCAAGAGGTGGGATAAGAAACAAAAATCAAGAATTATTGTATGCTGTCCAAATTCAGTGCAATTTTATAATAAATTTATGAGAGGTGTCGATCTTATGGATTCACTAATTGCTCTTTACCGAACAGACATAAAATCTAAAAAGTGGTATCTAAAAATATTTTTTCACCTTCTGGATTTAGCTGTTGTTAACAGCTGGTTGTTGTATCGTCGTGATTGCGATTACTTTGAAAGAAAAATCAGTTGCCTTTGTTACAGTTTAAGTCCCACTTATGTAGCGTACTGTTAGCAAGAACTGACCAGATCAAAAACAAAAGACATCCCAGGCTCAGTAAAATTGAAAACGAAATTGTAAAAAAACGGAAGAGAGGACCTACTGCTATTGTACCACCGAAGGAAGTTAGGCTTAACCAAACCTTCGACTGGCCCGTATTTTCAAAAAAAAAGAGAAGATGCAAAAAACCAGAATGCTGTAATACTTCTAAAGTAATGTGCGATAAATGTAAAGTTGCTTTATCTTTTACAACTACAAATATTTGTTTTTTTGATTGGCATAATAAATAAGTATATAACTTAATTCGTTAGTTTTTGCTGCCCACAGTTGCCTGAGGGCAATACTCCCAAAACTCTCCCCAAACAAAATTTAAAAAATCTAAAAAAAAAATACTAGTTGTAAATGGATGGATATTTGAGCACATATACAAATTAAAACATTTTCCCTTAAGTTTACAAAAAAAGTCGGGCAATAGAGGGCTGAGATATTTATATTTCACTATATGCTCTATCATTTATTTTTAATTTCAAATTAGCACCTATGACGAAATTTTTAATATCTAAGATCTAGTGCTTTCATATGAAACTGGAATAAAACACTTGGTAGATATTATTTATTCGTTTTGAGTACACTTTTTTTAGAACCTAGTATATAAAAGAATAAATATTTGTCTGTTCAGTGTTTTCCAAGTCTGTAAAACATAAACAGGCTTAAATATTAGATTATACATTTATTAAGAATGTTCAATTTCTTAATTGAACATTTTATATTTAAAAATATGAATAGGTTTTTACATTTTATTTGACGTTTTAATCTTTTAATCGGAGTTCATTTTTCGAAAAACTATAAAATTGTGAGAACAAATTGCTATGTAAAAGTACAAGGCACTATTCTCATGCTGTGAGCTTTGCTGCTCTGTTACTTTTATAACGCTTAAACTATTTTTAATTTATTGTCAATGTTTTTGAGGCGGGTTTCCTTAAATGACCATTTTTAAGGTTAGTACGTTCGATTAAATGAAATTGACATTAATTTGATAGTTTCCATTTTATTAGTACTGATGGTATATGACTAGCATCTGTTGGTTCTATATATCAATTTGAACGTGGAAGTAAGAGCACTCTCTTGTTAGTAATTTCAGTGTAAATTGTGACGAAACCAGAAATAACCCATAATATTCTCCCCGTGTGATCTTAGTATTTCCGTTGATTTAATAGTATAGGGTATCCAATATTTTAATCAACGGTATGTCAGAGTTTTATTAATTTTTATATATATTTGCAAAATAAGGAAGAAAGTTCAGTACAGGCAGTTAAACAGCTGATCTTTAAATTTAGAAGTAAGCACAAGTACCAACTTGCTGAAAAGCATACCATACACAAAAGGGGTAATAAAATGTACTGCACAAACTATAGCGATATAAGATATATATAAGCTATACATCTATTAATTATTAGGATATACAGTATTTTTTCTGATACACCTGGAACGATTGAGTGAATAGGTGAACTATCAAATAGGAGACTATTAGTGTGGAATTAGAAAAAATAATAAATCGTTGATCAATTAGGTATTCACTATTAGGCAGTTAATGAGAAATGTTGGGAATACAAAAAAAAACATTAAACTAGTAATTTATAGATTTTAAACAAGCACTGATATAACCATAAGAATAAAACTATGAAATACCTTGGCAGAACTAGGCTTACCTAATAAACTGATTAATTTAACAAGGAGTAATATATTATACAAGTAAAGACTTCAAGGAAAACTGTCGACTTATTTTCAAATGTACTGCAAAGTTATTTAAAAAATGTGACCGAATTAGCGTAACACCTGTTTTGAAAACTAAATATTATGAGACGAATTGGGGATATTGTATTACACAAACTAAACCGCTTGCCTACAAAAAATATCATGAAAATACGATACGGTGAGAAAGACTAATGACTTTACAGCTAATTGCCACATAAGTATCAATGTAACTATAGCTCACAAAATGGGTTCAATTACATTGCAATTTTTAAATTTTTCGTGATAAAATGAAGTGATTGATTGTTGTTTTGAAAAGGTAAGTTGTTTTTTATTTTTGTATTTCTATCATCTGATATTGTAATATCAACAACATTTTTCATAATATATTCTAAAATAACGAAATTACTAATACCAAACAAAAGTTTTATTAATTTCTTGTTAATATAAATATGTAGAAATTTACATTTTTATCTTGTTCTTACTATGGTGCTAAAGCACAAATGTAGTCATAGTCTACCGTATTTTTTTCATAGTGTTCATAGTTTTTAATTGTAATATAGCTTATGTGTTTATAATAACTAGCGCATAGAAAATAATAAAATTTTGTACCCTGTGCTTTATGTTTATTATCCTTTATTGTATTGGAACATCTAGAAGTATAGCAATACATTTTAATTGTTGAACAAAAGAGAAAATAAAAACAGTTTTTGTGGTGTGCCACTTAACCATACACAAAATCGTACACAAATAGTCAAATGGTAGTAAAAGTCGATATAGGCCGCCAGACGGCAGAGGCATCGCCGCGCTCGATGTCTATACTATGAAATGTTTTTCATACAGTTTTCGGATCAGATTTTTCAAAACATCAAATTACATCTTCTTTTTGCCTTTCTTTATTTAGGCTAACCGCTACTGTTTTTTTCTTCAGCGTTTCTTCTTAATCTACATTAATGTTATATTACAATTCTTTCTGGAACGAGCTATAATTTTTCTCAAATAACCATTTTGTGTGGTTTAGTCGCCTTAAGGTTTAGCATGCTTTGTCAGATGCTCTTTAAACTCCCTTTTAATATTAATATCGTTTGAAAAATTTTTCCCAGATACTTATATTTCGTTTTGATTTTCATTCTTTTTTTAATGTTAGTTTAAATGGTCTAGTAGTGTGTTCGTACAGTTCAGTTATAAGCAAAATTAGGTGTTGTTGTACACCTAATTCTTTTAGTATCAGTCAAAAGTGTATCCATTTGACTCTGTGGAACGCTTTACGATAGTCTATAAAACAAATCCATAGTGGGATATTGAATTCCCTAGACTTTATACTTTTCTTGGACTTTTATTATAATAGTTTTAAAATTAAATGTTTAGTGAAAATCTCTACGCGACTTTAATGCATTAAATATTTTAATTAAAAATCGACATATCTATTGAAATTAGACAGTAAAAAAGTATGTTATTAAAGATTGATTTATAAATTATTGTAGTTTAAATTCAACTACGCTATGAAACAAATATTGCATGTCATAAACTGCAGTAATCCAAAAATTATAAAGATCTCCCTGTTGTTTGAGTTTTCTTTAATTAGTAGGGTAACAAACATTATAATCCTACCGAAGGGGTCTCTAATTTCATAAACTGTTACACGATTACTCTATCCGATCTACGTACATTTATGAACTAAATGTTTTAGTGACAATGCCTTTTAATAAAAAATACTAATTAATAAAAATGGAAACTTAACTTTTCCAAGTTTATAATAGACACTTTCTTATGTTTAAAAATATATAAAATAAGTAATATAAATTACCGCCTTGTTTATTAAAACTAAAAAGTAAAATAAAGTTATGTGTCGGTTAACAATTTATATTTAACTACATTAGCGAAATAATCCTGAAATTCCTTCATGACTAAATTGATCGATATTTAAATAAATTTCAAGTGTTAAAATGTACCTGCTGTAAAATTTGAAAATCTACTACTAATACAATTATTGGCAACATCTCAGGAGTTTAGAAATGTACGCATCATGGTAAATACGGATCCCAAAAATGGTTTATCCTATTGTGGAGTCCACTTAATGCTACATGTTGGTCGGAGTCTACATAAAGCGCTACTTAGATAATAATATACACGGTGTATATTCTACCGGAGTTAGTATAATACCGTTTTAGAACGGAGCTTACATTAACCGCTAGATGTATATATATATATATATATATATGTATATGTATATATATATATATATATATATATATATATATATGTATATGTATATATATATATATATATAGATATGATTTTAGAAGCGGCAAAAGTATATTATTTAAGTAGTCTATATTTTACTTAGTAGTAAAGTAGTAAACAAACACATAAATGACAAAATATTTTTATGGTCTAAAAACTTGAACCTGATATTTAATGAAATAATATGATAATTTTGATTAATTTAAGTGTATGGAATACTTTTTTTAAGAATATTTTACTTTCTTCTGCAGTTTATTTTTCGGACGGTAATCTAGAACTCCAGTCGGAAAAAGAATAAAAGGGCGATCTAAACTTAGGTATCTAGACGATGTGCAGGACGATTTAAGGTAGATTTAAGTAAGGGAATGAAGATGACACTCGACAGGAAATTATGGAATAGTGTTTTGAGGCAGGTCAGGGCTCACGAAGGGCTATAGCACCAACTGATGATGATAAATTTAGAATTCCTACCTACTATATAATGAAGAAATTTCTTGGATTTTGATTAGAATTCTTCTTCTTTTTTTATAGGCGAATTGCCTGTTTTTGGTGGTGCCTCCTAGCTAAGTGGAATGTTATCATCTCGTTTTTTTCAGGATGGTTGTGTGCTTCATTTTTTAAATGCCGACTCATCCCGTACAATGTTAACTATTCTGTTCTAATTTGTTATGCTTAGCCTGTTTCATTTTCTTTTTTGGAATCATTTTTTAATGCTGTTAATTCTGCATAGGTTCCTAATCTCGTTACTCATTATTTGTCGAATGTCTTTGCGGTTATTCTTCTTACCATTCTTATTTCTTTTTTTTTTCAAATATCTTTTGATCATGCTTGTGTCAAGTCTTGTTTTTACTGTATATGTCATGACAGGTCGAATAATCTATTTGTATATTCAGGTTTTTCATTTGAATTTTAAGCGTCTCTGGCTTCTGTATTAGTAGTTTTGAAATGACAAGACAAAAGCAAGTCAGTCTAAGCATCGAAGAACATTGGGAAGAAATTAAAACAAAAGTAATTACCACAGCAAGAAAGATTATAGGCAAAAAAAGTTACAAACACAAAAAGAATGGTTTACTGACGATTGCTAAAAGGCCATACAGAAAAGAAATGAAGAACACAATAAATATATGGAAAGAAGAAGCAGAGAAATAAGAGCTACGAAGATGTAAGACGGAGGGTCGATAAAATATGCCGAACAGAGAAAAGAAAATGTGAGAACAGTAATATAAAGAAAATAGAAGAAAATCTTCAAAGCAACGATATGAGGAAAGTGTATAGATATCTATGCAATTTAAGGATACAAACTCCGAACAAATCTATGCAGAAATCAAGAAGGACAAAAAATCAGTGATCCAAAAGAAATAAAACCGGTCTGGAAAACTATCCTATTTCCAAACTTTCCTAGAAACGCATGAAAATAAAGAGAATATTGACATGCATCAGATTGAGGAAGATACAAAAAATATAGAACCCCCGACGACGGAAGAGTTAAGATAAGCAATACGAGCACAGAAGAATAACAAAGTACTAGGTATTGACAATGTCCCCTCTGAACTATATAAATTATGTGGCAAACACCTAGAGAGACAAATGCATATGTTCATGGACAAGATTTGAAATGAGAAAAAGATCTCTAGGGACTGGAAAACCGAGATTATATGCTTAATTTATCAAAAAGAGGATAAACTAAAATGCAAAAATGATCGCGGCACAATCCTTTTATGTACAGCGTACAAAGTATTATTTACATAGTAAATAAACGATTCCAACAACTAACTGAAAATTTTAACGAGGAGTATTAGACAGGTTTTCGAAAAGGAAGATCTATAACTGACCAGCTGTTCACAGTAAAACAAATTTTCAAAAAATTGTGGGAATGTGACATTGGCACCCATAACATATTCATAGATTTTAAACAGGCCTACGACTCAATTAATAGACAAAAGTTATATCAATAATATTGCATAGCTGTAACATACCCCAAAAATACATCCGACTAGTAAAAGCAACAATGGACTTGTCACCAGCAACTGTCAGAGTACAAAATGAGCTCACTGAAAACTTTTCAACAGTCAAAGGAGTAAAACAAGCAGACGCACTGGAACCGACACCGTTCAACCTCAATCTTGAATATGTGATAAAACAGCTGAATATAGAAAGAGGTAATGTAATAAATAAATTATTTTTTAATACAAAACAGATTGCCGCCTATGCCGATGACATTAGCATAATCTCTTGCAGAATAAAAGAGACCGCAGAAATACATTCAAAATTAAAAACATGGGCAGAAGATACTGGACTAAAAATAAATTATTCAAAAGAAAAAAAACCAACACATGCAAGAACTAGGGGAAACAGACGCACAGTTGAATAAGAGGACAATATTCAAACTGTAGAAAGTTTCTTATATCTGGGAGTTACATTAAACTCGGATGAAACGGAAGAACCAGAAATTCAAAGAAGAATAGCAAGGGGAAGCAAAGCTTTATTTTCATTCGCCCATGTATTTCGCTCCAAAACACACTCTGGAGATAAAAAATCAGGGTTTGCAAAACTATTATCAGACCAATAGTATGTTATGGATGCGAGACATGGATAATGACAGAAAACACAAAACGAAAGCTGCAATTCTTCGAACGAAAAGTCCTAAAGCAGATATTTGGACCTATTAACGAAAGTACAGATATCCAGGTACAACCATAAACTCTACCAACTGTTTAGGGAGGCACCGATCTCAGAATTCATTAAACTTTAGACCTAGATAGTAAAATGCAGGGCGAAAGATCAAAAGGATAGCCACAGAAAAAGTGGAAGGATAAAGTGACAGTGGACGCACAAAACTTGCTAGACGTGAGAACCTGGGGAAGATCGGCGCGGGACCAGCAAGGGTGGACGCATAGTTTAGAGGAGGCAAAGAGGCCAAGGCTTAATTCGGACTTTGCGCCATTGGATATATATATATATATATATATATATATATATATATATATATACATTCAAAATTTTCATAGTTGTATAAAGAATTAAACATATCCATAAAGAGCATTTTCTGCAATACCTAAAAAAATATTACTTTTCATTATTTTCAGTAACTTTAAATGTGTTCACTACAATCTATAAGGTACAACCTGTTGAGTCTTGCTTAATAAAGTTACTTTTAGTTTCTCGAGATATATGTAAAGGATAAATTTACATTATCGTCTCTTTCGACGGCTACATTTAAATTTTTGGATATATAATTGTACCTATATCCATGTGCTTTTAAAATCCATATGACATTATTATGTATACCATAAATAAATAGTGTTTGGATTATTAATTTAGGAAACGTACCCATACTGGTACCGTGTAAATTTAGTTTTGTTATAAAATGTGACTAAAATTATATATATATATATATATATATATATATATATATATATATATATATATATATATATATATATATATATTATGATATGTTAGTCCGTAAATATCTAAGAGTCGTTAGTGTTTTCAATGTTCGTCCTAATGGTAATAACCCCAAGAAGTGTTGTCGCTAAGCAATATCCTTAGAAATTTATGGACAACATCGATACCTGTAACCCGTGTATACAAATAATGTAAGTGATTCTTGAAATATCTTACATGAGTTTCTCTTATTCTATGATTTTTAGACTCCATTGTCGGCCTCCTACTTCAAATACCGAATGCATAATGTATCAGTCGCTCCAGTGCCGTAGAATACCTTTAAATTAAATTAAGATAATTGAGAAGTACAAAATAATAGAAGGAAAAAGGTCTAGGATAGTATAACAGGCAGAATTTTAGCTTCAGATAAATACCAACGTAACTTCATACTACTAGCATTTTTTTGTGTGTCACAATGATTTAGTTACAATTATTTTCTCATTCTTTATGCTATGGTTTAAACATTTGTTGCCTGTTCCAAGTATATTTGTTCTAATAGTTTTCAAATTTAAAATAAAAATGATTATTCATATTCTGTTATCAGATGGTTTCTTTTAACAACTTAATAACTGAAAAATGGCTTAAAAATGTCATTATTACTTTTAAACTTCCAATTTTCAGTATCAATTCGCGTTCTGCACAGGATAAAAATTCTGAAGAAGACCACTAAATCTCATCAAATGAAAGTACCTATTTGGGACAAAATAAAATTACATTGACTAAAATAAAAATATAAAAGATAACATAATTACTTATTTACCGGGTAGTAAATCAACTGGAAAATGTGTAAGGCAATCTTCTGATTCGTTTTTCGATTGGTTGATAACTTTATTATGTAATTGATTGTGGAAAATACCAACTACTTTATAAGTCTATAAAAGAAAATTTTATGTAGACTAAAAACAGCTTTGCTGTACGATTAGCTTCAAATCATCTATTTGTAACCCACATATCAACCAACTTCATAGTGCGTAATTTTATCGTTGGTATCGGTATTTTGAATAACGCCATATCTTTTGCTACATATTTGCAGATGCATTTGATGGATTCCACTTTATTACCAAACTTCACGTTGCAGTGACTCTGTCTGTTTTAGATAGAAATAGCAAGCAGCAAGCAAATTAATTAAACCCAGCCTGTGAGACATGTTCACCCTTAAGAATTACGTTTGGGTGTAACAATTCATTGGAGCGATGTATTAACTCAAGTTAAAACAGGAGTCACTTCACCGCGCTCCAATGCTTTAACCATCACTTTCCCCGCTAAAGCACTCTGATGCGCGATAGGGGCACAACTATTAGCCAAATGCTCTTTATGTAGGAGTCCTGGGTAATAGAACTTCAATATGGTCCCCTATTTGATTCAAATTCAGGACAGAGTTTGTCGCTTTATTCCTTGATTCTAGCTAAAATTGCTTGCTTGGGCCTTAAGTCACAAAAACACAAAATCATTATATACAAAAAAGTGTATACATTAAATAATTATCAATTGACCTGGGCCTACACTGTATTTGTGTTTGTTCACGATTTTATAGAGCTACGAACTATTCGCCTTGTGTGTTGTTGTTTTTGTTTTTTGTTATATTTTCTCTCCGGTAATTTTTATTTTCTCTCTATCATTTTATTGGTTTTATTTAAATTTATTTCACTATCTGTTGTTTAGGCCTTTTGTGCTTCCATCGGCGGGAAGCTTCGTAGCTCATGGTCTCTCACGTTATGGATAGAAATAGCGAATACGGAACAATATATATATATATATATATATATATATATATATATATATATATATATATATATATATATATATAATATATATATATATATATAATATATATATATATATATATAGAGCACGCCATATATCCTCGTAGCTTGCCCTGTCTATATACGACTTCCTGGTCACCATATACAGCAAAGATCGAGGACCATCTTCTAATCTCAGTACTTGTCCAACTTTAGGATGCTGGTTTTTAAACTCGTCCAAACGACCGAACTTCCTATAGAATACAGATGAGATTCCTTTAGTCATCTCAAGATCTTGGGCAACATAGTGGGCTAGAGAGACGTTATGCGGAACACTAAAAAGATCCTGCTGAACTTCTGTCGTCACGCCGAATCTAGCACTCTTTCTGTCTGCGTGATTTGACATAAATTCATTAAAGCTTGGTCGCCGGTCATCTTTGATCTCATGTTGAAGGGTTCGTGCTTCTTCTATTTCATTTGAGCCAGTATATGGTGCAATACGATTTATGTGAACTACTTTTGATTTACCTTTCGGCAACTTCTTAATTCGGTATATTACGTCATTTATTCTCTTTTTAATTTTATACGGACCTTCCCATCGTCTTTGCAGTTTGGGAGACAAGCCTCGACGAGGTTGTGGATTATAAAGCCAAACAAGATCACCTACTTCATAGCTTTCACTCTTGCATCGAGAATCATATTGATCTTTCATTCTGTCACTGGCTAACTGGATGTGTTGTCGGGCAAGTTCATGAATGTTATTCATTCTTAACTTCAGGCGGTCGACATAATCTTCGCTTGCAACATGTTCTTCAGAAGGTCTGCAGCCAAACTCTAGGTCGCAGGGCAACCGAACTTCACGACCTAACATCAGGCAGGTTGGAGTCTGGCCTGTAGTTTCATTCACGGCCGAGCGGTAGGCCATTAGGAATAAATGAATGTGCTGGTCCCAATCTCTTTGATGTTCTGATACAACTTTGGACAGGTGTTTCCCATCGTTCGGTTCATCCTCTCGACCATTCCATCTGATTGAGGATGCAGGGGTGTGGTTCTGGTCTTATTAATACCAATCAATTTACAAACGTTTTGGAAAAGGGTTGACTCGAAGTTTCGTCCTTGGTCGGAGTGGATCTCCAAAGGAACACCAAATCGGCTAAAGAATTCTTTAACAAGTACCTCTGCAACAGTAGCAGCTTCTTGATTTGGTATCGCGTAGGCCTCAGTCCATTTCGTAAAATAATCCATAGCTACCAGGATATATTTATTCCCATCATTTGTCTCTGGAAGTGGACCTGCAATGTCGATTGCTACTCTTTCCATAGGACTACCAACATTGTACTGTTTCATGGGTGCCCTCTTTTTACTAACTGGACCATTACTGGTTGCACACAGTTCAGATTTCCGGCACCATCTTCTTACATCATCTTTACAGTTCACTTAATAGAACCGTTCTCGAACTTTTTGCAGAGTCTTCGTAATACCAAAGTGCCCACCTGATGCACCGTCGTGCAACTGACGCAATACTTCTGACACTTTACTTTTAGGTACAATCAACTGAAGCTTAGTTTCTGTACCATCATCGTTCTCAAAGGTTCTATACAGAAGATCATCTTCCAGCACTAGGCAATTCCATTGGCTCCAGTAACACTTGACTTCTGGAATACATGCACTAATGTCTTGACAAGAAGGTCTTTCACTTCTACGCATCCAATCCAATACTCTTTTTATACATGGATCATCTGGTTGAGCGTCTTGTAGCTGTTGAGGCTGCCATTGATCATTAATGACGGTGGTTCGTCTCACGGGGCAAAGTCATTCTTCTAATTCAAGACAATGATTACGATTTACACTGTATGGCCGTCTTGACTAAGCCTAAGCATTTGAATGCCTTTTTCCAGCCCAGTGTTCGATCTGTTCTAGCTGACTGTTGTATTATTTTCATGCAATTTACGACAAATGTGACCTACTTCGTTACCGTTTCAACATCTGGGTTCATGTCTCTTCGGCATCATGTTACGAACTACTTTCCGTACGATTTTCTCCAGACGTTTCTCGTTTTGTTCGTCGCTCTCTTCAGAGGTTCGTACTCGATAGCTCTGTGAAGCTTGACTAGCTGTTTCGTGTTCCAAGACAATAGCGAGCGCAAAATTTTCGGTCTTGCTAGTCGTAAACCTTTCTGTAGTTCACTGTCTCTTAACCCATTCACGAAGGCATCTACAGCAATTTCTTCCTAAATGTTGTCTGGTGCCTCTGGATGGGCCAACAGCGCTATACGAGCAATATCTGCTTCAAATTCTTGCAAACTCTCACTTGCTCGTTGGATTCTACTTCTTATTTGTACTTTGTAGACTTGTTGTACATGGGCATCTCTGTAACGTTTGTCTAGTCGAGTGAATAAGCTCTGGTAACATTTTTCTTGACCCTTAGGAATCGATCTTAGGATATCTGCAGCATTACCTTATAAAGCAGCAGTCAAGGAAACAGCTTTTTCTTGTTCTGTCCAATGATTGGCTGTCGCAATAGCTTCAAATTGTCTAAGGTATATGGACCAAGAAGACTTTCCATCAAATGGTGGCAATTTGAATCTCATATTATGTGTCGTTTCGTCTCTAGGTGATTCTTCTTTCACTACCGGATCTAAGGCTATTTTATTAACTGGTGGTAGCACTTTCGTGTTAGTTATCATGGTCTCTAATTGTTCTCAATCTTCTCTTCTACGTTGTTTACATTTTTCTGTATCTGATCGAATGTTTTAGAGACTTCTTCAAATTTCTCATTGTTCTGAATACATACTTCGTAGAATCTTCTGGAAATCTTTTTGAGTTTCTCGTCATTTTGTCTAGCTACTTCTTTAATAATTTGAGACGTTTCATCGAATATTTTGGAAACGTTTTCAAATTTATCATCATTTTTTTTTAGACGATTCTTCAATCATTTGAGACGTTTCATCGAATCTTTTGGAAACATTCTCGAATTTATCATCATTTTTTTTAGAAGATTCTTCTATCATTGGCGAGACATTTTTTATTTTCATTAAAACTGCTTCTTCTGCTGACTGGAACTGGAATGTCTCTGGGTCTTCTCCATTCTTGTTAAGCACAGTCTTCAGTCGTTCTTGGAGTATCTTCTTGGACCCACTGCAGTCTTTATCGCGTTCTTCTAGTTGCTCACGCAACTGTTTTACTGAAAGTTCTACTAGCAGCAGCTTTGGTCAGGCACATACGTACTTTTTAAATGTTCTTTCATACAAAGATCACTACCGAACTACGCGGATGTTCCCGACGAATAATACTTTTTTTTAAAGTTCAAAAGTCTTTTTCAAAAGTCACTGATGAATTTATTTTCAAATCTCACACCGGACACCAACTGTAGCGAGATTAAATAAAACGAGCGGTTCGAATTTATACAAATATATTTATTTATAAGTTTCCAGTTCGATAGTATCTTAACAACTCAACTCTACTCCTAACATCGTTACATATATATACCAAAAGTGGTATGTTCGAGAATATTCTGGAGTAGTCCCACCTCTAATTCGCCTACGTGACGTGTTGTTCTACCCCGCACTCGATACATCGCGAATGTTCTTAATGCCTTTTTAGAGTTGCAACCGTTACGTGGGCCATGCCGAAATCATGTTCGTCACAATAAGAATACGCTATAATATTTGGTAGCAATTTTTGAAACATTATTATAAATACAGAAAATAAATAAATATTTTGGAATAATTAATGATTTAATTTTTACTATCTTTTATTTAAATCGTCGAAGATGTATAAGGTTATAGAAAATAAAACGAACCCAAAAACTTAACAGAAGATCAAAATACACAAATTAAAGCGCAAATGATGAGAGAAATGGCAAAGAAAAAGAAATTAATGGAGAATAAAAAAAATAAAAAAGCGAAAACGAGAGATAAAGGGTTTTCTGCCGAAACTTTGATTTCTATGGAAAATGAAATCTAGTTTCACATCTAATATACTTTATTGAACCTAAACCCAAGAAAAACTAATTTTATATTAAATATAGTACGGTTAAAGATATATATATATATATATATATATATATATATATATATATATATATATATATATATATATATATAATTAGTTTGCCGCTAAAAACTTTATCTTATCTATGATTGGTAATTGAAGTAAGCAAAATTATATACGAAATATGGGTAATTTCCATACATAGGGCATTCTAAAAATTAACGATATTTTAGGTGACAGCTTTTAAAAGGTGGCGGGTAATGACGATTTGACTGTATAATAATTTAACTTCAGTACTCTCCACAGATGATATAAAAAAGAAAAGTATTTTAATCGTACTATAAAATGTGTTTAGCATATTCCGGAACACATAAACTTTTGTCACGACCATGTCGAAGAACATACTATTCAAATTGCGGCTTTTAACTTTGTGTTCGTACAAATTATCGACTAAATGCAGATTTATAAATTATATCTCTTTTCAATACATTTATTGAAGTTTAACCGCCGCAATGATTTTCTAATAAATTGTGGTTCGCGTACGACGGATAGAATAACATTTTACTGGAAAATGTCACTGCCTAAAATAAATGTTTTCAGTGATAATAAATGGTCTATAGATCATTATTATTTATTCAAATAAGCAAAAAGAATATTAAATAGAACTAAGAACGGTATCTGTCAAAATAAACTGTCCGAAAATGTGTGAGTGTTCAGGAATTGCTTACGCAATTTATATTTATTATATAACTTATTTTTCATGAGTCTGGTCTTTTTAATGATTAAAATTTTCCTTATAGACAATTAAAGGTTTGTAAAAGGTCTTGGAGTAACATTTAAGAACGGTTCCCTGTTTTTGAATGAATAACTTTCAACTGTCAATAAGTCCTACCCTCACGTTCTCGATATTTTTTTTACTGTCGCATAACCGTGAGGACCGTGTATAATAGTGAGCATATTTATGTTAAAAAGTAAATAAAAAAGAGTAAAAACAATAATATATCGGCCCAGAAAATCAACTCCGACAGAAAATCCTATCCTTCAAGGTTGGGTATTTGGTTGTGTGTCATAAACGTTAGATTTATAGTAAAAAACCTTATATTTTCGAAATACTCAGTAATCCTTGTCGTTGATCAAAATAATTATCAACTACAGTAAAAAGCGTATACTACACGTTTTTTGTATTAATTTCTCGACATCTTCCAATTTACATCGTAGTCGTAGATTTTTTTGTGTTAATATTGTCATATCTAGAATTTTCCCTTTTACGTTAAAACTATGTTCTTCTTCTCCTTCAAGTGCCCTGTCCGTTGCGAACGTTGGCTATTAACATGGCAATTCTGATCTTGTTTGGATCCAGATTTTGGAGCCACGAGTGTATTCTCCTGCCTGGCCCTCACTTACTGTCTAACTAAACTAAAACTATGTTAGGTTTGTGAATCGTCATTAATTTCTACTACAAGAACAGCATCGTCCGCATGTTTTTAAAATTCATAAAAGTCATAAAATTCCACATTTTGTATCCTTTTGTTTTTTGCCTTTTGATTATTACCTTATCCATATTTATATTAGACAGTGATGCTTCGAATATTATTTACAAGGTACTTAAACACTGAAGAAAAGTTTTAAAAAATGCTACATGTTCTCAGTGTATAAATAAGGCAACTACCAAAATCGCAGCAATAATAACAGTAGACAGATTATACTCCAGAATATTACCAAACCTAGTAACGCTAGTCCTAGATGATCTATTATACTACAGTTAATGGTTTCACAAAAAACAGATGTAGCAGAGTAAGTATAAAGAAATATAAAACCGTGACACCTCTAAGAGATCTATAAAAAGTTTATTAAATTATACTTGATTTGGCATGATAGCACAGATTTTATGGCAAATAACTAAAATAGTCTTTACATAGGACTCTTCAAAGTATAAAAATTATAAATTTCTATAGGTACCTTATTTGCTCATTGACAATATTTCAATAAAATACAACATAAAATGTAAATTGAAAAAACCGTAAGGGTTTAAGACAGAACTGCATGCATAAGTGCCTGAAAACATGAAAAAAAAAATAGAAAAATGGCATAGTAATTTACGTAACTATAAAAACTCTTCGTTGAGTAACTTTTTTTTCTATCTTGTTTTCTTTGTTTTTTCTTTTTCCAATTAGTGTATTGTATTTGTTCCTATCATCTTAAATGGTAACTGGCATTGTTCATAACTACAACAGAATTGATCGGTGGGAAATATATTTCTCAAAAATAATCTTCGAAAACATTAGAATTCATTTCTTCATGGTAGTCTTTCGTAAAGCTTGAAACAAATTCTAACAAACTTTGATCAACAAATCCTTTATTTCCTTCTATATAAGTGATCATGAAACAATGACATTTACAATTTGTAAATTAATATTAATTCAGTAAATAAACGTTCATTAAACGCCGGTAGTCCAGTCATCAGAGAGTTCACCCCTAAAAATCATACGAACAATCTGAATTTTGCCGAGAATATTGATTTTAAGACACAAAGAGATTTAAGACAGATGCAAAAACGTTTGCCACCTTTACCCCGGGATTTCCCCTAACCCCACTCCCACCCAAAGGGGGTTAAAAACAAAAAAAAATCGATTTATTTATTAGCACTTTTTGTGTATATTAACCGTTTTCTCAAAAATAACGCTTGAAGCAACTCTTGATATTTAATGTCAGTTACGTGCGCGAAATCAATGTTCAATTCCATTTTGTATCAGCTCGACGGTAACAATTCGATATCTTTTGATTCAAGTGTCCTATTAAAAAAAATGAAGTTACGTTTTAAAGGTAAAGAGCGCAGCTTTCGTATGCAGTTTTTTGCCGCGAAAAACTCAGTTTTTATAAAGGTGTTAAATAAATAAACGTAGCGCGAGTTTTGCCATTTTTTAAGATTCTCGTAAGATCAATAAAATTGAGTACTTTCATTGACCAGTCGTAGTAAAATTTTCATTTTTGAAAATTATTCTTTAAAACATATGACATGAAATTTTAATTTTAAGTTGTGGCAACAAATATGAGGGATTTAAATTATGATAAAAACCTCAGAATTTAATGTTTTACATTTTAAACAATCGTACGTCACGTCAAATGCCTCCAAGGTTAAGGTCAAGATAACGGTTTTGGGTGTGGTTTATAGCAGAAGTTTGGTTCTTTGAAAAAGAACCATGTACCACCAATGTACCATGAAAAACGTACTAGTTTTATTAAAAAATAAGTTTTAAACGTTTTAAATTGATTGTTATGTGAAAGTTTAAATCTAGCGTTTTTTAAGCATATTTCAAATCCGCCACATTTGTTACCAAAACTTAAAACTAAAATTTCATGCCATTGGTTTTGAAAGATAGGCTCTAGTAATCGAAACTTTATAGTGGCCAGTCAATAAAAGTGATAGATTGTATTAATCATATGAGAATAATAAAAAATGACAAAAATCACGCCATGTTTATTTATTTAACACGTTTATAAAGTCTTGGTTTACTTGCGGAAAAATACAAAAATTAAGTATAAAAGATAAACTCTTTACCTTTAAAACGCATATTAATTTTTGTCGATAGGACACTTAAGGATTAAAATAAATCGAATTTTTACCGTCTAACTGACGTCGAATCGACGGTCGCTTCAAGCGTTGTTTCTGAGAGAACAGTCCATTTTACAGAAAAAGTGATATTTAATATTTTTGTTTAAAATTATCTCAGCTACATTTTTTATTTTAAACATTTTTTTCTACGGCATACAGATTCTTGGTAAATCAATTTTTTTGCGTTTTTACCGTTATACGAGGGTGGTTTTAGGGGGAAGCCTGAGGGTAAAAGTGGTAAACTTTTTGCATCTTTTTTGGGGTCCCAAAATTAATGTTCCCGATAAAATTCAGCTTGTTCATATGATTGTGTTGACTTGAAGTTGAAGTTGAATGAAGTTGAGTGTGGCATTTTCGTCTGGGAGTAGTAGTTTAGCAATAGTAGTCCAAATAATTTATATAATATATGATTCACAAAACACAGAGAATATTAAAAAGGTCATATTTGCAGATAAAGTTATAGCTTAATAATAAATAACATGGAAAAAACAGGAGATCTACGAGATACGATCTACTAAGATTTATGTAATCAGATCCTGATCAAGAGTATGTAACAGAAGTTAAAAGTAAACGAAGACCTAATGTTAATTTTACCAATAACAAACAGAAATATGCTATCAGTATCATATAAACATGATTTTAAAAGGAATAAAAAATATGTTTTTTAAAATTGTTTATAGCAACTGATCCATAGTGGACGGTTGCAGACAGCGTCTGACCTAGAATGGGCGCCTGAAAGCAAACTCACTAACACGCAAGGCAAGCGTGGTTTTTTAACTGCCAAAAAACCCATAATGGCAAATTTTACAACATATCGATGTGTACCGTAGGTGGTTAGATCCATATTTGACAAATTCCACACCTCAAAAAAGTTTAATCTCAAGAATGTAATGGGAGGTAAAAATTCGTTGTAGAAAAGTAGAGAATATTAGAAGAATCAAAACGTCTATATCTTTGAAAGTAGCAGCATATAACGCCAGAAGTCTCATGTCAGAAAGATTTACAGAAATAGAAAGCAAAATATTAAACAATAACTGGGACATAATATGAGTTCGTAACGTCAGAAGAAGAGGAGAAATTTTGAACACCCTTAAATCACATTTTTTAAGAATTGGAAACAAAGATACCTCTTCCTCCTCCTGTTGAGGCTGAAGTGCCTTCTCTGTTGAGGTTTGCGATCAATATGGCAAATTTCTCTTTGTTCTGTTCTGATAGTGGATCTCAAATACCTGAGTGGGTATTTTCACTGGAGTGAAAGTGAGTTCACTGTCGAATGGTTAAGTGGATGTCGGTTTAAGCCCTGGCTCGGTGTACAGAAAATAAAAAAGGCTAACGCAGCAGTTTAAAATTATAAAATGAATCTGCGGCTTAAATTAAAATATGCTGGTGTCTGATCGGCCTATGTTGATGCAGTATGGCAAGAGATAAGGGCTTGCGGCTCGGTGATACTCCTCCATAGATCCCAACCGGAAGGGCGTAGCGCCTAAATACCGGTATATATATATATATATATATATATATATATATATATATATATATATATATATATATATATATATATATATATATATATGTATATATATATATATATATATATATATATATATATATATATATATATATATGTATATATATAAACTCTACAAAAGATATAGTATAAAGATTATTGAATTTTACGCCCCAAGCTTATCGAATTCAGACCAGGAAGTCTGAATTAAGAGTAAGAACAGATAATCAAAACCGAGGAAGACCACCTACACGATGACAAGATGATCTGTGAAAATGACGAAAAATTGGATCCATACTGCACAAGACCGTCGACTATGGATACAAACAGAGGAGAGATATGTCCTACAATGGACTTAAAATAGGCTGATGATACCGTTTAGTATCATTATGTTTTTTTTTGTAAAAAAACTAAGTATACTTTAAAAAAAAATTTGTAAAAAACTTGCTTGATATCTGCCTTTTATTTAATTATAGTTCATTTATTGGAAGATTTAACCATATATCACTTAATTATTTTTTAACATAATGAAATTTTCTGTCTTCTTCTTCTTTTTATTTTTATATAGACATGACCCTGTCTATTTTTTAATGTGCCTCTAGTAAATTGTCGTTCCACCGTTTTCGTGGTCTTACACCATATGTCCTTAAATCCATAAAATCCACCCTTATACCTTTCCAGATACGCTTGGCTGTTGCCTATGACACCGAGACCAAATGCCAAGTAAGTCAACTTTTAATTTATTGAGAAGACATAACCTCAACATCTGCGATTATACACCTTTTCAACAAAATTCTTCTTTTGAACAACGTTTTCTGAAGTGAAAATCAAAACGTCAAATCTTAGCCATGTAATGAAAATGTAATTTTAATTACAATCAATTGTGGCTTGATCCCATATAAAAACAATATTTAAAATATGCAATTATGGCAAACAACAAGGGATGCATCTGAGTCTGAATGGAATTGAGGAGTTTGCAGTAAGAAGGATGCAGCTCCATATTTGGTAATTATTAGGAAATTGAAAAAAACTGTTTTTTAATAAAAGTCTATTTTTTAACCCAAAAGACATTTACTCAATCCTTGAGACTATTTTCAAGTAGATAATTTTTGAAAAAATAAGAACGAAAATTTAAAAAAAGTTGGACCTGCATCTTGCTTGCACCAAACACGTGAAATAATGCTTCTTTACCATCATTTTCGAGAAAAAAAAAAACAAATTCCCAACAAAAACTCTTTTATTTGGTTACAACGATCAAACGACTATGGTTTGCCTACTACACAAATACGAAAAAATCTGAAAAAAGAAACAGGTTGGTGTCAAAAAAATAGCATTCAGAAAAAAAAATAAAACATTAAACACACGGGCAAACACTTAGTTCAATCATCTACCTGGTCGTCATCATCCGTTCCAGATGATTCGGTTTTTTCATTTTCTGCCATGGCTGCACGACTTGTGGGACGGGTGTAAAAAGCCATTTGGTACATAGGAACGAATCGTGTTGCCAACTGCATAACATCTGCATATTTGGCTTTTTTGACAGGTATAGGATCACAATAGACAGGAATATCAGAAGAAACTGAGAGGTCGCTGTCAAGGTTTCTCAAGATTTGGGATAAGTGAAAACTCGGAAGGCCTAGCATTCTCGTTCCAACCTTTGCTGGAGGCGGTCGCATAAATTTGTTTTTCTAGTACAAAAATATCTATTATTATAGTAACCAGTTCTTATTGGAAACTATATCGTTAATTACTAATATTAATTATCAGTGTTCTAAAAACGCAAACAAAATAAAACAAGTGCTATTTCCAAACGCCAAATACCGGCAAATAAAAGTCATAGGCGTATTATAAATAATTGTTCGTGATGTATAAAATATTTAATCGTGATACAGGATGGACATAGACAATCCGTTCTTAAATTCAAACAAAGTGAGCAGATCTCCGCCGAGAAGTTCAACTTCAGAAAAACACATTGCTAATCTGCAAATAACTACCATGCAACAACCATCGAGCAACAGAACCTTGTCTAGCGAACAACAAAGGAATGAAAATTGCTCAACCAATATAGTACTCCAAGAGACAGAGTCAACTGAGAATCAACATGAACAACCAGGTAACTCTTTTCTTTCTAATCATGCTTCTTCTTCTTCTTATCTACAGTCACAAATATACATCGCTAATCCACAAGATAGCCAAGAAATCCAAGATCAAGAATGGAAAACTGTTCAAGCCCACAAACGAGCAAGAAATGACAGCCCTGGAGGTGATAAACAACTAAAACAAACAATAATGAGCGATTACTGGCTCAAAGCACCCACACCAACGTCTAATAGATTTGCTAGCTTAGATGAAGTACCTGATGAGACCAACCAAACCAGAACTGATGCAATTAAAGAAAGTATTCAACCCCCACCCATATTTGTTTCAGATGTAGGTGATATACAACCTCTTCGACAATTGTTAGAAACAATATCCCCTCTGAGATATTCCATCAAATGTCTCTATAACAACCAAGTAAAGATCCAGCCCTCAACTTCTGAATATTACCAAAACATAACCAAAGCACTCAATGAGAAAAATACACATTATTACACCTACCAAACAAAGGAAGAAAGAACATTCCGAGTTGTGCTTCGTAATATGCATCAGACAGCAGATAAAGACGCTTTAGTACATGAGCTAGGATTAATGGGACACGAAGTAACCAACATAGCTAATATATATAAGAATGGATCCAAAATAGCGCTTCCGCTCTTCTATATAGAATTAAAAACTAAGCCAAATAATAAAGACATATATGATGTGAGAGCACTCCAGAACATGATTGTGTCCTTCGAACCACCATATCCCAAACGTCAGGTTCCCCAATGTACCAAATGTCAACGCTACGGTCACACACAAAAATTCTGCCATATGCCTCCAAGATGCGTAAAGTGTGCAAGTAATCATCTTACTTTACACTGTCCACGAAAAGAACGCAGCAATAACATAAAATGTGTACTTTGTATGGGAAACCATCCGGCCAACTATAAGGGCTGCAGCGTATACAAACAAATACAAAAAGAAAAATTCCCCCAACTCAGAAAGAATCAAGAGACCCACAGAACAGACACCCATGAAACCAATAGTCAAAAAGTAACCCCTGGTGTTTCTTACGCTCAAAAAACTTCAGGAAATAGTCAAGCGGATGAAATCACAAATCAACAAACTAATGTCGGCTCAAACCATTCAACGAAAATTGCCAACCTTGAAAACCTGATGACAATACTAGTAGAGAGAATGGACACTATGCGTAATCTTCTTATGACTATGATTTCCAAAATGCACTAATGCAACACAGACTTAAAATAGCCGTCTGGAACTCAAATGGCCTAACGAACCACATCCAAGAAATAAAAATTTTCCTCGACGAGAAGAAAATTGATGTTATGCTTGTATCAGAAGCTCATCTAACAGACAAAAACTATATCAAAATTCCAAAATACATTGTCCACTACACAAAACATCCAAATGACAAGGCACACGGTGGCACAGCTATTATTATCAAATCTAATATAAAACACCATGAGTTAAATAAGCTCAGTGAAAAGTACCTGCAATCAACTAGCATTGTCATCGAAGACTGGCTAGGCAACCTTACCTTATCTGCGGTCTACTGTCCTCCTGGTCAACCAATCAACTTTAGCACCTATTTCAGTTCTCTTGGACACAAATTCATAGCAGGAGGGGACTTTAACTGTAAACATCATCACTGGGGCTCTAGGGTAATTACAACAAGGGGTAGACAACTGCTGAAGTCAATAACAGGAAACAACCTACAACACATATCTACAGGAGAACCAACTTATTGGCCTACAGATCCAAATAAAACACCAGATCTCTTAGACTTCTGTGTGATTAAAGGTATCTCTCTTAACTATTTAGCAATAGAATTATGCTGGGACCTCTCTTCAGATCATTCTCCCATTCTAATTGACCTAGACTCCAAAATCATACTCAGAAATAAGCCTCCAGTCCTAACCAATAATCAAACAAATTGGAAAATATTCCGAAACGCACTAGCAGAACAAATACCAACGAACTTGCCACTTAAAACAGAATTACAAATTGAAAATGGGGTACAACAACTTACTACCTCCATACAAAAGGCAGGTTGGATTTCTACTCCCGAACAAACAACATGGAAGGAAAGCATAAACTGTTCGCAAAGTGCAAAAAACCTGATCGATGAGAAAAGAAAACTTAGGAAAAAGTGGCAAAACACACACGCTCCTATTGACAAACAAAATTTAAACAGAATTACCAGAAGACTTAAAAATCTATTAAAAGAAGAGAAAAACAGAGGGATCCAAACTTACTTAGAAAATTTGGCTCCGTCCAAAGACACCAATTATTCTCTATGGAAGGCGACGAGAAAGGTAAAAGGTCTACAAGACGCCATACCTCCTCTAAAAAATGTCAAAGGTAAATGGGCAAGAACAGACACAGAAAAATCTGAGACATTCGCTAAACATCTTTCTACAGTATTTAGTCCATTTAACAGAGTAGTGCCATTAGAACAAGAAGAGCCATTTAATTCTTTTCTTGAGGCTCCATATCAAATGGATCTACCAATCACCAAGTTTATTATTAAAGAAGTAAAACAGATAATAAAGAATGAAATACAACCCAATAAGGCTCCGGGATTCGACCTCATAACGGGTAAGATCCTCCAGGAACTAACCAATGACTGTTACAGAATAATCACTATGATCTTCAATGCTATGCTTAGTCTGCATTACTTCCCTCTGCAATGGAAAGTGGCACAGATTATACTCATTCAAAAACCTGGTAAAGATCCAAAAGATGTCAACTCATACCGACCGATTAGTCTACTCCCAGTCATCTCTAAGGTCTTCGAAAAACTTCTACTACGAAAAATCAAACCAATATTGGACGAAAAGTGTCTCATACCTGACCATCAATTCGGTTTTCGTAACCAACATGGTACAATAGAACAAGTTCACAGACTATACACAACAATAAGAAGTAGTCTCGAGAACAAGCAATATTGTACTGCAGCCTTTTTAGACGCCTCTCAAGCTTTTGACAAGGTGTGGCATACAGGACTTCTGTACAAATTAAAGAAAAATTTACCTTACCCTTACTTTAAACTGCTTCAATCATACCTTACAGAAAGGAGATATCTGGTTAAATATAGTGAAGCCTATACAAAACTCTACCCCATCCTATCTGGTGTACCTCAGGGTAGTGTGCTCGGACCGATTCTGTACCTGATATATACGGCTGACTTGCCAATAAGCAATAACCTAACGCTTGCAACATTCGCAGATGATACTACTTTCTTGGCCTCACATAGCAACCCAATAATAGCATCAGAGAGACTGCAACTACATCTGAACAAAACAAATGAATGGCTTAAACTCTGGAGAATTAGAGTAAACCCCTCAAAATCTACACAAATTACATTCACTCTAAGAAGAGGTACATGTCCACAAGTTAACCTCAATGGACATCCTTTGCCCCAAAAGCATGACGTAAAATACTTAGGTATTCACCTTGACAAACGTCTAACTTGGACCAAACATATATGGACGAAAAGGCTTCAATTGGGAATTTTATACAGAAAACTTTACTGGATGTTGGGAAAAAACTCTCACCTATCGATTGACAACAAGCTGCTGATATACAATACAATAATAAAACCCATTTGGACATATGGCTCACAGCTCTGGGGTTCAGCTAGCAAATCTAATATTATGATAATACAAAGATTCCAATCCAAAACTCTGAGAACAATCGCTAATGCACCTTGGTATATCCAGAA
This sequence comes from Diabrotica undecimpunctata, assembly GCF_040954645.1. Taxonomy (NCBI): domain Eukaryota; kingdom Metazoa; phylum Arthropoda; class Insecta; order Coleoptera; family Chrysomelidae; genus Diabrotica; species Diabrotica undecimpunctata. The sequence continues at coordinate 83,229,523 of NC_092807.1, forward strand.
TGATGCAATACATAGAGATCTTCAGGTACTAACAGTCTCTGAAGAGTGCAAAAAAACTTCTGAACAATATCAAAACAGGTTGCGGGTGCATCCTAATACCCTGGCACACAATCTTCTCAACAACCAACAAGCGAAGAGATTGAAGCGACATGACCCCTTGGACCTACCTCACCTATCCTGACAGAGCCTACAGCAGTGGGAGTTACGCCTTCAACAGCACCCAGCCATTGTGATCAGTGCCGCTTTTAGTGCTCGCGTATCAGTGTATGTGCGCATCCTACCTGTAAAAAGCCAATTTGTGTCGTGATGATTTGGTCACTGGACCTTATATCTCTCTGTCATGAAAAGACAAAAAATTTTACTTATTGTTTTCACTGTAAAACAGATTGTAAAAATCTTAAATGTTAATAAAAAAAAAAAAAAAACAAATTTGGTAATTATTAGGAAATTGAAAAAAACTGTTTTTTAATAAAAGTTTATTTTTTAACCCAAAAGACATTTACTCAATACTTGAGACTATTTTGAAGTAGATAATTTTTGAAAAAATAAGAACGAAAATTTAAAAAAAGTTGGACCTGCATCTTGCTTGCACCAAACACGTGAAATAATGCTTCTTTACCATCATTTTCGAGAAAAAAAAAACAAATTCCCAACAAAAACTCTTTTATTTGGTTACAACAATCAAACGACTATGGTTTGCCTACTACACAAATACGAAAAAATCTGAAAAAAGAAACAGGTTGGTGTCAAAAAAATAGCATTCAGAAAAAAAAATAAAACATTAAACACACGGGCAAACACTTAGTTCAATCATCTACCTGGTCGTCATCATCCGTTCCAGATGATTCGGTTTTTTCATTTTCTGCCATGGCTGCACGACTTGTGGGACGGGTGTAAAAAGCCATTTGGTACATAGGAACGAATCGTGTTGCCAACTGCATAACATCTGCATATTTGGCTTTTTTGACAGGTATAGGATCACAATAGACAGGAATATCAGAAGAAACTGAGAGGTCGCTGTCAAGGTTTCTCAAGATTTGGGATAAGTGAAAACTCGGAAGGCCAGTAGATATACTAACTTTAATATCATCTAAATGTTCATTGCTGTACTGGAAAATTCGGTATTTGGAAATCTGGAATCTTTGCTTTTCTGCATCTGAAATAACTTTTTGAAAATGTCCTTTATAGTCGTCACTAAAGTTCAGGATCATATTTTGTTTTACCAGAATATAATTAAACTGTTTGAATGATTGTTTAACAAAATCAGCATATTGTAGGGGGCTAAAAACGTAGTTTTTCTTCCTTAAAAACTTCTCAATAACTCCAAAGCAGCGATCACAGGGAAGAAAGCTATGTCCTGGCTCAGTAAAGCGGTGCACTATCTTGTCAATAGACCTTGTTTTCACCAGCAAATACAGAAACTGAATAAATACTTTTTGTTTTGCGCAGCAGCGTTATCAGAAAAAAGGTATAAAACTTTTACATTTTTAGGGCGTATACTTTTTATATAGTGGTACAAAAATGGCAATACCTCATTTGGTGACTTTCAAGCAGTAGTTTCATCGTACATATAAAAGTGTGCTTGATTTGTCTTACCAGAATGGACGCAGAAGTTGTATGTCCACAACTGGCGTTTGTAGAAAGCTTCTTCAGCAGGAATTTTTGGAAGCGGAAGGTTTTGTTGGAAGTCAAAGGTCAGAACCTCCACTTCGTCGCTATGCTTGCATCATGTGGTTTTCTCATTCAGCTCCTTGAAAAACAAATCGGCCTTAATTTCATGCAATTTCTTTTCCGCTGCTAAAACTTTTTGTTTATTTTCGTCGAGGGTCACATCTTTGAGTTTGTTATCTAAGACATCACATTTTTTGCACGTATCTTATCGAGGTGAATTAAACCTGTAGTTGAAGATTTCTTTGAAATATCGATAGTAGAAGTCAAAATGAATTTTGGGTTTATATTAAGGATTGCTAACACTTTTTGGTTCCAAATAGAGTTGATGCATCCTCTTTACATTTAGATCTGGAGATAAATAGAATCGACGGGATTTTTTTTTACTATAATGCAATTCACGCCTTGGAAAGCTCTGGATGTGCGTGTTCACATTTTTGAGTGTTTCGTTAGATTTTCGGTTGAGTCTATTTGTATGCTTTTCTCTGTTACTAGATGGCGCTGCAATATCTCTGTCACGAAAAGTTTGAGCAATGAGATCTACACGTTTCCTTGATATGCCATGGATTGAATCAAAAGCATGTCTACAAACTCGTTTGTATAGCTTACCCAGCTTTATAAAGTATTAGTGGAAACAAGTGGGGTCTTGACTTTCATTAGTATTTTTTCGAGATCTTTGGATAGTAGTAGTTTGAATCAACCCTCCCAAATAGTTATTTTGCAAATCTTTGTCGCATATTTTGTTAAACTTTTGTAAGACAACTTGTCTTGTTTCTTCGTCCACATTCTGAAAACACTTGTACCTGCAGTTGCAGTTCGATCCAGTTAATCACGGTCCCTTCTGTATTTCTTTTCAGTTCATATATATTTTCCCTTCTACAATTTTTATACTTCTTTTCCACAGAGTGGTGTTGGCACTTTTTCTATTTTTGGTTACAGGAACAACTGGAAGCTCTTCCGTGGGCTCCATGTTGACAACAGGTTCAATATGTTGTTTTTTTACAGAGGTACGTTTCTTCTTTGGATGCTTCCTCCTAGCTGAAGGTCCTGCGATATCACTATTAAAAAAAGTTTCATCAGAGCTTGTAGGTTCATAGTCTGACTCACTAGCGCTTAACGGATCTGTCTCGGTTTCACTCATTTTTACAAGAAGTTAAATTTTTACACGAACCATTAATCCGCATAAAAACGAACGCCACGCAGTAAATGTAGCGACTAACAAGTCAAAACAAATCAGCTGCCTTACCGGCTAAGTTCCAATAGAAGATGACCTGGCATTCTACGAAAATCATCGAACATTCATAATCGTTTGGTGCAAAAAGAATGCAGGTCCAGAGCTGCACCCTTCATGCACCAAATGAGTGAGGAGGAATCTGGTCCATAAAGACGTATAATTCCTTTATTTATTATCGGATCTGCATCGTCCTTATACCAGTCAATCCGCCATTTTTTTTTAAGTTATGGCATACGTTTTCACCCAAAACTGTCTAAATATGGAGGTGCATCCTTCTTACAGCAAACTTCTCAATTTAAGCAAAATTGTAAAGTTGGATTTTATATTGGTTCAAATGGCTTCGTACCTGGAGGCAAAAACATCAAAGAAAGCAGTTCCAACTTTGCAATATTCTGATTCATTTCCACTGTAGGGTAATTTTATCAGTAATATTATTTTAAATTTAAGAATAATATTTTCTCCATGTAATGTATATGGTCCAGCATTTTTTATTGTCGTTGCATTGGCAATTACTTATTTTAGTTCTGCTTGTATTAGATTCTCTTTAGTTAGAAATATGTTACATATATTATATTTGTTAAATCATAACTTGAATTACTTTTTATTTGTGGCAGACACTACAATTCAAAACATCTACCATGAGGTAGTAAATTTTTAATTTTTTTGGAAAAATATGGGTCGACTTCTTCTTCTTGCAGTACCGTCTCCTATCGGAGTTTGGCTACCATCACAGCAATCTTTACTTTATTGGCTGTAGCTCTGAACAACTGTATTGAACTGCACCCATACCACTCCCTTAAATTTCGCAACCAGGAAATCCTCATACGTCCCACATTTCTCTTTTCCGAGATTTTTCCTTGGATTATGAGTCTAAGCAGAGAGTACTTTTCTCCTCTCATTATGTGGCCCAGATATTCCAGTTTTTTCGTTTGTATGGTTTTTATGACTTCGCATTCCTTCCCCAACTTCAGCAGAACATCTTGATTTGTTACTCTTTCTGTCCACGGTATTTTCCACATTCTCCTGTAACACCACATCTCGAATGCCTCAATGTTTTTGATGTTTATCTTTTTCAGTGTCCAGGCTTCCATGCCGTACAGCAGAACGGAGAAAACATAGCACCTTAACATTCTCGTTCTTAAGTTTATATTTATGTCCCGGCTGCATAGGAACTTTTTCATTTTGGCAAACGGTTGTCTCACTATCTCTATTCGCCTCTTGATTTCTCTTGTCTGGTCATTAGTATTAGTGAAGCAAACCCCTAAATATTTGTAGGACGTAACTCTTTCAACTGGCTGATTATTTATGGTTAAATTCACATTGGTGTATAGCTTCTTTGTTACAATCATAAATTTAGTCTTTTTGATGTTCAGTTTTAGACCATACGTTTTGGTATGGGTGTTTATGTTTTCCATCAAAAACTGTAAATTTGCTAGGTTATCTGTTACTATTAGCGGGTCATCAGCGTATCGTATATTGTTAATTAACTCTCCGTTAATGTTCATACCAATGTTTTGCTCTAGGAGCGCTTTCTGACATATTGTTTCGCTATATATATAGAATAATAGTGGAGAAAGCACACAACCCTGACGCACACCTCGACGAATCCCAATTTCTTCGGTTAACTCATTATCAACTTTGATTTTTACTGTTTGTCCCCAGTACAACCTGGATATGATGTTAACGTCGCGACTGTCGATGTTTTTGCTTCTTAGGATTTCATACAGCTTTTGGTGTCTGACTTTATCGAAGGCCTTCTCAAAATCTATGAAACCTACGTAGAGGTCTTGGTTTACATCCAAGCATCTTTGCATTAACACACTCAGACCAAACAAAGCTTCCCGTGTTCCCAGTCCACATCTGAATCCAAACTGTGTGGCGCTTATGTCCTCTACTAATTTATTAAATATTCTTTTGTGAATTATTTTTAAAAATACTTTAAGTGTGTGGCTCATCAATGCTATAGTTCTGTGGTCTGAACACTCTCTGGCGTTATTCGTCTTCGGGATTGTGACAAAAGTGGGTCGACTTGGTTTCATATAATCTGATTACCCGTTTAATGATTCATGACTATTTTATGAAGTAATGTTTGCAGCTTGTCAGTCACTTCCTTACTAGTTTTTTCTACTGCTAGAATAGCTGTGCCATCTGCGAAAATGGCAATAGTGTTTTGTTCTAATTCTGGACTATACGTATACAGAAGATACAAAACCGGGCCTTATACGTTTTCTTATGGAACTTTATCTTTAATCTATCATTAATCGGTCTACGCTTCTTCTTGCTTTACTATAAACTATCTATCTGAAATACATGATTTTAAAATATCTAAACACTCTTTAGTCATTAGTGTTCTTAATTTGTAGTTTAAACTATTATATTAGACTTTATCGAAAGCCTGAGATATAGCTAATACACAGTTGAGCAGTTTCCTGGTTTCGCATTCATAATAACTTCTGCCACTTTCTATAATCTGGGAACATATCTCAGTCTGACTAAAGCATTTATTAAATTGATTAACTTGACTATTGTTTTATGTGGTACCTTATTTAATTCTTTATGGATCAGATCATATCCTAGGGTTTTTTTGATGTTTATATTTTCTTTTATATCTGTTGCAAGTTCTCTAAACGTTGATAAAGTTATTCTTTTTTCTGTCTCAACCAGCGCTCCCGTCTATGTTCTTCTCGTTGGTAGGTCAGATGTGTTTTCTTGGTGGACGGAAAATCTCTCGGCCTTCTCTTCATTGCTTCTAAACCAATTACCATTTTTTATCCTAATTGGAGAAGCATGATTGATATATTCTTTAAATTTTGTAGGTTTTTTAAAATTATTTGGAGGCATTAGTTAAGTGGGTTTTATCTTGTTGATCTCTAGTTTGCAACCATCTTTTTCTTAGTTTCCTTTTTTCTGTTATAATATCTCTGATTTGTTTTGGATAATGATTCCCTTTTTCTCTTGTATTTAATATCACGGTATTTTCTCATACTGCTTACTAAATACTTTTCATAAAAAGTTATATTTTATATTCAAGTTGTTTCGAGTTTTGTGGTGGAACTGCCAGATTATTTTTTCTTTGAAACCTAATATGAAACTTTTCCGGTCGATCTTTTTATTAATTAGGATTGTTTCCTTTTCTGATTACTGTATCACTCACAGTTAAACCTATAGTTGAGTGATCAGAGTTCATATCCCACCCACCATCATCATCAAGATGGTTTATTAAGATATTTTTGAAGATAAAAAATTAATCTGAAATTGTATTTCTATCGGTGAACCAGTATGTTGGTCTACCGCTAGATACTGTTTTATAGTACTGTTTATATATATATATATATATATATATATATATATATATATATACAAGGATTTCCACAGTTTTCACTGTATTCCTTCACTCAACCGTTTTCTCCAATTTTTCCTGTTTAGCCAGTCCCCTTCCTGTAGGTTTCTTCTACTCATTGCTTCGTCCACCTCATCTCTGAAAGATCTTCGGGGTCTGCCTCTCTTTCTTCTTCCTATCGGGCTCCACTCTGTTATTCTATTTATCCACCGATTTTGGTCTGCTCTTCTGACATGTCCGTACCATATTAATCTCTTCTGTTCGATGTAGTCTATTATGTCGGAGTTCATTCCCATTCTCCTCTTAATCTCCATGTTGTTAAGTACTGTTTAATAGCCGATAATAGTTCTTTTCCTTTAGTTGTAGTTATTCTTGAACCCAATATATATCTTGAACCTCATATTATCATTTATATGAGGCATTTTTAACATTATCGTTTTGTTAGATAAATGCTATTTTTTGATTTAAGTCGCATTAGTGGCTTTTGAACACCAGGATAAAAGACACCATAATATAAGTTCTTACTTTTCAGGAATTCTAGCATTCTATGCCACTTTATTATGAAGAAATTATAACAAAATGAGACGTCAATGTAACAAAGATTGTGTAGAAAGTCACCTTAATGGGTGTCTATGTGACAAATAGGAATAAGCGAATTATAAAAATGCTCGGCTAAATAAAACAAAGAGACTTAATGCATGATAGTAACCTCTAGTAGACTATAGGATGGAATCGGCGAATTTACGTGTCTGTAAAAGATAGTAGATTATTGATCAGGACATGCTTGAAAGCTTTAGAAAATAAAAGTGTAAAGAATCCTTAATGAAAGTATTTGGGTGAAAGGGAAGTAAATAGAATAAACTTCGAAGATGGGGCCGATATTATGCAAAAGAAAACCTTTGTGTACCTATAAGAATAATAAAGGTGCTTACGTAAAATATTATTACCTGTATATTCCTTTTAACAATAACAATATGAATTATATTTACAATGACAAAAAGAAATAAAATTTCTTTCTTAAAATCTTTTCCACCTTTTCAAATGGGTTAACACTTCTCCAGTTGCGCTGCTAAAACATATATAAGTGAAAATAGGGAGGTATTTTAAATAAATACTCTCTAAGGTAGTTTATTTATTAAGATTCAAGTAAAAGAGGGCAGAACTTAGACGAGGTACCCCCTGTACTATAATTATTTAATAATAACCAGACCACTGAAATTTAAGTTACAAAGTAAGAAAAAAACAAAGACCTTGATAGATTTTAAAATATTGTATGACGTTAAATATAAGTTAATAAACAAGTTATAATAAATTAATTTCGGAAACAGAATTAATTTAATAACATTTATGTGCACATAACCGTCTTGAAACAATATAAGTGATAATCTTACTAATAACTATTGCACAATATTAAAGTAAGGTTATAAAAAAACCGATGATATGTTGCTGTAGGACTCTTAATGCAATTTTCTTTTGTGTGAGGATTTTCAGACAAATTTATATGTGTGTGTGTGTACATACCTGATAACTTTTTGAATAATTAATTTAACTGAAAGCCGCCTTATCGGAAACTGTAAAAGGTCCTACTTTCCACACCTCATACGTTACGATAATAGTGATTAGTGAGAAGAGACCAAGGTATACACCGCTTAATTAAAAACAGCTTGATCAAATGAACCGTGTATGGTTTATGAGGTGCATTACCTCAACTAAAGTAAAGTGTACTTTTACACTTTCAGTGATAAACTGGGTAATCTGGTATATCGACGGATAATTGCTGCCGAATACAGGCCTGTAGTCAAGGATTTAAGTTAATAAACACATTGTATAAGAGCATTCTTAGTGCAATTTACTATTTTAGTTGGGCATAGTCCACAATTTTACTTTAAAATAAGTTTTGATTTGACGTTTTGTTTTTGAGTTCGGATATTGGTCCAAAAATACAAAACGAAACGTCAAATAAACTTATTTTAAAGTGTGGCTTATTCCCAACAAAAATAGTAATACTGCATTAAAATTCTACATGAAAATAGATTCGGCATTCTTACTGTTATACAAGTGCTTGTACCAGACAAATAATATAATGTGTATTATTGTTTACTTAAAAAACCGTGGGGCGTTTTCAATGTATCACATTTTTTGGCTAAAATACATTGATAATTTACGACGTGGGCATCGTTACTCTGGTTGTTTTTGTCAGTTTAGTTTTATATAAGTGACGGATACTAAATATACCAATCTTACTACTTATACTTAGTAGTCATTGTTTCGTTTAGTAGGACTGGAGACCCTTATGGAATACTTTATCAAATAACTGGCTTATGTCCAGAAATACCACTAAGCAGCACCTAGTATTTTTAAAGTCTTCATTGATTCTCCCTACAAATCTATGTACCTGTTGTATTTTTGAATGTTTTATGAACCCAAATAGGTGTGATGGTCTTAGTTTTTTTTTTGTAGTATAGGCTTAGTCTATTAATGTAAGCTTTTCAAAAACTTTGGAAACTACTGAAAGAAGACTAAAGGAATAAAATACCGTACATTTTATAGTTTTTTTCCTGGCTTTGGTATCATTGTTATCTGTGCTAATTTTCTTTGTGGTGGGAAATCACCTAATCTCATTATAGAGCTAAATAACTGTATCAGACTTAAGTGGTCTTTCTTGTTTGTGAAGTAAGTATACCCAGATTTATTCTTGTTTAACTTTATACGCTATCGCTTAATCCATATGACAATTTGATCAATACAGGTTTGTAATTTTTCCAAAGCTTCTTCTTGGTTATCGTTCACTGCGATAATTAACGTAATCGCTAAAGGTGGCCATTGCATAAGTTTGAAGGTCAGAAATATCGCTAGTTTACAATAGATACAGGATACGGTACTGGTCCAAGTATGCTATCTTGAGGTACTGGCACCTTGATTTCCTTGAGATCGGAGTAAGATTTCTCTTGTTTTATTCTAAAGTACCTGTCTTTCAAATAAGCTTTTAAAATTGGACAACATTGCTGAAGCATTAACACTTACAATTTTTGGAATAGTCCCTTATGTTCCTAAAGTTTGTCGAAAGCCTGTGCCACATTTAAGAAGACAGTGGAACAAATTTTTCTTTATTCTAAATATTTAAGATGATATTAGTAATTTGATGAAGTTGGTCTATTGTCGAATGACTCTCCCTACAACCAAAATAATGTGTGGGGATTAAATTAGTATAATTTATAATTGGTTTCAACCTCTAAAGTAACAATTTTTCATGAAGTTTCGAACTGACAGAAAGTAATGAAATGGGTCTATAGGATGAAACTTCGTGTGCTAATTTACTGGTTTAAGGATCATAATTACCTTTGCTACTTTCCACATCCTAGATATATACTTTAACCAAAATGGCGCATTGATAGGATTAGTAAGGTTTAATATATTCCTTTTTGGTAGTTATTTTAGTACTTCTGCAGTGATCAAAGCCAGGTGCTTTTTTTTATTTATATTTGTATTATTTTCATCAGACACTTCTAGTAATGAATCAATTTTCTGGTTTTGGTTAATTCCAGTCTTCAGGATCTTCTCCATCATTTGATTAAAAAGTCACCTGTATATGCTCTGTGAGTCCTTTTGCTTTTTGAGCATTGTAGGCCAGGTCATATCTACATCTCTGGTTGGTGAATTTTGTAGAATGGGCGTTTTCAGTAACTGTATGGTTTTATAAATCAAATAGCGAAAAACAAAGTCTGTTCTGTTATCTTTAGTAAGTTCACTCAAATAATCACAAAGTAATTTATTTTTAGTGCACTGAATTTCACGTTTCAGATGTTGTGTTACTTTTTTTTTATCAGTCTGTTGTCCTTTTCTTTGCGAGTTTACGTTTATCTAAAATACGATCTCTTATTTCTTTTAGATAATAATTACTACCTTTTGTTTTACGAATAGTTTCAGTAGTATTATCCCATACTGCATATTGGATACTTCTAACAAAGGGTCCAACTTCTTCATCTAGTTGATTTTCTGTTTGTAAAGAAATTTCTAGATCAATATTTTCTTTAATTTTGTTTTTAAAGCTTTGCTAGTCAGTCAGTTCTTTATCCAGACTTGGATAATTATCTTTCTGAAGTAGAGTGTTACATACTCACAGTGATCAACCCTACCACTAGATAGATCTGTATACCATTTTACAGTGGCATTCACGTGTCCGAAGATCAAACCGGTCTCAGTTTTCTATTGAAGTGACCTTTTCATCCACCTCCCCTCATCGTGTGACTTACGTGAGGTGGCTTATAATCTGAGCATTACTTTGGGTGTCCTTGGTAATGGCATACCCTCTGTTTTTCTTGACTGTGGTTAAACCACTTAACTGTAGGGTTAGCACCCATATCGGCTTTTCTTCCTATTCACTGATTCTACTAGAAGTTAAACTAACATGACTACGGAACTGAGATCCCTAAAAAAGGTGTGTGTTCCGAACAGAGAGCCATTAACCTAAGCTGATGTCTCTCTGTCCGAAAAATGTGTGTGTTCGGTTACTCAGCGCCGTTTGGCAAAAATAAATTTTGATCTCCTCGTCGGCTAAGCACCCGAAAGGCCTGGCCATCGAGCTCATGATTGTCGGATGTGACCTCGATGCTCAGTTTTCGCGACTGAGTTCGTTGTAGACCTGCTTTAAGGGCCTATGCCTGAGCGGCTTCATAAAGGATCTGACAGATTTTTTATACTTTACTAATGAATGAATTTAAATTTAACCTGATAGATAAGTTATTCAATTGACAATGAGATAAAAAAAATAGATATGATTTAATGGGAGGCAATGGTTTTTTTTTTTCAACTAACTAACCTAACCTACAAGTGTGCGTGTGGTGGGGTGTACATTCCCAGGTGTATACGGCCATCACACACCCCGTGTATATTGTTCTTAACCTAAAAGCGTACCCAAAAATACTCTCGCCAGAGTATTTTTGGGTTTACCTCATATCTGCTTACTACTATATGATTTTGACTACCGGGTGACTATCGCGATTCTTCATTGGTTGGTCCTGAATTTCCCTGTATCCCTGTGTGTTGATGTTTTGGCCGTTTATGTACCATCCTCTCGTTTTCGTCGTAGCTAGTTAACTCTCTTAATTTTCTACTTGTATGGTTTCTTAGGTTGTTAAAGATTCCGTAGGCTTTTTCGTCCATCGTACGCAGGATCCTTTTTTGTTTTGAATCTCTATATACATACCTTAAAGGTACGTATTTAGGTATGCTTAAGGCGTCTCTAATTATTTAATTTTGCGTGGTTTGGATTTTTTTTTTCTATCGGTTTTGCATGTGTGGCCCTATGCCGCAGATGCATGTTCCAGTGTGGGTAGTATTACACTGTGTGCCATTTTGATTTTTGTTTGAAATCTTAATTGACTTCTTCTGCCTTAATTAAAGGAGAGAGTTTACTATTTAACGCTTTTGCCTTGTAGACAGCTTGTTTAACATGTTCCGTAAATGTTATCTTTTTATCTAGAATTACTCTTAGATATTTAGCCTTGTTGCTGTATTCTATTAGGGTGTTTGCAATTCTTATTTCTCTGTTTCGCCTTAGTGCAACTTTCCACTTTATGCACCACATTTGCAGTTTGTTTAGAGCGTTTTGTAGGTGATTGGTGGCTATATCCGGGTTTCTGCTGCTGGCTGCTATGGCAGTATTGTCAGCATACCAGCTCAGTAGTGATCTGGTTTCTGTCAGCTTGTCTGCGGTGTACACGATATACAGATAAAGCGACAGCACTGATTTCTGCGGTACACCCGCCTACAGGGTTCCGACTTCGGACAAGGTAGACCCTATCAAACTCCGAACCTCCTGTTGAATGGATATGAGGCAAGAAGACATGTCATCGCTTCACTATATCTATATTTGTGAATTTTATATAGCAGTCTTTCGTGCCAAACTTTGTCACATGCCTTGCTGATATCTACGAAGGCTGCAGCTGTATACATCTTTTCGTTAAACCCATTTTTTCTGTGTTCGGTTAGCCGTGAAACCTGTAGTTCGCACGAGTGTTCTGTTCTAAATACATACTGCGCTTTTGGAATGGTCCGTATTACTTCTGATTACTCCTTGACTATTGTTTGAATTACCCTTTTATGTAGAAGATGATAGTAGACTAATCGCTCTGTAATTCTGGGGAAAGGTTCCATTTTTCCCTGGTTTTCGTATCATAATAACATAAGCCTCTTTCCATCTATAAGGAAGTATCTTAGCCTTATCATTCTCTGGAATATATTAGCGATGTACATTATTGCTTTCGCCGGCAGATTTTTAAGTGCTCTGTTAGTGAGGTTGTCCGGTTCTGGTGCTTTCTTTGCATTGTTAATTTGATAAGCTGTTTTATTTCTTCTGGGGAGGTGTTCAGTAGTCCTATTCTCTCCTTTCTTTTCCTTAATCTGCTGGCTTCTTTTTTACATCCTCTGTGAAGTCGAGGTCCTCGTTGGGATGGTAATTGTTTCTGCATCCCGTTTCCAGAGTATCTTTCATAACTTTCGCTTTTTCATTTTCTGTATACACAATTCCATTTTGTCTGTGTAAAGATGATTGAAACCTTGGATAAAGATGTCCCAGCTTTCATTTCTGTGGTTTTGTAATTGTTTCTTTACTTCTCTATTTAGTTTATTTGCAATTCTTTTGTCTTTTTGATTTCTGGTTTTGTTGGCTGTTTTTCTTTGTCTGTTTTTTTTGTCTGAAGAGTTCTTTTAGCTCATCACTGATATCTTGAAATCTACTTTTTGGTGTTGTTTAAGTATTCCTCTTTGGTGCTAGATTGTATGGGGTTTTGGATAGTTTATTCTAGTTTAGTAACACTATCCTCTAGTTCTACTACGTTGTTGATTTTTGGTATTGCTCCGATAGTTTCACTTACAATTCTTCTGAAGTTCGGCCAACTTGTCCTCTTTTTCTTGTAGGGCTGCAAGTAGTCTACTACTATTGCATCTAGAATCAGTACGATAAGGTTATGTGTAGAATCGTCTTAGTTTAATGAATTCATATTGTTGACCCACGTTGCGTTGTGTAGAAATGCAATATCTAGATGTGTAAGGAGTCTATCTGCTCCGTGAAAACATGTTGGTTCTACTGGTCCGATTGCGTAGGTGTTGTTTCTTTCTTCGAGATAGTACCACATAGTGGTCTGCCGTTCCTATTCGTTCTGCGGTCGTACAAGTTGGGCAATCTTGCATTTAGGTTACCTATGATGACAGTGGGCTCTTCTGGATATAAAATGCTATTCATGTCTCCGTTGAAAATAGGATCTTGCAATCTGATATATCTGTCATGATCTTAATTATTGTGGCTTCCACAGTGACCATCGCATCAGATGATGGAATAGGTTGGTGTTTTATTCCTTTCTTCACCATGATAGATGTTTCTCCTGACAAGGCCCTGTGATCATTTCTGTAGATGTCATAGCTCGGAAATTTTATTTTCACTCTTTTCGTTAATTTTGTTTATTATAAAGCTACGTAATCTAGTTAAAAACTGTTGAAGAACTCGTCTAGAATATTAATTTTAGTTCTCAGCCCTCCTGAGTTCCATGAACCAATTCAAAGATCGTCCGTCTGGTGTCCTTTCATTGTCCGAAGCTACCTAAAGCTTTCATGACAGATGACATTTTCTCCAACATACACGCAAAGTTTTGGATTTGGGTGTTGGGGTTTGCAATAAAAGTGGCTGATTTGGTGCTTATTGTTAGGGCTGCGACTACGGAACTTGCGCTTGTTTTGTGGCTTGTGCGTAGCTCACATTTTGGTTGACTTGCAATGTGAGTTTAATTGTTCTTCCTCCTGCTGTTGCTGGAGGCGTTTTCCTTTTAGGTGCTTTGTTGCATCCTCTATAGTTGGCCGTATGTGCATTACCACAGTTCGCGCATTTAAGATCGGTGGATGATCTTTGGTGCATTTATTGATGAGATGTTCATCTCCGCATTTTACACACCTTGCGTCACGGTGGCAGTATTCCAAGCCGTAGTAAGACCCCTGGCAATAGTAACACTGCATAACATCCTTTGTGTTCTTATATTCGTCTTAGATTTGAATCTTCATATAGCATTAATTGTTTATGCTTTTAATTTTTGTTTCGTTCTCCTTAACTGATACAAGAAACAGTGGTAGTTTTTACTTATCTGCTCGTTTAGAGATCATATTGATCACTTTGGCATCGTGGAGGTTGTGCCATTGTAGATTGTTCGTAATTTTTGTGGGAGTCCGTGGAGTCGTGCAGCTTTCTTATCACAAACCTTTTGGTTTTATTTGATCGATTGGAAATGTAGTTCATTCGATCCGTTATACGTGAAGTCCTCTAGGAATTTTACCATTTTTAAATAGTTCTTCCTATTGTTAGCCTGTATAATAATGAATTTTTTCGATTTAGCGAATTTGTTGTTTGAAATTATACTGTTATGGGCAGCTATTGCAGGATAGCTTTGAAAGGCTAGGATAACCTTTCTACCGACTTCAGTATAATTGCTAGCGGCTTGGGTGCTTTTGCTGCTTGTTGTTTTGGTTCTTTCTGCTGTGGTTTTTATGTTATTGTGCTTTTTTGAATTTGAGACTGATTTTGTTTTTGTTGTTTCTGCTTGATATTTTCTTCTTCTTCTTCTTTTATATAGACATGGATCTATTTGCTTTTCAATGTGCCTCCAGTAAGTTGTCGTTCCATCGTTTTCGTAGTCTTTCTACTGATCGTCTTCCTATTGGGAAACCGTCTCTTGCCGTCTTTACTACTCTATTTGTTGTCATTCGGCTTATATGATCGTTTCATTCTACTCTTCTATTTCGTACCCAGCCCTTGATGTTCTCCACCTTGCATCTACGTCGTATATCAGTACTTCTATCTCTGTCTTATAGTTTCCTACCATCAATTTTTCCAAGTGTTTTCATCTCTGCTGTTTCTAAAATCCTTTTTGTTCTCTCTGTGTCAGATCTTGTTTCTGCCGCGTATGTCATTATTGGTTTGATAACTGTTTTGTAAATTCTGCCTTTTGCTTCTTTCCCGATATTTTAATTTCTTCATATTGTTTCACTTAGGCATCCAGCTGCTCTATTTGCTCTATTCGCTTGGTCTTCCACTTTTCGAGCTTTCCATAGCTAGATATTTTCAAGAATAGCTTTTTCCTTTCATTCTTAGATTATTTTGGTCTGTTTTTCAACAGCACTTGTTATTTTTGGGGTTTCCTTTACAGAAGCTTTATTCTTGGATTTTTTGTGTTGACTGTCCACTCTGCTTCTTTGGTTTCCATTTCTACTACGGGTTCCGGTTGCTGTACGGAAGCTTTCAGTGTTTCCTTCGACTTTACTTTAGACTTCAAATCCGTTTTTTTCGCCAGATTTTTGGTCACTTTTTTCTTCTCTTTCTGCTCTTTATCTGTGATAAGTTTCATTAAGGATGGAATCTTCTCGGTGAGGCGTTTATTTTCCTCGTCCTATTCTTTTATGGTGTTTTTGAGTTCCTGCATTTCATCCATTCTTTTGTTGTGGTGCTCATGTTGGATGATTATCGCGTTTTTAAGTTTGTCGATCGCTCGGGCATTTCCATTTCCTTAGCATTAGCTTTTTCGGCTTTCTCCATTTTCCTAATCCTTTTAGACTGTTCCTTGAATTCCATGGCTTCTTTTTCTCCTTGTTTCGTCGATGTCCTCTTCGTCGTTAAATTCGCTGTCCTGGTTTTCGCTATCTAAGTTGTCCGTTAAGTTATCATCTAAACTGGTATCTAAGTCGATTCAATTATTAGTTTTTATTATTTTCACGACCTGGAAGGTGGACGATGGAATGTCGACATCTTCATTTTCTTGCTCTGACACCTGCATATGAGAACTTTTGGGGGGGGAGTAACACTCATATTGCCTCACGGCCGTAAACAATAGTGTTTTAAAAGGTTTTCTATTCAGAAAAGGATTTCTTCCGTCGCCTGACCGCTGCCATACGGTTTTTCTGAGTATCTTCCTAGCTACCTCCGCGGTTGTTCACTCTCTGATTTCTTAGGGAAGGTTCCACTTACCGTTTCTCTTACCACAGGCACAGGAGCCATTTCCGTTTTTGTTAAAGTCAAATACTTACAGTGAACCCGATTCTTCACGGAAGCTAGTCAACAAAAATCTCTGCAAAAAGCCTATAAAGGCAGCTCCACGACAGTTCAATTATTGTCGATTTCGCATCCATTCTTTGCCTTAATATCAACAAGTCCCTACAAGATTTACGCGGCGCCTCCGCCCCTTAGCCCTAAAAAGAACTACTAAGCCTTGTAACTCGTCTCTACCAAAGCACACGTCTGTACTGTTCGACCGTCGTCGGTATTGTGAGTGATCGGAATTCACATCTTATGACACGCCCCTTATGTACCACCAATTAGATGGAACGAAATTTAACATGCGAGAAAGGCGTGTATTATATCTGATCTATGTAACACTACAAAACCACTGGATAACAATAAAAAACCTTGTTTAACGAAAAGAAAGATTGATCTAATAGATTCTCGAATACAACAAATGCTCCCAAAAACAACAAGTATAATGACAAAAGATGCATATTCAACTTCATAAAAAACTTTTTCTGGAGAATTTAAACTACAAATAAAAAATTAAAAAATGACGTAGAAACAAAACAGATGTCAACAAGATTTCGAAAGTATGGACATAATGCTGCAAAATACTAATACATTGTACTAATGCGAATATATTGTACTAATACAAAACGAATTGCTCTTTCGTTTGATCTTGGTTCCGCCTAGATATTTACGTATCAAATAAAAATTGGATGATGATATCACTTCTCGCGCGAGCTGCCAGTAGAACGGTCCCTCTAATTGTAGAAGTCATTGAGTAATAAAAAAGAGAGTGTGGTTTATTTTATAGATGTGACCGTCACAGTGTGTGACGTCACTTGATGCTAGCATCACTAAAAACTACCAACTCAACTAGACGGCCAGAGAAAGGAAAGCAAGATATTTATAATTATTCTATATTTTGTCCAGAACTTTTCAGTAGTAATATCCCTAGGACATTGATAACAGACGAGATAATTTCATGACAATCGAAAGCTCGTTCCTTGGTAACAGCACGAAGCCGAAGGCTGAGTTGAGAAATTTGTCATGAAATTATGAGGCATTCATCAATGTCCGAGGGATATTCGGCAGATAATTTTTCGAAAAAAAAAAAATTATAACTCAACATAACGAAACATTTATTTATTAAAATTATAGTTAGTGAAAGTACAATTATTAAAATTTAAGTTAACATTAGATTCGTTGCTGTTCTCTACTATAGAAGATCTATTACCACGCATAATATTTATAATCTTGTTGTGGTGTTCTTGATCGAGATTCAAGTATGGTTTTATAGAATTCTGATTGCCATGACCAGTAATTTTTAGCAATTTTTCTTCTACATCATTTCATTTCATTTATACTTTGAACATTCTCATTGCCGAAACGTGACATTTTGAAATTTATTTGGATGAAGTTGTCAAACTCGATCGTGTTGTCATAGGGATTGAAAATTGCACTGAATGCAATTATCAGTCTAATGTTGACATGATTGGGTGAAATTGTTCCACATGACACAAAATGACGAAATTTGAATAATTGTTAGAACAGTCGAAAACTTATCAGTAAAATAGAATATATAAACATTGGAAAAAAACTAGACACATTTTATTATTTTATTATTTATAAATCACTGAAAAGCATTCAATTAACATTATCTGTAGTAGGATGCAGTAATGAATCACTTCATCTCTCCCAAAAAGACAGCAATTTCGATTTGTTGTAAATGGTACATGAATTTAATTAAAAAATCAATATTTTTAGACTACATATACCACAAAGCAGTTCCCTTATGCCATAATTATATCCTTTCTTTGGGCACATTCCACATAAACTAAACATCTTACATTATTCGAACCAAAAGTATACAACAATGGTGAAGTGATATAATTTGGACCATAAACTGTGGAACAATTATTTATTGTTTCGTATTTTTGTAAAATTAAAATTGTATTTCCACCTACCAATATTCAATTTCATCAATTCAATATCTAAATGAAAAAATTCAGTCAAAAATGAAGTCATAAAAACACAACCTAAAAAGTAGATGTCAATAATGTAAACTTTTGATGGTACTATAAATATTTCTATTGTACTATGGTAAATTTTAGTTTAAATAAACAACAGCGCCCTTTGACAACAGTCGTTGTAAGATATGTGGAGTCCGACTTAGGAGGGCTATTGGTTTTTTAATGCCGCAGTTGAGTACGTGGCCCGTAAAGAATGGGAAACTCCACATTACAGTGAAGTATAACTAAAATATAAGTGCATAATAATATGTTTCATTTGGCGAGATAATAAACAGCTAAACAAAGATAAAAAAAAGTAATGAATTTTAATTAAGTTAAAAATTTTGAATCATTGCCGGCTGGAGAAACGTAAGCCAAGTCCTATGTAAGTGTTTTAATTTAATTTAAAACTGGTCAAAATGTTTGGATATACAATTGCATAGACGTAAGAGCAATTATTCTGTAGTTGATACAGTCTGTACTTAGTCCTTCTTGTACAATTTGTACACGGTTTGAAAACTAAATCACTTCATTTTATTGGCTACTCACCATGTTGCCAAATCATAAATTATAACTTATGGATTCTAGTAATACCTATTTCTGAGACAATTTTATGTACGTTTTGATAATTTCTGAACGTTGTCTTCACTGGCTGATTTACTATTTTTTAGTAACATTTTCTATTTCCATTCTAAGAACTAAAGGATCCATCTCTATATAACTAGATTGTAGATTGTGAGTTACAGTTTCTTTAGTATAATGTATTAGTACTTTGCAGTATTATGTCCATATTTCAGAAATCTTGTTGGCATCTGTTATTGTTTCTACGTCATTCATTTTAATTTTTATTTATAGTTTAAATTCTCCAGATCAAAAGTTTTTTATGAAGTTAAATATGCATATTTTGTTCTTTTAACACGTGTTTTAAAGTTTGTTGTCTGGGATTATCCTGTTTTTTGGAGATTTTGTTTAGCATGTGTTGTATTTGAGAGTCTATTAGATCAATCTTTTTTTTTTTCGTTAATCAAGGTTTTTTTGTTGTTTTTCAGTGGTTTTGTAGTTTTACATAGATCAGATACAATATATACCTTTGTCGCACATGTTAAATTTCGTTTAAATCACTTCTAATTGGTGGTAGATAAGGGGCGTACCGTAAGATGTGAATTCCGAACACTCACTTATACTTATTATGTTAAGTGACACTATACTTATCATTCGATCGGCGACGGTCGAACAGTGCAGACGTGTGCTTTAGTAGAGACAAGCTGCAAGGCTTGGTAGTTCTTATTAGGGCCCCTGCAAAATCGACAATAATTAAACTGTCGAGGAGCTGCCTTTATAGGATTCTCGCAGAGATTTTTGTTAACTAGCGTCAATGAAGAATCAGGTTCACTGTAAGTATTTGACTTTGGCAAAAACGGACAGAAACAGGAAGATACAAGAGGTAACTAGGAAAACACCCAAAATAACCAGGTAGTCAGGCGGCAGATTCTTCTGAGTAGAAAACTTTATTAACTTAAATTATTTAAATACCATTTTAGATGATAACTTAACGGACAACGCGGATAGCGAAAACCAGGACCGCGAATTTAGCGATGAAGAGAACATAGACGAAAAAGGGAGAAAAAGAAGACTCGGAATCCAAGGAAGAGTCTAAAAGGATTAGCGGAATGGAGAAAGCTGAAAAGGCTTATGCCAAGGAAATCGAAATGACCCGTGCGATCGACAAACTTAACAACACGATAATCATTCAACATAAGCACTACAACAAAAGTATGTATGCATGGCAGAAACAAATGCAGGAACTGCAAAACATCATAGAAAAAAAGGACTAGGAAAATAAACGCCTCACCTATAAGATTTTGTTCTTAATAGAACAGATCACAGATAAAATACAGAAAGGGATTAAGCAGACGGAGAAGAAAAAAGTGACTGAAAAAAACGGATTTGAAGTCTGAAGTAAAATCCAAGGAAACACCGAAAGCTTTCGTACAACCGAAACCGGTAGTAGAAATGGAAATCAATGAGGTAGAGTGGACTGTTCACACGAACAAAGCCAAAAAGAATCAAGCTCCGGCAAAGAAAACTCCAACACCAACAAGTGCTCTTGGAAAACAGACCAAAATATTCCAAGAAAAAAGAGAAAAAGCCATACTTGAGAAGATCAAACAGAAACAACAAAAACAAAATCAGGCTTAAACCCAAAAAAGCAAAAAAACAGAAAACCACAGCAGAAGGAACCAAAACAACAAGCAGCAAAAGCTCCCAAGCCGCCAGCAATTATACTGAAGTCGATAGAAAGGCACCAAGCCATTCTGCAAAAAGCGACCCATAATGTATAATTTCAACAAAAACAAATTTACTAAATCGGGTAAATCCATTGCCATATAGACAAACAACAGGGAGGACTATTTAAAAATAATAAAAACCCTAAAGGACTACAATCAAGTACACACGATCGAATGGATTGTATATCCAATCGATCAAATAAAAACCAAAAGGTTTGTAAATAACATGGCTGCACGGCTCCATGGACCCTAAGAAAATAGCGGACGCGCTACTAAAGGATATTTTTATTCGATTGCAAGGAAGAGTTTACTTTTGTTTATAGTACATCCATAAATGTTAAAACTTTTTGTAGTTTCGTTTAAAATTTTATTCTACATTTAAAAACAAAAAAGTATTTATTCATTTCTTAGTTGCAGTTTCGTGTTTACTTTTAATTTTAGTTATACGTATAATTCTGATAACTAATGGTATTATTCCGAAGAGCCTACTACAGAAAATCATTCAACCAGCTTGGTCTTGGTTAAAGTCTATAAAACCAGATAAAAAGCGGAAATGTTTGTATCGTCGACATTGGTTAAAAATATTATTGGAGATCCACCAAACCTAGATTTCGATATCACGAAAAGGTTCGATTCAGAACTTAATTCGTTTGATAACCTTCATATCTAATTTTTTTTTAAATATTTAAAACATAATAAATAAGGAAAGTATAGCTAAAAATATTTAAATATTTACTATAATATAAACGAATATTTTTCAAAACTGGGATATTAGAAACACAAAGATCAAAATTATAGGAAATCCTTTACGCATAATCGTTTTGCTATATATTAGCGCTTAGTTTCGAGATATTTATACAAGTTACACTTTATCTTTAGATCATAAAAACATATAACTTAACAATATCGGTATATACTAAAATAATAACCCATCAAGTATACGTTGTTCAACACTGGTTTAAGTAAGAGGTGTTTTGAAAGTCGAAAACTGTAGGAAGCAATTTCATTCCCAACTACTGCTCAAAGTCGCAAATCCCAAATAGATTTTAAACCTGTTTCTATATTTCTTCACAAACTGTATAATTTTAAATCTTTTATTTCTCCATAAATATTTAATTAGTGGTAGCTAATGTTCAAATTAGTTATGGTATTAATCGGAAACAGAAATTCTCTTTCTTGTCACAGTAAGAAATCACGTATCAGTATCACATACTTATATTTATTTTATCTTCATTCTTGATTCTGATTTTGTACACATATTTCTCACTTAAAATTTACAATTTTTAGAACTAACGTAAACATATGTTATAGACCATCGGATTTCAATACGAAGTTCAACCACGATTTTATCCGTTATTTTTTTTTGTGTACTGAAAGTGTCATATGAGATAAGCAAAAAGACAAAGAAATTTAGAACTGAACCTGGTTTGTTTTTCTGAAAATCAAAAATTTTACCTTCCAAGGTAAAATTTTTCATTTTCACGACCTGACTTTATGCCTTTTTTTTCAGGTTCTTTTTGATAAGGTTCCTTATCGTGAAAACTAACAAATTTTTAGGTGGCGTGAAGGTTTCCTATTACGGATTTTAATTAAGTATCGACTAAGTTCGTTAAATATTACATATAAAATATAGTTGCCGCAATATACCAAGAAACAAATTTCAATTTTGTTTGCCGCACGATATACACCTACCTATTCTATTTATTTTTTCGATCGCTTCCTCTATTAAAAATAATGAATGAAGAGAACGAAATCTTATTTGTTACCATTATTAATCATTTGATTTCTAACCGCTCCTTTAAAAGAACTGTGGTATGTCATAATACTGCTACAGGTGTAAAGTGATATTAATCGACACATAGATACACTTACCCATGACTAAATCTTTCGGGTTTTTATGTCTTTATAATTTGGAATCGAAGCCAAACAGTGGCGTAAATATATTATTAAATATATTATATATACAGGGTGTGCCAGACCTCTGGCTTTCTTTTATTACGGCTAGAT
This sequence comes from Diabrotica undecimpunctata, assembly GCF_040954645.1. NCBI lineage: Eukaryota > Metazoa > Arthropoda > Insecta > Coleoptera > Chrysomelidae > Diabrotica > Diabrotica undecimpunctata. The sequence goes on from NC_092807.1 coordinate 83,252,117, forward strand.
TATGAAGTGTATAAAAAATATTTACAACGAAACCGATCAGAGACGTCTATAATTTAAAATTATTTTCGATTATACAGACGGAACAAAGAAATTAACCAAAGTTGTGTTTTTTAGAATGGAACACCCTATATATTAAAGCATTTTAAAAGCATGTATTTTTTAAGAATATGAACAGTTTAAATAAAGTTTTATAGGTTTACAGTTAATAATTTTGGAAATATATTTTTACTTTTATTGAGAAAAATGGTAATATTTAAAGCACTGTGGATTAGTTTTTGAAAATAATAAAAATATAAATGACATATCAGAGTATTTCTAGTATATTGTCATTTTTAAATAATTTTATACCATATCACATGTAGCCATAGAATATACAGTGTGATCACTATTTTCAAATACAAATTTGTCTCATTTTTTTAATGGAACACCCTGTATATTAGTCTTGTATATTGTAGAACATATTACAAAATTTTTTTTGACATTAGGTTGTGTGTACCGAGCGTGTTGCGTTTTGGAATATTTAGAGAGGAACTATAGATTTTACGTTTTTACAGATTTTTATTACTACATTCATATATTTATAACAAACTAATGTACCAAGTAATATATATAGCAAACAAGAATTATAAAAATTGGAACCTAAACTTATAAACCTAACCGAATATAAATCAAAATTTCAAAAATTATATTAAACATAAGCTAGTAAAAATTGGTTACAAAATAGCATTTGCCTAACTGATAAAATATATTTATACATTTATTATTAACTATGCTAAAATGTTTAAAATATTGCCCGTTATGTTCAAGACATAGTCGTATACGTTTAATAAAAAATAGTCTTAGAGATCTTGGGGGCCATTTCATATTACCATCATATCCAATACAACTGTCGCTGTAGCTATAATTTAGCACACGTATAAAATTTTTTGTACGATCCGGTGGTACTCCATCATGTTGAAACCACATCTTTCAACTAATTCCCGTGGAAACATCCTCTAATAAACCAGGTAACTCTATTAAAAACCTACGATATTTATTGCCAGCGACCGTTCGGTCGAAAAAGTAAGGTCCAATACCGTATGATCCAACAATGCCTCACCAAACATTCATTTACCACCTTTTTGTCGAACGTGACTAGAAATAGGTGAAGATTTTCTTCCGAGTAATAATGGCAAAAAATTCATTATTCTTTAAAAATCGTTTTCAGGTAACTCTTGATGCAACTGAATTTTAAATGAGTAAAATTCGTTTTTCTTATAAATTCTTCGATCTGTCGTTGCACTTAAATCTGTATTATTTCTCAATCGGCGCGTACTTATGCTTTATGCATCCCTGTACCATAACGTGTAATTAATTTTCATTGGCTAAAACTCTTATTTGTATTAATTATTTTAAATACTGCACATTGACCTACAAAACAATATTGACAACTACAAAAATAGTTCTAACTCTTGTGACACAAGTATATACTATGTATTTCAATAAATGTTTTTTTTTATTGAATTAACGTGTCTTAATTACATTGATCATTAACACAGGTATAAAAAATATTAGATAGACGTATAGTAATAAACAATAGGATAACAAAATATAACAATTAGTGATTTACAGTACCTGAGTATTTATAATTTTTTGAAAATATTTATATTCTGGAGGGACGTTATAGTGTGGTATATCTAAGTTGGTGAATTTAGTACCTCATTCAGGTTAGTCTCAAGCCCATGAAGTCATCGTTTATGTTAGTATTTTGCACAATCGAATGGGATATGGTGTCCTATTCCAATAAGTTTGCCAGTTTGCCAGCAATTGAGTTTTAAGCGTTTAAAATGACGTTTTAGATCTATATGAATTTGAATACTTCCAGGATCACTGGCTGATGATAGTGCTGTTATGGCTGGGGCGTCGACTCTTTTATTGCCCTGAATACCTCTATGTAAGTATACTCAGATGATTATCAGGAAGGCTCCTTAGGAAGCCAATAAGTTGATTAAGTAATGAATGGCTTGAAAAATTGGATGCCTGGTGAAAATATTTTTTATCGAGTTGATATACGCTAAGCAGTCAATGCAGATTGCTGGATAGGCGTAAGTAGGTGTAAGAGAGTTTATAGCGTGAAGTATTTTAACTAATTCAGGTGCAGCTACAAAATGATGGAAGGGTCGATGTTTTGATGATATATGTTAACGTTGTAACTGTACAACTAAGTGTAATTCGCTAATAATATTTAGGAAAATGTGTTGAAGAGTTAACAGATGTGTTTCAGGCTTGAGATATTGAGGTAAAATAGTATTTATTTTATGGACAGTTTTATTCCAAAGAGGAACGGTGGGGATATTATTAGCAGACGTAGCTGTCAAGTATACCTTTTGTAAGGGCGGTGAGAGTAGCTGTCGAATCGTGGGTAGTTTACCCGAAGCAGGACCAATATTTTCTTGAGAGTTAGTTATCAAAAAATATACTAAGTTACTGTTAGATGTTGATATTCTAGCACTGTACTTAAGTAGTAGCTGCTGGCATCTGATCCAAAGTAGAGCTTCTTTAGCTTCAACGTATAAACTACCTAAAGGACTGGATCTGAATGCTCCCAAGTGTAGCCTCAGAGAACTTTGTGTATCGGATTCAATTTATTTAACTCAGATTTTAATGTTGTCTTAGACAGAAAATAGCCATAGTCTAACCTGAACCGAATCAGGGATCTATAAATGATTAGCATCCTTTTTTCTTCAACTCTGCATTGATGATGTGCTTTTCTTTTTCTTCTTCTTCTGTTTCGTTTCATGTAGACATGGCTCTATCTGTTTTTCAATGTGCCTCCAGTAATTTGTCGTTCCATCGTTTTCGTGATCTTCCTACTGATCATCTTCCTATTGGTGAACCGTCTCTTGCCGTTTTTACTACTCTATTTGTTGTCATTCGGCTTATATGATCGTTCCATTCTACTCTTCTATTTTTTACCTAGTTCTTGATGTTATCCACCTTGCATTTACGTCGTATATCTGTACCTCTAGCTCTGTTCCATAGTGTCTTGTTATCAATTTTTTCAAGTGTTGTCATCTCTGCTGTTTTTAATATCCTTTTTGTCCTCTTTGTGTCAGGTCGTGTTTTTGCCGCGCATGTCATCATTAGTCTGATGACTGTTTTTTAAATTCTACCTTTCATTTCTTTCCCGATATTTTTATTTCTCCATGTTGTTTCATTCAGGCAGCCTGCGGCTCTGTTTGCTCTATTCACTTGATCTTCCACTCCAGTTTCGACCTTTGCGTAGCTAAATAATGTGACGTCTAGATATTTAAACTCCATCACTTGTTCTATTATCTGACCTTCCAGCTCCAATTTACAACTTAGTACATTTGCTGTTGACACCATGCATTTTGTCTTGTTTGGGGAAATCAACATGTTAAATTTTCTGACGGTTATATTAAATTGGTGTAGCATACGTTGTAAATCGTCTTCACTTTGAGAGAGTAGTATTGCGTCGTCTGCATATCAGATTATTTTTAAGATGTTTTTCTCCCACTTGGTATCCTTTTTAGTTCTTACTTTTTTTATTATTTCATCCATAACCAGATTGAACAATAGAGGACTCATGGCATCTCCCTGTCTTATCCCATTGCCAGCTCCAATAGGGTCGGTTAGTTCTTTTTCCAATTTCACTTTTATTGTTTTGTTTTAACGTTCTTTAATTTGATCCGGCTAAATGCCTTCTTAAGGTCCACGAAACATCGATACGCTAGTTTGTTGTATTCTAATGATTTCTCTTGCACTTGCCTCATTATAAAAATAGCGTCAGTGCATGATATTCCCTACCTAAAACTTTGTTATTCTTCTGCTAGTGTTATAATTTCATTCAGTTTATTTGTTATTACTTTGGTTGTTAATTTTAGTGTTGTGTTTAATAAATTAATTTCTATAGAAAGCCATGGTAGAGTTGCTTCCTAAGACAGAAAAGATTTATTTTCACGTTCAGAGCGACTGTGAATAGCCGTCTCTCAAGAGCCTTATTGGGGCGAAATACGTATAAGCGAATACACAGACGTACTGTACGTAAAATCAAATCTTAACTGTCTTTTTCCTTTTATTCCGATATACTCTGTACGAGTACTAGAAAACAATTCGTTAAGGATTTTTGCTTAGTTTGGGAGATATGTTGTGGAATGCAATTTTTAGATTCCTCATATCTCTGATAACATCTTTATCAACGTCTTTTTTGCCTTGCAATTCTTAGAAGGCACATATTAAAGCAAAAATCTGAATTTGGTTTCGAAAATTAGTTTACGGATTTTAAAATAATTTCTCTGTAATTTTCCTGGTCCGATTTGTCTCCCTTTTTGAAGAGAGGTATTATTAGGATACTTGATCTATATTCTAGAGGAATTCTGATGATGTACTTTTAATTTATCAGTACAGGTATATTTTAGATTTTTTAAGTATCTTTTGTATTTTTGTCTATTTCATCTACTTTTGAATAAATGTAAAGGATATGTATTAATTTCAACATTTATTTTACTTTGTTTTATCATCAATATTGTTTGAATTTCATCAGGTTTGCCTCAGTTCTGGTTGTACAATATTTATTTAATGCGGTTTTGCTTTCTAGGAAAGAATTCTTACATTCAGTATTCTACCAAGACACGGAAACGAAAGGTACTGTAGTTGCTCTTATAAATGGATTCCATTGTAGTCCAAGTTAGAAGCGGTGTTAACCTGGGTTACATAAGCTAAGATCCAGTGAGAAGATAGTGCCACACGAAATACTGAAGTGTGTTTTTAATACGGTATATAATATATGGATGTTAAAGGAGTTTAAAACATTTTAACAACTTTTCCTCTACCAGCTGTTTTTTCTGATTTCTAAAGTAAATTTCTTGGTTCAGCATCAGTAAGTATATGGGAAGGAGCTATGTAAATGCTACAGATGAAGTTTTATTTGGATATTAAAGAGTAACAGAAATAAGTTTTGCTTCAAAACCATTAAGATAACTTTTATCCTTTCGCTTGAAATTCTTGTAGGCAAATAATTTCAGTATTCGTGTCGATGATTAATTGTTGAATACGTTCTGGACGGGAGTAAAACTCGTCACAGTTCCATTGAAATAAATTTAAAATACGCACGTTATATTTGATTTAAATTGGAATAACATTCTGATATGTTTGGAACTTCAGAGAAATGATCTTCAAAATTGTCCTGCAAGGATGCTTAATTTATGCCTGCTACATAAGAACAATCAGAACCTAGTTCAGTTTTAATTTTCATACTGATTTTAATAAGTCGATTTTTAAGAGATCTACCAGTTAGTGATTTGTAAATTTTGCGTCTAGACAGACAATCTTTTGAGTTTAATAAAATAACCATAATTTATAGATAATTGCAATAAAAATATTATAAGTTATGTACAAGATAACTAATCAATAACTAAAATTAACAAGTTTTTATTTGAAAAAATTAATTTGTTTTTTGACAATTTTTAAACTGATAAAAAATATACAGATATATAAAAACCGTTTTTCTTTTTAAATTTAAAACAAAAATTATTAAAACTTAACAACGGTATAATTTCTCTCAAAATATGCCTTTGATGAACTGGTAGCAGAACTTTGGGGAAGAGTCAATTATATAATCTTTAATTTAATTTAGCTAATGCATCTAATAATAATTATATTCATTTAATCCTTGTCTATTTGCTATTCAAATTCATTAGATGAAAAAGATAAAACGCAACTCTTATATTTCAAAGAAAAAGACAGTTAATATTTGATTTTACTGATTTAAATCATCACAGTAGAAATGCGAAGATATCTATTGACAAAAACAAAATTCAGATATTTGCTTTAATCTGTGCCTTCTATAAATGGCAAGGCAAAACAGAATGCTTAAGGTGTAAGAGAGATACGGAGAATCCAAAAGTTGCATTCGATAATATATCTTCTCCAGTACTCACAAAAATAAACCAAAATAAAAGAAAACTCTCTGTATGTTCGCTTATACGTATTGCATCCTACCAGGAATCATCAGAGCGACTGGTAAAGAAGCTCTGAACGTGGAATCAAATCTTTTCCATCAAAAGAAGCAACAATAAAATGGTTTCATTATAGAAGCTACAGCGACATCTGAAAATAAATCATCAAAGTAGAAATGCGAAGATTTCTATTGATGAAACCAAAATTTAGATATTTGCTTTATTCTGTGCCCTTTATAAATTGCAAGGCATAATAAACGGTGCCAAAGGTGTAAGCGAGATATGGAGAATCTAAAATATGCATTTTACAACACATCCCCTTTAGAATGAATCATATATCTGAATTTTGGTTTCGTCAATAGAAATCCTTGCATTTCTACTTTGATGATTTATTCTCAGATGTCGCTATACTCAAATCTTAACTGTCTTTTTTTTAATTAAATTTTTTCTTTATACTAGAAACCAATTCGCCAAGAATTTTTGCTTAGCATCTCTTTGGTTTGATAGCAAGGAAATTACATTAGTCTGATGGATGGATTTTAAGAAAAAAAATTTTGAAGCAATTTGGGGTAACAAAACAACTGGAAATCAACAATGAACTACAAAATAGAAAATTCTATGAAAGGACGAAGATCTGAAGAAAGAAACGCTTTACAAATGTATAACAATGTACAATATTTAGAATAAAATTATTCGCAAGAACAGTGGTGGATTTGATAGCGCGTAATTTTGATGAAACTATGGAATACAATTTTTACAAGTACAAGAAGCACGTAGAAAACAAAGAAAGAAGAAGAAAAGTTACGAAAGAAGTCTAACCACCCCACATATGAATAGATTTCAAAATAACAACCAATTCAGTAGACTACAAGGACAAGTTAATAATAATTTCGGACAGAATAGATTCATGGAAAATCATGAATAACAGATTTAATCCAAAGAGACTAGTAGGAAACGGAGAAAACGCGGAAAATTATAAGCACAATAATAGCTGGGGGTAATAACATAATAACAAAAATGACCGTAATGGTTTTGGAAACAATAAACCACAAAGAAGAGAGGTAAATCAGAGCAAACCCGAAATTTTTTGTCATCAGCTCGAATTTATCAAATTAGCGGAAAATAAAGTAGAACATCAAAGATTAAATTTAGTTTTGGTTGATGGTTTTATTAAAGTTACAAAGGTACAGATACTGATTGATAATGATCAGAAATTTCGTTAATAAATAAACGATTAGTAGACGTATTAAATTTAAATCAGTGTATATATAAAATTCTAAGTATAACCCTTCTAGGCGGTAATAATAGGAAATTAACGGTTATTAATAATGGTATAGGAGTCAATTCTAAATTTATAAACAATTATTATTTAATGCATTTTGTTGTAATTGAAAATATGAAATATGATATGGTTATTAGCGGTCCTCAGATTATGCAGCCATTATATTACACGTCTTTTAATGATTACAACTTGGATCGTCCACTGAATAATCAATTGGAGCAAAGTGTATCACCTAAAAATTCACTTTACTTAAAAATTGCTCTGATAATTGATTAACTGTGGCAACTGATATAATAAACATTGCATATGCTTTTAATTGCATAAAAGAAAAAAAAATAAATACTGTGCTTTATATTTGCAGACATCTTTTTCTTCTTATCACTTATATTTTATTCTGTCCTTATGTTTACTAATCACAAATATCAAAATTTTCTAATACATATATTACAATGTTATGAAAACAGTTTTGTCATTAAATGCGTAATTTCATTTTTGTCAAAACAATAATTTGTTGTACTTACTCTTTTTCACGTAATTTAACAAAACCATCCATATAAACTTTTTCATCAAACAAGAAAAGAAAGAAGCTTCTGAGATGAACCATATCACTATTATGAGCATAATAATTCTCATTAGATTAAAAAAGTTAGCGATCATTAAAAGAACTGCTATTTTATGTATAGCGTTCATTAAAAGAAATTAAAATACTAAGATTAAGATTCTATTTAACTCTGAATTACAACAGAGACCTAGAATTTTATTTAAAAGAGTGAAGAAACGCTTCGAATTGTGCCAGCATTTATAAATGCATAGACGTATACATGCGAGATATATACATGCGATTCTTGGTGTATATGGATGGGATCTTCAAAACTGTTTATAAAGTTATACATACAAGTACATATAGTCGATATAACATACATTTTAATTTTAAAAACATTTTTAAATATTTTAATTAAGTTAACTAAGTTGAAAATATCGCTTAACTCAAGGGACCAAGAAATAACTCAAGTGGTGAAACAGAAACAAATAGAAATTTAAGCTCGACAGGAAACAAAAAGAAGAGAAAAAGGACAATCAAAATTAGGCGAATATACTAATCTACAGTGGAGTCCCAAAAGAAAACATGGCTAAAATAGTTGAAGCCTTACTAATACACAAATGATACCAAAATCATATCAACGAGTGTCAATACATATCAGAGAGGATTGTAAAAGCCAAGATAAGAACAGATAAGGAATACCAGAACATGATCAGAGTATATGGTCCAGAACAAGCCTCAAAGAATAACGGAAAAGTTTTATGATAAATTAAAACAAGTAGTAGATCAAGTCAGACAAAAAATGATAATATTGGGAGATTTTAACGCTCGAATAATCAATCAAGTAATACCCGGAATTAAGCAAAAACATAATGAGAATAATAAAAACAAATATAGGAAACTGATGATAAACTTCTGCACACATAACGAACTTGGAATATTTTTTTTTATTTCAAACTTAAGTAGCATTACAAATTTTAAGCAATTAAAATTAATATTAAGGATAGGATAGAGATAAAACATGGACACTCGTTTCTCGTCTAGGAACCCATCAACATTGCTTTTAAGACAAACTAGATTGGGTCACGGATAAAAGGTAATAACAAATGGGGTAAAACAGAGGTTAGGATTCTAATGAAATCGTAGGCTTCCACGGCCAGAGTCAGAATTATAGTTTATTCGTCTTCCGGGTTTGGACCGTGTCATTTGTGAGTGACCCAAAAGTGGGTTCATCTCGACGTTTCGCTACAATTGTATGTAGCTTCTTCAGGAGAACAAAAAAGAAAAAGAAACAAAAGACAAGAAGATGGGTAGTTAGCAACGGTAACTCAGTTACTCAACGCAACCAGAGGCGAATACTAACTACCAAGATGGGCATTTGGTCACAGTAACTCAACTACTCAACGCAGCCAGAGGTGAAAACCAAATGCCAGGACAGGGATTCACGTCCAACAGCTCAGAACACTAACGCGTCGAGAGGCAGGGAGTGAATCCGACGATTACTCCGCTACCGCTCTATTTATAGTCGCGGTGACCTGTCGTGTCGGGACGTATCGGCACACTCCGTGGCGCGAACGTCAAGAAGCGCGCGCTGGCCAATCATGTGGCTGCATCGTGGTAGCGGGACCGGACGGCGGCTCTAGACTGGGATTCCAGATGGGAGACAAGTAGTATCCTTCCTCTCGATTGATATTATGTGGATTTTTTCGGATCTCTAGAGATTCGCGGATTTTCCTGGAATAAAAGAAGGGGCTCTTAGAAATGATATGAGTTTTTTCAAACAATATGGAATGACCGGTTTCTTGGCAGTGTTCTGCAACTGCAGAATGGGAGAAAAGACCTGATCGAATGCATCTTTGATGCTCTTGAATCCGAGTTTTGACGGAACGACCAGTTTCGCCAATATACACTTGTCCACATGAACAAGGAATAGAATAGACACCACAGGAAGATAGGGGCGGTAATGGGTCCTTAGGAGAGGGTAGATATTGTGAGATTTTCTTGGGTGGTCGAAAAGTAGTCCTGATACCTTCCTTGCGAAGAATTTTGCCAATCCTATCAGTGACACTTCGAATATACGGAAGAAAAGCCACAGGAGTATTACCCGAAGATTCTGAATTTGTCGTCCTAGGGTGTAAAGGGGGATGTAGATGTCGGTGTGTAATATTTTGAATTGTGGACTTGGAGTAACCGTTGGCGACAAGGGTTTTTTGCAGATGGCCAAGTTCTTCTCTAAGGTTGTCAGGTTCAGAAATCGAAATGGCCCGATGGATGAGAGAGTTGATCACAGAATTCTTTTGGGCAGGATGGTGGTGTGATGAAGCATGTAGGTAACGATTCGTGTGAGTCTTTTTTCTATAAACAGAGTGACCCAATCGGCCATTGGGCTTGGAGGTGACTAACACATCGAGAAAGGGAAGGGACCGATTATTTTCTACTTCCATTGTGAATTTTATACTCGGATGTTGTGAGTTAAGATGATCTAGGAAGGGAGAAAGGGTATGTTGACCATGGGGCCAGATGATAAATGTATCATCAACGTAGCGGAACCAGACTTTTGGTTTTAAGGGGTAAGATTCTAGGGCTAAAGACTCAAAGGCTTCCATGAAAATGTCAGCAATGACAGGGGAAAGGGGAGAACCCATTGGTGTTCCAGATATTTGTTTGTAGAAATTGCCTCTAAAAGAAAAATATGTTGAAAGGAGGCATTTTTCCGCAAGATCTGCCAAAACCAAAGACTTGTTATCAGAGTCTTTAGCCCTAGAATCTTACCCCTTAAAACCAAAAGTCTGGTTCCGCTACGTTGATGATACATTTATCATCTGGCCCCATGGTCAACATACCCTTTCTCCCTTCCTAGATCATCTTAACTCACAACATCCGAGTATAAAATTCACAATGGAAGTAGAAAATAATCGGTCCCTTCCCTTTCTCGATGTGTTAGTCACCTCCAAGCCCAATGGCCGATTGGGTCACTCTGTTTATAGAAAAAAGACTCACACGAATCGTTACCTACATGCTTCATCACACCACCATCCTGCCCAAAAGAATTCTGTGATCAACTCTCTCATCCATCGGGCCATTTCGATTTCTGAACCTGACAACCTTAGAGAAGAACTTGGCCATCTGCAAAAAACCCTTGTCGCCAACGGTTACTCCAAGTCCACAATTCAAAATATTACACACCGACATCTACATCCCCCTTTACACCCTAGGACGACAAATTCAGAATCTTCGGGTAATACTCCTGTGGCTTTTCTTCCGTATATTCGAAGTGTCACTGATAGGATTGGCAAAATTCTTCGCAAGGAAGGTATCAGGACTACTTTTCGACCACCCAAGAAAATCTCACAATATCTACCCTCTCCTAAGGACCCATTACCGCCCCTATCTTCCTGTGGTGTCTATTCTATTCCTTGTTCATGTGGACAAGTGTATATTGGCGAAACTGGTCGTTCCGTCAAAACTCGGATTCAAGAGCATCAAAGATGCATTCGATCAGGTCTTTTCTCCCATTCTGCAGTTGCAGAACACTGCCAAGAAACCGGTCATTCCATATTGTTCGAAAAAACTCATATCATTTCTAAGAGCCCCTTCTTTTATTCCAGGAAAATCCGCGAATCTCTAGAGATCCGAAAAAATCCACATAATATCAATCGAGAGGAAGGATACTACTTGTCTCCCATCTGGAATCCCAGTCTAGAGCCGCCGTCCGGTCCCGCTACCACGATGCAGCCACATGATTGGCCAGCGCGCGCTTCTTGACGTTCGCGCCACGGAGTGTGCCGATACGTCCCGACACGACAGGTCACCGCGACTATAAATAGAGCGGTAGCGGAGTAATCGTCGGATTCACTCCCTGCCTCTCGACGCGTTAGTGTTCTGAGCTGTTGGACGTGAATCCCTGTCCTGGCATTTGGTTTTCACCTCTGGCTGCGTTGAGTAGTTGAGTTACTGTGACCAAATGCCCATCTTGGTAGTTAGTATTCGCCTCTGGTTGCGTTGAGTAACTGAGTTACCGTTGCTAACTACCCATCTTCTTGTCTTTTGTTTCTTTTTCTTTTTTGTTCTCCTGAAGAAGCTACATACAATTGTAGCGAAACGTCGAGATGAACCCACTTTTGGGTCACTCACAAATGACACGGTCCAAACCCGGAAGACGAATAAACTATAAGTTAGGATTCTAATTACAAGTTTTTCTGTATTAGTTGATGGAATGTAGAAAGCACACCCAGTACCAACAATAGACTTTGAGGCATCCGTATAAATAACTAAAGAGTCTGACAGACTAGATAAACAGGACCTCAAAATATTCGAGCTAACAGAAGAATTTACATGGTAATTCGGTTGTATCACAATAATGGGTTGCAAGCACGAATAAAAATGTTCGATGTTAAGATTATCCTCTGATTTAAAGTCATAATCAAAATTTGTCAGGCTTCTAAAAGCCTCACAAAGTGGAGGTGAGTTCTTAAGTCTCCAATATCGATTAGTTAAATCTTCTCTTCAGTTTTTTGATATTTGAGTAGAGAGTAGTGTTACGATTTTGTATATTAATAACAAACTTTTGACCGAGGTATTCTCTTCTATAGCCCAAGGGATTTTCTAGAGCTTCCAGATGTAGAGCATTATTAGGCGTCGATTTCATGGCACCCAAACAAATACGCAATGCTGCGTTTTCAAACACATCTATTGTTTTCAGAATATGTTTACTTGCTGAACCATATAATATGCATCCATAATCGATCATTGATCTAATATAAGATCGGAAGAAAAGCAAAGAAGTTTCCACATCTGCACCCCACCATGTTTGTAATTGATTTGAGGAAATTTAGACCCTTCTTACATCTATCCGACATAAACTCAACGTGAAGTTTCCAAGTTAACTTGCGATCGAGAATCATTCCCAAATATTTAATTGAAGAACTGAAATTAAAATCATACCCATTCAATTTTATCTGATTTAGTCTTGGGATATTGTGTCGACTGAAAATAGTAATACTTGATTTACTTGATGCAATTTCAAACACATTGTGTTTGAACCAATTTTTGGATCTATCATGTATTTTTTCTAAAGTTTGAATGCAGTTATCGCATTTTTTGGTAGAAGAATACATAAGAAAGTCATCAGCATACTCTATTATTTTTAAGCTGAGATTTTTAATGGAAATTTTATGTAAATCTGCAGTATAGATATTAAACAATAGAGGGCTTAAAACTGATCCCTGCGGTAGTCCCTGTTTATTATAACGAGGACCTATAAGTTTATTATTGCTTGTTCTCAGGTAAATTTTTCTTCACGAATAAAAGTTAAGAATAGTGTTTACCAATTGTGGTGGTATATGAAAATTTTTTATTAATTTTTCCATTAAAATATCGAGACAAACACTATCATATGCTCCTTCTATATCTAATACTATTGTCGGTAAATAAATATTTCTTGAGAAGGAGTTCTGAATGTCCGTTACCAATGTGGCAAGTGCATCTATGGTACCACAGCCCTTTCTGTACCCAAACTGCAAATCTGGAAGTAACTTCTTTTTATCCAACCACCATTCCAATCTATGTTTAATCATCCGTTCCAAAGTTTTCAGTACACAAGACATAAGTGAGATAGGTCTATATGAGTGAACGGAATTAGGATCTTTCCCTTGTTTGAGTATGGGGATAATGATTACATCTTGAAATTGAGCTATTACTAAATTATTCATGATTATATCATTAAATATTTCCAATAGTAAAATTTTGTCACTTTTGGGAAGATATAGTAACATTGGATATTTAATATTATCTAAACCTGGACTAGTACTATTTCGATTTTTTAAGGCAAATTCCAATTCTAATGTATTAAAAGATTCTAACAAAAAATGATATTGCTTATTGAAAGAATAGTCAAAAGTTTTGCAATTTTTTACAGGCGGTGGAGCAATTTGATCGAAAAATTGTTCTTCTAAGGAATCGTCAAAACATTTTATAGAAGAAATTGGTTTTCTGTTTAATTTTCTAGCTTGATTCCATAAGCTTGCTGATGGTATATTTTTATTCAACTTTGAGCACCGATCAATCCAGCTCTTTTTGGCTTTATTTTTTAGAAATATTTTGGCTTCTGATACAAGTTTTTGACATTGTATGTAATTGGCCATTGTAGGAGATTTCTTATATAATTTAATAGCTTGTCTTCTGTTATTCACAACATTACTACATTCATTATCCCACCAAGGAGGCGGAAGATGATTTTTGCTAGTGAAAGGTTTAAAAGCAGGTATTGCCTTTTCTGCAGCCTCATTTATGCTATTAATAAGAAAGCTATACTTTTCGCCAGTGTTTTCAAATTCCATATTATTCTCAAAGAGAGAGTCTATAACATCTGTATACATTTTCCAGTTTGCTTTTTTAATATTCCATTTACTTTTAGGTAAAATATTTTCATTTAAATGGGAGGCGTTGGCAAGTGTTATTAAAATAGGGTAATGGTTCGAACCAAGTGTATCTAAGAAAACTGACCATTTTTTTTGCAATATCTGAAGAACTGAAAGTAACATGTAACATAGAATCATTAACACCAGGTCAATTTAAACATGTAGGTCCACCAGTATTTAATATTACTAACTCTAGATCATCTGCAACCGTCTCTAGTTGCTTTCCAATATTATCACTTTTTTTAGATCCTCATAATACATTATGTGCATTCATGACTCCTCCTATTATAAGGGGAGCTTTTACTTGAGAAAAAACTTTAACCCAATCATCTGTTTTAGTCTTAGTTTTTGGTGCTCGATAAATTGATAAAAAATGAATCGAATTTTTTCCACAATTTACCGCGCATCCACAAACTAGAATTTCATCATTAAAATTGCTAAGGATATTTATTTGTTTAAAATTGAGAGTATTTTTAACTAGAATGGCTACTCCACTATAGCCATCATCACGATCTTTCCGGATGAGATTATAACCTTTAAAGCTGTACGCTACATTTTTTTTAAACCAAGTTTCGCTCAATAAAACAATATCTACATTTTCTTCTGACAAAAATTGGATAAAAGAATTTTTATTAGATATTACAGAACGTGCATTCCATTGCATAATCTCCAAGAAAATTATTTATTTGTAAAAGTATCCTCCAATACTAGACTAATATCATGCTTAAGAGTTTCGGTATTTATATTTTTTATATCATCGATAGTTTGTATTTTATTAAAAAAATTATCAAAATATGTAAATAAAGATTTAAACAAGTTATTTTTAATCAATTCGATATCATTAGTATTTGTTTTATGTGGATTGGATGATAGTGATTTAGATGGACCAAATTGAAAAGGAAATAAAGGAGGTTGAGTGGAAGATAACATGATAGGAGATCCTGCTTTACGTTTCTTTCTAGTGCTTTTAAAATTATCTATATTCCTAGATGTACTAGGTTGACTTAGAGACATATTATTTTGTAAACGATGTTTTCTTGGCCAAATAGGTTCGGATGAAGGAGATTGTTGATTTGCAGTTAAAGAAGGAAAATTTTCATCAAGGTTAGTCAGAAGTGAGAATTTGTTATTCCCTGTAAATCCGGCAAAAGAAGATTCACTAAAAGATTTTGCTTCAGTGTATGAAACTTTATAATTAAACATAATGTTTTTAATTTTCTTTTGGTTGTCATAATAAGGGCATTTTTTATCTATAGATACATGTCCACTGGTTTTACAATGTATGCAGAATTTATCTTTTTGTTCACATTTGTGATTTTGATTTTTTTTTCTCAACCACAGTTAATGCATGCAGAAGAAGTGCTTTTACATTGTTTGGATACATGCCCAAACTTCAAACAATTGTAACATTGTGTAACACGACCAACAAACTGTTCAACTGGAAAAATGACTCTGTTAATAGATATTTGTCCAATAATCATTTGTTTATGTTTATATTTTATCTCATTATTTTCTTCTACTCTGCGGTGCATTCTCCTAATTTGTAGTAATTTTGCTGTCGATTCAATGTTTTCAAACAAGTAATCCATATCAAACTGTGTATCTACACCTCGTACAACACCCTTTACTTCCAAAAGATGATTTGGTATATAAGCACTTAGATTATCATTTTTTAAATTACAATTTTGTACTAAGTCGTTTGCATCCTTTAAATTTTTTAATATAACTTTAATCCTATTTCTACCAATACTCTTTATTTCAATTATATTTGGCACTTTTAATTTTTTATGTAGGATATGGCCAATTGATAAGGGATGTAAACGTCCTAGATTGTCATTGTTAATACTTTCTATGTAAACATGAATAATATTAAAATTATACTTATCTGACAAAACATTGAACAGACGAGTTTCGTTTGTGTGTGATTTATCAGAAGTTTTTTCTCCCATGTTTTGATTGCCTTTTAATGAGTTTATATCCGTGTCCATTTCTACGTTACTAATATGAATTTGATTTTCAACTGCACTGATCTCTTTGTTAGGGGCGTCTCTCCCATTAGGGAGAGTCTCTCCCATTAGGGAGGGAGCTAGACTCCCCCATTAGGGGAGTCTTTTAAAACAAACTGTATAACTTTAAATGTATATGTTTATTTACAAACACCTAAACTAAAAACCCAAATAAGTCGAAAACCGGTTGGTTCTGTGTACAACAGAGCAAATTATTAAACTATTAAACTAGAATAAACTATGTTTATGGATTATGGTATAACGAACTAAACTAGATTTTGGCATAACGAACAGCGGTATACATCCATCAAAACTAATTGACGTAAGATGCTTCAACTCAGCAGATGTAGATACAGACCATAGCCTAGTATTATGTAAAATAAGAGTCATCATGAAATAATTTACACCAAAAAGATATCTCTTTACAGCGCCAACACAAACAGAAATCAAAGTTGAAGGACTAATTACGGAATCCACAGAATACATATATAGAAAAAGAATATAAGAGAAGATCGCTGGGAATGAAATATTAGAAAACGATAACAACGAGAAAAGCTGGGATAAACTCATATATATATATATATATATATATATATATATATATATATATATATATATATATATATATATATAATATATATACAAGGATTTCCACAGTTTTCACTGTATTCCTTCACTCAACCGTTTTCTCCAATTTTTCCTGTTTAGCCAGTCCCCTTCCTGTAGGTTTCTTCTACTCATTGCTTCGTCCACTTCATCTCTGAAAGATCTTCGGGGTCTGCCTCTCTTTCTTCTTCCTATCGGGCTCCACTCTGTTATTCTATTTATCCAGCGATTTTGGTCTGCTCTCCTGACATGTCCATACCAGGTTAACCTCTTCTGTTCGATGTAGTCTATTATGTCGGAGTTCATTCCCATTTTCCTCTTAATCTCCATGTTATTTATTCTATCTCTTCTTGTTACTCTGCAGCTTCTCCTTAGGAATTCCATCTCTGTTGCTCTTATTTTGTTTTTGGTTTTCTTATTTATTGTCCAATTTTCACACCCATAAGTGAGGATACTTCTTGTCATGGTAGTTTATATTTTTTTCTTTGTTTTCATGCTGATGTTCTTATCCCATAGTACCGGCTTCAATTTTCGTATGCAGTCTCTTGTTTGTCCTAGTCTATTTTTTATATCTTCCTCCGTTGTTCCTTTGTTTGATATTATGAAACCTAAATACTTATACTTGTCTGTTCTTTTGATTTGTTTACCTTCGTCTATTTCCAGCTGTTTTATTTCTGTATTCTCCGTTGTTAGGTATTCAGTTTTCTTTAGGTTTATTTCCATTCCATTCTTTGTATATTCCTGCTCCAGTTTTCTCATCATAAAACTGAGGTCATCCTCGTCTTGTGCGATCACTATTTGGTCGTCGGCAAAACTTAGCGTATATAGATATTCGTTCCTTACTGGTATACCCATTCCTTCGCACTTTCTTTTCCATGGTTTCAGAGTTTTTTCCAGGAATATTTTGAACAGGGTGGGGGATGTGGAGCAACCCTGTAGTAGTCCCTTTGTCGTCTTAAATGGACTACATATTCTATTGCCCGTTTTGATAGCTACTTCGTTATTCTTGTAGAGTGCTTTTACCGCGTTTATTAATTTTCGTGGAACTTCGATGTCTTCCATTGCTTCCCATAGCTTGTTTCTAGGTATTGAGTCATATGCCTTCTTAAGATCAACAAAAGCCAGATGGACGGATCTATTTTTGGCCATTCTTTTTTCTATTAGTTGTTCGACCGTGTAAATGTGATCTAAGCATGCTTTCTCTGCTGTGAAACCTGCCTGGTCTTCTCCGATTTTATCTTGTATATATATTTCTAATTTTTCCTTTATGGTCTTTCCATACAGTCTGCCTATAGACGATATAATGCTGATTCCCCGATAGTTTTCGCAGTTTTTTCTATTTCCTTTCTTGTATATTGATGTCATATATGCTTGGCTCCATTCTGCCGGTAAGTCTTCTCCATTTAATGCTCTCTCAAACATTTTATGTATCATATCATATGGAATAACTTTTCCGATCCGTTTTTTATTAATGCATTTGGTATTTCGCCGGGACCTTCTGCTTTTTTGTTCTTTAGAGTTTTGATCGTCCTTTTTACCTCAGCTAGGCTTAATTCGATTAACTCAAAAATAACATAATTAACGCAGCAACAGAATCACTTGGAGAAATCAAAGTAACAAACACTAACATATCAAAAAACAAAACCTCATGGTTTAGAGAGAAAGTGAAGATAAAATGTAAAGAAAAGAAGAAAGCCTTTTTAAAATAGAGAACACAACAATTACAACAGGCATACAGTCACTATAAACGAATCTAAAATGAAATAAATACGTTAGTTAGACAAATAAAAAAGAAACCCTGGCAGAGTTTCTCAAAACAGATGGAAGGCGTCTTCCTCGGAACACAAAAAGAAATATGGAGAATGATCAGCGGACAAAGAAAAAGATGAACAAACTAATAAAAACGAAACACATTTAAAAGAAAACATGGGCAGACTACTTTCGATCCCTCTTTGTTAAAGCTAACGATAATGAACCACCAACACTAGAGGTGACGACAAAAGAAAAAATAAATATTGAGGGGAAAGAGGTAAAGAAACAATTAAGGAAATCAAAAAATAAAAAATAACCAGGAGTTTTATTTATTCAA
Source organism: Diabrotica undecimpunctata (assembly GCF_040954645.1). Lineage (NCBI taxonomy): Eukaryota > Metazoa > Arthropoda > Insecta > Coleoptera > Chrysomelidae > Diabrotica > Diabrotica undecimpunctata. The sequence continues at coordinate 83,271,017 of NC_092807.1, forward strand.
CGCAACAGTTAAATTAACACCCAAAGTAATAACAAATAAATTAAATTACCTTAGCACAGTAGCAGAAGAACAACAAGGTTTTAGGTCGGGAAGATCACGCAACAGCGATATATTTATAATGGAGCAAGTGCAGAAGAAATTCCGTAGAATACAATAAAATGGCATATCTCTGTTTCGTCGAAAATAAAAAGGCATTTGATCGGGTCAAATTAAAGGACGTTATTCACTTATTGTACCTTCACTTATTTTACCTGTACTTTATTGTAGAGATACCTCTAGGAGTAATCAAAACGATTAAAATTATGTACCAAAACAACACAATAAAAGTAAAAGTAGAAAAAGAACTAACTGAAGCTGGCAATGGGATAGGACAGGGAGATTGCTTAATTCCTCTACTGCTTAATCTGATTATGAATTAGATATAATACAATAATCAAAAAAGTAAGAACTAAAAAAGGATACCAAATGGGAGAAAATCAGCATTAAAAAATCTGCTATGCAGATGACGCGCGACGCAATACTAATTTCTCAGAGTAAAGATGATTTACAACGTATGCTGCATCAATCTAGTATAACCGCTAGAAATAATTTAATTTCCCCAGAAAGACAAAATGCACGGTTATAACAGCAAATTTACTAAGATGTAAATTGGAGCTGGAAGGTCAAACGATAGAACAAGTGATGAAGTTTAAACATCTAATCATCATATTATCTAGCTACGGAAAGCTCAAAACCGAAATGTAAAATTAGGTAAATAGAGCAAACAGAAACACAGGTTGATAGAAACAATATAGAGAAATGTAAATATAGGAAAATAAATAAAAGCCAGAATTTACAAAACAGTCATCAGTCCAATAATGACATACGCGGCAAAAACACGACCTAACACAGAGAGGACACAAAGGATGTTAGAAACAGCAGAGATGAAAACAGAAAAGTTGATGGTGAAACACTATGGGACAGAACTAAAAGTACAGATAAACGACGTAGATGCAAGGTGAAGAACATCAAGGACTGAGTAAGGAATAGAAGGGTAGAATGGAATGATCATATAAGCCGAATTACCACAAATAAAGTTGTAAAGACGGCAAGAGACTGTTCTTCAAAAGAAAGACGATCAGTAGGAAGACTACGAAAACAATGGATCGACAACTTCTTGGAGGCACATTGAAAAACAGACAGAGTCATGTCTACATAAAAAAAGAAAAAGAAGAAAAGGGAAGAAACTGAAAAAATATATATAGGTATGCTAAGTTGAATTTCGGTTGGCTGAATTATGTTAGCTTTTTAAACTGATGACGAAAAAAACTTTTATAACATATAAAGAGGGGGTATATAGTGTATAAATATATAACAATAAACACATACTAAAAAACAATATACATATTTGTTGACTTTTCATAAAATGTTTCTTCATTTTAAAAATTTAAACTTTTTTCTGCTTATTTCTATTTCATCATCTATTACAAAAAAGCATTTAGGGATATATTTATAAAGTTAAATTTTTCTGCTTTTAATTTAATTAACCGCAAAATCTGCAGTCGCAAAATCTTCTAAATTCAAAATTTAATAATATAGAGGGTACACAAAAATTTGATCCATAATTGAATTTTTTCTGCTTATTGCCCACCGTGTAGAAATGAAATTTTAATGTAAGATTTTTGATTATTATATCACTAGATTTAATGGTATGATTTTTGCTAAAAGTTATATAATTATGTAAACGATGCTAAATCTTTTAAATTAACATTTTAACAAACATAAACTGCAAGACGTTTAAAAGCACATTAGACAACATTTAAATATATATTAAAAGGTCAATTTTTAGTTTTTGAAAATTATGAGAATTTGGTACATTGTAATTTAAATATTATAAAAATAACAAGAAGTTTTTACTTGAGGATATTTTGAATAATATATATTCAAAAATAATTGTACGATTCCCTGCATATTTCTTATTATAATTGAGCGGCAGTTATATAAAAATTAACATTTTAGATACATACAAATGGATAACTATATGTCTAAATGGCATGCTTCTTATACAGTCGAGCCTGCTTATTGGAATGCCGGATATAGGAATATCCTGGTTTAAGGAATAAAAGTTTAAGGTCCCAAAACATTTTCATTTACTTCTTAATAAATTTATCCGTTTATAGGAATAAGATAATACCGCTTAATAGAATATATTTATAAACCAATCACGTTTTGTGGATAATTTGAAATGATTTATTCTGATTTATTAGGGTCAGTCAGGCAATAAATCCTTTATTACTTGGTTATGAATACCAATTCGATACTTCCCCACAATATCCAAAGGTCATAAAGCGCTTTTTCATTTCTCTATAAATTCTGTACATTTTTAGAAAACAGTTAATTTAGAAATCACCCAGATACCAACCTGTTTGCAAGTAAATCATGGCATTGTTAAAATCGAAGAAAAAGAATCTTACTTTAAATAAAAAAAATTAATGTAATTGAATACGCGAAATAGTGCAGTCAAATCAAAATTGCTATGGAATTTTACAAGCTTAGGTAAGCAAACTTTTAAAAGACCAACAGTTTTGTCAACGATTGGCGAGCTAATTCAAAATTAACCCAAAAACGCAAACAAAGTATGAAATATTCAGACGTCCAGCAAGCATTATCCGAGTGGCTTATTGAGAAGAGAGCCCGAAATGTTTCTATCAGCGGTCCAGTTTTAAAAGAAATAGCTGAAGAACTAGGTGAAAATTTGATCATAACATAACATATATTAGAAAACTTTTTTTATACAATTCAGAGAGAAAATAACATTATAAATGTTCCAATATATATACTATAGTAAGGTCTATTAAAAAACAATACATTGATTTAAAATCTGAAAGGAAAAGATATTAAAGTAGCCTCATTTACTGTTTCTCGTTAAGCATACACTCAAGCCATTTAGCACTATCTATGTCCAAATGTTTATACAAACTTCTCACATCCTTAATCTTTACCTCACTGACTTCTGGAAAAGGAACTGTCAAAGGTTGAACTTCTTCTAATTTTTCAATGCTCACTCTGCTCATATACCGGAAGGGAGTGAATGTTGGGTGGTAGTTTTTAGAAGTGAGGATTGTTCCATTTGGATTGAACTTTATCATCACATACTTCATGATGGTAAATTTTTCATGAATAGAAACTGGAATTTTTTTAAAAAAAGGAGCCAAGGCTATCTCCCAGTCTTTTATCTATAATGGATCGGTCCATTAACATCTCGAAGTTGGAAGGGTTCTGTCTTGATGTTACAATGGCTTCTAGCCAAGATTTTGCAGTTCCAATCTTTTCTGTTTTCTTAATACTAGAGCGCACTATCCCAAAGTTCCTGTCGCACTGTGACAATGAATGGCCTCTAACAGGACAAAGGTGTGCTATTGTAACCTTGCGAATTTTTGAAAGCCAAGAACAAAACTTAAGTAAAGTTGCATTCCTTTTTTGGCCACCTGTTGTGTCTGATAATAGAACTATATTTTTTACCTCAGGATACTAACAAGAATTTTGTTTAAACAGTGGAACAAAAATGACACAACAGAATTAGCATTCTTATTTGCCTGTATTTCCATAAAACAATAGAAATAGGATGAATCACTTTTTTTTTGTAAATTTATTTTGTAAAACTGGCTGTTTACGTTGAGTTTGGGGATGGGATAGTTTTGACCGTAGTCAAATTCTAAGACTACCAGAGTAGAATCTGTCTTTGACTGTTCAATGTAATGTTTCTTCCAGTACTGCCGCCTCTTTATTTTTCTTTTGTGTAGTTCGAACTGGACTCTACACTCGTCTAAGGGGTTTCGCTTCAGTTTCTCCACACTTTCAGAACAGAAATCACAGACATCTGTCTTAGGGGCCTTAAACCTATAGTTGAATGAGATTTAAAAGTTCTAAAATAATGCACATAGGACATTTTAAGTTTCCGCCCGGTCTTGTCTTGATAATATTTTTGAAAACTTCTATAAAGGTCTTTCACGCCCAATTCTGGGTTTTCAGAATATAAAATGGATGTTTTCTCTCCACAATAATGGCTTTTGTCATGTGGAATAGATGATAAATGAGATCCCATAAAGTCAATGACATCCTCAGTCAGTTTACGAGGGCGATTTTTATGTAAGCCACATTTCTCTTCAAAGTCTAAGCCCTCTAAGATTTTTGACTAAATAATTCTGACACGTTTCACTGAAATTTGAAATAATAATAAAATAAACTTTTGGCACACTTTTAGTTGTAGACCATTGATATTAATCACATAAGACCACACATTGACAAGAGGTTTCTTTTAATGTGTCTTGACATTTGTGTTGTCAGATTTTTTCATGCAACTAGCTAAATGGGCATCTTGAAGTTATTTAGATTGACTATAAAAAGTATCGTAAAGTTGTAAGTGACAGTCTGCGTCGATATTACTACAGCAACTGTCCAAGCAACAGCTACTTACAATACAAAACTCCTTTGCCATAACCCCAATCTGAGAACGATTGATGTATGATTCTCCGTTACACTTTCTCTTCTTAGAACACTCACGTTTCACATTTTCATGAGAATAAATTTTACGTTTTTTTTTAATAATACCAACACCTTCCATGACAGAAATGAATACTCTTATTAGTTTACCTAAAGTAAAACGTAATCTTGAACCCAATAACAAAGTAGAGACCGTCAACAGTTTGTTGTCAACAAACACCACATGATATTGATATTGCCCAAAACAGGTGTACCAACTTGCATTCAAAAATCTCCCACACATTATAGAACAAAGATACAGGAATGAAACTTTGTAGAGTTACTATTTAAAACATGGCCGTTCATTTAAATCGATTACCGGAAAAAGGGCACATAGGCCTATGTGCCCCTTGTCCGGAAACCTCCTCAATTGCTAAAAACATTTCTAATAATTAACTGCAATTAAATTTTGTGAAAACATGTGTGTGTGTGTGTGTGTGTGTGTGTGTGTGTGTGTGTGTGTGTGTGTGTGTGTGTGTGTGTGTGTGTGTGTGTGTGTGTGTGTGTGTGTGTGTGTGCGTGTGCGTGTGTGTGTGTGTGTGTGTGTGTGTGTGTGTGTGTGTGTGTGTGTTTTAGTTTATCCATCTGTACAGATCGTTGAATTTTCAATTCACAGCTCCCTTTATTAATGTTTGTGCTACCCAAACGCATAAAATTGGCGACCATTTCATATCCAGTTTCCTGAGTTTTCAATGTATTGTGTTGGATTTACGGATAATACTTTGGTAGTTATTAATTTTATAAAATGTTATCCACGCTCATTATTACTTTTTAGTTTATCGGGTATCAACGCAAGCTATTCCTCATTTTGAACTATAAACATATAAACAATGTATCATTATCCGTAAAGCGAAGATTGGATATCTAGAAATAAATGTCTCCTTCCCACTACTTTAAGACAGGTCTCGGTATGTATTCACTAAAAATAGGTTAAATAACCTTGATAAAATATACCTTATAAAGAAATTTAATTTAATTAATAGTTAATTAGTTGCGTGTCCTAAAAATACGCTAAATATTGATTTCATTAATTCTCTCACTATTTCAGGTAGTTATTAGTTATTATTATTAATAATGCTTATCAAATAAGTCTGTGTATCTTATGTAAATCGTAATAGGTCTCATATTAATGTAGTCTGAATAATTATTATTTTAAATATTTAGAACAATGATCAACTGTACTGAATAGTTAATAAATATCTTTTGTTTTTTAAAAACATTTTAAATAATATCTTATCCGAAAAATTATTAATTTCTTGGTATTAGGCATTAGCTTTAGATTAGTAGCGTCATCTTTTGATGAAAAGCGTAAACGCTTACGTTCGTATATTCACATTTCTACCTTAAAGGCAAGAAATCTTTTTGTGAAAATGTTAATACCAGAGAAATATCATTGATTTGGATGTTAGGTAATTTAAAATGTAAGGTTTTTACACGTTGCTTAAAAACTAAAAAAATGGTCTAATGTAAGCGGTGTATGTTTAGTTTTAGTTGGTTGAATTAGTATCGGTTTTACATAACATAAATTAATAATATATGTTTAAACATAAGGAACAAAAACTCAATTTTCGTTTGCAATTGACGTTATCCCACGATTTAGTTTTTTTTTTGTACTTACTTTCGCTTTTATTTTTACTTTTTATATTTGTGTAAATATCAGCTTTTATTCTAACGAATTCGTTTAATTTATTTTAAATAAAACGAGTAAATTTACTGTTATGTATGAATGGAAACTACTCGGTAGTTTTGATTGCGATTTTATCTAATATGTCACAATTTACAACGATTTAATGTCAATCTATAGATATATATTACTTAAAATAGGAAAAAAAAAACAGATGACAGCACATGAAAATTTTAATTTTATATACAAAAACAAATGTTCAAATAAATTAGATAGTAAGAAGTTCTTTCATACACACACTTTTTTTATAAACATTTATTGACCTAAAAGTTTTAAGTTATTACAAAACTAAAAACTACTTACATCGAGTGACGCAAATAACCACATAGGTTGATGAGCCTTAAATTTGAATTAAAAAAATTTTTGTATCTCTGGATATCATAAATAAATCGTAATATTTATATTTAATACTCGTTCGCAAACAAAAAATAGCAGTATAAAGATCTGATATAAACTAAATAATTTTTTTTTTAATAATTATTAATAAGTTCACGTGAACTTATGATTTTCGTTAGTAGATGGTGCACCTGTATCGTATATGCCTATTAAGTAGGTAGGATAGATACGATAGACGAATATATTATATAGGAATATATTTTATAATATTATATAAACACGAATATGTTACAGTCTGTCCCAAACCCTTCTTTCAGTGCGTCACTAATTTTGACGTCATATAGGATTTTAAGAATGTCGAGAATTATTGCATGACATTTTAGTTAAATCTGACAGTTGCAGCATTGTAATCGGCTAAATGTGAAAAGATTATTTTTTTAAAATGTGAAGTAAAAACTTTAAGAATTCAAATTTTTTTTTACTTTACATATTAGAGGTCCCGTCCTGTATAAAAAATTTTATTGCGCAATATATTGGAACGGCATTTTGTCATAATTTAAGATTTATCATAAAATCGTGAAAATAGTTTAAATAGTGAGTTATTCTACTAGATTGGGTGTGCAAATAAAAGAGTGTTATGAAGTTTAGGTAAAAAAACAATGGACAGTTTAAATAGTAAAGTAGTTGATTTTTGAGTTTATCTACCAGTTTCGGTATACAGATGAAATAGTGTTAATGGAGTTTAGTTAAAAAACAAGATACCGAATATAAGTTTATGTAAATAGTTTAAATAGTGAAGCAGTCGATTTTTGAGTTAATCTACCAGTTTCGGTATGCAGATGAAATAGTGTTAATGGAGTTTAGTTAAAAAACAAGATACCGAATGTAAGTTTACCTTCTTTTTTTATGAATAACAAAAATGAATATTATATTTCAAACAATCCACAATCCGATTCAGAACCTGATTCATTAAAATCAATGATTACAGGGGATATGTGGCTGGCATCAATTATATCTTATATTTTAATAAAATGTGGTTCTAAAAAGAACCGTTTTAATACGTATGAATATCTTCTAATTGAAAATAATTTAATAATTTTAATATTACTCTTTGTTCTTTCTCGGTATATCTCGGCATATTTAAAATATTTTTATGACAATAAATACAAAATTAAATTTTCACTGTAAAATGTCTGAAAATACTAACCTGGAATGACAATTATCATTTTATCAGTTGACATTGTCATAGTACTGTCACTATTGAGACCATCTGCGTCAAATTATATTTATGCGCATCATTGATTGGATATCTATTTAGCGCATTCTAAACTCCAACCAATTATATATCCGTAAGTAGAATTCGCTTTAATATGCAAATACCCGTGAACGATACATAATTTTGTAAGTTCTATGTATAATAATCACAGACTTACGTTTTTTTCTGTCACTTCTAGCTTATTGCGTTAGAGAGAATTCGATCAACTATGACGCACTTAAAGAAGGGTTTGGGATGAACTGTACATGCCTATGGCAGATGTAGATACCCAGTTGCCGGCATGACGTACTGGCATTAATGAGATTATTTGGGATTTATAAGAATTTGTGTAATATTGAACTCATAGCATATCCCTTCGTTGATAGATGGCAACGGTTGACTTGTTATAGTGTTAAAATGGGCCCTGTGATGTATCAAAAACGTTATATGACATGTTAACACGTTATATTAAAATAACGTTTGATCATAACAGCCTGTATAACGTGTTGCCAACAATTAGATGTGATGTATCAAGTTTTTAACGTGCACGTTATGAAGCATGTTATTCACAAAACGTTAAAGTAGAAGAAAGTATTGTCTTACGCGACAAGAACAACACTACAGAAATTGGATATGTTAGAGGAAGACAGACGTCAATAACAGGTAGCGAAGTACGCATCTTATTCAGCGCACATCTTGTACCAAGATTTTATTTGAAACTTCCCGGTTCATGTGGCGTTCTTCTTGTGCATTTCAATTATTCCATTTTGCTGCATAGGGTGTTACTGACGGGTAAAACAAAACCCAGCGAAGTAAACAAAATAAATAAGTTGTGGCAGCAATTTTCCGAACAAGAAAATGCACGTGGTAATGGACCACCGAAATCTGCGGAACAGTGGAAAAAGGTAAATAAAAATATTTTGAATTAGTCCAATCACAGACCTAGATTTAAAAAAGTGTAATATTGAAAAATTACCATTTTTAAGGATTTTTTGCAATAACAACTTAATGCATGTCTGATGCCTTGAAATACTTAGTGTAATTCTCTTTCACTGTTTCCATTAGCCTAATAATAAAAATTGTGTCTGTTGTGGACCTGCCTTCATAAATCCAAATTGAATTTCTGATATTTGCAATCAATAAGTATATGATATACAATTATTCGATAAACTACCTTCACAAGTAAATATAAATAATTACTTTTATATCCGTAGATATTTCTCGAGTGGAAAGCAAATACATAGAGAAAAAGTAGGGAAATTCGCTCTATTCTAATAAAAACTGGTGGAGGTCCTGCAAATACTAAACAGTTGAGTGACACTGAAGATCGTCTCCTAAATGTAATATCAAAAATACATTTAGGAGATACTGAGATTTTCAAAACTTTTCCACAACCTTCTACCAGTGGTAAGAGAAATGATCAATTAATTAACAAAATGATTTAATAGCTTTTTTTGCAGCATTAAAAGTAGATGTGGTAAATGAAGAAACAGATTTGGTATTTGTTGAAGGTAAGATTTCTTAAAATTTTAAAAATAACTTGTAAAAATATTCTTTATTTTAGATATTCCTTTAGTAGAAACAATCCACAATTATGCTACAAAAATGGAGGAATCTGCAAATGGTATGTTCAAATATTTATGGTTGTGTATAAATAAAACAAACATTTATTGTAGATTCTTTATTAGATCAAACACAGGGCGAGGGGGAGGAGGAGGTAAGGCGAACTGAAGAAGGTATATACATGTATTTATTTTTTAATTAAAAAAAAAACAAACTGCATGTAGGTCTTTCTCAGACAAATGTATATTTTGATTTTGTCACATGAATAAAAAATAATTAGAATGTATTATATTTTGGAATTAAATAAATACAATAAGTACTAGAATGAACAATATTTATAGCACAATCAATTATGATATTTTGACAGATGAACTAATTCGAACAGAAAAATTATTTTTTATGGAAATATGAATGTTCTTAAAAGATACAGCATGTTTGCCTGTATTAGTGTTGACAAGTACCTTCTTCACATTGAAAAAGATAATTATTAATTTTTATTTATTGCCATTATCAGCCAATTCAGTTTAGATAACGTTGAAGACAGAATTTGTTGTGACAGTAAAAACATAAAAAAACTATGAATGATACATTCCTAATTCACCATATAAATATTGAACAAGTTAGTTGAAAGGTTCTGCTTATTTACAATTAATTAATTCAACTTTCAGTTTTAACCAAAAGACAGAAAATATGTAAAAATATCCAGGTGAGACATAACGCGAAAAGAGATTTTTACACTATTGAAACTAAATAAGAATAAACAATAAAAAATATTAAATTAAGATATACAAATATATAAGATATTGTAGCGAGATTAAATAAAACGAGCGGTTCGAATTTATATACATATATTTATTTATAACTTTACAGTTCGGTACTCCCTTATCAACTAACTCTACTTCTAACATTGTTACCTATATATACCAAAAGTATTATGTTCGAAAATATTCTGGCGTAGTCCCACCTCTAATTCGCCTACGTGACCGGTTATTCTCTCTCGCACTCGATACACCAAGAAGCTTCTGGAAGGGTATTAGAGATGCAATGCAACCGTTACCTGGGCCATGCCGAGAGCATGTTCGTAACACTGCTCCCCTCTTAAATCTGATCGTCCCGATCAGCAACTCTATATGTAGGCACAGGATGGCGGAATCTACAGGACTCTCCAGCTGTGCATGAACCCTTTAGAAAGAAATAACAGTCTACTGACTTTGAAGGATACGATCTCATCGGGTTAATGCAACACACAGTAATTCGTACGCCGGTTTCTCGGAAGATTACTTCAAGCATGCTTCTGACAATCTTCCAATCCAGATTATCTAGTGCATGGCCTATCTTGGGTAAGGCCAAATTCTTGATGTCGTAATTGCACACAATTTTCTTCAAATTAGTTAGAGTACGCCATATATCCTCGTAGCTTGCCCTGTTTGTATACGACTTCCTGGTCACCATATACAGCAAAGATCGAGAACCATCTTCTAATCTCAGTACTCTTCCAACTTTAGGCTGCTGGTTTTTTAACTCGTCCAAACGACCGAATTTCTTATAAAATACGGATGAGATTCCTTTAGTCATCTCAAGATCTTGGGCAACACAGTGGGCTAGAGAGACGTTATGCGGAACACTAAAAAGATCCTGCTGAACTTCTGTGGTCACGCCGAATCTAGCACTCTTTCTCTCTGCGTAATTTGACATAAATTCATTAAAGCTTGGTCGCCGGTTATCTTTGATCTCATGTTGAAGGGTTCGTGCTTCTTCTGTTTCATTTGAGCCAGCATATGGTGCAAGACGATTTATGTGAACTACTTTTGGTTTACCTTTCGGCAACTTCTTAATTCGGTATATTACGTCATTTATTTTCTTTTTAATTTCATATGGACCTTCCCATTGTCTTTGCAGTTTGGGAGACAAGCCTCGACGACGTTGTGGATTATAAAGCCAAACAAGATCACCTACTTCATAGCTTTCACTCTTGCATCGAGAATCATATTGATATTTCATTCTATCACTGGCTATCTGGATGTGTTGTCGGGCAAGTTCATGAATGTTGTTCATTCTTAACTTCAGGCGGTCGACATAATCTTCGCTTGCAACATGTTCTTCGGAAGGTCTGCAGCCAAACTCTAGGTCGCAGGGTAAACGAACTTCACGACCTAACATCAGGCAGGTTGGAGTCTGGCCTGTAGTTTCATTCACGGCCGAGCGGTAGGCCATTAGGAATAAATGAATATGCTGGTCCCAATCTCTTTGATGTTCTGATACAACCTTGGATAGGTGTTTACCCATTGTTCGGTTCATTCTCTCGACCATTCCATCTGATTGAGGATGCAGGGGTGTCGTTCTGGTCTTATTGACACCAATCAGTTTACAAACGTTTTGGAAAAGGGTTGACTCGAAGTTTCGCCGTTGGTCGGAGTGGATCTCCAAGGGAACACCAAATCGGCTAAAGAATTCTTTAACAAGTACCTCTGCAACGGTAGCAGCTTCTTGTTTTGGTATCGCATAAGCCTCAGTTCATTTCGTAAAATAATCCATGGCTACCAGGATATATTTATTTCCATCATTTGTCTCTGGAAGTGGACCTGCAATGTCGATTGCTACTCTTTCCATAGGACTACCAACATTGTACTGTCTCATGGTTGCCCTTTTTTTACCAGCTGGGCCATTACTGGTTGCACACAGTTCACATTTCCGGCACCATCTTCTTACATCATCTTTACAGTTCACCCAATAGAACCGTTCTATTTATACTCTCCTGGTAACGCAATAGTTTATTTCTGGTTTTGACAAGACTTTGCTAAAGTAAGCGATGACTTTCTCCTGCCCATCTTGGATTTGGGAAAGAACAGCTCCTATTGCACTGTTACTTGCATCGGTGTCCAACACAAATTTTCCTGCCTGTCTAGGGTAGCTTAAAATCGGTGCGCTGATCAGAGCCATTTGTAAGTATTCGAAAGCTCTTTGACACTCTTCGCTCCATGTATATTATTTGCCTTCTTCTGTCAACTTTGTTAATGGCTTGGAGATGTTGGCAAATCCTTTGACAAAACGTCGGTAATATGTACATAGGCCAAGAAAACTTCTAATTTCGTGTTTATCTCTTGGTACTGGCCAATCCTTAATTGCTGCAAGTTTTTCAGGATCAGCTGTTACACCATTACTTGCTACAATATGTCCCAAGTACTTCACTTCTCGTCGAAACAAGTGACATTTCTTCGGACTCAACTTCAGATTCGCTGCCCGCAATCGTTGAAAGACTTCTGTTAGATTATTGGCATGTTCATCGAAGGATCTTCCAACTACAATTACATCATCCAAATAAACCAGGCATGTTTTCCATGTTAGACCTCTTAAAACTGCCTCCATTAATCTTTCAAATGTGGCCGGGGCATTACATAAACCATAGGGCATAACTGTGAACTGCCAAAGCCCTGATCCTATCGAGAATGCGGTTTTTTCACAATCAGCTGGCTCCATGTCTACTTGCCAATATCCACTTTTCAGATCTAGTGTGGAGAACCAACGAGAACCAAAAAGTGTATCCAAAGTATCGTCTATTCTGGGCAAAGGATAACTATCTTTTTTAGTTACTGCATTGAGCTGTCGGTAGTCAATACAAAAACGTGTTGAGTAGATAGATAGGGTTCCTTCTGGAGCGGAAGTGACGTCACACGTCGATCGTCAAGCGTACGTATCCTCATGGGTCAAGGCCACGCCCCCCTCGTGACGTAGGAACGTGCCTAGGGTCTCGAGGCCACGCTCCTCGACCAATGGTGACGTAGGAACGTACCTCGTGTCTCTAGACCACGCCCCTCGGCCAATGGTGGCGTAGGAACGTCCCCCCATGTCTTGCTGACCAATGGTGGACGTCCTCGTGACGTCGGAACGTGTCGTCGACCAATGACAGCATAGCAGCGTCAGTGGTGGGAATAGCAGGCCAATGGTGGCATAGTAACGCCCTCCTCGTGACGTCGGAACGTGTCGTCGACCAATGACAGCATAGCAGCGTCAGTGGTGGGAATAGCAGGCCAATGGTGGCATAGGAACGTCCCCCAATGTCTTGCTGACCAATGGAGGACGTCCTCGTGACGTCGGAACGTGTCGTCGACCAATGACAGCATAGCAGCGTCAGTGGTGGGAATAGCAGGCCAATGGTGGCATAGGAACGTCCCCCAATGTCTTGCTGACCAATGGTGGACGTCCTCGTGACGTCGGAACGTGTCGTTGACCAATGGCAGCATAGCAGCGTCAGTGGTGGGAATAGCAACACCCCCAGCGACCAATGACAGCTTAGAATTTGAATAAACAACATAGAAATGGCGGTATAGCGATGAGGGACCAATGGTGACATAGTAACACCCTCCTCGTGACGTTAGAACGTTTTCCTCGACCAATGATGCCACAGAAACGTGTCCTCGACCAATGGCGGACATCCTCGTGACGTTGGAGGCCAATGGTGTGCATCAACGGCCAATGAGAAAGACGTGCATCGACTAATGGTGGAGTCGTACCACAATATTAACGAAAAGACGCCCCCAGTCCCCCCCATTCCCCGAAAAGACGCCCCCAGTCCCCCCATTCCTCCCGAAAAGACGCCCCCCCAATAATAACGAAGCTACACGTCCAACGTAACCAATGAGAACGATGTTCAATCGCTGGTCGGTGACTGCGTTCTATGAATTGACAAAGAGAAGAAGACGAACGACAGACAAAGAGAGCAATTTTTCCTCGTATTTTTTGTAATTAAAACCTACAACCATTAGCGTAAAACTTCTAAATTTTTTCAATTTATATTTTACGAGTTACCTCGTATATATTTTATCGATTACCATAATAACAAAAATTCGTTTATTTTTCAATTTATACTTTACATGATCAGTTGAAATCTTTATAAAATAGATCTTGCTACTGAGAATAATGACATCATCGGATACGCCGGCTATTAAAAATGTCTCACGCGATCACGATATATAGCCGGAAACACGTGCACTTTGGAATTCTAGTTAATGTGAGATAAAATATATTCGCATGGAGGCAGGAAGCAGGTGCACATTCCGTTGTATTTAATAATTAAGCCCGGCATGTGATGCATAAATGAATAGTCTTACGAAATATTGCGCAACATAGTTTTAGCGTGGGAGAGGTAAGAAGATATAATTAAACGTGTCCATGTTCACAGCGTTATTTCGTAAAACGTAGTCATTACAACATGAACAGTGTGGAAGTAAGAGCCAAAAGTGAAATGATGCTGCTTAATACTTTGTATAATTTTGAGCATTTAAAAGTATTAGTTGGATTAAGTTCAGCTCGATCATTTGAGCCGGGTGTTAAATTAAGCAGCGAGAATAATGAGATATCGTTCGGTATATGTGATCGGATCCAATTCATCGATGAACTTAATCGTAAATATAATCAGTTTTTCCTGATGCCTCTGCAATGCTATTGTGAAGACGAACCTCCAGAATGTTGTGAATTGTTAGCAATTGAAACTCAAGCGACAGATCAACTTAAATGGCTCAATGTTAAGAAACTTGGTGTTACTTTGCAGATATTTGAAAAAGATGTTAAAAATCTTATTGAAGGAAATGAAAAGTTAATTTTACCACGCATTCGTTTTCTCGAAGGACTGAGATTTTTAGATTACTATTGTAATGCGTTAAAAATTGCTACTTCATTCAAAAACGATTTACAACCAATAGACATTTTATATTCATTTTGTGAGGCTTCTTGTGATACTAGTATTGTAAGTTTAGCATTAAGGGAATATTTGTATTATTATAAGGAAGATACAATTAGTGAATTAAATAGCAGTATTTTTGAATAAAGAATTAAAACATTTATTTCTATTTATTATACCAGGGTAGTGGGGGTGATTAAGAATATTATTTATATTGGCTTTTGGAGCGAAAGACATTTATTTCATCGATGACTTCCATACGGTGTAGATTAGAAGAGTTGTACGAAAAAATACAAAAGTTAAAAGCCGATATACAGTGGTACGAAGATAGAACTGCAATTGAAAAACGATTTGCAGAGTTTAATTTGTCAGAAAGAAAGTTACCAAAAACAACACAATACCCGTTAAAAAGAATTCAACCGACAAGATGCCTCCACTAACAACCTCATTCATCATCCTTACAGCTATTGTTAACAATGTCCTTTATACAAACGTTCCAAACAACGTTAAGAACCAGGCGATATGTTTTAATGATGAAAAAACTGATTGTAATCGACCGAACTGGACTCTAATGGATCATGAAGTGGTGAATTATGGACAGCTTCCAGTATTTTTCAAAGCGATACCAAAATCAGGAGGAGCATTCTATAAGATCAAGCTAATATCCCCAAATAACACCGAAAGTGATTCAAAATGGTACAAAACTAATAATGATGACATCGATCAATATGGTTTATCGATTATACTCTTAAGTATTATATTCGTAATAAATGCCTTTATAGCGATTAATATCATTAAAAAATTTCTTGTAAATCGTAAATGCGAATCATCTTGCATTAAAATAAATATGTAAAACTGTTAAAATAAAACTAAAATAAAACTTTTAATCTTTTATTTAAAAAAATCCAATTTATATAGGTAATATTTTGTTACACAGCCATTGACGGAGGTGATCCACATTTATCGAGGAGCAGGAAAATAGTCCAGTAGCGTGGCAGTTGTATTCATGTGGAGCAAAGCCTCCAGTGGAGTATGGAGAATCATCAAACTTGCAAACATCAATAATTATGGGACAGACGTCAAGCATATAACATTTGTATCTTAAAAATTCTGCTTGTTGTTCTCCGCGAACGTAGATGTAGTCAGCTGCATACAACAACTTAGATTCCAGTATTTTATTTATTTTTGAATATTTAACATCCCCATTAGAATACCGAAGACCATGCACGTTTTTCTCCAAGTACACAGCAGTCTTCTTATCTTGATTACTTAATGTAGCAAACGGTTGTGGAGGTTTAAATATATAATGGCAATGTTTAAAGCCAATTTCAATGCTGAGTTCTTTGGGAACAAACCACCCATCTACAGTGAATCCTTGAATGTCAACTAATGCGATCCTCATGATGGCTGATAGTATACTGAATTGGATATGATTGAATAAGTCAAGTTAAATGATATTTTTGATAACTTCAGTTAGAGGAAAGTATTCGAGTAGACTGTCGTGGACAATTAAACAGTACGCTCGAGTGCCTGCAGGAAAACCTTCATCTGCTTCGATTTCCAACTTAATATCAACGGTTCCCGATCTAAATGACGTATCATCCTGTTTGGAGCAGTCGAAAGTAAACAAAGCATATTTTTTAAAAGCATTATAATCCAAGATTGGATGTTTTGTTGACGAATGAGTATAACTGGGAAAGAATTGGGTATAGTTGTAGTGAGCTATAGCATAATCATTTTTCGCAAAATCCAATTGCATTCTCTCGTTAGGCCAATATTCACCATTAATAACCACTCGTACGCTGGACACCTTAATGTTATCGAATAACGTTGGATTGGCGTGAATGTCATCTCGTTTAGAAGTTTGAAAAGCTACAATGACATAGCGTGGACGTTCAACAGCTGAAGTTGTCTTTACACTCCATATCTCACGTCGGGATCCAGCCGTAAGTGAAGGTAGTTCATTAAGTTCCCATTTACGGAAAGGTATGGTTATCGGCGTATTATTCTTAATCGGAGTCATTAGGTCAATTTTCACATCGTCATTCGGAAAGACATGTTTGACCTTCAGTTCCATGCTGGTAACAGTTAAAGACACTGTTGTTGTTGTTGTGGCATTAGGTTCTTCCACTAAAATACTGTCTCTATCATTACGTGCTCGAACAAATCGAAACACTTGACGACCATAGGTTAATTTATTGTAATCGTTGAAAATGTTGAAAATATGTTTTATCGGAATCAGTAAACTAAAGCTGTCTCCCGATAAATGTGGATTATTGGGATAGTTCCATCCTGCAGTACTGAGATACTTGGAATCGTCAGGAGTGTAACACAACAAACTGCGAATAGTGCTAACTACACCAGGATCTCGAACTATTTCCATGTCGTGTGAACTTTGGATGTATGTACATGTATCAAACAAGAAGGCTTCAGCATTCGGTGCAAGAGAAACAGTTCCAGTACCCACTTTCTTTATACTTCCTTTAATTTCCAAAAGTGTTTCGTGTATGGCAAAAAATGCATCTGATTGATTGATGATAAACTCGACAACGTCGCTATTATTAAATGACTTGATGTAAGGTGTATATGTACGAAATTCTTCTTTTCTAATAGTATCGTCGAACTGAGGTTTCTGGTACAGATCTAAAATAGGTGGTTGAGGTTCCTGAACCTGTCGTCGAATGTATTGACGTTTTGACATCTTTTAGCTGTAATCCAATGGAAACAAGAAAGGCTTTATTGACAGCAGACACGTCACGTCGCTTGTAAGATTTGCGTGAGACTAATGGATATTGATGCGTAGAGCTTTGTTTTATAATTAAACCCATCTATATCGTTTCCTTAAAATCCAAATGAAGTGTACTTTTCTCTCCTCTAAAGTTGACTGGTCTTAAATCTTGATCGAGTACGCTAACGGTAATATTGGCAATTTCACGTATGCTATTGCTTACTGGTATGTATATAGGATTATGAGGACGTTCGTCAATAGAGAAACCAGGATCAACACTTATCGGAAAATGTAGAACGGTGTGCGCAGGTCTGTCCTCGTAAAAGGCTCCTTCGGTAATGTTGCATTCAAAAAGTAGGCTCGATACTTTTATAATGTTTACAGGTTGGTCCGAAGAATGCATTTTTCCTGGCACCAATATTCTGTTTGATGAGAAACCCAATATTTTGCCGAGACTGTCATCTTTCTCGAAAGTAAGAGCATGATCTTGACTAAAGATTTCACACTTGAGCGTATTGTTGTTGGGTCTTAAGATGAACTCATTATCTCGAATCGAATTATATTTATCGATTAATGCGTTATAAATATACGTTTCGATATCGGTAATTTCATAAGATCCAGACGGAATATCGATGCTACACAACTTTTTTCGATCATTTTTCTCGTAGTAGTAAAACTTTTCGCCATCGATGTTTGGAATCGAATTAAATGTATGAAATCCCAACACTGCTACATAATACTGTCGGTTAGGGTCAAGCACAAGAGGTACTTGAGGAGTAAACGAAAACTCGTTGGAAGTATTTGTCAAGGTCAACAATCGAGACATGACTGATACATTTGAATAGGTGTATGAAATTAAATAGCAAAATATGTTAAAAATTCCTTTATTTATTCTTATACTGTTACAAATTTTTCTCATAATATGACACATTACAAAATACACATCTACTTTCCATATACATGCCGCAAACATCACTCCAATCATGTCTATCATAGTCTTTCTTGCAGGGTAAATAATCTTCTAGTGCGCGACGAATATCTTGAGGTAGTTCATACCAAACAACGCTCGTTATATTTTTCATAAAAATGCAAATGGCACTTCTCAATATATCGTTAGATGGTTCCATTGTAGAGAAACTTTAAACAAAGATGTCCACAGTTAATTTGGTTATAACTTTGATATTGGTCGTTATTGTAGAAAATTCTTCCACCGTTCAAGTAGGATACTAGTTCTCGCGGTGGTTTCAAGCAACCATATGAATCAAAGTACTCTATATCGTTGTTTATCTTTCTGTAAGCTACCCAATGTGTACCGGGGTTTGTGGAAATGTCGAGATTAATAATAGCACATTCATGTTTACGAGGGCTACGTGGTAAATTATCTCGCATGAACACGCCGCGGAAATTTGAAATTTTAAGTAGTTTAACAAATCTATTTAAATCCACGTTGGTTAAAGGCCTATTAGGTAGCTTCAGCGGAAGTTTTTTGTCCTTTTTAAATATAATCCAAAGCCACCTTTAGCGTTTTTTCGCAGGTATAATCCTTTGCCTAGATGTTCCATTGCATTGTTGTGACGTTTATCTTCTTCTAGTTTCTTTTGAGCATTCTTTGAATCGATAACAGTTTTCGCTATCGCGCTTGCGCCCCCAGCGAGGCTTCCGAGAGCTGATAGGCCTGCAAAGATTGGGATTAAAGGTAAAATCCCACCAGATTTTGGTTCAAATGGAATAATTCTTGGAACACGTACATTTTTCTTCCCACCTACATTCTTAACGGCTGTTCTAGCTGCTGCAAGTGCAAGTAGAGCGGATTTACGCAGATTTGGTGACGGAGGAGCACGTTTCAATGTTTTGATAATTGGCTGTAACACATGTCGCTTAAATGAACCAACACCTTTACCACGTTTCATACCCATACCCAGTTTTCGTTTAGCTTTCATTGCTGTAGTAGTTAACCAGGCAGCGGTTTTTTCACCCAAAGATGCGTCTTTTGCTTTAACTCGTTCCCACGCTTTATTTTCCAACACCCAATCTGCTTTATGTCGATCTTTCAATGAATTACTTTGGGAATATGCGAGATCGTGATCTCTCGCAGCTCGATCTAACGGATTTATCCCCGGATCTCCACGAGCTAGACGTTTCTGTAATTTAGTTCCAGGTCCTAGATATTGGTAACCAGGAGCATGCAATTCAAACGGTAGACTATTGATCAGAGAATTCAACACTCCTTCACCTTGAACGATCAACATTGAAATGAATCGCTTTTTGAAAAATGTCTTTATATAACCATGTGTACAAAATACATCTCAATCACAAGATGAAGGTCATTCAACAAGACAAGACACTAGCAGTGGAAAACTTGGATTTTGTCGACAACGTGACAAGAACCAGCAAACATGGTGCATTGCTACCACATTCATTTCGTGCTATCATATGTGGTCCAAGCGGATGTGGAAAAACTAATGTTATGTTGGCATTACTTTTTGACCTGAATGGCGCTAAATTCAAAAATGTTTACGTTTATTCAAAGTCGTTGTTTCAGCCCAAGTATCAATTTTTGAAGGAAGTGTTGGAGTCTGTGAAAGAAGTAGGTTATTTTCCATTTAAAGATAATGATGATGTTATAAGCCCAAGTAAAGCTAAACCAAACTCAATATTCATATTTGATGACGTATCAACGGATCCACAACAAACAATACGTGAATATTACTGTATGGGTAGACATAAAGACATTGATTGTGCATACCTATGTCAATCATACAGTCGAGCAGGCAAACAACTTTTACGTGATAATGCGAATCTTATTGTATTGTTTAAGCAAGATGAGCTCAATTTGAAACACGTCTTTGATAACCACGTATCACCTGATATGACATTTGAGCAATTTAAACAATTTTGTTCCGAATGTTGGAAGGACAAATACGGTACATTCGTCATTGTTAAGGATTTCGATATTTCTAACGGACGATATCGTAAAGGTTTCGACAAGTTTATAAAACTGTAGGTATGATCGAAAAACACGCATTGTATAACAATATGTCAGACAAAGAGGTAGCTGCGCGCACGCGTAAAGTTGCCGAACTAGCTCGTGTCATTCGCAAAAAGTATTTGGCATTAAAGTTAGGTAAAACAGAACAAGATGAGTCGCTAAATAAACTCTTTAAGCCCATAGCTAAACCTCTAACAGATATTGCGCAATCGTCAAAAACGTTGCATCATGCTATTAATAACAAGCTTAGACACGTTAAAAAAGAAGAGGTGAAAACGGAGGAAGAGATAAAAAAAGAAGCCAGAGATGACGATGTATTTTCCGATGCAGCATCAATCGATCAAGTTAACGAACATGACATATTTGATCCTAATAATGTTTCGAAAGAGGCTATTGATGAATATATCGAGCAATATCCTCCAATGAGTCATAAGTATATAAAAGAATTTTGGATGAAAGATAATAAAATTGATAAAAACTACGGGCCTATTTACAATGATGAAATTGGCTGGATGTTGGGTAAACGACGAATAAACTTTAACAAAAACAAAGGTAGTATACAAGTCATTAGTGATGGTAGTGGGGAAGGAGGATGGGTGCCGGGAACGCCAGGTCTATACCAACTAATTTTCTATGATAACCCTGAAGATTATAATGATACAGATTTAAAGCACTATAAAAGTTTATTAAATAGTACAGAAGTTCATCTGGATTCCAAAAGTCGTCTTAAAGGTGCAACTGGGAAAAAATATCATCATATTATCAAACCGCTATTTAAACCTACCGATGAAACAACAAAGAAATCGCCACCGAAAACTCGATCTACTGCATTAAAGAGACAACCTTTCGAAGGTCTTGTTCGTTTAGCAAAAACGACTCGTTCATCATCGATGACAACGTCTCCTCGAACATCGTTATCTTCACCATCTAGCTCCAAAGGGTCAGGGCTCGTCGATAATTCTCATTTGATCTACAACGATAATCCTATTGAATATGTATATTGGGATGATCCAAACGAACTATGCGACAGACTCAAATTGCTGGTTGCTTCCCAAGAAGCAGGAAACACATCCCACAATAACGAAATTGTTGCCATTATCAACGAATTACGTGAAGCAGATATTATATATTAATGTTTGGATTATTGAAACATCATTTCCAACATGAGTGTTGACAAGTTTGGTCGTCATCATTACCGTTCTAATGAACAAGTTGTTAAAAAGCTACGTGAAGGCTTAAAGCAATCCATTTTGGATTTACAAAACCAGATACATGAAGTACATAAAGACATTACACGAGATCCTCCTGTAGCAGGTAATCATCTTTCCAATAAGAAATATGTAGATGACAGCATTGTTCGTGCGAAAACTTTTCTAAGAAAAGAGATTAATTTGATACAAAAAAATAGAATTCAAAAAGATACTCAACTCGAACAAAAAATCTCAAACTCCATTAGTAAAATAG
The DNA here is from genome assembly GCF_040954645.1 of Diabrotica undecimpunctata. Lineage (NCBI taxonomy): Eukaryota > Metazoa > Arthropoda > Insecta > Coleoptera > Chrysomelidae > Diabrotica > Diabrotica undecimpunctata. Next base: position 83,293,234 of record NC_092807.1, read on the forward strand.
AAGTTAATTTAAGTAAAAAAGTTAACGAGTTGTCTGATGAGAATAAAATGACTGCTTCGAAAATATCTGATTTATCAAAACAAATGCATGAATTTAAAAATGATCTTGATATATTTAAACAAGAAATGACGAAGAATATTACAGATGCCGCCAACCAAAATGCACAAATTATGATGAAAACGTTGGAAATAGAAAAAAAGATTAAAACGGCGGATCTTAATTCACATGATTTAGATGAGCGTCTTAATATAATGGAAGATTACCTCTTACATAATAAAGCCAACGGAACAACGAATTAGCGTTAGTTCAAAGAATCGAATCGTTGGAAGCTAGACATGGCATTTACCGAGGAGAAGATACAACTAGTTAACGAGCTACACAAGCCTGCACGAAAAAATTATCCTCGTCGACGAACAATCATTAAAGGACTAGACGATTTGTGGCAAATGGACCTTGCTGAGATGAGACCTTATGCCAGTCAAAATAAATCTTACAAGCTCATTCTTGTTGTAATTGATTGTTTTTCAAAGTTTGTGTGGACTCGACCATTAAAGAAGAAAACAGGGGAGGAAATTACTCGAACATTTTCGGATATTCTCGCTCATACTCGACGATGTCCGAAAAATTTACAAACAGACCAAGGCACAGAATTTTTCAATTCCAAGTTTCAAAATCTCATGAAAAAGCATAGTATTAATCACTATAATACCTTTAGTGTTAAAAAAGCAGCCATATGTGAACGAGTTATTCGAACATTGAAGGAAAAACTTTACAAGTATTTCAGTCTTAATGGAACTTACAAATGGATTGATATCTTGCCTCAAATTACAAAAGAGTACAACAACACGAAACACAGCAAAATTCGACTTAGACCTATTGATGTTAATAAATCTAACGAAAATGACATTTTACGAAAATATTATACTCACTTGAAAATTGCCGGTCCAAGAAAATTGAAAGTTGGTGACGTGGTTCGCATTAGTAAAAATAAACACATTTTCGATAAGGGATATAAACCGAATTGGACAACAGAACTGTTTAAAATTACTGAAATTAAAATAACGAATCCCACAACATACTTGATTGAAGATATGACTGGAGCGCCTATCAAAGGAGCATTCTACGAAGAAGAATTACAGAAAACAAAAAATAAAGACATATATTTAGTAGAGAAAGTACTGCGCAGACGTGGAAATAAGATGTATGTTCAATGGTTGGGATTCGATAGTAGCCATAATAGTTGGATTAACGTTAAAGATATCATTTAGGATCTACTTTTACATACACCGCGTAGATATACACTAAATGAGTGGGGGGTGACAAAAAGTATAAATTTCATATATGCTGCAAGCACATGCCCAGTTGTTCCTGCCAGTTCATCAATATGAGTTCTCAAGATAGTGGTTATAGTTCATCAGACGATATGGTGGTAGCTGCTGATTCACCATCAGATGATATCGATTATGATGCTGAATTAGATAGAGTTTTGGCGAAATTCGAAGAAGCAGCCAAAAATGAACCATATTATTTACTAGAAGCATCCTTTCCGCTTGACAAGTGTATAATCAAAGTTGGCCTTTCTCCAGCTCGTGATTTTTCATCAACCATTATTTTGTGTCAGCACAACAAGAATGCAAGAATTAGTTTAAACACGTTCGAGTGGGATGATATAATCGGAATTTTTAAGCAGAAGATTTGCGATTTCTTTAACAGCACCTCTCAAGATGATTACAATCCTATCGAGTTTCAGTGTGGAGACTATTGTAAAATTAAACAAATAGTGTATGATTCAACCAAGTTCCTTGTTATTGAAAAGCATAGTCTGGAATACTATCTAGATGAAAGGGATGTCAACCAAATCCTAGAAGTAAACAGCAGTCTGGTGTGTCATCGTGTATCGTTATTGGATAATTTACACTTTCATGCTTATTATAGAAATGTTATCGATTTGATACAATCAAACTTTTGCAGCAGAAGCAGTTTATATGGACCACTTGAAGCTCTAACTGCGTTTTGCGAAATTTCCACAGACACTTTGTTAAGTAATGCTTTAAGAGAATATTTATATTATTATAAAATTAAAGTTGTAAATGATTTTATGTAATAATCAAAATAAATGCTATTTATGCAAACATGTCTTTTTTTTTATTTTCACGTTGAATGTCTCACAACGCTGGAAAAGATAAGCTGAGACTTAAAATTACAGGAAAACAATGTATATTTTTTAGAGTTTTTATTTTCTACTTATAATAATTACAAATGTTGATTTTCACTAAATTACAATTATCATTCTACATATTCATTTAACAAATAGCCAGTCCATTTTCGTGTGGAGATTGATAAAGCTATAAAAAAAATTGGTTATGTTTTCATTTATTAATTTTTGTTTTTACTCAATCATTGTGGTTTCATAATGACCCCAAGGTAAAGTGTCATGAGAATTTTGTTGCAAGTAACGTTTATCGTCATACGGACTTAATGCAATTTTTTCTTGTGTATTGTAAAAAGATCATGGGCGTAGGAACGAAACGTTGATTGGGAAACACTTTTAGTTGTAAATTCGTTTAAACACTTAACATAATCATCGAAAGTAATGTCATTTTTTACCGTTGAATATTTTACACCCTTAGATTTTTTTGTGACGCCTAAATTATTTGCAAGTCTTTCAATATTTGCATCATCCATATTATTCTTGTATTTATCCCACAATGCATTTCGATCCTCATCCGTCGTACTAATCTTAAACGAATACATTTTAGATCTAAGTCCGACAAAATGAGTCATAATGCGACCGTTTGCCTCATCTTTCATCATTCCGAGAACTTTTTTGTTGACTTGAGGTATTCCATAAATATTATTCTCAGAATAGTCTGATGTATCGAATTTGGATAAATTTGCTTTAATAACATCTCTGTAAACGTCATCACATTTTAATTCATAGATAAAACTATCAGTGTCCCCATACATTAGCTTACAATTTTCAACTCCCATATATGGCAGCATAAAGTTATAATGAAAATCGTACATACACACTTTGGATATATCTAAAATTGACATGCCGATGTACAATGGTTTGTTGAAAATGAGCTCTGTTTTGTTAAGTTCGATTGCCATTAAATTTTCATTAAACACAGTTCTATTATGAAATCTTGGACTAGCAATCAAATTTTTCGCTCCATATCTTCCATCCCATTTTGATACAAGTTTTACAATGCGATGTTTCCTAATGTTTTCCATCGTTTTACCAAATATGGCGTTGTTGGCTAACTTGTACAAGTCTTTTTCAAATGCTGTAGTTGCTGCAGTTCGCAATTTTGTATTAAGATCGATATATGGCTTAAGCCAAGCGCTCTGTTTGAATTTCAACACTTTATGGATTTTTGTTAGTTTGAGTCCTGCATTCAGAGCTTGTTTTAGATTGCGATAATGCAAAGTGTACTCTTTTTTATGGTACAAGGTGGTCATAAGTTTTGGAAGCTTACTTCTTGGTGGCACACGATGTTCGCAACAAAACGGTAAATCTCGATGTAAGTCATGCAAGTGTTCTGGGTATTCCAAATCCACTTGTAGTATGTATCCTGTATCTCCATCGTCAGGAATAGACAAGACATCAATATTGGTATCGACCCACTCGAAACCCCCATATGGTAAGAATTGAGACATTGCCCAACCATACAAATTGTTGACATCTAAATATAGCACATATTTACTAGGCTTTGATGGATCATAATTATGCATATATTTGTTATTTGCCTCAGAATACCGATTACTTACTTGACTTATACCACCTCGGATAGCTTTCTCAATAAACATGATTTTATCGATATCATTCAGCAGTTCAAGTTTACATCCAGTATATTTAAGCATTGCATCCCAAGAAAATCCAGGCATGGTATAGTACCATGCAGGATCAAGACTGTATGTACTTCGACATTTTTGTCGAAAATTTTCAAAAATGCAAGTCAGTAACATAATATCAGTTTTCATGTACAACATACTATATTCCAAAATATTTTTAATACCGAATGACTGCCAAACATTCTGAGCATGATGATACATATTTTTGGAGATGTGTTCACCCGATAATGAGCTGTAAAATTTATCAATTGATGGTAGTTGCGTTTCATTCAATTTATTGAAAGACTCAATATATTCGTATGGGAATATGCCTTTTCGTTTCAATAATTCCATTTGTTCGGGAGTGGTATTTGGAAATTCGCTAGCTAAATATCTTAAATCCTCAGGTTGCAATGTGGCAGCCAACTTGTCCAATGATGAATTTAAAAATCTCAGTGAATCAACGAACTTCAACTTAATACTGACCTCAGAATCGTATATTGTAAATGAAATATACTTTTCCTTATTTATTGGTAGTAAGCTGATACTACCATTTTTCGCAAGATCTCTAATCATCATATGCGAATCGTAACCGCTAAGATTATGAAAAAAAATTGGGACAACGAAAAGTTTTTTGAAATTTAAGTTACACACTTGGTGTGCGAGTCCTCGAAAATCTCCGGTAAAATGGTCATGATCACGAACAATTACATCCTTATCTGAAAACGTTTTTTCGCAAATGTGACAATTAGATGCATTAAAACTGGGTGTGACATTCATAGGTACAATATCTTTAATTTTTCCTTGCACAAATGCCGCCAACAACGTCATTTCCTTGGCAAACCACTCCATGCAATCTTCACCTGCGTAACTTCGGTAAAACGACAGAGATTCATCGTAAGAGCATTTTACGTAATAACCTGCACTAAAGGCTTTATGCTGCTGATACTTAATTGTTTTGCATTTTAATGGACTGTTTTTAACTTTGTTCAACATTGACTCAAAATCGGCATAGACTACAAAAGGAGTTGTTTGTTTATAAATATGATTTTTAAATTCAACATTCTGATATGATGGAAAAGAAACTTTACATTCATTAATTTTCTCACAGTATTTTGCATGATCATTTAATCTGTCAAAACTACTAAAATAATTCAAACACCTATCACATAAAAATTTTTTATTACGGTTCTTACTTAACTGCCTGGACATAAGTCGAGACATATCTTTAATCAGGCAATAATGATACTTAATTTCTACAGATTCATCGTGAGCCATAGGTGCTTCGTAGTCATTCAATTTTGGAAAATATTTATCTTGTACAATCAATAAATTTACATGTTTAGTTAATTTGGTTTTGCATAGCCTTACCGGCGTTGTTACGTAAAATGTTCTCTCTTTAGCAACATTCATTTCTAACCCGTACACGTTTACAGAAATATTATTTAACTTTTCAAATTTTGAAATACCCTTTATAGTCATAGGTGTCTCTAGCCCATCGATATTTAAGACAGTCGCATAATGTGGATATGAAGATGTACGATCTGAACTGCATTTAGCTGGATAAATCGCTGAAACTATGCTCCAAAAAAAGCATGCTTCATCATCGTTTTTGATATTAATACATGCGTGCTTCTTTTGGATTTGTTCTGGTAGTCTAATGAACGACGAAGCTCCATTTCCCACTTCATATTTATTTATATTGACTTCTAAAGAAACTATTTTTTTCAAAGCCCACCCTGATCCCGTTTCTTCAAATTCCGATAGCTTAGACATTAATTTATCGACTATGTTTGTGTGAAACCATAAAACCAAGTCCGTTCCTGCGTCTATGGCTTCGTTTTTGGTATTAAAATATTTAAATTGGTTAATATCACCTCCTTGATTTGATTTTCTAATAAATTCTCCACATAATGTCATATTACATTTTATCATATTTAATTTTTTTAAAATGTTTTTAATTCGAATTCTAAATAACTTAAAACAATCCCCGAAAAATTGCATTAAATCTTTGTGTCCTAGATTAATAATTATACCTGTTCTGATTCTACTCTTGAATGCGGAATTTACATCTTCCCATTTAACCCGACGATGTTTAGTAATTCCACCACCCACGCGAAGACCGAAATTTTGAATTTCCGATTTAATTGTCTTTAAATGCCCCGCACACCGAATCGCTTTAGTAAACAAAGTCAAATGTCTTTTAATGTGATTTAACCAAATATTCGCTTCTCGCGGTGTATAATTTCGAAACAAAACATCACGCGCTTGAATTAAATGTTGTACAATGTCACTACTAAGATCACCAATGTTACTCATGATTAAGTAAAAAGCAATAAATCAATAAATGAAAAACTCACCAATATTTTTTTTATCCTCTAATTTTCTATTATTTCAAACGAGGCGGCTGGCTGCACCTTTCCAGTGGCAACGTTTCCTCGGAACACCAAGCTGTACTTTCCCTCGCTGAAATGTTCCAAATGCGGCCTGTAGAGTTCAACCACCCTTTGCGGCAAGAACGTCACCTCCTTTTCTAATTCAATAAGGATGGATTTCCCAAATTTCGTATCGACTTCTCTTGCCGCAATTATCTTCTGGGGTACTCCTACGGGTAGGCTGTTTAGCTTTCTAATTGGCTTGATTGTCTTCTCTGTAAGCAGAGAGGATGCATTAATCTTTTTTAGGTCCATCTGCAACAATATATATTTTCTTAATTTAACAGTAACATATCTTTGACTAGCAATTTCTTAATTTAACAGTGAAATATCTTTGAGTAGCAATATTATTTTACAAAAATTCTATCTATTATAATATGTATATTTTTTAATTTAACAATGAAATAGTTTTAACTAACAAAACTTTCATAGAAACAAAAAATTACAAATACCGCACTATTTACAAACATTTTTTTTTTAGAACGGAGAATATAACCAAGTAATTTGAATAAAATGTTTAAATCAGAAAAATTATTAAGAATTGGAAATTAGTAAAGATAATGATGAATTCTAAATGATATAAAAAAGGTTAAGTATTATAAAACTTACTTTTGTATATATAATTGCCGGCACTTCACAAACACAGAACTTCTCCGAACGGTACTTTGTATAATTGCTGACGCTGCACAAAACACACAACTTGTCTGAAGGATGATCAGAATTGAACTGACGATATGTAGTGCATCTGCTCTTTATCTAACTGCCTCTCCCACGCTAAAACTATGTTGCGCAATATTTCGTAAGACTATTCATTTATGCATCACATGCCGGGCTTAATTATTAAATACAACGGAATGTGCACCTGCTTCCTGCCTCCATGCGAATATATTTTATCTCACATTAACTAGAATTCCAAAGTGCACGTGTTTCCGGCTATATATCGTGATCGCGTGAGACATTTTTAATAGCCGGCGTATCCGATGATGTCATTATTCTCAGTAGCAAGATCTATTTTATAAAGATTTCAACTGATCATGTAAAGTATAAATTGAAAAATAAACGAATTTTTGTTATTATGGTAATCGATAAAATATATACGAGGTAACTCGTAAAATATAAATTGAAAAAATTTAGAAGTTTTACGCTAATGGTTGTAGGTTTTAATTACAAAAAATACGAGGAAAAATTGCTCTCTTTGTCTGTCGTTCGTCTTCTTCTCTTTGTCAATTCATAGAACGCAGTCACCGACCAGCGATTGAACATCGTTCTCATTGGTTACGTTGGACGTGTAGCTTCGTTATTATTGGGGGGGCGTCTTTTCGGGAGGAATGTGGGGACTGGGGGCGTCTTTTCGGGGAATGGGGGGGACTGGGGGCGTCTTTTCGTTAATATTGTGGTACGACTCCACCATTAGTCGATGCACGTCTTTCTCATTGGCCGTTGATGCACACCATTGGCCTCCAACGTCACGAGGATGTCCGCCATTGGTCGAGGACACGTTTCTGTGGCATCATTGGTCGAGGAAAACGTTCTAACGTCACGAGGAGGGTGTTACTATGTCACCATTGGTCCGCCACTATCTATCTACTGTGTTGAACCATCTTTCTTCTTTACTAGCACTACTGGTGATGTCCATGGACTATTTGATGGTTCAATTACCCCTTGTTTGTTCATATCTTTGATGATGTCTTCGGCTTGATCTCTTTTCGCAAATGGCAGTCGTCTAGGTTGTTGTCTGATTAGCTGAGCGTCTCCGGTATTAATTTTATGCTTTACTATGCTTGTTTTGCCATTATCCTTCTTATCTAAGGCAAAAACATCTTGAAATTCTATCAGCATAGATTTCTTTTTTTTAGTTCGTTCATCATCAAGATCTTGGCACGTTTTAATCATCGTCTCAACAAGCTCCTTTGGATACTTAGATTTCGACGGTTTCTCATTAGTATTTATGGAACAAATCGAAGCCACGGGAACACACTGTCCGATCAAAGTTCTTTTACTTAACTTAATAGCAGTTCCCTTTAAATTCATAACTCTTACAGGAACAACATCTCGAATTCTCACCAAAGCTTTTGCCGTTAGGAACTCGGAATTATTCACATCTTCGACCATCCTTAAACTTCCCTCTCGGCAGTAACCATCAGGTCTGGTCATCAAAAGTTTCTCACTATTACCGGGTATTGTTACGTCACAAGTAGTTATTAAGCTGATAACATCTTCTTTGTCTTCATGAAATGGCAACTCTTCACCACTAATCTCGAGAACTCCATCTTTGACATTCAATACAGCCCCAACTTTTCTTAGTAAATCCATCCCCAATATGAACTCGTCGGAGATATCTGTAATTAATACTCTATGTTTCACTGTGGTCTGGCCAATGGATACTGACATATTAGCCTCGCCATATGTATTAATTATCTCACCAGTTGCTGTTCTAAGCTTTACTGTTACAGGCGATAATTTAAGATGGCCTCGTACTACTTCTGGCCGTGCAATAGTTCTCGTTGCACCTGTATCTACCAAAAACGATCTACATTTATTATTGATACGACCCTCGATGTACAAGCTATAAATTCCACCCGAGGACGTAATGTTCACAGTTACTATGGGGGCTATCTTTCTCGAGGTCGGCAGTTGCCCCTTGGTGTCGACCCGTTCTAGTTTTCCGACTGTTGTAAAATTATCTTGCAATTACGGCGAATGTGACCTACGTCACCACAATTCCAACATCTGGGCTCGCGTCTCTTTGGCATCGTGTTACGAACTACTTTTCGTACCATTTCTTCCAGACGTTCATCGTTTGGTTCGTCGCCTTCTTCGATGGTTCTCACTCGATGGCTCCATGAAGTTTGACTAGCTGTTTCATGTTCCAAGGCAATAGCGAGCGCTTCATCCAGAACTTTCGGTCTTGCGAGTCGTAAAGCTTTCTGTAATTCACTTTCTTTTAACCCATTGACGAAGGTATCTACAGCAATTTCTTCCAAAATGTTGTCTGGTACTTCCGGATAAGCCAACCGCACTATACGAGCAACACCTGCTTCAAACTCTTGTAAATTTTCACTTGCTTTTTTAAATGTTCTTTCGTATAAAGATCACTACGCGGATGTTCCCGACGAATAATACTTTTTTTTAAAAGTCTTTTTCAAAAGTCACTGTTGAATTTATATTTTCTTTTACTGACACCGTAACACCAACTATAGCGAGATTAAATAAAACGAGCGGTTCGAATTTATATACATATATTTGTTTATAACTTTACAGTTCGGTACTCTCTTATCAACTAACTCTACTTCTAACATTGTTACCTATATATACCAAAAGTATTATGTTCGAGAATATTCTGGCGTAGTCCCACCTCTAATTCGCCTACGTGACCGGTTATTCTCTCTCGCACTCGATACACCAAGAAGCTTCTGGAAGGGTATTAGAGATGCAATGCAACCGTTACCTGGGCCATGCCGAGAGCATGTTCGTAACAATATTATACAAATTACAAATGTACTATACAAATTATAAATATATACAAATAATTTGCCTTCAAAATTAAAAACTATAAACAATATAAAAAAATTCAAGATCCAGTTAAAACAATATTTCTATATTTGAACATAGAGTAATTAAAATTTAATCATTTTTTGTTTTTTAAATTTGCAAATATGTTAATTGTATGTATTAAAAGAATATTGGATTTTTTATGCACTTCTGTATAAACACTTGTATTTTTCTTGAAGTTAATTAACAAACAAAATTAGTAATATTTTCTATTGGTGTGACATAAAAATATACTTTTTGTTTAGAAATACCCATATAAAATATCAAAATACCATAACTATTCTTAAATTTCATTTTTAGAAGGATTTACTGTGAAAAAAGCATCAACGAACAAAAAAGGTAAACTGAACACTTTTTTCTTAAACATACATTAATAATTCTTTTATTCATAGAATATTTTACTCCTAGAACTGCAGAGCCAACTACCAGCAGTAGATACCGGACAAAAATGTTGCAGTCTGCATGTACTGCATTTGCTGATGCCCAAAAAACAATTCAAGATATTGAACAAGCAAAGGGGGAACACATTCTTGAATTGGCAAAATGCATTGAAAAATTCACTTCTGCCTATAAAGAAAGAACAAAGGAACTAGCTGTGGTGGAAAAGGCCAAATTAAAATTTGAATACATCAAACATTTTGACAATTTAGAAAATTTTGATGAATTATTTTAATAAAGTTTAATTTATCTAAAATGTCTTTCAATTAGTTGCCCCTGAATTCTCCTGCCATCATTTAGGTAGTTTTGAGGTCCTGTAATAAAACAAATAAAATGTTTTTCTTTTCAGTAAGCACATTATTTTGTCTATACATTGTACAGGGTCATTTAGATTCTCTTCATGTTCCACTTCTACGTCTTCTGGCAAATGTAGGTCTCTATCTATAACTAAATTGTGACGTACCACACAAGCCAACACAATTTTGGCAGCTTTTTGTGATGCATAATGAAGAACTCTATGTTTTAGAAGGCACCTAAAGCGCTGTTTTAGTACTCCAAAACATTGTTCAACTGTATTTTTTGCCGAAATGTGTTGGCGTGTGTATCTCCCTTCAGGGGAATCTTCTGGAAAATTTTCCATGGGTGTAAGAAGCCATGGTTGCAATGGATACCCCGCATCTCTTACAATAGAAAAGTTTAGTTGTTTATTTTCATTATATTATTCTATAGCATTTTGCTTGTGGCATTCTGCATGTTCAGGAGAATATTGGGAATAAGCCACAATATATTGATTTACATTTATCTCAAATGGCTCAACATCCAAAATAGTTTTAAATACACAGTTTTTTTTTGTAATAACTTTGAAAATGGTCTCTGCCTTATTTTTAACTATCTCCTGAAAATCATTATATTACTTACCAATTAACCAAGTTGAATGTAATATATTCACTCAATTCTTAATATAAACAACATACCTTGGTTTCATGTGCTAAAGCATTTGATATTTGCATTTGTCTTAGATGGGGCCGGAGACTTTCGACCAAATGCCAATTCCCTCGATAACCTAAACATTTTTTGAAATTCGGCTTCCGCTAAGTCAAAAGGATTTGCCAAATATCGCAAAACTCTTCTCTGAATGTTTTCTTCATCCCTACAAATAAAATAGTTTTCTTTACAAATAACATAACCTAAATAAATAATATACTATAATTAAAAATAACTTTAACAAACCTTCTAATAGCATCATCTAATTCTTCTAATAACTCATCGTTTAGAATCCGGCCAAAATTGTTCATTGTATATGTTTATTAACTACACGTTATCCCGATCTACAAATAGCATGAGGTTAAATCGTCTCGTTAAATTGAACCTGTTATGTTAGCAAGATAACGTAAAACGTTACCAGATAACGTTTTTGAGAAACGTTATCTGTGATACATCACATCAATTTTTAGAATTTAACGCAAACGGAGGTTAACGTGTACGTTATTTATAAAGTTTTTGATACATCACAGGGCCCATTATCTGAAGAATATTGTCAACGGATAGCGGATGCTGATATGTACTGATGATAGTATAACAGAAACCATCGGGTGAGTGACCCTTGAATGTGTGTGCCCTTAATAATATTGTAAATCAGAATTTCTTTAGAAACTAAACCATTAGAAGATACGAAAAAAATGAGTTATTATTGTTGTATCCTTTATTTACGAAATAAGATGTATGATTTAAATATACATATAAATTATATTAGTTATTTCAGCATTATTTCGTCTAACTGTAAAAAATAAAAATTTTATAGTGACGGTTACCGGGTTTAAAAATTTGTCCCTATTTAGTAATTGGCATTAAGGTCAATATTTGGGCTTAAGCAAATTTGAATTCTGTTAGTAATTGGCACTTATCTTAATTTTGCAAAAAAATAGTTTTTTTGATTTTGAAAAGTAGGAATACCTAAGTCAGTGGCGCACCCATAATTTATCTGAGGGGGGGGGTTTGAAATTTTTTTAAGTTACCTCCATTTTGAGTCCCTAAAACTTGGGTTTTAGTTTAATTTAAAGTACTAAAGATAGCAGTGCCAAAGATTCAGGTATACTTCATTCACAATTATAAGAACTGACTTATGCAGAATTTAAAAGTATCCCGCTGATAAAGTCGACGCCATAAAGAGATTTGCCTCTTCAGGTAAATAGTAAAAAGGGCCGGCTTAACGAATTTTATATTTTATGTGGCATTTACATTACATATTTACTTTAAATAAATATCTAGATAATTAAGGGAAAAATACATAAACTGATAACTTATTCAATATACAAAATCAACAAATGCAAAAGTATTTTTTTATTTACTTTTTACTTTAAATGTAATATTTAATTATTAGAAGGCCATGAATCTAAACTTGGACATAATTTTTAATACCTACAAACATTTTAAAATAACATTTTCTTGTATATCTAAATTTAAAATCACTTCAGTATTAATTAATAATTATAATTTTCCCTATCTAGGTACCACTTAATATTTTATAAGATTATTGATTAATAATTTTATGTGATGCACAACCTTTAGTGAAGAATAATTTTTTTCGTGAAATTATTAATAAAGAAATTTATCATTTTTTGCCAACTTTTTCAGACATGAAACGGAAAAGTTAAACATAACATGTCAACATGAATAAATATGAACCTTTTAAAACGAGTAAATCGGTACTCACCTGAGGGACCGCAAACATTCGGATACAATTAGCGTCGTTTTGTAAAGACAATGATGTCGACTTTACTAAAGTAACAAGAGATTTACTTAACACAGAGACTACACATTACTCCCCTGAGTTAGTGATAAGTTATAGTCTAAAAAAATCATTATGAAATTGACTGGCCAGTTGGTTGTGAAAACCAGTGCCAATAAAACACAAAACACACACACACACACACACACACACGCACACGCACACGCACACGCACACGCACACGCACACGCACACGCACACGCACACGCACACGCACACGCACACGCACACACACACACACACACACACACACACACACACACACACACACACACACACACACACACACACACACACACACACACACACACACACACACACACACACACACACAAAACGAGTATAAATATTACATCACATAGATATTATGTTAAATCTGTGTCACTATCATTGTCGTCTCTTAAATTGATTATTATTTTTTGTAAAATTATATGTAGGAAAATATGAATTCTCAGCTTTCATAACATATGAGACTGCATTTTTCCAACTATTTGCATCAATTTTGAGTACTTCCTTTTCAATTAAATGCAGGACAGATGCATTTAAATGTGGCGAAGTATTATTTCTTCGAACTCTTGACTTAAGTTGATGCCACATATGTTCGATTGGGTTAAATACACAGTAATATGACCCATGTTTTCGGCATAATTATCACAAAAGTATTCTTTTTTCAATGCGAAACTTTTTAAAATGTCCAATAAATCCTTCTTAGTATTATTTATGTGAAAATAAATATCTTTGTCATACAAGTAATTCTGTATTGTTATTTTCGTATCGCTTGAACTGGGAATTTTATTTAATTGCCTGCTATGATATGTTGCATTGTCCATAACTACAACACTATTAGGGGGTATGTTGGGTATTAACGTATTTTTGAACCAGTCTTCAAATATATCTGAAGTTGTGTTGTCATGGTAATCGAGACATGAATCACTGATTTTTAAGCTGATAGAGATAAGGCATTTGGAACCCATCCATCGACTGATCCAGCATGGAATATTGTTATTCTTTTTCCTCTATTAGAACCCATATTTACCCAACCTTTAGATGGCGTATCGTGTGTATCAAACCACGTTTCATCTAAATAAATAATAGGTCGATTCTCTCGACGACACTGTTTAATTTTGTTTAAATATTCCATTCGCCATATCCGTAAACGATTGGATTCCATAAGTACCTGTCTTTTATCTACTTTTTTGTATTTAAACCCTATACGTTGCAAACACTTCCAAACAGTTGTTCTACCGCACTTAATTTCAGTGTTGTCGACGTGAAGCCTGTCAACTAATATATCTAGTGTGGGTACAATTTGTTCTTCATACAAGGCATACACTTTGCGACGAATAAGATCTTCATCTGCACGATCGAGCTTCCGAGAAATACTGTTATCCCGTCTTATTAATCTTGGTATAATAGGATTAGTTACAATTTTTCTGACTGTGGATAATGGTTTTTTAGTCAAAGTTGCCGTTTCATGTAAGGCTTCGTTACTGTCCATATTTTTTTCGACAAGAGTTTGAAAAACATTAGCAATAATTTGTTTTGCATCAGTAGATAAATGTATTCGTTGACGCTGTTCAGGTTATAATACTTGAATGAGATCACCTCCTTGTCGATTTGCTTCCGGTTCATTAACTGGCAGAATTGCCCTATTATCCTCTGGACTCCAGGGACGCCACATTGTTTCATACAATAAAGGTAAATTTGACTACGTGGATTCACCGGCAAATGTATACACTCTAAAAAAATAAACACTTTTATTACAATACTCAACTAATTTTTTGCACAAACTGAACACTCAAACGACTTTACAACCAATTCCGTCGAAGCAGACTTTTAAGTGTTAGTTTGTCATCGTACAACTCTCTTCAAATTAAAAAACAATTAACGATAAGTAACAGGTAGAAAGTTATATAAATTCCAAGTAATTTGTTAATAGGTCAATTAAGTTAAACGTTTACTCATTATAACTGTATATACGGGTTTGTCAGTTCTAATGTGTTTGGGATATTACCCGTTTTCCCAAAACTTATTAATTTCCACCACCGGTCCAGTCAATTTAGCTAAATTGAGATCTTCATAATTTTGGGCGCTTTTATTTCGTTGAGACTTAAAATAATGATTAATAAAAGAATACAATAATTATGGGAAATTTGTATGTTTATAAAAAGAGTTTTTTGACATTACGCTTGAATGATAATATTTGATCTGATTATATGTACTAACCTACAGTTGACTTGGCTATATGCCGGTCCTGTCAGCTTGGATAGCTGGGATAATTATACAACAATAGAGTACTTACAAGGGATTATTCAGTTTTACAGCTGTTATTAAAATAACTTTTATAATGAGACACTAAATTTCTGGATACAGTATATCTATTATCCTGCCTACCAACTAAAACCACCCTCTCTTACTTGTGCGCAGCAGTTGACTGTCGCACGTACCGTACTCCGAAAGTGGGGTGGCCGATGTAAGGCTGACGATATTTTTGGAATACTCCCTTCTCTTATCTAGATCTTATCTATTGTTCTAAAGCTATTTTTTGTGGCATTTTAAAGTAAAAACTATTTTATTGGGAATAAGCCACAATTGAAGGTTAAAAAAAGTTTATTGACGTTTATTGTGGAGACGGCTATCGCCGCATTTCCGTTCTCCTCCGCCACTCCCCCTGGTTCAAGGCATGCTCCTCCTCCAAACTTCTCGATTTCATTGCTCTTCTCATTCCTTCATTCCATGAGCGTCGAGGTCTACCTCTTTTTCTTCTTCCAGGGGGCTTCGATTTGTGAAGTTTTTCGGGCCAACGTTCGTCAGGCATTCTCAATAGGTGTCCAAACCATTTGGAACCTCTTCTTTCTATTCTGTCAATGACCGTTTCTGTAGCATTCATGTTATTTATTTTAGTCTTTCTTTCCTGCCTTGATGTTATAGCACTTCTTCTCAAATAATCCATTTCAACTGCCAACTATCTGCTCTTCAGGTCTGCATTAATTGTCTATACTTCAGAGCCATAACAAAGAGCTGATTCAAACAAGGTTTGTCCTATTCTTTTTTTTGTCGCTTTTGGAAATGTTGTGATCCCACCATAAGGAGTTCAGACATCCTACAATTTTTCGGTGTTTAATTTCGGTTTCTCCCAGGTCATTCTTAGTAATAAGTGCACCTAAATATTCAAATTTTTCCACTTGTTTGATTTCCACGTCCTCGTCTATCAGCACTTTAAACGTTGTATCTAAATTAATAACTAAATATTCTGTTTTCTTCATGCTGACTTGTAACCCCAATTTTAAATAAACATGCTAGATCAAAGATCAAAAATTCAAACGTCAATAAACTTATTTTAACCTTCAATTGCTTCCCATTAAAATTGGGGTCAAAAAGGTTAATAGGTAAGGCAAACTTTACTTACAGTATCATCTAAACAATAAAGTTAAGGAGCCAATATACGGACCAACTTCTAACCTGACTTCGGAATAGGAAAATGTTTTGACAGAATGGATTCTTCAACGTCATAAAACGTGAACTCCTCGTAGACAAGAAGATAACGAGGTCTCTGTAAATTTTATTCTTCAAAAACAATGATATTACTGTTTTATGAAAAGGCATCCTTGTTTAGTATCTGGTGTTTTTTTTATTAACAAAACCACATCAGCCAAATTGGCTATTAGCGAAACAATAGTAGCAAACAATAATTTGTATTACATTTATATGTTTAGATAGCGTTAAGGATGGTGCTTGAAATTAAGAAACTTTTTAGGTTTGACCAGGGTTTTATCGATTTTTTACTATCGCGTAGCTTGGCCGATGACACTTTCCAGTTTTCTTTCCACATATATCCCATTACTTACTACATTTGACCGCCGCTTTCACGTCCGTACCCGTAAATGTTTTAGTATACTCCGCACTATCACTAGCTGCAGCTTCTTTTGTAGCGTTTTCTGCCTCTTCGTTTCCTTTAATTCCAATATGGGATGGTATCAAGAAGAATACAATATTTTTCCATTTAGTTGACCGGTATGAACTTTTTGTTTTATCTTGATGACCAAAGGATTAGTTGGGTAGACATATTGGATTGACTGTACGGAACACAGACGAGAGTCTGTGAGTATAATATAATTGGTAATATTGGATGCGTTGACAGCAAGGGTGATCTAGTATAGAGCGTATAATTAAGCAGAATAAATCGAGTACTCTGAAGGGAGTTTGTATTATTTTGTCGATGTTGGCGTTATGAGCGCCAGTACCTTCATTTAATTTAAATGCATATGTGTATACATGTGTATAATCCTTGTGGTTGTGAAGATTATCATTGAAGGCGGATTTTATTAACTGTGAGTCCGTTGAATGTTTGTTAAGCGGGTTAGGCACTAAGGGGTTATTTATTTGCCATGGAGGAATTGAGGACGATTGGAAAGTAAAGCATTTTGGGAATGTGTAGTTTAATTGATTTAAATAGCTTCTAATCCTTGCGTAGAAGGGTTTGGCCGTTCTTGGATTATTTATGAAGATATTTGGGAACTTTTCTGTAAAATAACTTTGAATAGTAGGGTTTTTTTAGTTAGAACTGATTATAGGCGATTAAGTAGACCAAAAAGCTACAAAAGAAAACTTACCCATTTTCCGCATATAATTCCACTTAAAATTATTTATATAAAAGGGTACCAAGTAATTTAGTTAGTACCATTTCAGAAGTTTGGGAAATAGGTATTAGTGATAACGGGTGGATTAAGAACGAACTTTCTATGAGTATATGTCCAATATTTTTTTACCCAAACTTTATTAGTTTTTTACCCAAAACAATTTTAAAAAATCTGATATTTTATTTGAGGTTAGATACAACACTTACCTCATTTATAAATTGCATTAGCTATATACCAAGTTACAAACTATTCTTGCTCCTTTGTATGATGGCTTTATACCATGTTTTATACCATTACAGAATAGTAGCCAAAGCTGTAGCAAAAAAAACGTACATTAATTAGTGAATTTTTGAAATTAGTACAACGTTATAAAGAGCAGTGCCTAGAGTAACTTCTAAGTGTTTGCAACATCAAACTGTTTGTTATAATTTTTATGCCACTTTTAAGGTACAAAAAACGGTACCTTTTTATTCTTATTTTTTTGCTATCAAATAAATATTTTAAGGTAAAATGAGTACAATATTATCAACGTACACATAAAAAGCTTTAATGTAGCTTCGCCGTTGACGTCAACATATTGACGTTGAGGATCAGTGGCGTAGCATTGCCCCCTACTTAAGAAATGATTCTTCCTGGAACCTTGTAAGGATTGAAACTGGATGCTGGTATCATCAACTGGACCCTCGTTCACAACTCCCAGTTACATAAAAGTGACAAGGGACGGTTTTTTCTCCGGACTAGTAACTATGCGGATTGTAACACACTAGTACCTGGACTTCGGCGCCTTTCAAGATCTTCTCCACCATATTTCGTACAACCTTCCAATCTAATTGGCAGCACTCTAGCTTTGGCATAGCTAACTTGTGCACGGTGAACTTCAGTACGTTCTCTTTCAATTAAAGTAGTGCTTCCCATATATCTCGGTAGGTAGGTTGGTCATGAGCAGTGTCATTTGTTACCAGATAGAAAAGGTTACATGATGTATCTTGGAGTTTCAAAGCTTTTCCAGGAGCTGGCAGTTAGTATTGACGTTCTGCAACTCGACCGAACTTCATTCGAAAGACGGATGCCAACTTTGGTGCGTCTTTGATAGTGGCCATGATGATGTGGACCAGAGAGTAGTCACCTGTATTCTGTAGTCTTGCTTTACTGGTACCTCCATACGCCCCCATGAATTCCTCAAACGTAGGGTCAGATACTTCTTGGACTTTCCACTTCTTCATCTACATCGTTGGTCACCTTTCAATCGTGCTTTTTCGGTATACAACATTGTTAATATTTTCTGCAACTGCAGAACTACTGCAACTTGGAAGAACAACCCTTTTTTTGCTTTGGATTATAGAGCCAGACTTTGTCGTTTTTCTTAAAGCATCCCCTTTTGGCTTGGGTATCGTACGGTTTTTTTATTCGGTCGCTAGCGATCTAAGATATGAACAGACCAACTCGTTTTTATTGTTCATGCTACTTCGCAACTCATTCACATAATCTTTAGCAGCTACATCTTCTCCAGGCCAACATCCAAACTCTAGATCACAATGTGGTTGCATCTCGGGTCCAAATAACACTTTTGCTGATGTTTGGCTCGTTGATTCATTAACGGCGAATCTGTAGGCCATTGCAAAAGACAGAAGATATCGGTCCCAGTCTCACTGACGATTGGACACCATTTTTGTAAAATACTTGCCAACCTTCTTATTCATCTACTCTACCATTCCATCCGATTGCGGGTTGGAAGTCTGTAGTTCTTGTTTTATTCATGCCTAGTCTATCACATATTCCCTGGAATAGATCGCTTTCGAAATTTTTTCCTTGGTCACTATGAATCTCCAAAGGCACTCCAAATCATCTGATATACTCTTTGATCAATACATCTGCAATAACCCCTCTTCGTGAATTAATCCATTACGACCAATATGTACTTTCTCCCATTGTCACTTTCTGGAAAATGCCCAGCAATATCCAAAGCTATTTTTTCAAACCGACTTCCAATACTGTATTGACTCATTGGAGAGTTTTTTTTTTTCAGTAAGGTCCATTACTCGGAGCACAGGTAGTACTTCTTACACCAGTTCTTTACGTCGTTGAAACTATTGATCCAATAAAACCATTCCCGAATTCTCTGAAGGATTTTTTTACACCGAAGTGCCCTCCTGATGAACTTTCGTGTAACTAACGAAGTACTTCGGCTATTCCGTTAGTTGGAATCTGTCTTTTCTTTTCTGAACCATCATCATTTTCCAGTACTCGTTTAAGCAAGCTGTCTTCCATGATAAAGGAGTCTCACTGGGCCCAATACATTGTAACTATTGAGCATAGGCTTGATATTTCTTGCCAAGATATTCGACGGTTTTCTTCTTTCCATTTTAGAATTTTCTGTAACATTGGATCCTTCTATTATTTTTCTCTGATCTTGGTACGCGTCCAGTCGTCATTGACAGGTGAATTTAATACACCTGCATTCATGTGTTTTATCGACCTCACTAAAGCCTTCGATTATATAAGACTAAAAGATGTAATTGAACTACACAGAGAGACTATAACAACCACTATTGCACAGATAATATAGGATATTATCTATGATCACAAAATAAGAATAAAAATAGGAACCAAACTACCGGAGAAAGTCCACATTCAATCAGGTATAAGACTTACCTATAAGACGTATTACGTATAAGAATCGTTATTTATCTTGATTATGGACAAACTAATAGAAGAAGTAAAAAGTCAGGAAGTCAGGCAGTAATAATATCAAATAATGAAGATAACCTACAACGAATGGTCCACGCTTTGGAGGTTAATGCAGAAAAGTTTAACTTGAAAATATCAGCACTATAAACAAAGTCCTTCGTTATTATTAGGGAGCCGGTGAGATGCAAAATTGTAATAAACAAAGGAATATTAGAAAAAATATTGAAATTCAACTATCTGGAAACGCAAATATCGTATTATGAAAACATCTGCGAAGGAACCCGCATACAAGCTAATAAAGCAGCGTAAGTATCAGGATACCTACAAGACGCGATATGGAGAAATAACAACATGAGGATAGAAAATCTTAAGAACAACAGAGATGAAAACACTGAGGGCGATGGCAGGTAAAACTTTATGAGACAGAATTTCTAATACACAAATCAAAGACATGTATCAAGTACATAATATCTTCAGATCGGGACGCAAAAGAAGACGAGAATGGAACCAACACATTAACAGAATGGAAAGAGAAATACTTGCACGAATAGTAAGAGATATAAAACCAGAAGGTAAAAGACCACAAGGCAAATCCCCTAAAAGATGGAGAGATAGCTGTCACACAACATCGTAAATACTGCTAAATAAGACCAGAAACAACAGGCCTTAAGGTCTAACATACGAAGAAGAAAAACAAGATTTAGAGACAGACCAGCAACTGCAACCAGTCGATTGAATTATCGACTGATGGTCGTTGGAATTATCGGATGTTGTTGTTTGACGGATTATAGACGTCACAGGTACACAGGTTCTTACTTTTATCTCTTTCTTGATGGTCACTGGGTAGTCATTGACATAAGTCTTACAGGAATTTCTTCAGCAGAAGTCACCAATTCCTTTCCAATTATAATTCCTCGGCCAACCTCCTTGGTATAGTTCCAAGGGTCGATCATAACAGGTCTTTTACAATTCTCTGTAGCCGCGCTACTATAATCCTTTCACTACTCGCAGACACAACTGTTTCTTCTTTAACGACTGCTTGTACAGTGTTGTCATTATGTGGATGAAGAAATACGTCTTCGTTACCAAATTTGATTACCTTATTCTTAAAATCTAATTGAAATCCATGCAAATTCCTTACGTCAATTACGAACAATCTCTTCCATGTCAGCAGAACAATCTCTTCTATGTCAGCAACTATGCAACAGTATGGACGAACTTTTTCTGTTCCAATTCCTAATTGTATCTATATTTCTCCATGGATGTTGGCATTTTAACCTGTGATGGTTCGCAGTCGCAACCTCGTTGGTAAAAGTTTCTTACGTTTGTTTATAACGGTCGGCCGTATAATGGTCCTGGTCGTTCTGGTATCCACGAACAATGTATGTTGCTACCATTTATTTTTCCATCTACATAAACACTATATTCATGACATTTCAAAGAAGCTATTAGTACTAGATGGTCTTTGGAAAAGTTCCTGGTCGAAACTGCACCCTCAGGCATTTCCTGCTGGCGAGTTTCTTGACTTGGGTTGTACTTAGGGTGTTTACTTTAACTTCATGCGTGTTCCTTTCCACCACTATTACAACATTTTATGGTCCTCGTTTTCTTGAATGTAATGTCTTTCATCGTATTAGCAAGCTGATCATGTTTGTCTTCAATCTCTTCCTCTTTTACAGTTCTAACTTTACTGTACCCACCAGAGGCCTAAGTAGCTGATTCGTGTTCGAGGGCTGTGGATAAGACATCAACCAGCGTCTTGTGACTAGCTAATCGCAGTATTGTCTGTGAGACCATCAATAAATGTCTGAACAGCCAAATTTTTAATCATGTCTTCGAGAGCTGTTGGATAAGCATATCGTACTAACCTGGCAATATCTACCTCATATTTTTGATAAGCCTCATCTCTTTTCTGTCTTCGATTTCTAAACTGCGACTGGTAGACATGTTTCAAGTATTCGTGGCTGTATCATATGTGTACCCTCTTCTTAAGTTGTTCGAAATTATCTGTCTTCTCTATGGCTATAGTTTTAAGCACATCCAAGGCATCTGCTCGAAGAACGATAGTCAGGTTTAGAGCTTTTTCTTTCTCGGATCATTCATTCGCACTTGCAGCTGATTTGAACTGTTTAATATAGTTGTTTCATGATGATTTTTCGTCTAAAGTTGGGACTTTACCACGAACCATGAACATTTCGTCTTGTCGACCTTTGTCTCTACTGTAATTGATTTGATAATTCTGTCTGTTGTCCCTGTTTCCTCCATCTTCTTTTCAATATCTTTTAGTTTCTGTTCAGAAGAAGAAATCTTCTCAATCTCTTTGATCTTTTCTTCAAACGACAACATATTGGCAGCAAGTTGGTTTTTTAATGAAGATATTCTATCGTCGAGGGCAGACATTTCAGAAGTAACTTTAGAGATTTCCAAAGAGATTTTAGCAGAAACGTTGCTTTCCAGAGAAGAAATCTCGTTACAAACTTTGTTTTCCAATGAGTCAATATCCGTAGAGAAACTTTGGCCACATCGGAAGAAACTTTTGAAATATCAAAAGAAACTTTGTTTTATAAAGATGTAATGTCGCCGGAAACTTTTCTTTTCTAAAGATGTAATGTCACCGGAAACTTTGTTTTCTAAAGATGTAATGTCGTTGGAACTTCGACGAAATCACAGCAGGATTCCTGTCTTTAAGTTCATAAGTTTTCAGATCAAAGCCTTAGTGTTTCAAGGCGTCCTTTAGTCCTTGTACTAAATCAGCCTTTTTCCGGGAAGCATTAAGTTCTAGTTCTCTTCTTAAATCGATAACCTTTAGTTCACACATCGTAGCCATGTTTCCATAATTTGTTTAAAAATATCCTTCTTCTGACACCGATGTAACGATTTTATTAAAGTCTAATTTATTGTCTTTTAATTTATTATTAAAATGTTCTTAAAACACTAATTTATTTATTTATTTATTTACATTATATAATTTATTACAGTATTCCACGCTTATTCTAATTCACAAAAAGAAACATAATATTAAATTAATATACAGCTTATGCGGTACAACTTCTTCAAGTTTCAAGGCCCGTCGAATAATTTCGAGGGCGGCACGGTATCTCGCAATTCAATGGACCGACTACTGGTTTGACAATTACCGTTACATCGAATCCGATGGAACAAACGAGATCAGACAGGTAGCTTCAGCAGTGACTTTAACACATTGCCATTGAGGATCAGTAGCGTAACATTAAATTAAATTTGACCCAATAGTTTATGCAAAATTAACGATTGAATGTCCAAAAATGTCAATTTTTCGCCATTTTTTATTTTTAAAATAATTTTTGATGCAAAAAGCATTATATTGTAGCGCTTTTAATTAAACGTCGAATGAGACTTCGTAAGATATTATCGGTCAAATTCAGATATGTTTGATTTTTTATAAAAAAATAATTAAAGGTTTATAAATTTTTCAGGGGCAAAACTAGATCCAATTCTAAACGGATTCTCTTCTAGGTCGATTATAATAGGTGTGAGGTAATATATGACAAAATTTATCTTATATAATATATAATGACGGCATGAGATAAAGATCCTGAGCTTATTTTAATTTAAATTAGGCTAAATATTTGTTGAATACCTAATAACAAATTTACGGATTAATTTGCAAAACTTATTAAAATTAGAAGGTTTTTGTACTGTTAATGTAACATATTAAAATCAACTTTTGAGTTCAAGAGGTAATGTCACAATTTTAATTATTACTAAATTGATCGAATAAATCGTAACAGTATGTATACTTAATTACAGGATCGGAAGACTTTTGAAGGGGATATATATTTTATATGTACCTATACAGAAACAATGAGCAAAGAGTTGACGTAAATATAAATTTAGATTTGTTGTTTATAAACAGTAGTCTACTATTATATACAGTTGTGGTAATCTGAAAACTATATATAGCACCCATAATTAGTGCGAAAAGGTATGAGGTTGTTCTGCTAACAGAGAGACCGAATATAGTATGAAACTAGTACCAATATTCGAGCTTGTTTTTAACACCTATTAGATTAAATTCTAGTTTTGTCAAAGTGACATTCAGTTTTGATAACGTCAAATATACGTTTATTTTTTCATTACTAATAATTCTGGCTTTATTAGCAAAAAATAGAATAAAGAAATGGATATTTAAGTTAGGAAAAAGATAACCTTTACAACTGAACTTAAAATTCTAATTATTAAATGACATTATTCTGAAAGTAGTGCCGACGATATAATCGAAAAAAACTGGTTGTGTCAAGAATTATAGAAAATGCACGGATAGTGATGAAAATGTAAATTAACCAGCTCGTACAATTAATAAAGAATGGAAACAGCGTGAAACTGCCGTATGTAGTCTAGCTGAAATCAATTTTCCTTGTAACAACACCCTAATTTCAAGAGAAACTGGTATTAGTGCTAGAACTGTACGAAATATTTTAAAAAGAAACAATTACCATTGCTACAAATTGCAAAAAACTCGGTAAATTTTCCCTGCTGATTATAAACAACGGACGGTGTAAGAACATGATGGAACGCACTAATCAAAAACAAGATTTCATAAAAAAATCTTTGTTAACAGATGAGTCATTACAATCCATCTGCTACCGTAGGGTACTCTACAGAAAATAGGATATAAGTGTTCCTTCCAAAACACAATACCGTCAAAAGTCAAAGTCTGGGCTGGTATTTTAGGTGGCAACGTAATTGGCCCTTTTTTCATTGTGATCCCTTTGTTTCGTAAATATCTAGATCTCCTAAAAAACTACATAATTACAACAGTTTGAGCATTACCTATTAATATGGATAAAATTTGGTTGCAGCAAGATGGCTGTCCAGCTCACAATGTACAAAAGGTGTTAGATTGTTTAAACATTTCGTTTCCAGATAGAGTTATTGGTACAAAAGGGACCATAAAAATGCCGCATCGCTCTTTTGATCTTGCATATTTGGATTTTGTCGTATGGAGTTATGTGAAGCAACAAATTTACCGATATGCGCATGAACGTGTTGGAAATTTAGACGAATTACGTTAAAAAAAATCATTCAGGCCTTTCAAAGCATAACACCCGAAATGTTGCCGAACACTCGAAGGTAATTTTACAATAATAGATTGGGTACAATACTGCTTGGCTGAACGTGGTGGACTTTTTGAACATTTAAATGAAAACAGTTTTAATTAAAATTATAAAATTGTTATTTTTTAGAACAAATTTTTTTAATTTATGCCATTAAAAATTTATTGTTTTAATTTTTAATTATATATAGTAAGCGACTCTTCTACAGCTGGCGCCGTTTCTCACATCCTAATTTCCAGCGTTTTCTGTCGAAACAATCTTCCGTTTTTAAATCTCTGCCTGCCATTGCATCTTAGACATCTTCTCTCTATGACCATCTTGGTCTACCTCGTTTTCTTCTAGTGGGCGGAATCCATTTATCTATCCTTTTGGTCATCTATTTTCAGGCATTCTCTGCAGGTGTCCATACCAGTTTAGTATTTTGGCTTCAATAGTTTATGTCTAGGTCAATTTCTATTTTTCTCCTAATGTCTACGTTCCGCACCCTATCAAGTCTGGTATTGTCTAGAATAGTCAATTTCCACTGCCTAAATTTTTGATTTTTGATTTGATTTAATTTTGAAAAAAAAGTTCTACATTGTAAAATTTTTTATTAATTGAGATTACAGAAACTGTTGATTTAATCAAAGATATGAACCTGCGTTTAAATCTCGTAATCACATCTTTGAAATATTTTCTCAGACCATCTAAAAAATAAACTTTATTACGGCAACAATGTACAGACAAGGCTACCCATAGTGCTTATGGGTCTATCATAGACATGTGGTTACATATTATTCTCTCGAACATACCAGTCTATATATTATTTTTTCTTAGTTCGTTGCGTTGTCTTAACGCCCTATAGGCCCTTTTCCAAGTTAATCCTTCGTCAAATCTATAACTACTTTTGTTGGGATAAAAAAATTCTTAGCATTATTGTTTTCTTCTCCGCAGTATACTTTAAGTTATACAAATAGCCGCCTCCTCAACATAACTTAGATATTTTAATGCCAAATTTGTGGTGCTTATTGCTATGTATTGTTTAAATTTTAATCGCCATTTAAATAAACTGGAGTTTCATCAATACATAAAAATTCTGATGGTACAATAGGCTTTGACAAAAGAGAACTTATAACAGCTTCGTAATCAGCGAAGCAGTTAACGATTGAAAACGATTTCTTGACATTAGCTGACAATGTTCATTTTTATATATGAACTTTTTGGACCATTATAAAGAAACTGTAGGAAGAGGAAGAAGTCCCATCCACATTATTAGCCCCAAAAACTTACCATTTCTTCTGTTATTATATCTTTCCATGATAGTATGCGTGATCTACGTTTACATTGAACATTTTGGGCGCGGCATATCGATTAATTTCATTTGTAAATAGTTCAATTATGTCATCAGTAATTACAAGTTTTTAAAAGTCGTATGGAGTCATATTGTATTTATATATAGAACTACGGATCCCTAGATTTTTCTCTGAAAATACAGTTTTTCAAATTATCCAGGACCCCTGTCAGTTGATTGTAACATTTCTACATTAATCGTAGTATTATTGTCGTCAGATTCAAGAAAGACTGTATTTTGCTCAATAACATCCTCGATAGACTTTTTAATATCACATGTATTGGCTTTAGGTTTAAAATCTGTTATACATTATCAGGAAAAGATACTGTTCTGACAGATCTGCTTCTGCGACATTTAATGTCTATTCAATTTCTCCTAAACAAAACCCTTGTGCTATCGGTTGTTGAGAACTAGTTGCTTTCAAAGTCATATATTGTGTTTTAAAACCAATCCTGGTGAATCCAATAACCTCTGACATTTCTTTGGAGATATTGGCTCATCTATCATCGTCAAAGGACGCCCTATTTCTCACCATAGTGATATCAATTGTTCAAAACACACGTGTGCCTTATCCACACACGTTTTATCAATAAACCATCAGGCTGATTTTGAGAGTACTGAGATTTTAGCCACTGAAAATAATGATTTTAAAAGAACTTTCCTTGAGATGTGTCACATTCTCAAATAGCCTTTAACTATGAATGGGCGCAATGATATTGACCATCTCAGTGAAATTTATCATTCGCTCATTTTGCACAACAAAAAGAGTCTACCTTCTTACCTTTTTTTCTCCTGTTATCCCTCTGGTTTCTGGGAAATTGCTTTGTGAGTTAGTTGCCCCCTTTTCGTTCCACTTTCAACATTACAAATATATATATATATATATATATATATATATATATATATATATAATATCAAAATTACTAAGTTCTCGGGAAGAACCGCGTTGAGAATTGACAGCTCGACGTTTCGGCACCCATTTTGAAACCATTATCAATAGTGATACGGTTTCGTTCGAGTTCGGGGTCTCAATCTGTCTACTCCCCTCACTCGTGATGTACTTTTATCTTGTTCTGTATAAATACAAGAACCGTCAAACGGCACTGAGGTCTCAATCTGCTTACTTCTCAGTGTCGAGTGACGACCGGTCTTACCCTGTGTGGCTGCTTTTATACTCTCAGTATGCACGGGAGCGGTATGCGCTGACATGGTCTGAGCTGACGTGGCCTGAGCGGTGTGGGCGGGAGGTCGCTGAAGCAGGGGTCACCATGTTGCCGGTAGTCGTTTAGCGTCATCGCGTGTATTTAAGCTGTTAGGCCGTTTTTCAATTTCGATAATTCTTGATTTTAAGGAGCGGATAGGGGCGACGGTTTTTGCTGTTTCGAAATCTATTTTGTGGCCTGTCTCAATATGATGTTGGGCTAGGGCTGAAGTAGTATCGGAATGTTTGACTGATATAGAATGTTCGTAAATACGGTTATGGATTCGTCGGTTTGTCTGTCCTATGTATGTACGTGGGCAACTGGAACAAGGTATCTCGTAGATACCATGCTCTTCATTGTGGATTTGGTCTTTTACGGATCTGACGAGATTGGACTACTTGGAGTGAGTAATGAAGATCGTTTTGATGTTTACAGGAAGAAAAGTTCTACTGATCTTGTCAGTGACACCTTTAATAAAAGGTAGAAAGATTTTGGGTTCATCCGGCGGCGCGGTTTCTTTTTTGGATGGAATTAGGTTTAAATGTTTTTGAATGCTCTTATTGATTTAAGTTTTGTGATAGCCGTTTTGTAAGAGTGTTTGCCTTATTGAACTGACTTCTGAATTAAGTTGGGCGGGGTGATGATGTGACTGGCCATTAAGATGAAAAACTGTGAGGTGGCTTTTTCTGAATAAGAACATCAAGAAATGGCAACGATGCTTCAGACTCAAGCCGAAGTTGCCAGACAAGATGTCGCCAGAATTCTCGGTACTTCCAAAGCCCCACCGTCAAATATCAGTCTTTCAGAAAGACGCGCTCCCCTCAAAGAACTTTATAATAACCCTGACATGTCATTCATGTGACCGCGGAAATTTATCCGAACATATATATATATATATATATATATATATATATATATATATATATATATATATATATATATATATATATAAATATATATATATATATATATATATATATATATATATATGTATATATATATATAAGTGAAACTCTTTGTTCTTTATCAAGCTTTCGCAAAATTTATTTGCTTCTTTAGAATATGCTAAAATATGGTATCAGTAAATACAATGAAATTAGAATTAAATAGCATTGTATAAAACTAGTATAAAAACTTACAACGTGAGGTTAATCCATTAAATTTTCAAATTTACAAAACATTAAAACTTAACTTATTAAAATGATATAGTTATCTAAGTACAATATTTTAATTTTATTTAATTTTGTACAAATTCATTATGACATTGATTATGTTGATGTTTGATTTATGTCAGAAAGACACTCGTTTCTGTTTATTATATCTTTTGTTGTTGATAACTAGCTCTTGATTTTTATTATGGTTACGTACAAAGTAGCGCCAAATATGAATATTTAAATTTTTTGAAATTATAGTATTTATGGTCAGAAAATCTAATATTTGAAAATTATAGTATTAATTTTCGTAAGACAGAATGTAATTATAGATATTGCTTAGTTTATCAATATCAGTTTTTTTATTAACGCATTGATATTTATTTATGCATACCATTTCTAAGAATTCTCTTTTATTTAATTGGTTTTCACGTCTTAATATATTAGTTTCATTGAAATTAAATGAATGATTTTTATCAATTGCATGATCTATTAATGCACACGTATTTTTATTATTTCTAAGGTCACTTTTATGTAATGTTAGTCTGCCTATTAGATTTCTAGATGTGTGTCCGATGTATGACTTATCACAATTTTCGCATGGTATTATATAAACTACATTTGAGCTTTCCGTAATGCTAATAGGTGATTTAGTTTTTGTATACAATGATGCTAATGTTTTAACATTTTTAGTTGCTATTTTAATATCAGAATAGTTAGCTGGTATGTAAGGTAGTGATGTGAAAGTAAATTGAGATTGCACGATTTGTTGATTTGGTTCTCTTGTTTGATTCATGTCAATCATTCTATTATTAGGATTGTTAAATAAAAATTTGTTAATTATTTTAATTGGGTATGAATTCTCTAATAGCCACCTTCTTTGTCTTTTATTTCTCTACTTCGACCGAAAAACTCACCACTCTTCGAGTGTTTCCTTAGTATATATATATATATATATATATATATATATATATATATATATATATATGTATATATATATATATATATATATATATATATATATATATATATATATATATATATATATATATATATATATAGCGAAACGTCTTCAATAAATAGATGAAGTAGCCACCTTCTTTGTCTTTTATTTCTCTACTTTGACCGAAAAACCCACCACTCTTCGAGTGTTTCCTTAGTATATATATATATATATATATATATATATATATATATATATATGTGTTATTTTAAGAAAATTTAATATATTTTTAAATTAAATAAGTACATTTTCCCTGTAACCAGGTATTGCAAAAAACAAGACAGGTATATTGGTTTATCGCTGGAATTTCGCTTCCGGTATTTTACATACATATAAAAATTCATATAAGAATATTTAAAGTTTCAAGGATGCAGTTTTTATAAAACATATTTTTGTAATTGATAAATATTCTGCTTATTTCCGCTTGTCTAGATAATCTTATAGGCAACCACACACGTAAAGGTATGAAAATTTGGTAGGTAAAATAAAATATACATAGAAGGTGTTCTAAAATGACTTAGCATGTAAAATGACATGTCGTTACTTATTTCAAAACTACTGGTTCACCATCTAGTAAACAGGTACGGTTTTATTTGGCAAATAGCTAGCGAATTGCATGTTGGCACTCCATTTGGTTTGAAACTATGATACATCAAAGTTAACCTCAAAAAATTATTTTTACTTGTGTAAAAGTTTTAATTTGTATCGCCGCAAATTAGTTTTTCCTGGAAAATACTATTTGTTTTAAAGTCAAACTAATGCTAGGCACTAAGTGTAAGTATTTACTACAGATACACATACTCGGAATTGTCATTGAATCTTAGATAAAATAATTTAGTATGAATAAAAAACCACGTGTTGTTGCTGATAAAACGACATACCCTGCTATCCGTGAAGGTAATGACAGACTACAGAAGGTAACGTGAAGGAAATGACAGACTATGTCATTTTAAAAACAAACCTAAAATTAATTTTTATTTAAAAGTTATCATTTTTGTTTTTTTTTTTTTTTAGTTACATTATGGTGGCTAAACGCGAGAAAACATCAATCAGACAACCATGGGATGAAGCAGCATGCAAAATGCTATTGAGATAGTAAAAAGTGGTCGAATGGGATGGTTCAAAGTAAGCAAACTCTTTAATGTCCCCCAAGTGACATTAAGACGAAGAGCAAATGACGTAAACAAAAGAGCCAAAGGATGCACAAAAATTTTGGCATGTTTTTCAATAATTTTTATAGTCCATATTCTTTCAGATAACTACTACAGACACAAAAAAAACTTGTCACTAAAATAAATTTGAATTTGTCACTAAAAATATCATTTCAAATAGATTTAAAGATCTCAGCGGTGGACGAGAGTAGCTGAGAGGATTTCGTATGCTAGATCCTGAAATATCCTTAAGGCAACCTGAATCTGTGTCTGCAGCTAGAGATATGGCATTTAATAAGCCTCGAATAATAATTTAATACGTTGAAAATTTTCCTGCAAAAAGAGAACATTGAAGTTCATAGCATTTATAATATGGCCGAAAATGGTTTGTCCACAGTACAGAGGCTTCCATAAATGTTTGCAAAAACTGGAAGAAAGCAAGTTGGATAGCTCCGAAAGAGGTCAGCATGTAACATTTGTCTGTTGTATAAATAGTATAGGTAATTTCGTACCGCCAGCTTTGATTTTCCCTAGGAAAAATAGAAAAGAGAAACTTCTAGATACTTTACCTTCTGAGTCCTTGGGATTATTTTATGAAACTGGGTGGGTGACAACTGGTACCTTTGTTTTGTGGTTGGAGCATTTCCAGGATTTGGTTAAGGTATCTCTCGAATCAAAAGTTTTATTGCTTCTGGATCGACACACTAGCCATAAATCACTAAAAGCATTGACATTTGCCAAAAAAAAAACGGAATAATTAATTTATGCTTCCCTGCTCACTGCACACATCGTATACAGCCACTTAATGTTTCCTTCTTTGGTCCCCTGAAAACAATTTATAACCAAGAATGTGAACTATGGTTAAAAAAACCATCCCCTGGGTAGCGAATGGAAATTTCCGCTTTTTATTGCTTTTTGTCTGCTGTTTATTGCTCTTGGTGGACAATAAACAGCAGATAAGATAAGTTTTCCATGCCAGTCTTGAATTAATATTAAGGTAGCTTGTATGTTTATTTCTCTAGTTTTATTTGTGTTATGGTGTCCATGTGTCGTGGTGTCATCTTGTCATTTATCTTACTATTATTGCAGTCTCGCCATGAGCTTTGGATTTTGGATGTTCAATGGAGGTTTGATGACTTTGAACCTTAAAATAACTTTAATTTGCCAGATGTGCCCTAGAAATCAGCATGACGTCAATTTTGTTATGGGAAATAAAAACTTTTACTTTCCGTTTGCTTTCCAGACTTCAATATTTACATTTTTATTGTATGCCAATAATGACATACAAATTCGTTTAATCAATTTTAGAAATAAAAGAAAGGATAAAAATAAGAAACATATATTTTATAACGTCAAAGAGATATATAACACAAAACTTCTGTTATATTTCTGTTTTACAATAGACAAATATAAGAAAATCCAATTTATTTGTTTAAAAAGCCTATAGTATATAAGATTTCAAGTCTTAAAGGATCTTATAAAGCAAGAAAGGAATAAAATCAACAAAATATTCTTATCTGTAAAAAATATTTATTCAAAGAAGGATGAAATGGTAAAATAAATCATATAAGAAATTAAATAGTAATCCTTTATTTTTAAGGATTGCCTGCACATGTATGGTTACCTATATTTAGGTATATGTAAAGTTAATTTAGCAAATTATAAGTTGTGTGAATTCCATTGTAAAATTATTACAATCAGCTGTAGTAGTTTTTAATGAGTCATCCCGCATCCGTTGTAGGCGCTGTTTATATGAATTTGCACTATTTCGTCAGTTAAAGTAGTTGAAACAAAAGAGACTTAAAAAATAAATTATTAATTAACTTGTCATAGTGCACTATATTTATATTCAACTGTGCGTCTGTTCCCTAGCTCTTGCCTGTGTTAGCATTTTTGCCCTTCGAATATTTATTTCTAGTCCGGTAGTTTTTGCTTCTGCTTCTAATTGTGAATATATTTCTGCGGCCTCTTTCGTTCTGTCAGACCTAATGCTAATGTCAGAGGCATAGGCGGCAATCTGTATTGATTTATATGTTAGGGAATTACCTCTTCCTATATTTAGCTGTCTTATCACACATTCTAGAGTCCGGTTGAATAGTGTTGGTGCCAGCCCGTCTCCCTGCTTTAATTCTTTGACTATTAAAAAGTTATCAGTGAGCTCATTTTGTACTTTTACAACTACTGTGGACGAGTTTATTCTTACTTTCACTAGTCGGATGTATTTTTGAGGGATGTTAAAGCTATTATATGCAATATTTAATATAACTTTTGTCTATTAATTGAGTCGTAGGCCTATTTGAAATCTATGAATATGCTGTGGACGTTAATGTTGAATTCAAACGATTTGTTTTGAATTTGTTTTACTGTTAATAGCAGATCAATAGATCTTTCTTTTAGGACGCCGCTTTGATATTTTGCGACAATATTTTTAGTTAGTTGTGGGAGTCGTTTGTTTAGTATATAAGTAAAAACTTTGCTATGCTATCCCCAAAGGAGTTATGCCACGATAATTTTCGCATTTCAGTTTATCCCCTTTTCTATAGATTGGAGATAGTCCAATTTTCCAGTCACTAGTGATCTTTTCATCATTCCAAATCTTGTTCATAAGTATATGCATTTGTCCTACCAGCTATTTGCCAACTAATGTTGTCAATACGTAGAGCCGTGTTATTCTTTTGTGCTAGTATTGCTTGTTTTATCTCTTTCATCGTCGAGAGTAGAAGAGATTGTATTTATCTTGGATCAATATCTATATATATATATAGCAAAAAATACGACCGTTGATTAAATTTGGAATATATTCAATGGTTGAATAGCATAGGTTTTATCGGTCAATAATTGGCAAATAAAAGTCGTCAACTACTTTATTGATTTATTCGAATACGTTTCGCTTTTATTTTTTGAAAAGCAGCATCAGTTCACTACAAATAAAAAAGATTTTAGAATATGAGTAAACAACCAACAGGGTTCATACTTACAAAAACAATTTGTAGGGTTTTATTGTAGATGTTATAAGAACTCTACGATAACTTAACATTAAAGATTAACAACTAAACGAGAAAAACGAAACAAAAAAAATACAAGAAAAACTGTAAGAACATTAGTTCATTTAATTTTAACCGATGGCTTCATTTGAATGTTGGTTTAAGCTCTTTCGAGGGTCAAACCACACTAATCTTTTCGATTGTTTTCAATCAGCTCTAGGATGTCATAATTTTCACATGTGGCTTATTGTCGTACATGTGTTTCTTTGGAATGCTTGGTGCGGTTACGATTCGTGAGGGAATTAACAAGCGGAACGGGGACAGACTTTTTTTAAAAAAGGATTCATTTATTCCTTTTTTTTAACAAACAAACAAAAAAAATGGAAAGAAGAATGAGAATGAAATTACTGTCTTGTAAGGTTTTTTTTTTATTTGTTTTGTATGATGAGAGAGTGATATATCTGGCTCAAGTTGTCGATGTCGGTTCTCTTATTTAGGGACGATGGATGTTTTAGAATTTGACAAATTTCAAGGATGGATCGCTTATGATAATTTTGGTGTTTGCACAGTATTTTGGTATTCGTGAAGTCGATACTGTGTTTAGTTATCGACTTCGTTGGTTATGTTACAGTATCGACATCACGAGTACCAAAATACTGTGCAAACAACAAAATTATCATAAGCGATCCATCCTTGAAATGTGTCAAATTCTAAAACATCCATCGTCCCTAAATAGGAGAACCGACATCGACAACTTGAGCCAGATATATCACTCTCTCATCATACAAAACAAATAAAAAAAAAACCCTTACAAGACAGTAATTTCATTCTCATTCTTCTTTCCATTTTTTTTTTGTAAAAAAAAAGAATTAATGAATCCTTTTTTGAAAAAAGTCTGTCCCCGTTCCGCTTGCTAATTCCCTCAAGAATCTTAACCGCACCATGCATTCCAAAGAAACACATGTACGACAATAAGCCACATGTGAAAATTATGACATCCTAGACAGAGAACAACCGAACACAGAGAAGCGACAGTCCTTTGAAGTTACGTGGCCAAGCCGCCAATGACAGCTAACAACCAGAAAATTAATAGTCAGTGGGCATATCACACAATATAAATTCTTAAGAGCGTAGGCGCAAAATTTCGGGCCAATGTTTTTTAAATGCAATCATTTTTTTCGAATCCTGAAAAAACTAATAAGTATTTTTGAAAAATTTAAACGCAGAATGAAAGACTACATTATTACTGAGGGCCGAAAGTCCCTGAAAACTTCTATAATGTTTATTTTAATAAGTTACAGGGGTGAAAAAAAAGAGATAATTTAGTGATTTTTAATTTCAAATATCTCATTCAAAAAAACTTTTTGTTTATTCTAAGGGACTTTCGGCCCTCGGTAATAATGTAATCTTTCATTCTGTGTTTAAATTTTTCAAAAATATTTGTTAGTTTTCTCAGGATTCGAAAAAAATGATTGTATTTAAAAAGCATTGGCCCGAAATTTTGCGCCTACGCTCTTAAGCGAAACAAAGAAATTAATAAAAATCTTAAAATTACAACAGAACAAGACTTCAAAATTGCAAAAACATGGTTGCAAATAAACAAACTTACATTAAATTATGGAAAAACTAAATAGGTAGTCATCTACTTTTTGCTATATACAAAAGTTGTCTGCCAATTTTTAATTCGTTAAATATAAATAACAAAGATCATTGAAGGTACTGCGTCATGCGCCAATGTTTTTCTTCTATTTCCTTTTATAATAACATTATCTTCAAAATGCAGGTCACAAATCCTATAATTATTATAAAGTGAATCCATTTTGAATAACAAATCTTCTCGTCTGCAAGCTTCTAACCACACTTTGGCACTACAAATTTTTAACAGAACATATTTTAAACAAAGAACTTTTTCTGTATTTATAAATAATACTTTATTACTTACAACTATAAGAGTATTAGTATATTCTAAGTATATTGTATGTAATGAAATATTTAACTTTTGTCAATATCTAATCTTAATAAATTTACAGTTTTCTCCTGACTAAGTCACAAAAATGTCACTAAATATTGAGATATGCAACAAATAAAGTTTTAATATTTTTTATTTGTAATTCCCATTTAAAACTCCTAAATATTTTATGTACTTCGATCCATATATTTGATCTTTTTTATTTATATTTAACGAATTAAAAATTGGCAGACAACTTTTGTATATAGCAAAAAGTAGATGAGTACCTATTTAGTTTTTTCATAATTTAATGTAAGTTTTTTTATTTGCAACCATGTTTTTGCAATTTTGAAGTCTTGTTCTGTTATAATTTTAAGATTTTCCCAATTATCGGTCTAATTATGTTTCCAACAATTTTTAGTTTGAGCATTTTAGTAATTTCTTTGTTTCGTTTAAGAGCGTAGGCGCAACATTTCGGGCCAATGCTTTTTAACATTTTTTTGGAATCCTGAGAAAACTAACAAATATTTTTGAAAAATTTAAACACAGAATAAAAGATTACATTATTACCGAGGGCCGAAAGTCCCTTAGAATAAACAAAAAGTTTTTTTGAATGAGATATTTGAAATTAAAAATCACACTAAATTTTCTCTATTTTTTTCACCCATGTAACTTATTAAAATAAACATTATAGAAGTTTTCGGGGACTTTTGGCCCTCAATAATAATGTGGTCTTTCATTCTGCGTTTAAATTTTTCAAAAATACTTATTAGTTTTTTTAGGATTCGAAAAAAATGAATACAATTAAAAAACATTTGCCCGAAATTTTGCGCCTACGCTCTTAAATCAAAAATATTCTCGTGTATAAAACCCTCTATATATTTTTATTTCCTAAAAATACTATATTCGTATTGTTGTCTTCGAGCGCGCTGACACCCGGCAACCATCTGTTGATTTTTTGACCTGAGCCTTCGGAGACTTGCGTCTTTCAATAAAAGAAATAGCACTGACTCCAAATCTAATGTTTTCATTTTGAACTATCCCTTGGCAGACCAAAGTTTATTTTTTATAGCTCGGACAGACACGTCGGCGTCGGCTTACTG
This sequence comes from Diabrotica undecimpunctata, assembly GCF_040954645.1. Classification (NCBI taxonomy): domain Eukaryota; kingdom Metazoa; phylum Arthropoda; class Insecta; order Coleoptera; family Chrysomelidae; genus Diabrotica; species Diabrotica undecimpunctata. Next base: position 83,330,580 of record NC_092807.1, read on the forward strand.
TTCGAAAGTCAAACCAATACTATTATGTAATAACTAATAATAATTACAAAGCAATAGTAATTACCTGTTATTATTCTTAGGAAATCTAAATAAACTTATTCCTTTTCCTGTCACAGATGAACATCCGCGAATCGCACAAATATATCCAGACATTTTAAATATAAATTAAACTTTTAACTATAAACTATAACTATAAAATTATATATTTAACTATAACTATAACCTTTTAACTATAAATAAATTATATAAATGGTCAAATGCACTTGTTGTGTCGAGTATTTACCATAGACGCCTACGGACTATCGAAAACAACCAGAATTAAAGAATAAGCACGTGTTTTTGACAGTTACACAACCAGAATCGGGCATGCGTATACAAAAATGGTACACGCTTTTGGACCGTTGCGTCGCTTCTATGTGTGTTCGATTATTCTATGTCCTAGAGCTGACTGAAAACAATCGAAAAGATTAGTGTGGTTTGACCCTCGAAAGGGCTTAAACCAACATTCAAATGAAGCCATGGGTTAAAATTAAATGAACTAATGTTCTTACAGTTTTTCTTGTATTTTTTTTGTTTCGTTTCTCTCGTTTAGTTGTTAATCTTTAATATTAAGTTATCGTACAGTTCTTATAACATCTACAATAAAACCCTACAAATTGTTTTTGTAAGTATGAACCCTGTTGGTTATTTACTTATATTCTAAATTCTATTTTATTTGTAGTGAACTGATGCTGCTTTTAAAAATAAAAGCGAAACGTATTCGAATAAATCAATAAAGTAGTTGACGACTTTTATTTGCCAATTATTGACCGATAAAACCTCTGCTATTCAACCATTGAATATATTCGAAATATATATATATATATATATATATATATATATATATATATATATATATATATATATATATATATATAAATATATATAATTAAAAAAAAAACAAAGACCAACAGATAATACAAATTCCAGTACCACGTTTGTAAAAAAATGTTTTTACGTACATTAAAAATTTGGGAATGGACAATACATGTTTTGGGTGGGTATTAAAGATAAAATTAGCACAACAAGAAATCATGTCATCGAAACTAACGAAAGCAACAATAAACAAAAGTTTATGATTTTCTTGACAGTTTACCAAAACTGATGTACAATATTGTAGAAGATACCGCCAAATTATATTTCGAGCCTATGTGGCAATCAAAAAAATCTAAATTGTATACAGAATACTTAAACTTTCCTGTTTTAAATAATGAACAACAGCATTCAGTATTTAAATTTGCTAGAGAACAGAATGTAACTGAAATTTTTTACACAATAGGCATATTGGGAGTAAATATGGGGCGAGAAAGAAGAAAGAGAAAGACTTTAGGGTCACAACCAAATGGAGTGTAACTCGATGCACGCCACGTTTGAAAGACATCTTAGAAATAGGGAGATCTATTCACCAGCAGGATACGTAGAAGTGGGTAAGATAGTTCGTACGCATTCTAGATCATACCAACTAAGGTACTTGGAATGCGACTTTTTCTTAAAATTTAAAGATGTCCCTTATGTAAACTCAATACATCCTGGTAACCGTATTGGAGATCCTGTTGTAGTGGATTTGTATGCAATACAATACCATCCTAAAGGTACGATAAAACTGAAGAAAAAACTCTCATATCCTTAGAAGAACTTTGACAGCTTTACAAAATTATATACCATGAGGAATTCTATTAAAATACACAAATTTAATCATCTTCAAGAATTAAAGATGGTTATTTCAAAAGATATTCGTTCATTGAACAAAAATTGCCTTTAAATATACTATCTATTAATATATTCATTATAAAGTACTTTACTTCGTTTGGAGTACGAGAAACTGAATTTACTACGAATTTTGACCATGATGAACGGCAGGTGGACTGCAATTTTTAGATTCCCTTGCCGAGTAATTTATCACGCTGGCGCTGTTTGCTTTGCAAGTTTTAGAAAGCACAGTAGTAAAAATTTAAATTCGGTTTGGCCAGGTAGAAATCGTTTGATTTCTCTTTTTGTATAAGGAATTTTATTTATTCTTGGAGCTACAGAAAGAAAAAACAAATACGAAAGTTTGAGAATTTCTTTATAATTCCAAGAGAAGGTGAATTTAGTAAACTATATGGTATGGTTGAAAGTTTTTTGATTGGATGAAAAATAATGGCGGAAGGAGAGAACGAGCCGATGTCTGGAATTAATGAATAGATTTTGGCGAGTTGTGTTTGTTCGATCGAAAGAAGAAGTCCAGTTTTGAAGACCGTGTGTTGGAAAAGTACCGCAGGTTGTGTTAAAAGTTACAAGTGTTATTAGCATAATAATGGAACGGGTGATAGACCAAGTAGAGATGTTCTTTTGAAAATTCCTTGGAGTCTGATGTGTCCAGTTGTGTAAGTAACGAGGAAAAGTTTGTTTGAATTTGTCGCACCGAGTCGATAAAAGAGGATCCTTGGGTCATAAAAAGTAGAAGTGATTAAAAAAAAAATGGAGATTTGCATCAGAAGAAGATAGGAACGAGCACTGTGAGAAGCAGTGAAAAAGAAGGAGAGCAGAATTTGCACAGTGGCAGAAACACATTGTTGGGGAACGTGGACGAGTTCTTTTGGTTACAACACAATCCAGGAAGGTCAGTCGTTTTCTTTTGTGACATGAATCTATGGGTTTTTCGTATTAAATACCATATTGCATATTAAATTTCATAATATTTCATTATTATAAAATTATCCAAATTCAATCAGATTTGTTTTTTATAAATTGTTAAAGTTGGTTTTAGTTACAAAGGAGGCAATAAGAAATAAGACTCTTTATTCGTGTTTTTAGTATGATATAAATATACTAGGATTAAGATAATTGCAATATTTAATTTAATGTTTGTGTAATGAAAATTCATGTTATAGTACCTGTGTAAGTGGCCATAGTAGCCGAGCACGTTAAAGTTGAAATAAAAAAAAAAAAAAAATATTTAATATTTTAATTCCTTTTGATAAAATAAATGGTATTGATAATTTCTATTGAATTTATGTCTGTATTTTTATTTTCCCGTGCCTATAGCGATAAGGAAATAACTAAGAAATACTAGAAGCCACGATTAAAGGTGATTTATTTGTTTTTTGTTTATGTTTTGATCCGCTTAATTAATAAATTTTTTTTTAATTAAATAATTAAAGTAGTTTAAGTCCCATCAACACCAACAGGTTAAAAGCAGACCATAACAATATATATATATATATATATATATATATATATATATATATATATATATATATATATATATATATATATATATATATATATATATATATATATATATATATAGATCTAGCGGTTAATGTGGGCCCCGTACTAAAACGGTATTATACTAACTCCAGGAGAATATACACCGTGTATATTATTATCTGGGTAGCGCTTTATGTAGACTCCGACCAACACGTAGGATTAAATGAACTCCGTAATAGGGTAAAACACTTTTGGGATCCGTATGTATTCTTCCCCGTACACAACTAAACTCCTCCGATGTTGCCAATAATTTGATTAGTCGTAGATTTTTAAATTTTATAGCAGGTACGTTTTGGAACTTGAAATTTATTTAAATATCAATCAATTTAGTCATCTAGAAATTTCACAAATAGGTACTCGGTTAATGTAGTTAAATACTTTATGGTGGTAATTTATATTACTTGCTTTAATTATTTTTAAACTTAAGTTAGTGTCTGTTATAAGCTTGGAAAAGGCAATTTTTATGTATTAGTATTTTTTTAATGCATTGACACTGAAAAATTTATTATATAAATGTACGTTCCGATGTTTCGATTGCTACGTTTTATGATGTACAATATTTGTTTCATAAAGTAGTAAAATTTAAATTATAATAATTTGTAAATCAATCTTAAAATTACAATTTTTTACTGTCTAATTTCAATATTTCAATTTTTAAATGTAGGGAATTCAATATCTTACTATAATACTTTAGTATGTAACTTGTAACAGATACTAAAATAATAAGTAGGCATAACACCTAATTTCGCTTTAACTATAAATGTATCGTATAACGTAACGTAGCAATCAGTAGTGAATCATTACTCAGATAAAATATTTCGGTGACTTTATGGTAATTTGATTATAGCCAACATATCTATTACAATTATTACATATAATATGTTCGGTTGTTTTAAAAAATACTTTGTCGCTTGTAAATTTTGTATCTTTCGTGATCAGGCATACGAGTATTTTATTTTTAATTTAGAAGTAAATGTATATATAATATTCTTTTTTCTGTCACTTATTTTAAATATGGTTCACTTATATTCTTCTTGCTTATTTATTTTTATTCGTAATACTTATAACGTACGTAATAACGTACCCGTTGTTGCAAAAAGCAACAACGGGTACGAAAGATATCAGGTATCAGGGGTGGTATTTGTCAATCTAAATGCCGCCTACGACACATTAAATTAGAGGACATTTCTCCAAAAACTGTATGACAAACTGTAAACATCGTTTTATCCGCGTATATCTACAGAACAGAAGATTTTTCGTATCATTCAATGGTAATATGGAGAACGCAGACAAACGGTCTCGCTTGGCGTAGCGTAATGGCACCTACACTGTATTACATTTACACAAATGATCAACAGATACCAGTAGATACTAGGATTTTCATGTAGACCATACATTACACAACCAAAAACTTTTGTTGCTGGAGTGGAGAAAAATCTAATAGATGCCTTAAATATAATAAAAATGAACTACGATTTAATTTTAAGCCAAACCCCGAAAATCTTAGGAACGCTCCTTCAATTTTCCCAACACAGGCGCTTTCACAAAACTCAACATCCAATAGTGTGATGAAATCCTTGAACTCTGAATTTCCTATAAATACCTTGTAGATAGTTTATATCGCACGTTGTCAATCACAGAATCTTGTTTAAAACTAAAAGGCAAACTAAGGACCAGAAATAGTATGCTCCGCAAGCTTGTCAGCTAAAAATGGGGCGCACATCCTTTCACCCTTAAAACGTAAATGCTTGCACTTTTCTTCTTGCTTAACTGTCTTTTTCCTTTTATTCCGATATACTCTGTACGAGTACTAGAAACCAATTCGTTAAGGATTTTTGCTTAGTTGAGGAGATATGTTGTGGAATGCAATTTTTAGATTCCCCATGTCTCTAATAACAGTTTTATCAACGTCTGTTTTTCCTTGCAATTCTTAGAAGGCACAGATTAAAGCAAAATACTGAATTCGGTTTCAAAAATTAGTTTACGTTTTTTAACCAAGTTTGACATCTTGGCGTCTATGCATGTGTCCGATCTACCTTAAGCGATTTATTTTCCTAAACAATATATTTATAAGAGCTTTCTTTATTTAGTATGTGTTCTTATTCTATACGGATTTGTAGCAATATGATAATGAGGTTAAAAAAGTTTTCTTATTATTTTTCTTTCAAATATTCGGAGTTCTTCCTTGTTTGTTTTAGTCACTGTCCATGATTCGCATTCATGTATTAAAATAGGTCTTAAGTGAATTATGCTCTGTATTGAATTGCTTTCTTCTGTTGATTCGCTTGTATTTGGTTTTTATTTTGTTGATTTTAAGTAAAACATTTTTCGTGCCCTCTTCACTTTGTTGAAGATGTCGTTTGCGGAGAGAGTTTCTTATAAGATCAATATCATTAGCAGATGCTAGGACTGCTTTGTACCTTGAGCCATTAATGAATTGCATTTTAAATAGACGTTATTTCTATTTTGGTAAGCTCTTCATTAAATTTTTGAATATTTGAATCGAGAATCTGTATTTTATTCAACTGTTTTATAACACAGAGTTTCTTGGCGCCTATCTTCATCTCTGTTTTTTTTTTTGTTTAGCGTATCATTATTTTTCTTCCTATGCCATCCCCATTAACGGAGGTTGGCGACCACATTTCTAAAAGTATCTCTGTCTTTTGCAACGTGGAATAATTCGTCTACAGTCATCTTTGTCCAGTCACGAATATTTCGCAGCCATGACTTCCTCTTTCTACCTATTCCCTTTTTGCCATCGACTCTACCCTGCATGATGGTCTGCAGAAGACTTTATATTCCTTAGTATGTGTTCCAGGTATGCAGTCCTGCGTACTTTTATTGTTCTCAACAATTTTTTGTCTCGACCCATCCTTCTCAGCACTTCCTCATTGGTGACCCTGGCAGTCCATGGAATTCTCAACATTCTCCGGTATATCTAAAATTCAAAGGCTTGAAGCTTCCTAACTATTTGCACTTTTACCGTCCATATTTCTACTGCGTACAATAGTTGAGACCAGACGTAACATTCAACAAACCTCAGGCTCAGCGCAGTATTAAGATTTTTGTCACAGAACAATTGCTTGAATTTTAAGAACGCTGCCCTTGACATTTCTATTCGTACCCTGATTTCTTAGTCTGAATCTAATTCTTTGTTGATGTAAGCTCCCAGATATTTATATTTTTACTCCCGCATCATTATTAAAAGAATTTTGCTGAATGTCGATCTAGGGAATCCGGTGGTATGTACATGATGTTTCCATAACCAACGTTCGAAAATTTGTCTTACTGTAAAGTCATGAGGATTTTACTAGGAAATATAGTGCTGTTTAATAATAATAAAGTTCAAGCAACAATTCCTATATGCACTAACTTGGTACTGATATCTCTCGATACCAGGTAGCAGTCCCGAAAACATTATAACTGCTACACTCATGCTTTCAATTATCCAACGATTAGCCAGTCCAGGACTATACGCCTTATTATGGTACTGATATTGCTGCTGTCCTTCATAAGTAAATATAATATGCAAGAAAGGTTTTGGCAATTTAATAGGATTTTGTATGTTAGAATATTATTTCTCCGAGAAAGTGAAAAATATCTATTTGCTATCCGGATTTAATTCATAGATTAAATATTAGAATGCTACAAAATAATGCTATTAGCAGCAAAAAACGGTCTGATAGTAAGTAATGAGAAAACTAAATAAATTTCTTTAACATACAAGAGAGAGGACGTAGGGTAGGGCATAACGTAACAATAAACCCATATAATTTTGAAAGATTGCAGCGTTTTAGGTATCGTAGATAACGCTGTTACATAAGAAATAAAATGGAATATTCAGGTAGCTAACTGATGTAAATATAACCCACATAACACTTTTAAATCCAGAAGTCTAATACAAATCCCCAAAATCAGGATATATAAAACAGTGATTAAACCAGTGCTATTGACTTAAATGTGACGAGAACGCTGACAAAACAATGTAAGTAAAACTTAGGTATTAATTAGATCAGGATTACTAGAAAAGCCATCAGAATTATTTTCCAACTTACAAAGGTCCGAATACTAACCAATACCGAACCGGAACTAATGCCAAGGTCTAACAGATATATAAAGATAGCAACGTCATACAAGAGACTAAATCTCAACGCCAAAGTTACGCTGGCTACATCCAAAGGCTTTCTAATAACTGCATTGCCAAGTTAAACTGGGAGAATGCCCCGAGAGAAAAAATGCCCTTAGGACGTCCACGAATCAACAGGGGAGGTAACATATGGTCAGATTTAGGAATAATGGAACTATCTACCGACCCATCATATTTATCAACACATGCCTGTACAACCAACTGCTATCCAACCTACAATCAATACTTATCTGTTGGGAACTATCAAATCCATTACATGTAGTCAAACGAAGTAGGCTTAAAAAAAGTTATCTTAGGAAAGGCACTAAAGAAATATTGATACATATTTTTAAAACGTTATTTACGTGGCTAAGTTTTCAATAGGAATGAGGAGACAAAAAGCAGAAAAGCCAATAGAACCTTGTTGCGTTCTGACTATACTATGACGATAACCTTTACAATATAAACAATACTTGAGGCAACTGTTTGTCTCAATTTTGTCATTCAGAATAATTATGTCTGTATTTTTTAATTTGCTAATTTCCATAGATTCTAATTTCCATAGAATCTAAATATATCTTAAGGCCTTTATTTTAAATATACTTTTTTAGTAATGAAAATACGTAGATAGAACCTGGAATATACATTTAACCTTTAATCTCTGGGATAAATCCATCTCCTAAACAATGGCGCCGATGTATTTAGTTAAAATTCTGTGCACTTATTTTAACCGTTTATGTCCTTATCATTCATATATGAGTTGTGACCGATATTACAAACTCATTTACTTTTCACAAGGAGACTTCATATTAACTATACTTATTACTATACAAATCTGATTCGAAATATCGTCGAAAAGTAACAGTGTGTAAAATTATTTTTAATGAAAAGTTAATTAGCCATTTCTTATGGGGTTAAAAAGAAAAGCCTTTACGAAAATTTGAGTACAAATAAGACCACCGAAATCAGTTGTACCCTGGGTAATGAATAATTAATTAATCGGCTAATCAGAATCACCCGGTCAATATGATTTTTGTCAAATCGGTCCTTTTTAGGATCAATTATTCTAATAATGTCTATAAATATTAAGGGCATATCTAAAGATAAAGACACTTTACTTTACTTAACCTTATCAGACATATGCGCTTAGCACAAATGTGACGCATTTCTAGTGCAGAAAATACATAGAAGGCAAAAAATAGTGTATTTGGTATTAAGCTGATCGCTGAAAATCACATAATAAATGTAAAAGTGCTATCTCTGCCGGCAAAGAAGCAAAGAAAAACTTAAAATGAGAGAGGACAAAACCAGTCAGCTGAAGGAACCTTTTAACGATGTTGAGCTTGGATCCACTATCTACGTATATAATGAAGAATAGTACGGCACTGACTGAAGATCTGAGCACAAAGCTTATTATAAAATTTGGACCAAAAATACAACAGTTACTGATATCCAAAGTCTTCAGACAAACAAAGCAAAGACAAAGTTGTTGCCTTGCTTAAACCTGGCAAAAACTCCAACGACCACAAAAGCTATCGGTCAATATATTTATTTTGTCAGCTTTACAAAATACTTCTCAAGAGGTAAAACAGAAGAAAAACTCAAATTAAAAGACAAAAGTTGCTATAGACAGGAAAGATCGTGTACGTCACCAATACTAAATCTTGCCCAACACAGCAAAGATGGGTACAAAAGATATTAGGTATGAGGAGTGGTATTTGTCAATCTAAGCAGCAATTTGCAGTTTTCATTCAACATCTAAGTTACGGTATGCCCTACTCTACGTCCTCTCTCTTGTATGTTAAAGAAATTTATTTAGTCATCTGGGAAAAATTTCTCAAACGATATTAATATTAAAAGGGACTTTAAAGAGCCAAAGCACGCTAAACCGTAAGGTGACTAAACCACACAAAATGGTTATTTGAGAAAAATTATAGCTCGTTCCAGAAAGAATTGTAAATATAACATTAATGTAATTTAAGAAGAAACACTGAAGAAAAAAAACAGTAGCGGTTAGCCTAAATAAAGAAAGACAAGAAGATGTAATTTAATGTTTTGAAAAAATTTTGAGAAAATAAAAGTGTTTTTATTTTCTCTTTTGTTCAACAATTAAAATGTATTACTATACTTCTAGATGTTCCAATACAATAAAGGATAATAAACATAAAGCACAGGGTACAAAATTTTATTATTTTCTATGTGCTAGTTATTATAAACACATAAGCTATACTACAATCAAAAACTATGACCACTATGAAAAAATACGGTAGACTATAACTACATTTGTGCTTTAGCACTATAGTAAGAACAATATAAAAAATCTAAATTCCTACATAATTATATTAACGAGAAGTTAAAAAAACTTTTGTTCGTTATCAGTAATAGAAAGCGCATTTCAGAATATATTATGAAAAATGTTGTTGATATTACAATATCAGATGATAGGAATACAAAAATAAAAAACAACTTACCTTTTCAAAACAACAATGAATCACTTCATTTTATCACGAAAATTTTAAAAATTGCAATGTAATTGAACCCATTTTGTGAGCTATAGTTACATTGATACTTATGTGGCAATTAGCTGTAAAGTCATTAGTCTTTTCCGTCGTATCATATTTTCCTAATATTTTTTGAAGGCAAGCGGTTTAGTTTGTGTAATATAATATCCCCAATTCGTCTCATAATATTTAGTTTTCAAAACAGCTGTTAATAATTCGTTCACATTTTTTAGAGCTCTTTGCAGTACATTTGAAAATAAGTCGACAGTAAGATACTTTACTTGTAGATTACTCCTTGTTAAATTAGTTTATTAGGTAAGCATAGTTCTGCCATGGTATTTCATAGTTTTATTCTTATGATTATATCAGTGTTTGTTTAAAATCTATAAATAACTAGTAGTTTAATGTTTTTTTTTTTTGTATTCCCAACATTTCTCATTAACTGCCTAATAGTGAATAATTGATCAACGATTTATTAGTTTTTCTAATTCCATACTAATAGTCTCCTATTTGATAGTTCACCTATTCACTCAATCGTTCCAGGTGTATTAGAAAAAATACTGTATATCCTAATAATTAATAGATATATAGCTTATATATAGCTTATATCGCTATAGTTTGTGCAGTACATTTTATTATCCCTTTTGTGTATGGTATGCTTTTCAGCAAGTTGGTACTTGCTCTTACTTCTAAATTGACAGATCAGCTGTTTAACTGCCTGTACTGAACTTTCTTCTTCATTTTGCAAATATATATAAAAATTAATAAAACTCTGACATACCGTTAATTAAAATATTGGATACCCTATACTATTCAATCAACGGAAATACTAAGATCACAAGAATCTATCTCTATCTAATTAGCCTTTTTCGGTCCATCTTTGGACATAGGCCTTCCCAATCCTTTTCCATTCTTCTCTGTCTGTCGGTATAGTCATCTACCTAGAGCCCACGTGCTTCTTGATATCATCTGCCCATCTCATTTGGGGCCTTCCTCTGCTTCGTTTATATTCCCACGGTCTCCAACTTATAAGAATTTTGTTTCATCGGTCTTCTTTTTGTCTTATATTGTGACCGGCAAATCTCCATTTCAATTTTGCAACTTCTTATCTAACATCCCTCACTTTTGTTTTCTCTCTTATCCACTCGTTTCCCTTTTTATCCATTAGTCTTATGTGCAACATTTGTCTTTCCATTGCTATTTGGATTTTTATGGTTATGTCCATGTTTACTTTTGTAAATGTCCACGTTTGGGAACCATAAGTTAGAACAGGGAGTACGCATTGATTGTATACTTTGGTCTTAAGATGCTGTGGATATCTTTTGTTTTTAAGAATGTAGCTTAGTTTGCCAAATGCCGCCCATGCCAGTCTAACTCGTCTTTTTATCTCTGCTGTTTGGTTTTCTTTGTTACGTTTTATAGTTTGACCCAGATATATATAATCCTGAACTTGTTCTACTTCATCTTGTCCGATCCTCATTGTGATGTTTTCATCTGTATTTGTTATAATTTTGGTCTTGCTGTAATTCATATTAGGCCTATCTTTCCAGCTTCTACGTCCAGTTCTTTCATCATTTCAAATAATTATTCTCATTTATCTGTTATCAATGCGATGTCATCAGCGTATATTAGATGGTTCAAGCGTTGTCCATAAATTTTTATACCTTTTTCTTCCCATTCTGATCTTTTAAAAATATCTTCCAGAGCCTGATTGAAAAGTTTCGGTGATATTGTGTCACCCTGTCTCACGCCTCTATTTATTTGTATTGATTTTGTTTATTCATATACTTTAATTGTTGTTTTGGCTTCCTTATATATATTGGCGATTAGTTACGTATATCTGTGGTCAATTCATTTTCTTATTCATTTTTCATTATTCATTTGCTCGTTCTATAAGTATTTTCATACTTAGTAAATGGTCACTTGTGCTGAATCCCTTTCTAAAACCAGCTTGTTCTTTTGACTGGTATCCATCGAATTTTGTCGTCAATCTATTGGTTAAAATTTTTGTTAGGAGTTTATACATTACATTGAGGAGTGTTATAGGTTGGTAGTTTTTTATATCTGCTTTATCCCCTTTCTTGTGTAGGATAATGGTTACGGATTCCTTCCAGTTGTTTGGGATTCTTTTTTCTTTTAATATCTTGTTAAAAACGGAATGCAGATTGTTAATTACCACTTTTCCACCATATTTCAGCATATCTGCAGTTATTCCATCTTTTACTGGCGATTTGTTGTTTTTCATTTCTTTCAATGCCTTCTTTATTTCTGATTTGCTTATTTCTGGCTGTAGCTCTGAGTTGACATTTTTTACTTTAGCCTTAAGTTGGTTTTTAATTGTTTCTGGTGGTTCCTTTTTTGTTTTATATAGTTCTGAGTAGAAATGGTGGATAATATTTATAATGTCATCTTTAACGTTTGTTTCTAGTCCGTTTTCATCTTTTTTTTTGTTTATTTCACACTTACCTAATTTCGGTCTTAAGCATTTCATATTTTTGTTGTTTTGTATTACTTTTTCTATTTTTATTTCTTGTTCTTTTCTCTTATTTTTTCTTATTATTCTGCTTATTGTTTTATTGATTTCTACATATTCTATAGCTTCCTTCTTTTATCCATAAGCTTCTTTGTTTCTGTTGATATATAATTGTTCTTCTTTAGATCCTTTTTTAGATTCTTTTTTGCTATTTCTTTTCCTGATGTAATCATCGTTGCTGTAAGTATGTTGTCTATTTCATCTATATCTTTGTCATCACTGTCTAATTTTTAAGTAAGTTGTTCTTTTAATAGGTCTTTGTATATCTCTTTATATTGCCCTAGTTTGTTTCTATCTACTAGATCCTAGTTTTTAATTATTTTTCTTTTCATTTCATAGTTATCGTCAACACTAATTTTTGCTCTGACCATCCAGTGATCGCTACCTGTTGTGAATCTGTTAAGAACTGTTACATCTTTAATGATATATCGTTCCGTGGACAGTATGTAGTCGATCTCATTTTTTGTGGATCCATTAGGGCTGACCCATGTCCACTTTCGTTGGGGCTTCTTTTTGTAAAAGGAGTTCATTGCGTATAGATGCTTTTCTTCTAGGTAGTTCATCAAAGTAGCACCTCTATCATTTCTCTGACCATAGCCGAAATCTCCTATTTTACTTTCTTCATTGTTTAGTTTTCTACCCAGTTTGGCATTGAAATCTCCAATTACTAGTATAAGACGATTTTTATGTTCTTCCATAGTCTTTGATATATCTTCATAAAATAGTTCGATATATTCCGTCATCATAAGCTGTCGTGGGGGCATATACCTAGATAATTTTAATTAATGTTCTTCTTATTTTAAGTATGACATAGGCTGTATTCGGGTTTCTTCTTTTCGTCGAGTTTCTGATAGGCCTATGATATCTCATTTTATGGTTGTTAATTCTTCTTTCAGTTCATGTACTTATTCATCCGTAGACATCGATCTAATATTGTATGTCCCTATTGACAGGTTGACGGATTTTTTTGATTTATGTTGTGTTCGTCTTAGTGGGTTTTTGTTTATATCTATCAAAAGCGAATTATTGCGTCTCTCAGATACAGCGAGGCAGACCTTTGAGGTGTGGGATAATATTATGGGTTATTTCTGCTTTCGTCATAATTTACACTGAAATTACTAACAAGAGAGTGCTCTTACTTCCACATGTTCAAATTGATATATAGTACCAACAGATGCTAGTTATATACCATCAGTACTAATAAAATGGAAACTATCAAATTAATGTCAATTTCATTGAATAATCAAAACAATCGAAAATATAAAATATACCAAAACAACACAATAAAAGTAAAAGTAGAAGAAGAACTAACCGACCCTATTGAAGCTGGTAATGGGATAAGAGAAGGAGATTTCCTGAGTCCTCTATTGTTCAACCGGATTATGGATGAAATAATAAAAAGTAAGAAATAAAAGAGGATACCAAATGGGAGAAAAACAAATTAAAATAATCTGCTATGCAGACGACGCAGTACTATTCTTTCAAAGTAAAGATGATTTACAACGTATGCTACACCAATTTCATATAACCGCCAGAAAATTTAACATGTTAATTTCCTCAAAAGAGACAAAATGCATGGTTACAACAGCAAGTTTACTAATATGTTAATTGGAGCTGGAAGGTCAGATAATAGAACAAGTGATGAAGTTTAAATATCTAGGTATCACATTATCTAGCTACGGAAAGCTCGAAACTTAAGTGGAAGATCCACTGAATAGAGCAAACAGAGCCGCAGGCTGCCTAAATGAAACAATATGAAGAAATAAAAATATCGGGAAAGAAACCAAAGGCAGAATTTACAAAATTTACAATAATGACATACGCAGCAGAAACAAGACCTGACATAAACAGGACAAAAAGGATGTTAGAAACAACAGAGATATAAACACTTAGAAAAATTGATGGTAAGACACTATGGGACAGAGCTAGAAGTACAGATATACGATGTAGATGCAAGGTGAAGAACATCAAGAACTGGTTAAGAAATAGAAGAGTAGAACGGAACGATCATATAAGCCAAATGACAACAAATAGAGTAGTAGACACGGCAAGAGACGGTTACCCAATAGGAAGACGATCAGTAGGAAGACCACGAAAACCATGGAACGGCAACTTACTGGAGGCACATTGAAAAACAGACAGAGTCATGGCTATATAAAAAGAAGAAGAAGAAGAAGAAGAAGAAGAAGTAGAAAAAGATACACAGGATAAACATTAAAATAGCTGCAAGAAAGAGAAAATGAATCAGTCATATTAATGTAGAATAGCAGAGGACAGAATGTTTAGAGAAAATAATGAATCAGTCATATTAATTTAGAATAGCAGAGGACAAAGTATTTGTCATAGCCTTGGACAAGTGTCCAATTGAAAAAAGACCACAGGTCGTTCAAAAAAGACGGAACTCTAGAAAGAAAATAGAATAGATTTAAAAAAAAAGCATAAACGTGTCTTTTCCTACTCTTTTAATATTGAAAATACGCAAATAGAACCTTGAATTAAAATGTAACCTTTGATATCTGTGATAAACCCATCACCTGAAAAATGGCGCCGATGTATGAAGTTGAAATTTTTTACACCTATTTTAACTGTTTTTATTTTTTTATTATCTATATATGAGTTGCGAACGATATCACAAACTTATTTATTTTCCACAAACAGGCTCTTTAATACCTTAAATTATTACTATACAAATCTGATTCGAAATATCGTCAAAAAGTAATACACGGCATGTAAAATTTAAATTTTCAATAAAAAGTAAAATATTAGGCATTACTTATGGGGTTCAAAGAACGAGCCTTTACGAAAATTTAGGTACTAAGAAAACCACCACAATCGGGTATACCCAGGGTAATGATTAAATAATTAATCGGCTAATTCTTCAGTCACCCCTTTAATATGATTTTGTCAAATTGGTCCTTTTTAGGACCAACTATTCTAATAACATAATGTTTATAACTGTTAAGGGTATATCTAGAGATCAAGAAATTTTACTTTACTTAAACTTATCAGACATATGCGCTAAACACGAATCTGACTTATTTCTAGTGCAGGAAACACATATAGGGCCTAACGTAGGGTATTTGGAATAAAGCTTATCGCTGAAAACCACATTATAGATATAGACATGCTATCTCTGTCGGAAAAAAAGCAAAGAATAACTCAAAGTAAGAAAGGACAAAACCAGTCAGCTTTCAGAGAAACTTTCAACGATGTTGAGCTTGGATCCACCATCTACATATTTAATGAAAAATAATACAACTACCGACATTGAGGATCTGAGCACAAAGCTTATTACGAAATCTGGACCAAAAACACCACAATGGCTTATCCGGATGATGAACAACTGTATTCAAATTATGGAAACACCCAAAATCTAGAGACAAGCCAAAGTTGTTACCTTGCTTAAACCTGGCAAAAACTCCAACGACCACAAAAACTATCGGCCAATATCTTTATTTTGTCAGCTATTTAAAATACTTTTGCACAAGATCGTTAATATGATTTCACCGATATTTGAAGAAAAGCTCAAATTAAAAGACAAAAGTGGCTATAGATAGGGAAGATCAGGTACATTACAAATGCTAAATCTTACCCAACACATCAAAGACGGGTACGAAAAATATCGGGTATCAGGGGTGGTATTTTTCAATCCAAATGCCGCTTACGACACCTTAAATTACAAAATATTTCTCGAAAAACTATACGATATCCCCTTAGATAACAAACTCACTTATATTATTTGCGTATGCCTACACAAGAGAATATTTTTTGTATCACTCAATGTTAAGAATAGCAGATGAAGAACGGTCTCGCTTGGGGTAGCATAAAGGCACCTACACTGTATAACATTTACACAAACAAACGATTCATACCGGTAGATATTAGGACTTCTATTATATAGACGAGACACCTATTATTGCACAATAAAAATAAACTATGAATCAATTTTCAGCCAAAACCCCTGAAAAACTCGTGGGTGCTCCTTCAATTTCCTCGACATAGACGTTTTCACAAAACTGAACATCCAATCTTGTCATAAAATCATTGAACTGTAGACTTCCTATAAATTCCTTGAAAATAGTTTGTATTACACCGGGTCAGTCACAGATTATTGTTTAAAACTAAAAGGTAAATTGAGGACCAGAAATAATATTCTTCGCAAGCTTATCAGCTAAAAATAAGGCGCACGTCCTTCCGCCCTTAAAACATAGACGCTTGTACTATATGCTTCTGCTGCCGAATATACCTTGTTAGACAAATTAACCATTCTTTCTATTAATTTTAACACAAAAATATCTATTGTAGCACTTAACCATATTTATTTTGAGATAACCTTCTATCAAGATATCATATGTAGTACACAAATAAGACCAGAACTAAAATATTAAAAAAGCTTTATACAATATATCGCAGAAGATTGGATAAAATAAAAGTAGTTTTTATTATTCAGATGCTTACATAAAATGTACAAAGACATACTCACGTAAACAAAATATATTACGAAATTTCTTGAACTAATTGAACTAATAAAATTATATTAAATAAAAAAACAACATCTTTAAAAATACAGAAAAAATAAAATTTTCGATGCAAGCGAACATTCCATTCAATAATAAGCCCAAATCCTTTTGTATCTACATACCTGTTTTTTAAAGAACCAGTTACATTTTAGTACTTAGTTATACCAGGTAATATAATATCCTCTGTTACACAGTGTAATGCGTATGACATTCCACTGTCTACAAACAGTAGATAAAAATAAGGAGCCCATATAAACCGTTCAGGGTATATGTTGAAAACATACGGTATAATCGCACAGTTGCCAAACTCTCAGAGCTTACTTAAACCGATAAACGTATGGTTCAAATATACAATGAAGAAGATCTGAACGACCCCTATAATATATACACGTGAACTAAGCGATATACATTTATGATACAGGGGTATTTACGGGCTCCAAAAAATTTTTATAAATTATTAAACTCTACATGTTGATGAATCTACTGAACCAATATTACGGAATTGTCAAGTGAGCTCCGTATATCGGTATCCACTTGACCACGGAGCTCAATTGAACCTGAATTTTAACATGGGCGGAGTTCACTTAATGCCGTAGATATATATATATATATATATATATATATATATATATATATATATATATATATATATATATATATATATATATATATATATATATATATGTAAATACTTTTTTCTTTTTGGGTGTGGTAGTCAATAAAAACAGAGCTTTGCTAAGGCGTACTATTTATTCTGAATCCAAGCTTTCGGTGGTTTTTTGCCACCTTTATCAAGGTCTACAAAGAAAATTACTATGTTGTAACAGTTTGAATGGTGCCAAAAAAAAGGCTATAAAAAACTATAAAAAACTTACCCGAATGTAAGATTCGTGGCAGAAAAAACAACGTTAAATAACATGATATACTGAAGTTGCAATTACACTTTAAAAATTACTGTTACAAAAAACACTTTAAAATTACTAAATACGTTGAAAGTTAAAAACAAAATGAAGGACGACATGTTAAAACAGTCGTCGCTGCAGGCTTGATTTCAGTCACATTTCACGAGCAGAAAGGGAACGTGGGTGGACAATTATTGTTTAAATAGTTAGGAGAAAATACAAAAAACAACTTTGAAATTAACGTCTCACAAAATACTGTTTATGAATTTTGAGTACTACCAACTGTATTACCAACTTAAAAATAAGCGGGAAGTTAAAAATGTTATTTATGACATAAGCAATCGAAAGAAAATAGTATTTAGTAAATAGGTTTAGAAAAAATAATAACTCAAACAAAACAAAACTAAATTAGTAACTGAAGTTTGATCACAAGTATTCAATTAATACTGAAATTTTTAACAAAAGAAAAGAACAAAGAAAACTCTGAGATGCAAAATAGCTCAGTCAAAAGTCAATATAAAATTGTAAATTTTGCTAAGATTCTGGATCTCAGATCTCTTATTACGATTGTTATTATCACTCTTGCTGATATGTACCATCTCTAAGAAAGTTCTCTTAAATTTATTTTTCTCTCTGGCTAATATTTTTACATTGTTGAAATCTATCTTCATTTTGTTTTTAACTTTCAACGTATTTAGTAATTTTAAAGTGTTTTTTTAACAGTAATTTTTAAAGTGTAATTGCAACTTCAGTATATCATGTTATTTAACGTTGTTGTTTCTGCCACGAATCTTACATTCGGGTAAGTTTTTTATAGTTTTTTATAGCCTTTTTTTGGCACCATTCAAACTGTTACAACATAGTAATTTTCTTTGTAGACCTTGATAAAGGTGGCAAAAAACCACCGAAAGCTTGGATTCAGAATAAATAGTACGCCTTAGCAAAGCTCTGTTTTTATTGACTACCACACCCAAAAAGAAAAAAGTATTTACATATATTTTTTCCAAACTATTCAAAAAATTTTGGACTACTTATACTATATATATATCTATATAGATCTAGCGGTTAATGTGGGCTCCGTATTAAAACGGTGTTATACGAACTCTAGGAGAATATACACCGAGTATATTATTATCTAAGTAGCGCTTTCTGTAGACTCCGACCAACGCATAGGATCAAGTAGACTCCGTAATACGTTAAAACATTTTTGGGATCCGTATACACCTTGTCTGGTACAAAACTAAGCTCCTGCAATGTTGCCAATAATTTTATTAGTCGTAGATTTTGAAATTTTACAGCAGGTATATTGTGGGACTTGAAATTTATATTAATATTCATCAATTTAGGCATCGAGGAATTTCATAGATACTTGGCTAACGTAGTTAAAATTTTTATAATATAAATTGTTAACCGACATATAAATTTATATTACTTTTATGTTTAATAGGCAAGGTAGTAATTTATATTACTTGCTTTAATTATTTTTAAACTTAAGTAAGCGTCTATTATAAACTTGGAAAGTTTCCATTTTTATGCATTAGTATTTTCTTTTAATGCATCGGACTGAAACATTTATCATATAAATGTACGTATATCGAGTGGAGTTTTCGTGTAACAGTTTAAGAAAGTAGTAGTACTCTAATATTTGTTACCACATAAAATTATAGAAAACTCTGTACAGCAGGGAGATCTTAGTAACTTTCTGATTGCTACAGTTTATGACGTGCAATATTTGTTTCATAAATTAATAAAATTTAAATTACAATAATTTATAAATCACTTTTTAAATTGGTCACTTATGTTAATAGAGGTCATCGTGAGTGCAAACAGTAACAACGAGTACGAAAGATATCAGGCATCAGGGGTGGTATTTGGAAATCTAAATACCGCTTACGACACCTTAAATTAAAGGGAATTTCTCTAAAAACTATATGACATCCCCTTAGATAATAAACTCACTCATTTTAATATATTAAACCTGCTGTATATAGAGATTCGCGGATAGCGGGTAGGAACTACTTTTTGGACAGTCCTATCAGGGAAAGTGAATCAATCCCTGCCTTCCGCAGATTCCAGGTGTTTCCTGGCCCGGGAAACTAGTACCTGTTAAGGGTCCCTTCTCCAGGGTTATGGATGAAGACCACAACGGCATCCAGGGTGGAGAAGAAGGTCTTTACAAGGGTCTGGAGGGCGGAGGTGGCAGCCCAATGGTTTTAGGGTTTATATAAAATCAAACCTGGAACGGGTCATAATGATTCAGTTGAACGCGAAACCCAGAAATATAAATTTAATACAAGTGTATGCACCGACAGCGGAAAGTGAACTGGAAGAACTTGAAAAGGTCTACGCCGATGTAAAGACCGTCACTTACCAACTCAAGACTAGAGATCTTACTATTCTGATGGGTGACCTTAATGCTAAGATAGGAAAAGGCAGACAAAGTAACATTATTGGATGTTATGGACTGGGCGATAGAAATGAAAGAGGAGATTATTTCTCAGATTTTGCAAAGAACATCATCATCATCATCAATCAGCCCTGAGTTGTCCATTGTTGAACATAGGCCTCCTCTAGACTTTTCCATCTGCTTCTGTTCTGCACCTCTGCTATCCAATTGGTCACGATTCTTTTAAGGTCGTCGGTCCATTGCGTTGGGGGTCTTCCTCGGCTTCGCTTGTCAGTCCGTGGTCTTCACTCAAGCAATTTTTTTGTCCAACTGTCGTCTTTCATTCTTGCAACATGTCCTGCACATCTCCATTTTTGCCTTGTAATATGTTCGATAATGTCTTCCACTCCGGTTCGTCTACGAACTTCCTCGTTTCTTATTCTATTTCTTAAGCTTATTCCAAGCATTGATCTCTCCATTTTTCGTTGTGTACTTCTCAATTTTTCGGCTGATATGTATTTTTGTGAGAGCTAAGGTTTCTGCTCCGTATGTGAGGACTGGTAGAACGCACTGGTTAAAAGCTTTTCTTTTTAAATGGATCGGTATATTTGTTTTAAATACGTCTCTTATTTTTCCGAATGCAGCCCAACCCAGACTTATTCTTCTAAGTAGCTCGCATGTTTGGTTATCTCGCGTTAACCTTATTTCGTGACCCAAATACACATATTTTTCCACAAGTTCTATGGGCGACTTTTCGATTTCTATTAGCTCATTGGGGACGAGATTGGTCATCATTTTTGTTTTTCCATAGTTTATTTTTAAATCGACTTTCTGGGTTACTTGCTGTAGTTATTGTAGCATAACTCTGGCTTCTCCTAAGTTGTCTGTTATGAGAACAATATCATCGGCATATCTGAGATGATTGAATATCTTTCCATCGATGCTAATACCCTTTGATTCCCACTCTAGCCGTTTAAATGCGTACTCCACAACTGCTATAAATAGTTTTGGCGACAAGGTATCTCCCTGCCGTACCCCTCTGCCAATTTTTATCTTCTCAGTTATGCAGTGGAGGTTAACGGTTGTTGTCACATTTTCGTATATATTTCGAATAATATTTGCATACCTGTGATCTATTCTGCATTCTGATAGTGCTTTTAAGATAGCAACTGTTTCGACTGTGTCAAATCCTTTGTGGAAGTCGACAAAGATAAGAGCAAGGGGTCTGTTATATTCGATAGACTTTTCGACTAGAGTTTTAAGGCATTGCAAATGGTCGTTTGTTCCGTGTCCCGCTCGAAATCCTGCCTGTTCTTCTGATTGATAGAAATCGAGTTTTGCTTCTAATCTGTTTGTCAGTGTTCGAGTAAAAAGCTTGTATAGGTGGTTAAGCAAACTAATTGGCCTATAGGTTTTGAGATCTGATTTATCCCCTTTTTTGTGGAGGAGGATTGTAACCAAATTCTTCCATGTACTTGGAATGTTTTCACTATGCAGACATAGATTAAAAAGTGTTTGGATTCGGGACATCAAAAGTGGACCTCCTAGTTTAATTGTCTCAATGACTACACCATCTTCCCCCTGAGCTCTATTATTTTTCATATTTTTGAGGGCATGTTGAATTTCCTCTCGTGATATATCTGGTATATCCTCCGATCCTACATTATGTACCTTTTGTATTGGTTGTTCGATGAGCTCTGGAATAACTTGACTTTTATATAATGTTTCATAGAAACTTTCTACTATATGTAATATGCTTGGTCTATCTGAGATATTTCAATTTTTGTCTTTAAGTTGGAAGATTTCTTTTTTGCCATTTTCCATTTTTCTCCTCAATGCTTTCATGCTTTTGTTGTCTTCTATAGTTTTTATAATTTTCTTGTTGTTGTATTTTCTAATATTCCGTCTGATGGCTTTAGAGATTTCTTTATTGATGCTGTTTATATCTTGTGAGTCAACATTTCCTTGACTTCTGAGCATTCTACGGTCTTCCATTTTTTGTTTCGTTTCTTTACTAATTTTTTGTTCTTTTCCATGTTTAGGGCCAGATTTTTCTTGAACTTGTGTTAATGTATCTACTATTTCTTCGTTTAGGTTATTTGCGTTTTCTCTTGTTGTATTTAGAAATCTCTAAATTGATTTAAGACTGTAACATCTTTGACTATATGTTTTTTGTCAGTGATGATGAAGTCGATCTCATTTTTTGTCTTACCATAGGGGCTCTTCCAAGTCCATCTTCTATGGATTTCCTTATAGAAGAAGCTATTCATTAAATATAGATTGTTTTCTAATAGGAAATTTAAGAGTATTTTGCCCCTTTCGTTTCTATCTGGTGTGCCAAAATTTCCGAGGGCATTTTCAGCTGGATCAGTGCTTATTCCTATTTTGGCATTAAAGTCGCCACATATTACCGTAAAATGTTCTTGGTCTTCTGAAACAGCTGTGTACAAGTCATCATAGAACTGTTCTATTTCTTCGTCAGCGTGACTCGATGTTGGTGCATAGACTTGAATGATCTTTATGAAGTAACGGGTGTTTAGTTGTAATTTTGCAAGTATAACTCTTGTGGAAACTGCCTTTACTGATATGATATTCTCAGCTAGTTTTTTATTAATAAAGAGCCCAATACCTCCATTCCCATCGTTTTCTCCGACATGATAGAAAATATGACCGGATTTTATAGTGGTTAGGCTTTCTCCTTTCCTTCTGACCTCAGCGACTCCAACAATGTCCCAATTGATTTTATTAAGTTCAGATTCTATTTCTATGAATTTTTCTTCTGATAGCAGGGTTCTTGCATTGAAAGTTGCAATTTTTAGAAATATATATCTGTTAGATGGTTTTCTAAAATATGTCAGAATTTTGTCCCCCCCAGAATCCGTGGGACTGACTGATAGTCTATCAGTGTGAGATTCTGAATTTTTCTTTTTACTCACCTGGGGTAAATCCGTTTTTGTATTTGTATCTGACATAATAAGGGGGTAATAGCAATTAAAACGTCACGCTTGCTTTGCGTGTTGACGAGTTTTTAGTTCAGCCGCCCATTATGGGTACAGACGCTATTGACAACCGCCCAATATGGGTCAGACGCTGTCGGTTTGATTTTATACCATCCCTAAAATCCAGGGATGCCACTTCCGCCATCCACGTCGCACCGAAGATCTTCTTCTCCACCGTGCCTACCGTTGTGGTCTTCACCTGTATCCCTAGGTAGGGGTCAGTGTTATACCCCACAGAACTGGGTCCCGATCTGGACTTGGCCATGTATTCACTCCGGCCTACTGAAATGATAGATGCCAATCCCCGCGACATGGACGCGCCAGATTGGAGTTACCCACGTGAGCGACAGAGAAGGTGGCTCTGTGCTCCGCAAAGAACATAACCTATGTATAAAGAACACCTTTTTCAAACTACCTAAACGGAGATTATTTACATGGAAATCTCCAGCAAACACTCCCCGTAATATCGTCAGAAATCAAATTGACTACATAACTATCAGTGAGCGTTACAGAAATGCAGTAAAGTCTGTAAAAACTCTTCCAGGTGCCGATGTTCCATCTGATCACAATCTGTTGTTAGCAGAAATAAAATTAAAACTTAAACGGATAAAGCAACAACGATCCTATAACAAACTGTATATGGATTTTATTAGAAACAATAGCCAGATGATTGCAAACAATTTAGAGAGCAATTTTGATAATTGTGAACAACAAGAATCCATCCAGGATCATTGGAACCAAATCAAAACGATTATAAGCAACTCAACTCCAAACTTAAAAGAGAGCAGTCAAAAAAAGCAACGGTGGATGAACGATGAGATTTTGAATTTGATCGAAAAAAGACGCAATTTTAAGAACCAAAACGTAGAAATGTATAAAGTAATTAATAAAGAGATAAGGACTAAAATAAAATCTGCAAAACAAACATACTTCGAAAACAAATGTTCAGAAATTGAAGAATTACAGGGAAAACATGATTAATTTAATATGTATAAAAAAATAAAACAACTGACAGGTCAGAACAAAAAACAGGCAAATAACAACGTTGATAGAGACGGAAAACTGACTATCACTAATTCGCATAAAATAGACAGATGGAAAGAGTATATTGAGGAACTGTTTAGTGATGAAAGGCCCGAGCTTAAAATTAACGAAGTAGTTACAGGACCTGACATAACTATGGACGAAATTGAACAAGCAATACGATTAGCAAAGATCCGAAAAGCGACGGGACCAGATGAAATACCGAGTGAAATAATAAAGTGCTTCCAAAGTTCAGGTAAAATATCTCTCCTTCATCTGTTTAATAAAATTTATAAAACTGGCTATATACCAACAGATTGGCGGCTGTCGATTTTTGTGACGATACCTAAAAAAGCAAATGCAAAAAGATGTAGTGACTACCGAACCATCAGTTTGATGAGTCTCAAATCTCAAAAATCCCTCTTTTATACCACTTAAAAGAACATAGTGAAGAATGACGGTACGCTGATCTATATCATGTGTTGAATCAATAATTAGAGAGTAAAATTTCGCTTTCTGTAATCTGTTCACTCTTATGAGTTGCAGATATTTCAATACAATAGAAATAAATTCATCACATATTGTAGAGATAAATAATTTATTATACCAATCTTGCAGTTAGATTGAACTCAATAAATATTCCAAAGCACCTATTTAATTACCATTATTTTCACACAAAATCATTTTTACCACGAAACGTTAAAGTGTAAGAAATAAATTTGATTGTCGCTACCATAGGTAAAAGTACTTCCCTTCAATATATTTTTTTCAAATATTATTTTTAAACACGTGCATAGTAAATAGGAATGGGAACAATATATCCTCCATACATTAAATATATCAATATCGCTCAACAGTATTAGTACAGCATATTGGCACGTATGTAATATGATCCAGAATATATTACATACTAAAAAATACTATGTCTAAGTAGCCATTGTCAAGATCAATAGCGCCGATATAGGTAGTTAAAATTTTGAATACTTATTTTAACTGTTTATTATCCATATAAACGACTTGTGACTGAAATTACAAACTTATTTACTCTGCATAAAGAGATTCTTTATTACCTACAGTTATTAGTACACAAATCTGATTCGAAATATCGTCGAATAGTAATAGTCTGTATATAAAAATTAAATTTTTCATAAAAAGTAAATGATAAGCCATTACTTAAGGGGTCAAAAGAAGGAGGCTTCACGAAGATTAAAGTACTAATGAGACCATTGCAATCGGACGTACCCTGGAGAATGATTAACTAATTAATTGGCTAATTATTCAATCACCCGTGCAATATGATTTTGTCAAATCCAACCTTTTAGGACAACCTATTCTAATTATGTTTATAAAAATTGAGGGCATATCTAGAGATAAAGAAACTTTACTTCACTAAAACTCATAGGTAAGACATGTGTCTAACACAAATGTGACGTATTTCTAGTGCAGATAAAACCATGTGATTAATAGAAAAGTGTTATCTTTGCCGGCAAAGAAACAAAGAAAAACTCAACGTGAGAGAGGAAAAAACCAGTCAGCTGAGAGAACTTTTCAACGATGTTGAGCTTGGATCCACCATCTACATCTCTCTCTCTCCAATAGCGCTACAGCCCAAATCGGGCCTTGGTCTCCTCCAAACTATGCCTCCAACCTTGTCGGTCTCGCGCCGATCTTCTCCAGGTTCCCACGTCTAGCAAATTTTGCGCGTCCGCTGCCACTTTATCCTCCCATCTTCTCCGTGACCTTCCTTTTGGTCTTGCGCCCTGCATTTTGCTATCAAGGGCTCTTTTCGGCAATCTTTCTGTCTCCATTCTTACTACATGACCAGCCCAGGGAAGTCTCTGAAGTTTAACGAATTCTGAGATCGGTGTCTCTTTGAACAGTTGGTAGAGTTCATGGTTATACCTGGATCTTCATATTCCGTTTTCGTTAATAGGTCCAAATATCTTTCTTAGGACTTTTCTTTCGAAGACTTCCAGTTTTCTTTTTGTCTCTTCTGTCATCACCCATGTCTCGCATCCATAACATACTATTGGTCTGATAATAGTTTTGTAGACCCTGATTTTCGATCTCCAGTGTGTGTTGTTGGAGCGAAACACATGATCGAGTGAAAAATAAGCTTTGTTTCCCTTTACTATTCTTCTTTGGATTTCTGGCTCTTCTGTTCCATCCGTGTTTAATGTAACTCCTAAATATATGAAACTTTCTACCGTTTCAATATCGTCCTCTAATTCAACTGTGCGTCTCCCCTAACTCTTGCCTGTGTTAACTTTTTTGTCTTTTGAATATTTATTTCTAGTCCGGTCTCTTTTGCCTTTGATTTTAATTTTGAATATATTTCTGCCGCCTCTTCTGTTCTGCAAGACATGATGCTGATATCATCGGCATAGGGCAATCTGTATTAATTTATTTGTTAGGAGATTACCTCTTCCAATAATCAGCTGTCATCACATATTCCAAGGTCAGGTTGAATAGTGTCGGTGCAAGCCCGTCTCCTTGCTTTAATCCTTGAGCTATCGTAAAATTTTCAGTGAGCTAATTTTGGACTCTGACAGTTGCTATTGGCGAATCCATTGTTGTTTTTACCAGTCGGATGTATTTTTGGGGGATATTAAAGCTCTGCAATATTTGATATAACTTGTTCCTATTAATTAAGTAGTAGGCTTGTTTGAAATCTATGAATATGTTGTGGACGTCAATGTCGTATTCCCACGATTTGTTTAAGATTTGTTTCACTGTGAATAGTTGGTCAGTTGTAGATCTTCCTTCTCAGAAATCGGTCGTTTGTTTAGTATGTAAGTAAAAATTTTGTACGCCGTGCACAAGAGGGTTATGCCGCGATAATTTTCGCATTTAAGTTTATCCCCTTTTTTTGTAAATTGGGCATATAATCCCGGTTTTCCAATCATTAGGGATCTTTTCATCATTCCAAATCTTGCTCATGAGCACATGCATTTGTCCTACTAGGTGATCGCCACCTAATTTATATAGCTCAGGTGGGACGTTGTCAATACCTGGAGCCTTATTAATCTTTCGTGCTCGTATTGCCTGTTTTACCTCTTCCATCGTTGGGGGTTCTATATTTTCGGTGTCTCCCTCATTGTGATGCATGTCAATATGATCTTCATTTTCTTGTGTCCCTAAAAGAGTTTGGAAATAGGTTTTCCAGACTGATTTTATTTCTTTTGGACCACTGGTTATTTGCCCTTCTTGATTTCTGCATAGATTTGTTCGGGGTTTATATCCTTCTCTTAAATTGCGTAGATATCTGTACGCCTGTCATATTGTTGCTCTGAACATTTTCTTCCATTTTCTGTATATTCCGTTTTCGTATTTTCTTTTCTTTTTTCGGCATATTTTATCTGCCCTCCGTCTTGAATCTCGGTAACTTGCCCTTCTTTCTCTGGTTCTTCTTTCCATATATTTCTTGTGTTCTTCATTTCTTTTCTGTATGGCCTTATTAGACTAGTCATTGAACCATTCCCTTTTTTTATTTTTCTTATTCTTGCCTATGATTTTTCTTGCTGCGTCAATAACTTTTGTTTTGATTTCTTCCCAATGTTCTTCGGTACCTAGTGCTGTCAGTGTTTGTGTTATTTCTCTTTCATAGGTCTGTGTGACATCTTGTTGTTTAAATTTTTGTATATCTAGCTGTTCTGTTCTTTGTTCCTGTCTTTCTTTCCTGTTTCTCTGAATTCTGCATTTGTATTTTATCTGTACTAGGAGATGGTCAGATCCGCAGCATGCTCCTCTTCGGCTTTTCACATCTTGTATGCTTGTTGTGGCCCATTTGTCTATCAAGACATGAGATTAATTTGGTTAGCGATTGTTCCTCCAGGCATAATCCATGTCGCTATGTGTAAATAGGTGACGATAAAAGAAAAGCTTTCTATGATCAGTTAGGTGGTATACTTAGAAATATTCCAACTAAGAAATGACTCATAATAGAAGGTAACTTCAACGCTAATATAGGCTAATTAGACAGAGGAAATGAACATATAGATGGAGGATACGGCATTGGAACTAGAAATAACGCAGCAGATAATATACTGGAATTAGCAGTAGCACTAGGTATGGCCACTGTTAGTAAATGCTTTTAGAAGAGAGAAAGCCAACTTACCAACCAATAGAAATATTAGAAAATCAGTTTAAATTCACGCAAGGCAAATCAACAACGGATGCAATTTTTATCATAAGGCAAGTAATGGAAAACTAATGTTAGAACAGGTGAGGGTAAAACTGATAAATTTCATTTAAGAACAGTATTGCATCAGGGGTCAGTGCTAATCCCTTATCTCTTCTAATTAGTGTTGGAAAAATTAACAAAAACATGTCAAGGAGATATTCTATGGTGCCTGATGTATGCTAACGATGTGGTGTTAGTAAGAGATAAGGAGAGATAATTCAATTAATGATTGAGACAATGAAGATGGGCGCTTGAGCAAAAAGGTACTAAGGAAGACAAAAACAGAGTATCTAAAGTGTGCATTTAAAAATTAACTTCAACTTCACTTTAAATCAGGTTGTAATGTTGGCTGGTGAAATTATTGAAAAAAAAATCGTTTTAGGTAGGAATCTAGATTTGATGTTACAAAGCAATGGGGAAATAGATGGAGGTATAGTAGACTCAAATACGGATGGATAAAATGGAAAGAAGCAAGTGATGTCTTGTGTGATAGAAAGGTTCTTACGAAACTGAAAGGTAAATTCCATAAAACGGATATAAAACCGTAATTGGACAGTTAAAAAAATAAGAACAATGAATGCATTTGAACGAAATGACAATGCTTAGATGGATGGGTGGCTTAAAAAGAAAATATTAAATTAAAAATTAAAATATTAGCAGAAGTCTAGGCGCAGCACCTCATCTATGCAAAAATGAAGAAGCATAGGTTACGATAATTAGGGCATGTTGATCGTCGACACGAGAGTCATGCAATACATAGGATTCTGGTTTTCCAGGTCCCAGAAAGTAGTAGGAGAGAAAGACCGAAAAAGAGATGACGGGAAACGAATAGGAGAAATATGTGTATGAAAGAAATTCATCTTGATATGGCGAAAGATAGAAAGATATCTCTGTATATAAGGATAAGGCGTAAAGGGATAAAGGCAAAGAGAATGATGATGAAGAATCAGTAAATATGGTGATACTTGCATATATACATAATTTTTCAAAATAAATGAATCGCTTATTTTTATTAATTATTCGCTACTCGATTTATTCAAAATATTTTATAACAAATTGTTCATATTTGTTAAATCAGTAATGTTAAAACTGTTTGAGAAGCAGCTAGTTAAGAACCACCTTAAGTTAATGAAACCAATAATAAAAGAAAAGAGCTGATTCCAAACTGATAATTTTTATTCAGAGATAAAAAATATCCTATGATTAATTGAATATACAGAATTATCGATATAGGTAACTAAGTGAGAAACTTGTTGAGAAACACGTTTTAGAAAAAAAAAATTGTGCTAGTCTTTTTTGACATAGCTTAGGCCTTTGCTAAAGTATAGCATGGGAGTTTAACCTGCAAATAGTATATCTACATGGTCATAGTTGGAAATGACACTGTCATACTCACAGTATTTGACAACAGCAAAGTAGCAGCAAAAAAATTATAAGTTATTAAATAAAATTCATATGTACTTAAAATTGGAAACCTAAACTAAATGAGTCCAAATTAATGAACGTCAAGTTTATACATCTGAAAATCTAAAACATTAATTTTACAAAAAACGATGTCTAAATACCTTATGCATTTTTCACAAAATACATGGAAACTGTACTTGAGACTTCTATAGTATATGTTAAAAAAAGGGAGGAACTCAGAAAAGTTATCAGAAAATGTATCCGCAACTCCTATAGACATTAACTTGGTACTGATATCTCTGCTCCCCGATTTTAGCAAGCAGTCATCAAACCATTAAAACTGCTACATTCATACTTCCTATTATCCAACGATTAGCCAGTCCAGGAATATATGCATTATTATGGTACTGATATTGCTGCTGCCCCTCATAAGTAAGTAGAATAGGCAAGGAAGTTTTTGGCAATTTAATAGGGTTTTTGTGTGTTACAATATAATTTCTCCGAGAAAGTAAAGAATATCTATCCGATATCCTGATTTATTCCATAGATTAAATATTAGAATACTATAGAATAGAATATAGTAATTTATAATACTATAAATTACCAGCAAAAAAACGGTATAATAGTAACGAGAAAACCAAATAAATGTTCATTAACAGACAAAAGAGACGATGTAAAATAGGGCATATAACGTAACAATAGACCCATATAATTTTAAAAAATTTGAGCGTTTTAGATATCGCAGATAACGTTGTCACATAAGAGACAAAAGGGAAAATTCAGGTAGCAAACTGATATATGTATAACCTCATAACACTTTTAAATCCAGAAGTGTAATACATACTACTAAAATCTGGATATATACATATATAAGACAATGTAAGTAAAACTCAGGTATTAATTACATCAGGATTGCTAGAAAGATTGCCCTCAGTCAGAAGTGTTTTACGACCGGGAACTAATGCTAAGGTCAAACAGGTATATAAAAATTGCACCGTCGTACAAGAAACTAAATCTCAACGATAAAGTTATTGTTTTGCACTTCGTATTGATTTGTGATCTGATTCATAATAGAATTATATATTTCTCTAAAAATTCTTCTTTCTGCGATGCTCATCGGCTCTTATTTTATTTTTTCATTGTTCGTGTTTTACTTACATACGTAGAATATTATTTTTCTTACTGCGGGATGTATTTTTGGATTTAATTTTTTGCTTAAAACGTAGCAATATGTAAATTACAAATTACTTTGTGTAATTTTACTTTTTAAATAGAGTTTGGAATGGAATCTTCCTGTTTGAAATCAATGTACATTTGAAAATAAGTCGACAGTTTTCCTTGAAGTCTGATTTTACTTGTAGATTATTCCTTGTTAAATTAATTAGTTTATTAGGTAAGCCTAGTTCTTCCATGGTATTTCATAGTTTTATTCTTATGATTATATCAGTGTTTGTTTAAAATTTATAAATAACTAGTTTAATGTTTTTTTTGTATTCCCAACATTTCTCATTAACTGCCTAACAGTGAATAATTGATCAACGATTTATTAAGTTTTTCTAATTCCACACTAATATCCACCTATTTTATAGTTCACCTATTTACTCAATCGTTCTAGGTGTATTAGAAAAAATACTGTGTATCCTAATAATTAATAGATATATAGCTTATATCGCTATAGTTTATGCAGTACATTTTATTACATATTCCTTTTGTGTATGGGTATGCTTTTCAGCAAGTTGGTACTTGCTCTTACTTCTAAATTGACGGATCAGCCGTTCAACTGCCTGTACTGAACTTTCTTCTTCATTTTGCAAATATATATAAAAATTAATAAAAACCACTCTGACATACCGCTGATTGAAATGTTGGATACCCTGGCCTATACTATTCAATCAACGAAAATACTAAGATCACACGGGGAGAATATTATGGGTTATTTCTGGTTTCGTCATAATTTACACTGAAATTACTAACAAGAGAGTGCTCTCACTTCCACATGTTGAAATTGATATATAGTACCAACAGATGCTAGTCATATTATACCATCAGTACTAATAAAATAGAAACTATCAAATTAATGTCAATTTCATTTAATCAAACGTACTAACCTTAGACATGGTCATTTAAGGAAACACACCTCAAAAATGTTGACAATAAATTAAAAATATCTTAAGCGTTATAAAAGTACCAGAGCAGCAAAGCTCACAGCATGAGAATATTGCCTCGTACTTTTATATAGCAATTTGTTCTCACAATTTTATAGTTTTGCGAAAAATGAACTCCGATTCGAAGATTAAAACGTCAAACAAAATGTAAAAACCTATTCATATTTTGAGATATAAAATCTTCAATTTAGATATTGAACATTCTTAATAAATGTATAATCTAATATTTAAGCCTGTTTAAGTTTTACAGACTTGGAAAACACTGAACAGACAAATATTTTTTCGTTAATGTACTAGGTTCTAAAAAAAGTGTACTCAAAACGAATAAACATTATCTACCAAGTGTTTTATTCCAGTTTCATATGAAAGCACCAGATATTAGATATTATAAATTTCATAGGTACAAATTTGAGATAAAAACCAAATGATAGAGCATATAGTGAAATATAAATATCTTAGAATAGCTGTATCGAGCGAGGATAAGGTTATTGATGAGAAAAAAAAGACCTATCGCTGAGGAAGTAAGAAAGTAATTGGCAAACGCAAAGAGCACTTTAATTATATTAAATGAAATATGCATTACAATCTATTATGATACACATATATTCGTACCGCAGAAACAAGACAATAAATACGTTAAGAGAATCTTAATAATAACCAAAATTTAACTTTTAATACACAGAAGAAATAATGATATACAGAAGATATATGAATTAAAAAACTTTATCCACTTATTGTACGCAAGAGAGGTACCTCTAGAAAAACTCAAAACGATCGAAAATATATACCAAAACAACACAATAAAAGTAAAAGTAGACGAAGAACTAACCGACCCTATTGAAACTGACAGTGGGATAAGGCAGGGATATTCCCTGAGTCCTTTATTGTTCAACCTGATTATGGATGAAATAATAAAAAAGTAAGAACTTAAAAAGGATACCAAATGGAAGAAAAACAAATTAAAATAATCTGCAATACTACTCTTTCAAAGTGAAGATGATTTACAACGTATCCTGCACCAATTTCATATAAAATTTAACATGTTAATTTCCCCAAAAGAGACAAAATGCATGGTTACAACAGCAAATTTATTAAGATGTTAATTGGAGCTGGAAGGTCAGATAATAGAACAAGTGATGGAATTTAAATATATAGGCATCACATTATCTAGCTACGGAAAGCTCGAAACTGAAGTGGAAGATCCAGTGAATAGAGCAAACAGAGCCCCAAGCTGCCTAAATGAAACAATACGAAGAAATAAAAATATCGGGAAAGAAACGAAAGGCAGAATTTACAAAACAGTCATCAGACCAATAATGACATACGCGGCAGAAACAAGACCTGACACAGAGAGGACAAAAAGGATGTTAGAAACAGCAGAGATGAAAACACTTAGAAAAATTGATGGTAAGACACTATGGGAGAGTGCTAGAGAGCTAGAAGTACAGATATACGACGTAGATGCAAGGTAAAAAACATCAAGAACTGGTTAAGAAATAGAAGAGTAGAATGGAATAATCATATATGCCGAATGACAACAAATAGAGTAGTAAAGACGGCAAGAGACGGTTAACCCATAGGAAAATGATCAGTAGGAAGACCACGAAAACGATGGAACGGCAACTTACTGGAGGCACATTGAAAAACAGACAGAGTCATGTCTATATAAAAAGAAGAAGAAGAAGATACACAGGATAATCATTAAAATAGCTGCAAGAAAGATAAAATAAATCAATCAGTCATATTAATATAGAATAGCAGAGGACAGAGGATTTGTCATAGCTTTGGACAAGTGCCCAATTGAAAAAATAACACAGGTCGTTAAAAAAAGACGGAACTCTAGAAAGAAAATAGAATAGATTTAAAAAAAATAAAAGCATAAACATGTCTTTTCCTACTTTTTTAATATTGAAAATACGTAAATAGAACATTGAATTAAAATGTTACTTTTGATATCTATGATATACCTATGACCTAAACAGTGGCGCCGATGTATGTAGTTGAAATTGTTTACACTTATTTTAACTGTTTATTTTTTTATTATCTATAGATGAGTTTCGACCGATATCACAAACTTATTTATTTTCCACGAAGAGTCCCTTTAATACCTAAAATTATTACTATACAAATCTGATTCGAAATATCGTCAAAAAGTAATACACGGCATGTAAAATTTAAATTTTTAATAAAAAGTAAAAGATTAGGCATTACTTCTGTGGTTCAAAGAACGAGCCTTTACGAAGATTGAAGTACTAATAAGGCCACCGCAATCGGGCATACCCCGGGTAATGATTAATTAATTAATCGGCTAATTCTTCAGTCACCTCTTTGATATGATTTAATCAAATTGGTCCTTTTTAGGACCAACTATTCTAATAACATGTCTATAACTATTAAGGGTATTTCTAAAGATCAAGAAACTTTACTTTACTTAAACTTATCAGACATATGAGCTAAACACGAATCTGACTTATTTCTAGAGCAGGAAACACATATAGGGCCTAACCTAGGGTATTTGGTATACAGCTGATCGTTAAAACCACATTATAGATATAGACATGCTATTTCTGTCGAAAAAGAAGCAAAGAATAACTCTAAGAAGAGAGTTATTCTTATATTGTAGAGTAAGAAAGGACAAAACCAGTCAGCTGAGAGAACCTTTTAACAATGTTGAGCTTGAATCCACCATCTACATATTTAATGAAAAATAATACAACTACCGACATTGACGCTCTGAGCACAAAGCTTATTACGAAATCTAGACCAAAAACACTACAATGGCTGATCCGGATGATGAACAACTGTATTCAAATTATGGAGATACCCAAAGTCTAGAGACAAGCCAAAGTTGTTAACTTGCTTAAACCTGGCAAAAACTCCAACGACTACAAAAACTATCGGCCAATATCTTTATTTTGTCAGCTATTCAAAATACTTTTGCACAAGATCGTTAATATGATATCACCGATATTAGAAGAAAAACTTAAATTAAAAGGCAAAAGTGGCTATAGATAGGGAAGATTATGTACATCACAAATACTAAATCAAAGACCAGTACGAAAAATATCGGGTATCAGGGGTGGTATTTTTCACTCTAAATGCCGCTTACGACACCTTAAATTACAGAATATTTCTCCAAAAACTATATGATATCCCCTTACATAACAAACTCACTTATATTGTCTCCGTATACCTACACAAGAAAAAATTTTTTGTATCACATAATGGTAAGAATAGCAGTTGAAGAACAGTCTCGCTTGGGGTAGCATAAAGGCACCTACACTGTATAACATATTTATTTTGAGATAACCTTCTATCGAGATATCATATTTAGTACACAAATAAGAGCAGAACTAAAATAATAAAAAAGCTTTATACAAGATATTGCAGAAGATTGGATAAAATAAAAGTAGTTTTTATTAATCGGATGCTTACATAAAACGTACAAAGACATACTCACGTAAACAAAATATATTACGAAATTTCTGTAATTAAAAAAAAACATCGAGTTCAGCATTGAACTAATAAAATTATATTAAATAAAAAAACAACATTATTTTTAAAAATGCAGAAAAAATAAAATTTTCTATGCAAGCGAACATTCCATTAAATAATAAGCCCAAATCCTTTTGTATCTATATACCAGTTTTTAAAGAACCAGTTACCTTTTAGTACGTAGTTATACCAGGTAATACGATATCCTCTGTTACACAGTGTAATGCGTATGACATTACACTGTCTGCAAACATTAGATAAAAATAAGGAGCCCATATAAACCGTTCACGGTATATATTACGGTATAATCCCACAGTTGCCAAACTCTCAGAGCTTACTTAAACCGATAAACGTATGGTTGAAATATACAATGAAGAAGATCTGAACGACCCCTATAATATATACACGTGAACTAAACGATATACATTTATGATACAGGGGTATTTACGGGCTCCAAAAAATTTTTACAAATTATTAAACTCTACATGTTGATGAATCGACAGAACCAATATTATGGAATGGTCAAGTGAGCTCCGTATATCGGTATCCACTTGACCACGGAGCTCAATTGAACCTGCATTTTAACATGGGCGGAGTCCACTTTATGCCGTAGATATATATATATATATATATATACATATATATATATATATATATATATATATACATATATATATATATATATATATATATATATATATATATATATATATATATATATATATATATATATATATATATATATATAAACAGCACAGTTTATTAGGGTTGCAGTCAGAAAATTGGCGGGGATGTTACACTGTAACACTCTTTTGACTTTTGTCTAGCTTTCGGAATGGTTTTATTCCTTTTTCGATACACTATAATAAGAAAAATCTGTAAATATTTATAAAATATCATAATACTTCAGTGCAACTTACTAGTCGTTGAGATTATTTATAAAAGCATTGACACTCAACATTAATAACACACATATAAAATATAAAATAGTAGACAAAATACGCTCTAAAGTTTTTCAAATTTGGGTAAAGATAGTAAAACTTAGTTTATGGCATCTTTTACTGGCGTGTTTTAACTCTGACACATAGAGAACAGAAAGTAAAAACCCTATGATTAAAAAGTAATTAGGTGTACTTAATATTATATTTCTTTTTAGTAGCCAGTAGAAAAAAGAACAAGAGAAAGACCGAAGCTGAGATACTTAGAACAAATAGAAAATGATATGACAACCTTAAAAATAAAAGACTGGAGAAAAAAAGCACGAAACAGATCAGAATGGAGAAGAATCCTGGAACAGGCCAAGACACAAAAAGGGTTGTCGAGCCAGTGATGATGATAATGAAACCTAATAAACTGTGTTGTTTGTATATATATATATATATATATATATATATATATATATATATATATATATATATATATATATATATATAT
The DNA here is from genome assembly GCF_040954645.1 of Diabrotica undecimpunctata. Lineage (NCBI taxonomy): Eukaryota > Metazoa > Arthropoda > Insecta > Coleoptera > Chrysomelidae > Diabrotica > Diabrotica undecimpunctata. The sequence continues at coordinate 83,367,542 of NC_092807.1, forward strand.
ATATATATATTAAACCTAGAGCTAAGATTAATATTATTATAAAAATTAATATTAAACTCACCAGTCTTCCGGGTTGAACCGCGTCGATATCCATTAGGCCGAGCTTTCGACATCCTCTCTGATGTCTTCTTCAGGGCTTCCGAGATCTTAGTCTCCCGAGCCCCAGACATTAATACACTCACTAGTCACTGAACTACTCACTACAGTAGTTCTTGAGAATCTGACACATTTCAATAAAGAAGCTGAAACAACTCAAGTTGCAAAAGCAAAAGCACCAATTGAAACCTAACCAAATTGCAAACGCAAAAGCGCCAATTGAAACCTAAATAAAATTTAGGGGTGGTATATGGAGAAGGAGATGATCAATTAGAGAAGAACTAGCAAAGAAGTTATAATAAAAAGAATGGCTTAGCTCAAAAGAACACAGAGACACAAAACCTCAAGCACGAATTCGGGCTAGCCTCACTACACTAGAATTTGGCTTTGAGATAAGGGGAAAAGAGATCTTTTAACCAAAAGAATACAATATAATAATGCACCGGAAAATCTGGAACTATAAAAGGGGTAAGATAAGAGAATATACGGAGATGCCTAGGAAAATACTAAAATGGGCGCCAGCTAATTTCTGAAGGAAATTAACAAAAAAATAAATGAAGTTATGAACAACAAGGAATAAAGTACTATTGATTTAATACCCTGTAATAATGTTTAAAAACCGAAAAGACACTATTGACCTTGTTCTGCTATATTATAACTGTAAGCAGGAACTGAAATAAAAGCAAAACTATTTGTAACAAATATATTTATAATATTAACAACTAACAAAACTCACCTATATATATATATATATATATATATATATATATATATATATATATATATATATATATATATATATATATATATATATATATAGAAAATATAATTACAGTAGTGGGGCTACGGTATGCGAGGACCAAAAGGCCACGACAAAATTAGATATCCCCACTACTGGGCCAAACGAAGGGTGTATTAGTAAATCTATAATCTAAGTCCATGGGAGAAGCGAGATCTTAACACTAAGGTTAGTTACGAAAGTTAAATCCTAGATAGGTAAGGTAGGGAATATAAATACTAAAAAAAACCGTGACGGTTATACAAAAGAAACTACCTTACCTAACAAATATACGACTAATATGTGTCGAAGCAGCTAAACACCAGATCTATGTGTAAGTGTTATGCTTACACACAGATGCTGGGAGATATCTAAAGTGATCAAGTGTGATGAGTATGGCCAACAGACTCGGAAAGATATATATATAATTTTTAAAAACCCTGATACATAAATTTCTTCCCTTCCCTTTTAAAAACCGCTATACAAAAATCATGAACCCCTTCCCTAACAATGAATCTAATTTAATTAATTAATAACTGTTTACCTAACTTTTTATAGATGTTACAAAAACTGTAATAAGTACTAACCTTGGTATATGCATATACAAAGTTGTAAATTACAAGAAAAACCTTAACCCTGAGAAACTAGTTGTTACTGTCTGTCACAACACTACAGCGGTCCTGGATAAGTCCCCTTAAGACTCTGACGATCCTTGAGGCTCCGAAAAAAAACGAATGAAGAGGAACGCTGTGGTTCTAGAGACAATCGGTTCCTGGTTTCCAATGGGTTGAATTAGGTGTTTGGTTAAACTAATTCTAGTATTAAACGTTATCCTAATCGGGTGAAATCTACAAAAAATAACATTTAGAGAAACATCAAGGCACCCAAAGATGACTGTCAACACATACTCTTACATCGAATTACCACAACAAACAAACATTTTATTTTATCAGCTGACTGTCATCCTGTCTATTTATTGCGTCTGCGCATTTAAAGAATATCTAGTAAATCAGGCATGAAACTTTTTATACCGAGTAGGTATACAAAAAAACAGAAAAACTAATTAGGTGTCCGATAAATTAACGATCTAGGCTCAAGGCCACATGATACATATGAGAAAACTCGGATTTTACACTTTTAATATTTCAAAAGACAATGAAAATATCAATAAAATGATAGGCCTATAAAACTAAATGATTTAATTGCTCACCTGGGTTTTAAATAATTATTTCAGTAGATTTGGAAGCCGGGTCTTAAATATTCATTTCTATAGATTTGGAAGTCGGTTTTTCAATCAAGATTCTTTATCATCTGTTCTAATTTCTCCCTTGATGTTCGGGTAAAATATTAAATCCAATCCCAGATTTTCTACCCGATTTAAAGACAAAAAAATGCCGGTTAAGGCTTGGAGAAATACACCTCTCTGCTTGAGTTGTTGGCCAAAACTGACTTTAGCGAGCTCTTCTTGACCTGTAGTTCGCGCATCGTACCGTCTATTGCCCATGAACGTTTCATAAACGGGATTCTGAGGGGTTTTAGGATTTCAATAATAAATTATATTAATTAATTATATGTTAGTAGTTGTGACTGCTACATCCTCCCTCAACTCCAGAAAAAAAGGAAAACTTTCCACTTACCAGAAGTTTCCTTTTTTTTTTTATTGTCTAGGACAATCTAGCCTTAAAGACAAACCAGATGATGAATATGATGAAGCCGAAACGTTGTGGTGTCAACCACAAGGATTTTGAGCTTATCAGCCACACTGTTTACTCATTAGATGGGATAAAAGTAATGACACTGACAGACGTACAGTAGACAGACAGCATGTGATCTATTTAATAATGCGTAATTTACCAAAAAAAATTAAAATAATTTAATTTATTTAGACAAAGTATTAAGAAAAGTAAAAAAAACATATAACCCAATCACTTAGGTACTTTCTAAATATAATTCAATAACTTTATAGCAATATCAATCTCAATACCAATATATTCAATATAATTCAATTCAACCTTATATAGAGTAAATTAACCTTCGACAATACTTAAATTCTATATTTCCAAGTATTAGTAAAACTATTAATAAACTACACTACTGAGGTGTGTTAACAACCTCTAAAAGATAGGACCAAGAACCATTCACAACACAAACTCAAACAAAGTCCTATCAATTTTACCCAACGTTGACACTAGAGCGAACAGATTCTATTAATCACCCAAGAGTTCAATGAGGGCTTAATTTATTAGGACTAGTTGAAACTATATTACTACAAACCTAAACATCTATATGATATGGTTCTGGATATCAGCAATATATTCGAAAATTCAAGGTAAAAGATAATTCAATACATCTACTTGCTTTAGCAGCGGTAGGAATAACACACAATCGGTAAAGGCACTAGCAAGCCTAGATACTAGCAAGCCCACTATACTCATGGTATAGGGTATGCTAAAAAAAATAAGTGAGTTAACTGCAATCCCAACTCGTAGTAAAGAATATGCACAAAAGGTAAAAGATAATTGCAAGTCCAGATCTACTCATGGTAGAGGATATGCACAAAACTCACTTCTACCAGCTATACACTTGGTAGAAGGAAAGGTAAAAGAGATCCTAACTGTAATACCCAAACTGTACTATTGACGTGGTCCAATTCTTTACTCACGACAAGAACAGTAAAGGACAGATTTTTAGGACTCCATAATCAAGATAAAGATAAGATATATATTCATAAGATATAGATAAGAAATAAACTTATCAAGGTAAAGGTAAAGATAACTAACTTAAGGTAAAGGTATGAGATAAACCAATTAAGGTAAAGGTACGAGATAAACTCAATTAAGGTAAAGATAAAGGTACACTCAAGGTAAAGATAAACTCACATCTACCAATCCGTACGAATGGTAGGTAGACAGGTACAAACTCAAGATACTAAGATATGTTAAACTCAAATTCTTGAGAAGATAACAACATAGGAGATAACAAACCAAGTTAAACAGACTTACTTATTGCTGAATATCAGAACGATCCAATTCTAAATGACACATTCTAATTTCAACCTAAGAGACATTCAAGAAACAACTAATATGTATAGATATATTTCTGAGCCAAGTGAGGGCACACATCCAGGGTGATCAATCCTGAACCCACGCTAAAACACCGACACAGTAAGTGAATATGAATGCATAAGCTTTATGGCCATGGTCCACAAAACCATACAACCCTATTAAAGAAAATATTTGGAATGTTTTCCGCATTATCCCTGTAAATATCTATTCAACTCAGAACTCAAGATGGGGAAATTCCCATATATCCATCCTGTACTCCTATGATATGCAGTTGGACTTTTTAGAGAAAACAAACAACAAAATTAACAAGTCCATAAACTAAGATAATAACCAACATTAAGATAAGATAAAAAAATAGAAGGCAAAATAGCACTACTCTTATTGTTTTGCCAGGTAAACAAAAATAGATAAACCGATCCTAAACAACCAAACTGGTACAGCATTGATAAGGGACCAGTTAATCTTCATCTGAAGATGAAGAATCCAAATTATCTGACAAGTTATGTGGACCTACTGTCTTGTCCTCCAGTAAGTCTTTGACATGAAACCTTCCTAGTTTCCTGCCAGTGGAAGTTTCCTTCAACTCATAAATTAAAGGAGAAATGACCTTAATAACTGTGCAAGGTATGTACTTCTGACATAACTTGGCCGAATGAAAGTTCACTTTATCAGATTTGACAAAGTTTCTTTTCAACACAGAATCTCCAATTCTGAAGGATAACTCTCGCTTTCTCAAGTCATAATGGCATTTATTTCTAGCATAAGATGCTTTCAAACGTTTGCGAACATCCACATAAATATCAGGAAGATGCTGGATATCTTCTAAACGGTGTAATTTATCTGATATAGTGGGAAAGGTATTGGCATTTTCTGAAATTGTACCAAAATAATCACCAGAAAGAGGAACATGACGACCAAACATCAAATAAGATGGAGGACATTTGGTTATTTCGTGAGAAGAAGTCCTGATAGCCTGTACTATAGAGTGGATATGAGTATCCCAAGCTCTTTGATCAGGAAAGGAATATGACCTTAAAGCAGTCACGATTGATTTATTAACTCTTTCGGTATGATTGACTTGTGGATGATAGTTCGCATTGTACCAGATCTTTTGGACATTATATTTAGACATGAGGTCGCAAAAAGCCTTAGCTGTGAACTGTGGTCCATTATCGCAAGACACGATCTGTGGAACACCATAAATTAAGAAAACCTCATTCTCAAGATACTTGATAATGGATGAAGTAGTTGCCTTAGACATAGTATGAACCAAAGGAAATTTTGTAAAATAATCAACAACTACCAAGGCATACTGAGAACCTTTATAAGACCTAGGATAAGGACCAATGAGATCTAAAGATATAAGTTGAAATGGAAAATCAATCCGTCGATAACTACCCATTAAACCTGGTTGGGGAAGATTTGTCGGTTTGCATGTAGCACAGATTTTGCATTTAGCGATATAGCTACGTACAGTTTGACGCATCTTCGGCCAGTAATAGAGTTCCGATATACGACGGAAAGTTTTGTAAAAACCAAAATGAGCTGCAGTAGGATGGTCATGAAAAGTGGCCAAAACCTCTGCTCTATTAGGAGTTGGAACGACTATCTTCCAATCCGACATTCCAGTAAGGGCATCCATGGAACTTAAGACATGTTTATACAAAACACCATGTTTAACTTTAAAATCAGGAAATTTACCTGGTACATTCTGTACATCACACAACATTTTTCGATACCAGTCATCTGGTTGCAAGGAAGATAAATCTAACAAATTAATATCGAACGTTCTAGAGAGTGCATCAGCGACTACTACACCTGCAGCTTTACGATGAATAATCTTATAATCATATTGTGCCAATTTTAAAATCCACCTAGCCAAACGAGGAGATGGGTTCTTCATATTCTGTAACCACACCAAACTACTATGGTCAGTTATGACCGTGAAAGAACGACCCTCAAGAAAATATCTGAAATGTTCAATACCAGTAATTATAGCTAGCAACTCTTTTTCAGTTGTAGTATAATTTTTCTGGGCTTTATTTAATTTCTTGCTTGTATAAGCTATAGGGTGTTCTTCTCCATCTACCATTTGATAGAGTACACCTCCAGATGCAGTGTTAGAACAATCTGTCATCAGATAAAAAGGCTTAGTAAAATCTGGGGCTACCATAACAGGAGAATTTGTGAGAGCCTCCTTGATTTTAATGAAAGCTTCATTAGCCTCAGGAGTCGACACAATATTTTGTCCCTTTTTCCGATTTTGAAGTAAATCTGTGATAGGAGACAACAAGGTCGAATAAGACTTAACAAACTTCTTATAATAACCAACCATTCCTAACAATCGACGGACCTGAGTGGTATTTTTAGGCACAGGAAAATCCCGAATCGCTGACATCTTATCAGGATCAGTACGAAGACCCTGAGAATCTACAACATATCCTAAAAACTTAATAGAATCACGACAAAAGCTGCTTTTATCCAAATTAATAGTCAAATTTGCGTCTTTTAAACGCTGAAACAACTGCTGCAATACAGAGATATGAGTTTCGAAATCAGGAGTAATGACAAGAATGTCATCAAGATAGTATTGACAAAATGGGTCTAAAGCAGGACCTATTACCAAATCCATTAATCGACACATAGTCTGAGGAGCAGACACAAGACCAAAAGGCATTGTAGTGAACTGATACAATCCTTTGCCATTTACTGCAAAGGCAGTAAGCTTTTTGAAGAGAATGATGTGATGACACTATTTAACTGCTCTAATTCCTGAGCATTAAGTCGACTCATATCTTTAACAGCATTGACACAAGAGATATTGAAAGAAGACACAGATAAGGAAAATTCAGTAAAATTTAATTCACTATTAAAAGTTTTCAGAAAATCCATACCTAGGATGACTGAATTCTTAACTGAAGGAATAACAAAGAATGTAATCATTCTTTTACACAAACTAACAGAAATCTCAGTAGTGAATTGACCTAAAATTGGTTGAATTTGACCATCAGCTGTAGTCACTTGCAAACTTTGATCTATTCCTATATTTACATTTGAATTCTGGAGAAATTCCAGACCTAGAGAACCGAAAATAGAGATATTGGACCCTGTGTCCAGTAAAGCTAAACAAGAATGTCCTAAGATAGATATCTCAAGATATGGACGATTATCCTTGTTTTTTCGAACTAACAATGAGTTTATATCTAAATCAACAAACGACGACAAGAGATTACTTGAAGAAACTACAGAAGAATCACGGTGTTCATGCTCAATTAACGTTGTCCTCTCTTCGGTTGGTATTTGCCGTTCTGTGGTCTTTTGTCTTTCGGTAGAGCGTGAGATGTTTGGCTTGTGGAAGCTTGGGCATCCAGACTCGAGAAACTGGTTCCTTGGTTTTGAGGAGTTTGGACAGTGTTTGTATTCCCTGTATTTTGACGAGGAGTAGGAGCCAGGGCCAACCCACCCCTTCTGTCGTTTCCCGAACAGAATTCACACTCAAATTTACGGACACCTTGACGTCCACAACCATAACAGAACCGAATTCTAGGCTCAGGACATTCGCAATACCCATGTCCTGACTGACAACAATTCCAACAGGTAAGCTTCGAATTAAAAGAAGAGACATTACCAGACCGAGAATAGTTAGGCCTACCAGAATAGGATGAGTCATTATTTCTGAAATTTCTACTATTACTAGACCGTGAATAATTGGGTCTATCAGAATAAGATGAGTCATTATTTCTGAAATTCTGATGAATAGGGACTCTAGACACGTTGTCAGAAGACCATGACAAAACTTCCTCTAACTTCTTACACTTTTCCGTTAAGTCAGCAATTGAAGAAATATCTGTAAGTGCCAGACTAGAATGATACGATGGCAACAAATTTTTTCTAATGATCCTTATGATATGTGACTCAGACAAAGGAGTCTCCAACCGTTTACACAAACTAACAATCTCATTTACAAATATAGTTACCTTCTCCTGCGGAGCTTGTTTTCGAGACTTAATTTCATCAAGAAGATTGTCCTCATAGTTATATGGAAGAAAATCTGACCTAAGTTTGGCAACTAACTCTTGCCATGAAGCAAAACTACCTCGGTTATTGAGATACCAAGTGAAGGCTGAATCCTTAAATAAATCGGCAGCAGAAGAGTAACACTCTTCCTCGCTGTTACCACGCGCTATACGCAGACATTCTACCTTCTCTAAGAAACTAACAACATTTTCATTATCTTGACCTGAAAAATGGACACCCCATTTATGAATAGGAGCAGACTTAACGAAGGGAAATGGATTTACTGAAACACTAGCATTATGAGGAGTTGACTGTGCCTGTGGAATCACTTTACAATCAAGTTCACCTTCCAGAATCAGAACCCTGAAATTAAGAGACCTCTTCACTTCCTCCTCTTCCTCTGTTGTAGCTTCTAACAGATGGACTCTAGCTGCAACATGACCTAAGCGAGAAGTATAGCGAGCATAGGCAGTATCACTAGGAGAACCCACAAAAGAACCAATTTTGACCACCAGATCTGCAAGAGTAACCTCTATTTCCGCAATCTCGTCCTTAAAATTAAGATGGGAAGCAGACAGAACAGCATAACTCCGATTTGCTGCAGCTTGCTTTAATGCACCACGCAACACTACCCTTTTTCTTTCCACTGTTGTCAAAGATGGATCGTTTAAGTGCCGGACTCTCAACTCGTACTCTAATTCTGGACCTAACAGATGCTCTACCTTGAAAGCAGACATTTTATACAACTTGGAAATATACCAGAAAATATATGAGGAAAACTATGATAAAATAGGTAAAGTCTAACTTACTCTATGTTTCCAGGTTATTATTATAATTGAATTATTTTACCAGTAATGTTTGCTTGTTTATCCAGTCGTGAACTCAGATGCAAGGTACGGCTACAATCCCTGAGAAACCTAGAAATTTCAAAAAAATGTTACTTCCAGACAGTGGTGAATTACTTTGGTGCTACTCCGGACTTTTATAGTGTTAAGATAGTTAAATTTAAAATATTTAAATAATTTTCCTTTTTAATATATACTTATGTTATTTATTATTAATCCAATATGGATATTTAGTTAATCAAAAAAAGCAATTTATTCAGTCTACCCACAATATAGCAAAAACAAGGGTACTACGGGTATATTTAATAGATAATGTAGATAAACTAAATATTGAAATACAAAACCAATGTTGCAGTTAAGAAACCACGAGTTAAAGAAAACAGCTGAAAATTAAAATACAACACCAAAGGTACACAACCAGAAATTAAAGTGGGAGAAAAAAAAAACCAAAGATATAAAGCCAAAAGTACGTGCAAAAAAAAGAGGCCCCACGTTGGGCGCCAATTGAAACAACTCAAGTTGCAAAAGAAAAAGCACCAATTGAAACCTAACCAAATTGCAAACGCAAAAGCGCCAATTGAAACCTAAATAAAATTTAGGGGTGGTATATGGAGAAGGAGATGATCAATTAGAGAAGAACTAGCAAAGAAGTTATAATAAAAAGAATGGCTTAGCTCAAAAGAACACAGAGACACAAAACCTCAAGCACGAATTCGGGCTAGCCTCACTACACTAGAATTTGGCTTTGAGATAAGGGGAAAAGAGATCTTTTAACCAAAAGAATACAATATAATAATGCACCGGAAAATCTGGAACTATAAAAGGGGTAAGATAAGAGAATATACGGAGATGCCTAGGAAAATACTAAAATGGGCGCCAGCTAATTTCTGAAGGAAATTAACAAAAAAATAAATGAAGTTATGAACAACAAGGAATAAAGTACTATTGATTTAATACCCTGTAATAATGTTTAAAAACCGAAAAGACACTATTGACCTTGTTCTGCTATATTATAACTGTAAGCAGGAACTGAAATAAAAGCAAAACTATTTGTAACAAATATATTTATAATATTAACAACTAACAAAACTCACCTATATATATATATATATATATATATATATATATATATATATATATATAAATATATATATATATATATATATATATATATATATATATATATATATATATATATATATATATAGAAAATATAATTACAGTAGTGGGGCTACGGTATGCGAGGACCAAAAGGCCACGACAAAATTAGATATCCCCACTACTGGGCCAAACGAAGGGTGCATTAGTAAATCTATAATCTAAGTCCATGGGAGAAGCGAGATCTTAACACTAAGGTTAGTTACGAAAGTTAAATCCTAGATAGGTAAGGTAGGGAATATAAATACTAAAAAAAAACCGTGACGGTTATACAAAAGAAACTACCTTACCTAACAAATATACGACTAATATGTGTCGAAGCAGCTAAACACCAGATCTATGTGTAAGTGTTATGCTTACACACAGATGCTGGGAGATATCTAAAGTGATCAAGTGTGATGAGTATGGCCAACAGACTCGGAAAGATATATATATAATTTTTAAAAACCCTGATACATAAATTTCTTCCCTTCCCTTTTAAAAACCGCTATACAAAAATCATGAACCCCTTCCCTAACAATGAATCTAATTTAATTAATTAATAACTATTTACCTAACTTTTTATAGATGTTACAAAAACTGTAATAAGTACTAACCTTGGTATATGCATATACAAAGTTGTAAATTACAAGAAAAACCTTAACCCTGAGAAACTAGTTGTTACTGTCTGTCACAACACTACAGCGGTCCTGGATAAGTCCCCTTAAGACTCTGACGATCCTTGAGGCTCCGAAAAAAAAACGAATGAAGAGGAACGCTGTGGTTCTGGAGACAATCGGTTCCTGGTTTCCAATGGGTTGAATTAGGTGTTTGGTTAAACTAATTCTAGTATTAAACGTTATCCTAATCGGGTGAAATCTACAAAAAATAACATTTAGAGAAACATCAAGGCACCCAAAGATGACTGTCAACACATACTCTTACATCGAATTACGACAACAAACAAACATTTTATTTTATCAGCTGACTGTCATCCTGTCTATTTATTGCGTCTGCGCATTTAAAGAATATCTAGTAAATCAGGCATGAAACTTTTTATACCGAGTAGGTATACAAAAAAACAGAAAACTAATTAGGTGTCCGATAAATTAACGATCTAGGCTCAAGGCCACATGATACATATGAGAAAACTCGGATTTTACACTTTTAATATTTCAAAAAAAATGAAAATATCAATAAAATGATAGGCCTATAAAACTAAATGATTTAATTGCTCACCTGGGTTTTAAATAATTATTTCAGTAGATTTGGAAGCCGGGTCTTAAATATTCATTTCTATAGATTTGGAAGTCGGTTTTTCAATCAAGATTCTTTATCATCTGTTCTAATTTCTCCCTTGATGTTCGGGGAAAATATTAAATCCAATCCCAGATTTTCTACCCGATTTAAAGACAAAAAAATGCCGGTTAAGGCTTGGAGAAATACACCTCTCTGCTTGAGCTGTTGGCCAAAACTGACTTTAGCGAGCTCTTCTTGACCTGTAGTTCGCGCATCGTACCGTCTATTGCCCATGAACGTTTCATAAACGGGATTCTGAGGGGTTTTAGGATTTCAATAATAAATTATATTAATTAATTATATGTTAGCAGTTGTGACTGCTACAAAGCGTTTCTGATGGTTATTTTGTTTCGCCAGTATTTTGATATTTGTGAAGTCAATGTGATGTTTGGTAGAATTGGCGTGTTGTACAAGGGCAAAAGAGGGTTTGGAAAATCTAATATCGCTTTTATGTGAAGTTATACGCCCTAGAAGTGACCGACTGTTCTGGCCAATGTAGCAGGAGTTGCATTCAGAACAGGGTACCTATCTAACACCTGTATTTCTTATAAACTCTATGACATCTGTTGTATTTTAGATTACTGATGAAGCTTTAGACATATAAAGCCAAACGTCTTCGATAAACTAAAAAAGTAGTTGACTTTTTTTTTATTTGCCAACCTGAATGGTCGATTAAACCTCTGAATTCACTAGTTGAATACCTTTGAAATATATATATATATATATATATATATATATATATATATATATATATATATATATATATATATATATATATATATATATATATATATATGTATATATATATATATATATATATATGTATATATATATATATATATATATATATATATATATATAATTTGGTAATATCCCTATTTAAAAAAGCTAAGACAGGTCTCGTGGTTTAAAATTTCAAAATGAATAAAACTTTTTTAAACTGAGCTGAAAATTAAATAACTGCCAAATAATAAATAAATGGAGGCCATCTTTATTATAGCGATATTATTTGTTGCTTATAAAAAAAATGAAAATGTGCTACCCTTTACTTAATAATTTATAACTTTGAAATGAATCGAGACACAAAGAAAACAGCGTAAGGGAAATGAACCAAGCTTGCATACCGGATAGTTTTGAGTAACCACTAAAAAAGACATATTTCACCTTAGAGTGTTGTAAACCTAGATGATAAAAATATATATATATATATATATATATATATATATATATATATATTTTGTTTTTCGTATAATGTGTAAAAACCCGACCTCTTTTGGAAGTCTGAATAATGTGAATTAATATAATATGGGATAAATTATTCTACTTATCAGAAAAATACTTAAAATAAGTCATAAATAAAAAAAGTTATGAGGGACCAAAATTGACATTTTGATCTCTTACAACATTTTAAAACGGCTGTTTTAAATACACCTGAGTGTACTTAAAGATTTTTTTAATTTATACTTTCAATTTAAATTAAAGTCTATTAATATGTTTTACAAATTTATTCAGGAGTTTACTGTGTTCGGTTTTACCAGTAAATCCATGTTTTTTATAAAGCCTAAGAAGTAAGCAAATTAAATTTGCTAAATTTTGCATTTTAAATACCTTATTTAACTAAAAATGATAATGGCCTTTAAATAACTCAACCCGCAAATTCCTGGAAGTCACAACTAAAAAGATACTGTTATCACACTTGACAATTAATTATCATTACATATATGACGTACATACTTTGTTACCTATAAAAAATATAAAAAAGCGAGTAGGCCAGTTATATATATATATATATATATATATATATATATATATATATATATATATATATATATATGTATATATATATATATGTATATATATTTATATATTTATTTATATATATATATATATATATATATATATATATATATATATATATATAAATATATATATAAATATAAATATATAAATATATATATATATATATATTATATATATATATTATATATATATATATATATATATATATATATATATATTATATATATATATATATATATATATATATATATGTATATATATATATATATATATATATATATATATATATATGTATATATTGAGATAATATTAAATATAGGAGAAACGAAGGTAATCTAGAATGAACTTAAATAGTGATTAGAGAAATAATTTATAAGTTATATACTAGAGAATATTATAAAAAGTATTTATATGGGGGTATTCGTAACAAATTAGCATAATAATAAGTTTAAAAAGTTTTGTATTTTGCAATCTATTTAGTTATTTTCATAATTATGATATTATAAATATATTTGAGTAAGCCATCTTTATAGGCAACCAAATATACACTGAAGTAAATTTAGTTGTGGGAACTTTTGTAAATAATATAATTTGTAAATAATTGATTTAAAATAGTGTTATTTATTAATTTAAAATGTTTAATTTATATAAAAGTTTACATTCTGATCTGAAAAGCCTAAATTTCTATAAAATTCTCGATAGAAGAGTAAAGAATTATGTAGAACTCTAAAATAAGACGTCAATAGAAAGAATTTAACCTTTTTTTGTGGTAGAATATTCGCGAATATTGTAATGTCTATGAAATAGAAGGATTCGAATATATTTTCTTTCAAGAAGATTCGTGAACATTGAAATGATGTAAATACGATGTGATTTGGATTCAAAATGGTTCAGTCAGTAGAGTCAGTCAGTCAGTTAAGATAGTCAGTCAAGATAGTCAGTCAGTCAAGATAGTCAGTCAGTCAGTCAGTCAGTTAGTATAGTCAGTCAGTCAGTAGGTCAGTCAGAATAGTCAGTCAGTAAGTCAGTATGGTCAGTATTAAGGTAATAGTACAGTATTCAATAGTCATTAATGCAGTAGTCAAGATAGTCAGTAATCAGTAATTCAGTAGTTGGAAAGTATATTAGATGAAGATTAAAAAATAGAATAAGGAAAGTATTAATTGGAGATTAAAAATTATATTATGTATATGGTGATGGGAGATTGGAAGAGAAAAAAAGATTATTAGAAAGAAGAATAAACAAAAAAGCAATAAAAAGGAAGAATATTTACCGATTTATAAATGCTATTAAGAAGAAAAATATTTTAAAATGGTGGAAGCTGATAATTAAAACATTGTGGTGTATTTGGCAATGCAAGTTCACAAAAAAAAAAGGATAACAGAGGCTGACAACGAAGACATTGAGTGGTGATTAAAATCTTTATTTTGGAAAACAGTTTCATTTAGGCATTCAGTGACAGAAAGGTACCAAATTTTGTTAATATAATTTAATTAGTGTCTTAAGAATTTCAATTGAAAGATAGTTTGTTGTAAATTTACATTGTCTATATTAGATATATATGTGTGTTTCATAATAATTATAATAAAGATAATTTCAAAAAGTGCTTACAAACTAATTCTTTGAGAACCGCGATAAAAACCCTATATATATGTTATTTAAAAACACTCACTACTCATGAAACTATACACAAAAAAAACATCATAACAATATATATATATATATATATATATATATATATATATATATATATATATATATATATATATATATATATATATATATATATATATATATATATATATATATATATATATACAGGGTGGTCCTTAAGTAATTGTACAAACGAAAACCGTAAATTCTACACTTTAAAATATTACGATTTAAGCCAACTTGCTTTAATAAAATATTGATATTAAGAAAGATACAGGGTGTTAAAATGAAAATTTAAAATTCTATTTTTCGCTATAACTTTTACGTTTGTAAATATTTTTGGACAAAAATTTATAATTAAATGCTTTAAAGCAGGATAAATTATAATTTTATACAAACTTTAATGTAACTGATAGAGGGCGCCACATATGCCACATGTGTAGCATAGATTTGCGCTTAACTTTTTTGCTCTCAAAGTTAGCTCTATTTGTGTTAAAAAATATTAAAGATACATTATTTTTACAAGGAAAAGGTATACTTGTTGATAACCTCAAAATTTAACCGTTTTCGAGATATTCGCATTTTATAAGTCAGCTGCATAATAATTCTTAGTTGTAATATTTGTGCGGTGAAGCATTGAATACCTGTAGATAAGCATAATTCACAGTTTATTCTTATTACAACAACTCAAAGATGATAATGTAACATTACAAAATTTTTGTTATGGCTGCTAAATGTCTTATTTTAAGAAAATATTCTTCATCTTCTTTTTTAGGTGCCGTGTCCGTATTCAGACGTTGGCCGTCATCATGTTTACAATTTCCCTTTTCTATTGCTTCTTAAGTTTCTATACCTACTGGAGTTGTATTACTTTTTCCCTATTGTAAAATGCTGAAAACCCAAAATATGTGGTTTATGTAAGATGGTAGACCACCACATTCTAGAGAGAAGGCAGTGAGAACATACTTAAATATAACTGTTCTGAACGTTGGATTGATCGTGGCAGTCATATTCCTTTGCAATGTGGTAAGATATTGATATAATTATTTAATTTATAAAAAATTCCAAAAGAACACTTATCATTCATTACGTAAATTATTTAACCATTTTTATTAGGACAATTAGAAACTAAAGCCCAGATATTGAATAACACATATGTGTCTTGTTTCATAATACTTTTTCTACCAATCTAACCTTAAAGACTCAGCATTTTTACAAAAACATCATCGTTGGCCTAATAACCGATATTGTTATAAATATAGTAAACACACAGGTAATTTAGTTCAGCATAATATTAGTTCGTTAGTTAATCATAACAGACCATTTGTTCGAAATGTAATTATAGTTACTCGTAAGCTGTAACGTAATCATATAAATAAGTAATGACATCGATAGGTTATTCCGTGTTTATATAAGTAACCCATGAATCAAATACATCACAGTTTAACACATTATTTAAACTCTGCCACAAATAAGATGTAGTTCCATAATATAACATATAGTTTGGATATGTATCCAAAAGAATATATTCATCCATTATACATTATAGCCACCACGTATCCCAGAATTTAATCCGCTTGATTTTGGTGTATGGGGCGTATTAAAACAACGTGTCTATAAGAATCCCATAAACATTCGCAACCAACTATGGGAAGAAATAAATACTGCAGCAGTTTCTTTAGAACCAATGATGCTATTTAACATGAGACGATCTTTTATGTAATATATTCACAAATGAATTAAAGAAAATGGTGGACATATCGAACACTTACTTTGACAAAAAGTTATGTTATTTAGTTTAACTATTTCTTAATTTGGTTTTGTAAACAAAATGTTTTGATTATGACTTTAATTTAACATAAAACGTAAAATGTTTGATGTAAAATCCTATTATTCTGTTTTTGTCAAATCCTATTATTAATTATCCTGCTGATATATTTATTTTATTTAATCTTTCGTTAACTATTAACTTTAGTTAAAGGTATTTTATACCAAAATTTAGATTTATTAATGTTTTTGTCTATTTTTTCCTTCGTTGCCTGGAGTAATTGCCTTAAATCAGAATTATACAGCTGATTTGTAAAATGCGAGTATCACGAAAACTGTTAAGTTTTGAAGTTATTAAGAAGTATACCTTTTCCTTGTAAAAATAATGTATCTTTAATATTTTTTATCAAAAATACAGGTAACTCAAACAGCAAAAAAGTTAAGTGCAAATTTATGCCACATATGTGGCATATGTGGCGCCCCCTATCAGCTACATCAAAGTGTGCATCAAATTATAATTTCTCATATTTAAAAATACCCAGTTGTAAATTTTTATGGATAAATCTTTACAAACATGAAAGTTATAGCGAAAAATAGAATTTTAAATTTACACTTTAACACCCTGTATCTTTCTTAATATCAACATTTTATTAAAGCAATTTGGCTTAAATCGTAATATTTTAAAGTGTAAAATTTACGGTTTTCGTTTGTACAATTACTTAAGGACCACCCTGTATATATATATATATATATATATATATATATATATATATATATATATATATATATATATATATATATATATATGTATATATATATATATATATATATATATATATATATGCTGAAAAATAAATAGTACGTTAAACGTAGCGTTATTTAAACATAAGAAGAAAAGTATGATTTTGAAGAAACCAAATATAAACAGCCTTAATAAGTTATCATTTTACTTCATCACAAATAATATTATTTCATATCATATCTTTTATTGAATTTATTTTTATAGTTTTTTGATGAACCATCTTACGTTGTTAATGAGTAACGAGTTCAATTTTAGTTTAGTATAATAGCCATACCATTAAGTTCCAATGATAATACATAATGAGTTCAAACTACTAAACTTAAAACTGGTCATATAGCTAATGTTTTTAGTTCTCGATAAGATGGTATACAATCTATCGTAGGTAAATGTACTGTTCATCATTTAATTATATAAATAAATGTATAAATTACTGGCCTATATAATTATGTCTGATTATATTTACTTTCAAAAATTTAAATCGCAAGAAATCTTACCAACTAAATGTGGTTAAAGTTTCCACTTCCGTCCTTAGCTTTGTGTATATTTGGTTAATAATAATAATTTCAATTGTTATAACATTAAATTAAAAATTAAAGATCAACAGGTATCACAACTGAAAAATTCATAATATATTCTTGATCTCAATGGCATATATTGTCGAAGTGCCTACAGTTTGTTATAAAAGAAATAATAACATCTAAACTTCATTGCTTTAATAAAAAATATTTAAATATATATTAATATGTTAGTTAATTTACAGTTAGTTTTCTTATTGCTAATATGTCGGCATTATTGTTGTGCGCAACAATCTACATCTAATCCCGAAGTTTGTATCACAAAGGTATGTATCCGAAAATGTTTTCTAATTGTTTTAGATTACTCCAGGAAAGTCAGTTTTTTTGGGATTCTAAACCTATAAAAAAAATAAATGTTTCCAAAGACCTCCAAAGGTGGTTTTTCTTATTACTGAATTTTTACTTACCAGGAATTTTCAAAATTTGTCTTCAATTCTAAAAGTTGTAGATAAAACTAATTTTTTGCTTCAAAAAGTGTAAAATAAGGCAAACTCCTTATTTGTGTGTAGGCCTATTAAAATTAATCTACGCCATTGACATTGCATCCAAACTTGGGACCTGTCATGATTCTTAAACCCATTAGATCGATACATCGATTATTTTAAAATTGAATTAATTTGTTCATTCATGAATTTGTTTGCAATTATTACCCATAAAATAATAAAAATACTGTAATACTTGGCGTACTATATGAAAGAGCCACAGTTGTACCATCAATATGTATGTATTAAAAAGAATTATTTTTTTTGTGAAAAAGGCTTTTACAATCATTTTTAACGTATAAACTTTTGGAACAACTTTTAGATTACTTTGCTAGATAACAACTTTTTTATCTTAATTAAAAAAAAATATGCTGCACGAAAATTTGGAGCAATGTTTATAATAATTACGAGATATGGGTAGCGAAGTTTTACGATTTTTAAAAATTGGCCTCAATTGAAGACAACAAAACTACAACAAAAATAAAGAAGAAACTATTGTAGTTTTCTATATCACCGGATTTTTTATAGATTTTTATATTTTTTCTTTTGTATGTACTTTTTGCGTAAATTGCAAATATGTAATTGGTTGATAAATCTACTAACAATGCTTTTCTTTTTCTTGTTTCATTTTTGTAACTTGACGAAACCTAAAAATTAAAAGGATTAGTGGTGCCATTCTTCTACTTTAACTGGGATGATCCCTGGATTATCTTTCAAGTTTTGGATTTAAACTTATTGGGCTGCTACTAAGATACATCTGCGAAGCAGTTTTAGTGTTGGTCTTTAGGATTGGTTGGTGTTTAATGTGCTTTTTGCGTACTGATGCATCTTAAATGTCGATTGTCACTGGATTAATATTTTTCACAATGCGGAAGAAAGTCTCGATAGAAGTTTGTTTCTTTTTACTGTTTTTCTACTGTACACTTGGAGCTTGGTTTATAAGTTATCGGTGCTTCTTTTTTTCAGTTATTTTGTCGATATTTTGCTGTTTATCTTCTTGTAGCATTTCGTTTATTTCTTTTTAGATGTCTTTTGTCTTTAATCCGCGGTTTTGTCTATAGTAGTTTATTAGGGTTCTATTAACATCGATGTCGAATGAAGCTTAAGAATCCTTATGCCCATGGAGGGTTTCAATTAGCTTTTGTTTAGTTGATAATCGATTAGAGATGTTATATCCCAGGATAGCCTATAACATTTGTTCCTTAATATTAAAGAATCCTTATGCCCATGGAGGGTTTCATTTAGCTTTTGTTTAGTTGATAATCGATTAGAGATGTTATATCCCAGGATAGCCTATAACATTTGTTTTTTAATATTAAAGAATCCTTATGCCTATGGAGGGTTTCATTTAGCTTTTGTTTAGTTGATAATTGATTAGAGATGTTATATCCCAGGATAGCCTATAACATGTGTTCCTTAATATTAAAGAATCCTTATGCCCATGGAGGGTCTCATTTAGCTTTTGTTTAGTTGATAATCGATTGGAGATGTTATATCCCAGGATAGTCTATAACATTTGTTCCTTAATATTAAGAGTCTTCATTTTTTCTGATGAATATTTATAGGTGTTCTAAAATTGTAGAGTTAAAACGTTTTGAAACGTTCTGAAAATTTACTTCTAGACCCGTCTTGATGGCGAATCTTTTTATACAGGAAAATTACTCATACCTTTTTCGGTGGGGCAATTTCAGCGTCGCCGTTTGGGGGTCAAGCCAAGTTGACGTCAGCTGTTTCGATGTCGGCCATTTCGGCGTCGGAATTAATTGGTGACGTTACAGGTTACTTCTGCCAGTGCAATAATTAAAAAGTTGACTCCAGACTTTACGTTTTTAAGGTAACTGATGTTGCCATGGTCACTTTAGAAAACGAATAAACAAAAATAGTACCACTATAAAAAATATTTTATTTGTAAATACAGTATTACATTTATTACATATTACGTGTTTATATCTAACCTACAAAAATTATTCAAACAATATAAATTAAAATAAAGTATTTACATATTGTAATTATGTGCCAGTCCTCTTAATAATTGTAAAATATTTCGGTTTAAATGAAATTTTCTAACAAGCCGTGAAATGGGGATCATCTGCCACAAGTTGCTCGAAGTATACGTTTCGACTTTTCTGTATCTGATGCAAACCATCTATAAATTTCCATATGGTTGGATGTTCTGCCCCCATTTCCATCTTAAGTCTTCTATGTGGGACCTCTGTACTCTGTGTGGTTATTTGTCCGGTCTTCTTGATCCAGAGTCCTGGGGTATAGGATCCACATTCTTTAGGGGAATAAACTTGGTCGACTTGCATTCCCTCTTCTGTTCATATTATGGACGATATATTTATCTTAAAACCAGTTTATAAGTGATTGGTGTTCGGCAGGTAGGGTTTGCGCTAGAATGTCAAAGGCGTGATATTATGACATTCTGCAATTTAAAGCGAATTATGGATCATTATTATATTCTATCATATATCCTTTAGAAGCTACTTGTTTTCTTGTATTTTAAGCTAAATGGGAGGAACAACCGTTGATGGCGACAATGGCGTTGATGAAAAACAATCTTCCATTACTTTGAATGCCGCCTGTTCGAAATCGCAATGGATTGCTCTGGGTTGCAAATTTGAAACAATTCGTTTAATCAGTTCAAACATACAGGTGTATGTGGCTATTGATTTATTTGACAGCATGGCGTAAAGTATTGGATGGACTACATTGTTTTGTGATCCTAATGGTGTACACTTGCGAAAATAAGGACGGTGCTATCGCAAATGTACCGTCAGCATACCACACATCTGAGGTCTGCAGATGTTATAGCCACTATTTTCTCCCGAAACTCAAAATCTTGTGTAATCCTTCTCCATAATCTGCCAATAGAAAATGTTCTTCTACGCTATCCTGTATCGTGTAAGACAATAGCGCTCGGGAATTACTAATCCTTCAAGAGCTCTAGGATTTGGCGCGTAGCAGGAATTTTGTTTCGTTTACTCCTAATTAATTTTCTCATCATGCCAATGTTTGGTAGCCGATCATACCAAGCAGGAGTTGTTGTCTCTTAGGCACTTGTTGATTACAACTATGTCTAAATTCATTAGTTTTTCAGATATTTTCTTTTTTAAAGCAAATTATTAATAATGTGTCTAAATTTTTACAAATTTTACGTAAGCTATGACTAAGTTGTCTAAAACTGACAGTTCACCATAATTGTTTGTATACAAATTACTACACCGTTAAGATGAATTTTACTGATGATGAAATTGTAGATATGATCCGGATATTGGGAAATGCAATAAAAATGCGTTATTATCAGGAAGAATTTATCGTGAACAGTTTCCTGGGAGGCAACAACTTACAACAGCAAGCTTTGAAAGATTGTAGGATTGGTTTAACCACACTTGTTCTGTTATATATACACAACATGAACGAACAAAAAGTACTATAATAGGGGAAAACAAAATATATGTATTGCTAGCAGTTACTAAAAATGCATATATACTTACGTAAGTATACGGAGTATTTCCAAAGAAAAAGAACTTACTACTTCTACTTTTCTGCAAAGAATTCTTGCAAAAAAAATAAAATGCACTTTTACCGTATTCCATTGCACCAAGAATTAACTTAGGAAGATTTTGAAAGGAAAATCATATTTTGTTAATAAGCCTTAATAAAATCAATTAACAGAGAGATTTCTTCGATAATGATCTCTTTGGAAATGAAGCTACGTTCCATAAAAACGTTTCTGTTAATAGGCATAACTTTCACTATTATTAATATTTAACAACTAATTTACAACACATATTTTCTTGAAGAAAATCTAAATGGAGAGATATATTCAGCTTTGTTGGTAAATCAATTGAACATATTAATGGAAGACGTTTCACCTCGTATACGTGAAAAAATGTAATTTTTGCATGATGGTGCTCCTGTTTACCATAATGATTTCATTCAACTTGAACTTGACGATCAGTTTCAGATCAGAATTTAATAAAATGGACTCTTGGATGGATTGGATTTTTTTTCGATTACATTAAGAATGAAGTTTATAAAATACCTCCAACAACAAGAGATAAGATGAAAGATAGAATACGAAATGTATTTCGAAGTGTTAGTGTACAAATGCTTAGTAATGTAAGTAGCTCATTCAATAACCGTTTTCAAGCGTGCATAAATATTTTAGGAGGTCATTTTAAATACCTTATGAAATTAAATATTAAAAATATTTTATAAAAAGTAATTTCTAATTTTTTTATTATTTTTTTATTTTGTGTTTGTGTTTTTCTTTAGTAAAATTTAGTAATAATAAATTATTTTTCTTTCTTTATGTGTTAGATTATTACATTGATTACCGGATTAATAATCACTAATTGTGAATTGTCAGTTTTAGACAATTCAGTCATGGCTTACTTAAAATTTGTAAAAATTTAGACATGTAATTAATAATTTGCTTTGTAAATTGAAAATATTTTAAAAACTAATAAATTTAGACATAGGGAATATTAAATAAAAATTTAAGCATGGTAATGGTACTTTTCAATGGTTACATAAATAGCAGAGAGTTTTATTTAAAATTACTGAGAAAATAATGTACTTGCATTTTGCCTCACCCTGCACTCGTTATAAGGAAAATTGGCAATATCAATCATTTTTGAATATTTTGAAAATCAATAAAAATTGTGGAAGCAATAGATTATTGTTATTGTGCTTCTTTTTAATTATAAAGGAAGTTAAACTTATTACGATTTTCATCGAAAATTGTTTATAACTTTGTAAATACCCTATATAACATAAAACAACTTTCTATTGTTGTACAAATGGGCGTAATGAGCAAAAAATTTGCGGATAAAGTTAGAATTATTCAAGCATAGTGGATAAAGCTTTATATTAGTGAATATTTCATTGCATTCTGAATTTATTCGATTAATATTATATAATATTATCCTGTTCAAATTAATACCCATTTCTAATTTGTTATAAAAAGGAATATTATTTTTATCCCTGTTAGTTATATTAAGACTTAAATGCTAGATCTATCTCTTGGGCAATATTTCTGTAGTAGATTGTGAATAAAGATAAAAAAGCAAATAAAATTTACACGTTTTATCCATTTGACATTCGGTATATCTAAATTAACCCGGATAAATCAAGAAGTTAACATATATATATATATATATATATATATATATATATATATATATATATATATATATTGATATGATATAGGAGAAAGAAAAATAGTAATTAGAAATTAATTTATAGATTACACATTAGATAATATTAGATATTTGGTTATTTTAATAAGTTATATACTAGAGAATTTTATAAAAATTATTTATGTGAGGGCATTTTTAAGAAATTAGCATATAATAATTGTAAAAAGTTGTATTTTAGTAATTATGATTTTGTAGATATATTTAAGTGAGCCATGTGACTAGGCAACCAACTATACATACTCTCCAAGTGACATTTTATGTAATAATTGGGAATATAAAGTGGGGTTATAATATGTTGTTTAAAATGTGTATTTTATTAAATTAGAGTTTTAGTTACATATTTAAATGTATATTCTGATCTGAAAAGCCTAAATGCCAACAAAATTCTCGATAGATAAGTAAGGAATTCTCTAGATCACCGGAGATGGCTTTGTTTGCGAAACGTATTGTTCCAGAAAATTCTTTAGATATAGATGGAACAAATCGAACATGATTTATTACCAGATGATTCTAGAACATGAAAAAAGATATAAATACCCGGTGATTTGGTTTCAAGATGGCCAGTTTATTATGAAAGTTAGTAGAAGATAGACTCATTTAGTTAGTGAAGTCAATTGTTCAGAATTTTCAAGATAGTCAATCAGAAAATTATATATGAAAGTTAGTTGGAGTCAGTCAATCAGTTACAAATAGTCCAATTGTTTAATATAGTGAGTTAAATGAAGATTAAAAATTATGCACATTTATAATTATACACAAATAATTATTGAAGATTAAAAAAAAAGTATATTAGAAGAATATTGGTTGGATATTGGAAGAAATTAAAATTATATTATGATTGGAGATTAGTATAAATCAACTTATAATAATTATATGGTGCTTGGATATTAGTATCTTGAAAAGAAGAATAAATATAAATGCTGTTTGCTGGTTTGCTTGGTGGTTTATAAATGCTGGTGAAGAAAAATATTTTAAATTGGGGGAAGTTGATAATGGGAAAAAAATAATTTTACAAAAACAAGGATAACCGAAGAAGACATTGAGTGGTGATTAGAATCCATATAGTGGAAAACAGTTCATTTAGGCATTCAGTGAAAGAAAGGTACAAAATTTTGTTAATATAATTTTGTTAGTGTCATAACAATTTCAATTTTGAAGATAGTTTGTTTAAATTTTACATTGTCTATAGAATTTAATTAGTTTTATAAGAATATCAATTTAAAGATAGTTTATTTTAAATTTACATTGGCTAGGTTAGATATATATGTGTGTTTCATAATAGTTATAATAAAGATAATTTAAAAAAGTACTTACAAACTAATTCTTTAAGAACCGCGATAAAAACCCTATATTATTAAAAATACTCATTGCTCATCATTCACAAACAATACATCATAACAATATATATATATATATATATATATATATATATATATATATATATATATATATATATATATATATATATGTATATATATATATATATATATATATATATATAACCAAAAAGATGATAACGGGTACTAGTAATATTCAGTGAAAAGGAGATAATGCTGTGAGATACCCGTTTATCCCTGACGAAGCAAAATAAAACTCGGGTGCTTTGTTAGATGTGCTTTTTATTTATTAGTCTAAGCTTTCGTCAATGTTTATTAACATCATCAGAGTAAACTACAAACAACAAATAAAAGTCATCGATGATGACCTCGATCACATCTTCTTTGAATGTCCTATGTCCTAAATTTATTAAGCATTCAAACTCCCTGTATACAAAATTAACTAAATGCAATACATACGCTCCATATAATATACAGTCCTTGTTAGTCATAGGTTCTGTAACAATATATTATAATTTAATTATAGAATTTTTGTCAGACACATGCATAGCTTTCTAAATCTGGTACTCGTTCATGAAAATTTTCTTGAACGTGTATAGGGTTAGACTTGTACCCTTTGTTTATCCTATATATAACAATACCTTATCCCTGGTCCAGTAGTGTTTGTCTGTTAGAATAAATGTTTTGACGGACCCCTAAACGAAAAGCGAGTGTCCTTGTATTTTCCTTCGACGTATTCTTCTATTAATTATTCGTCTATTTCGTTTTAGAGATATCGCTGTGCATTTGTCTGAGAGATATAATCTGTACTTATGTGTATATACTTTCTTAAGGAATATATTATAACCTTTCGAGACTGGCTGAATGACGAAAGTCTATGCCACAAAAAAAAGTAAATAAAATAATTAAAATTGGTAAATTAAAATAGTTAAGAAATCTAACCTATATCACTCATATATCTGGGCGACAATTTTTTAATTCCTGAAATATTTTGTTTAAGCAGGAAAGTGTAGATGGAACTTAAATTATCCACTTCCTTCTTGTGATTGATGGCATTTTTCGCACTATAAATGTAACACGTCTCCAGGATTTTTCGTTGAAAATCTCTATTAGATGCATTTAAGATGAATGTGTCATTATAGAGGACTCTGTGGTCTTTGCTATTAACGTGAATACTAAGACTTGTGGATTGTGGTTTGAGTTTGCAATAACTTTTATGAAGGGCCAATCTTTTGCTTAAGCTTTGGCCAGTCTGACCAATATAAACTAAGCCACATTCACATGGGATGCCATATATTACGTTAGAACGTTGTAAGGTTAAACAAGTTAAGCGTTTTTTGGTTATAAGTAGATATTTTTATATTAAACTCACCAAATAAACTAATGAGTGATCTAGATAGATTTTGTATAAAAGGTAGTTTACCATATCTCGCAGGAGTATCAAATAGAGTAACATTGTGATTTGCATCATTGTTTACAATTGGATTCGAGAATAACAATTTGTTAAGCAGTTTTTTTGGATATTGGTTAGATAACAATATATCAAATAAAATTTTAATGTTTTTATTAACAAATTTTAGATGGCAAATCATGGTAATTCTATTTTTATTGCTAGAACAACATAAATTTTCTGTTTTTCGGGATGATAGGAATTGTATGGAATAAATCTCCCGAAATTAGTGTTTTTACGATACCAATCAATGCAAATCCAATTACTGTCAGTTCTAACAACTTTCATTCTATATACACAGATAACAGTTTTTTGCTATAATTTGGGTAAGTGTTTTATTATTTTTATACTTAGTTTCCACCTGTTCATTGTTTGTTCTGTTTGTTTGTTTGTAGTTTACTCTGATGATGTCAATATTCATTGACAAAAGCACATCTAACGAAGCACCCTAGTTTTATTTTGCTTTCTCAGGGATAAAAAGGTATCTCCCAGCATTATCTCCTTTTCACTGTATATATATATATATATATAACTGTTTTGGATAGGTTGGAGTCAATAAAAGGGCTATTGGTTAACTATTTATTATCTCGAGCTTGTGTTTACAATTATTATTATCAAGAGCTGCTAAAAAAGACAAAATATCTTACAAAGTTGAACTAGAAAGAAAAAAATTTTTGTTAGCTCACCAAATAAAATTAGTTTGGTAAATAAAAATTGCTGCTAATACATCTCAAAAATAATTAATATAAAAATGTCCTAATCCAATAAGTGCTTCTCTGAAAATTTTAGTATAATTTTGAAAACATTTTCTTAACACAAAAACAATTGAATTTATAAATAAGTTAGAATAGCAACCGATTACAAATAAGCCTCAATGTCATAAATGCCAACTTAAAATTTTTATTTTTGACAATATGACTTGATAATAATTGTAAACACAATTGAAAGCTCGAGATAATAAATAGTTAACCAATAGCCCTTTTATTGACTCCAACCCATCCAAAACAGTTATATATTTTTTCCAAACGAGTCACAAGTCCTACTTTTTTCTTATTCTTATATATGTATATATATATAAATATATATATATATATATATATATATATATATATATATATATATATATATATATATATAAGAAAAAGGATAATGCGAGTTGATAGTAAAATAAAGGTAAAAGATATCGGCATAGCTCGCAACAAAGGAAAAAAAATATAATAAAATATGTGTATAAGATGGAAGGCAACCGTACTATATACGTATTTCTGACTATTGGTCGTCTTCAGTACGGTGCAGCCAAGTTAGAAAAGGAACATATTAACTTGGAATTATATATAATAATCACATTAATACTCCTGTACTGATCCTTTCCCAAGTTAATATGTTCATTTTCTAACTTGGCTTCACCATACTGAAGACGACCAATAGTCAGACATACGTATATACGGTAGCCTTCCATCTTATACACATATTTTATTATATTTTTTTTTCCTTTGTTGCTACCTATGCCGATATCTTTTACCTTTATTATATAAATATATATATATATATATATATATATATATATATATATATATATATATATATATATATATATATATATATAGAGTGATGTCTCTTTGAACGGAAAACTAATTGTTCATAGGTATGGTGTCCATCTAGGTATGGTGTTCGTTGAAGGGAAAAATTTAACAAACTGAAATTTTGTTAAATTATGTGTATATAGCTAGTATATGTATAGTTACGTAATTCATATTTAAATTAAAATTGTTTAATAATAAAATAAGTCTGCAATACTAAATATGTAATTAAAATAGGTATAAGGGTAAAGTACATAATTATATATAACATTTAATGTTATTGAAAAAACCAGCAATTGTGGTTGGCTTAAGGCTAGTTAAATTATATTATAAAATTGAAGTTTATATCTAATTTGCAAGTTGAGAGACAAGTAGGCAAGCTAGAATTCCCCTTTAATGTTCCCCAAAAAATTTTTCGAAAACTAAGATTTTTGTAAACTTCGTTAATGTCTTTTGTATTCGAATCACTGATTTCTCCATTGTCGACTTAAATTTTTGATAATGTTGCAACAACTTCGTTCAGCTGAAACTCGCGTACACACTTTTAAATACCTATATCAGGATTGTTCACTGAACAAGGTACCATCAAATTATAGTGTAATTTAATAAATTGTTTAAATAACAGTTGTGAATAAGTATTGTTTATTTTAGACAACTCAGGAAATGGCAAATATTTCTCGGAATCTTCTTCAGGGTTAATATCGATCTGTTTACTATAGTGTATTTTTATGTATGAGAGAGTAATAAAACAATAAATTATGTATGCAAATCCCTAAACTGTTGATACGGGTGACTCAATGAAAAACAGATATTTGTCAACAAGTTTACAGAAGTATATAGGAAAACAATTTTAAATTGAGTATGACCACCAGGTATAAAGGTTGGAGCAGAATAGAATACAATAGTTGTAAGGGTTACTAATCCCTAAATAAGGTTGCCAGTGTCGGAGTGATGGAGGTTAACAGGTACTAATGAATTTGCAAGAAATGTAAGATGTTTATTTTATTGGTTATATATAACCAATAAAAGTTTAATAAGTACCTACCTATTTGCAAAATAAAGTTTAATTCTTTAGATAAAATAAAACGTTTTATTTTATCTGAAATGAGTGCATTCCACGAAGTAAGGGTTTCAACAATCAAACATTTAATTCCTTAATTCCAGGAATCTACGACAGTAATTGACTAGATAATTACCTTCTAAACTTATTCCACAGAAAATGTGATAGTGGGTTTTTCCATTTTGTAGGAAGGTCCAAGTGGCGTATTCAAAATTCTTAACAGTTCACTAAAAGTAGGTACTTCAGTTGCAAGGTGCAGTTTATTGTGTATACTAGTGTTATGGAAAATTTGGAAGTGCCGTGTAAACGCCGAAAAATTGGTCCTCTAACAGTTAATGAAAAAACATTAATATTTAATTGTTTTAAATCATTTACAGACAAACGTTTATGTGAAAGTGTTGATGAGACCGTTGAGTTAGTTAGCAGTACACTTGGTGTTGGGAAATCTACGATTTACAGAGTTATTTAAGAAGAGAAATGTGGTAGTTTTCAAATGCCACGTAATGCTCCAGGGAAACCAAAATTTCAAATAGAATATCATTTTAAAGAAGGACTTCGACGGAAAGTGCATGAATTCTTCTTTAGACAAGAATTTCCAACATTGGATAAAGTTCTTGTCTCAGTTCGAGATGATAAGGATTACCCAGAAATGAGTCGAAGTACGTTATGGAAACTTTTAAAAGAAATAGGCTTCCGCTGGAAAAAGAATCCCAGAAAGTCTATTTTATTAGAAAGAAGCGATATTGTCATATGGAGAAGACATTTTCTAAGAACCATAAAGGAAATGAGAAACCAAAAAAGAAAAATATTTTATCTTGTGAAACATGGATCAACGAGGGTCATACACCAAATAAATTTTGGCAGGATGAAACTGTTACAAGTCAAAGGCACGCTTTTGTACATAACTTATCTACTGGTTTAAACCCACCATCAGGAAAGGGACGCAGGCTGATAATAGTACACATTGGCAGTTCAGACGGTTTTGTTGAAGGTGGTTTATTAACTTTTGAATCAACTCGTACCGGTGACTACCATGAAGACATGAACGCTAATGTCTTTCAAGAATGGTTCGAACAAATGATAGATCTTCTTCCTAAGAACTGTGTAATAGTAATGGATAATGCAAGTTATCACTCCAGACTTATAGAAGGACTGCCCACAACCAAGTGGTTAAAAAAAGACTTGCAGAATAGGCTGAGTTCAAAAAATATTACGTACCATCCCGGATCTATAAGAAAGGAACTTTATTCGTTGTGTGCCCTTCATAAAGAAAAATTTAAAAAATACGAAATTGATGAAATTGCCAAAAATCGTGGAATGACAGTACTTAGATCCCCACCATATCATTGTGAATTAAACCCGATTGAACTGGTATGGGCACAGATAAAGAGTGAAGTTTCAAGAAAAAATACCACTTTTAAAATTCATGATGTTAAACAGTTGTTTTTGGAGGCCGTAAATAATGTAAAACCTGAAAACTGGGAAAAGGCAGTAAATCACACTATTAAAGAAGAGGAAAAAATGTGGAAGCTGGAAAATATTACTGATAAAATGATCGAGCCAGTTATTATAAATCTTGGTTCTGAAAGTTCATCTTCTGAATCTGATTTGGATTTGTAACAAGTAGCTGTAAGTTTTATATTAATATTTTTATTCATCTATTTAACATACCTTAGACGGTTTTAAAAACTCTTTTTCTCTTTTGTAATTTTTAAAAATTAAAAAAAATGTGAATTTTTTAAAACCCTTTTTAATGTAGGCCAGTCAGTTCTAATATAGTGTGTGATAAAAGAGGTCACTTTTGTTTACATACACATAACACTTTATAACACTGAAATAATTCATTTATTTTTTACAATTATTCAAAGTAATTTTTCAATTAATCTTGAGCACGCCCATGGAGTGGTCAGAGCTACCAGTTAAAATTATGCTAATTACTCTCTCGTTTATAAAAATAAACTATAATTCCAGCTTAGTTTTGAATAAACGTTATTGCATAGAGTTATGGTCTAAATTAAAGCGTTGATAGTGTTGATAGAAGTTTTAATCTCGTTTGTAAAATAATGTTTGTCAGAACGGAACATTGAACATTTGTATCTGAGTCTGAATTAGATAATATAATTTTCGATTTTTTAGTAACTTTACGTGACAATGTGGAATCCAGATCTCAGTCGCGATAAAATCCTACTTGAAAATGTTCAGCGTAGAGCCACAAGACTGGCATACGGCCGTGTAAGACCTAACTATGAAGATCGACTATCCATGGCTCATCTTACGACATTCGAGCAGCAATATCTTCGAGGTTACCTAATTATGTCCTTCAGTATTTTAAAACATAATTTTGGAAACCTAAACACCATATTCACTTTGAATCAAGACGAAAGATTAAGAGGCCATCGATACAAATTAAAGAGGGAACAAACTACTACAAGGTCAAGGGTGAACTTCTTGCCAAATAGAATCTTTAATATCTGGAACAATTTGGATCAAGACACCATATCGGCAACTAGTGTTAACATCTATAAAAATAAACTTGATAGCGCTTTATTTTATTTATAGGATTGTGTTATTTTCGGACAGCATTATTAATTTATTTATTGTTTCACAATTAAATTTTTATATAATATACTTAATTGATTAACTTTACTTTATAATTGGTATTAGTTTTATAAGGATATTTTTTTTAATTATTTTTTGCTTTTTGGGCATAATAGGAACTCGCTCGTTTGCTCTTATTTGTTATATAATAATAATAATATAATATAATATAATATAATATAATATAATATAATATAATATAATATAATATAATATAATATAATATAATATAATATAGTATAATATAATATAATATTATATAATTAAAATATAATATAATATAATATAATATAATATAATATAATATAATATAATATAATATAATATAATATAATATAATATAATATAATATAATATAATATAATATAATATAATATAATATAATATAATATAATATAATATAATATAATATAATATAATATAATATAATATAATATAATATAATATAATATAATATAATATAATATAATATAATATAATATAATATAATATAGGGTCACCAATGAGGAAGTGCTGAGAAGGATGGGTCGAGACAAAAAATTGTTGAAAACGATAAAAGTACGCAAGACTGCATACCTTGGACACATACTAAGAAATAATAAATATAGTCTTCTGCAGGTCATCATGCAGGGTAGAGTCGATGGCAAAAAGGGAATAGGTAGAAAGAGGAAGTCATGGCTGCAAAATATTCGAGACTGGACAAACATGACTGTAGACGAATTATTCCACGTTGCAAAAGACAGAGAAGCTTTTAAAAATGTGGTCGCCAACCTCCGTTAATGGGAACGGCACACACACACACACACAATCACGCTAAGCGATCAACCCAACCTCTAGGAACATGTGTATACCATACTAAGCATGGGATCCACATGTCCGAAGATCAAACCGGTCACACCTCGCTAGTCGAAGTGGTACCTATCTGACCCCCAGGTTTTTCCACCACCCCTCCTCATCGTGTGACATACGTGAGGAGGCTTATGATCTTGAAAGTTACTAGAGTTGCCTTGGGTAATGAGACAACTCCCGTTTTTAATTATTGTGGTTATGCCACCTAACTGTAGGGGTAGCCACATCTAGGCTTTTCTCCCTAATTACTTTACTGATTCTATAGATTTTACTCTAACTGCACTTCGGGACTTGAGTCCCTAAAACAAAAAGAAAAAGTAGCGTGTGTGTTCCGTCCATGGAGTCGACAGCCTGAGCTGTCGACTTCATGTTCGGAAAGAGTGTGTGCTCGATCACTCAGCCGCCGATTTGGCAAAATAAATTTTGTTCTCCTCGCCGGCTGGGTGTCCGATGTGGGTCCGGCCACTGAGCCCATGTTTGCCGCACATGACCTCAGTGCTCGGGTGTCGCGAGAGGATCAGTATCACTCGATCCGCCTTAAGGGCCTATTCCGCATCAGCGGTATATAGAAGGCCTGAGGGGTCTTCTATATGGAGAACTTAAATTGACTTTGCGTTAAAACGTTTAATGATTAATATTGATTAGAAACTAACTGTATTTAAAAGAAAACAACCGATTTTTTTTTTTTTTTTTTTTTTTTTTTTTGTGGGGTCTTCCTTGGCGTTGGGACTTTAAAATGCCGGCACAATTCTTACCCTTTTATTTCTTACATGCTAAATTGTGTGGGTGGGTTGGGGTGTGCATTGCAGGGTGTATACGGCCTCCACACACCCCGGTGTATAGTGTCCTTAACTAAGTGCCTTGGCACCTGTATCCTCTCGCCAGAGTCCTAAAAGAGAAGGATTTTTTTTGGGTGGTTGTTTTCTGATGACTGCATTCTTTTATTTAGACGTCTTTGCGACCATCTCATTCTTCATTTATTGGTTTGGGACCCTATATCCGGCTATTTGCTGTTTAGGTCTTCTGTGTACCGTCCTGGTGTTTGCGTTGTAGTTTGTCAGCTCTCTCAACATGCTACTTGGGTGGTTATTTAGTCCATTGAAAAGTTCGTATGCCTTTTTGTCCATTGTGTGTAGGATCCTTGTTTGTCCTGAGTCTCTGTATAGATTTCTCAGAGGTACGTATCTTGGCAGATTCAGTGCGTCTCTTATTATTTGATTTTGCGCTGTTTGTATTTTCTTCCTGTTAGTTTTACAGGTGTGTCCCCACGCAGCAGAGGCATACGAGAGGACTGGTAGGATAATGCTATTCGCCATCCTAATTTTGGTTTTGAACCTTAACTTGCTTCTTCTGCCAATTAGCGATGAGAGCTGACTTTTCAGCGCTTTGGCTCTATACGTTTGCTGATTTATGTGCTGCGTAAATGTAAGCTTTTTATCAAGTAACACTCCTAGGTATTTGGCCTCATTTGTCCATTGTACTGGGGTGTTTCCAATTGTTAGTTCTTGATTCGGTACACTTTTCCTGTGACTAAACATTACAGCCTGTGTTTTATCTGGGTTTATGGCTATTTTCCATTTGATGCACCATCTTACGAATCTGTTGAGTGCTCTCTGCAGATGATTAGCTGCATGATTTGGATTTCTCCAGCTAACAGCTATTGCCGTATCGTCAGCGTAAAGACTTAACAGGGATCCTGGTTCTTTTGGCGTGTCGGCCGTATAGATGGTGTACAAGTAAGGCGACAAAACAGCTCCCTGAGGCACACCTGCCTCCAGGGTCCCGACCTCGGACAGGGTTGCCCCTGTCCGAACTCTGAACCTTCTGTTGGCTAGGTATGATCCAAGGAGGCATGTCATCGCCTCGCTGTATCCCATGGTGTTCATTTTATAGATGAGTCCATCATGCCAGACCCTGTCAAATGCTTTACTGACGTCCAGAAATGCTGTTGCCGTGTACATTTTTTCGTTATATCCTTTAGTTGTGAATTCTGTGAAACGTAGAACTTGTAGTTCACATGAATGTTCGCTTCTGAATCCAAATTGTGCTTCTGGTATGGTGCCTAGTGCTTCCGATTCTTCATTGAGTCTTTTTAGTATAACTCTTTCCGCTATCTTGCTTATTGATGATAATAAGGTGATAGGTCTATAATTTTGCGGAAAAGTGCCATCTTTCCCTGGTTTTTTGATCATAATTATATGTGCCTCCTTCCATCTGTCTGGGAAATATCTTAATTTGAGCATGTTGTTTACTATGTTCGTTATATAGACAATAGCTTTGTTGGGTAGGTTTTTGAGTGCCCTGTTTGTGATGTTGTCAGGTCCTGGGGCTTTTTTGGCATTAGAGAGTTTGATTAGCTCTTTAATTTCCTCGGGAGATGTATGAGTTATTCCTATTCTGCCCTTTCTTCTCTTTAATCTTCTAGCTGTTCTTTCTACCTCTTCTTCGAAGTCTATGTCTTCGTTGGGATTTTCGTTGTTTCTGCATGCTCTTTCTAGTTCGTCCTTTAGGACTTCAGCTTTATCTCTCTCCGTATGAACAATCCCGTTTTCTCCGTGTAAGGGAGGTATGGGTTTCTTGTCCTGTCGGAGTATTTTCGATAGTTTCCAGAAGGCGGATTTGTTTGGGTCTAATTCTTGGATATAGTTGTCCCAGTTTTCGCTTCTATGTTCTCGTAGTTGTCTTTTAACTTCCCTGTCTAGCTCATTGGCAATCCTTTTATCTTCTAGAGTTCTAGTACGGTAGGCTCTTCTTCTTTTTCTATTTTTTTCCTTTATTAGGTTTTGTAGTTCGAGACTAATATCTCCGAATCTTCCTTGTTGTCTGGTAGTGTTTTCGGTTTTTGAGCTGGCATCGATAGCATTATTTATGGTTGTTTCTAGTTTAGTTACACTGTCTTCTAGTTCTGTGATGTTGTTTATTGTTGGGATGTTACCGATGTTTTCGCTAAAAACCCTTCTGAAGTTTGACCAGTTTGTAATCTTCTTTTGGTGGGGCTGCAAGTAGTTTAGTTCTATTGCACCCAGGGTCAGGACGATTAGATTGTGCGTTGAATCGCCTTCATTTAGAGATTGTATCTCGTGTTGTTGACCCACGTTGTGTAGGATTGCTATGTCTAGATGTGTTGGGAGTTGTCCGTGAAAACAGGTCGGTCCTGTTGGTCCGGTCACGTAGGTGTTAGGTCTATTTTCGAGATGGCCGCAAAGTCGTCTCCCGTTGTTATTGGTTGCTCTGTCGAACCATAGGGGAGATCTCGCATTAAGGTCTCCTATAATCACTGTGGGCTCTTCTGTATCGAGGATTAGGCTCAAGTCTTCATCGAATATCAAATCGTTAGGTCTGACATAAGCTGACACTATTTTTAGTGTTTCGTTGTTGGCCTTTAATCTGACTAGCGTGGCTTCCATTGTCACCAGTCCATCTGGTGTTGGTATGTGTTCATGTTCTAAGCCTTTTTTAACTAGTATGGCTGTTCCTCCTGATATCGCTCTATGGTCAGTTCTATAGATATCGTAGCCAGGGAATTTGGTTTTCTTCCTTTCCACTAATTTGGTTTCTTGAAGGGCTACGATATCGAGCTCTAATCTGTTGATCATCTCATCCAAAAGGTTGAGTTTTTTGAAAATTCCACCGGAATTCCAGGACCCTATGCGTAGATCCTCCGTACGGTTTGCTAGCATTGTCGGTGTATTTCTCCGAATGCAGTCATCATTTTAGTTGCACGGTCCATCATGGACATCATCTCCATCATCTTCTTATTATACTCCGTATGAAACGAAGCAATAAGTGTGGCAGCATCATGCATGGTAGGAGCTGCTTCTTCTGTAGTTGTTTTGGCAGCTTGAGCATAGCTGAAGCCCGTTGTTGTTGTTGCTGGTGTGATCGGTTTGCTCGCCGGTTTTACGGGGGCAGGGATCTTCTTCTTAGGAGCTTTGGAGCATCCTCTGTAATTCGCTGTGTGTGCTTGGTCACAGTTAGCACATTTTGGGGCTGTTTCTTTGCTCTTTTCACAATCATTGCTGAGATGGTTTCCTCCACACTTTACGCATCTGGAGATGCAGTGACAAGCCTTAGAACTGTGGTAGTAGCCCTGGCAGTTGAAACATTGTAGGGTGTCTTTTGTCATTTTGAGTTCGTCTTCGAAACGAACTCTCATGAAGCACAAATTTGTGACTCCACGTATTTTTTGGATATCATCCTCTTTGAGGGTGATCAAGAAGAAAGGCAAGATCTGTTTTCCTTCTTTTTTAGAGTACATGTTGCTTACTCTAGTAACGTCGACATTTTTTTCCCTTAATTCGTTGAGAATTACATCTGTTTTTGTATTTGCAGATAGCCCTTTTAGTATGACCCTCTTCAGTTTTTCGTTGTCGATTGGGTAGGCAATATACTCTACCTTAGGTGTGTACTCTTCGAGTATTTTGACTACTCCTAGGTAGTCTTCCCTTGATTTTGTATTTATTACTATTGTTCTACCAGATCTGGCGAACTTGTTGTCAGAAATAATACCTGCTTTTGCCGCTTTTTGCAGGATTGCTTGGTGTTCTGCGACCGTCTTTAAGATGATCGCAGGAGGTTTTGGTTTCTTTACGTTAACCTCAGCAGGTTTTTGAGGGGTTACGCTGTTTTCTTTTTCTACTTGGGTTTCTTTCGGAGACTCCAAGTTTTTGTGGGCTTTTTGCTCACTTCTTTTTTGTAGATCTTTCGCGGCTTTTGTGAGCGCTTCGTCATTTCTTTCTTGTATTTTTTGCGTTTGTTTTTCAACAACGCTTATTGGTTTTTTTGGTTTTACTGTCTCACTACTGTTTACTGATTTCTCAGTAGCGGTGCCTTTTTTGTTTTTTTCCTTCTTTTGGACTTTTGTCCATCCTGCTTCTGATTTCTCTGGTTCTTTTCCTTCTGTTTTGCGTTCTTTAGGCTTGGCTGCACCCCCAGATGTCGAGGGAGTGGTTTTCACCGTCTTGCATGGGGTTGTTTCTCGGGGCCTGTGGGTTTCCCACAAGGCCTGGTCTCTTTTCTTCTCGCTTTCTATTAGCTTTTCGTTCCTCTCGGTCAGGGCCATTATGTGGCCGACCAGTTTCTTGATCTCTAGGTCCTTCTCTTGATTCTCCTTCCTTAACTCAGTCATCTGAGTTAGGAGATCCTGGATTTGGGCCTGTGCCTGTTTTTCGCGCTGCCTGCTTTCTTTCTGGAGTTGTCTTATTTGTTCGGTCAATAAGTCGACCGATTTGTAAAGACCGCTTTCGTCTTTATCCTTAGTAGATTTTTTTGGCACTTCTTCTTCGTCGGAGTGTTCCGCTGATGGCCTTTGTCTTTTATGTTTCTTGCCTACCTCCGGCTCGGCATCGTTGCTGGTGGAGATGATGTCCACTCTGGGGTCCTTCATTTCGATGAAGTCTAATGGGGGCGGGGCTTCTACGCTTGCTGCGTCAGTCTTGGCGTTCAGTTGTTCGTCCGTCTGAACGTTCAGGGCTTCGTCCGACTGGACGTTCAAGGATTCGTCCGACTGGACAGTTGATTCGGTGGCCGGGCTCAGCTCCTCGTCGGGGGTGACCTCCATGGTGGTAGAGACGCTATCGTCTGTATCCACCTCGCTGTGGTTTTCTTCCTCGTTTGGTACGAACGATTCATCATCGGAGGTATCTTCGATTAAATCGGAATCAGGGGATAATTTGGATTGAAAATTATTATAAAGCTTAATCGCTGAAGCGACCGTAGGGGTGAGTGACTCGGGATAGTCACCTTCTTCTTTTTCTTGTGATGTCACCTGCGTGACATCACTTTTTTGGGGGGGAATTTCACTCATCTTGCCGTAAGGCAGTGAACATAAGTGTTCAAAAGAAAATAGGATTTTATTACACAGAAGACTCTGTTTTTTTCGTTCCGCCAAGCCGCTGCCTGACGGTTTTCCTGGGTGTCGTCCCAGCAACCTCAAGGTAGTTCACTCCCTGATTTCTCAGGGAGGGATCCTCTTGAAGTTTCTCTCACCTCAGAGGCAGGGGCCGTTTCTGTCCGACTTAGAATACAAATTACTAAGCCTTACAGTGTCATCCCTGTCGACCCACTGAGATGAACCCGAATTTTTCGTAAACACGAAGCTATCAAAAGCCTCCTACGAGGAGCCCATAAAGGCAACCCCTCGAGGTTTAACTTAGTGACAGCCTCGCATCCACTCTTCACTTATTTGAGATACAAGTGCCTGTGTCACGCACGGTGTCTTACACACCGGGAGCTGAGAAGCTCCGTTGGCAACAGGTCAGTCGTCCTCACAAGTACACTGCACGTCCTTACCGTCCGACCACTAGAGCCAGACTTGATAATGGGAACGGCATAGGAAGAAGAAGAAGATAATATAATATAATATAATATAATATAATATAATATAATATAATATAATATAATATAATATAATATAATATAATATAATATAATATAATATAATATAATATAATATAATATAATATAATATAATATAATATAATATAATATAATAAAGACTAAAATTCACCTTCAAATACCTGGTGAAACCATTATCGAAACTGAAGATATCTCTATTAACCGGGGCCTTTTTCAGGGAGACTCGTTAAGCCCACTTTGGTTCTGCCTAGCGATGAACTCACTATCTCAGCTGCTGAACTCCACTGACGCAGGATTTAGCATCAAAAATAACAACACTGTTGTGGCGAAGCTTAATCAACTGTTGTATATGGATGATTTGAAATTAATGGCTTCCACTCGAAACCACCTAGATCAGATGCTAAAAACTGTAGAAACTTTCTCAAATGATATTAGTATGCATTTTGGACTAGACAAGTGCCGTATACTAAATAAAGTCAGAGGAAAGGTTCAGCCTGTAGGTTTCGATATGCAAGATGGCCAAAACATCGAGGCAATGGGTGAAAATGATATGTACAAATATCTCGGAGTACAGCAAGCGCGAAAAATTGACCATAAGCTAATGAAAACCGAACTAACATCCGAGTTCGTAAGAAGAGTAAGACAACTAAATCGGTCATATCTTAATAATAAAAAATTGTTTAAGGCATTAAATACATACGCCTGTTCCGCGCTGAGCTACACATTTGGTATTATAGAGTGGTCAAAAACGGATATAGAGAGTCTTCAGCGGAAAGTAAGAACACTTCTCACAAAGGCGCAAAAACATCATCCACGCAGTGCAGTAGAGAGAACAACATTACCGCGATATCAAGGGGGAAGAGGACTTATGGACATACGTGAGCAATTGGATAAACAGGTTGCTAGTTTAAGAACTTATTTTCAGGTGCAGGCTGAGACATCTACCTTACATCGAGCAATTTGCGCAGTAGATGATATAACCCCGCTAAAACTGAGGGAACAAGAAATGCGCGTAAACCATCTGACTAAGCAAGAAAAAATGCGCACCTGGATGAGTAAACCTCTGCACGGGCGACATCTCAATGAGATCAGCCAAGAATATGTCGACAATACAGCGTAGAACTATTAGTTGACATCAGAAAAGATGTTTCCCGAGACTGAGGGCTTTCTACTTGCCATTCAAGATCAGGTTATTCCAACTAAAAATTACCTGAAATATATTGTTAAAGATCCTCAAGTCCAAAATGACAAATGCCGATATGGATGCCAAGCCCAAGAAACCATTCAACATCTTACCGGGGGCTGCCAGGCGTTTGTCGGAACTGATTATAAAGAACGCCATGACTCAGTAGGAAAGATTATCCAACAAGAACTAGCTGACAAACTGGGACTTCTCCAAACCGACCATCTTCCATATTATCAATATGTACCTGACAGAATGCTTAAAAATGACAACTACAAGCTATACTGGGACCGCACTGTGCTCGCAGACCAACCAGTGGCACATAATAGATCGGATCTCATACTAGTTAATAAACTTACCAGGTAAACAACACTTATTGATGTGGCGATAACTAACACCAATAATTTGCGTGTTAAGTACAACGAAAAGATCGCCAAGTATAAAGATCTAGAAATACAAATCAGGAGACAATGGAGAATGGAAAGTACCCAGACAGTACCTATTATTCTATCTACTACTGGTGTTATTCCCAAAAACCTCCTAGTGAACATCAAACAGCTGGGTCTAAATGAACATCTTTATAAGGCCATGCAGAAAGCTGTACTCCTCGCGACGTCCAGATGTGTACGAAAATGTTTGGGAGATATTTCAACATATCAAGTCACCTAGGGTTCGATAACACGAAAAGAGTCCCACCAGAGTTTTGATACCATAGGTATCTGGGATGAGTGAATTTTCCCCTTAGAGGTAGTGTAAGCCGTATGGCTAAATCTAAAAATATTAATATTACTGATTATAAAGAACGCCACGATGCAGTAGGACAGATTATCCGCCAAGAACTAGCTGACAAACTGGGACTTCTCCAATCCGACCATCTTCCTTATTATCAATATGTCCCTGACAGAATGCTTGAAAATGACAACTACAAGCTCTACTGGGACCGCACTGTGCTCACAGACCAACCAGTGGCACATAATAGATTGGATCTCATACTAATTAATAAACTTACCAGGCCAACAACACTTATTGATGTGGCGATACCTAACACCAATAATTTGCGTGTTAAATACAACGAAAAGATCACCAAGTATAGAGATTTAGAAATACAAACCAGGAGACAATGGAGAATGGAAAGTACCCAGGCAGTACCTATTATTCTATCTACTACTGGTGTTATTCCCAAAAACCTCCTAACGAACATCAAACAGCTGGGTCTAAATGAACATCTTTATAAGGCCATGCAAAAAGCTGTACTCCTCGCGACGTCCAGATGTGTACGAAAATTTTTGGTAGATACTCCAGCAAACCAAGTCACCTAGGGCTCGATAACACGAAAAAAGTCCCACCAGAGCTCAATCCTTTTGATACCGTGGATATCTGGGATGAGTGAATTTTCCCCTTGGAGGGAGTGTGAGCCGTATGGCTAAATCTGGATAATATAGTCAGAGGAACGTTCAGCCTGGAAGTTTCGATATGCAACATGGCCAAAATATCAAGGCAATGGGTGAAAATGTACAAATATCTCGGAGTAAAACAAGCGCAGAAAATTGACCATAAACAAATGAAAACTGAAATAACTTCGGAGTTCGTGCGAAGAGTAAGACAACTAAATTGGTCATATCTTAATAGTAAAAATTTGTTTAAGGCATTAAATACGAACGCCTGTTCTGCGTTTAGCTACTCATTTGGTATTATAAAGTGGTCAAAAACGGATAAAGAGGGTCTTCAAAGGAAAGTAAGAACACTTCTCACAAAGGCGCAAAAACATCATCTACGCAGTGCAGTAGAGAGAACAACATTACCGAGGTATCAAGGGGGAAGAGGACTTATGGATATAGGTGAGCAATTGGATAAACAAATTGCTAATTTAAGAACTTATTTTCAGGTACAGGCTGAGATATCTGGTTTACATCGAGCAATTTGAGCAGTAGATGATACAACGCCGCTTAAACTGAGGGAACAAGAAATGCGCATAAACCACCTGACTCAGCAAAAAAAAATGCGCACCTGGATGAGTAAACCTCTGCATGGGCGACATCACAATGAGATCAGCCAAGAATATGTCGAAAATACAGCGTCGAACTATTGGTTGACATCAGAAAAGATGTTTTCCGAGACTTAAGGTTTCCTACTTGCCCTTTAGGATCAGGTTATTCCAACTAAAAATTACCTGAAATATATTGTTAAAGATCCTTAAGTACAAAATGACAAATGCCTATATGGGTGCCAAACCCAAGAAACCATCCAGCATCTTACCGGTGGCTGCCAGGCGTTTGTCGGCATTGATTATAAAGAACGCCATGACTCAGTAGGAAAGATTATCCACCAAGAACTTGCTGACAAACTGGGACTTCTCCAAACTACAAGCTATACTGCGACCGCACTGTGCTTACAGACCAACCTGTGGCGCATAATAGATCGGATCTCATACTAGTTAATAAACGTAATAGGCAAACAACACTTATTGATATGGCGATACCCAACACCAATAATTTAGGTCTTAAATACAACGAAAAGATAGTCAAGCACAGAGATCTAGAAATACAAATCAGGAGACAATGGAAAATGGAAAGTACCCAGATAGTACCTATTATTCTATCTACTACTGGTGTTATTCCCAAAAACCTCCTAGAGAACATCAAACAGCTGTGTCTAAATGAACATCACTATAAGGTCATGCAGAAAGCTGTACTCCTCGCGACGTCCAGATGTGTACGAAAATGTTTGGGAGATATTTCACCATACCAAGTCACCTAAGGCTCGATAACACGGAAAGAGTCCCACCAGAGCTCAATCCTTTTGATACCGTAGGTATCTGGGATAAGTGAATTTTCCCTTTAGAGGGAGTGTGAGCGGTATGGCTAAATCTGAAATAATAATAATAATTTACTTAATATTTCTTCAACCTGTACAGCTATTTGAAAATGACCTTTAGTGTCACGATTATTGTGAACTATTGCTAGATTTAGAAACAAAAATGTTTTTCTTTTCTTAAATTATATTATTGCTTTAATATATCACTGAAAGCACCATGTGTGCAACTGACGTTAATGGAGTAATAATATTTGTCTTGAGAGGCGGGAAAAAGTATTATTATTATTTGAAGAGATAAGAGACACCGTAAATTTGGTTATTGTCGTTGAATCATGTATATTTATCTCAAGAGTGGCAGGAAAGTGTAGAGAATATTTTTGCCAATGCACTACTAAAAGCTAAAGCATTACTTTTTTCTAATTTAACGTGCACTGTGCAATATATAATCAATAAACTTGACTTGTGGACAGATAAATCGGAGAGATTGTGTCAAAACAGCATTTTTTATATTACACATAGCAATTAATTGATCATGTTGTGCTAAGCTAGCTTGTCCAAT
The DNA here is from genome assembly GCF_040954645.1 of Diabrotica undecimpunctata. Lineage (NCBI taxonomy): Eukaryota > Metazoa > Arthropoda > Insecta > Coleoptera > Chrysomelidae > Diabrotica > Diabrotica undecimpunctata. Next base: position 83,410,852 of record NC_092807.1, read on the forward strand.
TTTTTTTTGTTGACTCTAGTTGAATTTAATTTAGTGGGAATTTGAACAGTTGTTATCCCCATTTCATTTAAATATAATGTCGCCAGGCAGCAAGTAAAATTCGCTCAGTACCATATTGAAACAATAAAGACAAAAATCTATTTTTAACCAATGTTAAAACGAAATTTTTTTTTGAAAAACAATAATTAAAGCTATATTATGTTATATAGTTTGTATTAAAATATATGTATTTTTGAAGTTTTTGGTTGGTTTATTCTTGTACCTTGTTGTAATTCTTGCCACATGTTCTGAATCTGGTAATTTTACCAAGTTAGCCTTGTTCTGTTCGGAATTCAGAAATCGGTAATAAATTAATATAAGCTGGTTTTAACTCAATAACAGCTGTTCGGATTTAATCGAAACTGGCAACAGCGCTCCCACGTCTTACCCCTTGCTGAAGCATCGCGTGGTCCAAAATTTGACTCTGCGAAAGAATATTATTACTATTTATCTTTTGAAAATTCACTAAATAAATACTTTTAATATTTTACATATCGTAAATATTATACTTATTGATTTCACAGTGCCTTTATATATTTAACAATTTTATAAATACTACACATATTCTACGACACATTTAAAAAATTCATTTTATCCATATTTTAATTGATATTTTTATTGATTTTGTTGTATTGTATTGTTTTCCTTTAAGGGCGCTTATAAAATTTGTGCTTTATCTAACGCGGTAGTACTTTCGCAGTGAATTTAGGGTGTTTTTAGCGATTGCATATCATACTTGTTTAGATTTAAAACCTATATTTAATAATGGACGCACTGAAGAAACAACGAGTAACGGCAAAGTCGGTAACGCGAGCATATAATTGGTGTGATCAATTTTTATATTCTCAGTTAACTATCAAAAATCAATTATTAAACATTTTACACGTTATAATGTTATACAAGATTACATAGCACAAGCCACTGATGATGCCGATGCTCTTGAAAATCGTGATCTTATTGAAAAACACTATTTTAAATATTTAACTTTATTACGCGAAAAGTGCAAATCTCTCGTAGAATCAAATTTACCCACGCTTTCCACTTAAACTCCCACTGTTACACAAACCACGCCTACTAATGTAACACTATCCCAATTATCTCTTCAAATCTTCTCAGAAAACTACGATTAATGGATACCATTTTATCAACTCTTTACCTCTCTAATCATTTATAACCCCTCTCTGAGAAATATTTAACGGTTTATATACCTGAAATCTTCCCTAAAAAATGAAGCTCTCGCTTTAATTGACTCTCTCGAATTAAGCCACGAAAACTTTACCTTGACCTCTTGACCTGTTGGAAAAACGATACTCTAACAACTTAAGTATAATCAACGCGCACTTAAAATCCATTTTGGACTACACCACTCTCATTAAGGTTAATGCCCAAACACTCAGAGACTTCGTAACTACAATAAGAAAACACATACAATCCTTAAAGAACTTAAAGATTCCAGTAGACACTTGGGATATCATCTTAGTTTATATTTTATCAAAAAAAATTGACTATAACTCCAAAAAACAATACGGAGAAAAAAGAATTAAATCAGATTTACCCACATTAGACGAGTTTCTAGACATTTTTGAAGATAGGTGCAATTTATTGGGTGATTATAATGACTCACGTAACTATAAAACGAAAAAAACTATTGCGAAATTCTCTCGCACTACTTCTCTTCACACCAATGTTACCTACAATAATTCTTCTACTTCTAAATACATATATTGTAATGACTTGTCTCATAAAATATATCGTTGTCTACGTTTCTCATCTCTACCACACTCTGATAAATTAAATTTCACACATTCTCATCATATGTGCACAAACTGTTTGGGCACAGGACATTCTTACAATGAATGTATCTCTAAAACTTGCTCCATTTGTTCTAAGAAGCATCACACTCTCTTGCTCATGCGTAAAACCCACAACACGAACTTCTCGCATCCATCTCCCAATTCAGGCGAATCTCAAGGCCAAAGAACTACCTATTTTAAAGGCAATCAGCATAATTGGAGATACAATTCAAATCAAACACATTCTAATGTCAATTCCAGAAAACATAATTATCGTCAAACTCAAGAACAATCAAACTGTAATTTAAATTCTAATAAAAACTGCACAGAATTCGACAACATGCCATCCTCCTCTGGTAATAACATTCTCCTCAAGTCCGTCACAGCGTTATCTGTAGATACCATAAGCGACCTTACATTCTTAGCTAAACCTTGTAATGTTCTATTAGCAACAATTAAAATAACCATTCCATCAAAATCAGGACATATGATAACAGCCAAGGCGCTTCTCGATAATGGTAGTCAAAGTAGCTTTATATCAAGGAATCTTTTCAAAAAAATTAGCTGTAAAACCCACCAACAACCACTTCAAATTTCTGGAATTGCCCAGAGCTCAATAATGTCTAACATAATGGCAAAACTTACATTTTTCTTGACTAATAATAAAAGCAATAGATTTAACATGTCTTGTTACGTACTCGATAAAATAACTACCCCACTACCATAGACACACATACCCCTAGAATTGCTCGAAATACCACACAACATTTCCTAAGCCGACAATGAGTTCTTCTCAACTTCAAGCATTGACATTTTGATAGGTGCTGACAAATACTGCAAACACATTACCGATGGCATCGTAAGATAATAAAAAAATCTTCCTGTACTTCAAAACACATTTTTTAATTGAATTCTCGCTAGTAGTGTACCTCATAATCATCTACAAAATAAAAGAGTATCCTTTTTTACTCAAACTTCTAATGTTATCTCTGAAAACACTTCTTCCCTTAGTTCGCTTCTTCCCAAATTCTGGGAAATGGAGGAAATACCCACTAAAATACTTCTCATCCCAACTGAAGAAATTGCTGAACTTGAATTTAAGAAAAACTTTAAAATTTAAAAAAATGGACGATTCCAAGTCAATCCTCCCCTTAATTGCCCCCCAGAGCATACCAAACTAGGTGACTCTTTCCTTATCGCTAAAAAACGATTCGAAGGTTTAGAAAAGAAATTTCAATTAAATTACTCTCTATTTCTCGAATACAAAAGGTTTATCGATGAATACATTACACTTAATCATGCACGATATATCCTACTCACACTATACAATAACTTATCCGAACACAAATATTTTTTGCTTCATTATTGTGTGATAAAAGAGAGCAGTACTAGCACTCGATTACGCGTTGTTTTTGATGGATATTGTAAATCCTCTTCTGGAACGTCTTCAAATGAAATCATGCTCACAGGTCCACAGGTACAACCTGATCTATTTGACATTCTTTGCCGTTTTAGAATACCCCAATTTGTTTGTACCGCTGATATTCAAAAAATGTACTGTCAAATAAATATCAACCCAAATCAAACCTACCTGCAAAATATACTGGGGAGAGATAATCCCTCTAAACCACTTGAATGCATTGAACTTACTAGCGTAACGTACGGCCTCAGATCCTTAAGTTTCTTTTTTACTTGGGCTATAAAAGAGCTTGCATCCACTAATATACAAAAATACCCCGTCGCTTGTGAAGCCTTACTTACACAAATTTACGTAGACGACAGCCTCTATTGTGCCGAAACTGAAGCTGACCTAGAAACCACATATCACGAAGTAAATACCGTTCTAGGCAGTGCTTGCATTTGAACTCACAATTGGGTTTCCAATTCCACAAGGTTCACTGAAAAATATTGTAATAATGATCAACCCACTTCATCTGATATTTGAATTGAAAATGTCTCTAATAAAGTTTTAGGACTTTCATGAAATCCTTCTCTAGATACACTCTCAATTTCAGTACCTGAAGCCCCAACTGACACTCACGTTACAAAAAGAATTGCCTTATCCACTTTAGCTAAACCCTTAGGGTTGATAACTCCTGTAATTCTACATGGAAAGTTATTCATTAAGAAACTTTTTCTCAAACGAATGGATTGGAACGATATCTTGCCTCTTGCCTCTTTTTAAAAAGAATGGAAAACCTTTGTAAATAATATACCTTACTTAAAATCCTTAAAAATCCCACGCTGTCTATTTCTTAATAGGAAAATCGCACACATACAAACTCATGGCTTTGTTGACAGCAGCGAAAAGGCTTATGCAGCATGCATTTACTTTCGTACTTTCGTACTGTATACTCTGATAACATAGTTTCCTGCATACTGGTTACAGGAAAATCTCGGGTAAGCTCTATCAGGACAACTACCCTACCTAGACTTGAAAACTCTGTGCCATGTTACTCCTCTCAAAACTCATTAAAAGAATCATATCAATATATGAAAACAAACTGTCATTCTCTAGTGTCAATTTGTGGAGCGATTTAAGGATAGCACTATCGTGGATACAATCTCACGCATCCCGCTGAAATACCGTTGTTTCCAATCGAGTTGCTGAAATCACTGAATTGACAAATGCCTTTCACTGGCGCCACATAGAATCTGCAGAAAATGCTGCCGACTCCCCATCTCGAGGATTACTAGCCCAAAACATTTAAAAATTAGATTTATGGTGGTTAGGTCCTTTATTTCTACAAGACCCCAATCTGAATCTCGCTCATTTTAATGAAAAAATTAATGAATGCAATTTACCAGAAGAGAAAAAAATCTCACTTCTTACCACTAAACCTACCGAAGAAAATTTTTGGCATAAAATATTTCTAAGATTTTCTAACTTTTCTAGATTAGTGAACGCAATAGCATATGTTCACAGATTTATTCACAATTTAAGATTTCCCACTAAAACTCTTACTGGTCCACTATCTGTAGATGAACTCCTAACGTCCACTAACTCAATTTGTAAAATTGTTCAACACCAACACTTCAGTTTAGAAATTTGTGAAATCCAAAATAGCAAATCACTGTCAAATAAAAACATGGTCTCACTTAGCCCATTCATAAATGACTCTGGTTTTTATGTGTAGGTGAGCGCTTAAAAAATGCAGACATTCTAGAATATCACAAATACTTTATTTTACTTCCCTCTAAATCACATGTAGTCACTCTACTGCTTTCACACGAACATACTAGACTTGGTCATGTCGGACCACAAGCCATACTTTCCAACGTCAGACAACGATTTTGGCACTTGAATGGCCTCAGGAAAATTAAAAAAATTATTCGAAATTGCTCTACTTGCTATATATTTCGCGCACAACTTGCACAGCAAATCATGTCCGATTTACCAAAGGAAAGAGTTTCGACCTCACGCCCCTTTCAAAATGTTGGGACTGACTATGGTGGACCATTTATGATAAAAACATGTCACCTTCGTAAGGCTCCTCTCACAAAATGTTATGTGGCAATCTTTATCTGTATGAGTACAAAAGCTGTCAATATAGTGCTCGTATCCTCTCTCTCTGGTGACTCCCTTTTACTAGCACTAAAACGTTTTATTGCTCGTAGAGGGAACCCCTCTATTATATTTAGCGATAACGGTACCAATTTTACTGGTGCTAATAACTCAAAACCTCTTAAAATTCTACTTCAATTCAAAACTTTGCCTCAGAAAATCTAATAAAATGTAAGTGGATACCCCTCATAGTCCTCATTGGGGAGGAATTTGGAAATCCGCCATAAAATCTACAAAATTTCATATTCGTCGAATATTAGGCAACGCCCACTTGACTTTTCAAGAATTAGCTATTGTATTAATTCAGATAGAGGCTATATTAAATTCCAGACCAATTTGCCCTCTATCTAGTGACCCCGCCTCATATGTCTTACCACTCGCTGCAGCATCGCGCGGTCCAAAATTTGACTCTGCGAAAGATTGCACAGAGAATTTCTTTCTCTTGTTTTTCAACTGTCGACCAAGGAAGACACACCGCTTTTACGTTTCAACTGCCGACAAAGCAGCCACTCGGTGAAACATCAAATCACGGATTAACCATTTTAAGTTATATTTTTCTTATATAAGCAGAGAGCAAATAAATAGTAACTGTATTATCTATCAAACAATTTAAAGGTATACTGTTTATAATTGAAATACATTTCCTACTGAGTAAGAAGTACTTTCTGGCTGATTGACACCTAGTCTATGCCAATAAAAAAAAGAAGTACTTTATTTAAATACACACAAAAAAAGAGCCACCGCTTAATGGAAATATACCAAAAGTCGAAGGAATAATCTGAAGTAATTATACTTACCTAATTACTTGCATCCGGCCGAAATATTTATTCGGCTACAATTGGAGGGTGTTAGAGAAACCCTGCCCGTTTATATGGTCCTTCTCCCCGATGATATAAACTAGGATTTATAGCCATTCAACACAAATAAATATATTTAAAATATATATTCTACAAAATGCTACACGTGCTCACAGAATAATTTCGATACTAGGGAAGACATTATTGTTTTGCGTAAAATAAAAATTCTAATAATAATTCGTTTAACAAATTCTTTGTAATAATTAGTTTTAAGAATTAAAAACATTTATTTCCTCAATATTGTATTGTATAAAATTTGTGCTTTATCTAACGCGGTAGTGCTTTCGCAGTGAATTTAAGGTGTTTTTAGTGATTGCATATCATACTTGTTTAGATTTAAAACCTATATTTAATAATGGAGGCACTGAAGAAACAACGAGTAACGGCAAAGTCGGCTTTAACGCGAGCATATAATTGGTGTGATCAATTTTTAGATTCTCAGTTAACTATAATAGAAATACAGCTAAGAGAAGAATCAATTATTAAACATTTTAAACTTTATAATGTTATACAAGATAACATAGAACAAGTCACTGACGATGCGGATGCTATTGAAAATCGTGATCTTATGGAAAACACTATTTTAAATATTTAACTTTATTACGCGAAAAGTGAAAATCTCTCGTAGAATCAAATCTACCCACTCTTTCCACTCAAACTCCTACTGTTACACAAACCACACCTACTAATGTAAAACTACCCCAATTATCTCTTCAAATCTTCTCAGACAACTACGATGAATGGATATTATTTTATCAATTCTTTACCTCTCTAATCATTGATAACCCCTCTCTGACAAACATTTAATGGTTTATATACCTGAAATCTTCCCTAAAAAAATAAAGCTCACGCCTTAATTAACTCTCTCGAATTAACCCACAAAAACTTTACCATTGCTCTTGACCTCTTGGAAAAACGATACTCTAACAACTTAAGTATAATCAACGCGCACTTAAAATCCATTTTAGACTAATCCACTCTCACTAGGGTTAATGCGCAAATATTCAGAGCTTTCGTAACTACAATAAGAAAACACATACAATCCTTAAAGAACTTAAACATTCCAGTAGACACTTGGGATATCATCTTAGTTTATATTTTATCAAGAAAAAAATTGACTATAACTCCAAAAAACAATACCGAGAAAAAAGAATTAAATCAGATTTACCCACATTAGACGAGTTTCTAGACATTTTAGAAGATAGGTGCAATTTATTGGGTGATTTAAATGACTCACGTGACGATAAAACGAAAAAACCTATTACGAAATTCTCTCGCACTACTTCTCTTCACACCAATGTTACCTACAATAATTCTTCTACTTCTAAATGCATATACTGTAATGACTTGTCTCATAAAATATATCTTTGTCTACGTTTCTCATCTCTACCACACTCTGATAAATTAAATTTCACACATTCTCATCACATGTGTACAAACTGTTTGGGCACAGGACATTCTTACAATGAATGTATCTCTAAAACTTGCTCCCTTTTTTCTTAGAAGCATCACACTCTCTTGCACATACGTAAAACCCACAACACGAACTTCTCGCATCCATCTCACAATTCAGGCGCATCTCAAGGCCAAAGAACTACTTATGGCCTGGGTGGGTCTTGGCTGACTGTTTTCCAATTTGTTCGGTCTTCCATCATTCTTCTTCAGGTTCCTTCTCCTATCGGAGGTTGGAAATCATCATCGCTATCTTAATTTTATTGGCCGCGCTTCTGAATAATTCTAATGAGCTGCAACCGAACCACTCTCTCAAATTTCTTAGCCAGGATATTTTGCGTCGTCCTGGGTTTCTCTTCCCTTATATCTTCCCTTGCATAATTAATCTAAGTAATACGTACTTCTCGCCCCTCATTATATGACCCAGATATTGAATCTTTCTAATTTTAACAGTTTTTATGACTTCACATTCTTTCTTCATTCTTTGTAACACCTCTATATTAGTTACTTTTTCAGTCCACGATAGTCTGTGGATTCTCCTGTAGCACCACATGTCAAAGGAGTTTAATTTTTTGATTTCAGACTGTTTTATTGTCCACGCTTCCATGCCGTATAGTAAAGTAGAAAAAACGTAACAACGTAGCATTCTTGTGCGGATCTCTAGATTAAGGTTACGGTTGCAAAGTAAGTTCTTGAATTTTATGAACGTGTTTCTTGCCATTTCTATTCTAGATCTGATTTCTTTTTTTTGATCTCCATCTCCGGTTAGCCACGTTCCTAAATATTTATATGTTGTTACTCTTTCGATCGTTGTATTATTGATGATCAGGTTATCTACATTTTGTGTTTTTTTTTGAGAATATCATTGATTTCGTTTTCTTGAGATTCATTTGCAGTCCGTACCTTTCACATGCATTGTATACATGTTGTATTATGTACTGTAGATCTTCCATGTCACTTGCAAATATGACCGTATCGTCCGCATATCTAATATTATTAATGCTATTTCCGTTGACCAAAATACCTTCCACAATATCCAATAAAGCTTCTTGAAATATCACTTCACTGTAGACGTTGAATAAGAGTGGTGAAAGTATGCACCCTTGTCGAACACCTCTAAGTATACTTACTTCCTCTGTCAGTTCTCCTTCGACCCTTATTCTTGCTTTCTGATTTTTTCATATTTCTGATTCATATCCAGACATCGTTGTGTCAGAACATTGACTCCGAATAATCCTTCTCTAGTTTCTAGACCCTTTCTAAAACCCATCTGTGAATCACTTATTTCTTGTTCTAGTTTCATGTGGATTCTGTTATGTATGATTTTAAGGAAGGTTTTCAATGTGTGGCTCATTAATGCAATTGTCCGATAGTCATTGCAATCTTTAGCATTTGTGATTTTTGGAATCGTTACAAAAGTTGAGAAAAGCCATTCTTTGGGTATGTGTCCCGTCTTGTATATGAAGTTAAAAAGGTCTACCAAGACATCAATATTATCTTCATCAATTATCTTCAACAGTTCAATTGGAATATTATCGAGTCCTGGAGCTTTTCTACCTTTTGTGTGTTTTATGGCATAAATAACTTCCTCTTTCATTATTTCTGGTCCCGTGATTTCTCCGTCAACTTCTAATTGTACTACTTTTTGGTCATAAAATAGGTGTTCAATGTATTCTTTCCATCTACGTAATTTGTCTTGCGTTTCAGTTATAGTAGTACCATCTGTATTTGTTAATATCCCGATTGGTTTGTTACGATTTCCTGAAATCATTTCTTTAACCTTCTTATGGGTATTGAAAGTGTCATACCTTGTCTCACATTCCTCAATTTCTCCACATTTAATGGACATCCATGTTTCCTTAGCTTGTTTTATTTTCTGTTTTATTTGTTTATTAATTTCTTGATATTTAATTTTATTTTTATTTTTATGTATTCTTCTTTCGTCCATCTTTTCGAGAATTTCTTGTGTCATCCATTCTTTTTTGGCAGCTTTTGTAAATGTTAATGTTTTCCGTCCCACAGACTCTATTGTGTTCTTTATATTCTTCCATTTTGTTTCAATATCTGTAGTGTTCTTATTTTGTTGTTTTATTTTCTTGGATACTCTGATTTATTTTATTTCGAGTTTCTTGGTATGTATTTGGTTCTCTTAGTTTATCGATGTATATTTGTGGTCTAGATCCTTTCATTAATGGTTTTCTCAATCTTACATTCATATTTGCTACTACTGGGTTGTGGTCCGAGTTTACATCTGCTCCAGAGTAAGTCTTCACTACTGTAATAGAGTTCTTGTACCTGTTACTTATCAAGATGTAATCTATCTGATTTCTTATAATTCTATCTTTTTTGTCTCCAGGAGCTTTCCACGTGTAGTGCCGGCGATTTAGTAATTTAAACATTGTATTCATAACTACCAGTTCTTCTGTTTGGCACATCTAAATGAGTTTTTAACCACGCTCATTTCGCTCACCCAATCCATACATTCCAACACAACTCTCCACACTTCCTCTACCCACTTTGCCATTGAAGTCACCCATTAGTATCAGAACTTCACGTTTTTTTGTTGTTTTCATTCTTCTATTTAAGAAATCTTCTATTTCTTGTTCCTCCTTGTCAGCCGTCAGCCTTGTCAGCCGAAACCAAGTACGGATTTATGTATTTCCTTGCTTACCATTATGGCCACACCATATCGGTTTGTTCTATCAGAATATCCACTATAATATATAGCTTCGTTTCTAGTTCGTTGTTTTCCAGACCCTGGCCATTGTACATCGCTTATTCCCAGAATTTCGATATTTAATCTTTCCATTTCTATCGCAGTATTATCTACTTTACCTGATTGTAGTAAGCTTTGTACGTTCCATGTTGCAATTCTCATATTTCCTCTTGTGATATTTTTTAAAAGTGTTCCATTATTTACATCACAGGGATTTCGCTGGCTTACGACCTGGGAAGCCCTGTGGCTAACTTGTGATTTAATTCCCCTGCCGGATCTTGGTTTCCGCGGCCCATGATCAGTAAGGTTACTTATTTGGTTTTTGCTAGCCATTATGATTGTACTAAGGATGCTCTTGTGAGCCTTTACTACAGTGGTTTCCCGTGGCCTTCTGTAGCCCTATGTCGTTGACCATCTTCCTGGTTCATCCATCTTTGAGACCGATTTCTCGATCTCAGGACAAAGGAGTGCTCTTCCATTAACCAGCTCGTCCGCCCGAAGCCGTTGGCCAGTAGGTGGGGGATTGCTTATACCGGCAATCGCTCGGTGGTTTTTCGCCATATCTGGCTACCCTCACTTAGTTTAGCCTGCAGACTAATGCAGTTGCCCAGGATGTGGCACGTGGAGCCATAAGTGAGAGTTAGGTGTCTTATGAGAACCAGTTATCAAGAACCATCTCCCGTCTATGACGCTCGATATGGTCGTTCCGATAAAAGGTACTACCTCTATAACACACCCCAAACACCCCTGGTCTTCCATCAACCTAGGGTCAAATGGAATGTTCATTTTCCGGAGATCTGCTTGGATGTTATCTCTCCATCGCATTCTGGGACGTCCGAGTGGTCTTTTGCCTGTGGAAATCTCCTCCCATACCCGTTTTACAAGTCTCTCATTATGCAGTCTGTGCACGTGCCCTGCCCATCTTAGTCGCTGTGATTTAATTTCTTGGACAATATCGGCGTCATTGTAGAGTGCTTTTAATTCGATATTGGTTCTGATCTTATACTGGTTTGTGGTGATGTCATGGTGAGGTCCGAACATTATTCCAAGTATTTTTCGTTCAAAGCGTCTGAGCTTTTCTTCGTTTGCTTTGGTCATGGTCCACGTTTTGCATCCGTATGTTATTACAGGTCTGACGATGGATTTATAGATTTTTATCTTTGAACTTCTTGTAAGATTTTTTGATTTTATGAGCTTATCCAGTGCGAATAGACAGCGGTTTGCAGATTGGATTCTGTCTTTGATTTCTTCAGTAACATCGTTGTTACCTGTGATTACGGCCCCCAGATACTTAAAACGTTGTACTCTTTCGAAATTGAAGGTGTTGGCCGTCACATTTTGTCCTATTCTGTCTCTTCGTGTCGTTCTATTTATACACATATATTTCATCTTCTCTTCATTAATCTTCAGCCCTACTTCACTTGTTGCTCCTTCCACCTTGTTGAAGATGTCTTTCGTGGATAGAATGGAGTTTCCAACGAGATCTATGTCATCTGCATATGCGAGTAATAGCTTGGGACCTTGAACCGATAGCAATTCTGTTTTTATTTCGGCCGACCTCCTGGCTTTCTCTAATACAAGGTTAAAAAGTAGTGGAGATAACGCATCACCTTGTTTAAGTCCACTGTTGATTTCAAAGCTGCCAGACAGTTTATTAATTACTCGTACTTTAGATATTCCACCCTCCATACAGACTTTGGTCATCCGAATGAGTTTCTCTGGTATTGAGAACTCCGCCATAGCATTCCATACTTGGCTTCTTTCTACGCTATCATATGCCTGTCGAAAATCTATGAAAAGATTGTGTATGGGTCTATATTGGTATGTATTTGTATGTATTGGTATGGATTGTGTATGTTATACCCCATCCCTTTTCTAGAAGTTTTCTCAGCGGCAATAGTTGATCTATTGTTGCTCTGTTTGCCCTTAAACCGGCTTGATATTCGCCTAGGATATTTTCAGCATAAGGGATTAGTCTACTAAGAATGATGTTTGAGAGGATTTTATATGCCGTGTTTAGGAGTGAAATTCCTCTATAATTCGCGCATTTTGTTTTGTCCCCTTTTTTGTGGATGGGAACTATTATGTTTTTCTTCCATCGTGCTGGTATCCTTTCTTCTAACCATATGTGGGTTATTAGCTGGTGGATTTGACGATGTAGTGTGTCTCCCCCATATTTCGGTAGTTCTGCTGGTATCTCGTCCATACCCATCGCTTTGTTATTTTTCAGCTTATTTAAGTCCTTTTGGGTTTCTTCAATGGAGGGATATATCTATATCTATATATATATATATATATATATATATATATATATATATATATATATATATATATATATATATATATATATATATATATATGTAGACATTGCAAAAGATACGACCGTTGAATTAAATTTAAAATATATTCAATAGTTGAATAGCAGAGGTTTGATCGGTTAATAATTGGCAAATGACAGTCGTCAACTACTCCATTGAATTATTTGAATACGTTTCGCTTTTATTTTTAAAAGCATCAGTTCACTATAAATAGAAAAGATCTTAGAATATAAGTAAACAACGAACATGGTTCATAATTACAAAAACAATTTGTAGTTTTTTTTCTAGATGTTATAAAAACTCTACGATAACATTAAAACTTACTAACTAAACGAGAAACAAAAAACACAAGAAAAACTGTAGAAAAGCACTATTGTTCATTTAATTTTGACCGATGGCTTCAGTTGAATGTTGGTTTAAGCTCAACCTGAAAGAGCTGTTAGTTAGTTAGTTCTGTTCTGAATTCAGAAATCGGTAATAAATTAATATAAGCTGGTTTCAACCCAATAACAGCTGTTCGGATTTAATCCAAACTGGCAACAGTACTCCCACGTCTTACCCCTCGCTACAGCATCGCGCGGTCCAAAATTTGACTCTGCGAAAGATTGCGCAGAGAATTTCTTTCTCTTGTTTTTCAACTGTCGACCAAGGAAGATACACCGCTTTTACGTTTCAACTGCCGACAAAGCAGCCACTCGGTGAAACATCAGATCACGGATTAACCATTTTAAGTTATATTTTTCTTATACAAGCTGAGAGCAAATAAATAGTAACTGTATTATCTATCAAACAATTTAAAGGTATACTGTTTATAATTGAAATACATTTCCTAGTGAGTAAGGAATACTTTATTTAAATACACACAACAAAAAGAACCACCGCTTAATGGAAATATACCAAAAGTGGAAGGAATAATCTTAAGTAATTATACTTACCTAATTACTTGTACCACGCCGAAATATTTATTCGGCTACACTTGGACGGTGTTAGAGAAACCCTGCCCGTTTTCAACAGCAGTTTCTGGGCTTACCTTTCCAGCAATATTAATCTTTTATAATCAGATGTATAATCGTATCTCTAAAGCAGTATTTTAGGGTATTATTTTTAAAATTTTATGGTTTTTATTTTAAGCCATAAGACAATTTGACAGCTTTCATTTTTGTTATGAATTTTAATATTGATCGAAGCTAAAATCATTCAATTTCAGCAAATTAATTTAATAAACCCCAATCAAGTCACATTCCAGATTATTCGAATGACCGGACTCTTTTGAACTTTTTCATAGCATGTAAAAGTTTTATTTTTTGGAAATGTGCTATAATTTTTTACGGAATAAAGTAATATTGCTACATTTTGTTGGTTTTGGTTTTGGTTTCGGTTGGTAAGCATATACAAAAATCACAGCAAGAATAAAAATCAGGTCATAAGATAAAGCTAAAATTACTTGTTTAATGAAACAAATACAACACAATATTATTTTTTTTAAGCAATTTTATTATTCTGATTAACCTTGCATTCCTCCATACCTCCCTTTCCTTATCATTTCCATATCAAATAGTTCTTCCATTAGTTCATTTATTCTAAATAGTTCTCTATTCACATAGCAAATAGTTTTTTAATATAACTGGAACCTTATTATAGCTGTAACATAATTATTGCAGAAAATATACAATTTATTTTTTTAGGATAACATTACAATGCCAAAATTTCCAAAATGTTGTAAGTATATAAACCAATATTGGAAGCAACCTAATTGCGCTAATATATCAGAAAAGGAAATGGAAAATATATACTGGTATCATTATTTTTATGAAAGCAATGAAACTCACATTAATAGCAACAGTGTAGTTTTTGATCCCATTTTTGATACCAAAGACCGGATGCTGTCATGTCCATCATAGTAAGTTATAAAAGAGTATAATAAAACTAGAAATTTTCATTTTTCTTTTTTTTACATACTGCTATAATACTTATTACTTTAACAAGTATTCAGATATATTCTAGCATAATTGTTTCATCTTTATAACCACATATACTTGATTTTAGATATAAACAAACTGTTTTACAATTTGTGAAACTAACACTGTCTTTCAACTGTTTCACAACATCATGAAGAAAATAATTTTTTATCGACTTTTTAACGCAACAAAGATATATTTTATATTGATACAGCTTCAAAATTACTTAAATAAGAACTAAAAATAATTGTTTGTTACACATAAGCGAATAGTCAAAGAGATCTAAAGGTAAATCGTCCACTTTTTGCTTTAAAATTATCTGTGTAGCCTAAAACTCTGTCTTTTACAACACAGCCAACCTGAGTCAAACAAGTACTTGTAGAAGGTTGCTTGGCCAGAAGCAACCATTCGGACCTTTGACTGCACAGTTTGACTTTGATTACTAATGAATTACTTGCATGTCTTAAAGAAGATTCAGATATAGAGAACAACCTCATTCAAGAAGACAATATTGATGCAGAAATTGCTGGAACATATGAAATTTACATTCACGAGTAGTTCATTCTGATGAAGACGATATCGCACTGAGTAAAATTCGCAATAAAATGCGAGAACCTAATAAAAAGAAATTAAAAATTTTGCCAAAATTGGAAACAAACACCACTACAGCAGTCCCGTCTCACCCTGAAAACACCAGCAGTCGTTTATTAGAAAACATCAAAACCAGCCATGTAGAAAAGTGGATTATTGGCATATTTTCATTATTTTTCGATGATAAAGTCACAAGCTAGATAGTACATTTTTCAAAAACTTTGCAGCACAAAACAATCGACACAAATTCGATATGAGTTGAAATGAAACGTTTTATCGGTATCTGCATATTATCGGCTATCACACTTTGCCACAATATGACATGTATTGGTCTAAAGATGAAGATAAAGAAGAAGCTATTTTGAGGGAAACCATGTCTAGGAATAAATTTTGATCAATCAAACAAAATATTCATTTGTCTGATAATACTCAATTAGACCAAGATAATAAATTTTTTAAACTTACTCATATCTTTCATATGATGAAAAGGGTATTTTTACAATTTGGTATATTCGAACATAACCTTTCAATAGACAAGTAAATGGTAACATCTTTTGCAATATATTCATTTGGGGAAAGTCTGTAAGATTTAATTTCAAATTATGATGTCTTTGTTCACATACAGATTATTTATATAAATTCATACCATATGGATGAAAACAAAATAATAATGTGGATTTAGGTAATAGTTTGGACACGAAAATAGATTTAGAGTTACTTTCTGACGTTGATAAACTACAAGAGCATCGAGTATTTTTCGACAATTTTTTTTTATCTTATGTTCTATTTGCGACACTTCAGGATCTAGGCTTTTCTTTTACAGAATTCAGCTGTTTGTTTTACAGAATAGCAAAACATTCAACAAGACAGCACGGGGAACATTCGAATCTACATTTGATAGTGTGTCTTGCTCGTAATATGGAATGATAATTCTGCTGTTACGGTAATAACAAATACCCGCACTTACTACTAATACTACCTGTTTTTTTAAACAGAACGGCACAGTCGGTAAGAACACAATATTCTCGTTTCTCGGCTTAAGATAGTAGCCTAATACAATCTATTGATGGGTAGTGTGGATGTGCATGATAATGGCATTGCTAATTACCAAATTAGAGTAAGGGGGAAGAAATGGTGGTTGCTTCTATTTATGAATCTTACTGATAACACAGTCGTAAATGGCTGGAAGATTTATAATATAGCAAATGATAGTAAAATGTTACAATTAATATTACTTATGAAATTTGAACGTCGTGCTGAAACTGTAAACTCGGAATTAGCTGCTCACTCATGTTATGGACTTCTCTAAAGATAGTTAGTCTGACGATGTAAGATTTGATAACACTTGTTATTGGATTACAAGGCACAATACAAGTGCACGAAAAAAAATGTACGTTATGCAGAATTTATACAATACATTTATGCAAAAAATGCAAAATTCATCTTCATCTCAAATGTTTCGTGATCGCAGAATCTTTAGCTGATGTCGATCAACAAAATTTTAGCGACAAAATAATTTCTTACGAATCCCTAACTTACAAGAAACAGATAAGAAAAAAAAACAAATACAAAACACAGAAGCTTCTATAATTCCCATTAGCAACTCTGACAGCCCCTTAAATGTTTTTATAACTCTTTAAGAGTTAGAATTTTCTCTCTCAAATCTAAAAAACACATTTACAAGACCAGATGATATTCTACCAGTCTTCATAAAAAACTTACCATTCGGAGCTAAATTGATTCTGTTAGATCTATATAATACTTGTTTCCTAAAGCATGAATTCTCAGACCTCCGGTCGTAATCAACAACCCTACCTCTTAACGACCCATCTCTCTTACATGCTGCATGTGCAAGATACTAGAAAAAATTTTAAACCTTTACCTTATATGGTACTTAAAAAATAATAATTTTCTTTCTTGGTTTTCGAAGAGATAGATACACAGACAATCACGTTGCATTGGAGACTTCAATTAATTAAGATTTTGCAAATAACCGTAAACTAATAGCAATATTTTTCGATATAACATCAGCCTACGATAGAGCATGGAGGAACTGTATTCCACAAGCATTGAAAGATACTGGCATTAAAGGTCACATTTATAAAAAACTTTTTAAGAAATCGCGTAATTTAAGTTAGAATAAATGGTGTTATAATACAAGCTCATCCAAGATATTAGACAATGGAATCACTCAAGGTTCGATATTCTTAATTTCTTTTAATAGTATTATGGATTTAATTAAAGCACCCATTAAAGCTAGTATTTATGAATATGACATTGTTGTTTATACTAAATCAAATAATGTAATGACAGGAACAAAAATTATACAAAGTTTTCTAAACCGGCTTCATAACTGGCCGATAAAAATGGAGAAAAATCGCGATACTTAAAATTAAAACCCACCTAACACCTAGTCTAACATTAAATAATTTACCTTTAAAGCAGTCAAAAAAATAAACTTTTTAGGTCTTACTTTTGAGAAAACTTTAAATTGGAATTCGCAGATAAATTACCCACGCTTTTCTGCCAAAATAGATTAGAATTAGGCCTTACAAATCGCTCATTAGAACTAAAATCGATTATGGTTGTATATGTTACGATGCTGCATGTAAAACCACTTTAAAAAAACTAAACAGTATTCAATCCACAGCTTTGAGATTACCACTGGATGCTTTTAAAACTAGCCCGGTTAGTAGTATAAAAGTTCTAACTGGAGAACCTGAATTACATACATGACGACAACAACTAACCTTAACACTTAAAAAAGTATCCCAAATCAACTACAAATTCCAGAATAATTAAACATCTATTCATGGAAATTCTAGACCATTATCCTACCTATTTTCCAATCTTTACCGGTGCCTCTAAAACTCTCAATCGTCACGCTGCTGCCTACTACTGTAAAGAAAACTCTGGTAGCATATCAATACAAACAAACTGCAGTATACTCACAGACGAGGTCACTGCTATTTTGGGAAGCCCTAACCTTCTTCAAAAAAACTATAACGATGAAGTACATTATCATAATAGACTCACTAAATGCGTTACTGGGATAGAAACAAATATATACCAACGAACCTATTTTACAGACTATAAAAAACGAACTAGAAACATTCCGATCATTGGAAAAAGAAGCGGATTTTATTTGAGCACCTTCACATACAGGTATCTACGGAAATGAAAAAGTAGATCAACTGGCAAACCAAAATCGAATGAGCTCAAACCATACTGCGAAGTTGAAAACATATCCATACACCGATCTAAAGAACCTGGTTAAAATCCACTGTACTAATACAAGGTAAAATTATTGGGAAAAATTAGGTACCAAATTAAATATAATTTGCCCAAAAATAAATGCTGTCCTGGAAAATTCTTTAAACAGAAGAAACCAAGATATTATTAATCACCTAAGAATTTGCCATACTACCTTAACACACAAATACTACTAAGAACCTGTACCAATCTGCTTCAGCTGCTCTGATCCACTAACCGTTAAACATATCCAGCTTGATTGTCCGCAATTCATGGAAGAAAGATTTCACGGATTCAGTTCTCACCAAAAAAAATTTCAACAGTGTTAATCTATTTAAAAGACATCAAGTTATACAATTCTATTTAGTGTAATGTTTCTTGTGTTTGTTATATCCACTAATAACCTTCCGCGGTAGATGTGGTTTTGTGTTTAAATAAAAAAATGATTGGCTAAAGATGCGTACACGCACCCCTAATTTTTCATACATAACTTAGATGAGGTATTTTCAAGTAGTTTCAATAAAAAAAAATTCGAAAAAATTGTTGTTTTTCATTGCTTGTCCGTTAATGGGCTAAAATTTTTTAATCTACAATGATTATTTTTTAAATATGTCACACGAACAAAACCTAAACCCTCGTAACCTAAAAGGGCGTATCTCAAGGAAAGACAACTTTAGGGAATCAGCATTTTAGTAAATCCACAAACCTCACTCACTTCCCCCCTTTCATTTACATTTTTAAAAGTGGTTATAATCAAGTTCATGTGTATATTTTATAATTATGTTGTAATAGTTTGAAAATTATTTGTAGTTATTTATTTTTATGAGATACGTCTATTTGGCTAAGGATCAGCCTTAAAAGTAAAAGACTTATCTCAAAAATGTAAGACTATCTTTCTTAAATGTTTTCTTAAAAAATACATCTACTAATTAGAAATCAATTTAAAACTTTTTATTATTGTAGTTTTATAAAATAATGCTCCTAATTTATTAAAAATATTGTTTCTTACCTTCTCATTGACTAAAACAACAACGTAATAAAAACCCTCAAGATATAAAATACATCAAGCACATTTATTTTGATGCATGATGAAATATTGAATTTATTCCTCTTTTTATTGAAATATAACTCCAACTATGTATACCTTTTTATAAAAGTATAACTAAGTAACTAATAATCAGTAATATGAAATATTTATCAAATGCAACACAACTATTAAACTTTTATTTAAACAAAAAACTTAAACTATACATACAATCAATTAATATTTGATTTCAATTCTCTGGAATGTTTTCCCAAAACTTTAACCTATTTTTTTCAATTAACCTTAGATTTTAATGATATTCTGCTTTTTTCCCAGAAATTCCACAAAATTTTGTTTCCATTTTTGGTCCTGGTAAATTGTTAGTTTTTTTTATTTCTGCACTTAAAAAATCGAGTTCAATAAATTCCCGGTCATCAAAATCATTTGTATATTTCATTGTCTTATGACC
Organism: Diabrotica undecimpunctata; assembly: GCF_040954645.1. NCBI lineage: Eukaryota > Metazoa > Arthropoda > Insecta > Coleoptera > Chrysomelidae > Diabrotica > Diabrotica undecimpunctata. The sequence continues at coordinate 83,430,886 of NC_092807.1, forward strand.
TCTCGTAAATATCACTTCTACCATATAGTGTAGATATGGTCTAGGCTTTGTGTTACTTAACTTGTAGGTTGAGGAATAATCTTGCCACTGATAAAAGTTCCTCATCTCCATTTGATATGCTTCAGTTTTTGATGACACGTTTTTCACAACAGAGACAAAATCTTGTAAATCGTAGAGTTTGTTTCCCATTTTTTGCATTGATTGTTCTACTTTATAATAAAAAAAAATCTGCTGCCATGAATGTATGTCCTGGTTCAAAACACCTAAAAACAATTTCAGAAGTAACAATTTCTTCTGAGTTAAGTATGTGCAAAAAAGGGAAAACAAAGACCAATTTTTATTCTCCGCAGTGCAGTTATTAAGCTAGATAGTAACACGTTTAGTATCCCTTTTTGACAGCAAAAATTGATTAAAAGTGCTGATGAGCTCATACTTGCTTCTTCCAAACATGCCCTCATGACACAAGGCAGCAAAGGATTTACACTACTTTTGTTTTTGTCAATTGGAACAAAACTCTTATTGTACACAACAATTCTATGCATAAATAATGCAGCTTTGACTATGTCCAAACGCGGCAATGTTATAACTTTTTCCATATCCGCCCAACATATTATATAATCTAAGTGTACGTCTTTATTTTTGTCATTGACATACTGTAAACGGAATTTGTCAGCTCTATCTATGTTTTTTCCACTTTTTACACATTTAGCACGATTCATCTATGTTTTCTTTTGTGTGGAAGATGTCATGGAATGAAAATTCTTCACACAACTCGCACTCTTGATGTCCCAACTTAATCAAAGAAACATTCATTCTCTTTGCAATGACTCGATATTTTTCATTATACATGGAAACAAATGATAAATAACTTGTTAGATACAACTTATTAGGGGTATGTTCTTTTCTATAATGTAAAATGGTAGGTTTGAAAGAATTAATATTAGTTTTAATAGATTCATCATCTATTTTATTTCTAGGTTTCTTCAGATACCTTTTGTCTTTAGCTGGGACCACTGAGTTCTTAGAACCTTTTAGAACATATTTCTTAAAACCTTTTCATTATTTTTTTCATACTCAAGACTGGTTAGAAAGAAGAACTTACAAACCGTTTGAGCTGTACTGTCATTGTCTTTTAGTGAGTACTTAAATAAGTGGTTTCGTTTAAAGCCATTATTGTTTTTGGGCTGAAGCATCAAATAAGTTATTTAATAACTGATTTACGCACACACACACGCAGTGATCAACTCTGCCCCTAGGAACATGTGTATACCAATGTAAGAATGGGATCCACATGTCCGAAGATCAAACCGGTCACACTTCGCTGGCTTTTTCACCACCCCTCCTCATCGTGTGACTTACGTGAGGAGGCTTATGATCTGAAATTTACTTAAGATGCCCTGGGTAATAGGACATCCTCGGTTTTTAGTGAATGTGGTTATGCCACCTAACTGTAGGGGTAGCCACATCTAGGCTTTTCTCCCTATTTGCTTTACTGACTCTATTGATTTTACTCTAGCTTTACGTCGGGACTTGAGTCCCTAAAAATAAAGAAAAAAGAGCGTGTGTTCCGACCATAGAGCCATCAGCCTGAGCTGATGACTGTATGTCCGGAAAAGAGTGTGTGCTCGGTCACTCAGCCGCCGATTTGGCAAAATAAATTTTGTTCTCCTCGCCGGCTGAGCACCCGAGAGGGGTCCGGCCACCAAGCCCATGTATGCCGCACATGACCTCAGTGCTCGGATTTCGCGAGTAGATCTTTCATTCGATCTGCCTTAAGGGCTTGGTCCGCGGAGCGGTATATAGAAGGCCTGACGGGCTCCTTCTATATTTGCTATATAAGGTAAATTTACGTTAAACGGTTTAATGAAAAGTATGAATATATCAATATGAATTTACGTTATTTAATCAGAAAACACATTTTTTTTTGTGGACTTCCTTGTGGCTTCGGAACTATAAAATACCTGGGCAACAATTCTTTCCTTTTTTTCCTTAATCCTATTTGTGTGCGTGTATTGGGGTGTGCATTCCCAAGTGTATAATGCTCTCATACACCCCGGTGTATATTGGACTTATAATTACCTAAAAACCTAAAAACCTAAAAAGAAAAGCGTACCCTCTCGCCAGAGTTTTTTTGGTGTGTTTTCCGATTGACTGCATTTCTTTGTTCGTTCTTCTTGCAACCATCTCATTCTTTATTTATTTGTTCGGGTTCTCCCTATATCGAGATATATGTTGTTTTGGTCTTCTGTGTACCGTCCTTATGTTTTCATTGTAGTTAGTCAGCTCTCTTAACATTCTGCTTGGGTGGTTTCTTAGTCCGTTGAAAATTTCATATGCTCTCTCGTCTAGCGTGCGTAGGATTCTTGTTTGTCCTGAGTCTCTATATACGTATCTCAAGGGTAAGTACCTTGGTATCTTAAGGGCATCTCTAACTATTTGATTCTGAGTGGTCTTTATTTTCTTCCTGTTTGTTTTACAGGTGTGTCCCTACGCTGCGGATGCATATATTAGGACTGGCAGGATAATACTATTCGCAACCCTGATTTTGGTTTTAAATCGTAGTTTACTTTTCCTTCCTATAAGTGTTGAGAGCTGACTTTTCAACGCTTTGGCTTTGTGTACTTGCTGATTGATGTGCTCAGTGAACGTTAGCTTCTTGTCTAGATGTACCCCTAGGTATTTAGCCTGGTTGGTCCAGTCTACTGGGGTATTTTCGATTGTAATTTCGCGATTTGGTACACTTTTTCTGTGAATAAACATTACAGCCTGTGTTTTGTCTGGATTTAGGGCTATTTTCCATTTTATGCACCATCTTTGGAATCTGTTTAGTGCTCTTTGCAGATGATTAGCTGCATGATCCGGGTTTCTCCAGCTAACAGCTATTGCTGTGTCGTCAGCGTAAAGACTCAACATAGAGCCTGGCTGTTTTGGCGTATCGGCCGTATAGATGGTGTACAGGTAAGGCGACAGCACCGCTCCCTGAGGCACACCCGCCTCCACGGTCCCGAATTCGGATAGGGTTGCCCCTATTCGAACTCTGAACCTTCTGTTGGCAAGATATGACGCAAGGAGGCATGTCATCGCCTCACTGTAACCAAATTCATTCATTTTATAGATGAGTCCATGGTGCCAGACTCTGTCGAAGGCTTTGCTGACGTCCAGAAAAGCTGTAGCTGTGTACATTTTTTCATTAAATCCTTTGGTGATAAATTCTGTAAGTCGTAGTACCTGTAATTCACAGGAGTGTTCGCTTCTGAATCCGAATTGAGCCTCTGGTATGGTTCCTAGCATTTGTGATTCTTCATTGAGTCTTTTTAGTATGACTCTTTCCGCTATCTTGCTTATAGATGATAATAAGCTGATAGGTCTGTAATTTTGCGGAAATATGCCGTTTTTACCAGGTTTTGCAATCATTATTACGTATGCCTCTTTCCACCTATCTGGGAAATATCGTAGTTTTAGCATGCTGTTTATTATGTTAGTGATATAAACAATAGCTTTTGTTGGTAGATTTTTCAGCGCCCTATTTGTGATGTTGTCGAGTCCTGGGGCTTTTTTGGCATTTGTCATTTTTATAAGTTCCTTTATTTCTTCGGGAGATGTATGTGTAATACTTATTCTGCCTTTTTCCTTCAAAGTCTTCTCGCTGCTCTTTCTACCTATTCTTCAAAGTCTATGTCATCGTCGGGGTGTTCGTTGTTTCTACACGCCCTACCTAATTCGTCCTTCATGACTTCGGCTTTGTCGATTTCCGTATGGACAATCCCGTTTACTCCGTGTAGGGGAGGTATGGGTTTCTTGTCCTTTCGGAGGATTTTAGATAACTTCCAGAAGGCGGATTTGCTAGGATTTAGCTCATCGATATAGGAGTCCCAGCTTTCATTTCTATGATTTTGAAGTTGTTTTTTCACTTCCCTGTCTAGCTTATTTGCAATCCTTTTGTCTTCTACCGTTCTTGTGCGGTAGTCTCTTCTTCTTTTCCGGTTTTCCTCTTTGATTAGGTTTTGAAGTTCTATACTTATATCCCTGAATCTTCCTTTTTGTCTTGTGATTGTTTCGGTTTTGGAGCTGGCATCGATAGCATTGTTTATTGCTTGTTCTAGTTTTATTACACTATCTTCTAGTTCTGTAGTATTATTAATTGTTGGGATGTTACCGCTGTTCTCGCTCACAATTCTTCTGAAGTTTGGCCAACTTGTCTTCTTTCTGTTGTGGGGCTGCAAATAGTTCAATTCTAATGCGCCCAGGGTCAGGACGATTAGGTTATGTGTCGAATCGCCTTCATTTAGAGAGTGTATCTCGTATTGTTGACCCACGTTGTGTAGGATTGCAATGTCAAGATACGTAGGGAGTTCTCCGTGGAAACATGTCGGTTCTGTTGGTCCGATGACATGTGTGTTCGGTCTGTTCTCGAGATGGTTGCAGAGATATCTTCCGTTTCGGTTGGTCGTCCTGTCAAACCAATTGGGAGATCTAGCATTTAGGTCTCCAATAATTATAGTTGGCTCTTCTGAGTTCAGTATTAGGCTCAAATCTTCGTTGAAAATCGGATCATGTGGTCTGACGTAAGCTGACACTATTTTTAGTGTTTCGTTGTTGGCCTTAAGTCAAATAATTGTGGTTTCCATTGTCACCAGTCCGTCTGGTGTTGGGATGTGCTGGTGTTCGAGTTCCTTTTTGACTAATATAGCTGTTCCTCCTGATAATGCTCTATGATCCGTTCTATAGATATCGTAGCCTGGAAATTTTGTTTTTTTCCTTTCCACTAGTTTGGTTTCTTGAAGGGTTACGATATCAAGCTCTAATCTGTTTATTATTTCATCCAGAAGGTTGATCTTTTTGAATATTCCGCAGGAATTCCATGACCCAATGCGTAGATCTTTGTTTTGGTTTTTGACAAATTTGACAAATGCAGTCATCATTTTTGTTGCTTTGTCCATCATGGACATCATTTCCATCATTTTGTTATTATACTCTGTATGAAAGTTTGCGATGGGGGTAGCTGCGTCCTGTACCGACACTTCTTGTGGTTGTGCTGGAGCTTCTGTAGTGGTTTCAGCGGATTTTTTCGCTGCCTGTGCGTAGCTGACTCCTTTGTTGATTGGAGCGCTGTTTATGGGTCTTCCTACCGGTCTTGTTGGGGCAGGTGTTTTCTTTTTGGGGGCCTTAGAGCATCCTCTATAATTTGCTGTGTGCGCTTCACCACAGTTTGCACATTTGGGGTCGGTTTCCCGGCTTTTCTCACAGTCGTTACTAATGTGGTTTTCTCCGCATTTTACACATCTGGATCCGCAATGGCAAGCCTTTGAGCTGTGATAGAACCCTTGACAGTTATAACACTGTAGGGTGTATTTGTGATTTTAAATTCATCCTCCACATAGATGCGCATGTAGCATATATCAGATATATTTTTTTAATTGTTGCAACGTCTTCCTCTTTGAGGGTGACGATGAAATGTGGCAGTACTTTTTTATCAGCTTTTTTGGAGATCATATTAATCACCCTTGTTGCTTCCATTCCTTTATTGTATAGTTCGTCTTTAATTGCTACTGTGCTAGTAGTAGCAGATAGCCCTTTTATAATGACTCTTTTTAGTTTATCGCTATCTATGGGATATGCGATGAATTCTACTTTTGGAGTGTGTTCTTCTAGGATGCGTACCATTCCTAGGTAATATTTTCTAGTTTTTGTGTTAATAACAATCGATCTGCCTGACCGTGCAAACTTATTGACTGACATTATGCCTTGGTTGGCTGCTCTCTGCAGGATTTTTTGGTGTTCTCATACAGTTTTTAGGATTATCGCCGGTGGTTTCTGCTCTTTTACTATTAACTCTTTTACTGTAGGCTTCTCGCTTGTTTGCGGTGAGTCTTTTGGTACGTCGTTTACTTTTTTAACTTGGCTATTTTTGCTCAAGTTATTTTGGGCAGTTTTCTTTTTCTGTCTTCTTTCATGAGCCTCTTTCGCAGCCTTGTTAAATTCGTTTTCTTTCCGCTGATTTATTATCTGCGTTTGCTTTTCGGCGACGCTTATTTTTGTTTTCACACTACTGTCTGATTTCTCAGTAGTGTTGCCTGTCTTTTTTCCTTTTTTGTTTTGGACTTGTGTCCAACCTGCAGGTTCTTTGGTTGTTATGATTCTTTCATAACAAAAGGACAAGGAGATACAAGTTTTTGTATCTCCTTGTCCTTTTCCTTATTTTCGTTTCTCAGTCATCTGAGCGAGAAGGTCTTGGATTTGTTTATTCGCCTTTTCCTCGCGGATACGGCTTTCTTCTTTTAGAGATTTGATCTGTTCCGTCAGTACATTGACCGACCTTAAAAGCTTATTAGCCTTTTCCCTTTCCGCCATTTCTCTGGCCTTTTTCTTTACTTCTTCGTCTTTTGGAGAGTCTTCTTTGGGCCTTAGCCTTTTCATTTTCTTGCCGATTTCGGGCTCGGCTTCATTTTTGGAGACGTTGTCCACGACGGGTGGTGTCTCTACTACAGTTGGGGGCGGAGCTTCGCGCGATTCTGCGGCTGGGCTCGGCTCTTCTTCGATGGCGTCCATCGTATTTACATCGTCATCGGTGTCGATTTCGCTTTTTCTTCCTCCGACTCGGGCAGATAGGAGTCATCGTCAGAGGATATCACGATTTCTATGTCATCGATCGCGGGATTAGTCGATTTAATAAATTTATTATATAGCTCGATCGAGCTGGCATTAGAGGGGTTTGATGATTTGGCTAAATCAGCCTCTTCTTCTTCCTGTGTTGTCACCTGCGTGACAACACTTTCTGGGGGGGGGGGGGATATCACTCATATTGCCGTAAGGCAGTGAACAAATAGTTCATAAGATATAAGAAAATTCTACTTAGACGAGACTCTGTTTTTTTTTCCACCGACTGACCGCTGTCAATACGGCTTACTGGGTGCCGTCCCAGGTACCTAGCGGTAGTTCACTCCCTGTATTCACAGTGAGGGATCCTTTTCCTGTTTCTCACACCTCAGGAGCAGGGGCCGTTTCTGTCCGACCTTGTCAAATGTCAAGGCCTTACAGTGTCATCCCTGACGACACACTGAGGTGATCCCGAATTCTTCGCAAACGCGAAGCTATTATAGCCTCCGCGAGGAGCCTATAAAAACAGCTCCTCGACGGTTTCACTAGTAACAACCTCGCATCCGCTTTTCGCTAATATGTAGGACAAGTGCCTATGCCACACTCGGTGTCTTACCCACCGGGAGCTGAAAAGCTCCGTTGACAATAGGTCAGTCGCCCCCACCTAAGCACGCTTCTCTCTTGAGCACGTCCGTACTGTTCGACTGCTCGAGTCGAACTGATCTACAACTGATTTACTTAGCGGCTTGGACGTATAAATATGTTTAGATATGTCTATTTTCCTTATCACAGCTGACCATTCAGTTTGTGCATCAGGTAGCGAAATGGCCGCATCTCAGAATTGCGACCTTTATGCTAAGTAAAATGAGATATGGTAAATTTGCTTAGGATTTCATGACTTTTTTTAGATACGTCTTTTTTAATAAGTGATTTTAACTTGAGATATGACTTTTTTGCTTGGTATATAGATGAGGAAGTAGTTTAAAAATACCATGCCACCAAAATCTTTTTTTTTTTGCCTAGGAGGGCAGTATAGTGAATCCACAAATTTTTTAAATACGTTTTAATGTCTTTGGCTACATTAACTATTCGTTAAATAAATAATATCTTATTGGACATAAATCAAAAAATATAAATATTTTTCATATTTAACATTTCAGTTTCAGTTTTTTGTACTTAATTATCTTGTTTTATAAACAAAATTTACTTTTGCACCATATTAACTACCACCAATAATATTAAATTTTTCTTCTTTATTTTAGTTCTTCAGTAGGGTTCAACGAGATTGTTGGATTTACTAGTAACGGTTCAGCAATTATCAAAGTAGACAGTAGAGTTATACCAATTTATTTCGAAGATTATTGTTTAGATCTTTTATACGATGCCAGGCTCGGCATGTATGTTTGTAAAACAGCATTATCTAGCAGTTCAGCAGGAATGTTTTTATTATCCAGTGAGACATTGGATGCACAGACTTATATACCAAGTAAGTTTTTATTATGTTTAAATCGTGATAGGTTAAGCGATACAATATAATAGATATGTTATAGTCAAACCTCGAATCTCCGTCGTTCCTAGATTTGACTAGTCAATCCTAGGGTCTTACTTAAGGTATTAGTCAAAGCCCGAATGAATGACATCTTTCGACCATTGACTAAAGACTTTTCTTCAAATCCAGAAGATACTAATTTGGTCAGGCAAATGTAGAAACTTAATTTCAAAGTCCAATCTATTTTTCTTGTGACACTTTTCGCACAACTCTAAGTAATAATAGTCCATGTTATGAGACCGCTCTTGTAGAAAAAAATGTTTCTGATTCAGTTTCTTTACGGATTCTTGTTCAAAAATATCATCTTTAAACAAATCTGAAGGGTGTCGGGTGAAATTTTTATGCAGAAATTGTTTAGGCGATTTTTTCAAACAAATTCCAAAAAGCACCTTTTTGCTCCGGAAAACAGTGTTATAGGATTTTGTTTCGTTTTAAGCAAAAAGGGTTTTTTTTTGTAATTTTTCTCTAAACTTGACAGTTTTCGAGAAATAGGCGAATTAAAATATTAAAAATGCAAATATACGCATTTTCTAGTCTTGAAAACTCATATGTATTTTTGAGGTTGGCAAGTGCCAAAATTCAAATTTAAACATTCAGTTTTAAGATTCTGAAGAGCGATTGGAACTTATTTCAATTTAGACCGTTGTTTTTTTAGTTGTTAATTATGCGCGTTCACTCGATTATTAAGCTGCGAGTCTAATAATATTTTCTCTAGGGTTGCTAGTTTACGAAATACAATATTAAAACCCTTTGCATCCCTTTTTTCAAGATGACGGCCGGGTGACAAGGGTGGCGGATCCCACAAACTTGAATTTAAGTTTATTCTTACCCCTCCAACACATAAAAAAAAATAAAATTGCATCCTCTTAAAAATGCAACCCTAATGTAACTTTTCAATGGACTACTAAAGCTTCTTTATCCACGTTTTCAGTAACAAAACTATTTGAAACACGCATCTTCAATCTTACACACCTTCACTCTACTGTACAGCGTAAGAAGTAGGAAAGTAAATTTGTCTAGCAGTTTTACCTTTTTTGCTCAAGCCTAAAGACAGTTTTATGTTAACAAGGTAATGAAAAGATTCAGATTTTTGAAACATAATTTTATTTTATACTTTCCTGCAAAATATTTGTTACAATCAGATTAGTTTTTATTTAGAATTAAATGTGGTTATACTTAGTAAGCTCTGAGAGATTACCGGACTACAAGCCCATGGGAGATTTTTAATGGGTCATTTGGCCCAGCATGAATCACATGTAAAAAAATACTACATTACGCAATAACAACTTTAGAAACTATGCCGTGAATTCTTATCGGTACAGGTGAAAGAGAGGTAAGATAAACTTACCACTCAAAGGAGGGGAGTATTTGGCCCGAACATACTTAACAAAAATAATGACCTGTGACCTAATAAAATACAAAAATATTGATACAATGAGCAGGGAAAATTTTTTATTTTCGAAAAACTTTTTTCCCATTTTCGGCAATTTGACACTGTATATCATTCATACATAAAGTTTCGGACCGGTATATAGAATAATTTTTTGCAACGCTGTACATTTCGGCTGGAACAGCCGAACCTTAGATTACTAACCTTGAACCACCATGCTTTAAGTATCGATAAGAATTTGCGGCATAGTTTCCAAAGTTGTTATTACATATTGTAGTATTGATTTATCTGTGAGTTATGTTGGATAAAATGACCCCCTAAAAATATACCATGGGCTTGTAGTCTATGACATAAGCGTAATATATATTTATTAAATCCCCCATAGCATGTATTTGGGTTTTTGACCATTCGGAGAAACTGATACCTTATGATGAACCTTACTTTAGCGATACTCTCAAACCGGTTGCAAATTAATGGTAGCCTAATAAGTTTTTATAGTAGGACTTTTGATTGGAAAGAGTTTGTTTGTGTTTTGATAGCGAAAATGGCGGGACGTATTTTAGACATAAATAAAGTCATATTTTATTTGCACGCTTACTTTACTGCTGAAAAAGCCAATGGAGGCCCTTTGCAACTGGTTCAATCCGTACGTAAACTTATATATGTATGAATTGGGTATTAGTAAGGCAAAACTCAACTCAGTTTTGAAAAACAGAAAAATTGTAAATAGAAACGAACAAGTCGCACAATATAAACGTAGACCACACCATAAGACTAGAGATATCCTTGAGGGCTGTTTCAAGTTTAAAATTAAGACATTACATATAAATATCGTGAAAACAAAGAACATGTTTCTATACAGTCAGTGTTAAAAAAATTTTAAGAGAAAAATATATTCGAAATTTTCAGAATAAGTGCCTGGAAAGTTTTCTAACAGATTAGGTTTAGGTTCAAACTGAAAGACAATAGAAAAGCCTTGTGTGACAGATCTGGTGTCCTTCACACAAGAATTGAGTTTTAAAAAACTGTAATAATTAAAAAAAAAACACGTTTTATTTGCTTATTTAGACGAAATATGGATTTCTGCTAAAGGTGGAATAAAACGGCTTTGGCAAGACGGGAGTATAAAATCCATAAAATACACCGAACATGGTTTTGTTGATGGAGCGGATCTTGTGTTTTCATCAAAATCAAATTTGGCTAATTATAAGGATGAAGGTGAAATAGTTGAAAGAAAATGGATAATGCACCATATTATAAACAACCAACAAATTTCTGGATAGTACATAATATTAAATGATGGTTACCGAATTAAAATATTTTCATATCCTCAGGATTCTTTCAAGCCGGAATTACTTCAGTTAGCCAAAAACAATAAAAACCCAAAAATATTTATAGTAGACGAAATAATGAATAGTTTTGGACAGAGTGTGTTAAGGCTGCCCTGTAGCATTGTAAATTCAATCCTGTTAAACATATTTAGGAAATATGCAAAACTTACTACGATCACTGTATTGAACGTACCGGTGTATATATACCGGTGTAATATATTGTGTAGTAGAGATGGACGTGTAAAGTTGTGTTATATAGGTATCACCTTTTATCGGAGCGACCACATCGAGCTTCATAGACGGGAGATTAATAACTGGTCCTCATAAGACAACTAACTCTCACTTATGGCTCCACCTGCCACACCCCGGGCAACTGCATTGCTCTGCAGGCCTAAACTAAGTGAGGATAGCCAGATATGGCGAAAATTTCACCGAGCGATTGCCGGTATAAGCAATCCCACACTTACTGACCAACGGCTTCGGGCGGATGAGTTGGTAAGTGGAAGGGCACTCTTATGTCCTGGCGCTAAGAAATTGGCATCAAAGGCGAATGAATCAAGTAAATGGCCAACGGCATAAGGAGGCAGAAGGCAAGTATGTTACAGGTTTAATATTTCCTTTGTTTATTTTCCTTATGTGGTCGATGAAACTAGAAATAGAATAGACAATAAATTGGTTTTGAAGTTATTTTATAAAAACTTACTTTAATCTAATTTTTCTTAATTCTCTACCTATTTTTTTTTCTATATCAAAACTGTCACATGTTAGGTTAATGGCAGGGAATGCTTACCTTGAGTGACATGACATTTAACCTCTTCCGACAGGTTATTTGACATCAACTTCTAAAGGTCAATTTATTGGTTCATGGAACTAAAAGTTGTACTTTGAATTGTTGGTCCTAATAGGTTGGAGACAGGATATCTTGTCATCAGTTCAGTTAAAAGTTGGATTTGTGTTTTTTTTTTTTTGGTTTTTTTTGAGAAAAAAAGTTGAGATTTTTGGGTTCACGTGTGCCAAGGGTACTGAATACACAGGAAATTTCTGGATTTAAATCTTAATTTTACCTTAACAGGATCAGTAATCAATTCTATTTGTCAAATAGGCGCTTAGAGCGGATTAAATTCTTAATTGAGAATTATTTTACATTAAGGTCATCTTACATTAACGGTAAGTCCTATCTAAGACCTATTATTCCATAAATCACAACTGAAACACTTTCTAAGACTATTCGTTTACTTTCAGACCTTATACTTTTATTTTATATTCTTCTCCTCCTTCAAATCTTCTATTTGGTGTTTACTTTTTATTGGCTTCCATACCAGCTGTTCGTCGTTTGGATCTACAACTTCAAGAAGCTGATTGTAGGGTTATTGGATATAAAGAAGTCTATAGACCCTAAGAAGGAAAGTGAACAATAAACTTGGTGAGAATTAAACATCTTACCTTCCCTGCAACCATCTTGTCTACCTTACCATACTTCTCTTCCATCAGACGTTTAGATAATTGAAACTCTTAATATCTGAAATAAAAGTAATCTTAAATTATAATTAGTAGTTTAAAGTATAATTAGATTAAGTTAGATTACAAGTAAAGTTAGATATTTAGTTACTAATTAGGGGTATAGTTAACAAGGTTTATTTAATTTAGTTAAGTTAGTGTTAGAAACTTAGTAGGAATAATTACTATAAAATACAGACGGTGTGATATTATATTAAGTTAGAAACTCACCGTTGACAAAGTAGTGTGCACCTAAGGTATATATATAAAAAAAAATTAAAAACGCCATAAGAAAATAGCTTCAGAACAATATTAAAAAACCGTTATGTTCCCGGCGTTATTCAAAATTTTCGGAGACTGGAAATTCTACACAAGAAACTGGCACATTGTCAAAATTCAATTAAGGTATATATATATATATATATATATATATATATATATATATATATATTGTTATGATATGTAAAATCAAGAAAATATTGGTTTGTTTAAAATATTTCAAAGTTCAACAAAAAATTAAAATAATTCAGATAAGTAGGATAATATCCAACAAACATTTCGGAGAAGGAAAGTTATTAAATCCTTGAATTACCTGTACCAAACAAAATGTAAGCTTTACATCAATCATTTCTTTGTTATACTTAAGTGACCCGCATAAGTTTAAGTGAAAGCCAAAGAATTGAACGGGGTTTTTCAAAATCCATTAATGCAGTGATTAAAGACAATAGAAGGGATTATAGAAAGAGGTTTTTATTAGTTTTTAAGATTTATAGAAAAATATTATTTGTAAATAAGTTTTAGGAAATTTATAATTATAGGTAAAATTTGTTTGTTATCGAAATGAAGAAATGGGGGAATTGTGACGAGTTGTGATTGGCGGAGATTGAAAAAGGTGGGATAAGTGTGTGGGAGAAAGTTTAGCGAGATTGAGGAGAGAGAAAAGATAAGGTAGTTGGTTTCCAAGTCTGTGAGGGGAACAGGGATTGTTCTCTGGCGGTTCCTGAAATGTAGCAAGCAGTAGTGTGGAATGTTAGTGAGTTTTTGGAGTTAGTGTATCTGACAGGAGCTGAAGCAGCAAAATATTGTAAGTCATATTTCTCTACTTATATTCCAAGAGTCACTGTTCAGGCCAACGAGAGATTCAGTTTATCGTAAAGAGAAGATATTTCAAGAGTCATTTTTCACTCGGGCCAACGAGAGATTCAGTTTATCGAGAGGAGAAAAGGCTATCATAATTTGAATGATTTGTGCTTTTGAAGGAGATCATTAAGGACGATATACTTGCAACAATCTGTGTAAGATTGCTGATTACATAGGGAGCGGTTGAGAGGAGATAATACAGTCTATAAGGAACAAGGATTTGGACCACTCATCATCAGAGAGAGATATTTTGTTTTCTGCAGTTTTTCTTTTATTGATAACACAATTTTTACACTTAATTTAGAAAGGATATAAATATTTTGATTAGGAGAGTTAGAATAGTTCGGAATTTTGAGATTTCAATTAATATTGTTTGTACCATTTAATTTGATTGTTCTCGTATGTAGAACAAAATTTTTGAGAATCATTATATGAGATTTGTTTATTGAAAACTTTTGAGTGTGAATTATTTCATTATTTTTATTTCAATATATAGTGTTAGATCATATGTGTTTTTTATTATTCCGGTATTCTCTGGACCTTACCTTTCACATGTAATAACATAGATATTGAAGCACGAATTTAACCCTGAGATAAAAGAATTAAAAATTGTGATAGAATCATAATCATATCATTTAAATAATTTTAATTAATCAAAAAATTAATTAGCTAATTATTGCTTGGCGCACCAAGACTTTAAATATCGCAATAACTGGCTTCCAAAACGTGGGGCTTGAAAATATCGCAGCTTTACATGTGAAGGAAGGGAAAGAGATCTGGAATAAGTACAGGTGATCCAGAGATAAAAACATATAACATTGAGGGAATTTGAATTTGAAAGTATTTTGACAATTTTTCCAGGGAATATAAATTTGATTGATTGATTGATCGTAGTTAGTGGATATTTACTGCTATTGAATTATTTGATTTTATTTTCTTTACCAATCGTACATTTGATATTTATTTTGAATTATTTGAATTTTACTGATTGCATATTTGATATTTGTCGTGAAAATTTAATACATTTGGGGAGAAATATTGTCGTGTTCTGAAACATATAGAGTGTTGTAAAATTTCACATTTGGCGGGGACAAAAACAATAACAAAAAGTAACAACATGTCTGTCACAAGGAGACAAAGTAAAATGCAGGAAAGGAAGGAGGATAACAGAGAAGATGAAACAATTTTGGAAGAAGTATCGGATAATGAAGGAAATGTGACAATAGTTGAGGAGAGAAAAGAACTATCAGGAATAGATAAAATATTACAACTAATGCAACTCCAGTCACAAAAAATGGATGAAACAAAACAAACAATAGAGAAAAACCAAAATGAAACATCACTAAAAATGGAAAAAAAACCAAATTGAAACGAAACAAACAATGGAAGAAAACCAACGGGAAACAAGGCAAGCAATAGAACTAAATAACAGGAATATAGAGAAGCGTTTGGAAAACTATGAACAAGAAATTAAAGGATGTGTTGAGGGGATAAAGAAAGAACTGATACAACAGATAGAAGAAATAACCATAAAGAATGCAAAACAAGAGACAGAGATTAAAGATATCCAAAATACAATGAAGGAGATGCAAAATTGCCAGAGAAAGGAACTAGAGATGCAGAGAGAAGAAATAGAAACTAAAATGAAAGATAGTAAGACTGTCCAGAAAAAGGAATTAGAACAGTTAGAAGAAAAATTTGAAATGGCGCTACAAGAAGACAGGAAGGAAATAGAAAGAAGATTAAAGCAAAATGAAAAACAAATGGCAGAAATTGAACTAAGAGGGGTAGAGAGAAAAGAAGTTATCATCCATGGAACAAGCGAGTCGAAAATACAATTTGGCGGGGATATTCGGAAAACACACCCAGTACCGTTTGTTAAAAATTTGAAAACCAAATTACAACATATTAGATATTTTGACGATTGCAAAGAAACAATTAGAAACCATTTGAAAGAAGGAGCAGCGTTATGGTATGAAAGCAAGGAAGATGAGTTTGAAAATTGGACAGATTTTGAAAATAAATTTCTCAACTATTTCTGGGGGAAAAATAAACAGAGAGAAATCAACCAAGAGCTACAGAATGGAAAATATCACGAAAAAATGGGAATATCTGAAGAAAGATATGCTTTGCAGATATATAACAATTCAAAATATCTAGAATACAAATATTCTACCGAACAGCTGGTAGAAATGATCAGCAGACATTTTGAGGAAACGTTGGAAGATCACGTGATTTTGAGAAACTATCAAGATATTGATAGTTTGTGCCAATTCCTTCAATTAAAAGAAGCGAAAAGAAAAGAAATGAGAAATAGAAGACAACATGACCAATATAATGGACCGGAAAGAAGGTATTCATCAAATTATGACCAGAGAAACCGACATCCCAGATCAACAAACGAATATAGGCCGAGAAATTATAAAAATTACAATAGACAACAAAATTACGATAACAGGAATGACACACAACAGAGAACATATGAAAATCACAACAGGAATAGAGATGCACAAAATCCTCCGAATAGGAATACTAACGAACAAAGGGACGATAGAAATAACCAGAGCTTCCAACAACAAAATAGAAGGGAGATGAATCATGTAGCAATAGGAAACGACAGACAAATTTCTAATTCTAATCTAATATTTTTAGATGCATTTATAAAACATAAAGCGATTAAAATTGTGATTGATTCTGGATCGGAGATATCGCTAATCAATAAAAAACTAGTAAAAGAATTAAATTTGGACAGATTTGTGTATAAGATTCCTAGGGTTGATTTAGTGGGTGCAAACAATAAAAATTTGACGACAGTAAACGAAGGCTTGGGAGTACAGATAAGAGTGGGAAACAAATTCCATATTATGAAATGTGTGGTGATTGAAGATTTAAATCATGATATGATAGCGGGAATTGATGAATTGAGGAAAAAAGATATCACCATAAATTTTTCGGAAAATAAACTGGAAATCAGAGCAGAACCAGACAACACAGGAGAAGAAAAGCAAACAGATAGGAAAACAAATTCTGGAAGGATCAATGCACAGGAAAAACGCAAAGAAATCGATATGACTGTAGAGGATAAACCGAAAGTACAAGAACAAGATCTAACAGAAAAGAAAAAGAGAAGGAAGAAAAAGAAGAAGAGTTCGAAAAGAAAGCAGGAAAATAAGATGGAGACCAGAGAAAAACAGGAAATAGAAGGTACAGAAGAATTGTTGGCAACCGACGATAAAACAGAATGGAAGCAGGAAGAAAAAGAAGGTATCATCAGAGAAATGAAAGGAATAGAAACATGGTGCTCGGAATACCAAAGGGAATTAGAGGATAAAAAGAAAACAGAAAAAAAAATGGCACTGATGGACGAGAATCCAGAATTTTGTGAAGAAGTATTATGGACAGTGAACACATGTGAACAAAAGGTGGATGAAAGAAAAATAAATTGTGGAAAAAACATGGAGAAGGAAATAGAGAAGATTTTAGGAAACCATGAAGATTTTGTTAATAAAGTAAATCAAGTGGTTAAAAATTATGAACTTTCTTTTAAGGGAAAATACTTGGAAAAATTTAAAACGAAAATATATCCAATCCCGTATAAAGACAGGCAATATACGGGGTATTTGAACATTCACGACATTTGTCAGTATCATAAGTAGATTTTAATAACATAGTGAAATAATTTGATCCTAGAAAACTTTTGTCATTTTAAAATTTAACAAAGAGTTTTCGGCAGATCAAATGGCGGGGATTTGTTATGATATGTAAAATCAAGAAAATATTGGTTTGTTTAAAATATTTCAAAGTTCAACAAAAAATTAAAATAATTCAGATAAGTAGGATAATATCCAACAAACATTTCGGAGAAGGAAAGTTATTAAATCCTTGAATTACCTGTACCAAACAAAATGTAAGCTTTACATCAATCATTTCTTTGTTATACTTAAGTGACCCGCATAAGTTTAAGTGAAAGCCAAAGAATTGAACGGGGTTTTTCAAAATCCATTAATGCAGTGATTAAAGACAATAGAAGGGATTATAGAAAGAGGTTTTTATTAGTTTTTAAGATTTATAGAAAAATATTATTTGTAAATAAGTTTTAGGAAATTTATAATTATAGGTAAAATTTGTTTGTTATCGAAATGAAGAAATGGGGAAATTGTGACGAGTTGTGATTGGCGGAGATTGAAAAAGGTGGGATAAGTGTGTGGGAGAAAGTTTAGCGAGATTGAGGAGAGAGAAAAGATAAGGTAGTTGGTTTCCAAGTCTGTGAGAGGAACAGGGATTGTTCTCTGGCGGTTCCTGAAATGTAGCAAGCAGTAGTGTGGAATGTTAGTGAGTTTTTGGAGTTAGTGTATCTGACAGGAGCTGAAGCAGCAAAATATTGTAAGTCATATTTCTCTACTTATATTCCAAGAGTCACTGTTCAGGCCAACGAGAGATTCAGTTTATCGTAAAGAGAAGATATTTCAAGAGTCATTTTTCACTCGGGCCAACGAGAGATTCAGTTTATCGAGAGGAGAAAAGGCTATCATAATTTGAATGATTTGTGCTTTTGAAGGAGATCATTAAGGACGATATACTTGCAACAATAAGATTGCTGATTACATAGGGAGCGGTTGAGAGGAGATAATACAGTCTATAAGGAACAAGGATTTGGACCACTCATCATCAGAGAGAGATATTTTGTTTTCTGCAGTTTTTCTTTTATTGATAACACAATTTTTACACTTAATTTAGAAAGGATATAAATATTTTGATTAGGAGAGTTAGAATAGTTCGGAATTTTGAGATTTCAATTAATATTGTTTGTACCATTTAATTTGATTGTTCTCGTATGTAGAACAAAATTTTTGAGAATCATTATATGAGATTTGTTTATTGAAAACTTTTGAGTGTGAATTATTTCATTATTTTTATTTCAATATATAGTGTTAGATCATATGTGTTTTTTATTATTCCGGTATTCTCTGGACCTTACCTTTCACATGTAATAACATAGATATTGAAGCACGAATTTAACCCTGAGATAAAAGAATTAAAAATTGTGATAGAATCATAATCATATCATTTAAATAATTTTAATTAATCAAAAAATTAATTAGCTAATTATTGCTTGGCGCACCAAGACTTTAAATATCGCAATAATATATATATATATATATATATATATATATATATATATATATATATATATATATATATATATATACGCTGGGGTTATTCAACAAATCACTGTAATCATAATCCATATTCTCTGCTCTAAGCATTAAATCATACCAACCATTTGATACTGATAATGTTATTATTTGATTTCTTACAATTAACCTCACTTTTGAATAAAAAGATAAACTATAAACATAAAGTGTAGTTCTTGACAGGTGATAACAACACCTCCGCTGGGTTATGGCTAATGGTCTGATACGCGGCATTATTCGATAATTTGGGCCATAACATTTTATCCACCCCACTCTCCGGGTATATATTGGATTTAAACCAAATCTTAAAGAGCTGGTACGACTATTTACCACCTTTAATTTTAAAATAGAATTTTTTTTGTAACAAGGAGAAACCACTGCATTAAAGATCCCATTAGATATCTCTAGTACAATCGTCATGGCAATGAGTACTAAAAGAAAAAAGAAACTGATTATTCATAGATTACAACAAGGCTTTCGATAAAGTACGCCACAAAGAGCTATTGGACTCAAAGCAACACAATTACAATACAATGACCCTCGAATTATAACAAATTTATATTATAAACAGCAGGCACACATACGCATTAATGAACACTCATCAGAAGAGTTCGAAATTAAGAGGAGTGGGACAGGGGTGTGTATTGTCATCACTATTATTCAATGTATACTCTAAAGAAATTATGAAAAGAGCTCTTGAGGGAAAAACAGCAGGAATAAAGGTCAATGGAATACCAATTAACAACATAAGATATGCAGACGATACTATCGTAATAGCAGACAACCTCCAAGACCTCCAAAAGCTAATGAACAAGATAGTTGAGTATGGAGAAGAATATGGATTATCAATAAACATCAAGAAAACTAGAAGAGGCAGAAAACTTCAAGGAAAGGCTAAATATAAGCGGTGAGACAGGGCTCCACGAATCAGAAATCCAACTCGAGGACATTGACGACGAAAGAGAGAAATATAACATCCCAACAGAGGTAAAAGTCATCCAAGCTATACAAAAATTAAAAGAAAATAATTGGCAGGTGGCATTCCTTCAGAACTTTTAAAACATGGCAAAAAAACCTGACATACTGTATATGTAGACTGGTAGAACTGATCTGGAAGCAAATAAAGTTGCCAGAAGACTGGAATGTAGGTATAATTGTACCTATCCACAAGAAAGGAGATCAAACAATATGTGACAACTACAGACGAATAACCCTCCTAAACGTAACATACAAAAGATTGGCATATATTCTTTACGACCGACTATCGGGATATTGTGAAGACATAATAGGTAAATATCAGTGTGGGTTTCGTAAAGAAAGATCAACGACCGATCAAATATTCCTTCTTAGGCAAGCTCTGAAAAAAACATATCAGTATGACATTGATACTCATCACCTGTTTGTTGATTTTAGATGTGCCTATGATAGTGTTGAAAGAAACGCACTGTACAAGGCTATGATAGAATTCAGGATACCAGTACACTTAGTGAATTACAATACAGTAAGTAGAGTACAGTACAATAGAGAGTTACCAGTACAATTGGTGAAAGCGACCCTCTCAACAGTCGAGTGTAAAGTTAGAGTACAGAACGGAGTTTCCAGAACGTTCCAGTCTGAGATAGGACTTAGACAAGGAGACAGCCTATCATGCCATTTTGTACTAGAGAAAACGATAAGAGAATCTGGAATAACAACTAGATTAACTATTATTAATTGCAGCGTACAATTACTAGCGTACGCCGATGACATCAACATTATTGCAAAAAGAAAGGCGGACGTGGTCGAATCATTCAAGGCGCTTGATGCAGCAACAAAAAAAATGGGACTAGAGGTTAACACTAGTAAGACGAAGTATTTGAAAGTATCAAATTATATACAAGCAGCACAACCCGAAGATCTAACGATCGAAACATATACTTTCGAAGGAGTAAGAGAGTTTATATACCTAGGCTCACAAATTAATCAGAATAATGCAGTAAGGGCAGAAATTAACAGACGGATATATCTGGCAAATAGAGCCTATTATTGATTTAAAAAAATTTTTAACAACAAGCCTAGTTACAAAAAGAACGAAACTAGTGATATACAGAACTCTTATCAAGCCCATCCTCACCTACGAGTCGGAAACATGGACGATAACAAAGAGCGATGAAGAACGTTTAAAATGCTTTGAACGTAAAATCCTCCGGCATATCTATGGAGAAGTACAGGAGGGCGGATTATGGTGTAGACGCTATAATTTCGAACTTTACCGCCTGTATGACAGACCTGATATTATTAGGTTCATCAAAATAAACCGGCTGCGGTGGTTAGGTCATATAGAGAGAATAAATTATATGGAGCAGCCAAAACATATTTATAACCAAAGAATAGATGGAGTGAGAAGGAGAGGCAGACCCAGAGCATGATTTAAGGATCAGGTGGAGGAAGACTTGAGAATGTTGGGAGTACGAAACTGGAAAGCCAAGACGAAGAAGGAGAGAATGGAGACTTATCCTTAAGCAGGCCAAGACCCACCATGCGTTGTGGAGCCAATGATGATGATGATCAAGAAAACTAAATTTATGAGGATATCAAAAACCCAAAATAATTATAAAAGACTGACAATTAACGGTAAAACTTTAAAACCAGTTGAGAACTACAATTATCTTGGCATAATAATTAGTCATACAAACGATTACTCCAAAGAAATCAAAGTTTGAATAGAGAAAGCACGAACAAACTTCAATAAAATGAGAAAGGTACTTTGTGCAAGAGAACTGAAATTAGACTTAAGAGTTAGGCTGGCAAGCTGTTATATTTTCTCGACTCTACTTTACGGGATAGAAGCATGAACACTTAACGCATCGACTACTTAAAAGTTGAAAGCATTTGAACTGTGAGTGTATAGAAGAATCCTGAAGAAATATTGGAAACCATCAAGACACGAAAGCTGCATACAACCATGAGATTCTTCAAGGAGAAGCATCTCATGGTTGTGTAACTTAAGGGAATGGTAGGGATGCACATCAATCGAATTATTCAGAGCGGTAGCATCTAAGATCAGAATAGCCATGATCATTGCCAACCTCCGTCGCGGAGATGGCACGTAAAGAAGAAGTAGAGATCGACTTTTGACCAAGTCTCTTAAGCTACGGTTTGTTAGAACAGTGCGTAGCGCACAGCATACACGTATAGCGGAATCTGTTGTACTCGGCTCACGGTAGTTTTGGGTGAGTCGGTTTGTTAGATTAATTCGCATAAATATTTTGTCGCTCTGAAAACAAGTTTAGAACTAAGTTTCACGTTTATTCTCTCATGGTTGTACGTTTAAAAAATGAATTCTCGCAAACTTAGCGCAATAATTTTATTACTCCAAGAGGAAGAAGAAGAGTTGATAACGTTAAATCTAAATAAAAGAAATAAAAATGTAAACGAAATTTTTTCATGTCTTAACACATAAGGTGCTTTTAAATTAACAGTCGAAGAAAGATTGTTTCAAAACGAGGAAAAATTTCGAGAATATTTTAGACTTTCCAGGGATTTATTTGAAACTGTCTTACAATTTGTACTAGATCCACTAGTTTTCATCTTCCTCGGGAGAAAATTTAATGGACATCACTTAATTATTACAATAATAATAACTACATGAAAATACAATTATAATTTCGGTATAGATGTGTAAGCTGTGAGCTCAGCTGAACGTTTGCGTCCAAATCAAATCGCAGTTGAATCCAGCGCACATCATCGACGTACACGGCTATCGCTCTGCAGTGCGCGCAGCTCAGCAGAACCTAACAAACCGTTATCATAGAGAACCATTTCTTTGAATATGACGAACGTGCGCGGCGTTCGACTGACTGTGAGTTATGCGTCGCTCACTGTTCTAACAAACCATAGCTTTAAGCTACGGTTTGTTAGAACAGTCCGCAGTGCACAGCATACACGTACAGCAGAATCTGTTCTACTCGACTCACGGCAGTTTTGGGTGAGTAGGTTTGTTAGATTAATTCGCATAAATCTTCTGTTGCTCTGAAAAAAAGTTTAGAAATTAGTTTCACATTTATTCTCTCAATGGTTGTACGTTTAAAAAAATGAATTCTCGCAAACTTAACGCAATAATTTTATTACTCCAAGAAGAGGAGGAAGAAGAAGAGTTGATAACGTTAAATTTAAATAAAAGAAATAAAAATGTAAATGAAATTTTTTCATGTCTAAATACAGAAGGTGCTTTTAAACTAACAGTCAAAGAAAGATTGTTTCAAACCGAGGAAAAATTTTGAGAATATTTTAGACTTTTCATGGATTTGTACTAGATCCACTAGTCTTTCATCTTCCTCAGGAAGAAAATTCAGTAGACATCACTTAATTATTACAATAATAATAACTATATGATAATACAATTATAATTTCGGTATAGATGTGTACGCTGTGAGCTCAGCTAAACGTTCAGTACCTTATGTAAGATATATAGTGCTTCTGGAAATGATTACGTGCGAATCATATACGCGAAGGCCAATCAGGGTTAAATAGCTTAGCAAATATAGAAAAGAAAATAGATACAGACACAGCTAATAATACGAAACCCATACGGAATTGCTCGATCTTTCATAGGCGTCAACATGGTATAATAATCAGAAAAATGTAATCATGATTATATTGGGAATTTTAGAATTATATTGATTAGATAACCAAAAACATTTATTATTATTTATAATATAAATTTTATGAAATAACTCTTTAAGTCTAATATTCCACAAAATAATAATTTTAATTAAATATATTAGACATTTGTACGCAACTGATACGAGAATACTTCAAATTTTTTTACAGTTCAGCGTGTGGCAAAATTGTTTTAAAGGCGCTTTTTTAGAGTAAGAATTTTGTTTATGTTTTAATTTCTTACACAATTTGATCATAATATATTATATATTAATAAATTGTATTTATAAATACATATTAAATTTAGATTAATAGCTTTAAAAACTAATGATTGTTGTGTATTGTGATTGTGCTATGCCACAACAACCAAATCGTCTGTAGAAAGCTGATAAGCTTTCATATAAGATAGATTATTTTGAACAAGAAATAATGGCGGGACGTTTTTACTATTAACGCTCTAAAAGAGGTAAGTTTAAAGTTTAGAATATATAATTTTGTATTAAAATGTTTTCTTATGTATTTTAGTGTGTTGCAGTAATCTTAAAACTAAGTGTATTTACTGTTAATATAATAGTTTGACAAATAGTTGACATTTTAAAAATTCCTCACTTACTTACTATTCTGATGTTTTGGCAACGATGTGGGGTTCTGACGTCATAAATCTGGAATGACGTGCACGCATTTTTATATGAAAAATACTATATATTAAAATAATTGTAGTTTCGCATTTAATTAATAAATATTCTAACGTTCGTCTGTGGTTAATTGTCAAACAAGTTGACGTTGACCTAAAAATAATTAGAGAATTGAAAAACGTCAACGTTTTGACAAATAACCAGAGGCGGAGGTTTTAATATTTATTAATTACATGCGAAACTACAATTTTAGTATTTGTTTAATTTATTCGTCAAAATGAGCTTAAACTCAAATAAAATTAGTATGGTTGAATAGGTATTTTCAATACCTTTCAAACGAAGGTATTGAAGGTATTTAAAATTATCTGTCACAGTGGCTGTAGCGTCATCTGTCACTATTACGTCACTTGTTATGAATAGTTAAAAAGCCTCCGTCTGTTTATTACCTCCCTCTAAATTTCACTATTACATATAAGTATAACCGTTCAAAAGATACGAGGGGCGAACAGACTTTTGACTATAGAAAATGTCACACTGAGAGTGCAGTACGGGTAAGATACGGCAATGCTTTTCTTATGGAGAATAAACGCGCAGGGTTGTCGGTTTTCTCCAGCTGTTGATTGCTCATTGTCTCACAGGACCGGCTTGGATAAAATGCATCTGCCGGCACGGCAGTACGAGTAAAATATTTTATAGCATGTATACGTATACAGTAGAATAAAAAGGCATTGATGAGTTATTGACAACGAAAACTATGAATTTTGCATATAAAACGTCAACATGAGATATACAATTGAATCATATTCATAAGAGTAACATTTGAACATCTCTTTACAAGAACAACATACAATAACTGTAGTTTTAATGTTTTACATAAAATAGAAAAAACTTACATAATTTCTAGGAAAGAATTTGGAAACTTGGAAATGATATTATTTATAGATATTATATATAATATTCAAATTTCCAATTCTTTCATAGAAATTAGATTTTTTCTATTGTATGTAAAATATTAAAAATACAGTTATGTTGTTTCTATAAATAGGTCTTCATTTCTTTTATAAAACTTCTGCTACAAATTATCATCATTAACATAATCACCCAAATATGGCCATAAACTTGTTTGTCATAATTAGTATTTGATAAACTCCAAGCTTTCCCTATTTCACCCCCTACCCATCCTTAGAGTGAAAGTGCTTTTGGAAAACGAAACAATACTTCAAAATTTAGTCCGAGTTTCAACAGAGAGCATGGAGTCCCATAAGTTTAAATCCGGTGAATTATTTAACGGTTGCGCTAAACTCGTAGTGTTAAATGTGTTGTGTTTTTTTACAAAATACGGAACAACTTAATGTAAGTGCTGCTGTAAGACGTACTTCGTTGATGACTGGTGTTAGCGAAAGAAGCATTTACAATTTCAAAAAAGAAAAAGAACAGAGTGGAACGTTGAAATCGCCAAAAAAAACGAGTGTGTCAATCAAATTCTAGAATATTCACATATGACGAGGGTGTAAGAAGTATTCTACGGAGAATTGTTCATTGAGAATTTTTCATGAAAAATTTGCCGCCATTCTTAAAGCATATACATAACTTCATACAAGGTAATGAGAATATACAGCCGTTGTCTCTTTCTACTTTATACAGACTTCTGAAAGATATTGGATTTGTTTATAAGAAACGTGGCCGAAGAAGCATCATGGTGGAGCGAGAGGATATTATTCATTGTCGCCATAATTTTTTGAGAACTATACGACGTTTGCGAAAAGACCATTGCAATATCATATATTTGGACGAATCGTGGGTTAATGTTGGCCAATCTTTAAATTACGAATGGTGCGATACTACGATACAAAACAGTCGTAATGCTTTTCTCAAAGGTTTAAGTACTGGCTTAAAAGCACCTACTAAACGAGGTCCACGATATGTTTTATTGCATGCAGGTTTTTCAGGAGGTTTCCTTCCTGGCACACAGCGTGTTTTTCTGGCAAAGAAAAATGATGGCGACTATCACGATGAAATGCCGCATATTTTAAGTCGTGGTTTAAGGAGACATTAATATCAAATTTACCAAATAATGGACGCAGGAATGTCATTGTAATGGACAATGCATTGTACCACTCCCGTAAAGAGAGATTCCCTAACAATTCCTGGAATAAAGCTGCAATCAAGGAATGGCTAGTGGAAAAAGACATTTTTTTCGACGAGTGTTATTTGAAATCCGAGCTATTGGAAGCAGCGCGTGCTTTTAAAGATCAATACGATAAGTATCATCTTGATGAGTATGCTTCACAACATAATGTTTATATTTTAAGGCTTTCTCCATATCACTGCGAATTGAATCCTATAGAAATGGTGTGGAACCAAGTTAAGCGATATGTAGGTACCCATAATACCACTTTTAAAAACGACGAGGTACGCCAGTTGATCGACGACGGTTTCGCATGCGTCACAGAGCAAAATTGGCGCAATTATGTCACTTATGTTGTTGAGAAAACGGAAACTGAGATGTGGACTGCGGACAACCTGCAAGATGACGTAGACCAATTGATAATACAAGCGAACACAGGGGAGAGTAGCGAAAGCGAATCCGACATCTCGGATGTAGAGGACGACTTTAGTATAATTAATTGAATATCTGTGAGTAAGCTCGATTATTTTACACTGTATAACCAATAAAATGCATTTACCAGTCCAATCAGAGTATGGGCTTTTCGGATATTGGGCTAGGTGCACGGAAATCGAGTTCCCGGAGGTTCCACCCTGTATATTTATAGCTATCAAGAAATGTAATTTAAAATATATTTGTCAGTTTAATAAAGTATAAATATAATATAATGTTAAATAACTTACACTGTAAACCTTATACCTGCTCATCTGGTCAAGTGTGGGCAAGAAAAACCATTATCCCATATGGACTAACACAAGGTTTCGCTAAAAACTACCAGGTTGCTATGCCAAGGAACTAGGTAAACTTATGTTGTGTGTAAAAAATGCGAGACTGCATTATGTTTTAACAAGGACAAAAACTGCACTTCAGATTTCCACAAAAAAAAATTTCATAGTAGGTGTTAAAATTTCGCAGTGATTCAAGTGCGCAACTTGTTTTTTTAATAACATCGCCGGGATTGAAAAATGTGCAAAGCTTTTTCGATGTTCCCGTTCCTGATAATTTTTCACATATTTACAAAAGAAAAAGTTTTTCTTGGATATTGGGCTGGGTGCACGGAAATCGAGTTACCGGAGGTTCCACCCGGTATATTTATAGCTATCAAGAAATGTAATTTAAAATACATTTGTTAGTTTGATAAAGTATACAGTTTTATAATAAAATTCTCGCTAAAAACTTAAGGTCTTTTTATTCAAATTCATGCCTCTTATTTGGCTACATAAAGGCAATTATTTTATCAATATATTATTTTATAATAAATAACAGAGCCAGGCGTAGAGATCTGGGTACGGTTCTGTGACTACCACTTGGACCTGTTTGTATCGCCAAGCACAAGGCGTGAAATCCGGCAATTGTGCATTCCTATATTAGCCGTACTGCACTCTCGGTGTGACATTTTCTATAGCACTGCATAGAGTGGTATTGTTGTTATGATTTTTTTTGTACTAAATTCATATTTTGGCGTAGTTAGATGTATTATTGTAGGTGTATGTTTTTGGTACCAGACTCCAATCTCAAACAGACACGCTCTGACTAATCCCAGAAGCTCAGTTAGTTCGGATTTAGCGCAGATCATTTCAACGAGCTACAAGTACTCAGACTAACAGAGTACATAACAGCCGGATTTAACGATAAGTAGTATACAGGAGCAGTCTTCTTGGATGTAAGCAAAGCATTCGACAAAGTCTGGCATAAAGAATTGGCATGAAAAATAAGAGGATATGTATACAGTGGAGCTATGACGAGACTGATTACTTCGTAGTTGGGCAACCGAAGCTTCAGAGTTCTTGTTCGGAACTCCGGAGGCTGAAGTGCCAGAAGGAGAGGTCCTGTCACCCTTACTGTATACAATATACACTGCTGATGTTCCAAGAATACCTGGAAACGCTTCTTCTTCTTTGAGTGCCTCTCCTATCGGAGATTGGATATCATTAGGGCGATTCTAATTTTATTTACTGCTATTTTGAATAATTCATTAGTGGTACAGCCAAACCACTCTCTTAACTTATTTTTAGTATACGGCGGTAGCACCACATCTCAAAGCTTTCAAGATTTTAAATATTCCTCTATTTAAGAGTCCATGCCTCAACACCGTAAAGCAAAGTACTAAATACATAGCATTTTAACATTCTAGTTCGTAGCTGAATACTAATATCACGATTACAAAATAATTTTTGTCATTTTTATAAAGGTAGACCTGGTAATTTCAATGCGTCTTTTTATCTCGTGATTTTGGTCACCTGTTTCATTGATGAGGGTTCCCAAGTATTTGTATTTGCTTACTTTTTCGAGTTGAGTACCGTTTATTGCGATACTAATATCATGTATTGAATTCTTACTGAGGGTCATATATTTGGTTTTTTGACGTTCATCCTTATGCCGTAGTTATTACATATCTCATTCATACTTTCAACTAGATGTTGTAGATCCGCTGTTTTAGCCATTATCACAGTATCGTCAGCATATCGAATGTTATTGATAACTTCTCCATTGACTATTATCCCTTCGTTTGCATGTGAGAGAGCTTCTTGGTATATTTATTCGCTGTAGATATTAAACAAGAGCGGTGACAATATACAACCCTGCCGTACTCCTCTACGTATTTTTATTTCGTCCGATGTTTGGTCTTCTATTTTTATATTAGATCGCTAATTCCAGTACAGATTTAATATTATTTGTATGTCTCTGGTGTCAATGTTTTTACCCTCCAGGATTTCTTTGAGTTTAATGTGGCGTACTTTGTCACAGGCCTTTTCAAAGTCTATAAAGCAGGCGTGTACCTCTTGGTTAACATCTAGACCAGATCTCTGTGTTAGGACGTTCAAGGCAAAGAGAGCTTCTCTTGCACCTAATCCTTTTCTGAATCCCATCTGTGTATCGTTAATATCGATATCGAACTGTTGATAGATTCGGCTGTGAATGACTCTAAGAAATATTTTAAGCAGATGACTCATCAAGGAGATTGTCCGGTGATCTAAACATTGCATTGCCTTAGTTTTCTTTGGTATGGTGACAAACGTAGACAGCAACCATTCCTGAGGTATTATACCAGTACTGTATATTGTATTAAATAGATGTAATATTATGCTTACGGATTTATCATTCAAAAGCTTCAACAATTCTGTAGGAATTTTATCAGGTCCATTTGATTTTCCATTTTTAGCATTTCTTATTTCGTATTCTACTTCTTCTTTCAATATGTCTGGCCCAGTTGTATTGATTATCTGAGTTAAGTTGTTTCTATCGTCTTCAAATAATTCATTCAGGTATTCTGTCCATCTTTTATTTTATTCTCTAGATCTACAATAAGATTTCCATCTTTGTCCTTAAGTTTACCTATTTGGCATTTCCTTATGTTTCCTGTTATCTCTTTTACTTTTTGTGCATATTGAACGCATCGTACTTTTTCTGATAGGTTTCCATTTCTTCACACGTTTCTTTAATCCACGCCTCTTTGGCTTCTTTTATTCTCTTTTTTATGTGTTTGTTTATTTCTTTGTATTTATCTAGGTAATTCTTCATATTTCTTCTTTGTTCCATCAAGTCTAGTATATCTTGTGGCATCCACCCCTTATTCTTTGTTGTTGTTTTTGTAAGATGTTTCTTTCCTGCTGTTTGTATAGCTGTATTTATGTACTTTAATTTTTGGTTAACTTTATTTATATCGTTAATTTGTTGGTGCACTGAATGGAGGTTTTCATTTATTTCTTCTCCTGTTTCTTGTCGTATATTTTTGTTTTTAAGTTTATTTTAATCTAGTGCCTTTCTGTGTGGTCTTCTTATCTTTTTGGTCTCGCCTCTATCACAGTTACTACCGGATTATGATCTGAGCCTATATCGGCTCCTGGGTACGTCTTAGTACATTTAACAACATTACGATACCTCCTTGCTATCATAATATAGTCTATTTGATTTCTCACTATTTTTTCTTTGGTATGTTGTGGAGATGTCCATGTATATAACCGCCGAGGAGGTAATTTGAAAAAGGTGTTTGTTATTACGAAGTCTTTGCTTTGGCAAAATTGAATCAATCGATCTTCTCTGTCATTTCTGTTTCCAAGTCCATAGTTTCCTACTTGTTCTCCTACCTTACCTTGACCCACCTTGGCATTAAGATCGCCCATAATTATGTTAATGTGTTGCTTGTTTATTGTTTTCAGCATTTCTTCTAAATCGTTGTAGAATTGTTCTATTTCATTGTCATCTTCATCTGCTGTTGGTGCATAAACGTTACTCAGATTTATCCAATGGAAAATTACCATTAACTCAAAAAAACACAAGTGTTCCTCTTTAAAAAGAGAAGGGAGAGCCCAGAAGAACAGCTGACGGTGCAAAACAATCCCAACGAATGGAAAAGAAATGCTAAATACCTGGGAGTTACAATGGACCAAGGACTGTAGAGGATCACCTTACTGATGTGTAACATTAGAGCTTAGAGTCTATAGTTGTTACAATTATTAATTGGACCTTTCTTATGTAGAGGTATGATTATGGTTTTTCTCAAATCCTCAGGCCAGATGCCTGTGTGTCAGATTTCGTTACATTGCATCGATTGTTCATTACACAATCGATGTAATATTCTCACTTCACATACCAGAAAATGCTTCAAGACATCAGCAGTAATGAAATCCTAGCCTGCTGCTTTGATTAACTTAAGTCTTCTTAGAGTGAATTTAACTTCGGAAAAAAGTATTTTATGTTCAGATTTAAAGCTGGTATGGTGTGTCCCAGGGAAAGAAGAGTAGAAAATGGAGGCCTGACATTCAGGTACATACTGGGTGTCCGCGGGCATCTGGTCCATATCAGCGTATTAAGACTTACAATACGCCCTCCAAACATCTATAACCTTGTCTGTAACGTCTGTACATTGCCTTCATTATCTTTTATAGACCAAGATTTCTGCTTGAATTTACATGTGAGTAGTCTGATAAGGTATTCTTTGATGTTATTTCTGTTAGCATGTAGTTAAATCTCACTGCAGATTTCTTCTACGTGCTTGTTCTTGTCTCGTCTACAAACAGCCTGAATTGCTCTAGATACCAGTCGGTACTGGGAATTCGTAAGAGGGTTCTTTTTACCAATTTAGAGTTTTCTACGTTTTTCAACGAGGTCAAAAGTATCTACAGACATCCACACTTTTTTGGTCCGGTTGAGTCGGCATTAGATTGGTGCGTTGCAGTCAGTCACGAGCTGTATTAAGGTAATTTTAAAAGATAGCCAAGTCTTTATGGAATCATGAGTGTCGATGGTTGATAAAATATTTTCCAATCTTTCATTACATTGGCTTTTAAATTGTTGTGTATCTTTTATTTTTGATCTTCTCTTATTTCGGACCCTAGCACATGCTTTGAATTTTTGCTTTCGTGTTGCAAAAAAGAGTTGGTGAGTCGCAGTCAGCTCCAGGTCGTGTTTTAAATTGGCTAATACATGTTTTCCAGCGATGTTGAATCGTTATGTAATCAATCTGATTTCGGTGTTGTCCATTAGGTGGGATCCCAGTGTATAATCTTCTGGGGTGTTGCCTATACACAAAGTTTATTATGGTCCAAATCATTGTCAACGCCAAACTGGATAAGGCGGTTTTAAATTACGTTCACCAAATTTATATATGCCCACAACATTAATTTAGTATATGTTCGTGAGCCATAGTAACACCGATTTTTAAGTTTAAATCGCTCATGGCGACATGGCGTTACATTCAGAAACCAGAAAATTGTCAAAAAGAAACCGAATTATTATTATCACATTAAGGTAAGCAGAAAAACTAAGTTGGAAGCGTATATATACCTTGTATCAGTAACAGAAGTGCACTTGGTGTTCTGCGCTGACAGTTTGGGTTGTCTGTGTACCTACGATTATAGGTTGATAGCATCTCCGCGTCGGTGATGCAATATAAACACAGAATATAATACACTATGAATTTTAGGATGCTAAGTGGAAGATTTCATAGCTCGAACAAGTGAAAATGACTAAGTCTGCATTCGTATTTTGTGAAATATTCTGCAGTCCTAGACATTTTCTGATGATATTTTCATTTTCAGCATATCAAATTGGTGTAAATTATTCAAACAACTTTTTGGTTGCAGACCTGTGTTATGGTTATAATGGTCTTATTGGCTTAGATTATCCTATACTAAATAATTATTGTAACGTTAATACTTATAGTTTTCTATTGTTTTAGGTATAGTAATTTCAACCTGTTGCTACTACATTGCTGCGATTATTTATCAATTTGTTTTGGAATCACATGAAGGACACAGAACGTGCTTTACAGCTTACTCAATAAGTATGGGTACAACTTTTTTATGCTTAATTTTGCTCCAAAAGGTTAACCTACACTGCACATGCTTGGGTAAGGACTATAACCGAAATTTAATACCTTCTATATTGATAATATAAAATCAATAGATAATGTATATCAAAACCTAACCGCGGTTATTGTACTAACCACGGAAATCTTTCCGAACATATATATATATATATATATATATATATATATATATATATATATATATATATATATATATATATATATATATAATATATATATATATATATATATATATATATATATATATATATATATATTAATATATATATATATATATATATATATATATATGTATATATATATATACATATATATACATATATATATATACATATATATATATATATATATATATATATATATATATGTATATATATATATACATATATATACATATATATACATATATATATATATATATATATATATATATATATATATATATATATATATGTATATATATATATACATATATATACATATATATACATATATATATATATATATATATATATATATATATATATATATATATATATATATATATAGCCAATAGCCCCTTTTATTGACTCCAACCCATCCAAAACATATTTATATATTTTTTCCAAACCAGTCACAAGTACTTCTTTAGATAAAAGTTTTTGTAGGGGGTAAAAAAATTCTTAAATCAAGAGGGGTAAAGACAATATTAAACTAACATTACTGACATTAAAAATTTTAATTTTTAAGTTTATATATATAAAATTTATTGATGTCAACTTTTATATAAAGTTCCATAAAAGAGGTATGAAAAGTTTGATTTTTGCTCCAAATAATTACATTATTCCAAATTATACCTATTAATTATTATTCACTTAACCGCTAATTGAAGCTCAATATTTTTTGTTAATTTGTTTTTTTGCTAATATAAATAAATTTTATGATTTACCAACTCGTGAGTACGCAACATATAGTTGACCATGTGAGAAACATGGATTCCGCTTCTCTGAGGCTGTTATTACGGGCTACTTGTATCCTCTTTTTATTTCTGTTACTTATGTATCCCTAATACTTATGCATTTGTAATTATTGGAAGTATAATACTGTTGATCAATCTTACTTTTAACTTTATTTGTAATTTGTTTATTTTACCTGTGAGCTCTTATTGCAGCTCTGGCTGTTGTTGTTTTTTGGATGGTTTTGTCCACATGCTGCGTGAATTTTAATCCTTGATCCATTGTAAATCCTAGGTATTTTGCTTCTCTTTTCATACCATGGGATTATTTTGCACTGTCAGCTGTTAGTCTAGGTTTCTTCTCTTTTTGTTCATAACCACTTATGTCTTCTCTGAATTAATGACTATTTTCCATTGGATACTCCATTTTGCATTCTATGTTATCCAATGCTGTATGTAACTTATTCCTGTGTCGTCTGCATAAAGGCTGAGTAGCATTCTTAGTGGTCTTGTAACATTGGTGGTAAATATTGGATACAGTAGTGGTGACAGGACTGCTCCCTGTAATACACCTGCCAGCGGAACTCCGTGCTCAGACAGGACTTGTCCTATCCGGAATCTTAAGCCTCGGTCGTCCAAGTACGAAGAGTTTAATCTCGTCATGGCTCCTCTGTATCCGTAGTCTCTCATTTTGTATGTTAGCCATTTATGCTAAACTCTATAGAAGGCTTTGCCTAAGTCAGTAAGGCTGCTTCTGTGTACTGTTTGTTGTTAAATCCAGCTGTTATGTACTCTGTTAGTCTGAAAACTTGAATTTCGCTGAATTGTTCTGCTCTAAATCCGAACTGAGCTTCTGGTATTATTTCTAGCCTGTCAGTTTCTAATTGGAGTCTGTTTAGTATGACCCTTTTTACAATCTTGCTAACTCTGGAAGTA
Source organism: Diabrotica undecimpunctata (assembly GCF_040954645.1). Taxonomy (NCBI): domain Eukaryota; kingdom Metazoa; phylum Arthropoda; class Insecta; order Coleoptera; family Chrysomelidae; genus Diabrotica; species Diabrotica undecimpunctata. Next base: position 83,465,229 of record NC_092807.1, read on the forward strand.
AGTTTATCGACCTGTGGTTTTGCGGAAACGTGTTGTCTTTTTTTGGCATCAAAACTATGATAACATGGGCTATCTTCCATTGGTTTGGGGAGAGCTTGTATCCGAGTATCGCATTTGTTATATTGGTTACAAATAAAATTGCTTTCGTTAGTAGATACTTTAGAGCTGTAGTTGAAATTTCATCTAAACCAGGTGCTTTTCTCAGTAAACTATTTTTAATTAGTTTACTTATTTCTTATGGAGATGTGAGTGTAATTATCTTGTCTAGTTGTTCGGGCATTCTTTGGTGTTCTTTGACTTCTTCGATAAAGTCTACGTCTTCGTCTTGGTGATAATTTAGTGTACACTTTCTCTCTCTCTCTCTCTTGAGAATCTTCCCTATCACCATGGTTTTTTTTCAATGGAGTAGAAAATTCCATTTTCAAGTGTAGTGGGGATATGGATTTTCTGTCGTTCCTTAATGTCCTTTGAAGTTTCTAAATATTTTGCATATTTGGACTGTTTCTCCATTTCTTGTACGTGGTTATTATACTTTCAGCTTCGATGTTCTGCTAACGCCGTATTCACTTCTCTGTTTATTTTTCGCTAATTAATATGCAATTGACTACTTTTATTTAAACGTCTTTTCACTACGTAAAGATTGCAAAAAAATGTTTTTTAAGGGTCAACTGTAGATGTATTGTCGGAATAAAAGCTTACTCCTAATATCGTCCAATAGCTACAAGTAAGCTTGGACCTTCAGTTCACCTAATTCGCTATTGAAGAGAAGTCTTCTGATTTCTCGTTAAGACAAAAATATTTAAAAAACGGTACTAGGATATAGATGCTAAAAATGATTACATTATACACCTAATTAATTATTGTATTTATTTTCTCTTGATAATAAAAATTTAATTTCGAACGCGATAAGAAATTTCTTTGATTTGCATTTATTTATTTTTTCAGGTTCCATATTCTTTTTGTTTATGTTAGCTTCATGTGTATGGCTTTATTGCATATGCCACAATACAACATTTAGTGTCAAGTAAGTATCTCAAAAAAAATAAAAAAAATATTACGTACTAGTTCAAAATTCCACTGTAGGATCACTACGTTTACATACATTTAAAATTAGGAAAATATATTAATAATAGGTTTACCAGTCAAAAAGTGACCGCAAATATTTGTAATTTAATTAATAGTAATTAATTTTTGAACAAACTTTTGTTTCGTTTATTTATTTTTTAAATGAAAAATGCTGCTCATGACGTATGTGAGAGAACCGTCAGCGAGGGCGAATACGAATAACTCAGAATCCAACGTTTGTTATTTATATTTAAGTTGTACAGTCAATCATTGTTTAGTAAGAAACTAAGGTAGGACCTTTATAAAAATTTACGGTTAGAACATGATATGTTTTTCACTCTTTAGAATTAAGTTATCCTCTTTAGGACTTGTTGATGATTTTTTGTTATACAAAGGGTTATCCGGTAGTCCATCCTGGAGTATTCAAAGTAAGAGTGCAGTGCATATGTGGAGGTCCGCTCGAGAGGTTCTTAGAGATGTTTTTCTAAATTGAAGGAGAGAAAGACTGATTGATCAACAGATGTGAGTGCGTTGCTTTTCTAGTGGAGATAAAAAGACATACTTTGAAACTTTTGTTAGTAAGATAGATTTTTAATAGCAGGGGTTACTGGGGAAATATTTCTCAGTAACCCCTACTAATCCCTTCCGAGGAAATAGAAATTGGAAAACCACAAAAACCAATCTGTCCGTGGTTATGATGTAAATATTAAGTGATAAGGTGCCGTGTACTAGAGGGTTGTGCTGAGATTAATTACTCTGTAATTAAATCTAACTAGTTTGTATCAAGAGGTCAATATTAATCTGGATATCTTTGTAAAATGAAATATTGCGAAACCACAAAAATCAATATCGCCCTGTCCGTGGTTAGGATGTGGAGATTACGTGATAAGATACGGTATGCTAGGGGGTTGTGCTGAGATTATTTACTCTGTAATTAAATCGAACTCGCTTGAACCGAAAGATCAAAATTCATCTGGAATTGACTTTCGCAAGTAAATAAATAAACGTTAAGCAATGTTAAATAAACATAAGTACGTCGCAACCCAATATAGCATTGCAAAAGAGACGATTATTTTGATAAATACTTACAAATAAATAATATGAAATACGAAAGACAATAAATTATTATTAAGGACCCTTAAGCTAGCGGGGACAAATGAGCGGAATTCAATTTAACCTACGTAATATTTTTCACCCATTTTTCACTAATTTATTACCACCTTAATAATTTTTCACCATCAAACCACCCTTAATGGGAGCGATTCTGTTGGCTTAAGGTTTAAGCTAGTAGAATTAAAAAAAAAAAAATATTTATGGTATACCACAGTGCTGTGCTAGGTTTTTACGAACTTATTATCAAACTAGTAATTATTCACCCCACAACTACTCCTTATGAGGTTAATAATTCTGTTGGGTTAATATTTAAGGTGATAAAAAATCTATTTTTACAATTTTATTGTACTCTGCTTGTAACTGACAGTATAAATTGCTTGCCAGGATTTTACTGAATTTTATCCATTCTCATAAATTTTGACCCCCTAAGCCACAGTTAACCCTTTCGATACTGTAGCCGTAAAAGTACGATTTTCATTTGCAGCTTTGATGAGCGAGCGCCGTAATTACGCAAATTAATCTCCATCGTTCAGATTCTGTCAACGTACATTTTTAAGTATTTGCATCTTTGAAGAGCTATAATCGTAATAGTACGTTCTACATTGTCCATCTTGCTTACTAGTATCGTTCATGTACGTTACGATCCACAAATACACCATACTGATGCCGTACATACGCAGCAGCACATCACCCACCCTAGCGCCGTTCTTTCTGAATACCGTTTTTTGAAGTTTTACGAAAACAAATTCCACTACTTCGATAAAACGAATTAAACAAACTGCCGTCAAACGAAAAACGATTCAACCACTTTAATATAAAGAATGTAAACTACTGAGTGGCCGTCTCAGTAGTTTACACTCTTTAAAATTTTCCCGGCGCCGTATATGAGCAACGCGCAACCGATACTTGGCCCGTAGCGAAAGGGCTAATGAAAAACATTCAACAAGCTACGCATTCACGCTAGCTAAATGCAAAATCTTTTTGGAAATATAAAAGTGCTCTGCTAGATTTTTACTATATTTTTACCAGCCTAGTCATTTTTTCTTAACTACCCTATTTGAAAACATTCTGAAATGTTCCTCTGTGCTAACTAATATTTATTTTTTAAATGTTTAAATATTGAAAATATGATAATACTTTATTCCAAAAATTATAAGTTTTAACTGATTTATAAAATTGACTGTGATTCGAATAGTGAGTACATGGCTAAGCGAAATCGAATCGTGAATTTTATTATGAATATAAAATAACCGAAATCCAGTTGAGTTTTAGTAAATACAATGGAATTGTTATATTTCACAGAATAATTACCAGGTAAGAAATATTCAAATTGAAATAATTTTATTATATCTATTACATTAATTACCTAACTTTAATGAAGAGTCGGGACACCTTACGCACATATTGTTAAAAGACTAAAAGATTTGTATTTATTAGGTACATCCATAGACCTGAGCGAAGCGTACGGCCAATCAAGGAGTGGGGGCTGCAGTCTTAATCGGATATTATATTGATATCGCCCGCTTCACTAATATTAAGCTTTGGCAATACATTACAAATAAAGCGCCTCTGTACTGTCTCTGAGTGTGTTTTATGCTGAGTACAATAGTTTTTGAGTAATTTTTAATAGTAAAAACCAGTACACATTCATCTACGCACGATCACGTCTGATTTGTATTGTATTTGACTGAAGAGCTGAACGCCTGAAAAGTTGATTTGTATTTTTTTATAACAGACAACAAAGTACGACTTTACACCCCCCAAAATTATTGTCTAAAGTGCGGAATTTACGCCCAGTGTGTTAGGTGAAAAATATGAAGATAACAAAAAATAGTAAAATGTTGAAGTAAAAGTGTAATACAAAAAAAATATTAAAAATACCTTTTTTAATTTTGTTTTGTCAGTTCAAAATTCAACCTAGAGCAATTCTTGGCTTCTCATCGAGGGATAAACAATTGTGAAGGTGGTAAATGAATGGAAAAAACTTTGTAGCACACAGTGATGTTTAAAAATTACTTTTTTTTTATTTTAACCTACGCTACTACAGGTTAGTTGAGAGGTGAAAAATTAGTAAAAATCGAGAGTCATGTGGTATTTCAAAATTTTTATTTGAATTAGCTAGCTTAATATTCGAACTTCCGCTCAATAGCTTAATATTGACTTCCCAGAAGGAGTAGATAAGGGATGAAAAATTAGTAGGGTGGTAACACATTTGTAAAAATCTATCAAAACACTGTAGTATTTCAAAAATATTTTTTTTAATTCTGCTGGCTCGAATATTTAGCTAACGGGAACGTTTCCAAATAAGATTGCTGTAGTGGTGGAAAATTGTCAGAGTGGTGAAAGTCTAGCAAAAACTTACCAGAACATTTTTTTATTTTAATTATACAAATAAAAAAATAAAATAAAATTATAACATATTCATTATCTGACTCAGGAGCAACGTCGTCAGCTTGCTCACTGGTACGCCACTGGAAAATTTTCTCGTAAAATGGTTTATTATTCTTCTAAAATGCTGTTTTGAACTTGCTTGATATTTGCAATTCTTTTGGGATTAATGGCTACAGCATTATTTGGGTAAGCTAATGATGTTGGTAGCAACACGGGGTGTTTGGTTTTGGAAAGACGAAACGTATGACTAATGAAACCGTCAATAAAATCGTGAGTCACAATTGTACCTTTTGCATGCTTATCATATTCAAACGACAAAAACGACGATGGAGAGAAGGTTTTTTTTGTTGTTTTTATACCTTTGAACCTAGGCTTTCATTTCAGAGGCAGTTTCGCTTGTAACATGTTGGCCACCAATTACGATAATCTACTATCTGACGTGTCTTCATCTCAAAAACGGAAAAATTTGTCCCAGCTCCTGCCATAAGGGAATAATATTGGTCTGGCACATAAATTCTCTCATGCTTCTTAAGTTTTTGATTTTAGCACCCAAAAATCAATGATGGCAAAAATAAATGTCCTCTGATTGGAAAGTAATGGATTATTTTGAAAAATCTGCCTGTATCCGTCAATGAGAGCAAAAACCGGATCATCGTATGGTTCTTATTTTGTCCAGAACAGTTGTCGCAGAACAAAAACACTTCTTGTACGTTATCAGGTAAAAAAGTTTCAAAATAATGGGACAACATGGAACAAACTTTATTAGCGCCTTTATTGTCTTGGCCTTTATGATAAACATAAAACACAAATTCCTTGGTTTTAACATTTTTTATACCGAAGCAGTTCACCCATAGTTGACGCAAATAAAATATCTCTTGTATCGGTATACAGGGCAGAGGAAGATGTTGCAACAGAGAACAACTGCGTCCTCTCGATTTTCACAAATATCTTTCACAAGATTTATCTTGTAAAATTTTTTGTGCTCCTAGGTACTGGCAGTTGATTTTTATAAAAAATTCTTCGCACTTAATACAGGTATCAACTTGGGCTCTACCAAAACGCAAAGAAAACTGTTCTTCAAAATATTTTGCGTAGTATTTATACTTAACATCCACATTTGGATTTTTTCTTTAAAAAGACTATTCATGGTTTTGAAATCTAGGCGTGCATCATTCCATTTTTTACTTGCATAGTGTGTCTGTTTTATAGGAAATTACAAAATATGATCATAAATGAGCTTATGAACTTCAGGTGATTTGGTATTCCATTTCGGGTGTTGTCCTCGCCTATCACGGGGGTCAAAGACTTAAGAAGCAAGTTGCAAATTCTTCTTACACGACCTTCTGATATCCCATAAATCGAAGTAAAAGCCTTTTTACAGACCTTTTCGTTCTTCTTTCGATTTGGAACATGATAGGTGAATTGAAATTCTTTCAACACTACTCCTTCTTTTCGGGCACGGTGTCTCTAAACGGGCACCTTTTTGATATTTTGCTGAAAGAATATATCTTGCTCATTTTTGGTGAAAAAGTTGTTTAGTCTGTCAACGCAAAAAGGCAATTCTTCTTCAGAAAATTTTTTGAAACATTTTGATCTGCATCTAAAAAGAAAAGAGATTTTTAAGAAATGGTAAAATTTCTAGTACACTAGAACATAAAATAAGTTTGTAGCTCATAAATTCCTGTATAGTGATATTAAACCTCTTATTAATATTACAAAAATCGCCGATTTTTATCCTTGGAACAAGTGTTCATTGAACTGACACTAAGTTTATATTTTTAAAATTTGCAAAACAAGAATTTTAACGACAATATAACATTACTGTAGTTTGTTTATATATTGCGGAAAAAATATGGTTTTATTAATGAAATATTAAACTATGTTATGGAAACTATAAAAATTTGCCTATTGCTGATACAAATGGTAATAAACAAACCTCTAACTTTGTCATTACGTAGAACATTATCTCTGTATTTGTCTGGATTGAGTTTTCTCTTTTTTAAGGGTAAATGTTCATGTACACTATCGTCAGATGAAGTAGGCATATTATTTCTTTGTTTAAATAACAAAAAACCAATAAATTTAAATTAATCGTTGTCAAGCACTTAACCTCACAACACAACACATTAATGAAATCTGAAATGGTAACATGGTAACGTAAACGACTCAACAATCATACGATCTCGGCTACCAACCAAATTCTTAGAAATTATGTTTACAAATGCACCTCAAAAACTGCATACGTCCAGGACTCGCGTTGTTTTTGCACAGACCTTCAATTTTAGTTGTAGAATATTTCGATAGGTTATCTACGGACTGGTGTCGTTTTTTGCACACAACGTGTGTTTATCTTAGAGGAGTCTGTTCCTCACAAAAAGTTAGTTTCTGAAAATTGTGGACTTATGCACTTTTTGAAATGACTGATTCAATTGTAAAAATAGATTTTTCATCACCTTAAATTTTAACCTAAGAATTGGGGGTGAAAAATTACTAGGGTGGTAATAAATTCGTAAAAACCTAGCAGAACACTGTGATATTTTAAAAATAATTTTTATTAATTTCTCTTGCTCGAATGTTGCTAGCAGGAACGTTTCCAAATAATATTGGTTTAGGATTGAAAAAATATCATGGTGATCAAAGTTTAGTATAAACTTAACAGAACACTTTTTTATTTTAGTTATAAGTAGGGGAGACTGAAATTATAAAAAAATCACCTTAAATTTTAATCTAACAGAATTATTGACTTCCCATATGGGGTAGTTGAGGGGGGGAAATTACTAAGGTAATAGATTAATAGAGTTGAGGTAATAAATTCGTAAAAACATTGCAGAACACTGTGGTATATTATATTTTTTTAACTCTGCCAGTTTTAACTGTGAGCCAGCAGAATCGCTCCGCTTCATGGTGGTTTGGTGGTGAAAAATTTTTAGGGTGGTAATAAATTAGTAAAAAATGAGTGAAAAAATATGGGGGCAGCAAAAAGTTTTTTTTTATTCTGCTAGCAGAATCGCTTCCATTAAGGGTGATTTGGTGGTGAAAAATTATTAGGGTGGTAATAAATTAGTAAAAATGGGTGAAAAAAATATTACGTAGGTTAAGTTGGATTCCGCTCATTTGTCCCCGCTAGCTTAAGGGTATCTTATTATTATTAGAGTTACAGTCGACATGTACCTAGTTTGATTCGTGCCAGTAGAATTGTTAACTTAGTAATATTGACCCAGCCATTTCATTTACCATTCTGCAGTTGTAAAACTAATGACCTAAGGACCACAACACATGACAGTACCTATAACAATACAGGGTGGCTTCAAGGCGATTTGTGTACTCGTCCGGATGTTTGACTAAAAATGCAGGTTTCCACTAAAATTGACGAGGGATGAAGTTTTCTGTTTTTAGGTATATGGACTCATACGTTTTCGAAAGCAGCACATGAAGTTTTAAAGGGTCTCTTGGGTTCTGGAGTGTTACCCATTGATAACTTGAAGGGTCAAATTCCTGTTTCGAGAGTTTAACCTCTAGATAATTGTAGGGATTTTTGAGATGTCATGAATTTCTCGGGAGGGAAATCGCTAGGTTTCCTAACTTGCTCTATGTGGGATAAAGAGTTCGGTATAAAGCAGTTTTTGTTTCAGAGAGGCATTTAAAAACAGCAGGTGTTCCATCTGTACTTTATTAAAGGTCAAATATAGGCTTCAAAAGTATAGATAAATGTTTTTACATGCCACTTTCCAATTCTTCCCGAAAGTGGATTTAGAAGTAGTGCTCTGTTTTTTATGCTATCTAAAGTTGCCTTTAGATCAACATATCAGCTGAGAATCCTGGTGAACTGGACTCCAAGATAATTTGCTATCGTGCAGACAGAGAGTCTTTCTATCATTAGATCATCAGTTTATTATTTTCTATCATCAGTTTTAAGAGGTACTGGTTTTCTCTTCACTATCATCAGAGTAGAGCAGAAGTTGAGTGCCTGAGATATTTTGGGTGGTCAAATTGTTGTTGTACACGAAATATAACAGCAGAACTAGAATTAAGTGGGTAGGTGGGTAGTTGTGAGATTTCAGCTAGTGGAGTAAAGTGTGTTGAGACATGACCACGTATTTTTGCTCTTACGGTTGCCTCACTCAGATATGATTTTTTAATTTTTATAAATTGTACAACACCTTAACACCCTCTCGAACATCAGGAAACTTGGCCATAGCGACTATGGTCTATTAATACATGTTGGGTAGATTTACTAGATTTAAGTCCATATTGAGAGTTAAGGATAAAGTGGGTTTCGAAAAATCCGATGAGTCTTTCCTTAAGGATATACTCAAGGATTTTCCATAGCATGTTAGTAAGAGAGCTAAGTTGGCAGCATTCAACATGAGGTCAAGGTTTACAACATAATCGTATCAGCTATTTTCTGAGGAGTAAGAAAAAGAGTTTTAGACATACATTAATGATTTTTGCGAAAAGCGGAGTAATACTTTCTGGAAGTTGTTTTAGACATCTACAACTTAAGTCATCAGGTTCGGGAGAATTATTTTTACTTATGTGGCAATAAATGTAAATTGACGATGAGAGAGTATTTCGAACGAAATGTTCCGTTTGGAAATTTTTTCCAAGCAAATTTTTAAAGGATTTTTCTATTTTTCCTTAAGAATTTATTATTAGGACTTTGAGTTTATTCCAAAATTTAGCGGCTTCTCTGGAATCTAGTTTAGAGATTTCACTATCCCACTGGTAAGCCTGTACGATGGATATTTACCTCTTAATTCTAGCACAGGAATGGTTGTATCCTTTTTTGATTTTGCAAATTTTGTTGATATTGCATTGACGTAAAAGCAGTATTTTTTGTTTTATTTTGGCTGGATGTATGGAGGGTGCATCGGAGAGAAATAGCTTATTTACCGGTTTGGAATGAAGCATGTGATAGCCTTAAGTATGAGACTTTCTATTTGAATTGCACTTTTACGGTACTTTTAGTTGTATGGAGTTCATCTAACTTAGGGAGATTTTAGAAGATATACTTTGTATACAGGTTCTAATCAGCGTGTCGATAATCTCGTATTATTCTGGTTGAAGTTTTAGGAGATAGTATGTTTGAATTGACCAGAATTGAAAGGTGGTCAGATGTTATCGAATTTTCTATTCGAGTCGAACATTTGAATTGGCGTTTAAAAATGTGATGTCACTGTGAGTGATTCTAAAAATGGGAAGGTTTAATAGTAGGTATGTCCTAAAATTATACCCCTCCTTGACTTGTTCTTTGATTGCCGAATTGGGTATTTCTACAGATGGATACAAAACGATTCGAATAACTGTAGTAAGAGATTATTGTAAAGGTTATGTTGTTTTTAAGAGGCAGATCAATTGCCAGGTAGTGCACACCGGTAAGTTGTGAAAACTTATATAAAGATTGTGGTATGCCATGTTTAACTAAGACTTCACAGGGAAATCTGACAACGGTTTCAGTGTTTTGTTAATACTTTGCAAAAGTAGGCTCAGTTTTACTGCGAGTGTCGATAATCTCGTTTTGAAGAATCCCTGCCAATTTTCTGCACCTATGACAAAATCAATGAAAGGGTTTAGTAGTTGGTATAGAATGTCAGTGAGACGTTATTGTTTTAGCCAGTCATGAGACAGGGGTGACCAAAAATTTTTTTAAACCAATTTAAATGACACCGCTCTAAATACCACATGGTATTTAGAGCGGTGTCATTTTTTATATATGTGGTGAGATTTAAAGATGGTATACTCCCCTCCACAAATACTAGTTGGATCGTACTAAAAGTTTGCGGAATTTCCTGTCTGTTAGGGATGATTTAGATAAGGCATGGTATTCTCCACTGGAATTTAGGTATTTTGGTCTGGTGCTGGTCTTAGGCGCTCTGTTTGATTTGATTTTCTGTACTACAATTTGGGCAGGTAAAGTTTCTGTTTCTACGTTTAGAGATAAAGTAGCCGTTTTTGCATTATTTGTTGCAATATTTTCTATTGAGCTTAATGGGGTTTGATTTTGAACGAAAAACGTGAGTTATAGTCGTTGACCCTATAAGCCAATACCCTAAATTCGATACGTCAGCACCTGAACTATGATCGACCTGAATATAAAGGTGCAACTCGTGAATTTTATTGTTTTATTTTCCAATGTGTAATGTATTTCATTTTTATTAATTATTATTCAGTCTCATTTGAACCTTTGTACAGTGAAGTGTGATTTTAATATTGCAACGTTTAAGAACGTAACAAAGTTCTCTCGTATTGGTTAATTAAATATTAATTTTTGCTATTATCCTGAAGGGCAGAAACTATTAGTGGCGAAGTTTTAGTGGATTTTTCGTAGAATTCAATTGCGGATATTGGTGAGTTTTATCTCTTTGACGAAAAAAGAACCAGTTTCCGTTTTTCATTACCTTTTCGAACTGTCAGTGATTTTGGGCTACATCAGGACATCCAGAATTTCCAGGGACAGTGATTTTAATATTGCAACGTTTAAGAACGTAACAAAGTTCTCTCGCATTGGTTAATTAAATATTAATTTTTGCTATTATCCTGAAGGGCAGAAACTATTAGTGGCGCAGTTTTAGTGAATTTTTCGTAGAATTCAATTGCGGATATTCGTGAGTTTTATCTCTTTGACGAAAAAAGAACCGGTTTCCGTTTTTCATTAACTTTTCGAACTGTCAGTGATTTTGGGCTACATCAGGACATCCAGAATTTCCAGGGACACCAGAATGAAGAAGCAGAAGTAAATAAATGTGGTAAGCTAATAATTTTTATTCATATTCAGACTCCTCTTTGACTATTAAATCCTTTTGTGAAAATAATAGTCAAGAGTACGTATTAGTTACTTATTATTTTTGACTGGTAAGAATATAATTAAGAAAGAAAAAGAGTAAATAAAAAAAAATGACTTCACCACGTACTTCAAATGCTACTATTATCGTACCTAAGTTAGATATCGCAAATTTAGCCATTATTCCTTGTTTTGATGGCAATATCAATAAACTTTATAGATTTATAAATGCTACCGAATCAATCTTAAAACATTATTTTGATACAACTAATCCTAATAGCTTTCAAAATTGTTTATTATTGAACAGTATATTAAATAAATTAAAAGGAAGAGCTGAAAAAATAATTGCGATTAGCGGCAATACTGATTGGAATGGTATAAAAAATACATTAATTTTAAATTTTGCTGATCAAAGAGACGAAAATTGTCTAAATCAGGATTTAGTTAATCTTAAACAAAACCCCAAAACTATCAGCATAATGTCCAAAATTCTAATAGGTCAACTCAAAATGTTTGGCGACTAAATCCAAATTTTGTTCCTAACAGATCCACTAACATGAGTATATCTACTAGGAATAGTACTCCCCAGTTCAAAAATAGCTTTCAAAACCCTAACAAGCCAGCTTAGAACGCTTGGCTACCAAATTCCAATTTTGCTCCAAACACATCTACTCCTATGAGTACAACAACTAGAAATAGTACTCCCCAATCCAGAAATAATTTCCACAACCCTAGAAATCCAAATCAAAATTTAATATTCGAAAAACTATATAATACCGAATACAAATCGATTAATAATAGTGATCATCAAAATACTCCTCAGACTTCTCATCAACAAGCTTTTGATATTGTTAACGAAGAGCATTATCAAAATTTTCAAGACAGCATCTTTCAAAACCAACCGACTTAATAGAATTAAATTTTTCCACAAATAAAAGAGAACTGCCATATATTCAGATTCATGATCCTCCATTAAAGTAATTAATTTTGACACATTGGCGGCATAGTTCGCGTAAAGAGGTGTTTATGTGTAAAGTTACTGTGTCCTAGTCGCAAACGTGTTATTTTCACTTGGTCGTGTCTATTCGCTGTGGGTTGGAGCCACAGTTCTACTAATTGTTTGATTTCCTTGAGTTTATTTTGTGATGCACTCCACTTATTTTGCCACGCACTTAACACTTTATATTTTATTTCTGACTTGAAGTCATCTGAAAAAACCTCATTAATAAGAATGGAGTCCTGGCTGAAGGATGCTAAGCGGGCTAGTTCATCTACTTCTTCATTTTCTTGTATACCTGAATGTGATGAAACAAACATAAAGTCAACAGTGATCTTATTATTATTTAGAATCTCTTATTATTTAGAATCTATTATAAAACATTAGTGCGAAGTATTATGACATATGGGGCCGAAAATTGGATCATAAACAAGAAAAACAGCAGTAAGATAATAGCAACAGAGATGGAATGCCTGCGAAGATGCTGCAGAGTAACAAGAATGGATAGGAGAAGTAATGACGAAATAAAGCAAAGAACATCAATAGAAACAGACATACTAACATATATAGAACAAAAAAGACTAAAGTGGTATGGACATGTAAGAAGAGCTAGCGACAGCAGATGGATAAAAAGAATAACCGAATGGAGCCCCATAGGAAGGAGGAAAAGAGGACGACCCCGAAAATCCTGGAGGAACGAAGTAGACGACGCCATGAGTAAGAGAGGACTAAACGATGGAGAATGGAACAACAGAGAGAGATGGAAACGGTTGAGCGAGGGAAGGCAGTGAATACTGTAGAATCCCTAAATATATATATATATATATTTTTGATTTGATATGTGAGGCAATTGGATTATTTTTATATAAACGTTTGATAGTGTGAAGTGAGCTTAGTGAATCGGTTATTATGAGAGACGGGTACTGTTTCGACTCTTTTATGTGGATAAGTGCTTGTAATATTGCAAACAACTCCGCAGTGTATGACGAAGTAATGGGATTAAATTTAAATTTTAAGGATGTATTGGGTGTAAGGATAGCTGCACCAACACCGTCTGAAGATTTGAATGCGTCAGTGTATATCTTATCGTGATTTTTATAAGTTTCCATTTCTGTTAAGAATGATTGTTTGATAAATGATAGTACTAAACAGCTATACCAACGACGACGGGATGAGAAACTACGAGAAATAGAGAGACAAACATTTTCAGATATTTACGAGAATATTATTGCTAGTTTACACCAGGCCTCTAAGAATACTCAGGGACAACTCGAGGAACACTCGGGACCCAGCAAAACAAAATTAGTAACAAAATATGGTGGAACGAAGAAATCGAATATATGGTAAAACAGAAAAAAGAACAGCATCTAAAATGGCTAAATACAAAAAATACTGAAGACAATCAAGCTTACAAAGAAACCGATAGACAACTTCGAAAAATGATAAAACAAGAAAAGAATAAAACATGGGATCAGAAATGTCAAGAAATCAATACATACATCGGAGGGAAGCAATGTACAAAGGTATGGAATTTTATACAATCAGTAAAAAATACAGGAAAAGACAAAGCACACATACACACCATAAAACCAAGACAATGAAAAGATCACTATGAAAGCTTGCTGACAGAGACAAGACAAGAATACCTAGCGAACTCCCCAACACAGTCAGTACATATACAAGAAAGTCTTAGGATGTCTAAATGGTATACTGTGGAGTAAAGAGATAACGAAAGGAAGAAATTTTAATATATATGAGACCATGATTAAAACTACTCTTCTTTATGGCGCTGAAACATGGAGAATTAGTGAAAAGAACAAAAAGCGAATAGAAGCAGTAGAGATGGATGCAATGAGAAGATCTTTAGGTATTTCCAGACGAGACCGAATCAGAAATGATGTAATAAAACAACGTATGGGAATAGAAGGAAATATAACTCAAGATATAGAGAAGAAACAATTAAGGTGGTATGAGCATGTTCAACGGATGCCAGCAACAAGACTCCCCAAAAAAGTAATAGAATGGCAACCGATAGGTCGACGGAAAAGAGGAAGACCCAGATTAGAATGGCAACACGGCGTAAACAAGTCCATTAGCGAAAGAAATTTAACAACAAACGACTGCGAAGATAGGAAGAGATGGTGTTTAGATATCGGACAACGTCGAAAGACGTTCTAAACCGATGTATATATATGATTGTTTGATCAGGTCTGTTATAGTCTCACGTTTTTTATATATTGTTACGAACATGCTTTCGGCATGGCCCATGTAACGGTTGTATCCCGAAAAGACAGCGGGAACCTTCGCGATGTATCGAGTACGAGAGAGAACAACCCGTCACGTAGGCGAATTAGAGGTGGGCTACTAGGAATCTTCTAGAACATAGTAACTTTGGTATATATATATATATATATATATATATATATATATATATATATATATATATATATATTGTTACGAACATAATTTTGGCATGGCCCAGGTAACGGTTGCATTGCATCTCTAATACTCTCGAAAGTTCGCGGCGTATCGAGTGCGAGAGAGAATAACCGGTCACGTAGGTGAATTAGAGGTGGGACAACGCCAGAATATTCTCGATACAGTAACTGTAGTATATATAGGTAACAATGTTAGAAGTAGAGTTAGTCGATAAGAGAGTACCGAACTGTAAAGTTATAAATAAATATATGTATATAAATTCGAACCGCTCGTTTTATTTAATCACGCTACAGTGGTGTTACGGTGTGAGATTTGCAAATAAATTCAGCAGTGACTTTTGAAAAAGACTTTTGAACTTTTGAAAAGTATTGTTCGTCGGGAATATCCGCGTAGTTCGGAAGTGTCCTTCGTACGAAAGAACATTTAAAAAGTACGTGTGTGCCTGACCAAAGATGTTGCTAGTACAACTTTCAGTAAAACAGTTGCGTGAGCAACTGGAAGAACGCGATGAAGACTGCAGCGGGTCCAAGAAGATACTCCAAGAACGACTAAAGACTGTTCTTAACAAGAATGGAGATGATCCAGAGACATTCCATTTTCAGTCAGCAGAAGAAGCAGTTTTAATGAAGATAGAAGAAACTTCTAAAAAAACTGATGATAAATTCGAGACTGTTTCCAAAAGATTCGATGAAACGTCTCAAATGATTGAAGAATCTTCTCGAAAGAATGATGAAAGATTCAATGAAACGTCTCAAATGATAGAAGAATCTTCTAAAAAAAATGATGATAAATTCGAGAACGTTTCCAAAAGATTCGATGAAACGTCTCAAATTATTAAAGAAGCAGCTAAACAAAATGAAGAGAAATTCGAAAATGTTGCTAGAAGATTCGACGAGACTTCTCAAATAATTAAAGAAGTATGTAATCAAAACAATGAGAAATTTGAGGAAGTCTCAAGAACATTTGATAAAGTAGAAGAGAAGATCAAACAATTAGAGAGCATGATAACCAATACAAAAGTGCTACCACCAGTTAATGCAGTAGCCTTAGATCCGGTAGTGAAAGAAGAATTACCTAGAGACGAAATGACACATCATATGAGATTCAAATTGCCACCATTTGATGGAAAGTCCTCTTGGTCCATATACCTTAGACAATTTGAAGCTATTGCGACAGCCAATCATTGGACAGAACAAGAAAAAGCTGTTTCCTTGACTGCTGCTTTACGAGGTGATGCTGCAGATATCCTAAGATCGATTCCTAAGGGTCAAGAAAAATGTTACCAGACCTTGTTCACTCGACTAGACAAACGTTACGGAGATGCCCATCTACAACAAGTCTACAAGGCGCAACTAAGAAGTAGAATTCAACGAGCAAGTGAAAATTTACAAGAGTTTGAAGCAGATGTTGCTCGTATAGTGCGGTTGGCTTATCCGGAAGTACCAGACAACATTTTGGAAGAAATTGCTGTAGATACCTTCGTCAATGGGTTAAAAGAAAGTGAATTACAGAAAGCTTTACGACTAGCAAGACCAAAAGTTCTGGATGAAGCGCTCGCTATTGCGTTGGAACATGAAACAGCTAGTCAAACTACACGGAGCCATCGAGTAAGAACCATCGAAGAAGGCGACGAACCAAACGATGAACGTCTGGAAGAAATGGTACGAAAAGTAGTTCGTAACACGATGCCGAAGAGACGCGAGCCCAGATGTTGGAATTGTGGTGACGTAGGTCATATTCGCCGTAATTGCAAGAAAATGATACAACAGTCGGAAAACTAGAACGGGTCGACAACAAGGGGCAACTGCCGACCTCGAGAAACACAGCCCCCATAGTAACTGTGAACATTACGTCCTCAGGTGGAATTCATAGCTTGTACATAGAGGGTCGTATCAATAATAAATGTAGATCGTTTTTGGTAGATACAGGTGCAACGAGAACTATTGCACGGCCAGAAGTAGTACGAGGCCATCTTAAATTATTGCCTGCAACAGTAAAGCTTAGAACAGCAACTGGTGAGATAATTAATACATATGGCGAGGCTAATCTGTCAGTATCCATTGGCCAGACCACAGTGAAACATACATTATTAATTGCAGATATCTCCGATGAGTTCATATTGGGGATGGATTTACTAAGGAAAGTTGGGGCTGTATTGAATGTCAAAGATGGAGTTCTCGAGATCAGTGGTGAAGAGTTGCCGTTTCATGAAGACCAAGAAGATGTTATCAGCTTAATAACTACTTGTGACGTAACAATACCCGGTAATAGTGAGAAAATTTTAATGACCAGACCTGATGGTTACTGCCGAGAGGAAAGTTTAAGGATGGTCGAAGATGTGAATAATACCGAGTTCCTAACGGCAAAAGCTTTGGTGAGAATTCGAGATTTCGTTCCTGTAAGAGTTATGAATTTAAAGGGAACTGCTATTAAGTTAAGTAAAAGAACTTTGATTGGACAGTGTGTTCCCGTGGCTTCGATTTGTTCCATGAATACTAATGAGAAACCGTCGAAATCTAAGTATCCAAAGGAGCTTGTCGAGACGATGATTAAAACGTGCCAAGATCTTGATGATGAACGAACTAAAAAAGTGAAGTCTATGCTGATAGAATTTCAAGATGTTTTTGCCATGGATAAGAAGGATAATGGCAAAACAAGCATAGTAAAGCATAAAATTAATACCGGAGACGCTCAGCCAATCAGACAACAACCTAGACGACTTCCATTTTCGAAAAGAGATGAAGCCGAAGACATCATCAAAGATATGAACAAACAAGGGGTAATTGAACCATCAAACAGTCCATGGACATCACCAGTAGTCCTAGTAAAGAAGAAAGATGGTTCAACACGTTTTTGTATTGACTACCGACAGCTCAATGCAGTAACTAAAAAAGATAGTTATCCTTTGCCCAGAATAGACGATACTTTGGATACACTTTCTGGTTCTCGTTGGTTCTCCACACTCGATCTGAAAAGTGGATATTGGCAAGTAGACATGGAGCCAGCCGATCGTGAAAAAACCGCATTCTCGATAGGATCAGGGCTTTGGCAGTTCACAGTTATGCCCTTTGGTTTATGTAATGCCCCGGCCACATTTGAAAGATTAATGGATGCAGTTTTAAGAGGTCTAACATGGAAAACATGCCTGGTTTATTTGGATGATGTAATTGTAGTTGGAAGATCCTTCGATGAACATGCCAATAATCTAACAGAAGTCTTTCAACGATTGCGGGCAGCGAATCTGAAGTTGAGTCCGAAGAAATGTCACTTGTTTCGACGAGAAGTGAAGTACTTGGGACATATTGTAGCAAGTAATGGTGTAACAGCTGATCCTGAAAAACTTGCAGCGATTAAGGATTGGCCAG
Source organism: Diabrotica undecimpunctata (assembly GCF_040954645.1). Classification (NCBI taxonomy): domain Eukaryota; kingdom Metazoa; phylum Arthropoda; class Insecta; order Coleoptera; family Chrysomelidae; genus Diabrotica; species Diabrotica undecimpunctata. The sequence goes on from NC_092807.1 coordinate 83,483,380, forward strand.
TACCAAGAGATAAACACGAAATTAGAAGTTTTCTTGGCCTATGTACATATTACCGCCGTTTTGTCAAAGGATTTGCCAATATCTCCAAGCCATTAACAAAGTTGACAGAAGAAGGCAAAGAATATACATGGAGCGAAGAGTGTCAAAGAGCTTTTGAACACTTACAAATGGCTCTGATCAGCGCACCGATTTTAAGCTACCCTAGACAGGCAGGAAAATTTGTGTTGGACACCGATGCAAGCAACAGTACAATAGGAGCTGTTCTTTCCCAAATCCAAGATGGACAGGAGAAAGTCATCGCTTACTTTAGCAAAGTCTTGTCAAAACCAGAAAGAAACTATTGCGTTACCAGAAGAGAATTGCTAGGCGTAGTGAAGGCTTGTGAGCATTTCCATAAATACTTGTATGGCAGAAAGTTTCTTCTTCGCACGGATCACGCTGCTCTAAAATGGCTCCTACAATTTCGTAATCCAGAGGGCCAGATGGCAAGATGGTTAGAACGATTACAAGAATATGATTACGAGATCGAACACAGGGCTGGCAGAGTTCATTCAAATGCTGATGCCCTTTCGAGACGGCCGTGCAGTGCAAATTGTAATCACTGTCTTAAATTAGAAGAACGACTTTGCCCCGTGAGACGAACCACCGTCATTAATGAGCAATGGCAGCCTCAACAGCTACAAGACGCTCAAGCAGATGATCCATGTATAAAAAGAGTATTGGATTGGATGCGTCGAAGTGAGAGACCTTCTTGGCAAGACATTAGTGCATGTAGTCCAGAAGTCAAGTGTTACTGGAGCCAATGGAATTGCCTAGTGCTGAAAGATGATCTTCTGTATAGAACCTTTGAGAACGATGATGGTACAGAAACTAAGCTTCAGTTGATTGTACCTAAAAGTAAAGTGTCAGAAGTATTGCGTCAGTTGCATGACGGTGCATCAGGTGGACACTTTGGTATCACGAAGACTCTGCAAAAGGTTCGAGAACGGTTCTATTGGTTGAACTGTAAAGATGATGTAAGAAGATGGTGCCGGAAATGTGAACTGTGTGCAACCAGTAATGGTCCAGCTGGTAAAAAGAGGGCACCCATGAGACAGTACAATGTTGGTAGTCCTATGGAAAGAGTAGCAATCGACATTGCAGGTCCACTTCCAGAGACAAATGATGGAAATAAATATATCCTGGTAGCCATGGATTATTTTACGAAATGGACTGAGGCCTATGCGATACCAAATCAAGAAGCTGCTACCGTTGCAGAGGTACTTGTTAAAGAATTCTTTAGCCGATTTGGTGTTCCTTTGGAGATCCACTCCGACCAAGGGCGAAATTTCGAGTCAACCCTTTTCCAAAACGTTTGTAAATTGATTGGTGTCAATAAGACCAGAACGACACCCCTGCATCCTCAATCAGATGGAATGGTCGAGAGAATGAACCGAACAATGGGTAAACACCTGTCCAAAGTTGTATCAGAACATCAAAGAGATTGGGACCAGCACATTCATTTATTCCTAATGGCCTACCGCTCGGCCGTGAATGAAACTACAGGCCAGACTCCAACCTGCCTGATGTTAGGTCGTGAAGTTCGTTTACCCTGCGACCTAGAGTTTGGCTGCAGACCTTCCGAAGAACATGTTGCAAGCGAAGATTATGTCGACCGCCTGAAGTTAAGAATGAACAACATTCATGAACTTGCCCGACAACACATCCAGATAGCCAGTGACAGAATGA